>NW_026521486.1:38912500-40162500 GCF_021234435.1 Artibeus jamaicensis
ATAATATGATTGTCAGATATATGATTTATAGATATTTTCTTCCATTTAGTAGGCTGCCCTTTTATTTTATTGAAGGTTTCCTTTTCTATGCAGAAGCTTTTTAGTGTATTCAACTTGTTTATTTTTGCTTTTGTTGCCTTTATTTTTAGTGTCATATCTAAAACATTATCTCTGAGACTGATGTCAGGAGCTTACCTCCCATGTTTTCTTCTAGGAGTTTTATGGTTTCAGGTTTTATAGTCAAGTCTTTAATTCATTGTAAGTCAGTTCTTGTGCATGGTTTCATTCTTTTGCCAGTTTTTCCAGCACGATTTATGGAGACATTGTCTTCTCCCAATGGCATAATTTTGGCTCCTGTGTCATAAATTAATTGACCATGTGAAAGAAAAATGGCAAAGTAGAGTAGGTATTATCAAGAGAGCAATTTAAAATGTAGCTGGGAGGCCTCCAGGAAGCTGAGCTCACACACCCCCTCCTAGTGAAACTGAACTTTTGAACTGAGCTAAACCAAGCAATACATCATGTCACAGTTTCTGAAACTGGCTCTGCATCACTGAACTTCGTTAAAATTTTTAATTTTTTACCTAGCAATAGACGTAAACAAGTAATCATTTATAGTATAATGGAAGTCAGCTTGCCAACACCAGTCACAACTCTTTCAAAGCAACTTGTGCCCTGGCTGGTGTAGCTCAGTGGATTGAGCACGGGCCTGTGAACCAGAGGATCATGGTTTGATTCCCAGTCAGGGCCTATATCTGGGTTGCAGGCCAGTTCCCAGGAGGGGACACATGAGAAGCAATCATACATTGATATTTCTTTTTTTTTTTTTTTAATAAATTTATTTATTTATTTTTTGAATTAATTATGCTGTTACAGTTGTTCTATTCCCCCCTTCATTCCCCTCCACCCTGCCCCCCCAACCCCACCATTACCCCCCTTTAGTTTATGTCCATGTGTCTCAAGTCCTTTAGGTTCTATATTTCCCATACTATTCTTGCCCCCCCATCTATTTTCTATCTACTGTCTATGCTACTTGTTTTCTGTACCTTCTCCCCCCCGTCTCCTCCTCCCACTCCCCTGTTGCTAACCCTCCTTGAGATCTTCATTTCTATGTTTCCACTCCTGATCTAGCTGTCCTTTTAGTTTGCTTTTGTTTTAGGTGTGGTTGTTAATAACTGTGAGTTTGTTGTCCTTTCACTGTTCATGTTTCTTTAACTTCTTTTTCTTAGATAAGTCCCTTTAACATTTCATATAATAAGGGCTTGGTGATGATGAACTCCTTGAATTTGGTCTTATCTGAGAAGCACCTTATCTGTCCTTCCATTCTAAATGAAAGTTTTGCTGGATAGAGCAATCTTGGTTGTAGGTCTTTAGATTTCATGACTTGGAATATTTCTTTCCAGCCCCTTCTTGCCTGTAAGGTCTCTTTTGAGAAATCTGCTGACAGCCTGATGGGGACTCCTTTGTAGGTGATTGTCCCCTTACCTCTTGCTGCTTCCAGGATTCTTTCCTTCATTTTAATTTTGGCTAATGTAATTATGATATGCCTTGGTGTGTTTCTTCTTGAGTCCAACTTTTTTGGTACTCTCTGAGCTTCTTGGATTTCTTGGAAGTCTATTTCCTTTGCCAGATTGGGGAAATTTTCTTTTATTATTTGTTCAAATAGTTTTTCCACTGGTGGTTGTGTCTTTCCCCCTTCTGGTACCCCTATAATTCGGATATTGGAGCGTTTATAGATGTCCTGGAGGTTCCTAAGCTTCTCCTCATTTTTCTGAATTCTTATTTCTTCATTCCTTTCTGTCTGATGATTTTTTTCTTCTTCGTTCTGGTCCACTCCATTGATTTGAGTCCCAGTTTTTTTTTTTTCATCTCTATGGTTTTCCTGTGGAATTCCATTCATTTCCCTTAATTTAGCCTTCATATGTTTCTCTAATTTGTGGCTATAGTCCACCAGATCTGTGAGGAAGCTGATGACCAGTGTTTTAAACTGTGCGTCTGAGAGATTTGCTATTTCTTCATCACTTAGATTTATCTCTGGGGCTTTGAGGTCTTCCTGCGACATTTTTGGTCTGTTCTGGCCCTTTAAGTGGGAGGAGCGGCGCCTTGGATTCCCAGGTCGCTGGGTTGTGAGCTGTATGTGGGGGCGTGGTCAGAGCGGGGAAATGGCGGCGCCCGGTATTGCCGCCGCCGCGGCCGCCGTCTATCGCCGCCACCGCCGCCACCGCCGGTCCAAGCGCTCACTCCCTCACCCGAGTGCAACCATGCAACCTCAGTCAACTCGCTGCCACTGCCTCCCCACTGACTCCTCCGTAGTCGCTCACCCGGTGGGCCGCTGGGTCGCTCACTAGGTCCAATCCTGGGTTTGGAACCCGTGCGACTGGATTCGCGTGTCTGGATTCCGCGCCCGGGTCGACTCCTTTGTAACTCCTCACCCGACGCCGGTTTCGCCCCTTACCGGTCGGGCCGAAGAATTTGTTGTTAGCGGACTTCCGAAAAGTTCAGTTTTCCGTGTTCTGGTTGTGTTTTCTGATGCTAATATTTAGTTGTCCCTAAACTTGGTTGTGTGAGGAGGCAGGCACATCCACCTTAAACCTCCATCTTGGCGGAAGTCCCATACATTGATATTTCTATCCCTCTCTCCTTTCCTTCCCTTCTAAAGATAAATAAATAAAATCTTAAAAAAATAAAATAAGTATTAAAAAAAAAGCAACTTGTATTATCCCTCTAGAAGCCCCCCTTTTTCTCTGATCCTCTCTATAAACTCTGACCTTTTCTTTCTCCCTCAAAACACAGTTGGGTTTCTACATAGATTTGTGTCTCACAGGTTTGCCATTCTTGAAAAAACTCCCAAATAAAGCTTTTGCTTGGTTGCAGTTCTTGGTCAAAATTGGCTGACAACCATGTATTCATGGATTCATTTTTGGGCTCTCGATTCTGTTCCATTCATACATGTCTGTTTTTATGTAAGTGCCATACTGTTAGATTTCTGTAGCTTTCTAATATAGTCTGAAATCAGGGTGCATGATGTCTTTGCCTTTGTCCTATGTTTCTCAAGACTGCTTTGGCTACTGGGGGTCTTTTGTGATTTGATTATTTGTTCTATTTCTGTGATAAATGCCACTGGAAAATGAACTTTTAATTTTTTAAACCTATCTGTACACTGACTAGTATGGTTCAGGAGATTGAGTACCAGCTTGTAAATCAAAAGGTCAATGGTTTGATTCCCAGTCAGGACACATGCTTGGGTTGCAGGCCAGGTCCCCAGTTGGGGGTTTGTAAGAGGCAACTGATTGATGTATCTCTCCCACATTGATGTTTCTCTCCCTCTCTTTCTCCCTCCCTTCTAAAAATAAACAAATAAAATGTTAAAAAAGAAAAACCTGTCTGCTTAGGCTTTTGGTGGGTAGGTGCTTCTGGCTAACTTAATCGCTCATTTGTAAGGGAAAGAGCTTATGGTGATTTCTTGAGTGAACAAAAATAGAGGTGTTAAAATAAATATAAATGGAGACCAAATTTGGAAATTCCCTGAGTAGCAGAGCGAGCTAAGCCATGTAAATGAAACCTAATATAGCTTATTTTGCAATAGAAGCAAAACTTAACTAGGGCTATTTCTTATAAATGCCTCTGAAAATCATTAAAAAAATCTAAATTGTTTTCCAAAAATGGCATAAAAGCACCACTTTTAACCAATCCCCTCTCATTTGGAAAAAACCCAATGGTATAACCAATCATTATAAAGATTAAATAGCTTCCACGTTTTTACTATATAAGTTGTCCTGTAACAACATGCCTCTGGGCTTCAACATACTGTTGATCTGAAGATTTGAAGATTTGTGTATAGGTGAGCTGTTCATCTATACACAATAAACACTTATAAATACAAGTATATTGACTTTTAAAGTTTTTAACAGTTTCTGGACTTTGGGAGGGGCCACCTCTCAATTTTACATTAGCTTAGCCATAGGATTGAAATCTGGACTCTGTCTAGTTATACTGTACAAACAATTATTGTAAAGAGAAATTTACAAAAACTTTGATTTGGGTCAAGGGAAAGGAGTGGTAGAAATGATATGTATTGCTCATTTAAAATAAATTAATATATATTACTAATAATATTTTTTTCAATTAATTCAATTTAAAAATGGATAGGTCTGAAATGGACATTGTTTCCTACCAAGACATACAAATGGCCAACAGGTACACAAAAAGGTGCTCAACCTCACCAATCAGCAGGGAAATGTCAATCAAAATCACAATGAGATTATCAGCTCCCACCAGTTAGGATGGCCACCATCGAGAAGATAAGAGGTCTGCCCTGGCTAGTGTAGCTCAGAGGACTGAGTGCAGGCCTGTGAACCAAACAACTGTGGTTCAATTCCCAGTCAGGGCACATGCCTGGGTTGCAGGCCAGTTCCCAGCAGGGGACACATGAGAGGCAACCATACATCGATATTTCTCTCCTTCTCTTCCTATCTAAAGATAAATAAGTAAAATCCTAAAAAAAAAAAAAAGAGATCAGTGTTGGCAAGGATGTGGAGAAAAGGGAGCCCTGTGCAGTGTTGATAGGAAGGTAAATTGATGAAGCCATTATGAAGAACTGTATGGAGGTTGCTCAAAAAATTAAAAATAAAACTAATATGATCCAGCAATCCTACTTCTGGGTACTTGTCTGAAGAAAACAAAACACTAACTAGAAAAGAATCTGCAGCCCCTGTTCACTGCAGCATTATTCACAATAGCCAAGATATGAAAACAACCTAAGTGAGTATCCATCAACAGATGAATGGATGAAAGAAGATGTGATATATACATATAATGGAATATTATTCAGTGATGAGAGAAAAGGAAATCTTACCATTTGCAACATGTGAATGAAACTTAAAGGCATTAGTAAGTTCTGAGGATGTGAAGTAAAACATGGTGACTGTAGTTGATAACTCTGTATTTTATCATTGAAATTTGTTAAGAGAGTAGAACTTAAATGTTCTCACCATCAAAAAAGGAAAATAGAACTTTCTTCAGACTTTCACTAGGCCTTTCACCTTGGAGAATTTTGTCTTGGAATTTAAGAAAATACCTGCTCCTTCTCTTCCTCCTCTTCCTCCCTCTCTTCTTCCTCTTTTCCTCCTCTACCTCCTTCTCCTTGTATTTCAGCCTTGTGGAGGTCTAACTGATGGAAAATTCATAAGTTTCAACCACTTTTTTCTAGCTGAGTGTTTTCATAAACTGCAGATACACTCTCCATCAGGGGTCAGTGAGCCACAGATATGGAAACCCTGCCCAGAACACCACGGAGTCACCATCTTCCAGCCCCATCAGGCAACTGATAGATAATCAGCAGTGTCAAACTGGACTCCACTGCTTCTTTAAAAATGCTTTGACTCCAAGTAAATTGAGAAAGAATGGAGCTGACATACCAGCTACACTGACTATCTGCCTATCTGCCTTCTATGTTCCAGACAACTCAGTGTGCAGACTCAAGTAAAATTTAATGAAAACATATCTACACCTCAGTACTATTCACATACCTCTTTCCTGGGGGCATAGAGTTAGCAGAGAGAATCCTTGTCTGAAAATATGAAGGCCAAGTTACTTGCTCTAAATCCATCACTGAATTGCTGTGTGAGCTGAAGTAAATCATTTAATATCGATGGCAATAACTTTTCTCATTTGTAAAAATGATGGAGCTTGGTTTAAGATGTTCTCTTATTCCTTCAAAATTATTATGCCTTCTCTTATCCCTTGAGATTATTTTTATTTGTCTACACCTATCTATTTACAGAAACAAGAGTGATATGATTTTGGGTGTCAAGTACCAAGCGTGAGGTAGCCAAAAATTCCTGGAGTGATTTGGAGTACCAGAGATATCAGTTGGTAGGTTATTTGAGAGGGTGGGACTAGATCTTGAAGTCTGGTCTATTGTTATGTATAACATAAAGTATTAACTGACTTTTTCCCCCTTCTCTTCAAGTTAACTATTGTGGATTTCCTAGAACAGTTCTCAGAGGCATACTCCTTACATCCTGACCCAGGACACACAAGCATGCATACATACCTGAATCGGTGCTTGCCCTCATAGCATGCAATGCATTGTTATTTTCTGTTCTGTTGTGTTTTGGTTTCTTTGTTTTTATTTTTTAATTCTTGGCTTCCATCAGCAGTTTAAAATCTTCGTCTTGGGTCAGAGGGCATGTGGCTAGCAGCTGTCTCCTTCTTAGAACTGGGTTGTGCATTTTAGAACAGATGTTTGTTATTCACTCGGTAACTTTCTAGGAAGCATGCCAGTGGGGGTGGTTCTGCTGTTGGTCTTTGAGCTGATGGCCCATTTGTCCTGGAGTTTGACGAGAGTGAGTGTGGATGTGGGAACACAGGGAGAGAGCTCGTTAAACAGGACCTTGTTCAGGGATTCAGAATGTGAGAATAAGTAACCCTTAGTTAGTGGAGAGGTTATTCTTTAAATAAAATTTCTACCTATGATTAAAGAGTTTCTTAAAAAAATAATTTTAGAAATGTAGGTATTTCCTGCTGTACATCAGTTGTCTGTTATTGAAAAATGAGTTGTTCTACATTAAAATGCTCATTAGGAGCCCATTTCTCATTTTATTTTAGATAAGAAAAATTACGCTATGTCAACTCCAAGCCCTCAACTAATTTCTTTCTTAAACGGGTAAATAAAATGTAGCGATTATAAATATATAAAAACTCTGAACTACCTTGTTAGGTATAAAATGCTTAAAACATTTTTATCACCAAGTAATTAATAGGGTCAATAACGAACAACAGCCATTGTGCAGTTGAAGGCTACTGACCAAGATGGCTCTAATGTTCTTTTTTTAAAAAATATATTTTATTGCCCTGCACCAAACCATGGAATCCTGTTGAATCCCTCTCTCCTTTCTTTCCCCTCTAAAGATAAATAAATAAAATCTTTAAAAAATATATATATATATTTTATTAATTATGCCATTACAGTTCTATTCCCCCTTCATTCCTCTCCACCCTGCACATCCCCTCCCCCACCATCCCCCCTTTAGTTTATGACCATGTATCTCAAGTTCTTTAGATTCTATATTTCCCATACTATTCTTGCCCTTCCCCCATCTATTTTCTACCTACCATCTATGCTACTTATTTTCTGTACCTTCTCCCCCCTTCTCCTTCTCTCACTCCCCTGTTGCTAACCCTCCATGTGATCTTCATTTCTATGGTTCTGCTCCTGATCTAGCTGTCCTCTTAGTTTGCTTTTGTTTTAGGTGTGGTTTCTTAATAACTGTGAGTTTGCTGCCCTTTCACTGTTCATCTTTTTTATCTTCTTTTTCTTAAGTAAGTCCCTTTAACATTTTGTATAATAAGGGCTTGGTGATGATGAACTCCTTGAATTTGATCTTATCTGAGAAGCATTTTATCTGCCCTTCCATTCTAAATGAAAGCTTTGCTGGATTGATCAATCTTGGATGTAGGTCTTTGGATTTCATGACTTGGAATACTTCTTTGCAGCCCCTTCTTACCTGTAAGGTCTCTTTTGAGAAATCCACTGACAGTCTGATGGGAACTCCTTTGTAGGTGACTGTCCCCTTATCTCTTGCTGCTTCTAGGATTCTCTCCTTCATTTTAATCTTGGCTAATGTAATTATGATGTGCCTTGGTGTGTTCCTTCTTGGGTCCAACTTCTTTGGGACTCTGAGCTTCCTGGAAGTCTATTTCCTTTGCCAGATTGGGGAAGTTCTTTTTTATTATTTGTTCAAATAAGTTTTCCACTGGTGGCTATTCATTCCTCTTCCCCTTCTGGTACCCCTATAAATCGGATGTTGGAATGTTTAAAGATGTCCTGAAGGTTCCTAAGCCTCTCCTCATTTTTTTGAATTCTTGTTTCTTCATTCTTTTCTGTTTGGTCATTTTTTTCCTCCTTCTGGTCCACTCCTTTGTTTTGAGTCCCAGTTTCCTTTCCATTACTATTGGTTTCCTGTGCATTTTCATTCATTTCAATTAGTTTAGCTTCCATATGTTCCTCTAATTTGTGACTAAAATCAACCAGTTCTGTGAGCATCCTGATCACCAGTGTTTTGAACTGTGCATCTGAAAGTTTGGCTATTTTTTCATTGCTTAGATTTATTGGCTCTGGGGCTCTGAGTTGTTCTTGAGCCATGTTTTGATCTGTTTGTACCTGTTAAGTGTGAGGAGCGGAGCCTTAGTTGTTCACCAAGGCAGGGCCACCCAGGTCGCTGGTTTGTGACGCTGTGTGTGGGGGCGGGGTCAGAGAGGGACAATGGCGGTTCTCTCTGCCGCTTTCTGCCACTGGGGCCTGCGTGTTCCATCTCACCACCGCTAGCTCCTTCACCGGTTTATCTGTGCAAATGTGTGACCACGGTGCGCTCTCAGTGGGTCCAACACCTAGTGCCCTCAGTGGGTCCGCCCACTTTTCCACACCTGGGATCCGCCCATGGCTGCTAGCGCACCTGGGTTGCCTGCTTGGTCCGTCCGTTGGATGTTTCCTGCCCAACCCCACTCTGTTGCTGGCTCTGCCCCTCTTACCAGTTTAGCTGAAGGGTTTGTTGTTGTCAGACTTCTGTGTAGTTCAATTTTCTGTGGTTTGGCTGCAGTTTTTGTTGCTAAAACTTTGCAACAAAGTTGCAAAGAATGGTTGTTTTTAAACTTGGTTGTGTGAGAAGGTGCAGTGCTTCCACCTACACTTCCATCTTGGCGGAAGTCCCTCTAATGTTCTCCTTATCCTGACTAAGGCTTCTTCCGGATGTTAGGCCCCTGAGCTTCCTTTTTGTAAAGTATTTGCTTTAGAAAACCATAATTGTAAATTTTTTTTCTGTCTCTTTAAGATGTAAATCTTTTCAAACACCTCTTATAAGTTTTACAATCCAGGGAAATGTTTCTCAAGAACCTGGGAGACTTTCTGCAACTTGCGTTGTGAGCAAGGGAGCAACCACAAAGGATTCACTCACACACATTTGTGTCTTTCCACAAAGCTGGGTTTATTTAAGAGAGAGCTCCTCCCTCAATAAGTGGATAGACACACACACAGGTTCACATACAGAAAGGGGGAGCTTACATATTAGAAGTGAGCAGAGCAAGCATTCAGCGCAGTGCTGTGGTCACTGACCATGTCTGCAGGTGGAGAGGTGGGTCTCAAGCCAGGTGGCCACATTGGTGGTATGCATCTCTTGGACTGGAAGTCCAGCTGGGCGCTGAGTGTGTTCAGCCAAGCTCCAGTGTTGTGTGGTCAGAGCTCTGAGTTCCTTTTTTTCCTGTATTCTTTTTTTTTACTTTTTGTTCAAATACAGTTGTCTCTATTTGCACCCGCCCCACTGTGGCGGACTCCAGCCAGCAGAGTCCGCCTGTTGTGACTGACAACGAGAATGAATGCACAGGCAACAACAATCCTATGGAGAAAAAGGGAACTGCATGATTACTCTCTCAAGGGGAGAGAGCTCATGGATGTCTCAGCCACTCCCTCAAGAAGAGAGAGCCCCAACCCTTGCCTAGACAGGCTTTTATTGTTTTCCTCGGGTCTTACATCAGAGAAAGGTCTATTACCTATTGCATAGAATATTATTGTCTACATTTTAGGTACAATTAAGAAAGTGAAAATAACATGCAAAGGGGAATGGCAATGAGCTGATTAGCTCTGTCTTTGGGAGAATTCATACAAGCTTTGGATATTACCTTGAAGATAGACAATACACATTTGTTGGTTTAGACCAGGGTGATGGAGTTCTAGCAAGGGCAAGCCATAACAATCTGTATGCATTTTCTTGGCCTGATTCCCATGGGAAAACTTGGTTTGAAGGTCTGGCTCCTGCCCACCACTTCACTTCTGCAGGTTTTCCATACAGAGCTCAGTCACATTTGCCAGACTAAACAAACCAGTCTCCTACACCCCCCAACTCATCCTTGCCTTTGACCCTTGAACCTACTCCCTTTGGCTTTGTCCATATGTCCTTTATACATGTTTTTTAATCACCCTTCCTTTATTTTCCCCCATTATCCCTCCCCCTGCTTCCCTCTGATTACTGTCAGTTTGTTATTTATTTCATTGTCTCTGGTTATATTTTGCTTGTTTTGCTAATTAGGTTTCACTTATAGGTGAGATCATGTGGTATTTGTCTTTTACCGCCTGGCTTATTTCACTTAGCATAATTCTCTCCAGGTCTATCCATGTTTTTGTAAAGGGTAGGAGCTCCTTCTTTGTTTCTGCTTAGTAGTATTACATTGTGTAAATGTACCATAGTTTTTTTATCCACTTGTTTACTGATGGGTACTTAGGTTGCTTCCAGTACTTGGCTATTGTAAATTGTGCTGCTATGAAAATTGGGGTGCACGGGTTCTTTTGGATTGGTGTTTCAGGATTCTTAGGGCATAATCCCAGCAGGGCAATTGCCAGGTCAAAAGGCAGTTCCATTTTTAGTTTTCTGAGGAATTTCCATACTATTTTCCACAATGGCTGCATCAATCTGCATTCCTACCAGCAGTGAACTGGGTGCCCTTTCCTCCACATCCTCTCCAGCACTTGTTGCTTGTTGATTTATTTATGATGGCCATTCTGACTGGTGAGAAATGGTGTCTCATTGTGGTTTTAATGTGCATCTCTCTGATGACTAGTGATGCTGAGCATCCTTTCATATGTCTCTGGGCCCTCTATATGTCCTCCTTGGAGAAATGTCTGTTCAAGTCCTTTCCCCATTTTTATAATTGGGTTGCTTGTCTTCCTGGAGTGGAGTCATGTGAGTTCTTTATGTATTTTGGGAATCAAACTCTTGTCCGAGGTATCATTTGCAAATATATTTTTCCTCATAGTTGATTCCCTTTTCATTTTACTGCTGTTTTCTTTAGCCATGCAGAAGCTTTTTTATTTTAATGTGGTCCCATTTGTTTATTTTTCCTTTGTGTCCTTTGCAGAGCTCTGAGTTCTTTTAGCCCACAATTGGTGGAGGTCCAAATGGAATCATATGGTGTCCAGATGGAATCATATGGTGTTCAGATTGAATCTTTATCCAAGTGTCCAGACTTGTGGTTTTGTATATTCCAGGCTCCCACTGAAGACATTCTGTTATACCCCGGTACCTCAGTAAGGACATAACACAACATATCAGTAACTGTAATGGCTGACAATAACTCCATGCTGGATCGTTAAAAGTATTAAGTCTGCTCTGCTCTTGCCCTATATAAGATATAATCAGCAGAGGAAATAGCATTCATGTCTTATTGTCTGTGGAAAAGTAGGAGCATAATTTCAAGATGCCTTGCTCCAAGTCATCATAATTATATAATAAATTTGTCTTTCCTTGGATAAAGCCAAACAACAAACACATATGGCTTATGACTTCTCCCTGCTACTTTCCTACTAGCTCATCATCCCAGCCCTTAAGAAACTGTACCTCAGCTGAGTTCAGACTTGTTCCTGGTTTTTCTCTCTTGTTGCAGTAGCCTCGGTAAAGTCTTTTTCACCCGTTGAATTTTGTCCAGTGTGATTTTTCCTTTGATATTACCAATGGTCCTTTACTGCATCTTTTTCGTGGACACTCCATTTCCCAATTTAAAAAATTTTAACAGGAACTCTAGGTTAGTTTCCTAGCATTGCCATAACAAAGTACCAGAAACTGAAGGGCTTACACACCAGACATTAATTTCTTCACAGTTCTGGTGGCCAGAAATCTAAAATCACGGCGTTGACAGGGGCATACTCTTTTGAAGGCTCTCAGAAAGAACATCTTCCAGGCCTTTCTCTTAGTGTCTGATGTTGCCAGTGTTCCTTGGTGTTCCTTGACTTGTACCTGCATCATTCCAATCACGGCCTCCACCCATACATGGCATTATCCCCCTGCGTGTCTGTGTGTCTCTTCTCTTCTTCTTTTAAGGATATCAGTCATACTGGAGCAAGGGCCCACAACACTCGAGTATGACCTTGTTTCATCTGACATCTTAATTGCCTCTGCAAAG
This sequence comes from Artibeus jamaicensis, assembly GCF_021234435.1. Classification (NCBI taxonomy): domain Eukaryota; kingdom Metazoa; phylum Chordata; class Mammalia; order Chiroptera; family Phyllostomidae; genus Artibeus; species Artibeus jamaicensis. The sequence continues at coordinate 38,924,450 of NW_026521486.1, forward strand.
ACCCTATTTCCAAATGAGACCACATTCCCAGGTGCGGGGGTTAGGACTTCAGTGTATCTTTCTTGGTGGAGGACACAAGGGACCCTGCAACTGACTGAAGAGACACCAACAGTATCTGAAGTGAAAGATCTTTTCCGGATGCCTTTTTGTTAAAAATATTGTATTATGTTGCAGGTGTACACAGGAGATTTTTGAAATATAAATGTTGGCAGGAAATATTATATTAAGAAAGACATGTTTTATGAAGTTGGACTATTAAAAATGAAGTCATTTCTTTCAGGACAAGGTTTGCCTGGGAGATCCTATGCAAGGCATGTATGTTATTACCTGTCTGCCGAGTGTCTGGATAAATGGCATGCTTAGGTTTGCTGAAGGTGAAACTGCTTTTTAAAAATATATATATTATTTATTTATTTATTTATTTTGAGAGAGAAGGGAAGGGAGGGAGAAAGTGAGGGAGAGAAACATCAATGCATGGTTGCCTCTCGCCTGCAATCCAGGCATGTGCTCTGAGGGGAATTGAACCAACGACTCCTTGTTTCACAGGTGGTCCTCTCTACTGAGTCTCACCATCCAGGCAGGTGAAGGTGAAGCTTCTTTAAGGAGGAATCAAGACCTGTATCAAAGACAAAACTGGACAAGTAAAGCCATCAATTTTATTGAGGTTATTGCAATAAGTAGACCATTTTAGATTCAAAGGTCAGAGCATCTCTGAAGGGTAGTTTTGCCTTAGACTGACCATATTTTGCCCTGTATAATGCACACCCATGTTTTTGTTCCAAACTTTCAGGAAAAAAAAACTTTTGTTTTAATGTTTTAATTCAATTATTTATTTATTTATATTTAGAGACTTGTTTTTGTATGATAAAAGAATTTTAACAGTTTTTTTTAACATACAGTGGTACAAGAAATTTTATTTAACAAGTAATTACAAGACACAAGAACAGATACAAGGTATTACAGGTAGTACCCATGTATAAGGTGCACCCTTATTTTTCCCTCAAAATTTTGGGAAAAAAGTACACATTATACACTGCAAAATACGGGTATGCAGACAGGGGTGAACAAACACTAGGTGAGGTGACTAATAGTTGGGCTGTTTTGTAATCAGAAGTCTCAGTCAGGTAGCTGAACAGGAAGTGTTTTTCTCTGTGGTTAGCTAGTTTCATGGGAATGAAGAGTTCTTATCTTTGCTAACCAATTATGACAAAGAATGGAAAATTGGAGGATCTGTGTCTGGTCTTGTCAGCAGATCTGTCACAAGTAAACAGAGGTGTCATTCCTGAAAAATCTACGGGTATCATGAAAGAGAGTGGACAGCAAGTTTCATCTAAGTCTTATACGGAAGGGTGTTTCTCTGACTAAGCCATTTCTTTCTTTCTTTTTTGTGGGTAGATTTTCATGTTAAGTGTTCTCTTTTTTTAAAAAAAAGTATTTTATTGAGCCCTGGCTGGTGTGGCTCAGTGGATTGAGTGCCAGTCTGTGAACCAAAGGCTTGATGGTTCAATTCCCAGTCAGGGCACATGCCCGTGTTGTGGGCTAGGTCCCAGGTATAGGGTGCGTGAGAGGCAACCACACATTGATGTTTCTCTCCCTCCCTTCCCCTCTCTAAAAATAAATAAATAATATCTTGTAAGAAAAAAAATATTTTATTGATTATGCTATTACAGTTGTCCCATTTTTTCTGCTCCATCTAGCACCCACCCTCCCACCTGTATTCTCTCACCTTAGTTCATATAAGTTCTTTGGCTTCTCCATTTCCTATATTATTTTTGACCTCCTTTGTCTATTTTGTACCTACCATTTATGCTTGTTATTCCCTGTACCTTTTCCCCCATTCTCCCTCCTCCATCTCCCCGATAACCCTCCATGTGATCTCCATTTCTGTGAATCTGTTCCTGTTCCAGTTGTTTGCTTACTTTGTTTATGTTTTTGTTTTCATTTTTAGGTTCAGTTGTTGATAGTTGTAAGTTTGTTGTCATTTTACTGTTCATTGTTTTGATCATCTTTTTCTTAGATTAAGTCTCTAACATTTCATATAATAGGATCTTAGTGATAATGAACTTCTTTAACTTGACTTTATCTGGGAAGCACTTTATCTGCTCTTCCATTCTAAATGATAGCTTTGCTGGACAGACTAATCTTGTATGTAGGTCCTTGCCTTTCATGACTTGGAATACTTCTTTCCAGCCCCTTCTTACTCACAAGGTTTCCTTTGAGAAATCAGCTGATAGTCTTATGGAAACTCCTTTGTAGGTAACTGTCTCCTTTCCTTTTGCTGCTTTTAAGATTCTCTCCTTATCTTTAATCTTGGCTAATGTAATTTTGATGTGCTTTGGTGTGTGCTTCCTTGGTTCCATTTTCTTTGGGATTCCTGGGACCTCCTGGAAGTCCATTTCTTCTGCCAGATTAGGGCCCTTCATTATTTTTTCAAATAAGTTTTCAATTTCTTGCTGTTTGTCTTCTCCTTCTGGCACCCCTATGGTTCAGATGTTGTTACATTTAAAGTTGTCCTGGAGATTCCTAAATCTCTCCTCATTTTTCTGCATTGTTGTTTCTTCATTCTGTTCTGGTTGCATGTCTATTTCTTCCTTCTGTTCCAAATTGTTGTTATGAGTCCCAGTTTCCTTCCCGTCACCGTTGGTTCCCTGTACATTTTACTTTATTTCACTTTTCATAGCTTTCACTTTTCCTCCATTTTGCGACCATACTCAAGCATTTCTGTGAGCGTCCTGATTACCAGTGTTTTGAACTCTGCATCTGATAGACTGACTACCTCTTTATCACTTAGTTCTATTTTTGGAGCTTTGATCTGTTCTTTCATTTGAGCCATATATTTTTGTCTCAGCGCACCTGTTACATAGTAATGGGTGGAGCCTTAAGTATTTGCCAGGGTAGGGCAGTTGAGTTGTGGCACCATATGTGGGGGAGGGGTCCAAGGGGGAACGATGCCACCTGCTTAGTTCTCGGCCAGCTTTCAGTCCTTTCAGTCCCATAAGTAAATTGTGCCTTTCTGGTGTTGATTCCCATGTGGGTCAGCTTATGTACATTCTAGGACCCTGTGGGTCTGTCCAAGAAACTCTCCTTTGAGGCTGGGAGTTTCTCCTCTGCCACAGGTTTTTGCAGTCAGAGGTTTTGAGGATTTATTTCCTTGCACTGGAACCCTGGGTTACATGGTCTCGCTTCCCAGTTGTTCCTCCTGGTTTACCCCCACACAAATGTGGGACTGCTTGGTCTGCCAGCCACCACCTTGCTGTGCATCCTCTTCTCCCTGGCTGCCCGTCTCTTGCTCCTCCGACCAGTCGGGATGAATATTTCTTCTTTAACTCTTTGGTTGTCAGACTGCCATACAGTTTGATATTCTTGCAGTTCTGGTTATTTTTTGTTTTTAAATTTGTTGTTGTCCTTTTTTTAGTTGTGTGAGGAGGCAAAGTGTATCTACCTACGCCTCCTTCCTGGCTGGAAGTTCCTGAATAAGCCATTTCTTAGAGCACAGAGAATGGGAGGATTTCTGAAAACACAAGTCTGTGGGAGGTGTTATCATGGCTGCTTTCCAGAAACACAGGGCCTAGGGTAAAGTTCCACATTGTCAGTGAGCAGGAGTGTTGACTTGAGAGACCTGGTTCTTCTTGTTGACATATGTAAACAATTACAAATCAGCAAATCTATTAGTGTGTAGTCAGTTTATTAGCGATCCATTCCCATGGAAGAAGACAGGACTAGGTAGAGTAGGGGGTGAAAGGCAAAGTTTCAGGGCAAAACAGGGCAGCAAAAGTAAGAGCGACTGAAGACCAGGGTGGCAAGCCCCCAGGTGGCCTGAAGCCAGGTGGCCAGAAGCCCAGTGGTCTGACAGCCAAGAGTGCCCCAAGCTCCCAAGAGAGAGCAGGTCCTTTGTTCTGAGGACTTATATAGTTGGTGGGGTAGGAGAAAAAAAGTTACATACTGATTAACAGGTAAATTTGGTGCCAGCTTTCCTGGGGGAATGTGACTACCCAAGCATAGGTATGTGTAGGGGTCTGTTAGCCTGAATCCTTATCTTGTTCCAGACTCCATTTGTTCATATTGTAGTAAAACAAATACAGGACAGGCGGCAGTTAATTAAAGTTGGGGCAGTTACCAAAGTTATTTATGGGCTCTTTCTGCAAACATCAGGGACTCCCTCCTAAAACAGATAGTGAGCAGAGATAGGCAATTAACCAAAGTTGTGTTATGGGCTTCTTTTTTGGGCACCATGGACCTCTCTTGCATTCTAGGCCCTGGGATGAAAGGATGGTTTCAAGGCTTTCCTTCCCAGATAGTGAAAATGCTGCACAGAATTTCAAGGACTCCCCTCCTTTCTTGCTGACATAGTGTTTCTTATGATATTGGAACACCTCACAATATTATCAGACCAGGCTCAGTTAGCATGTGAGACATGTCTCCTTCCTCCTCCCTGCCTCAGTTTACTATTTATTCTACCTAAGTGGTAAAAGGAGTTTCCTGGCAACCAGGATGTTAGACTCTGGCTAGTAACAGCAGCGTAGTCTCAAAGTTCTTCCTGTGCTGTGTCTTGCCTCAGGAGGAAGAAGCATCTGTGTGTGGCAGAGTGACTGTCATTCTTGCTGGCCTCTGACTATTTATAGTTACTCTTTAAAAAATTTTTGCCGTGGCTGGTGTAGCTCAGTAGATTGGGCGCTGGCTTACAAACAAAAGGGTTGATGGTTCAATTCCCAGTCAGAGTACATGCCTGGGTTGTGGGCCAGGTCTCCAGTAGGAGGCATTCACACATTGATGTTTTCCTTTCTTTCTCCCTCTCTTCCAGTCTGAATAAAAATAATAAATAGACTTCTGCCAGGATGGAGGCATAGGTGGAGACACTGTGCTTTCTCACACAACCAAATTTAGAGACAACAAAACATTAGCAACAGAAAACACAGCCAGAACACAGAAAATTGAACTTTTCGGAAGTCTGATAACAACGAATTCTTCAGCCTGACCGGTAAGAGGGGCAAAGCCAGCAGCTGGAGGAGCGGGGTTGCACGGGAAAACTCGATCAGATGGACTCAGGCTTGGGGATCCCAGGCGTGGTGTTGCAAAGGGCGGACCCAGTGAGCGACCCATTGAACGACCCAGTGCGCGATCGGTGAACCCAGCGAGGGCCCAGGGCAGCGTGTTGACTGTGGTTGCACATTCCTGTGCAGATAGACCGGCGAGGGAGTGGGCAGTGAGACGGGACGAGCAGGCCCCAGCGGCAGGAAGCAGTGCAGGGGACTGCCATTTCCCCGCTCTGGTGAACATCTAAGGCTCCGCTCCTCATACTTAACAGGCATGAACAGACCAAAACATTATGGCTCAAGAAGATCTCAAAGCCCCAGAGCCCATAACTTTAAGCAACAAAGAAATAGCAAAACTTTCAGATGCACAGTTCAAAACACTGGTGATCAGGATGCTCTCAGAACTGTTTGATTTTAGTCACAAATTAGAGGAACATATGAAGGCTAAACTAATTGAAATGAAGGGAATTGCACAGGAAACCAATAATGATGAAAAGGAAACTGGGACTCAAATCAAAGGAGTGAACCAGAAGGAAGGAAAAAATGACCAAACAGGAAAATATGAAGACAGAAGAATTAAAAAAAAATGAGGAGAGGCTTAGGAACCTCCAGGACATCTTTAAATGCTCCAACATCCAAGTTATAGGGGTACTAGAAGGGGGAAAGGAACAGCCACTAGTGGAAAACTTATTTGAACAAATAATAAAGGAGAACTCCCCAATCTGGCAAAGGCAATAGACTTCCAGGAAATCCAGGAAGCTCAGAGAGTCCCAAAGAAGTTGGACCCAAGAAGGAACACACTAAGGCACATCATCATTACATTAGCCAAGATTAACATGAAGGAGAGAATCCTAGAAGCAGCAAGAGATAAGGGGACAGTCACCTACAAAGGAGTTCCCATCAGACTGTCAGCTGATTTCTCAAAAGAGACCTTACAGGCAAGAAGGGGCTGGAAAGAAGTATTCCAAATCATGAAATCCAAAGACCTACATCCAAGATTGCTCTATCCAGCAAAACTTTCATTTAGAATGGAAGGGCAGATAAAGTGCTTCTCAGATAAGGCCAAATTCAAGGAGTTCATCATCACCAAGCCCTTATTTTATGAATGTTAAAGGGACTTACCTAAGAAAAAGAATATAAAAAATATGGACAGTGAAAGGACAGCCAGCTCACAGTTATTAACAACCACACCTAAAACAAAAGCAAACTAAGAGGATAGCTAAATCAGGAGCAAAACCATAGAAATGAAGATCTCATGGAGGATTAGCAACAGGGGAGTGGGAGAAGGAGAAGTGGGGAGAAGTTACAGAAAATAAGTAGCATAGATGGTAGGTAGAAAATAGATGGAGGGCAAGAATAGTATGGGAAATATAGAATCTAAAGAACTTGAGACACATGGTCATAAACTAAAGAGGGGGAATGGTGGGGGGTGCAGGGTGGAGGGGAATGAAGGGGGGAATAGAACAACTGTAATGGCATAATCAATAAAATAAAAATTAAAAAATAAATGAATAAATAAAGTCTTTAAGAATAAAAAATTTTTATTTACTTATTTTTAGACAGAAGGGATGGGAGAGAGAAAAAGTGAAGGAGAAAGTTTCTCTTGATGTGCGAGAGAGACATTGATCAGTTGCCTCTTGCACACTCCAAGCTGGGAACCAGGTTTGCAACCCAGGCATGTGCCCTGACTGGGAATTCAACTGGGAGGACACCCAACCCACTGAGCCACAAAGGTCAGAGCAAACAGTTACTCGTAGAAATGGTTTCTTAATCCCTGAAAAGTGTGTCTCACTGCTGTGGGACACTGCTGCCACCAAGTGGTGGTACCCATTTAGTGAAGGCCAGACCTCAGACTTGAAACATCCTTTTTCAGACTCCTATGGGCTGTGTACACCCTGTGAGTGTGTGAGAAAACCACTGGGATGCAGGAAGATAATATCGGAATTTCTACTTCATCTTATTTATATTGAAAATGCAAGCAAGAATTTAAACTTTACTGATATTTAATATACTGCCAATTGGCAGTGGGTTCTTTACTCTGACTCTGTCACCTGTCACCTTCCCTGCAAAGAGTAGAAGCTTCACACAGTGGCAAAGTTCCTCTCTCAACCCCTCAAGAGTGTAGTAACATACAGCAGATTGTGGGTGGTTGGTTAAATACAGATAATGTTACCCAGTGTCAACTATGTCAACCTTTACACGGTGGACAAGAGGCATCAGAAGACTCCTACAGAGAATCTGCTAGTGTAGAAAACAGCTCTGATGGGGCATGTTCCAGCAAACGGGCAGCCACGGCATCACGGACAAATACTGTTACAGTAGTAGAAGCTCTTTGTTAGCTTGACAAGCAAAAAAATAACAAAAATCTATAACTTATCTTACAAGAAGTTGGTCACAATATTCAAAACTATCAAATCTGTTTGAAATATGCATTTATTTTAAGTGTTGTTAATATGAGCCTCATCCCAACTGTTGTGCAGGAAGATTTGAAATAATTAGAACTTAGATTTAGTTCTTTACACCACTATTCCATAGTTTTAACCCAGCCTTTTCAAAATTCATGAAAGGCAGCACATATAATTGCTGGTCTTCTCCCTGTTATACTAGGGAAAACCCATGACCAGGGTCTTTGTTTGTATACTTGCAAGATATGTGAATGAATATTTTCTTTTTTTTTTTTAATTTATTTTTTAAAATTGATTATGCTGTTACAGTTGTTCTATTCTCCCCTTCATTCCCCTCCACCCTGCCCCCCCCCCATCCCCACCATTACCCCCCTTTAGTTTATGACCATGTGTCTCAAGTCCTTTAGGTTCTATATTTCCCATGCTATTCTTGCCCCCCCATCTATTTTCTATCTACAGTCTATGCTACTTATTTTCTGTACCTTCTCCCCCCCATCTCCTCCTCCCACTCCCCTGTTGCTAACCCTCCTTGAGATCTTCATTTCTATGTTTCCACTCCTGATCTAGCTGTCCTTTTAGTTTGCTTTCGTTTTAGGTGTGGTTGTTAATAACTGTGAGCTTGTTGTTCTTTCACTGTTCATGTTTCTTTAACTTCTTTTTCTTAGATAGGTCCCTTTAACATTTCATATAATAAGGGCTTGGTGATGATGAACTCCTTGAATTTGATCTTATCTGAGAAGCACCTTATCTGTCCTTCCATTCTAAATGAAAGTTTTGCTGGATAGAGCAATCTTGGTTGTAGGTCTTTAGATTTCATGACTTGGAATATTTCTTTCCAGCCCCTTCTTGCCTGTAAGGTCTCTTTTGAGAAATCTGCTGACAGTCTGATGGGGACTCCTTTGTAGGTGATTGTCCCCTTAGCTCTTGCTGCTTCTAGGATTCTCTCCTTCATTTTAATTTTGGCTAATGTAATTATGATATGCCTTGGTGTGTTTCTTCTTGAGTCCAACTTTTTTTGGTACTCTCTGAGCTTCTTGGATTTCTTGGAAGTCTATTTCCTTTGCCAGATTGGGGAAATTTTCTTTTATTATTTGTTCAAATAATTTTTCCACTGGTGGTTGTGTCTTTCCCCCTTCTGGTACCCCTATAATTCGGATATTGGAGCATTTAAAGATGTCCTGGAGGTTCCTAAGACTCTCCTCATTTCTTTGAATTCTTGCTCCTTGACTCTTTTCTGTTTGGCCATTATTTGCTTTCTTCTGGGCCACTTCATTGATTTGAGTCCCAGTTTCCTTTTCATCTCTATGGGTTTTCTGTGGAATTCCATTCATTTCCCTTAGTTTAGCCTTCATATGTTTCTCTAATTTGTGGCTATAATCAACCAGATCTATTAGGAACCTGATGACCAGTGTTTTAAACTGTGCATCTGAGAGTTTTGCTATTTCTTAGTCGCTTAGATTTATCTCTGGGGCTTTGAGGTCTTCCTGCGACATTTTTGGTCTGTTCTGGCCCTTTAAATGTGAGAAGCGGCGCCTTGGACTCCCAGGTCGCTGGGTTGTGACGCTGTATGTGGGGGCGTGGTCAGAGCGGGGATATGGCGGCGCCCTCTACTGCCGCAAGCCACGGGGACCACCGGCCGGTCCAAGCACCCACTCCCTCGCCTGTCCGCTCGCCCACAGATAGGCAACCGCAGTCAATACGCAGCACCGCCTCCCCACTATCTCCTCAGCAGTCGCTCACCCGGTGGGTTGCTCGGTCGCTCACTAGGTCCAATCCTGGGTTTGGAACCCGTGCGTCTGGATTCGCGCGTCTGGATTCCGCGCCTGGGTCCGTCCGACCAGAGTCCTGTGCAACCCCTCACGAGATGCCGGTTTCGCCCCTTACCGGTCGGGCTGAAGAATTTGTTGTTACCGGACTTCCGAAAAGTTCAATTTTCCGTGTTCTGGTTGTGTTTTCTGATGCTCATATTTAGTTGTCCCTAAACTTGGTTGTGTGAGAAGGCACGGCACATCCACCTATACCTCCATCTTGGCGGAAGTCCCTCGTGAATGAATATTTTCAATGGTTACTCATGTGGCTCATTGGATTGGGCATCGTCTTGCCAACCAAGTTGGTTGGTTCGATTCCCAGTTTAGGCACATGCGTGGGTTGCAGGCCACGTCTTTGGTTGGGGGTGTGTGAGAGGCAGCTGATTAATTTTTCTCACATCAATGCTAGTCTCCTTCTCTTTCTCCCTCCCTTTCCATTGCTCTAAAAAGAAAATAATCTTAAAAAATATAAATAAATAAACATAATCTCAAAAAAGAAAATAAAAAAAGAATAGCCCAAGCTGTGGCTCAGCCTGTGAACTTAAAGGTCGCTGATTCCCTGTCAGGGAACACACCTGGTTTGTGGGCCAGGCCCCCAGTTGGGAGTGTGTAAAAAGCAACCAATCAGCGTTTCTTTCCCTCTCTTCTTCCTTCCCTTCCTGTTTCTCTATAAATAAATAAACTCTTTGAAAAAAAAAGAAAAATTTTCACAAAGGTAAACTATGGACTTTCTGTCAAATATAGGATGAATACATGTCAAAGACTTTACTTAACTAATTGATTAATGAAGGAACCAGTAAAGGTGCTATTGATACAGGGTGCAGCCAAGGCCCCCCACCAAAAAAAAAAAAGATTTGGAATAGTGTCCAGAATTCAAAGTGTATAGGAATATTGGAGAGACATATAAGATGTCCTCACCCCTTCCCCCTACAGGTGTAAGCTGGAAAAAGGGACTCATGGAGCAGGAACATGCAGGGCTGTTTTGTACAGCCACAGCCTTGCAGCTAATCCATGGCATGGTCACTTAACATATCTATAGCCTTTGGTGGGTCACTTGGGTAAGTTAAATGGCTGTGGTCAGGCTTGGAGCTAGGGGGATGAAGTCACTTCTCCCCAAGATGTAACTGGGGGCAGGTCCCCCAAGTTATAGCACCTGCATGGGAGCTTGGAGAAGATTGGCTCTAGGACATGGGGCCATACCTGCCCAGACTAACAATGGCAGCCCAGTAAACTTGTAATAATACAGAAATACTGGCAGGTGTAACTGATCTTGGGAGGAGTCGGAAATAGGGGTACAGAGGAAGATTGGTGCGAGGATTTAAAAACCCAGGCAGGGCAGCCATTGGGGGAGAGCCATGTGGTTTGGCGCAGAGTGAGGACCCCTGCAGTCATGTAGGGGAGAGCAATGCGGTTTTGGGCAGAGTGAGGACCCCCTCTTGGAGAGGTGAAAGAGGGAGAAACAGACATGTGCTGTTTTCCTGACTTACGGTACCTGGAGTTGGGACAGTGAGAGAAGGGAGAGCTCTGTGTGTGTGTAGGTGTATACCCTAAAGGACTTTGATATTTTAGTAGAGGCATTAAGCCTAAATAGCATTAAATAAACATTTTGTTTCCTTTTCACAAATCTCTGGCATTGAGAGATGTCTTTCCAATTGGCAGTGGACAAAAGAGCCCAGTAGATATTAGTATTTCGTCCTTGGGAGGGGTCCCTGTTCTGTAGCAATTTTTGGCAACCCTAGGTGGGCCAAATATTGCCCTCCCCTCGGACCCCTTGTTCGGTAACACTATGACCAATTCAGTGCTATAAGAAGCAAGGTTATTTATAGCATTTATAGGATGTAATATTGACTAGTGTCCAATTGGACACAAATCTTTGGATGGAAGTTATTGGCATTCGTTCCATATTCTGTCTACCAACAAGTTCCAGTCTAAAATCTCCAAATCAACAAGTAACTTTAGTAATTTTGGGATCTTTGATCAATGATAAATAATGAGGTAAACTTAACATCACTATGACCCTTTGGCCAAACCCAACCTGTGTATTTTGTAAAACAATGTTTTATTAGGACTTTACCACATCATTCCTTTGATAGGGGACTCAAGAGTTGGAAAATTTTAGTTTAAGGTAAAAAAAAAAAAGTTATAAGCCCAGCAAGTAGTGTATGTTAAAGCTCTTGTTTCAGAAACTACAGATAAGGCCCATCCTGGCTCCTGGGAAAACAGCCGACCTCCTGGGGCACAGCTAAAGATTATCGCCTGGGGACAAGTGGAGGCATCTGGGCCATTGTGTTCCAGGGAGGGACAGATGACCACTGCCCTTGGGAACAGGTAACTGCCCAGGACAGGAATGTTGCAGCTTCTTTCATCCAATCCTCCCTAAATCGTAAAGCCCTCACCACATTGTTTAGTCCCTGTTATAAAAAGTCTGGCCTGGAAAGAGAAGACAAGATGGTCTGTTAGGGTGTGAACCCAACATCTTTTCAAATCGCCGGCCATCTGAATAAAGTGCCCATTAAAGACTGAATCGCTGTCATTGCTTATTGGGTCTGGTAGAGACAGGCAGCCCGAATGCCGGTGTCTTTTCCAGTTTCACCTTCACTTGCTGTCTGTGACTGCTTTTGTTCTACAGTGGTAGACCTGAGCATCCAGATGAGTTTGGGCTGCAAAGCTCAAAAGATTTACCATTTGGATCTTTACACCTCTATCCCAGACAAACCTTGGGTGGGCTTTTCCCCCACATTAAAAGGATGTGCAGTTCCCCTTTTTGTTTTTTTCATTATTTATAACTTTTGGATAGCTTATTTGCAGATACTTGAGACCTCTTAACACACAGTTTATGTATTTCCATTGTCTTCAGGTAGGCTTATTGGTTCAAACTCCCTACGTTTTAATTCAACCCACATTTAATGAACATATGCCATGTGCCAGAGAGTGTAGTGGACAGAACGCAGCCCTGTCGGGTTTGTGCTTTAGTGAGCAAGTCAAATGTGGAACATTAAAGGAGTTTTCTCTGAAGGGACCAAAGTTCTGTCATCGTCACACCCCCCCTCCCCAAGGCTGCTTTCTGGGATACTGATTTTAAGCTGTTTTTTAAGAAACAAAAGATTCAGAAAGAACCTTTGACCCTCCCCTCTTTCCTGCATAAGAGATTCAGAGAAACCTGCTTCAGGAAGGAGAGACTTTAGGATGGTGACTTAGCCTAATTTGAATGAAGAGGTAAACCAGAGGGTGCAGGCAGGCGCCTGTTAGCTGGATATCCGCTGTGTCCCACTGTTTCCTAGAAAGGCTTGGCCTGCTCTGTCCCCCTCTTCCTCAACTACCGGTAAGTCGCCAGTTCTCTCTTTTAGAATCTAAAACCCTGTTCCTGCCCCCTTTTTCTTTGTCTTGTATACCCAGTGCTGCCTCACTGTCTAGAATTTGCATGGAATTATCATGTTTATGTGAATTACCCATGCACATGTGTTAAACTTTGATTTTTCTCCTGTTAATATGTCTCTGTTAATTTGGTTATTAGCCCAGCCTAGAAGAATTTAGAAGGTGGGAAGGAAAGTTTTAATATTTTTCAGTCCCCACATTGTGAGAAAGGAGCTCAGAGTCCCAGATGAGAAAGTGTCCAGATACATAAAGACCGGGGCAGGAGATAAAGGGAAATGAAATCCAGTCAATAGTTAGTTACCAGAAGGATTAATTTGTGTATTGTAATAATAATAATAATAATAATAATTATTATTATTATTATAGTTTAGAGAGAGGGAAAGGGAGGGAGAAAGAGAGGGAGAGAGACATTGATGTCAGAGAGAAACATTGATCGGTTGCCTCTCAGATGCACTCCAACTGGGGACTGAATCTGTAACCTAGACATGTGCCCTGACCAGGAATTGAACTGGTGACCTTTTGCTTTGCAGGGAGACACCCAACCACCTTGTTACCGAACAAGAGGTCCGAGGGAGGGGCAATACAATATTTGGCCCACCTAGGGATGCCAAAAACTGCTACACAACGGGGCCCCTCCCAAGGACAGAATACTAATATCTACTGGGCTCTTCTGTCTGCGGCCAATTGGAAAGACATCTCTCAATGCCAGAGATTTGTGAAAAGGAAACGAAATGTTTATTTAATGCTATTTAGGCTTAATGCCTCCACTAAAATATCAAAGTCCTTTAGGGTATACACCTACACCTCCACGGCTCCCTTCTCCCACTGTCCCAACTCCGGGTACTGTTAATCAGGAAAAGAACACACGTCTGTGTTTCAGGCCGCTGGCACCATCAGCTGTGTCACCATGTAGGCAGGATCTCTCGAGTTAATCCAGTCATGTGGCACCTTCTCACGGTCCACTGGCAAGAGTTCTTTCTACCAAGTTCTAGTCAAAGTCTCTCCTGCTTTTCAGGCCCCGCGGCCAAAGGGGGCACCCGAAAGCCGCGTGGGTCTCTTCTACCAAAGCTGCAGGTGTCTGCACTCCACCAAAAGCATGTGGCTTTCTTCTTCACCTGGCTGCAGGGATCTCCATTCTGGCAAAGCTGCGTGGTTTTACCTTTCACCTGGGAAAGCGGGGGTCCGCACCCTGCCAAAACTACGTGGCTCCCTCTTTCACCTCACCAAGAGGGGGTCCTCACTCTGCTGAAACTGCGTGGCTCTCTTTCTCAATGGCTGCTGTGTCTGGCTTTTAAATCCTCGCACCCATCTTCCTCTGTACCCCTATTTCCGACTCCTCCCAAGATCAGTTACACCTGCCAGTATTTCTGTATTAATACAAGTTTACTGGGCTGCCATCGTTAGTCTGGGCAGTAATCATCCCATGTCCTAGAGCCAATCTTCTCCAAGCTCCCATGCAGGTGCTGTGACTCGGGGGACCTGCCCCCAGTTACATCTCGGGGGAAGTGACTTCATCCCCCTAGCTCCAAGCCTGGCCACAGCCATTTAACATATCCAAGTGACCGCCAAAGGCTATAGATATGTTAAAAGACAATGCCATGGATTAGCTGCAAGGCTGTGGCTGTACAAAACAGCCCTGCATGTTCCTGCTCCATGTGTCCCTTCCCCGCAACTCACACCTGTGTGGGGGGGAAGGGATGAGGACATCTCATATGTCTCTCCATTATTCCTAATGAAGGGAGAAGCCCTAGGAGACTTTTGCTTGCCTAGGCGCCATGGGAGAAAGATGGGGCCGTCTGGGAGGGCGGGTGGCCGGATAGTCAGTGGGAGTGGAACTAGCATCCCCGCTGGGAAAGCAAATAGCTGGATAGTCAGTGTGGCTGGAACTAGCACCCCTGCTGATAGAACAATTATCACATTCTGCTTCTGTATCCCACGTTTGTCATGTAGACAGGAAGAGCCCTAAGCTATATAACTCCTCAAGAATCCTTTGTTCGGGGCTCAGAATTTGGATACTGACTCCTCTGGGCCCGTGCACGTTAAAATAAACATCGTACTGCAGGAACCCTCGGTGGCTGGTCACTTCATTTTCCTGCAACACTATACACTTTGAATTCTGGACATCATTCCAAATCTTTTTTTGGGTCCCCCCCCCCCCAGCTGCACCCTGTATCAACCTGAGCCACTCTGGTTAGGCCTAGAAGGAGAAATTTGAATGGTCTTGGAATCTCTTTGGTTTTAGAAAAAACATTTCAATGGGCCTTTTGACTGTGGAACAGTAAAACCAAAGTGGTATTTCCGAATGGAAGTGTCTCAGACGATGGGCAGGTAGGCTGTTTTGCTCAGTATCGTAAAATGTTGTCTTCTCATGGACCGCCTTTCAGCAAAAATACATTGCAACACACTTTTTAGAGCACACCTACTGAAGTGGGAAGCTTTGGAAGACCTTTGTTCACCCAAATCCCAGGCGCCCTGAGAGAGTGATAAGGCCGTCTGGGAAAAGCAAACAGCAGGATAGTCACAAGGACTGGGGCTAGCACACCCCTACCCCCCCCCCCCCCCGGGCACAGATAGAACTAATTTTCACATTTGGCCTTTGTACTCTGCTTCTGCCCCATAGCTAGAACTAATTACCGCATTGCCCTTCTGTATCCCGCTTTGCTACGTAGACAGGAAGACCCCGTAGGCTATATAAACCCCAAGAATCCTTTGTTCAGAGCTCAGAATTTGGATACTGACTCTTATGTATCCGTGCATGTTAATAAACCTCGTACTCCAGAATCCCTCAGTGTCTGGTTGCTTCATTTTCCTGTAACACTACTGACACACATTATTTTTAAAAAATCAATATAATTCTTAAATTGAAACATACAGGAGCAGTAAAAACTTAATTTGTTATAAAAATAATATATAGCCCTGGCTGGCGTAGCTCAGTGGATTGAGCGCGGGCCTGCGAACCAGACAATCACGGTTCGATTCCCAGTCAGGGCACATACTGGGGTTGCAGGCCGGTTCCCTGCAGGCCAATTCCCAGCAGGGGACGCATGAAAGGCAACCATACATTGATGTTTCTCTCCCTCTCTCCTTCCCTTCCCCTCTAAAGATAAATAAATAAAATCTTTAAAAAAATTATATATAGTTAATATGTAAATGTTTGAATAGGTTAATATGTAAATGATATGAATAGATTAAACAGGTTAATATGTAAATGATAACTGTTAATGTGTAAATATGTAAATAGTATCACCAGTCAAAGACGCTAATATATCAATAGAATGATCAGATTAGAAGGCATAATGAATAGTGAGCTGCCTGGGCCCCTGTGCAGACTAATGGGAATGTGATGGGTACCGATGCATACAGAAATGGCAACCACATATTGTAGCAGGACTGCAGCAGGTCTGCTTCAGGCTGGTCTGTGGTGTGTGGTTTCTTGACTTTGTGCAGAAAAGATTTCACAGAACAAGTCCAGCTGATTTCGAGAGTGTGTTTATTAAAGCTGGGGGCAGTGAAACAAAGGAGGGACTTAGGGTAGAAGCAGCACCAGGAGAGAGCCTAGGTCGTGAGAACCAGTCTGCTTTGGCTCACTAGAAGCATAATAGCAAAGAAGTAAGCCAAGGTGGGGTTGCTGTTAACTCCTTGCAAAGTCAGAGAAAAGGGAGACTTGGAGACAGGTTCAAGGAGTTAGACCGGGATGAGCTGTTGCTCCCCATTGGTTGTAAGTCTACATGGGGACCCTTAGGTATTAGGAGAGAGAAATTAGAAAGTTCATGCCATAGAAAAGGTGTGGGCTGGGCATGCTTCAGGGTGAGCCTGCACTGGTATCCTTTGTCTTGAAGGTTTTGTTTTTCTTCTCTGTGTAGGCAAGAATTTTAGGGGAATATATCAGCAGAATATTCATCCGCTTCCCAGGTATGTTTTATTTTTAAAGATTTTCTTTATTTATCTTTACAGGGGAAGGGAAGGAGAGAGGGAGAGAAATATCAATGTATGGTTGTCTCTCGTGCATCCCCTGCTGGGAACCAGCCTGCAACCCAGGCATGTGCCCTGACTGGGAATCAAACAGCGATCCTTTGCTTCGCAAGCCCACGCTCAATCCACTGAACTACACCAGCCAGGGCCCAGGTATGTTTTTAATATGCTGGTTCATCCAATGAGTGTATAGGGGAGTTGTTAATTATTCTCGGTCAGCTTCACTGCTTACTTTTATCTTGGGTCTATCTGGTGCTAACTGGGTTTTTGTTATTTATTCCCCTGACCTCATCTATTCTTGGGTCTGGCTGGTACAAATGGTGTTAATTGGGTCTCTGTTCTCTATCTCTCTGACCAAGGTAATTTAAGTTATTTATTCTCTCTCTGGTCAGGGAGGAGAGGTATGAACCATTTGCTTTCAAATGTCCTTGGTTAGGGAAGATACAAGATCTTGCAATTCACTAGCTGGCTGTAAATCAGTCAAAATGTTTGACCTTTTAAAATTATCTTCTCTGTTTCCCTATTACAGTTGCCTAGGAATTTTCCTCGCTTCTTGGTATCCTGCTTCAATATCACCAATGCAAATATCATAACCTGTTCAGTGTCTGGTAACACGGAGCAAAAGTATTTTGCTTATATGTGAAACAAAGTTAGGTTTAAGCTCAGATCACTTTAAACCTGTTTTTCAACCTCCATAAATGTGTGACAGGACATACAAAATTCATGCTCACAGAGGGACAATTTTGCATTTTGAGACTGTTCCACACATCTAGTGTCCCTGATCCCCACCTACTAAATGACATTAGTGCCAATATATGTAAATCCCTCCACTTCAAAATCCTGGTCCTTGAGACAGTAAAAACGAAGCTTTGAAAAATTTCCAAATTTCCCTCTAGGGGGCAGTACAATTTCTGTGGAAAATCATGGAACTAAAAAGACCTGCTACAGGCTACACCTGTGGGGTTAGGGTAAAACAGCATTATTTTGTTGCCTGAGAGGCTGGTTTGAGGTGGGAGTAAGTGGTGGGGATGAAGAAATATGTTTTCCTTTTGCTAGCCCCTCAGGAAGAGTTAGGGCTTTTACTTAAAGGAAGGACTAAGTAACACTTGACACCATTCTCATGCATTTTAGGTTTTCCTTCATTAATTTTCCTGGCATAAAGAGCTAGAGTAATATGTAAATGTTTGGTATCCTCTCCCTATAAAAATAACAAAATACATAAATACATACATGGATACCTATTTATGTGTATATATACATATACATATGTGCAGTGTATATATATATATATATATAGTATAATATATACACAGTATATCTATATATCTAAATCTACACACACACAGTATTCCTTTCAGCCTTGGTTTTGCCTTCCATAGTTTGCTATCTGTAGTCAACCACAGTCTGAAAATATTAAATAAAAATAAAAATTCCAGCCCTGGCTGGCATAGCTCAGTGGATTGAGCATGGACTGCGAACCAAAGAGTCACAGTTTGATTCCCAGTCAGGGCACATGCCTGCGTTGTGGGCCAGGTCCCCAGTGGGGGCCACATGAGAGGCAACCACACGTTGATGTTTCTCTCTCTCTCTTTCTCCTTCCCTTCCTCTCTCTAAAAATAAATAATAAATAAAAATCTTTTAAAAAATTCTGGAAATAAACAATTTATAACTTCAAATTGTACATTACTCTGAGTGATAGAACCTCATGATATCTGGCTCCGTCCCACCTAGAACATGAATCATCCCCTCGGCTATATACTCTAGATACTCCCCGCCCCTTAGTCATAACCATCTTGGTTGTCACATTGAGTGGCAGTATCACAGTGCTTATGCCCTAGTAACTCTAGTTTACTTAGTGATGGCCCCAAAGAATAGGAGTAATAATGCTGCAATGTTGATATGCCTTGTACTTGTTACAAGCCATCAGAAGAAGTTCAAGAGTAGCCCGAGGCTATGTTACAATGCCAAGTGATTCACCTGCTTCATCTCATCACAAGAAGGGTGAATACAGTACAATAAGCTATTTTGAGATTCCTGGCCCATGTGGCCCAGTTGGTTGGGTGTTGTCCCACAAAGCAAAAGGTTGCTGGTTTCATTCCCGGTCAGGTCACATGCCTGGGTTGTGGGTCCAGTCCTCCGATGCTTTTCTCACATAGATGTTTCTTTCTCCCTTCCTTCCTTTCTCTCTTAAAAGGCTATTTTGAGAGACAGAGACCACATTCACGTAACTTTGATTATAGTATATTATTATAATTGTCCTATTTTATTACTAGTTATTGTTATTAATATCTTACTGTGCCTAATTTAAAAATAAACCTTATCATACTCCTTGTATAGGAGAAAAGAGTATGCATTGGGTTTGGTCTGACTGCAATTTCAGGTATCCACCGTGGGTCTTGGAACATAGGAGGGAAGCTATGTATTGTGTGCCTACACACACACACACACACACACACACACACACACACACTTATCATATCATTGTTGGTATTGCAGAAAAAGTGGAGCTAATTTAAATGGCCATGAATAGGAGAATAGATTTTTCAAAAAGAAAAAAACAAACAAACCTATGGTACATGCATAAAACGATATATCGTAGCCATTGAAGAGGTAGATCAATTCACCAACCTTGGAAAGTGCCTTCAGCAGCAACAAAACTATAAATCTGATGTGCATACATATAGAACTGAAGGGTAGAAACTAAAGTACTATTAGTGCTCATTCCAGAATCTGAAAATTGAAGGGAGGATAAGGAGCTGTTCAGAGGAAGGACCTCCTGAGTCATGGCTACAAGCCACAGAGAGCCAGGTGTGATAGCCAGGCTTCAGTGAGATACCTTTTTAATTTGTTTTTAATTTTCTGCAGCAGAAATAAATGTAATTTACTTCTGTTTCAAAAGCAACTTTTATTTTCTGTTAAGAAAAACTATCTACAACTTCAAAATAAAGCAAGAGTAAGATTTTGTGTCCCTCTGTAGTCATACTGAAAGAAACTCTGTCAAGGACTCATTTTCTGGGCCAGCAGTTCTCAAACTTGTTCTTAGGAACCCAACCCCCATACATTCCATACATTTTTGAGAACCACGAAAAACTTATGTTTAGGTGGATTATATAAATCAATATGTACTGTAACATTAGGAACTATAATATAAGATTTAAAAATACGTACCAGCCTTTTAAAAAATTATTTATTTATTTATTTATTTATTTTTAAAGGGGAAGGGAAGGAGAGAGGGAGAGAAATATCAATGTATGGTTGCCTCTCGTGTGTCCCCTGCTGGGGACTGGCCTGCAACCCAGGCATGTGCCCTGACTGGGAATCGAACCTCGACCCTCTGGGTTATAGGCCTGTGCTCAATCTACTGAACTACACCAGCCAGGGCGCCTTTTTTAAAATAAAAAGAATAAACTCATAACACAATAACATACTTTTAAAAATAACTATATTTTTCAAAATTAAAAATTATAAGTAGAATAGTATTTTTTTACATTTTTGCTAATCTCTTTAATGTCTTGCTTCACAGAAGGCAGGTGGATTGATTGTAATACCTGCTTCTGTGTTTAGTTGACTGCAGCATAACATGTAGGCTCTAGAAAATTCCATTTCACACTCATGAGAGAATGAGAGTGAAAAGGCAAACAATATCTTATTATAAAAAAAATGGACTTTGCAGACCTCTTAAAAGGATTTTAGCCACCCCCTCCCCGCACAGTTTCCAGACCACTCTTAGGAGCCCCTGTTTTAGAGAAATGCATTCAGTTAGAACCCAGACTCTGTGAAGCTGAATGTTAAACAAATTATCATTTTTTTCCAGTACTGATGTAAATGATATCTGTCCAGTAGAAAATGTGACCCAAAAGGTTAAAATTTTTGTTTTCATCTAAGCTGTTGTGTATCTGATTTAGCAATCATGTGCTGGAACTCCGCCGCCGCCCCCCATCTCCCACCAGTGACTATACAGGCATCCCTCGTTCTGTCGTGTCTCACTTTCCGGTGCTTCATACATGTTGAATTACTTACAAACTGAAGGCAGGACCTTCTACCAGTGAAAACATTATAACTCACTTTATTGCCATACTCACTTACTGCAGTAGTTTGGAACTGAACCCTCCTCAGTTTCTCTGAGGTATGCGTGTATGTATTCAGTCTTCCAAATTCTCCTTTGAATCAGTTTCATCCAGCTGGTCCCCTCCGGTAATGAGTTAAATAAACCTTTAATCAAGCTTTTGGCACTTTCTCATTTTATATATGTCAGTCATGTTTTTAAGTGTTTGAAAGTTATGCTTTGATATTTCTCAACTTTTTATCTTGAAAAGTTCCAATCCTTTGGAAAAGTTGTAAGAATACTACATTAAATACCCTATACCACTTACCTAAATTCAATAATTAATTTTTTACCACATTTGCTTAAACTTCTCTCTCATGCTCTATCTGATATTCTACTATAAGGATTATTTTTGTTTTATTTTATTTTATTTTGTTTTATTTTATTTTATTTTATTTATTTTATTTTAAATTGTTGTTCAAGTACAGTTTTCTGCTCTTTACCCCCACCCTAGCCCACCCACTGCAGCCTCCCCACCTCCCTCCCTTCTCCACTTCCCCCTTGTTATTGTCCATGTGTCCTTTATGCTGGTACTTTCAAACCCTTCCCCCCGATAAGGATAATTTTTATTTTTTAGTTTTTTAAAAATATATTTTATTAATTATGCCATTACAGTTGTTCTATTCCCCCTTCATTCCCCTCCACCCTGCACACCCCCTCCCCCATCGTCCCCCCTTTAGTTTATGACCACCTGTCCTAAGTTCTTTAGATTCTATATTTCCCATAGTATTCTTGTCCTCCCTCCTATCTATTTGCTACCTACCATCTATGCTACTTATTTTCAGTACCTTCTCCCCCTTCTCCTCCTCCCACTCCCCTGTTGCTAACCCTCCATGTGATCTCCATTTCTATGGTTCTGCTCCTGATCTAGCTGTCCTCTTAGTTTGCTTTTGTTTTAGGCGTGGTTGTTAATAACTGTGAGTTTGCGGTCCTTTCACTGTTCATCTTTTTTATCTTCTTTTTCTTAGATAAGTCTCTTTAACATTTCTTATAATAAGGGCTTGGTGATGATGAACTCCTTTAACTTGACCTTATCTGAGAAGCACTTTATCTGCCCTTCCATTCTAAATTAAAGCTTTGCTGGATAGAGCAATCTTGGATGTAGGTCTTTGGTTTTCATGACTTGGAATACTTCTTTCCAGCCCCTTCTTGCCTGTAAGGTCTCTTTTGAGAAATCAGCTGACAGTCTGATGGGAACTCCTTTGTAGGTGACTGTCCCCTTATCTCTTGCTGCTTCTAGAATTCTCTCCTTCATGTTAATCTTGGCTAATGTAATGATGATGTGCCTTGGTGTGTTTCTCCTTGGGTCCAACTTCTTTGGGACTCTCTGAGCTTCCTGGATTTCCTGGAAGTCTATTTCCTTTGCCAGATTGGGGGAGTTCTCCTTTATTATTTGTTCAAATAAGTTTTCCACTCATGGCTGATCCTCTTCTCCTTCTGGTACCCCTATAATTTGGCTGTTGGAGTATTTAAAGATGTCCTGGAGATTCCTAAGCCTGTCCTCATTTTTTTGAATTCTTGTTTCTTCATATTTTTCTGTTTGGTCATTTTTTTCTTCCTTCTGGTCCACTCCTTTGATTTGAGTCCCAGTTTCCTTTCCATTACTATTGGTTTTCTGTGTATTTTCATTCATTTCAATTAGTTTAGTTTCCATATGTTCCTCTAATTTGTGACTAAAATCAACCAGTTGTGTGAGCATCCTGATCACCAGTGTTTCGAACTGTGCATCTGAGAGTTTTGCAATTTCTTCATTGCTTAGATTTATCGACTCTGGGGCTCTGAGTTGTTCTTGAGCCATGTTTTGATCTGTTTGTGCCTGTTAAGTGTGAGGAGCAGAGCCTTAGTTGTTCACCAGGGCGGGGCCGCCCAGGTCGCTGGTTTGTGAGGCTCTATGTGGGGGCGGGGTCAGAGAGGGACAATGGCGGTTCCCTCTGCTGCTTTCACAGGCTGGGGCCTGTACTGTCTGTCTCACCACCGCTCTCTCCTTAACCGGTTTATCTGCACATGAATGTGTGACCACGGTCCACCCTCAGTGGGTCCGCCTGCTTCTCCACACCTTCGATCCACCCACGGCTGCCCGTGTGTCTGGGTTGTGTGCCCCAGTCGGTCTGGTGGATCTTTCCTGCCCGACCCTGCTCTGCTGCTGGCTCTGCCCCTCTTACCGGTTTGGCTGAAGGGTTCATTGTTGTCAGACTTCCATGTAGTTCAATTTTCTGTGGTTTGGCTGCATTTTTGTTGCTAAAACTTTGTTGTTTTTAAACTTGGTTGTGTGATAAGGTGAAGTGCTTCCACCTATGCCTCCATCTTGGCGGAAGTCCTCAAGGATAATTTCTTTAAATGAATTTTGTCTTTCCTTGTTCCCCTTCTCAGAACATTTCTGTGAGATAACTTAGTGGTTGCAAATCCTTCTTCTATTTTTTAAATATTGAGGCATAATTGAGATGTAACATTATATCTCTAACTTTTTTTTAAAAAAGAAACACTTTAATTTAGATATTTAAGTATAAGGGCATTCTCCTACATGTCCAGATATAATGTGTGCACTCAGAAAATTTAGAAATTATACAGTAAGCTCTCCTATTATCTAACACATAGTCCATATTACAGTTTTTCCAATAGTTAGTAGTGATCTTATAGCTTTTCTTTTTTTCTTCAAAATCCAATGGCATAATCAATAAATAATCAATAAAAATAATTTTTAAAAATGAAAAAAATTCAATCAAGGATTACATATTCATTCTTTAGGAGTTTGAACTCTCCACTGCCTAGGTAAGACCTTACATTTTAAACATTTGTTCACTCAGAGTTTCTGCTTCTTTTCTGTATGTAAGAAAGAAACAGGTAGACAACAGCAAGTCTTACTCGATTCAAACCTTTATATTTGCAAAGTATTTAATTTTAGTAAGCTTCTGTGAATCAGTTAGGATGCTCTGAATTGCAAGTAACAGAAAATTAAAAGTCAAAATAACTCAAACAGTCACATCTACTATCTCACATGAAGGAAATTTAGAATTAGAGCAGCTGCTCAGTGATGTTGTCAAGAAACCCCGTTCTTCCTGCCTGTCTGTTGTGCATTCTCAGCATATTGCTCGTCTCCTGGGCTGGCCACTCTCCCGGCTCCAAGAGGGTTGCCACAGTTTCACAGTCACATGGGAATGATGATGTTCAGAAGCAGAAAATATGTTCTGTCTCTGCTTTGTCCTCCTTTTAAAAGCTACGGAAGCCTCCCTGAAAGTCCCCCATGTCAACTTCACTGGCTAAGTGACACTTACTCCATGTCGTTGTTCAAACCAGTGTCTTGGCAAACAAGATGACGCTTCCATGGTTGCCTGGGCCAGTTCAACTTTATCCCCTAGTCTAGGGTGAGGCTCAGAGTCCTCAGAAGGATTTGTGTGCCTGATGAACAAAATCTGGTCTGGGAAAGATGACCAACAGTGTCTGCTACATTCAATTTTCCTCCTCATCAAAAGGAGGAGGAAGATGTCTGTGGAAGGTGGCTACAAATATATTTAACATATGAGGTGAGTAATCCCCTAAATGGGTATGTGGAATGAGGTGTATTGATTAAGATAAAATTTCTTTCCTACTTTCTGCTTAAGATTTTCTACTGTCATTTAGCCAAAAGATGGCAGCAGAGGAAAAAATCTTCCATTTAATAATATCTGCTAGCAGCTACTTAGCAGAGGATATTACATCACCTACTTCATCGCTGTATCTATGTACAGATTTATTGGAATCTTTATGAACTCTGAATTTTAATGTTGCTAGCAGAACAATCTTCAGTAGGTCATGGCTTGCATTTGTAATGTTATAACAACTATTTTTCAAATCATGTAAGGTTTCACACACATCGATCACTTTGGAAGAGGAGGTATTGCAATTACAATTCTTAGCTGGGGGAGCAATTAAATAGTCTGGAAAGCATGCTGCTGAAACTGCTTGAGTCTCCAATTATTTTTATTTGAGGAGCAGATCATTTAATAATTTGACAATGCCTATATCAACATATATTAATGAAGCACTGATTGATTAATACTTACATCTTCCAGTGGAATTTGCTATAATTCAGTTCAGGTCAGCAAACATTTGTTAAGTACCTGTTAATATGCCAAGCTGTGTGCTCTCTGCTGCGTCGAAAGGGTCTGTTATGTTAGGCAAAGACAAATAGAACTTTCAACAAATAAATTCTAACATAAAGGTATGTACATGGAGCATAAAGGTATGTACCACAGGAGCAATAAGGATACTAAACCCAGATTGGGAGATGAGGGAAGTTGTCTTCAGGTGGATGTGGCCACCACAATGATGTGCACGCCGGCCCTCAGTGTCCACGTCATTATGGATGAAATGAGACATTCACAAGGACTATCAAGTCCTGTGGAGGAAAAGGGACAGCATGGCTTTTCTCTCAAGGGGAGCAAAAGCCACAGCCCTTGCCGTGACAGGCCTTTACTGGGTTTCTCAGCACATTACATGATGGTCCTCATTTACTATGCACAGATTGCTTTAGGTGGTTACCTTTTACAGATAACAAAGGAGCCAATGCCACTAATCACATCACAGAAGAGGGAAAATCGCAAATGAAAAGGGTGAAACCGGTTACACTGTGCTTGGAAGGTTTAGCATGGATTTTAGGAAGATACTTTGCAGTAAATGTTTGCCACTGGGGGCTGGGCCCACGCTGTGCAGAAAGGTCTCCTACAGTTCAATAAATGAACTGCATTTAGAATAGTGAGGGTTGACTGAGCAGAGACAGTTGGGAGGACATTGCAAGGTGAGAACAATCACAGGGCCAGCGCGCATCTCAGCCTTGCAGTGGAACGATGGGAGAGAGAGAGCTGCCGCAGGAGCCCACCAGCCACCGAGTGTCACCTGGGAGTAGGCCCATCACAGGAAGAGGAGATGAAGCTTGGGGCCCGGGGAGCCCAGTTCACTGAAGGCTAACAGAGGAGAATGGATTTTAATTAACAAATAGTAAAGGAGGGTCTAAAGGGCGTTAGGCAAAAAAAGTAGCAAAAGAAATGGCAAGAACTTCCACTTTAGGTAAATCAACCTGACAGATGTGGCAGATGGGCTTCAAAGAGACAGGAGGAGAAGCAGAGACCTTAGTCATCGGGCTGTGGCTACTTTCCAGGTAAGGAATTACAGAGGCTTGAACTAAGATAGAGGTGGCAGGTGGAAAGGAGTGTTTTAATGATTGGAGAGAATAAAATTTTTTAATTAACTAAAGAGGTCAAACTGAGACAGGTGCAGCCAAGGGGGGGGGCGGGGGCCCAAAAATAAAAGATTTGGAATGGTGTCCAGAATTCAAAGTGTATAGGAATATTGGAGAGACATATAAGATGTCCTCACCCCCCAGCCCAGGGGGAAGAGACAAATAGAGCCAGGGCCATTGAGAGCTGTTTTGCATAGCAACAGTTTTGCAGCTGACCTCTGGAATGATTATTTAACATATCTATAACCTTTAACTGTTTTCATAGATATGTTAAATAGCTGTGGCCAAGTTTTGAGCTAGGGAGAAGGGAGTGGCTTCTACCCAGGATGTAAATAGGGGCTGTGCCCCTGAGTGAGAGTGCCTGTGTGAGAACAGGGAAAAGATGGGCTCCAGGACATGAGGTGAGAACTGCCCAGGTGAGGAAAGGGCCACGCAGTTTGGGGCAGAGTGAGGACCCTTGCAGTCATGTAAGAGAGAGCCATGCAGTTTCAGCAGAGTGAAGACCCCCTCTTGGTGAGGTGAAAGAGGGAGCCACGTGGTTTTGGTGGAGTGTGAACCCCTGCAGCTTTGGTAGAAGAGGCCCCCGCGGCTTTGGGGTGCCCCCTTTGGCCGTGTGGCCTGGAAAGCAGGAGAGACTTTGACTGGAACTGGGTACAAAGAACTCTTGCCAGTGGACCGTGAGAGGGTACCACAGTACTTTGGATTAGCTAGAGATCCTGCCTGACACAGCTGACGATACCAGCGGCCTGAAACACAGATGTGTGCTCTTTTCCTGATTTACGGTACCCAGACTTGGGACAGTGGGAGAAGGGAGCTGTGTGGGTGTAGGTGTATACCCTAAAGGACTTTGATATTTTAGTGGAGGCATTAAGCCTAAATAGCATTAAATAAACATTTTGTTTCCTTTTCATAAATCTGGCATTGAGAGATGTCTTTCCAATTGGTGGCAGACAGAAGACCCAGTAGATATTAGTATTCTGTCCTTGGGAGGGGCCCCTGTTCTTTAGCAGTTTTTGGCATCCCTAGGTGGGCCAAATATTGCCCCACCCCCCTTGGACCTGTCGTTTGGTAACAAAACCAAGAGATATATAGAGGTTGAAGACATGAGTGAATGGAGACAGTTAATGCAGAAAGATCCAGAAGAAGGCAGTTCACATTACACAATTACCCACAGCTGTATGTAGCTATGAGTATTCACTGAATTCTTCTCACCAAATATTTGAAAGAAGGCTCTGGGTTGTGTTTTGTCAATTTTTTGTACACCCAGCTATCAAACTCCCTCATATTAATTTGTTTGAATTAGGGTGCAAAAGTCCACTTATCATATTTGTTTTTTGTCTCTTAAAAATGTTTTGAAACACTTTGGGGAAACAAGAAATGAAGACCCAAAGGAAGATGCCAATTCATAAATCTAGAATTAGCTGAATTTATTATTGTTCAAAAAAATTTTTAATGTGTTCAGGTAGTCTACAAGTAATTACCAACTTCTACGGTGGATTTCCAGCTTCATTTATTTGGAATTAAAGCTAATTAGCTGTTATATATCATCCTGCTGTTGGTGAGCAGTTGGTAGTTACTCAATTTATGTTAAGTTACATTAACTTTTACTTTGATGTTCTGTTTTATAGTTCTTTATTAATGCTTCCTATGGTTGTTCCTGATAGTGCATCCACCCTATGGTAAATATGTTCAGTCACATCATTCCACCTTCCTCAGTAAGGTTAGATTACGTTCAGTTTCCCACAGACTTTTTAAAAATATATTTTATTGATTATGTTATTATAATTGTCCCATTTCCCCCCCTTTCCTCCCCCCTCCCTTAGTTCATGCCCATTGGTCACACATAAAAGTTCTTTGGCTTTCACTTTTCCTGTACTATTCTTAACCACCCCTGTCTATTTTCTACCTACTATTTATGCTATTTATTAACTGTACCTTTTCCCCCCTCTTTCCCCCTCCCACTCCCCTGTTACTAACCCTCCATGTGATCTCCATTTCTGTGGTTCTGTTCCTGTTCTAGTTGTTTGCTTTTGCTTTTGTTTTAGGTGTGGTCGTTAATAACTGTAAGTTTACTGTCATTTTTTTCATATTTTTTATCAGCTGATTTCTCAAGAGAGACCTTACAGGCAAGAAGGGGCTGGAAAGAAGTATTCCAAGTCATGAAATCCAAAGACCTACATCCAAGATTGCTCTATCCAGCAAAACTTTCATTTAGAATGGAAGGACAGATAAAGTGCTTCCCAGATAAGGTCAAGTTCAAGGAGTTCATCATCACCAATCCCACAGACTATTTAATGTATCATAGCCAATCACTTCTGCTTTTTTTTAAAAATTTATTTATTTATCTTTAGAGGGGAAGGGAAGGAGAAAGGGAGAGAAACATCAATGTATGGTTGCCCTTTGCGCATCCCCTGCTGGGAACTGGCCTGCAGGGAACCGGCCTGCAACCCAGGCATGTGCCCTGACTGGGAATCGAACCGCGATTGTCTGGTTCGCAGGCCTGAGCTCAATCCACTGAGCTATACCAGCCAGGGCCACTTCTGCTTTTTAATGCTATTGACTTGATTACAAAGTCAGGTCAGTTTTGCTGGGGGAATGTCCTAAATTCTGGTTTCATGGAATATTCCTCAGTATTTTCCTCTACCTTCCATGTTTCCAGTAGACATCAGGGTTGATTAGATTCAGGTTCCAGGTTTTGTTTTGTTTTCAACGACTCTTTCATAGGTGGTGCTGTGTACTTCATATTGTATTATATTTAAAAGCATGTAATATCTGACTGTTTTACTTCTAGTGGATGCTAAGATTGATCAGTGAGTTTAGAAGGTGACAACTTGATCCCTTTATCATAAAATTTTCCATTAACCTTTTACCTAATGGTTTTGTTATCCGTTGATAACCATTGTTTGAGTCATATGCTTAGGACCTGTAAAATGTTGATTTTCTGATTCTAATACAGAACTCTCATCTAGTAGACTTATGTGATTTCTAGGGAATACTGTTTGTACTAGAAAGGCAATACAAACTCTCAATTCTTTCCCTTTATAAATTTTTAGAGAAATGAGTTGGCACCTAGCAACCTTTGATTGTGTCCATGAAATCTTATTCTTTTATTAATCATTTATTTTTACTGTATTTTCTCCATTATCATTTATGCCCCTCATTTCCTCTTCTACCTCCACCCTCTCCCCGGCCATCGCCAATCACCACGCTGTTGTCAGTGTCCATGAGTCCTTTTTCTTTCATGAAATTTTATTCTTTTTCTTTCTTTCTTTTTTAAAAAATATTTTATTCCTTTTAATTATTTTTCGAGAAAGGGGAAGGAAAGGAGAAAGTCAGGGAGAGAAACATGAATGTGTTGTTGCCTCTCACATGGGCCCCACTGGGGACCAGGCCCACAACCCAGGTATGTGCCCTGACTGGGAATCGAACTGTGACTCTTTGGTTCACAGCCCGCGCTCAATCCACTGAGCTACACCAGCCAGGGCTATTCTTTTTCTTTCTTGTCTTTAAAAAATATTTGGCCTCTTAATATTTTTAATCCATTTTAATTAGGTGGAATCGTAATTCTTTTCGATGATCAAATCCTCTCATCTTGGGCCAATAGGAACCTCTTCAAGCAAGCTCCTGGGTTCTGTGTTTTGTTTGCTTTGTGATGGGCCTTATTAACCTTCAATGGCATCTTTGGTTTCTGGTGTGATATTCTGTTCCTGGCTCATCTTGTACGATTTCTGCCCCCTACGCAGATCAGGCTTGGTGCCTTTTAGTGGAAAATAAATTTAATTTTAGCAATTCAGCAGGTGTATAGTTGTATTTCATTGTGGTTTTAATTTGCATTTCACTGATGCCTTGGGATTTTGAGCATCTTTTTATGCGCCGATTGACCATTCATATATCTTCTTGGTGAAAGTGTTTGCTCAATTCATTTACCCATTTTTAAAATTGGGTTGTCTTCTTACTATTAAGTGGTAAGGCTTTTTTATATGTATATTCTGAATACAAGTCTTTTTATTATTGTTCAATTACTGTTGTCCCCACTTTCCCCTCATTGCTCTCCCCTGCTGCTGATACAAGTCTTTTGACAGATATATGTATTGTGACTATTTTGACAGATATATGTATTGTGACTATTTCTTCTAGTCTGTGGCTTAACATTTAACTTCCTTAATTAAGTCTTTCTTAGAGCAGGAGGTTTTTTTTTCTTTTAAGATTTTACTTATTTATTTTTAGAGAGGGTAAGGGAGGGAAAAAGAGAGGGAGAGAAACGTTAATGTGTGGTTGCCTTTCACATGGCCCCACACTGGGGACCTGGCCTGCGACCCAGGCATGTGTCCTGACTGGGAATAAGAACCGGTGACCCTTTGGTCCATGGGCCAGTGCTCAATCCACTGAGCCACACCAGCCAGGGCTCTTAGAGCAGAAGTTTTATGTTTCGATGAAGTCCAGCTTATCATTATTTCTTTTATGGTTTCTATTTTTTTAGGTTCTAAGATATCTTTTATTACCCTAAAATGGTAAATATTTTTTCATGTGTTTTCTAGAAATACTATGGTTTCATTATCTTTAGTTCTATGATTCATTTGGAGTTAATTTTTGTGTGTGGTGTTAGATAAGACTTGAGATTCATTTTTTTTTCCTGTATGGATATGCTGTTATTGCTGCATCGTTTGTTGAATCGACTGTTCTTCTGTTATATAATTACCTTGGGATTAATTTTGAAAATAAATTGATTACATATGCATGGATTTACCTCTGGACTCTATGTTCTATTCCAGTGATGTATATGCATCCCCTTATGCTAATATAAAGCATTCCCTTATGCTCTATTCCAGTGATCTATCTGTAACCCCTTATGCTAATATAAACTCTAGCTTTGTGGCAGGTCTTGAACTCACATAGGATAAGTCTTTGAACTTTTTTTTCAAAATTCTTAGGTTCTTTGAATTTTCATATTAACTAGCTTTTCAATAACTATGAAAGAGACTTCTGGAATTTGAATTGGAATTGCATTCCAATTCCACTGATCCACTCATATAGATCAACTTGAGGAGTGTAGACATGTTAACAATACTGATTGTCTTCATCTGTAAACATGGTGTACCTTTTCGTTTATTTAGATCTTCTTTAGTTTCTCTCAGAAATGTTTTATAGTTTTCAGCGCACAGGTCTCACATATATTATGTTTAAATTTTTCTAAGTGTTTCTTGTTTGGAATGTTACTGTATGGTGTTTTTAATGTCAGCATTCAGTTGTCTGTTATTAACAGATAGAAGTGACATTCACTTTTGTGTGATAGCCTTGTATCCTGGGACTTGGTCAAACTCACCTTTGAGCTTGTGTTTGAAGGTAAGAAATGATGTTTAAAGACTGCAATCTAGATTTTAGGAATGTTTATTGCTACTGGGTTGTCATTGTTTTTAGGGCTTTTTATTGGGCCCCCATGAAGAAATCATAAGTATACCTTAATTTTTTCAATTCGAGTTTTAGAGTACTGTGTTTTACTTAAAACCTGTGATTTAATTTACATGTATCTCCTTTCTCATGTTGAAAACCTTGGTTCCTAACATCATCAGCATAATTACTTTTTTGTTTGCATCAAAATATGTATTTGTATCAAATCATATAAAACGTACATATATCTGCATCAAAATGTTACTATAATTGCCAACAATAAGAATTCTTGCCTTGGCTGGTGTAGCTCAGTGGATCGAGCACGGCATGTGAACCAAAGGGTTAAGATTCAATTCCCAGTCAGGGCATATGCCTGGGTTGTGGGCCAGGTCCCCAGTTGGGGGCCATGTGAGAGGCAACCACATGTTGATATTTCTTTTCCTCTCTTTCTCCTTTCCTTACCCTCTCTCTAAAAAAAAAAATAAATAAAGGAAAAAAAAGAAATAAAAAAATTTCTTAATGAAGTTTGAGATGTTTTTACAATTCTTTTTATCTTTAGAACATATTCACTGTCAAGATGTTCAGTCAAGATCATGTGCAATATAGTTAGATTCATTTGTTTTCATCTAGTTTCAATTTTTAGATATTAATTTTTTAAAGATCTTATTTATTTATTTTTAGAAATAGGGAAAGGGAGGGGGAAAGAGGAGAGAAATATTGGTGTGTGAGAGAAACATCAATTGGTATCCTCTCATGTGCCCCCAACTGGGGACCTGGCCCACAACCCAGGCATGTGCCCTGGCTTGGAACTGAACTGGCAACCTTTCAATTCACAGGCCAGAGCTCACTCCACTGAGCCACACCAGCCATAGTTAGATATTGACTTTAATTTAGTTTATTATGATATAAACACTTGTTCTTTTCAGTGTTAAAACTACATAACCACATTCAGACAAGTCTCATTTCCAAACTGTTCTTTTCATTGTTTTGCCTAATGGGTAACTATTTTCATTAGTATTTCATCCACTTTCCATAGGTTCATTCTGCAAATATAAGCAGATATTTTTTGTTTATTCACAGTTGTATATTTGGGATAGACTACTAGCAATGGGAATACTGGGCCAAAAGATAAATGCATTAGTAACTTTGTTACATATTGACAAATTGCCTCTTACAAAGTTTGAACCATTTTGCATGTCCTTTAGAAAAATGTATGAGAGAACCTAGTTTTCCCACAACCTTGTTAAGAGAATATAATGTCAAATTTTGTCATTCTGCCAAGAGATAGGTGAAAATGGTATTTCAGCATGATTTTTACTTATATTTTATACTGTATTTTCAAAGATTATTTTTTCTGGAGTATTGCTTGTGCTACAAATTTTGCCTTTTAATAGGTACTGCTGCATCTTGGGAAGGGAAATGGATTTTATTTCATAGATTTGTCATTAATTATATTCTGTGTTGAATTCTTGATCAATTACAATTACATCTGAATTGCAAATTAATTAATGTAAATTCAGAAGCTGGCTTTCTATATCATGGATTAGCTAAACCCTTATTTCCTTTCTTCCTTCTTGTGTCATGTGGTCTGTGGCTATTTTACCAATAATTAATGCTGTCCTCAACAGTTGACTAGGCAGGCAGTAAAAAAACATAATGAAAACAACTGAATCAGTCAATTTCAGTACAGGGTGGGGCAAAAGTAGGTTTACAGTTATGAGTATGCAAAACAGTTTATTCATGTTTTACTATTTATTAATTATTGTATTGTTTTCCATACAAACAACTGTAAATCTACTTTTGCCCCACCCTGTATTTATTTGCTGGTTACTTGGCCTTAATGATTAGTAAAACAGCGAGTTTTTCCCTGGACTTTAATAATGCATGTTCATTCTCTACCACCTTGGAAAATTGAGCGTTCTCTAAAATCTATGTGCCCTGATGACATATGCTTTCACAGACTCTGGGGAAAGGGAATGAGAAAGTGGTGGTTTGCATGAATGAGTTTGCTTTTCTGAACTGATTTTCATGCTTCCGTTCATATTTGTAATTGAGGTTATTGGGTTAGTAAGGCAAATAATCATTGGCCAGAAAGTGTTTCCAGGCACATGGCAGAGAACTTGGACAAGAGCAAAGCCCTGAACACAGTTGTAAGTGTAGCCACCTCCATGACAGTTTTATTATTAATACCATGCATCACCGGCTCTCCTGCTCTCGATGTATGCCCATCATCACTAAACCAGATAATGCCCACTGTTTGCCAGAGGACTGCCAGACCATGAAAACCTAAGTGGTAAGACGCAGAAGTTGCAGGTCGGTGGTATGCGTAGGGTGCTTCAGCTGACTTTCCCTGTGCTGGACTGAGGGCAGCTCTGGATGCAGCCCTGGCCCTGTGTGAGAGAGTGGGGACACTGTCTGAGAGGCAGGGGCACTGTTTCCAGAAGTTTTCCTGGTCTGAGTGTTAGTGGTGTGTGTCTTAAAAGTCTCCTGATTGAAACTTACCCTTTACACTGGCAGGTTCCTGAACACAGAGGTCCATGTCTTGCAACCTCCACATGGGATTCATATTTCCTCTCAGATCAGAGGGTGCTGCAGCCTTGGCCAATGGTTATTTTTCTCTCCCACAATTGTTCAGGGGAAACCAGTGAACTCCATGAAGGTGGAGGTTACATCTGTTTTGCCTATTCTCGTATTTCCTGCACTTAGAACAGTGTTTGGCACATAATGGATGCTCAGTTTGTGGAAGGAACTACCTTTCACTCCTTTTGCAGCTGAATGTCATAGCCTGTTCTAGGCCTGCACAGTCTTCAAGTTAATGAAAAATAACTCTGAATGGATTAGGATGCCCAGAATGTCACATGGGGAGAATATGGAGTTGAGTTCCTTAACAGAGCCCAGAGTAAAGTTCAGAGATATAACGTTCTGTCTTCTCCCTTCCTCACTCCACATTCTATGTATTTAATTTTATTGAATGAAGATTATTCTCATCCACCTACTGAGACTTGAGTCCTACTGTTAACCAGCCCACTTTGTGACGGACCAGGTCCCCCGAGTAGCATTCTCTTTTCTTCCTAGTGGAGTTGGCCTCCGCTCCCCAAAATCCCAGCTTTGGTCCTATGTCCTGGCTATCCTGAATCCATAATGTCATGATTTTTACAGCAAGTTTTGCTTATACTCATCAACTCTTCTACTAGAGTCTCTGTCAGTTAAAATAGTTTCCAACCTGGGTCAGTAACAAATCAATACCCTCCCTCCCAACGCACACACGTACACACACACACAACTTGGGACTTCTAAAAGGTAAAATACTATCTCCACTTTGGAGATTGGCTCTATTACCAGTATGCTTTCTTACTGACAGATGGTTCATCCTGGGCCTTACTCTGTCTCTCTGCTAGTCCACGGTTGGATTCCCAGCAGATCTCCAGGCCAGGGTGTATGGTTATGAGAATGGTCCCTCTCCTGGGCCCTGCACAAGGACTTTCTGGGGATAGCAGCAAAAAGAGAGCCTGATTTGATTGCTTCCATCTACCCTATTTGTCCACTCCTTTGAAACAAGAGTGTCTTGCTATCCCTTTCTAAACCACGCAGCCAATATGATATTTTTAAAAATTAAAGTGTTCCAAGCCCTGGCCGGGTAAGTCAGTTGGTTAGAACATTGTCCTGATACACCAAGATTGCAGGTTAGATCTCTGGTCAGGGCACATTCGAGAAGCAACCAATGAATGCATCAGTGAGTGGAACAACAAATTGATGTGTGTCCTCTCTCTCTCTAAAAATCAATACATTTTAAAAAATTAAAAAAGCTAAAAAAGAAAAGTGAAAGTGTTCCTATAATTTTGCTCCCTCGACCAATAATTTATTTACAGTGGATACACGAGCCAATTCCCACAAGTGAGATGGAAGGGGAGCTGACCTGGGAAGGGATTTCCTTTTTTGTAAAACAAGACATAGGTACCAAAGGGAAAAAAACCCTTGTCCACTCCCTGTTCTTATTGGCTCAAACTGGGGGATCCTGGAGCAGCAGAAGCAGCCCTCCTGACTGTGAGGTGACAAGCGTGAGGACGAACACCGCCGGCCTGAGCAGCACTGTGCAGGGAAAGAGCACAGTCCCCGAAGGCATCATTTTGTAGCTGAGCTCGTGCCAATGGTAACCTGCTGCAGGGCTTGTTTTGTGAGAGACTTTATTGATTATTTGCTTAAGCCTGAAGTTGGGTTTTCTTTTACTTGCAAAAGTATGAACTTCCAGCTTGTAGTTGATTTTATCTTTCTAACACATCAGTCTGGTCTGTTTCTAGGCATTAGCTCATCTGACACTGGGCCTTCACTCGCATTTATGAATTTGTGGTCCAACCCTCTCTTGCAATTTCATTTTTTCCTTTGGTCTTAATTTTGAGCTGTATACTTTTCCCTGCCCGCCACTAGATGCCTGCCTGCACTTTTCTCTAGATGATTTGATAGTCTACTCTGATATAAACACTATATATATATATTTTATGTACAAAACCATGAGGTATGAAGCACATGCTATGTGTCAGCCAGTGGTACAGTACAGACCATACTTCACTGACTCTTCATGGCAGCCCACTCACTGCCTAGGCATTAGTCTCCTGCCCCACCCTTTTTAGGGCAGAGGACACTTAAGAACAGAAGGGTTAGGGAATCTGCTCAAGGCCTTTCAGCCAGCAATTGATAGACCCAGTTTTCACATCTAAGTCTATTGGGTTCTCAAAATGTTCTCGTATTTCAGTGGGGGCAGGCTTGCATTTGTCTTAGGTGAAAACAAAGTAATGTACTACTTCATTTAAGCGGAAAGGGACTTATTTCAGGGCATGGGGGTAGCTCACAGAATTTCCAAGAGTACCAGGGACCAAGCTTGAATGCTGCATGGCCTGAAGAAATCCCCAACCACACCAGGGACTGTTAGCACAGAAATCATACCTCCACCTGTGCGCTTAAGCACTGGGTGCCTTTGGCGCTAGGGTTTGATCAGAGGCATCTCAGCCACAGTGGCCCTGGAAGAATTGATTCCAATGGTCTCCACCACAAGACTCAGTAGACCTCAGGCTAGGCTGCCTGACCGTGGGATGTCTTTTGCCCTCCCAGTCTCCCAGGCTTGCTTGGCAAAACCTGATCATATATATAACTGTGGCCACATGGGAATCTAAAAAATAGAGTGCATAGTTTTTCAGCATCTAGAGAGCAGGATAGCAAGCAGGAAGGGGTTGGAACTGGCACTGAATAGGGGGATCTGCCATGGGCTTTCTTAAAGATCTTTCCTCACAGACGAGCTGTTTAATTGGTTATTGACACAAGACAGGGAGCAAATGAACTGCAGTTCAGCAGCATCTGTGGAAAAACGGGGAGTGATAGAACGATTGAGATGGAATGATAGTCATGGGCCCACGATGAGTGAAGGGTGCCTCTCATGCACTGAGGAGAAGGAAATAGTGGCTTCTCGCTGTAGGTTAAGGAGTCATTCTGTTAGTCCTGAGATTTCCTTTCAGTTGCTTCATATATGAAAAGCCAACCTGTGGGACATCCCTTCTGTGTTGCTGTGATCTTGTATGAGATGTCGACTCAAAGGACTTCTAACTACTATAGTTATGGGAAGTTTTGTTGAATTGAAAGGGTGGAGAAATGCCTTCTAACTGCTCCCACACGCAACACCTTAGTAATGAGCACATTTTAACAACTGTAAAAAAAACCTGCAAATTTCCTTATTGATTATTCTGTGCTAAACTGTTAGTCTCCCCCTCTTCCAAGGTCAGTGTTCATTAATTTAGTAACACCGTCTAGCTGGCAGGTCGTTCTATAGCCTGTCAAGGGCATTGACAAGTGACAAGGATATTGCTTTTCCTGAAGGATACCAGGGCTTTTCACCCCCACTCCCAGGGTACCAGCGGCAGAAAATGTCAATCCACTGTGGAGGCGTCACCAAGTGGCAGCCTGAACATTTTCTGCTGCTGCCAGAAATGAGATACCATAGAGCGAGGCTCTTCTTTGCATTCAGCGCCTCCCCTGTTCATTCATTTTTGGAGCCTGTTTTTCCTTGGACAGCATTTCTCAGAGAGAATCATGACAAGTGTACAAATGAACTTTCTCTCCCTTCTTTGCTGTATGACAACGTGTCTACCATCTTAAATCCTCAAACATATCAGCTTTCAGCTCATTTTCTTGATGTATTTATCATGGTAGCTATACCAAGGGTTATCAAATTAAATTTTTATAAGTAAGTAGCTCAAGATAAAGATATAGTCTGCTCTCTTTGCAGGATTGCATACCTTTCGTAAAGTTTGCTATGAAGTTACTTTAAAAATGAATTATGTTTCTTTTTATTAGCATCATCTTCCAAAAGAGAAATGTCATGCTTTAAAAAAATATTTATTTATCTATTTGTTTTCAGAGAGAAGAGAATGGAGGGAGAAAGAAAGAGGGGGAGAGAAACACCACCCAGAGACCTGGCCCGCAACCCAGGCATGTGCCCCGACTGGGAATCAAACCGGTGATCCTTTGGCTCACAGGCCAGCACTCAATCCACTGAGCCACACCAGCCAGGGCATGCTTATAAAAAACTAGTGTCATATAAGTAAAAACACTTAGCAAAATGCAGCAAATTAAGAAAAAAACTTTTAAAGAAAAAGGGAACATCGGTAATAACTGCACATCATCAGAGATATCAAATTTTGTGTTTGTTGGAGTAAAATCATGTTATTTGCACATTAATCCTCCTGGGTTATTAGGTCTAGTTACTAGATAACCCTTTTAGCCATTCATTGCAAAGGGAGTTGGGTTTTGCTGTTTGTTGCTCATCAATGTGGTTTATTTTATTAACAAGTTCTGTTCGTACAGAAGGTCTCACTACTTCCAGATCATCTGATAGATAAGTGCTCAAGTGCTCAAGTGGTGTCTTTTATATAAGTTTATGCTGTGATTGGTGAACCTGGAACTGAAACTTATCCCACAGAACTGGATTCTGCCCAAGCCATCATATACTATCATGACTGAATGAGTGAACTTCGACCCCTATCTGCTGTGAAAACAAGCACTTTTCTATTTTTTTTATTTCTATAAGTTTGTATGTCAGCATAGGTGGTTTTATTTAAATGGTATAATATTTAGGTTTTAATAGTAAAAGATGAGAAGAAAAAGTGAGGTGACTGAAGAGAGTAGATCATTGAGAAGAAACTCAGAGAAATTTGGATAATAAGAACATTTGAATAGTTACTAGTTGAGGACTGGTTTAGCTCAGAGCAGGGGTCGGCAAATTGTGGATTGTTGGCCAAATCTGGCCCATTGCCTGTTTCTATATGATCCACGAACCAACAGTGGTTTTTATAGTTTTAAATAGTTGAAAAAAAATGTAGCCCTGGCTGGTGTGGCTCAGTGAATTGAGTGCTGAGCTGTGAGCCAAAGGATCACTGGTTTGATTCCCAGTCAAGACGTATGCCTGGGTCGTGGGCCAGGTCTCGAGTAGGGAGCATGTGAGAGCAACCACAACTGATGTTTCTCTCCATCTCTTCTTCTCTCCCTTCTCCTCTCTAAAAATAAATTTAAAAATCTTTTAAAAAAGTCTATTTTGTGACATGTATAAATTATAATAAGTTCGAATGTCAGTGTCCATAAATAAAGTTTTATTGAACACATCCGCTCCATTTGTGTACATATGTTTATTGCCGCTTTCTTGCTGTAATGGCCGAACTGAGTGGTTGTGACAGAGATCATGCAGCCTGCAAAACCTGAAACACTCATTGTCTGGTCCTTTACAGCAAAAGGTTGTCAACCCCTGGACAAGACTTGTGAGTTTGACATTTTGATACTTCTCTCTTCCTTGCTTCTCTTTGCCTACTCTACTCTTTTCTATGCATCTCTTGGTGAGCTGCAATCTGTTCTCAGAGCTGGCATCTGGCTAAAAGTGAGGTCTTGATTATACCTAAGCCTGAAGGAGAAGAGGCCCAGAGAGAGCAGAGCACTTGATAGAAGGCAAACCTGGTTTTAGATTCTGGCTCTGCTGGTTGCATATCTTTACTTAATGAGCATTAGTTTTGCCATCCATAACATGGGGATAATACTTTAGAGATATGTAATATGCAGTCTAAAAACACTGAATGTGTACAGTGCCTGATATATACTATCTTCTCTATAAATACTAACTTCCTTTCCAATTCCCTAAGGAGCAGTGTTTTATGGTTGTGGCTGCTTGCCTAAAGTCAGAGATGGTTTGGGGACAAGGAACTTCTTGCCTGGAGTAGTAATTTCTTAGGGTCCTCTCTGATGAGGTGACCATTAGAGTTACCTTTCCGGGCTTAAGTGGACTTCCTCCTTAGACTACATTAGGGTACCTTCACCCGGCGGTCTGAGGAGGCCTGCTTTGAGGAAGTAACATTGAAGCTTCTCATAGTTTCATTGAAGTTTATCAACTGTGTTTTCATTTCCATTTTGCATTCTCTCTCATTCTTTTATAAACAATATTTTATGTCTAGATTTACACTGAAAATAAATCTTATTATCTTACAGTATTTCTTTTTCTTTGAACACCCCTAAAGCAGCAACAAGATCCTGGCCAATTTCTACATATTTTGTGATCAGAATGCCCTAAAATTCTTTAAACATAATTCTTTAAATGCTCTTAAACATATACTACAAACACTAAGCAGTTTGCTGTGGTTTTAAATGTTATTTGTTTTTAATGTTATTTGTTTTTCTATACAAAAATTAATAATTTAAAAAAGTTTATTAAAGTTCTCACACTTAAAATCCTCACACAGTTATTGTTACATCTCAACTCTGTTTTAGGTCTGGATAGAAGCCACAGTGATGACTCAGTTCATTCTATGAACCTGAAGTCTCTTTAGCTAAAATAGATGACAGCGAGCTATGTTTACATCATAATCTAAGGAGCCAACAGTGTATAAAATAACATTGTACATTTAGTTCCTTTTTCGAGGAGAGAAATTCACTTAAATGTAATTTTCTTTTACATCTATCTAAAGCATGACTGTATAATTTTTTCTTTTTTTAAATTTAATTATTGTTCAAATACAGTTTTCTTTTACTCCCATCGCAGCTCACCCCCCCCATTGTATAATTTTTATGCTTTTTTCTACTTGATTTCTTACCGTTGGTAAGAGATAAATCTTACCATTTTGTTGTGTAGGCGAATGATAAAATTTCTCGTCCTGAAGTGAAAACATAATTAAAAAAATTACCTTGGTGTGTTGTGACATGAGATAGGTATGTCCTCCATCCCCGTTTCTGTCCACGTCCTTCAGCTGGTCCTCCTTTCTTGGGCCCTATATCTTGAGCTTCATTATATGCTTCCACAGTCTGCAAAGCCTGTCCCTCACACCCTTGCTACTTCTTGTTTTGTGTAGCATTTGCTTCAATGATCCATTTCAATTTTCAGTTTACTAACTGCTTCAGGAGTGATGTTGGGAAACAAAAATTACCAATGATATTTTACTCGACTCATTCTGCATTGTGTAAGCCTTGAAAATACATTCCTTAATTTATTGTTATATAAGTTGGAGGTCTGCTTTTTCAGACAATCCCCCTTGCTAGTCTTCTCACTGGGGTCTCTTGGTCTAAGACAGGCAAAGCATAAACCAAAATAATAGTCTTAATTAGTAAAGGTAAGTTGCTCAAGAATTTTCAGCTTACAAAGACCTTTCATCTCCATCATCTCATTCGATTTCATGGCTTCCCTGGGAGTGATACAGGTGCTATTATTAATCCCATCTGGCAGATGATGTAACTAAAGCCCAATAGGTTTAAGTGACTTTACCAGCGTCACAGAGGACATGAATCCAGGTCTCGTGACTACTCATCTTCTGTTTTGTCATGGCATGTTGGTAGAGAAGATGACTTGTAATTCTTAGATACACAGTGAGGATGGAGGAGGAGTGGTAGAAAAGTGAGGAGTACATGGCTTAGGAGAGAAAGTTACATGAACAGTTGATTAATATCATTTGCCAGTTGTGAGGTTTGGGCAAGGTGCATAACCTCTCTTTGCCTTCATTTTCTCATCTGCAAAATAGGAATATTGTTATTGTCACTATATCGTGATTACTGTCCATTTCCTGGGGTTCTTTTTTCAAAATTATATTTTATTGATTATGCTATTACAGTCGTCCCAATTTCCCCCCCTTTTTCCCCTTCCACCCAGCTCCCCCTACTCCCTCAGGCAATCCCTCTACCAATGTTCATGTCCGTGGGTCATGCATATAAGTTCTTTGGCTACTCCATTGCCTATACTATACTTTACATCCCCATGGCTATTCTGTAACTATCAATTTGTACTTCTTTTTAAAAAAATATATTTTATTGATTATGCCATTACAGTTCTATTTTCCCCCTTCATTCCCCTCCACCCTGCACACCCCCTCCCCCTTTAGTTTATGACCACATGTCTCAAGTTCTTTAGATTCTATATTTCCCATACTATTCTTGCCCTCCCCCCTATCTATTTTCTACCTACCATCTATGCTGCTTATTTT
The DNA here is from genome assembly GCF_021234435.1 of Artibeus jamaicensis. NCBI lineage: Eukaryota > Metazoa > Chordata > Mammalia > Chiroptera > Phyllostomidae > Artibeus > Artibeus jamaicensis. The sequence continues at coordinate 38,966,247 of NW_026521486.1, forward strand.
CTGTACCTTCTCCCCCCTTCTCCTTCTCCCACTCCCCTGTTGCTAACCCTCCATGTGATCTTCATTTCTATGGTTCTGCTCCTGATCTAGCTGTCCTCTTAGTTTGCTTTTGTTTTAGGTGGGGTTGTTAATAACTGTGAGTTTGCTGTCCTTTCACTGTTCATCTTTTTTATCTTCTTTTTCTTAGGTAAGTCCCTTTAACATTTCCTATAATAAGGGCTTGGTCATGGTGAACTCCTTGAATTTGATCTTAACTGAGAAGCACTTTATCTGTCCTTCCATTCTAAATGAAAGCTTTGCTGGATAGAGCAATCTTGGATGTAGGTCTTTGGATTTCATGACTTGGAATACCTCTTTCTAGCCCCTTCTTGCCTGTAAGGTCTCTTTTGAGAAATTCACTGACAGTCAGATGGGAACTCCTTTGTAGGTGACTGTCCCCTTATCTCTTGCTGCTTCTAGGATTCTCTCCTTCATTTTAATCTTGGCTAATGTAATGATGCTCCTTGGTGTGTTACTTCTTGGGTCCAACTTCTTTTGGACTTTATGAGCTTCCTGGATTTCCTAGAAGTCTATATTCCTTTGTCAGATTGGGGAAATTTTTCTTTATTATTTGTTCCAATAAGTTTTCCACTGGTGGCTGTTCCTCTTCCCCTTCTGGTACCCCTATAATTCGAATGTTGGAATGTTTAAAGATGTCCTGAAGGTTCCTAAGCCTCTCTTCATTTTTTTGAATTCTTGTTTCTTCATCCTTTTCTGTTTGGTCATTTTTTTCCTCTTTCTGGTCCACTCCTTTGATTTGAGTCCCAGTTTCCTTCTTGTCACAATTGGTTTCTTGTGCATTTCCATTCATTTCAATTAGTTTAGCCTTCATATGTTCCTCTAATTTGTGACTAAAATCAACCAGTTCTGTGAGCATCCTGGTCACCAGTGTTTTGAACTGTGCATCTGAAAGTTTGGCTATTTCTTCATTGCTTAGATTTATTGGCTCTGGGGCTCTGAGTTGTTCTTGAGCCATGTTTTGATCTGTTTGTGCCTGTTACGTATGAGGAGCGGAGCCTTAGTTGTTCACCAGGGCGGGGCCACCTAGGTCGCTGGTTTGTGACGTTGTATGTGGGGGCGTGGTCAGAGAGGGGCCACCCAGGTCACTGGTTTGTGATGCTATATGTGGGGGTGGGGTCAGAGAGGGACAATGGCGGTCCTCTCTGCTGCTTCCCACCACTGGGGCCTGCACGGTCTGTCTCACTGCTCGCTCCTTCACCGGTTTATCTGCGTGTGAATGTGTGACCATGGTCCACCCTCAGTGGGTCCGCCGCCTTGCACCCTCAGTGGGTCCGCCCGCCTCTCCACACCTGGGATCCGCCCACGGCTGCTGGCGTGCCTGGGTCACGTGCCTGGGTCGCGTGCCTGGGTCGCGTGCCTGGGTCAGTCTGGTGGATGTTTCCTACCCGAACCCACTCTGCTGCTGGCTCTACCCCTGTTACTGCTTTGGCTGAAGGGTTTGTTGTTGTCAGACTTCCGTATAGTTCAATTTTCTTTGGTTTGGCTGCGTTTTTGTTGCTAAAACTTTGTTGTTTTTAAACTTGGTTGTGCAAGAAGGTACAGTGCTTCCACCTACGCTTCCATCTTGGCGGAAGTCCTCCCAATTTGTACTTCTTAGTGCCCTCACCTCTTCACTTATTCTCCCCTTTTCATTTGGCAGCCTTCCAGTAACTAACTTCTGTTGCTTTTAAGAGTCTCTCTTTATCTTTAACCTTTGGCCTTTTAATTATGATGTGTCTTGGAGTGGGACTTTTTGCATTCATCATAATTGGGACTCTCTGTGCTTCCTGGACTTGCATGTCTATTTCCTTCACCAAATTAGGGAAGTTTTCTTTCGCTATTTTTTCAGATACAGTTCCAATTTCTTGCTCTTTCTCTTCACCTTCGGGCACCCCAATGAGGTGAATGTTGAACTTCTTAAAGTTGTCCCAGAGGCTGTTTATGCTATCCTCATTTTTTTGTATTGTTTTTCTCCATGTTCTGCATGATTGTTTTTTTTTTTTTTTTTTGCTTCCTTATGTTCTAAATCATTGATTTGATTCTTGGCTTCATCCATTCTACTGTTATTTCCCTGTAAATTGTTCTTTATTTTAGTTAGTATATCCTTTGTTCCTGACTGGGTCACTTTTATGCTGCTGAAGTCCTCACTATGTTCCTTGAGCATCTTTATAAATAGTGTTTTGAAGTCTTCATTTGACAGATTGCTTATCTGTATTTTGTTTAGCTTTTTTTCTGGAGTTTTGATCTGTTCTTTCATTTGGACCATCTTTCTTTGTCTCCTCATTTTGGCAGCCTCCCTGTGTTTGTTTCTATGTATTAGGTAGAGCTGCTATGACTCCCTGTCTTAGTAGCGTGGTCTAATGTAGTAGGTGTCCTGTAGGGTTCAGTGGCACAGCCTCCTCTAACAGCCAGGCTGGGTATTCCAGGTGCACCTTTTGTGTGAGCTGATTATGCCCTCCTACTGTAGTTTAAACTTGGTTGCTTTTGGCAGATCTATGAGAGGGATGACCTACCCAGGTCAGGCAGCTGCAACGAGTGGTTGTGATCACTGACCACAAACCTCCACCCTCCATGGAGGATCAGCTGTGCATGGGTAGGGTGGTGGCGCTCCCATGTGGTCTGTAGTTGCCCCCTGGGTGCCCTGGCCCTGGAGTTTCCTGGGTGGTGCAGGCCAAGATCAGCCCCGACCTGTGTTGTCCTCAGGGCACCCTGCGTGAGCTGTAAAGCAACATGAGATGGCTGCTGCTTGTGTTGGGCTTGGAGATTCCCAGGTGAAGCCAACTTGTGGATCTAATGTGGCTGCTACTAAGGCTTACTGAAGCTGTTACTTGTTTCATAGGCAAAGCACCTTGGGCGGGCCTGTAAATTGGGTGGGGTAGAGTCTCTGTGGATCTCCAAGATGGGTCACACAGTGTTAGGTTGATGGAGTCTCAGATATGGCACCAGCCTACTAGCTCTGTTGAGGGAGGGCTCAGTAACCGGACAATGGCCTCTGTTCACCCCGATGCCAGACACTTCAGTCTCACCCTGTGTGCCGCTGGTGCCTTTCAAGCTGCTGCCCCAGTGCTGGAGCTCAGAGGGAGTGAGTCTGAATAGGTAAGTCCATGAGCAGGTTTCCCAAGAGGAACTGCTTAGGCCTCCAGCAGCCTCCTCCACCGACTCAGTCTCCACTGTTTTTTTGCATCCAGAGGTTGTGGGGACTTATCTTCCTGGCACTGGAACCCTGGGCTGGGGGCCTAGTCTGGTTTTGGGACCCCTTGCTCCTGAGATATCCCTTCCAATTTTTGATCCACGTGGGTGTGGGGCCAGCCTGTTTCATGTCTGCACCTCTCCTAACAGTCTAGATGGATGTCTCTTCAATTCTGTAGTTGTCAGACTTCCATTCGACTTGATTTTGTAGTTGTCAGATTTTCATTTAACTTGATTTCTGATGTTCCTGAGTGATTGTTCTACATTTTAGTTGTAATTTTGATGTGGTTGTGCAAAGAGGTGAGCCATGTCTGCCTTCATTGCCATCTTGACCGGGAGCCTTTCCTGGGGTTCTTATAAGGGGTAAATTAGTTAATATAAGTAAAATGCTTACAACAGGGCTTGTGACAGAGCAGTATTCAAGATGTGTTATCTTTTTTAAGAAGTTAAAGAAAAGTACAAGTTAGTTTGGAGTGAACCTTCATATCTGTTTACCAAATTGTGAATAAAGAGCTTGTAAGTGGGTTTTTCTGAATCACCCAAAGACTGTAGTTGCACATGAAATAAATTGTCAGTGAGGTTTGTGTAGCTCTGTTTAGCATGTGGCCATCCATAGGGTAGGCATAGCATCTTTTTTTAAAAGATTTTATTTATTTATCTTTATAGGGTAAGGGAAGGAGAGAGGGAGAGAAATATCAATGTGTGGTTGCCTCCCATGTGTCCCCTGCTGGGAAGCCTGCAACCCAGGCATGTGCCCTGACTGGGAATCGAACTGTGGTTGTTTGGTTTGCAGGCCCATACTCAATCCACTGAGCTACACCAGCCAGGGTGGCATAGGATCTTTTGATCTCATGAAAACAGGCTAGAATGTTTAGGGACTTTCTCAGGGAAAAGTGGACGGCAGATTGAAGAACCATTATGACCTGTGCATTCTACTTATTAAAAATTTTCAAAAAGAACAGAAAAAACTAAAACCTCAAGAAAGCTAAAACGTTTAGCTGGGAGTGCAACCCAAATACCAAATCATCTAACTTCTCTTCACTGGCAATGAGAGAAAACATTTCTAAAATGAGATGATTTTAGAGACATAGGGATATGTGTGACTTGGTGTACTAAAAATTATTTGCACAAGGCGTTTACATAGCCATGGCATCAACTGGGTTTCTATAGTTACAAAAAACACTCTTCTAAAGTCTACAGAAGTATTTGATTATGTCCTTAAAATTGTTTTGTAGTTCAAGGAAATTTATTTCAACTTCAAGAGAAAAATTTAATGTTTAACTCTCTTTCTGGAATTGTTCATGTTTTAAAATGATAAGAGGAGAAAGAAAGTTAGGTAAGGGGCAGTGTGCCGTGTAGTTTGCATTTAGAGTTACACATCCATCCTTGGTTATCAGGAAGGCAGCCCGCTGTGCAGGACCCAGACACTGACCACACCCATTTATATGCTCCCAGCTGCCCCTTTTCCATTGCTGATGACAACTATTTCCCTCTGCTGCCCTGTCTTCTCCTCGCTCAGGAGATGGCTGAAGACAGAGGAAACAGAGTCTCTTATTTTTTATTTTATTTGTATTGTTTTATTTTGTAAATCGTATTTAAATGGATAAAAGAAAAAAACCCACAAAGACCCAGAAAAATCGCACTAGATGGAAAAAGAGAAGAAATATCAATGATAAATAACTAAAAGGTAGTAGTTTGGGGCAGGAGGTTCAGTCTCATTAGTGACCACCAAAATGTAGATTGAAACAATAAGACCATGCTCCTTTTTGCCTGTTGAGTCAGCAAGGGTTTTTAAAAAGTAATGGTTCTCACCCCTGTAAATTCATGCTAAGACCGAAGCACCTGCCGCTTCGACCGATTTGAAAATTTGCTCACAGCCTTCAAAACACACATGCTCTTCGACCCAGTAATTCTACTTGGAGTAAGTTCTACTCAAGGTAAAATCCAGCAACAGGAGGATGATTACAATGATTTCTTTTAAATTATTTTACTTTAAGATTTTATTTAAGTTACTTTTAGAGAGAGGGGACAGAAGGGGAAAAAGAGGGAGAGAAATATCAGTGTGTGAGGGAGATACAGCTATTACCTCTTGCCTTCCCCCAACCTGCAACCCAGCCCACAACCCAGGCATGTGTCCTGATTGGGAATAGAACCAGTTCACAGGCTGGCACTCAATCCACTGAGACACACCAGCCAGGGCTCTTTTTAATTATTTTAACATTTCTTTTAGATACTTGACTGTGAGCTAAGCACAAATTTGAGATCTGTGCAGGTATTTTATCATTTTATTCTCATCAGAATTCTATGAGGCAATGCTATTACTCCCTTCTTACAAAGGGGGAAACTGAGGTACAGAAAAGCTAAGTAACTTACTTGGCCAAGGGCACGCAGACCAGAGCCAGGCCCTGAACCACTGTGCTCCACTGCCTAGTTCTGAAAAAGAGTTAGGGCGGCAGGCAGAGCTGTGTAAAACACAAGGCAATTTCAAGAAAGAAAAAATAATGGAGGGGACATAAAACCGAGCTAGGAATGAGGCTAACATACGTGTCATTCGACATATTCCCCTGTTATAAGAGGGCCATACATTCGCCTTGAAGCTTTCTTTTCTAGCAGCCAGTAGATAAAGGGAAATCTAATCAGCCATACAGTTTGCAGTACTCATAAGGTAAAAGCAGATCGCTTATTCTGGAGAAGACCAACTATTCTTGGTTGTAAGACCAGACACAGATTTATTCCACAGAACACGAAAGGTTCTCATAAAAAGAGATACTACGTGAGGTCATGGCCGATGACCTCGACGGCATCCCTGTGCAGACAAGATGAGCACTTCCGCTGGGTGAGTCTTCCAGCTTTCCTCACAGGGCTTCGTTCTGTGCCATCCTGGGGCTTATTGAGTATCTGAGAGTGAGTGGGTGGAATCCTTCAAATAATCCTCCCTTTGATCAGTGTTGTGGGCTGTGAGGTTGAGACGGTGCTTTTTAACAAGTGCCTAGAATTCAGCTTTTCTATTTGTCAGTATCATGTGCCTTAAGGACCCCATGAAGGGATTGGAGGCAGGAAGGATTTTCAAATATTATAAAATGGTCAATTATGTAGCTATTAAAGATGATGCTTAGGAAGTATTTTGATAACAAAAATACCTCAGGCTAAAGTGTTAATAGAACAGGATACAAAACTATGTGATCTCACCTATATTTAAGATATATGTAGCAAGACATGAATCATCTGATTTTCTTAATATAGAATCTTTTATTTTCTTATCACAATAGAAGAATGGAAGGCTCTTTCTGGATGGATTGGAATATCTCAGAAAGAGGTACCAGTTTTCAGTTGCTAATTGCTTGGGTCCTAGAATTGCCTGGCCACCAAATCAAGGGAAAAAGAAGAAGAAATAGGTTTGGTTTGGATTTGATTTGTTTAGTGTGTGGCGGTATATGGGGGTGGGGGTGGGGGTGGCATAAAGACCAGGTGGGGGAAACCCATTGGGGAGAAGGGTAGCAACAAGCAGACTTCCACAGTGGCCTTCCAAAACCTAGAAGCTAATCCCTGGAGTTTCCCATGGAGGGATGGGGTCCAGGGCTAGGCGATTGCTGTGCCCAGGAGAGGCTTGGGAGCTGAACCTTCAAACCCTATCAGTTACACTTGCTTGAATAGCAACATGTCTCTGACAAGAGTCCCAGGGTCTATACTTATTTCTTCTCACTAAGTTCATAGAGCATCCTTATTAACCAATGTTTCAAACTCTGCATCTAGTAGATAGCTTGCCTCCATTTTGTTTAGTTCTTTTTCTGGAGTTTTGTTCTGTTTCATTTCGAGCATGTTTCTTTGTCTCCTCATTTCGGTAGCTTCCCTGTGTTTGTCTCCATGTATTAGGTAGAGCTACTAGGTCTCCCGGGCCCCATAAAGTGGCTGAATGTAGTAGGGTCCTACAGGATCAGGTGGCACAACCTCCCTGTTCACCCGAGTGGACACTCTAGATGCTCGCCCCTCCCCACTGTGTGGACTGTGTACACCCTCCTGTTGTAGTTGAGTCTCGATTGCTGTTAGCTCGTCATTGAGAGGAATTTACCCTTAGGCTGATCAGCTGCAAGGACTGGCTTCAACCACGGAGGCTCAGCTGTACAAGGGCCCACCCCACAAGCAGGACTTACTTCATTCAGGTTCTGGTGCCCCAAGTCTCCCGTCTGAGTGTGTTGCTTGTGGGAATGTTTGGATGGTGCTTTGACATGGTCTGAATTTGTCTACTGGGCGCCACAGCTCTGGGGCCTCTCAGGAGGTGCATGCCATGGTCAGCCACTGCCTGTGCTCTGCCTGGGGCCTCCTGCATGACCTACAAAGCAATCTGCAGATGGTTGCTACATGTGCTTGGCTTGGAGGCACCCAGGAGAGGCCAAGCGGTGAACTAAGGCTGGCTGCCCTTAGCGCCAGGCCTGGGGCCACTGTGAGAGGTATGCAGCATGCTGAAGCCAGATGCTGCTTGTTTGAGACATTTTAGAAAAGTCTGAGGCATGAGCCAAAACAGGACATTTGTAGGGAAAAGCCACTGGAAACAGGTCAGCTGCGCCAACAAGTAGGGTTAGTTGGCGGGGGTGAGGGGGCAGGGAACCCAGGATGGGGCAAACAGTGAGAACTGGGTTGGTTGGGTTGATGTAGCCTTAGACACGGGGCCCACCTCAGTCTCGATGTGGTGTCTTCTTTGTATCCTTAGTTGAAGGACTTCCATGCGGCTGGATTTCAGGCAGTTCTGCTTGATGGTTGTTCAGTAGTTTAGTTGTAACTTCGATGTCTAAAGATTCTTCTAATGCATGCTAAAAAGCTAAACAGAAGTATTTTGTCTGTTCTCATCTTTGTGTGGTGGAAACTCATTTGCCCTGGAAAGTTTTCAACTGTGTAAATAATTGTTTGTTCTTTGAAAGACTATATCCTTTTCTTTTTAAAAATTTAGATACAGTGGACATGTAACATTATATTAGTTTCATGTGTACACCACCCTCATTCCTTATTTTACCCTGCTTAGTAAGCCTCAAACTCAGGTTTGTATTCTTTGCTCTCACCGAGCTCGTTTCTGCTCTAGGCTTATTCACAGGTGCTTCCTTCTGCCTGGCACACTCTCCCCCCGACATTTGCATGTCCAATTCCTCCATGTTCCTCCATATTAAGAAGAACTTCACTTCTTCAGGGTTCTCCACGGATCCTCTGGTTGTTTCCTTTTCCTACCTTATTCTTATCCTGTTTTTCCTCAAAAACTAAAACAACAAGACATGTATGCTGCTTCTTAGGTGTCAAATATTATTCTGTTCACAACTGTCTCATCGGTAGTTTTATTGTTATCCCCTTGTTAAGAACGAGGCAACCTAGACACACATGGCTAGAAAGTGGCTAAGTTGGATGTGACCCCAGCTGACTAGCTTCTTTTAACCACTGTGCTGTATCCTGCCTATCTGTAGACAGTTCCAATAGTGACAATTTGGAATAATTGTATTAATTAATTTATTTTTATCGTTGTCTATTTTTTGGTTTCTTTTTTGTTTGTTTGTTCCTCCCAGAACAGAAGCTCCAAGAAGTCAGGGACCATTGACCACTGATGTCTCATTGGTCATTGATTTCACAATGCCTACTATTATACCTAGGACATAATGTATACTTCATATAACTACTGTTTAATAATGTAATGAATGAGCGAGAGTAAGACAACACAATATTTATGCTGACAAAGTTGGTAAGAGTTTGGTTTAAGGTACTAAGTCACAGAATACAATTTTTCCTACATATTTACGAATAAGAAATTTCCATAGGTAATTGGAGGCTGCTAGGATAAGGAAATACGGAGGAACTCTGGCTGGTGTGGCTCAGTGGGTTGAGCACCAGCCTGAGAACCAAAGGGTCACTTGTTTCGATTCTCAGTCAGGGCACATGCCTGGGTTGTGGGCCAGGTCAGGCCCCCAGTAGGGAGCGTGTGAGAGGCAACCACACATTGATGTTTCCCTCTCTCCTCTTCCCCCTCTCTAAAAATAAATAAAAAATATATAAATTAAAAAAAAGAAATATGAAGGAACCCTATTTCCAGGAATGGTTTAAGAACTGATTTTCTACATACTTGTCATTGATATGTCTATATATCTAAATCTACCTATATTTATCTACGCCGGTACTCCTACCTATATTTCTATCTTTATATCTTTTTTAAAGATTTTATTTATTTTCAGAGAGAGGGGAAAGGAGGGAGAAAGAGTGAGAGAAACATCAATGTGTGGTTGCCTCTTGCGTGCCCCCCACTGGGGGCCCAGACTGCAACCCAGGCATGTGCCCCCACTGGGAATCGAACTGGTGACCCTCTAGTCTGCATGCCGGCACTCAATCCACTGAGCTGCACCAGCCAGAGCTCTATCTTTATATTTTATATACATGAATATATGACATATATAGGAGAACAAGAGAACTGTAGCTGTGCAATACAAGAAGAGCCTGGTGTACAGTATAAGAAAATAAGTTTTCTTTCTCCAAGTTAAATACCTCCATAGAAAGGATCAAAGTTGTAATAAGCAAAATATTACAGTGTTATAATAGTGTACGGTCTGATGAAGTCAGACTGAATGTATTAATAAAAGTGTATCAGTCAGAAAAATGGTACAGATGGAGCATAGGGAACGTGCAGCAATGACACTTAGAAAAAGGAAAGTCCCGGAGGCAAACTGCATTCTTTGTTCTAGCCAAAGGAAAGGGAGACACAGGCATGTACTCCAAGTGTTGTGATCCTCTGTGGAGTAAGCGATGGGCCAGGAGCATTCCAGGAAGAAGGCAGTTTAGCTACCTGCAATTACAGGTTTGACTTCCTTTCTCTCCAGCAGTTCCTGACTGTTCATCACTGTGATAGAGGGTGGGCATGACAGGAACACACAGGAGGGGCTTCTCAATTGCTGTGTGAGGTCAAGGCAGCATCGGTGACATAATGTGATCATTATTTCTGCTTCTTTCCCAGGTCGGATTCATGGTGGTTGCAAGTTTCAAGAGTTTTCTTTTTTCTCTGTTTCTTTCACTTATCAGATAATATTATGTTGTAATTGTCAGCGTCTGGAGGGAAGCTTTCTTGTCTGTTTCAGAGGCAGTGAAAATCACACCCGGAGAGTCTGTTTATTGGTCAAGGCTTTGTAAGGGCATTGCCATGTGCCTTTCCCCCCACATCATCAGCAACTGTCTTTTTCTCTTTACCATGAACACAATGATGGGAGAGTTGAGTCCTGCTTTCAAGTTAGAAAACTCATGCGTGTGAGTGTGTGTGTATGTGTGTGTGATGCACAACTCCTGACCACTGAGAAATGGTTGTGGAATAGCTGCCACCCAGGAGAGAGGGCAGGAACAAGTCAGACCCTTGGTCTATTGATCCCACAGCCTCCTAGCTACTCAGAAATTGCCCTTCTCTTCCTTTCCTCTAGTTTGTTCTCTATCCTCATCTCTTCTCTATTCTTTATCCTTTCACTTCCCAACTTTGCCTTCACCTCCTCTTGTGACTTTCATCATCACTCTTCATCTTGACTAAAGTGGCTGTTTTAAGAGCATAATATTTAGCTGCTGGGTCTGTATTAGAAATGAATGAAGGTGAAGCCAACATAATGATCTAGTTCAGGGTTATGATTCAATTTTCACTTTATCACTTAATATTGCCTGACTTTGGGAAATCACTCAACTTTATCTTTTCACCACTTGTAATTTGGGGATAATAGTTTTTACCTCAGAGAGTTGTTGGGATTGGAGAGAATGCGTGTGTCATTCTCCTTGGTGCATGGTCTCAAGAACTGTTAACTCTTGTTATTTGAAAAAATATTTATTGTAGGGTATTATTGATACTGTGTTTAGGAAACTTGATGCAGTTTTTCTCATTGAACAATCCATAGAGTAGACCTACTGGGGCAAGAAACAATGCTACCTAGAGGCTTCCTGGGTGCATGCGTCAGTATTGATCTTGTGATAAACTGGACACAGAAAGCTCAGACCAAGGCAACGAATCTTTAGCAATCATTTTCCTCAGGTGGAAACAAGCTTGTTGAGTATGGAGTGAACCAGGACAAGGTAGGGAAGAGGAAGAGGGAGGAAGAGAGGGGGCGGAAGCTGGCGCTTTGGGGCGCATCTGGCAGGCTTTGGAAGCAGAGCATTTGGGAGCAGGAGGCTGGGGCAGAATGCTGAGAGATCAGACTAGAAGGATGCCCCAGCCTGGAGCCCTTTAGTTACCGTTTGCTTTTCTTTGAGGGAAGGCGTGGCATTCAGACCATTTGTAGAGCTCAGAATCCTGTGGCAGGGGCGCCCACCCAAGCAAAACGCTCTGGGAGGAACTCCCGCCCTGCAGGGAGCCCAGCTGGGCAGGCGGGGCAGGGCGGAGGCTCCTTCCCAGCTCCCGTCCTGCCTAGTCCTCCTCCTCGGCCTCCACCCAGCGCGCCCCCGGTGCAGTCGGTGGGGGCCCTGCGCGCCCCTGGTGGGACTCCTCAGGATGTTTCCTTCGGATCCTTCTCTCCTCCCCTTGTGCTGACTCCACCCGCCTCCCCGCCCCCGGCTGGGTCCGGCCTGGAAGTCACGGGGGGAGTTGGCCCGGGACTGCATCATTCTGCACTTGCTGCAGCGCAGCCAGAGGGAGCAGGTGGAGCAGGCGAGAGGAGAGCCCCAGCGTGCAGGGTTGGGGAGACTGCAGTGACGCTGCCTGGGAGACATGGCGGCCGGCGCCTCTGAATAAGCAGAATACCGAGCCCCTCGCTGCCCCGGCCCCCGCAGCCAGGGCCATGCCACATGGCCGCTGACCGCACGCAGGGGCCGGCCCAGAGGACACAAGCTGCGGCTGCCGCCTAGTCCCTGATCCTCGCCCCTGCATTCCTCATGTTGCATTTCACGTCAGTTTCTTGGGCAGGGTAGCCGCCGCCGCCAGAGGAACAGCCAGGACATCGCTCTGCTTGTTCATCCCGCCACACTTTGCTTTTCCATTTTTTTCCTTCCCTCCCCATTTCTTTCTCCTTTACCCCACCTGCTTTGCCTCCGGCTCCCGATCCTGTGACCCCCTCTGGCCTCCATCCACCGGGGCTATGGCCGCAGAAGAGGTATTGCAAACTGTGGACCATTATAAGGCTGAGATAGAGAGGCTGACCAAGGAGCTCACAGAGACCACCCACGAGAAGATCCAGGCTGCCGAGTACGGGCTGGTGGTCTTGGAAGAGAAGCTGACCCTCAAGCAGCAGTATGACGAGCTGGAGGCCGAGTATGACAGCCTCAAACAGGAGCTGGAGCAGCTGAAAGAGGTGAGTGGTTGGCCGTCACCTCTTTCCTCCTCGGCCCGGTGCCCCTACCCTCACCGCCCCCTCATCACTTAAAGAAGTCGAAAGGATGCTATGGAAAGGATTGTTTCTTCGTCTTAGAGCCCTTTGTTGATAAGAGAAGATTGAAAGAGTCTATTGTTTTCCCCACAAGAGAAAAATTGCCCAGGAAATGAATGTATAAACTGGAATTTGGGAGGCAATGACTGTGGGGGAGGGAGAATTATAAGAGTCTTCTAGTCTCAGCACTGGAAGGGGACATTCAACTGGGTTGGAATGTATTAATCAAACTTTACAAAACTGCTGTTATTGCAAACCCCGGTTTCGGTGATAATCCCACAGTCCACAAAGGCGATGAGTGGATGTGCGTCGAGGACACACAGTTTCAGGGTGTAGAATCTGGGGTACCTCAGCCTTCTACTGAATGTAACCACCCCTTGAGGAGAGAGGGGACTGTTAGAATTCCCCGCCAGTCCATTTGACAAGGGCTGGGCAATCTTCATTCTGCTTGGCGTAACTTATTCTTGTCTTTGGGCTACGGGAGAAAAACAGCTGTGCTGGTGATCCGGCTGCCTTCATTTCACCTGAGCGAGGCAGGCTGGGCCACGCTAAGTCTTGGAAGGTCACCCTGACCAGGGAAAATTTAACTCCCCTACAAATGGTCTGAAGAATGGTATGGATCAAATATGTAGGTAGACCTGCCTTTCAAATGAGGCTCTCCTGTTTGAAATGACTGTGTTTATAAAACTAGAGTATCATAAATAGACACTTGTCTCCTTTAGTCTTTTGGTATTTATTTGGGTTGTTTTAAAGACTGGCTAATGTACTGGAAGAAAATAATAAATAAGCTTTGATTTTGTATCAACACTCGTAAGAATATGCATGTTGTTGAAGGAACTCGGTCTATTTTATCCCACTCCTGAGGCACTATGGGTAGCAAGTAATGGTATAAATTGAAATGTACACACTGCATTTCTACATGGCAAGTCTTTTTATTTTTTTAGGTGCATATTGGCATTTTAAATGTTAATTATAATTTTGCATATAATATGTTTTTTAATAGTGTACTCAGTTTTTCTGGAGGGGCAACTTGTTTTGTGTTGTTTCAATTTAGAACATTTATGGCATAAACAACTTGCTTTTTAAATTTACTACATACTATTATAAGCATTTATACTTTCAGGTACATCTTATTTTTATTCTGGTGCCTAAGTGTCAAAAAATAAATATGTGGTAAAAATTCTACCTAGAAATCTGATTTTTGTGTATCAGGCTATACATTTCTAGTTCATGTTTTTATTTCCATGCACATGTCTGTTCTTAACAACAGCTGGACTTGGTATTTTCCAATTTAGATCAGGTTTTAGGCTGCTGTGTTTAAATTCAGTGATGCTAAACCTTGTAAAGTCAGGAAACAGGATGATGATTGTAATTCCCAGAGATGTTCTGATGTTGCCTTAAGTCCATCATCATTGTTTTGCCAAGACGAGGAAGTGCAAACCAAGCAGTGTAAGCCCTCATCTCCTTGATAAGGGAGGTAGACTTAATTTAATGAAATGGAGTATAACTGTTACCTTCTAGCTTGATTCAAACAACCCTTCTAGGTCTGTTTGTTTGTTTGTTTGTTTTTTTCTGTGTCATTTTATTGACCATGCAGAGTAGACCTTAAATGCAATTGTCTTTTGCCTTTTACTAGACCATGAGCTCTTAGGCAAGGAATTTGTCTGAGTTTACTTGCTTCCCAGCCTTTAATACAAGACCTAGCATAATAAGTGTGCAATAAATATTTTATGAAAGGATAAATTTATACTGGAAGAAAAGACCTTTATCAAGAATTCACTAGTCAATATTGGTTAGTGTCAGAGAAAGGCTAAGAAAATTAGGAAATAGAAAAAGTGACTAGTATTAAAAAACTACTTGTATTACTTTCTTCAGCAGTAGTGGGAAAGATGAGAAAACAGTCTTTTGTAGGAATAGTATAACTCTGGTTTCTTAATACAGAATAATGCAAATATCAATCACCATGTGTTTTTTTCTTTAAAACCTGGAGGCATGTTTTGTTCTATATTTAGCAGGAGGTTAATAAGAATTTATCAGGAGGGTTTTTACCAAGTGATACTTGTTTACATGTATATTTTAACTTTCACTTGGCATAAATGTTATTCAATTTTAGGCTCCTAATGACTGGTTTATACATTTATATAAAAGTATATTTCAGGGTAATAAAATAATTATTACACTTGATTATTTGATAGTGAAACCTGTTATTTTTATCCTTTAACCATAATGTATACTTTAGTTGGGAGTACTATTTAAAGGACCTAAATCAGTCTCAATAATATTATCTGTTTAACAAATAAATCCAAAACAATTGTGCAAACTAATGACGATAGCATATGGAAGTCATTTTTGAAAACCGTGCTTTGTGAGAGCTATGCTTTTTCAAAAGGACATTTTGTTCACTTCCAGTTACAGACAGCAAATGATGTTGTTGTGTTATGTCTGTAAAGCCAAGTATACAATAAATCTTTGGCTTATTTCTAGGCTCCTTCAACAATTATGATTTATTTAAAAATAATTGGACCAGTTTATGGGAATATCAACAGAAAAATACTGTATGAAGTCCAAGTTGGACATTAGTAATTTGCAGTGTAGCAACATGGTTCAGTCTTCACAGGTTGTTTTGGTTTTGAGTCAGCACCCAGCAGAGTTGCTGCCTTCCTCCCCAGGCCACTCATAGCTCTGACAGTAATGCAAGTGAGCAGTGTTGCCTGAAGATGTGCAACATCAAGAGGATGAAGTCAGTGACTTTTTTCCGTGTCTTTTCTCAGTCCAGATTGCTTCTTGGCCTAGCCTGACATTTAGGGCTCTGCCCTGTGTTTACACGAGTGCTGTAATTCTGTTCCCAAAAGAACACACTTCAAAGAAAAGTACTGAGGATCTGAAACAAGGATGGCTTCTGACATCATTGTGTTCTTCTTTTCATTATACTTGGGCATCTGGACAAAGCAACATGTTCACTGGAATTCTTGAGCATGGTTTGACTTCACAAATAACACTTGCTTTTCAATGACCTGAGGGGGGACCCTTGCCCAGTTATGTCCTGGCTGAGTTTATGTTTGGTGTGTGTGTAAACCAACACTGTCTGTCCCCAGGCCAAAATGGTATTTAAAGAAGAGTCATAATTCTAAGATAATTTGAAAACTAAAAATAAGCATGCATTAAAAGACCTGTAGAATGTAAATATAAGTTTTAAAAAGACTTAATAGGTAGTTGAAATTTTAAATGTAGTAAAGTTCAAAAAGATTCCCTAAGAGAGGAATGATGTGTTTCGGGTAGCGTTTTAGAAAATAGACCCGCGTGACAACTTCAGAGAAGTTTTGCAGTTAGGTTGCAGTGGACTGTGAACTCAGAATCTTCAACTCGTTTTTTGCTAATTGTCTCAATCCTCATACCAAGAGTAGGTACTGCCTACTAAAGAAGCACTTTTGAGCATTAAAAAGCTTCTCCTGGAGCCAACTTTATGTGTCTTCCCCCCCCCCCAGGGCGAGAGTGAAATCATTAAAAAAATAAAAACTTACTTTTAGAGATTGTCCTATTAGGGACCCAATGAAAGCCATTTAATTACCTGGCTACATCTTTAAAGAGCTAATTTTTTCCCCTCAGATGCTTAGAAAGATGTTAGCTCATTTTAGGTTTGTAAATTTCAATCATGAAGTCATATGCGGATAAAAAAACAATTTTTCTAATCTGAATAAATATAGAAGTTAATTTATTTACATAGGTTAGTATTTTTCTCTGCTATTGTTTTTATAGAAATATTTACATTATTCCCACTTATTATCAAATTAAGTAAAACATTTAAAATATATTAATATAAGCTTTGGGAAACTTGTAAATAACTTCAACAAATGTAATCACTTTCAATCATGTGTTTATTTTGATCCAGATTTTTCATGTGACTGACTTTAGAGAGAGAGAAAGAGGCATTGATTTGTTGTTCCACTTTATCCGTCCATACATTCATCTTTTGACTCCTGCATGTGCCCCAGCTGGGACTGAACCTACCACCTTTGTTGTGTGGTGACGATGCTCCCAGCCACCGACCCACTAGCCAGGGCCATTTCTGATTTTTATTTTAAGTCAACATTTCCTCTCTGGCAAAAAGTCATTTCTCAGGCTTTTGTAGGCTTTCATTGCATTTGTCGCATTTGCATAAACAGGGACAGCAGCCATGGTTTGAAGATTTTTTCAGGATTTCGTGCTTACAAACACTCTGCCCTATTGATCCCTTAAAATACACCTGTATTTTATGGATGTTGCATTCTACATTGAAAATAGGGTGTTTACTTGCCTGTTGAAATATATAATAAAGGACTTTATCATACACAAGGTTATACCTACAAATCTGGCTTTAAAGGACAGGAGGACATGCAGAGATGCATAGTCTTCCTATTAAATAATTCATCATGTTAAAGGAAAGGCATATGAAGTCAGGCCTCAGGAGATGACGGTGGGGAAATGGCAGTGGCCACGGTTTGTCTTGGAAATGAGGAAGCAGGAAAAGGAAGTGAAAGGAAACAGTAACTGTGTGTGGTGCCCTCCGTATTATCTCATTTAATCTTCAAAGTAACTCAGAGGCTTATTGCCCATTTTCACAGATAAGAAAATAATAAAGCACTGAACGATATACAAAGCTCCATTTGGGCGCCTCCATCTGCATGCCTTATGTCAAATTCTTGTCATACCTTTTTCCAAGGTAGATATCACTTGAATTATACAGAAGAGGAAAGTGCGCAGGTCTTAGGTTAAGGATTCTTCTCAAGGATATAAAGCCCCAGCGATGAAACCTGATTTTGGAAGAAGTCCACTTTTTAAAAAAGTTTTTATTTATGTATTTTTAGAGAGAGGGGAAGGGAGGGAGAAAGAGAGGGAGAGAAACATTGATCGGATCGGTTGCCTCTCACTTGCCTTCATCAGGGGACCTGACCTGCATCCGGGGCATGTTCCCTGAATGGGAATCAAACTGGTAACATTTCACTTTGCAGAACAACCCCCAATCCACAGAGCCACACCAGTCAGGTCAAGAAGCCCACTTTCGTATCTCCCTAGGGGTTGAAACATCTCAGTCACAGTGCAGTTGAGAAGGTCACGGTGTTCACAGAGTGTGGATGGGAGCGGTGCAGGGGCAGCAGGGATAGGAGGAATGGAAAAACCTAGGACTTGGAGGGTGGGACTCAGTGTTGAAAGTGGCTGGAAATGAAAAGTGAGGAAAGGAATAGAGTTGAGAATCTCAGGGTGAATAAGAATAGAGTTGAAAAGAGTTGAGTTGAGGAAAAAAAATAGAGTCCAGAGTTTTAGGATGGATAGAAGGCAGTTTCATTCACAAAAGAAGGTCCAGTAGCCTAGGACACTTTTAGAGAATAAACTTGATGGCCAAGATATGTGAGTCTTTATAATTCATGTTTTCTTTAGGGGGAGGCATAAGTTGCATGAGGAATTCAAACATTCAACTCTCAATAAAACAGATGAATAATAATCTGTGTAATAGGTTGCCCAAAGCTAATTTCCAGAATATGGAATAAATGAACAATTTAACTGCATTGTTGCTAACTAGTTCAGATTGCATTCTGAATTAGGAGATGTGCAATAATAAACAATGGGCAAAGAAGCTGGGTTGGCATAGTGAGGACTTCCAGGGCATCCTCAGAGGGAAACTAGCCCGCGCTGACTTCTCTGCCTGGAGGGGCTGGGAGCAACAGTGCATGCTCCTCACTGACTGGTACTTGAAATTTCATGGATGCTTTTTTGTCATAAGAGTTTAGTTGCTCTTTAAAAATTACAGTTGTTTGATTATGACAGTTTATGGCAATAACCCAAGTTTGGTGAAATCATGTGCAAGTTAATAGATTCCCTTTCTTCTCCCCTAAGTCTATCTGTATTGCTAATACTTTGGTGAGTAGTCTCTTATACTTGTTTTAAATGTTTTTAAACATGAATTCCTATGTAGCGTTTTTTATTGTTCTTGTTCCTTTGTTTTTGTAAAAGTGTGATCCAGCCATACACATTTCTGTGCAACCTGGTGTTTTTCGTTTCCTAGTATGTGCTTCTAAAATGCAGTCATTGCTAGGACAGGACTGTATTTTTAAGGCATCGATGTTTGAAGTGCGAAGAAAGCGGGTCCAGTTGGGGAAGAAAATCAGAGAGCCTCCGGCAGTGCGGGTGGTGGTGGAGGCGCAGGCGGGTGAACCGGGTTCTGCCTCCAGGATAGCGTGGGTGGTGGGTGACAGAGAACAGCTGCAGGTGTGTTTAAAAGAAACGGATGGGATTCGTCTGGTTGCCCCATAGCAGACCTGTGTGACAGTACCAAGGAAAAAGGTGGAAAGTTCTGTGGGTGAGTTAGCGGTGCATTTGGTTCCTTGTTTTCTTGGCTGGGAGTAGCCGTGTGCATCAGCTTGATAGGCGGCAGGTTTCCATGGCCGACAAGAGCGGCTCCTGCAGGGTGGCCACATCCTGTCCATACTGGGTCTTGGCGAGAAGCCAGGATGATTCAGGCGGTTTGGGCTCATTACATCATCCCATCTTCGCCCTGTGATGGTTGGTAGCTGGTTGGGATCTTATGCAGCATCTCAGATTCAGCATGTTATGCAGGGAGAAGAGGGTACGGGACAGGAAAATGTTCCACAGAAGTGTTCTTCCTTGTGGCAGTTGATAGCTTTTCCTCCTGGGGTTTAATTACTTTATAAAAGTAAGGGTTTGGAATAGATAATCTCTATGATTTCTGTCAGCTCTATATAAACTTCTGTGATGCTGTGTTTTAAAGTAACATAGTCTACTTACTTATCTACCTGTCCTTTACTTTTCAGATTTATTTTACTTTTTACAAAGTATAGATTACTTTTGCTTAATTGCGATGATTTCCACCTAGCCTTCAGGGATATGCATCAGCCATTTTCTGTATTTTTCCTCCTATGTGTTTCCGCTCTAGACACTCAACTCTAGCCAGGAAAATGCACCTTCTGCCTGTTTTTGTGCTTGTACTCTCCCCCTGCACAGTTTTCCCCCTAAAACAATCTATAGTTCTCCCCTCCTTTGAACACCTGGCCCAAACTCATTTTCCTTCTGGATTCACTTTACCTCTCAACTCAGGCCTATGTGGTTATAGAACTGATCCAATGAGTTACTTTTCATTGACATTTTTGTGCTGGCTACGTAGAGCAGAACAAGGCTCAGTGGGTTCCTGGGAGCCAAGTGTTGGATCGAAATAAAGAACTGACAGGTATAGTTTCCTAGGGCTAAAATGAAGCAGCCTTCCTTACAAAGTTGTGAGTTCCCTGTCACCAAAAAAAGTTTAAGGAGATTCTAGCCTGTCACTTGGAAGGAATACCGTCTTGGAGAGCTTATTCTTGAAAAGGGGTTTATATCAAATGATCTTGAAGATGCTCCTCCCAGTCTGAGTATTTTTGACCTTATTCCAGGTGTTTCAAGTAATTTCACGTTTCTGTTTTTTTTATAGTCCCTTCCCCCGCCACCAAATCAGTTGTTTCTAACATGGTTAAAGTTTTATTTTCATGCCTTAGGATTTCATAGTATTTAGGACTTTTGAACATTCAGAATGTTTTAAAAGTGTATTAGAGGTTTATCATCATTCTTTGTTTACATTTTGCTTGATTTTTAGGAGAAAAACTGATGTGTGAGAAAATTTGAGAGGACTACATCTATAACTTTTGGGAAATTTCAGTGAAGCTATACATTTTTATTATTTTTTTAAGATTTTATTTATTTATCTTTATAGGGGAAGAGGAGAGAGGGAAAGAAACATCAATGTACAGTTGCCTCTCGTGCATTCCCTGCTGGGAACTGGCCTGCAACCCAGGCATGTGCCCTGACTGGGAATCAAACGACCCTTCAGTTCTCAGGCCTGCGCCCAATCCCCTGAGCCACACCAGCCAGGCTGAAGCTATACATTTCTAAGCGATGTGGTTGCACTGGGCAGGGGAGTTTAGGACCTCCAGAATCTTTCTCTTTTCCCCTTTCTCTTTTTGATGCTTCCCAAAGATGAATGATTATTCTCAGAGACATTTTCATACCAGGAGACTGCAAACCCCACCCCCAACCCCCTCTGTTCACCTTCCGTCTGCAAATGGCGCAGACACATCAAGGACTCACTGGCCACCCTCTGCTGGGCGGGCAGCCTTTAGAGTCCTCAGCCCGCACCTGGTGGGCTGCGCTTGTTTTCTCTCTGCCCCCTCTTACAAATCCCGGGCCGGGGGTGTGGTCTCCAGGCACACCCCCATTGCCTGAGTCCCCTGTGCCACTTCTGCCTTCTCACGGCCGTTTATTGGCTGATTATTTCGTCCACCAAGGCACCTCATCTGGTGCGGGACCCTGCACTAGACCACAGCGCCCACCAGCCTGGGGTGCCCCATTCCGCTCCCCTAGCACCCTCATCTATAGCAGAATCTTTGTTTTTATACAAGTGTGCACCCATGATTATCTCATGTTTTTTCATTTACAGGCAGTGCAGTATCTTATAGTCTGCATTGTCAGTTTTTTAAAAAAGATTTTATTAGTTTATTTTTGAGAGAGGGGAAAGGAGGGAGAGGAACATCGATGTGTGAGAACAACAGCGATCAGCTGCCTCCTGCACACACCCCAGCTGGGGACGGGGCCTGCAGCCCAGGTTGTGCTCTGACCGGGAATCGAACCACGCAGGGCGACACTCAGCTGAGACATGGGGGTCAGGGCTTGTCAGTTCTTTATATTCCATACCAATGTGAGTTTTTCTTTTTTGTTTTAGATTGCCCATTGCTCCTCGTTCCGTTTCATTTATCCATTTAAAAGTTTGTATTTAGCGGCGACTGTGTGGGGCACTGTGCCACTTACTGGAGATACAGTGTTGAACCAGACAGACAGGAAGGAGCTGTCTGAACAGAGCTTACGTTGCAGACCTGGGGAGAGTCAGCAAGCACACATGTTCCTCAGACGTGAGAACTGGCACCGGTGAGGAGAGGAGACTGGCGGGGAAAGTGTGATCGGGGAAAGCGTGATCGGAAGAGCCTGCCCCAGGAGGTGACGTTTGAGCTGGGACCTAAATGATGAGAAGGAGCCGGTCTGGTGGAGATTGGGGGGAAGTAATTTTTTAAAAGAGGGACAAGTGCAAAGATCTTAGAACTCTGTTGTTAGGGGAAATGATGGGTCACCATGCCCGGTAAAAATAACCACTCATGTTTGAAAAATGACCATCTGTACAAAAGTATATTGTTGACTGGAGTTTTTGAATGAGGCTGCGTGTCTCAGCATTGGAGGGTTCGAGCAGAGCCTCCTTCCTTCACACGAGGTGGATCAGAAGCAGTGACTGTAGGATCACGGGGTGATTTAGAAAAATACTGCTGCCTGGACCCCACCCTGGGGGGACGGTTTAGTCAGAGCCATGAGGTGGAAGTATGTTAATGGGCCCCCCGCCCCCCCCCCCCCCCCCCCGGTCTCCTCACAGGTGCAGCCAGGGCTGAGAACCTCTTTCCTGGAAACTGCCAACTCTAGGAGTCACTCACTCTGGGGGGGGGGTGTCGAAGTATTTGTTCAGAAAAGCTGGGAGGTTATGAGCTAATATGTAAACATTAATTGCACAGTCTTTTTACTTCTCTATTTTCTGGAAATGAAGACACTGCCATGCCTTTCAGAAAACTAACAAAAGTCATCAAAAAACTGCATTAGACAGTTAAGATGTATGTTAAATTAGATTGTAATAATTTTCTATCCTCAGGGTTGTTTAAAGTTTCTTTTTAAAGTTAGTTGTCTCCTTTGTGGTGTCTGCTTTTTCTGTTCTGTTTACGGTTGCTTATTCCAACTTGACAAGTTTAGAAATACAATATTAAAAATGAATGGCTTTGATGAATTGATCTTCAACTTCTGGGGTAATGAATTTCTATTTTTTTTTGTTTTGGTTAAGCGTGCTTACCATTTAAAAACAGTTTATGGAGAAAAGGCACTACTCTAAAATGTAATATTGAACGAGTATGTTTCTATCTTTAAATTTAGAATTGAGAGTAAGAAACCTGTTTACATCTATGGCAAGTACAGAATAACAGTAGCAATTTCCTTAAGGATGTTTTGTTGCAGTTTGGCGTGGGTCTGTAATGGAAGGTTCGGAATGATGGGGCTTTGTTTTTCTTTTGTATACTGCAGACTAATGTGGAATCAAATGCCACTGCTGAGGAGCCCTTAGCCATCAAGTTTTGAAATTGAAATAAATTTATATTATAATGTAGACACGCCTTGTTGATACGCCTCTTGACTGCTATTTCCTAGATGGTTTTAGGAGACTTTTTGAAGTTGACTTTGGTGTGAGGTAACTTGATGGAGACACAGGATGAGTTTAGTCTTGTACATGACTTCTTTTGTTGAGCTGAAGATACTATCATCTTGCAGGTTATCTCTTTGGTATACACAGCCATTCTGCCCCCCCCCCCACCCGCCTCCCCCCATAACTTTAAGTCACAGTCTGGCCTTCTTTCTGCAAATGCTGGTAATGCACACAGAGCCTTTACACTCAAAACCTCAAGAAAATGTAACTAGGAAGGAAAAGCAACACTTAGGAAAAAAACGTAATATAATGTATTTGAAAACCAATTATAAATACCTTTTGAATTATGAAAACCAGTTGTAAGTACCGATTGATTCTTTGAATTATTTTTTTAAATTGATAAGATTCTTAATTAGTGTTAACTATTCAGAATTAACTGATTTAATAATCTGGTTCTAATGATCTACACAATAAGCAGATTTCCTTTTTGTTAATGTTTCAAAATAATTTAGAACTAGAACCTTTTCTTCAAAGAGTTCTCAGGTCTGAGTCCTTTATCTTAATCATTGTAGTTATTTCCAATCAAATTTTAGGTGGTTTTTTTTTTTCATTTTAGTAAAATAAATAATATACCTTTGCAAATCACATTGAAGTGTTTAGAATAATGTGAGCTATTATCGGCTAAAATTTAGAACAGACCCTCAAAACAACATTTTAGACAATGGTCACAGTAAGACATGTCAGGAAAAGACAAAAATAACTAAAGACCAATGAGATTTCAGTCATCACCAATCAATTCCAAGTGAAAAAATTTTAAGTCGCATTTTAATTTGTGATGCTAATGTGATTAGAAATTAGGGAAGTGGACACCAAGGTGAATTCTGTGAGCAGACAGGTCATTGCATAAAGCTAAATGATGGTTCATTCATTCTTTTCTTCAATATGTTTAGGGCTTCCTATGTGTTAGGCCCAGATCTGGGTGCTGGGAATGCAACAGAGAACAAACTCAACAGAAATCTTGATGTTCATGAAGCTCACATTCTGTATGGGTGGGGGATACAGGGGGGTAAGAAGGAGAGACAATAAATAGACTGAATGAGTAAAATAGAATGTTAGATGGTCCTAAATGGGAGAGGGAGATGGCCTATGAAGTGGGGAAAGGTTGCTGTTTTCAATAGAGTGGTCAGTGAAAGCTTCCTTTAGAGCAGGGGTGTCAAACTCATTTTCACCAGAGGCTACATCAGCCTTGCAGTTGCCTTCAAAGGGTGGAATAAGGCTGATGTGGTCTCTGGTGAAAATGAGTTTGATACCCTTGCTTTAGAGGGATGGTAAAGAGGCTGCTTGGCCAGAGGGGATTCCTTGAGGGGGTGAATGGAAAATGAAGTCAGAGAGGGGAGGGGGCGTCAAATAATGAAATAACTTATAGGTTGTTACCAGAACTTTGGCTTTTGCTCTGAACAAGGTGGAAAACTTCCGGAAGATTTTGAGTAAAGGAATCACGGTATTCTATACTTTTTTCCCCACATTGAGATAACCTGTATGAGGTCTGTGCAGAAAAAGTCCAGCCATTGTTAATATAATGAGAACGGTTTGCATGACATTGATGTAACCTGGCAGCCAAGGAGCGTGGACTAGAATGCACATGTGTGAACAATGATGGCTTCATTGTACTAGTCAGTGGTAGACGCCAATGAGTGAGCACGTGTACTGTGTGGCCATCACATTCAAAAGACTCAGTATGTAGAGCAACAAATCTGCATCAAAATTTCCTTTTGAGCTTGAACATTTTGCCACAGAAGCTATTTGGATGATTCAGAAGGCTGTAGCTATGGGCAACTGGTAACTAGCAGCTTCATCACGACAATGCCCCTGCTAATGCATCACATCTCATGCAGTTTTTTGGTGAAACATCACATCACCTTGGTGACTCAGCCCCCCTACATCCCAGATTTGGCGTCCTGTGACTTCCGGCTTTTCCCAAAATTAAAATCTTCCTTTGAAAGGGGAGAGGTGTCAAACAGTCTTCGAGATTCAGGAAATATGACAGGGCAGCTGATGGTTTTTGGGAGAATTGTGTGAGGTCCCAAGGTGCCTACTTTGGAGGGGACTGAGGTGTCATTGTCCTATGTACAGTGTTTCTTGTATCTTTGTTAGTAAATGTCTCTATTTTTCATATTACATAGTTGGATACCGTCTGGACAGACCTTGAATGTCAGACTTCCTTTTCCTAGTTTGTGGCTTGTATTTTTACTCCGAGGTGACCTTTAATGAAGAGAATTTAATAATTTTAATTTAGTTAATTTATCACTCTTAATGTTTTGTTTTTAAATTTTTATTTATTTATTTTTAGAGAGGGTAAGGGAGAGAGAAAGTGAGGGAGAGAAACATCAATGTGTAGTTGCCTCTTAACGTGCCCCACAGAGGGGACCCAGCCCATGGCCCAGGCATTCTCCCCGACTGAGAATCTAACTGGTGACGCTTTGCTTTGTAGACCTGTGCTCAGTCCACTGAGCTATACTGGCCAGGGCTTAATGTTATGTTTATAGATTGTGTTTTTTTATTCTTATTTAAGAAATCTTTTCACACTATGTCATAAAAATATTCACCTATCTTATTTTTTGAATATCTTATAGTTTGCCATTTGTATTTAAATCTTTAATTCTCCCTGGAGTTGATTTTTGTGACAATCATTTGAGATAACTCACTACCTTCGGGCCAGCCTGGAGTTGATTTTTGTGTTTGATGTGGGATGGATATCTAATTTAATTTTGTCCATAATTTTCACCATAATTTTCTTCCTCTAAGGGGGAAAAAGGGACAGGAGAAGTCTTATTTTTAATATTTTTAAACGAGATGCCTTATTGTTGAACTTCTCCATTTTGTCAGTGTTGTAAAGAGAAAAAAGTTAGATGTGCTGACTTGAAAATATAAACTATAAAAATAATCTTTAGTGTCTGCATTGTCATAAATCAGGTTTCTGGGTAGGTATGGGTTTATTTCTGGACCACTGTGTTTCATGACTCATCTCATTCCTGTGTAAATGCCCTGTTGTCTTACTGTTATAGCTTTACAGTGTGGCTTTGATGATGGCATACCTCTCCCTAGCTTTTTCTTCTTTAGGAGTCTTACTTTGTTCCCACTGGTTCTTTGCTTTGGTATGCTTCCAACATTCACAAGAAAGCATTAAGTGAATCTGTGTAGATCATTGTTTATTTCCATCTCCTTAATAAGCATGAAAGAGGGGGATGCTGAGTCCTCTGACTGTGGTTGCCCTAGACCTTGTGTGCCTTTGAATAAGCTAAGGAGGCAAGTTGCAACAAGGGAACTGAGTTGTCAGCAGTTGGACCAACTGAAGATGATGTGCAGGTAATTAATAAACGTTTAAAAATGCTCAATCTTAGTAGCTAGTGAATGCAAATTAATAATACTGACTAGTTTTCACTTTTTAAAAAAATATTTTATTTATTTATTTTTAGAGAGAGGGGAAGGGAAAGAGAAACAGTGGGAGAGAAACATCCATGTGTGGTTGCCTCTCGTGAGTCCCTTGCTAAGAACTGGCCTGCAACCCAGGCATGTGCCCTGACTGGGAACCGAACCACAATACTCTGGTTTGCAGGCCGGTGCTCAATCCACTGAGCTACGCCAGCCAGGGCACTACTGACTAGTTTTCACTTAAATCAATTTACAAAATTTTAAAATATTGCTAATAGACAATGTTGGAAAGTTTGTGGAAATGTGAGCATTCTCATGCATTTTTTGGTGGGAGTGTGGATTGCTCTGAGCTTTAGAATGTGATCTGTATTAAGATATAAAATGCACACAGTGCTCTGGACCCAAAATTTCACACAAATTGTAGGCAATTGTACACCTGGTCCCCAATGTCTCCTGTCATAGAGAAGCACTGTTTGGCGTTTAATATCTAGTCTGGACCCTATCTAGGCATAGATTATATATGTCTGGAACATAAGAATCAAATTATGCTCATTCTTCTTTAACATATCTTAACAGACATCTATATGCTTAAATAATGCTTCTGTACATTTAAATAAAGTAATATTGTAAAATCTAGCTACACATCCCCACTTGTCACTTCTCACTTAGCGCATTTCTTAGACCTGATTTGAACTTTTGATTTAGCACTCTCAAAGTGTGGTTTAAAAAAATATGTTTTAACCTTGGCTGGTGTGGCTCAGTGGATTGAGTGCCAGCCTGCGAATCAAAGGGTCATCGGTTCAACTCCCAGTCAGGGCACATGCCTGGGCTACGGTCCAGGTCCCTGGTAGGAGATGTGTGAGAGGCAACCACACATTGATGTTTCTCTCCCTCACTTTCTCCCTCCCTTCCACTCTCCTTAAGAATTAAAAAAAAAATTAAAAAATTTGTTTTATTTTCATTCTTTTTGGTTTTGAAGATAGTTTGTGAGCATTTTTGTAAAATGCGATGCATTGTTCTGGTGGGTTCAGGAGTGGCTCCTCCCACAGTGAAGGAACCACCATATCAGCCAGGAGAGGTTGCACATTTACTCTCAGGGTTACAAAAATGCTGTGCTCATCCAAGAGCTTCTTTCCCATTTTGTGAAAGACTTAGGTGGTGACTTGGGACATATTAATTTACCCTACGTCTCAGCACTATGTAAAAATAAAAGTTATAGAATCTAACTCTAGGAGTGAGACTTCATTGCCAGGAGGAAAATTTGGCACAGGAAACAAATAACTAGTGTGGGGGATAAAAAACCAAACTTTTCCTCCCACCCTCTAAATTCTGTGGCTGGGCCAATAATCAAATTAACAGACAGATTAACAGGGAAATAATCAAATTCATCCATGTGCACAGGGAATTCCCATAAGCATGAAAATTCCAAAGACAGTGAGGCAAAGTTGGGGATATATGTCATTTTGGACAAAGGAGAAAGGGGGCAGGGGTGTAGGGTCTGACATTCAAAGGAAGTGGGCCATTCACAGGTCGTTGAGAAAGAGTGGAAAATACAGAGCAGGGGAAGTTTCGCCAGGTAACCCAGAAACAATGAGACACGGCGGGTATCCAGTAAACATCCCCTGCTAGATGGCTTCCTACCCATCTACTGAACTAGCAGGCTGATTCAGATTAGTCTGGTAAGAGGAACATCCTAAAATTTCCTTCCTGGAATAGACCTTTCCCTCTGAATCTTCCACGCAGGAAGTCAGGAGGTTCAAAGGTTCTCTCTGTCTTTTGTTTCTCCAGCTTAAAATCAACATTCCAAAAGTCAGCTTTAGGGTGGCAGAACTTTGAGCCCCTCCACTGGATGTGATGAAGTTACATGATCCTGTACGTTAATACGAAGGTTTTTTATTTCTAATATTAAATTAAAAAGTTATCTTAGACATTTATTCATTTCACAGATGGTTGTCGGACACCTGCTATGTCTCAGGCATTGTTGGGTCCTGGGGCTACAAAGTTCTCGCCCTTAGGGGGTTGACATACCACAACAAATAATTTTGCATAGCGATGTGTGCTAGAATGTAAACAAAGCAGCGAGAAGCCTGTCCGGAATGCTAGTAGGGCAGGCTGATTTGGAAATGAGGGCTTTTCAAAGGAGATGACATCCCAAGTGGTGAGGAGGAGCAACTGGGAAAAGATTTCAGTGTGTTGGGTTGAAAGTAATGGCAAATGGGAAGACCTTGAGATGTGAATGAGCTTGGACTTCATCCAAATGGCCAGGATATTACTGGCATTAGGGTGCAGCGATCCTTTGCAGTGCGGAACTGTGCTGAGGGACTGAGGGCCCCTTGCAGGAACTTTAGCATCCCTGGCTCTACCCACTAAATGGTGGTGGTGGCCCACTCCTAAGTCATGGGGATAACAAAACACTCTCACTGTACCACGTGGTGACTGTAGTTAACAATCCTGTATGGCTTATTTGAAAGTTGCTAAGAGGGTAGACTTCTTTTTTAAGTTTCTTTTTAAAAAAGATTTTACTTATTTATTTTTAGAGAAGGGGGAGGGAGAGAGAAAGAAAGACAAACATTGATGTGTGGTTGCCTCTTGCATGCCCCCCAACTGGAGACCTGGCCCACAACCCAGGCTTGTGCCCTGACTGGGAATCAAACCAGCGACCCTTTGGTTTGCAGGCTGGCACCCGATCCACTGAATCACACCAGCCAGGGTAAGAGAGTAGATCTTAAAAGATGTTACCACAAGAAAAAAATTCTGCAACCATGTGTGGTGATGAATGTTAACTAAACTTATGGTAATCATTTTGCAGTGTATACATATATTAAATCATTGTTTCTACACTTAAATCTGATATATGTCAATTACATTTCAATTTTTAAAAAAGACAAGAATACTCTCATATTCCGCACACTCGCTCTCCCTCCTGGGGGTAATACCACCCTCAGCAAAGGGAGCAGGAGGGGATGGCGGAGAGGAGGATGGAGACGTGGACAGTGACCACCAGGCCCTTGAGCCCTGATAAAAAGTCTGTATTTTATTTTAAGCATAATGGGCAGCCACTGGAGTGATGTGATCTGATAAATGTTTTAAAAGGATCACTCCGGCAGTTCTTTGCAGACTGGAAGGAGTGAGCTAGGTTGGGAGGCTGTTGGCAGTAGTTCCAGTGTTAGATGAGGTGGCTGGCACTGGGGGAGAATCTAACAGAAGTGGGAAATGATCTGATTTAGGATATGTGTGAAAGGATCATAATTATTGGAATTTGAGAGCAAAGGAGTGGGAGAATCAGGATGGTTCCTAGATTTCTCTATAAGGAGCTAAGAAAAAATGTAAAGTCATGCTAAGAAGACAAGAAAATGAAGAGATAAAATAGTTCACAGTTGAAGGAATAAAATAATATTTCACAGTTAAAGTTAGGAGAGTAAATATTCCATATTTTTACTTGAATTTAATTCTATGGATCCCAAATTTGATGCTTTGTTTAAAAAGAATTTAAAAGTGTGCCTGCCGAAAGCATTTAATAGTTGGAAAGCATCCATGCTTTGACAGAAAAACAAGCATCATCCTATAGTTATGCTCTATGATGTCATTTACTGGACATAAGTTGGCTACGTTTCATGATACACATTGAAATTATAGCCATATTTCTTAATTTCCTATTACAAAGCTAAAATGTTAAGTCATTTTCTTCCTATGAAATCAAACAAACTAGCCATATATATACTCAATATTCTACGAAGCCACCCCATCTGGTTACTAAAATGGATGTCAGTATTTTTTAACTGAATTTCTTGGGGTGACATTGTTTAATAAAATCATATAGATTTTATTATACAATTCTATCATACATCATCTGTGTATTTATTATATTGTGTCTTCACCACCCGAAGTCAACTCTCCTTCTATCACCATTTGTCTTTCCTTTACCCTCTTCTATCTCTACCCAACCCCCTTTCCCTCTGATAAACACCATCCCGTTTTCTGTGTCTTTGAGGGTTTTTTCCTTTAATCCCTTCACCTTTTTAACCTAGCGCCTCCCCCAACTCCCATCCCCTCTGACAGCTATTTGTCCGACTTCTGTATCGATGAGTCTGTTTCTCTTTTGTTTGTTAGTTCATTTTGTTCATTAGATCCCACATATAAATGAAATCATATGGTACTTGTTTTTCTCTAACTGGCTTATTCCACTTAGCATAGTACTGTCCATGTCCATGCATACTGTCACAAAAGGTAAGATTTCCTTCTTTTTTTACAGCCAAGTAGTATTCCATTGTGTAAGTGTACCACAGCTTTTTTATCTATCATCTACTGATTGGGCTGTTTCAGAATCTTGGCTGTTGTAAATGATGCTTCATTGAACATAGGGGTGCTTAGATTCTTTCGAATTAGTGTTTCAGCTTTTTTCAGACATATTTCCAGAAGTGAAATTGGTAGGTCATAGGCAGTTCAATTTTTAATTTTTTTAGGTAACCCCATACTCTTTTCCACAGTAGTTGCACTAATCTGCATTTCCACCACTAGGGTTCCATTTTCTCCACATTCTTGCCAGTACTTTTTGTTTGTTGATGAATTGATAATACCCATATTGACAGGTGGGAGGTGATATTGTGTTGTGCTTTTAATTTACATTTTTCTGATGATTAGTGATGTTGAGCATCTTTTCATATGTCTATTGTCTATCTGTATGTCCTCTTTGGAGAAGTGTCTGTTCAGATCCTTTTGTCAATTTTTTACTGGATTGTTTGGTTTTGAGTCACGTAAGTCTTTATAAATTTTGGATAGTAGCCACTTATTAGATATATCATTGGCAAATATGTTCAACAATTCAGTGGGTTGTCTTTTCATTTTGTTGATGTTTTCTTTTTTTAGCGATTTTATTTATTTATTTTTAGAGAGATGGGAATGGAGGTAGAAAGAGAGCAAGAGAAACATCAATTGGTTGCCTCCCACACATCCCCAGCTGGGAGCCTCACCTGCCACCCAGGCATGTGCCCTGACTGGGAGTTGAACTGGCAGCCTCTCTGTTTGCAGGACAACTCCCAACCCAGGGAGCCACACTAGTCGGAACTGTTGATGGTTTCCTTTGCTATGCAAAAACTTTTTAGTTTGATGTACCCTGGTTTGTATTTTTTCTTTTCTTTCTTTTGCCTGAGGAGAGAGATAAAAAAAACGTTCAAGATTTTACTGCCTGTGATTTCTTCTAGGACTTTTATGGTTTTGAGTCTAAAATTAAAATTGTTAACCCATTCTGAGTTTGTTGTGTATGGTGTTAGAAGGTGGTCTTCATTTTTTTGCACATATCTGTCCAGTTTTCCCAACACCATTTACCGAATAGTCTATCTTACCCCATTATATGTTTTTACCTCCTTTGTCAAATATTAATTGATTATAAAAGCATTGGTTTATTTCTGGGCTCTCAAGTTCCTTCATCCTTGCAACCATTTTTTGAACTCTATAGCTGATGAGTTGCTTGCTTCCATTTCATTTAGCACTTTTTCTAGAAATTTTTCCTGTTCTTTCATTTGGGGCAAGTTTTTTTGTCCCCCCATTTTGGCTGCCTCTTGGTGTTATATGGACTTTCCGTGACTCCCAGTCTTGACGGGTTGGCCTTATGTAGCGGGTGTCCTGTGCAGTGCAGTCATGCTGTTCTCTGATCACCTGATCTGGGTACTCCAGGAATGTCCCTTTTGTGGGCTATGTGTTATAATTGAGTCTTAATTACTTTGGCCTGTTGGTGGGTGAGATCCACTCCCGGGCTGGCCGACGGGGAAGGACCCCACCCCAGTCTGTGAGCTGCTGTGCAGGGGCCAACCACACGGGTGGGATTCCCCACAGCGGGGTCTGGTGCCTGCTGAGATCTCCCTCTGGATGTGTTGCTTGTGGAGCTATTTGGATCATACTCTGATGTTGTTTGAAGTTGGCCCCTGGGGAAGGATTCTAGTGCAGACCAATGTCAGACGCTCCCTGTGACTGTCCCTGGGCAACCTGTTTGGAGCTACAAAGCAACCCACAGTTTGTGACCACCTCTGCTGAGCCTGGGAAGGACCAGACTGCATACCATAGATGGTTTTACCAGCACCAGGCCCAGGGGCACACCAGCTGAGGTCCCAAGGCACTGCAAGATCGGCCTCTGCCTGCTTCTGCCTGCTGGCTGCTCGTTGGACTGAGTCACTGAAAGAGCCCCTGGCAGGACTGAGGGAGGGCTCTGCACCAGTCGGGCATGTGAGGGAAAAATAGCCCCTCATTGAGCCACACAACTTAGTCTTTCCGAATTCTGCCCAGACCTTGGCAGGAAAGAGCCACCAGGAGTCAGGAGGGTGGGGCTGCCAGGAGCCAGGAGAGTGGGGCTAGCTGACCTGCTTCGAGGGAGAATGGCTACTGCCCCAAAGCCACACAACTCAGTCACTGACACCCCGAGTCTGCCCAGACCTCCACACCCTGGCCCAGGCAGCTGCCTCCTCAGCAGAGTACAAGCTCTGCAGGGTGGGGCAACAGGGAATCCGGAGCTTGGGGCTCTTGCTTCCCCCCAGGCTGATGCCCTATGGAGGGGAGTGCTCACCCAAGACGCTGGCATCTGTGGGTGC
Organism: Artibeus jamaicensis; assembly: GCF_021234435.1. NCBI lineage: Eukaryota > Metazoa > Chordata > Mammalia > Chiroptera > Phyllostomidae > Artibeus > Artibeus jamaicensis. Next base: position 38,999,087 of record NW_026521486.1, read on the forward strand.
GGGAGGGGGACTCAGCACAGGGGTTCTGGCAGCTGTCCCTTCAGTTCTCTCTGCAGAGCCACAAACTCCAGTCTCTCCTCACACAATTCCAGTCCTCTCTGCCCTCCCTCTGCCAGAGCCCAGGGTGAGTGGTTGCAAACTAGATTTTGTTCATTCGCCCTTTAAGAAGGCCCTTGTGTCTCTGGTAGACTTCATCTCTCTCTGGTGTACAGAATCCCTGCCAGTTTTCAAAGCCAGATGATATATGAGCACGTCTTCCTAGCTCTGGTGCTCTGGGCCAGGGAGCCCGGCTTGGGGTTCAGACCCCTCACTCTGCAGGGTGAACCTTTGCAGCTCAGATATGCTTCTGGAACCTCAGTTGCCGTCTGTGGAAGTGGGGCCAGCCCTCTTTACACCTCTGCCCTTCCTGCCAGTCTCAATATGGCTTCTTCCGTAAATCCTTGGTTATAAGACTTCTCCTCAGCTAGTCTTCCATTGGTTATTCAGGTTGATTGCTCTATATTTTAGTTGTAATTCCAGTTTGGACCTGGGAGGAGGTGAGTGTAGCTTCTACCCAATCTGTTACCATCTTGGATCTGATGTCAGTATTTTTTAAACCAAAGAGTTAAAATAATTACTTTTAAAAAGCAATGTGTGTACTGTGCAGTAGAAACATGGAGGCTGGGGCAAAAATATATCCTTCAACTGTAATTAAAACTAAAAATGTGACTGGTACAAAAGCAGATTACTTTATACTGTGGATCTTTGTTGAGTTGCTCCCAAAGCCTCCAAGGGTCAGGGAGACAAGTGAAGAATCTCCTGAAAAAGCTGATGTGATCTTGGTCTGCATTAACAGAAACTTTGTCCAGAATGTGATGATAAATGTCAGTCTGTCCACTCCTGGAAGATTGTGTTCTAGGTACAGTGATCCAGGGACCAGTGCGAGTCAGATACAAGGATACAGAGCTCAGCTTCACACGAAGGACCTACCTTAGCGAAGTCTAAGAGAGAGTGAGAGTAGGTGGGCTTTCTGGGGAGGGACCCCCTTGTTGGCTAGTGGAAGTATTTAAGTAGAAGCCAGAAAGCTACTTGGTGGGGATGTTGAGGAAGCGAGTCAGGCGCTTAATGAACTTGGAACAGAGGTTGTCTGAACTGCTTTCAACACCGTGACTCTGTCATTAAGTGTGCTGTCTCGCTAATACCACAGAATTAGAATAAAGTCCTGATGACTGTTCCACCAGTCCTGTGGTTTGTTTTGCAATGAATGCTTAGCAATTAAACTCTACAGATAGAAAGAAATCCTGGAGAGATTAGCCGTCTCCCATCTAGAGCAGAGATTGCAAAGTGGTATCTCGCGGGTAGAATCCAGCCCAGTGATCGGGAAACAGTGCTGTAGTGAGCTGCTTCTTTGTTTATTTTTAGGTAAGGAGAGACAGATTTTAAAAGTCTGGCTTTCAGGTCTTTCTCAAAAAATGAAAAGATTTCACAAAGTACTTGGCCTGCATTTCTGCCTGACATCAGACGTCTGGGGCTGAGTGGTCTTTCCCTTTCAGAAGGGGAACGGGTAGCCAGTGGGCCACGGTCCTCACCAGTCCACCTCATCCGCACCATCTCACTGCACTTCCCTCATTTGCATCATCTGTCACCTCCTTGTTGACAGTTGAGTTTGGACTTCTGAGCTAGATGCTGGCGAGGGGGGAAAAATCAAGGAGAAAGGAAAGTCAAGAATGCGAGGTTAGAGGAGTTGGAGGAGCATGGCAGAGCCTGAGGAAGAGCCCTGGACTAGGATTAAGAGGGCACAGATTTTGTTCTGAGTTCCACCTCCTGTACCTCGAAGCCTCCATTTCTTCATCTACTAAATAGGATGTTTATTTTTGAATAAGATAGTATATGCAGGACCACTTGGCATATAACCTTGCCCAAAGTACACATTTTAGTTAGCTGGTTAGCTAATGTCTCTCTATGTTCTCCTATAAAACCTAAGGCAACTGCATTGTTCCCCTGTTCTGTAATTATTGATTGTCATGTCTGCTGTTTTTCTTTTAAACTAGATTCTTTTTTTTTTTAAGAGAAGTCTTTTTTTTTTTAAAGATTTTATTTATTTATCTTTAGAGGGGAAGGGAAGGAGAGAGGGAGAGAAACATAAATGTACGGTTGCCTTTTCTGTGTCTCCTGCTGGGAACTGGCCTGCAGGGAACCGGCCTGCAACCCACGCATGTGCCCTGACTGGGAATCAAACCGCGATTGTCTGGTTTGCAGGCCTGTGCTCAATCCACTGAGCTACACCAGCCAGGGCTAAAACTAGATTCTTTATGTCTCACTCCACTTTATATCAGCTAGCACTACACTTGGCATTTTGATGGGTAAAATAATGGAGTGAATTTTGAGAATGGGGAAGAGACTGCAGAAGGGGGGTAAGCGACCAGGCTTCTCTTCCTCAGGTCCCCCTGGCTCCTTCCCCACATCCTCGGGCTCCTACCTTGGCTGTGAACTCTAATCACTTTGGACGGCTGTCCTTCTGTTCTTAGCGGGACCACTCTGTGCCCAGGTTGAAATTCTTAAGAAGTTAAGGAGATGGTTCTTTGATAAACATACCCTGGTTCTTTATTTAGGAGCTTGTTATGATGTTTTCTTATAGCTCCGGAAATAGCTATTGATGCCTGGGGCTTAAGTATCTTTTTGCTTTATCATGACTCTGGTTTTCCCTGAATACTTAGTATGTTAACATTGTTTTTGTACTCACAAGGTATTTTGCTTTCATCACCGAAGTGTTACTCTCAAATATTTACCGTAGTGATTCAGTACTCATATATATATTCTTTCTACATTTCTCAAAAAGGAAAAAAGTCATAGAGGAGAGGGGCACAGTAACGTGTAAGGCGATGCACGTTCTGCTGAGACATCTGATCTGATCGCTTTAGGTCATACCAAGCCTTTCATGCTTAGTGTCAACGTGGGTAACCTGTGGTACTTTTTGTTACTGCATCATCATGTACTTGGTTGTATCTGTTTGCTCAAATGGCCTCTTTTGTATGTTTCCCAGCAGTGTCACTGTAAAAAGGGCTCTAAACCTTATCAGGAAACCTGGGGTTTAATTCGTATTCTCTTCTTATTAGCTAGGAGGCCAAGGCCAAACATTGAAACTGTGAAAATTGCTAAATTGTGTTTGCTGCTTATCACATAGTGAATATTATGCCAAATATTTAATACATCCTATCTCAATGCTCCCAATAGTCTGTAAAGTAGATGTTTTTATTATTACTTCTATTATAGAGATAAGAACATTGAGTCAAATAGATGAGGTAACTGTCTAGATCGGGATCGAACTAAAATTTGAGTCAGGCAGTATGACTTCAAAGCTTGTATTTTAAAAGTAATGACAGTAATACCAACAACAATAATACTGCTGTAGTTGCAGAAGTAATAATTTGGACTCACGTAGAGCTGGTTATGTATTAAGTAGTTCTCCCGTGTTTTACATGTATTAGTTTGTTCTAACTTAGTGAGCTGTGCTTTCTTAGATCATACAGTTATTATGAGTATTATAGATGAATATGTATATATGTATATGCGTATATATAAAACTATGGAAATTATAAATTATATATATGTACATATTAATGCTATGGAAATTATGAATTAATGTCCACACATGAGAATGAAGAATTCTGTGATTTTCAATTAATTCATATTCTTTAAAGTGACCAGAAAGGTAGAGTTTTCTGCAGGCAGGAAAGCTACATGTATATTAATTTCATAAACAGTATGGCAGTGGTAGCTTGTTCCTTCTTTAGTAAGTTTGCAGTTCAAATTCCATTTTATTTAAAACTTTTTACGAGATAGAATTCACACAGTGCTATTTATTCAGCAATTGTGTTACAACTTCCTCACGCAGTTGTAACTTGTTAGAGGGAGGGCTAATTACCTGTTCTGAGCCCTAGTCCCTGCTGGTGCTGAGGTGACTGCTTTCACTACACTCATTTACCTTTGCTGCTGAATTAGGTGGCAGTGCAGCGCCCCTTGTTTAGCCATATTCTCCAACACAGACTCACTCTGCTTCTGTAAAATTGTGTTTATTGACCATCTCTGAGAATTCTTAAGGCAGTAGTTTTATGGCCCCTGCTGTACTTTTTCTTTTTGTGTGCAGCATGATGAAAAAATCAGTGTGCTCCGTGTTCCTCAACGAGATGGCAAGCTGCTGGAGACCTTTTCCTGCCCCTTATACGTAGTCACGGCTCAGTACTTGCTGATTGCCTCTCAAGTTAAGAATTATTTTTATAGTGGCATATGGCAGGTTAAAAAAAATTCTAGTAGTGAAAAACTTGTTGGCCTGTATCCATTTTCAGATTTTTCTAAAAGGTCTCACAGCAAATCAGAAGCAGCGGAACCATCTGTCCCTGTGCCCAGGAGGGATCGCAGCAGTCCGCCTTCGGGTCACCCCGGCTTTGTAGAGGCTCGCCTTGCTGCGCTGTAATTAAGTCAGCCCGTGGGAGTCCCTGTGTGAAGGGGGCCCTGCCCCTGCTGGGTGAGAGCCACTGCCTTTGTGTCCCATGCCATGTCTTTGTGGAGTGGGTAATTTTCATTCCTGCACGGGTCTCGATTTCACAGCAGGATCTGCTTCCGAGAAGCAGCGTGTTTCCCTGAAAACAAATGGTGGATGAATTCTTTCTCGAGAATATGAAAAAACTATTCTAAATAAAAGCTTTTCTTAATTCGCATGTTCAAAACAATGCTAAGTGTTTGTAATTATATTCCCATTGAGTTACTCGGTTCACTGGCTTCCTTCTTGCATTGTCAAAGATGGGTTTTCCCCCCATGGCAGGGAAATTTTATTTAAAATGTATTATTTTAAAAATGTTTGAAAGTCAAGAATACATACTTCTTTATAAACCTTTCAGTGTGGTCTGAAAGCAAGGGTATAAGTGAGCTGGTTAGAGCTGGATTTGAATACCGTCTGTTCATCTTTTCTTATTCTCAGTTTCCTAAAGCCCGTGTTCCCTCCTTCAGCCAAAGCACCCCCCCCCCCCCCCCCCGGCTCATCCATTTCCTCACCCTCTCACCCCTCCGTCTTGCCAAACACTCTCCTTCTCGGTCTGGTACCCGTTTTAATGGTAGACAGACTTTCTTGTGTCTCACTTAATCTCTTCCCGGAATATGCATTCCATCTCTTCAACTTGGTTTAGTTGCCTCCCCCTCCAGCCCTTTGTAAAAGATACGGCCCATTTTTTTTCACACCCCCCACAATACGAGAATCCAGACATGGTGTCATTCCCCTCCCGCCTCCATTGGAACCGTCATTATTCTCTGTAATAATAATTATAGAGAGTGATATTTATTATTCCGTTACTCCTCTATCATTGCCTTTACTTTCCCTTCACATTCTTGCATTTTATTCTATTTTGACTGAATAATTCAGGGGGAACGACTGGAGCTCAAGGAAGAACTAAGATGTGGGGGGTGCAGTGAGCAGTCCAGTGCGCATGGTGTGCGGGATGACGCTTTCACTTTATGTGAAAACCCGTGACTTCATTCATAAGCACTCAGTTCCGACAACATGGTTGAGTACAACGCAGGTCCAAGAATGATAACATAAGTTTGGATGTTTAATTTAAGGGTAGAAATAATATTCCGTTGGTGAGATGCATATTTTCACCATGAAATGTCTGGTAGAGCAAGTCAAATGGTCCTCAGTTTTCCAAGAACCATTCCGCAACACTTTCTTTCTTTTCTTTTTACACTGTTACTTATCCAGCTCCTACACCAAGGACATCATATTCAAGGGCAGGAAGGGGCTGCAAAGTGTTTAGTGTGCGCCTTTCCTGATGCCACATTCACTGGTTTCCAAAAGTGAACGGGCCACACAAAGGCAACCACGACACTTTCATTTCTGGGCTGGAGCTTTGGGAAGTCGGTGATTGCTCCAGGGATTTGTGAAAAGCACAGGCATATTAGAAGTGTAAATTAGGGAAAATGCTGGAATTTACCTGTGCTCACAAGTGTCAGTAATAAGTGTTAATGACCTGAACACAGAAGAAATACAAACTTACTGCCTTCTATTTAAAAAATTTTTATTTAAAAGCTATTATTTGTTTGTTTTGAGACAGAGGTGAAAGCGGAGAGAGAGGGAGACAAACACCAGTTGTGGTGGTTGCCTCTCATACACCCTGACCCCCCCCCCCGCCCCCCAACTCCACTGGGCACCTGTCCTGCAACCCAGGCCCTGTGCCCTGACTAGGAATGGAACTGGGGAACCCTTTGGTGTGCCAGCAATCCACTGAGCCACACAAGCCAGGGCTATTTATTTTTATTTTTATTTTTGATTTGAGAGAGAGAGGAAGGGAGGGAGAAAGAAAGGAAGAGAAACATTGATGTGAGTAACATGGATTGGTTGCCACTCATATGCTCCCCAACCCTGGATTGAACCTGCAACCTAGGCGTGTGCCCTGACTGGGAATCGAACCAGTGCCCTTTTGGTTTGCGGGATGATGCCCAACCGAGCCACACTGGTCAGGCCAAATCTACTCCCTTCTTTTCCACAAAACTTCACTTATTGGATAGATAAAATATGGTGTACCATGCTATTTTGAAAATTTTAATTATTAATAAGTTTGAACAATTTTTTCCTGTTTTTTACCCATTTAAAATTCATCTTCTGACAAATTGTTTTTGGTGTGTGTGGCCTTCTTATGAAACTGCATGACAGTACCTTCATTGAAAGAAGCGCCATAGTTTGAGAGTATCTTTATTTTCTAAGCAGTCTATTTATTTGCTTAAATGTTTGTAAGAACTGGATTATAAGTAAAACCCAAAATGTCGATGAATGAAATTTTTTAGGTAACATTTTACCTATATTTCCTCATTCTCACAGCGGTACATACTCCAGCATGTGTAGTTTTGGCATTTGAAGAAACAGAACTAAAAGAAAAGACGTAACTGTGTCTGCAGCATGGTATACACCATGCGGAGGAAATGCAGAGACTTAAATTCAGGGATCAGAAACTCAGAATTTTTCAGTGTAATCGAAATCTTCCTTAGAATTTCCTAAGACTCAGAGAGGAAAACACATTAGAAAAATTTATATGGTTATCTTCTCATCCTGTACACATCCCTCAAGGTCAGCCTCTTATGTTACCCTTTGAGGGGATAAAAGTTCCAAACCATGGTTCTCTGTTTCACTTCTTTTCCATTAGTCGAGTGGTTACCTTCTCTGAGCGCTTGGCTCTCTTCTGTGAACATACGGCGCTCCATCTGCCCTCTTCCAAGTGGGGATTTACAGTTCAAAGAAGACAGTGTTTGATCTTATACTCCCGTCTCCATTTCTTAAACTTAAGAAAGTGGAGTTATTTGACATCTCATGTGTAGCCTATTCAGAATTTATATTTCTGATTCATTTTTTTGTCACAATATCTGCTTTTGACCAATTTGTCGTGTTATTTGTTAAGCTAAAAATATATGAAAAGATATCTCAGGATAGAATCCTGTATTTCCAATGCCCAATGAGAAATCTGATTTAGAGGTCCCTCCTTCGGACAGACTTGCATAGCACCTACCCCGGTATTCTGTACGTAGTGGTTTTCTTGACTCCGCCCCCATTCTTTGTAAGCTTCCCGAGTCGGTGTCCTTGTTGGACTTGTTTCTGTCTCTCCCCAGAGTCTAATACACGGTAGTGATCAACAAATGTTTTTTGAGTGCAGGAGCTAAATCACAGTTTAGTTCATTAAAAAAGGTATAAATCTCATTATTTTTGATTTTACTAAGCAAAAGATGTGGTTGTAGATTTCTTTTAGATAGGGAGGAAAAGTTATAATGAAAACACATTATGTCCTCCTTCTGCAAAACGGTCAACTCTCCAAGTACCACTGGGCAGGACCTAAGAAATAATGGGCGGGCGTGGGGCACAGCTGAGACTGTGGAGATGGTCAATTAGTAGGAATTGTCCAAAATTGATATTTTCATTGGTCAAAGATGATAGGATATTGCCATTTCACATGGGTCAGCCTAATATTGTAAATGGAAAGGTGTGAGTGTGAGAGCTTAAAATTTAATCTATTTCAAGAACCTTTATTATCTGAGAACTGACATAGAAAAAGTCAGAGCAAAATGAATTCATGTAAAAGTGAGGACCAGCACTTCACAGTGAATAGTCAGGAAGAAAAAAGGAGTGATTGGAATCCTTTACAGACACACATAAACATGTGAAACTGTGTTGATAAAAATAAGTCAACAAGTTCTTCCAATTAAAAATGAACGGCTTGTTGTTATCTATGGCATAATTTACTTATTTTCTACAGAAAGCCACATTGCAATAGCCTTCACTTCGCATCTGGCACTTGCAGCATTTCTTTGAAGAAATCACAAACTGAATTTGAGGGCTTAACTTTTCCAAGTCTTTAAAAATATTTTATCATTAAAGTTATTTTCTTAAGGAGCATCCAATATATAGATAGGCTTTCTTATTTTCTTTTCATCAATTTTGTACCACCTAATGCCACCAGATCCTTATGTGTCAAGGCCTGTGAGTGTCACTGGGGCCGTCCTCTGTGAACCCCATGAGATAGTGCTGGCGGCAGGAATCGAAGTTTCACTGTGAGTTCAGTTGGTTGCCTTTGCTGTGTCCGCAGCTGTGCTCCCGGAGACTTACCTGAGTCTCCAGTCTGTAAATAGTTTTCTCTACTCCACCCATTCCCTTTGTCCTTGTTTTTCTTTCTTCTTGGCAGTAACTATCTCCTGATTTTATTTTTTGTTGTCCTTTGTTTTATTCCATCCAGTTTACAGAATGTCTAGTCTGCATAAAACAGTTTAAGCTGTGAAATCAACCATAGACGAGTATACAAAAAAGTGCACAAATATGCAGCACAGTTTAACGAATAATATAAAGCCACTGTTGTGCCACCACCCAGGGGAAGGGACTAAAATATTGTGAATGCCCAGAATCCCCCTTTATGCCCTTCCTGCATTGCAGTTCCCCCCCCACCCCCGTAGTTTTGTCATAAGTTTCTTTAAAGAAATATTTATTAAATTTATTGGGGTGACATTGATTAATAAAGATTAATCAGTTATGTAGATTTCAAGTGTATGATTCTATAATACATCATCTGTATATTGTATCGTGGGTTCACCACGCAGTCAAGTCTGCTTCCGTCACCATTGGTGCCCCTATACCCTCTTCTACCTCCCCATTTCCCTTTTCTCTAGTGCTCACTGCACTGTTGCTTGAGGGGTTTTTCTGTTCTTAATCCCTTCACCTTTCTCACCCAGCCCCCAGACCCCCTCCCCTCTGAGAGGTGTCAGTCTGTTCTCTGTATCTCTGAGTCTGCTTCTATTAAGTTTGTTAGTTTATTTTGTTCATTAGATTGCACATGTAAGTGAAATCACAGTACTGGACTTTCTCTGACTGGCTTATTTCACTTAGTGTAATACTCTCCAGGTCTAGCCATGCTGTCCCAAAAAGTAAGATTTTCTTTTTTCTTTTCTTTTCTTTTCTTTTTACAACCAAGTAGTTCCATTGTATAAATATAGCACAGCTTTTTTATCCGCTCATCTGCTGATGGGCCCTGGAGCTGCTTCCACGTCTTGGTGACTGTAAATAACGCTGCACTGAACATGGGGGTGCGAGTACTCTTTCAAATTAGTGTTTCGGGTTTCTTCGTGTATATTCCCAGAAGTGGGATTTCAGGATCAAGGCAGTTTAATCTATTTTTTGAGGAAATGCCATACTGTTTTCCGCTGTGGCTGCCTACTAATATTCTTTCATAGTTTTACCACCTGTGGTGTGGTTTTGTCTGTTTTTGAACTTCACACAAATGGATTCATATTGTACACATTCTTTCATGCCTTACTTGCTTCATTTAATATTTTTTTTGTGTGAGATTCTCCAGGTTTTTGATATAATTGTAGTTATTTAATTACTCTGTCGTATCACATGGTATGACTATACCACAATCTATTTATCTACTCTTTGGTTGATGGAGTTTTGGGTGACTTTCATTCTTTGGGTCATTATGAATAGTGCTGTTAGGAACATTTTACCATGTTCATGAATTTCTACTAATATAATGGCTGTGGCATAGAATATACCTGTCTTCAGTATTTTTCCAAAGTGATCATACCAATGTATATATTATCCACCACCAGTCTTGTATGAGAATTCTCTACCCTCACTATCATGGGTGTTGACAGATTTTAAAGTTTTGCTTATCTGAGTGTATAATGATATCCTATCATAGTTATAATTTGCATTTTCCTGATTACTTTTGAGATTGAACAACATCTCATGTTTATTTGGATTTCTCATTTTATGAAATGCCTATCTAAATCTTTAGCAATTTGAAATATTAGATTATCTTTTTTTAATGGTTATGAGTTCTTTATACATATTCTTGATCCTACTCCTTTATCACTTGTATGTGTTACAGATATCTTCTACACAGTGGGTTGTCTTTTCTCTTTTTGTGATGTTCTTTGATTAAAATTCCCAATTTTAATATGATTGAATGTCTCATTTTTTCCTTTGTTGTTCATGTGTTTTTGTGTCTTTAAGAAGTAATTCTCTGCTGTCTTGTATATAATTTTAGTCTTCTACAGTTCTTTCACCTTCTGTTCTGTAAGTATAAACAAATCTTTGAACCCGTGGTAGTTGAATTGAACGTGTGGAGGTTGAGCTCATAAATGATTCTTTATAAAGTATTAGCATATCACAACAGGACAGTGGCTATTTTGCTAGCAAATTCTAATATAGCTTTTTTCCTTTCCTATTTTTGAAAATGTTTTTGCTAAAGTAGAAATGAATATATACAGGTATAAATCTCTAGTAGGCGTGAATGCCAGACATTATGGTTTAAACCAGCAGAATATACCTACTTTTATTTTTAGAGGGGGGAAGGGAGGGAGAAAGAGAGGGAGAGAAACATTAATATGTGGTTGCCTGTCATGTGCCCCCAACTGGGGACCAGGCCCACAACCCAGGCATGTGCCCTGGCTGGGAATTGAACTGGCAACCCTTTGGTTCTCAGGCCGGCACTCAATCCACTGAGCCACACCATAGATACAAAAACATTTTGTCCAATAGCATCTGAGTTCATTTGGGCCAAATGAATAACCAGGAGATATTATACAGTAAAATTAATCTACTTATGGTAACAGCACTTAATAACTGCTTTCATTAATCAAGGTGGGTTTATGTATTATCTACCTGCATAACAATGTCCAAGAAAAATTATCTACTAAAACCTTTCATGTAGTGAAGGGGATGAAAATTTGCCACCCCCAAGTGTGCCTTTTGGGATATTGACTTTAAGCTGGTTATTAAGAAAAAGAAGACTCAGGAAGAACCTGTGACGCTCCCCTTCCCTGTCAAAGGGGATCAGATGGAAAGACCTGTTCCAGGAAGGGAACTGTAGCATTTTGAACTCAGTGTGGTGCACAGGAAGGACCTGGGCAAAAACCTGTTCTTCTGGATTCCCAGCATCCTCTGTTTCTGGGTTGTCTGGCAGGAGTTTGTTTGCCACGAGCTTGCTTTCTCCACTACCAGTGCGTGGCCTACTTCCACTTTGAAATCACAGGCCCCCGCCCCCCTTCTCTTTTTGCCCAAAATGGCAGGTAAACCTCACCTGCCCAGTGCATCTTTGGGTCTCCTGTTCCTATGGACCACTGTGTATACTGGTAAAATAAACTTTGGAGATTTTCACCTGTTAATCTGTTTCATGTTTATTTTACTGTTAGTCCAGCTAGAAGAACTTAGAAGGTGAGAGAGAAAAACTGTTTTTGTACCCCAACAATAGCAAGTTAAGCTCTTGTTTCCTTCGTAACGATTAGGATTGAAATTCTTAATCCAAACTGTTCAGAGTCACTTTCTCTCCACCTGTTTCGATACTTACATTCCACTCCCCTGCAGCGGAGGCCAAACTGCATCATCAGTCATCTCAGAGCCCTGAGCTCGCTCTCTGGGAGAGAGATTGGTATGTCCCACATACCAAGCCATCCATTCCCTTTTATGGACAAATACCAATGGCAGTAGTGTGGGTGGGACAAGTGCCATTGTCCCTCATCTAGAAAAAGAGATGGATGTCTCCTGATGGTTGAATAATATACATAGACACAGAGAGAGACCTGATTTTTCTTGAAAACAGTATTTTTAATTCTCATCAATGTTTTAATCAGTGCCACTATGCATATATTATCTCTGCATATTTTAGCACCCTGTGTTGGATTCCTACATATCTGGGCTTTGCTTCAGCTAAGGGACTGAGTGAATTAGATAGGAATGAGGAAGTAAAGGAGCATTAATGACAAGGACATCCATTGAAAGCATGAGGAAGGCTCTCTAGCATGTTTATAACAAAAAATGGTGGAGGGCAAGGTCATGAAAAGGGACAAGGGGCAAAGTAGGAGGGATGAAAAGTTTCATCTGTGCTATCAAAATCCTATGTTTATAGTTTCAAATCCCATTTCTTCTTTTGACCATAATTTATTGAGTGTCAGTTAAATTACCATGTACTGTGTTAAGCCCAGCTATTATACAGGATATCCTGAAAATCTTTAAATACCTCCTGGTGTTAGAAGAGGGAAGGAGGATGGAGATGCTAAAATAGTTATAATTTATTATTATAATACGTGATAATGCAGAATGCTTTGGAAGCACAGAGAGACAATAAAATGCACAGAGAAAGCAGTTTTTGAGCTGGATCTTAGAGGGCAAGTTGATAGAATTTGATGATCCGTTTGATTTGAGGGGTTAGGGAGATGGAGGGTTGTTTTGTGTGTGTTTATTTTAAAGCTGGAGTGAATATTATTTCTATAAATGCAGGGTTTTAGGGAGAAAGGCTTAGAACAAAGTTCTACAAGACAAATGATTTCTATTTTCTGTATGTGTATATATCATGACAATTTGTTTGTAGAAACAAACACTCATCCCTGTTCATAAATTATTTGTGTAACATTTACCTTTATCCAGCCTGAGTTGTCAGCTTTGGGCTTAGAGGGTAAGGAGCCAGTTTCTCCTTTAGTGGGTGTTTGGGTGGAATGGTTTCAAAGAAGTTTCTTTCCCTTGGTTCTTTTTTTTTTCTTTTTTTCTAGTTCAAGGATCTCGATTAGAGCTCTCTGCTTATCTCATATCTTCTTAATCAGTTAATGCCCAGGAATTTGATATTAGAGACATATGAGACTTATTTAATTTTTGGAAGGCATTTTTTTAAATCACAAATACCACTGAAGGCCAGTTTAGTTTTGCTGAGATGAAAATCACTATCATAATCAGGGTCTTAGATCTAGCAAAATAGAGCAACATCTGATAAAGTGAAGAACCGAGCACTGAACAGTTACACTGAGAAACTCTTATTTGTCCCACTAGGCCTTTTTTAGTGTCTGTGGTGGTATTAGACCCATATTATGCATCGGTTGGTAGTAAGTCTACTTCGAACTTGATAGACAAACCAAAGAAGAAGTCAGTTGTGTGTTTAGTCAATTGTAGTAGCAACTATGTGTCCAATAAGTGTTTACAAAGCAACTACTATATGCAAAGCACTGTACTCGGTGCTAGCCATACAAAGATAAGCAAAACAGGTATGTGTCCTGCCCTCATAGTACTCAGAGTTCAGTGGGAAAAAGGGAATTAATCAATTTTCCATATTTACAGTATAATTACAGATGACATACACATAGAAACAATTTCTGTCACAATCCATTTATCCTTCCCTTTCACTCTTCTTCCTAATTAAACCATTTGCACTGTCATTTGTCAGGCTTATTGAGCAACCGGTTCTTGAAACATTTTAACAATCACTATTAGAAAAAAATTACCATTGGATAGTCACTCTCACATTTTGGCTAGTAGTACCTCACTCCCTCATGACTTCCAGATTTTCATCTTGGCAAAGCAGGTGGATGGAGAGGCCATGAACTGAAATACAGAACACGGGAGGAGAGATTGGAGATTAAGTAAAATAATGGTTTGAACACATTGCCTTAGGAAGCTGTAAGACATCGGAGGGGAGGTGAAACCAGTGAAGTCAGTGTTCCTGCTGCCTGTCACTAGCAGAACCAATAAGCAGAGACAGGGATTGAATCTTTATGGGCGATCTGAGAATATGACGGGTATGCACCCTAACAGACCATCTTCCATCTCCTTTCAAGCTAGCATTTTTTATAAAGAGGAAAAAGTGTACTAAGGGATTTGGAATTCAGGAAAGAGCTTATCAGATAAAAGCTGCAGTCTGGCAGTTTCCCTAGCATCCTTTCATCTCTTGAGCTGTGATTTTTTTATCTGGATCCTGGGCCCTGTGTCCTGGGTGATTTTCTTTATCTGTGTCCTGGACGGCAGGATGTCTCTCCCGGAACACAATGGCTGGGTTATCACCTGGATTGCTTTGGTCTCTTCGGGGCACAAAGGTCGAGTTGCGGTGGTCTTCTGGAGCCAGGCGACAGTATCTGCAGTTCCTAACACACTAAATTTCTTACATATATTAACTACTAAGCTTCTTAACTATTAACCTAAAATTGTAATTTTCCAACCCTCGAGTTCTCCCACCAGAGGTACCGAATAGGCTGGTGCAGATACACCTCTGAGTCTCAGGATTGGCTGATATAAAAGCAACCAAGTTAACAGTAAGGAACCATTAACGTGTATGTTGCTCTGGTCATGCAATATGTGATTTCAGGTGGTTGCCTGTAAGTCGTCCTCGAGGTCAGGGGAGTAGTGTGAGATGTAAACAGAGGAAGAAGGCAAATTTTCCCTATACGGATGGTGTCCTGGGAGTGCAGCCCTCCAGGGCAGGGGAAGAGGAGGCAGGAAGGCCTGAAGAGTGTGGTGAGGAGCTAACCACAGGAGGACCAGGAGGACCAGGGGACCAGAGGACCAGGGGCTTAGGGAAATCAGCACAGAAAAGCCTCGAGAAGAAGAGGCCAAGGAGACCCGCACAGGAAAGCAGCCGGTTTGGGGGTGTGGCAGGAGCGAGGGCAGAGAGTTCTGAATCCTGCAGTCCACAGCTCTCATTGCACTAAAGGGATGTGGGGGGTGGGGTTTTGTTTCCTTTAGACACTATTTTGGATATTTGACTATTAGACAGGTTCTTACTTCTTGGTAATTACAATTTACTGAGAAGAATTTCTTTGTTAAGGATAAATGATTTATGAGTAAAATCATTCAAGTTCATTTTTTACTTCACTGGTCATTTAATTTTTAAAAAAGATTATATTTATTTTTAGAGAGGGGAAAGGAGGGAGAGAGGGAAATATCAATGTGTGGTTGCCTCTTGAATGCCCCCTACTGGGGACCTGGCTCACAACCCAGGCATGTGCCCTGATTGGGAATCAAACCAGTGACCCTTTGGTTCACAGGCCAGCACTCAGCGCA
This sequence comes from Artibeus jamaicensis, assembly GCF_021234435.1. NCBI lineage: Eukaryota > Metazoa > Chordata > Mammalia > Chiroptera > Phyllostomidae > Artibeus > Artibeus jamaicensis. Next base: position 39,014,415 of record NW_026521486.1, read on the forward strand.
CTGAGCCACACTAGCCAGCGCTAATTTTTTTTTTTAACATGGACTTCAAGGCTACTTACTTTCTTTATACTCTCTCTATGGTGACAGTTTTTAAAAAGCTTTTTCAAGTTTTCTAGAGACATGAATAAGCACACGATAATTCAGTGAATGTGGGCAATAAGTACGTGGGTGTGCCAGTGAAGTGCCTTCCATGAATTTGCAAATAAGGAATAAAATAAACAAGGGGCCGGAGTAGCAAAGGAGAAATCTGAAAGAGACAGAATGGCTCCAGGTCAGCAAGCTTTGGCGGCAGTCTAAAAAAAACAAATTCATAACTGTATCAAGACTGCAGCAATCAGAGGCAGGGATGTTGAAAAAGGGAAGCAGGGAACAAAGGGAATCTGAGAAGCGGTTTTGGCCGTGGGCACTGAGCAGGGATGGGCGCCCTGCCCGGCCCCTGTAGTGGTCAGTTCCCTGATAGGTCTGTGCTGTGGCGACAGACACCCTGGGGTCTCAGGTCCTGATGCAGTTACTTTCCGATCAGGCTAGTCTCTTCATTCTGTTTCTGTGCTCCCCCAACTGGTGCCTGGTTAGCTGGTTGCTGGAGAGCTTGCCTGTGAGGAGAGAATGAGATTTTCTTACGGACGTCCTTCCCTGACCTCTTGGCACGTGCATAATTTTCATTGTATCTGAATATCTTTTCTGGTTTTGTGCAGAAGTCTCCCATGGGTTCTGTTCATGTGCGAGAGCATCTGTGAACTGACTGAGTCTGGAATGGGATATGTTCCTGGTCCATGGCTCACAACCTGAGTCAGGCCAGGGTCACCAAGGTGTGTCCCTGTCGAGGTCTCTTGGCAGGCAGGTGGGCGCTTGTCTGGAGAGACGTCTCCTTGTCACTCTAAGGCCTTCCACCGGGAACTTTTATAGGTCACTGTGACTTTTCTAGAAATGATAAAATTTAATGTAGCAAGATTTAAATTTGTAACTATAATGATCTGAAACAGATATTCTCTAATGTGGAGTGAGTATCTGGTCATTTGCAGGCATGTCATGATTGTCCCATATTGCTTTGCGGCTCCTTGTGCAGAACTGCACGGGCCACGCCATTTCTCTGTGGCCAGATCATCCGAGTAAGGAACCCTGGTGCTGCTAACCATGTATTAACTATAGATTTTGGGCAATACTGTAGTCAGTATTGGTCATCAATAAAGATTTTCTCTGTAGTGATGGGCCGGTCTCTTATGAACGATAGCATTTATACAACTATATGTTCATGTGGGTCGTGTATAACTTAATGCATGTAAATTTGTAATAGGTTACATAGGTCACACAATTTAATAATTCAGTCTGCCTTTTATATGTTTCTATATGTTTTATAGGAGAAATAACTTCTGAAGTCAAGAAATAGATACCATTTCATGTTGATAAATTTCTGTGCTTCGTCAAAGAAGCATTGTCCGACAATAATCCGAAATGTAGAACAGTAAAGTTGGGGCTTTAAGTGTTGTAGGTGATCCAAGACAAAGGCTAGTGTCAGAGTTTAAAAGATGCAAAGTAGACTACAGGTGAAACACTGACCCTGTCCGACTTGGGAGAATTCTGGTCACGTGCTCCTCACAAAAACAAGCAACCAGTTTGGGATTCCCCGATAGCCTGATAGATCATTTTGGACTATCTGAAGGGTTATCTATGGAAATAAGAGAAAAAGCACATTGTTTCTTCTTGACCTTGAGAATGTAGCCTGGGTTTGCTCTGTAAAACAGGAAGATCCCAGGAGGCGCCCAGCGAACTTTAGAGAGGCCCGTGGATGAGGATAGAGGTTAGAAGAACTGGGCTCGGGGGCTGAGCAGGGCGAACGATGACCTGAAGAGTCACCCAGGTGAGATTCTTCTCTTCAGCTGTACGAATGCTTGGCTTGTTAACATCTCTAAATTCACGTCCTTGCTTTTCCGTGCTGTAGACAGGTGATATCCAGGGCTGTGTGTTGCACTTTGTGAGTAGTGATGGAAAGGGCACCTGTGACAGTATGCAGTGCACGTCTGCACAGCCTGACACAGGGGCCTTGGGTTGCTCCGCGACAGTGGTAAGTGTGTGATACTCTGACAGCCACTGGAGGAGAGGTACTCCAGTATCTTAAGAAATAAACAAGAATATATAGGCTGTTGTTTTGAGATAGTAGTCTAAAGAGAAAGACTTTTTGCATAGGTAAAGAGGCAGACAAGATTCATGGTAAACTCATTGACTCTTCAGTCTGAGCATTTCCATGTCATTTTCATTATAGCCCTTCCTTGTAATCTTAATATAAACTGTATCCAGACTTCTGGCTCAGTGGATTCAGTGCCGGCCTGAGAACCAAAGGGTCGCCGGTTCCATTCCCAGTTAGGGAACATGCCTGGGTTGTGGGCCAGGTCCCTGATTGGGGGATGTGCAAGAGGCAACCACACATTGATGTTTCTCTCCTTCACTTTCTCCCTCCATTCCCCTCTCTATAAAAATAAATAAAATCTAAATAAAATAAAAAAAAACAAAAACAAAACGGAACCAAGCTTCTGGTAAATCTTTGTACTTTCCCAAATACTCCAAAGAATATAGTATCCACTGGTTAGGCATCGAAGCACATGGTGGTGACATTGTTCGGAAAGTGGTAGCAGACACACACAGTTTGCTTAAAGATGTGAGATTTCCTTGATGTACAAGAATACTGAGATTTACCTGACTGGAAAGGTCTGCACAAAGCAGGTGACAGTATAGCATGTTCCAACCCAGAGTTACTGGGTCGAGCTCCTGCAGAGCCCACAGCACAGATGTGGAACGGCCACTCGTGGAACCTGCACAGATTCCGCTAGTGGGCAGCCACTCACCTTCTCCCTTCGGTGGTCTTCGTGCCCAGTCTGCCGCTCTGACTGTCCTGGAGCTTCTGGCCGCGCGCCTGCCTGCTCACCTGGTGCAGCTCGTTGATGACTTGTATACAAAGTATGATTATTGGATGATGGCACAGCTTGGCCTAAATCATGTAACATTTTTTATTCTTGTTAGTTTTGAGACATGCACATGCCATAACATAATAAGTTGCACAGTATTCATTGCAAGACTACATGAATTGAAGGTCATGTTCCCAGGCATCCCTAGGCTTATCACAGTACATTATGGTGACTTCCTATTGGGTGATGAGTAACCGAACTGGATGAGAACTCCCTCGGGAGTTTGTGAGCTACAAGGAGAAAGGACCAGAAGTGTCAGTGGTGGTGGCAGAGGCAGCGAGAAGGAAGAGGAGCAGATCCTGGGAGCAGCGGAGTGAGAGCACTGAGTCACAGAGTGAGGAAAGTCCAAGTGGACCCTGGGGTTGGCGGGCCTCCCTGCCTCCTCCCGCACAGCTGCTTCTGCCTTCCCTGCCTCCGGTTTGCCTCTTTGTCCTTCCCTGTGGCCATGGTGGACCATGGATGCTCCACAGTCCTGAGGTTATGCCTTCCTTTTATGCAGTCAGCAGAGACCAGTGTTTTTAAATCCAGTTGCAGCTGCCAGGTAGGGAGAAATGGGCCCACCGGAGGCCAGGTGTTCACAGGCGGTCCATTCTGCTATAACCAGGGAGACGGGTTTGTGTGTATAGTCGCGGCTGCTGGGGCCCTGCCCCGAGGAAACAGATGAGAGCAACATGAGAGTAAGTTCTCCTGTTGGAGGAGTTATTTTTTGAGGCATTTATCACAACCTTTTATTTATTGTTCTTTTGAAGTCAGACCTACTTTTCGTATAGTCATATAGTCAAAGAAATGCACAGCCACACCTGGTTTGATTGGATTGCTCACCGGATACCTGGATCTGAGGGTTGTTCAGGTCATGTTCCCGAAGCTTCAGTAGTAAAACCGCGCTTCCTAAGTGAGTCAGCAGTGCCCATCCGACAGAAGAAATTTAAAAAAACTTTAAATCAGTTCAGATTTATTAGATTCCCAGTGCTTGCAGGGTGGATTCAAGACCCACCCAACTCTAAGGTTTGTTGATGGATGTGTCTAACTTCATTATGGACCTTACTTTAAACAAAGTCAATATAAATTTTTTTCGTGTTGGATATTCTGGACCTAACACTTTTAATTATTTTCTTTTTCTCTGGCCTTTGGTAATTGTTTTTTTGTTTTCCTGTTAAGTCTCTCCCTCCAAAGTTCTCCAAATGCTGTTTATCTCCCTGCTCTGTGAATGCGGGCTCAGGTTCAGTCCTGGGCCTCTCTGCTGTTTTTCACAAGTTTTTCACAGTCTGTTTCTAGTCCTGATCTCTCACATAACCACTTCATTTTTGACACAGTTGCCAACTGAGTGACAACTCAGTGTCTTCATGTCTCACAACTACTAACATTCCCATACTTTTGTTAGTGTCAGTGAAGTTCTCATATTTACCTAAACACTTAATACCATGAACTTAACTTTGACACCTTCTCCATTTAGTCCCATTATCAAGCCCAGTTGATTTTTTTCTTTGTAGTGACTCTGAATAATTCCATCTTCTGTATTTCCATTGCCCTGACTACAGACCAAAGAAGGTTTTTTCCCCCCATCTGTTTTGTTTGTTTTGTTTAAAACTCCTGGTTCGCTGCCAGGAATCGCACTAGAATTACTTGAAGAATATTTTCACAAAATATACCCGCTGAGCAAAATATACCTTACAATCACAGTCTCTGGCGTGGTCTGAAAATCTTGAAAAATAAAGGCAAGGTCTATAGCAAAAGGTTCTAAGCTGACTCAGATGTGTACCCTCAGTTAAGGATCACGACTCTGGTCTTCCCTGCAGTCTGTCTTACTCACCACTGTAAGATTAGTTCTTTAAACAGGACTTAAATCCTTCCTTTGTCAGCAGCCTCCTCACACCTATTAGGTCAAGGTCAATCTCCTTAGTCCAGCATTCAGCACTCACTCTCCCTTTTGTGTGATGCCTGAACTTTGAGCAGCCCGTGTTTCCTTAATCTGCCACATTCACATTCATACTGTGACTTTACTGGTCTCTTTAAAGTCGATCTTCCTGAGCTCCTTAACCTTCACCAGCCTTTCCCGATGAATCTAGCTCATATTATTCTTTCTTCCCCCAAATTCCCCTGGTCTTATTATCATTGTCTTATAACCTGATACTTGATTATATACTGTCTTGTATGCATGAAATATTTTCTATCAATGTTCAGTTTCTTAAGACTAGAAAAATTTTTGGTATCTGGTAGAGTCTGGCATAGCCTGCTACTCTAAGTCAACTTCATCACACACTAAATAATGTCAGTACTGATAAACCTCTTGCTTTATCCTCTATTCAATTAACATGGTCCTATTTTAGGTTTTCTTCTAAGTCAAGCAGTTTACCCCATATTGTTTATGCAATTAGGCAGAAAGATGAGCATCTGTCAAATTAACCTTTTTGTTTTTCTTACTCGAAATGCAATTTTAAAGAATGAACTGTAGTTTTCTTACAATGCTGTACTTTGAGTGACATATTTTTTCAGTTAATCAGCATATTTAAAAATTTATGTAATCCACAGTGCAGACTGGGCCCTAAAAACAAGCAAGCGTGGACTCTGTCCACAGCTGTACCCTATCAGCCACTAACAGTCTGATTGCATTATTTCAAAGGCACACAGCCATCATTTACACTCTCTATTACCCAGGGGCATTTCAAACTGTTACTGAAATGCATTCATCCCTGGAGTAACCATCTGTGAATGGTAACACCATAAGGTGGAATGATGAGTGACCAAATCTAATTGATATGCAAAAAAAAAGAGAATTTTAGCTATCCAGCTACAGAGATTTAAATTCCACCTTTAGTCAGCTGAGCATTTCAGCTAAATTTTTTATCATAGTATCTAGTTCAAAAACTCATTGTTTTAGGATTCACAAAGAGAGGAAAACAGCCCTTTTTCCATTGGGGGTAGTAACAGCTGAAAGTAGATAGTCTATAATACATGTTTACTGTAAAAAAAAAATTAAAACTTCAGGAAAAGGACAGTTTCTGTAAAATGCAAGGGGATTGCTATTGTTATAGAATATTACAAGGGCAATGCATTTCCTTGTTTATACATTTGCTTTATTTTACTATTTTAGCTGCATTAAAGTAGAAGAAATTATTGGGAGCAACACTTGTTAAGATGTGAAGATACATTTGCTTATATTAAATGGGTTTTATAATAATGCCTGAAAATCTTGGAAAATGTACTCCGCCTTCATTATGACACATAACCCTGAAAGGGTTGTTCAGGATCGCTGTCTGGGTGGGTGTGCGAATCCCTCACAATGATGCCAGCCATGTTGGTGTTATCAAGGACTCTTTCAGACTAGTGCATACTTCAGAAAAGATACTCTGTGGTGTTTTAGACACCTGTGTGGACAAATAACACCTTTAAAATTTAGCGAGGTCTGGAAATAACCCCGAGCTGGTAGCCCATTGAGAGATAACTATTCTCCTGAGGTTTGCTCCGAAAGGCAGGAGTAAAGTAGTGGCTCCTGTCAGTCTGTGACAGGAGAGGATTATCAGAGGTTTGGAAAGAGACAACAGCAGACTCAGGCCTTTCTGCAATAAAACTGCACTTGAAAGTGATTGCTTCTCCAAGAGGTTTTGCAGGCCTTAACAAGGCTCGCTGCAGTTCAGGCAGCAGGCGGACAGCTCTCTCTGAATGGCGGGACAAGTGTGTCTCTGCGAGGGGAGTGCCTGCACTTGTCCGGTCTTTGCCAGGGAGGACACAACGCCATCTTCTCTGCTCTATCCCAGCTCCGAGATGAATTAATAAAGGGATATAGCCGCAGGCAGCTGTGGCTGGGGCTCAGGTTCCCAGCTCTCATATTACTGAAATCTAAGGATATGCTTAAAGAAATGAGGGAAAGCACAGCAGGGTTATACTGGCTGGAGATGAGGTGCTCCAGGAGATCACTGTGAACAGCATGTTGAGTTATTTGGCACAGGAGACCTATATCATTTCCCTTAAAATTTCAGTGCTGCCTATTGTGCCCTAAAGAGCTGTGATCTGCTTGTCAAGTTTACATTTTGAAATAATGCCATGATGACATTCCTAATTTTGCCTTGGTATTATTTACTACAAGCAGGGGAGACCGATCTATCTATCCATATATCTAAATATAGATATATCAGAGGTGATCGGGCATGTTCAGGGTGGTATGACCATAGACTAAATTTTCTTTCTTTCTTTCTTTCTTTCTTTCTTTCTTTCTTTCTTTCTTTCTTTCTTTCTTTCTTTCTTTCTTTCTTTCTTTCTTTCTTTCTTTCTTCTTTCTCTCTTTCTTTCTTTCTTTCTTTCATCTATCTATCAGATCAACTGTGTTTAGATCTATCAGAACACATGTGTTTAGATCAACTAGGAGAGTTGCTGTGACACAATCGTAGAAGCAGTCAAAGCTCTTAATAAATTATTTGAAAATTACTTGCATTCAGGAAACTCTCCTACTATTTTCATTGTCCTCTCCAAACAGGAAACATTCTGCAAAATTGTTGTGTGTGTGTGTAAGTGCACATATAAATGTATATATACACTCGTGCCGTGTGAGACATTTTGTTTAATGTTACGTAGTGTGCAATGCTGTGTTTTGTGTGTGTGTGTGAAGTTCTGTGTTTACTAGTGTGCGTGTGATTACATCTCTGTACGTTAGGATGACTACCCATTGAAGAGTATCGACAGTGTAACATTGTGACCTGGAATAAATCTCAGCAAGTCCTTAAATTTTACCTCCCCAAACAGTTTCTCAAACATGACAGTACTAGTTTACACTGAGTGAATGCTATTGACTCTTATAAAAACAGTATTCTTGACATTTACAAATCAACTAATAACTTTTGTAGTCAGGCAAATTGTCTGACTTGCAGGTTGCTTCTTGCAACCAATACTGATCTTTTGTGCCATGTTTTCTTTTAAGAAAGAGAGGAGTGTACTGTAGTTTAGACTTTTAAATTATTTATTCCTTAAATAGTTTATGCTTTATAGAATAGATCAGTATTTAAGAGCATGGTTTGTGAGTAAATTCTGAGTCTGTTACTTGCTAAGTTATATAAAACGGGCAAATTATTTAATGTCCCTGTGCCTCAGTCTACTCATTTATAAAATGTGTGTATTAATAATAGTACCCATCTCTTAGGATTTTGTGTATTTGTCTATCTCTCTATACATTTTCAAAAAGCTTTTCTTTTTAAGAGAAAGGGGAAAGGAGGGAGAAAGAGAGGGAGAGAAATACCAATGTGTGGTTGCCTCTTGGGTGCCTCCCACTGGGGATGTGGCCTGAAACCCAGGCATGTGCCCTGACTGGGAGTTGAACCAGCGACCCTTTGGTTCACAGGCCAGTGCTCAGTCCACTGAGCCACACCAGCAAGGGCTAGCTATACATTTTTATGTATACATTTCTACATCACTTTTTCCCATTGCTTTCTCTCTGGAATGTATAATAGAAATGTATACACATGTACACCCCTATCTACCTACATGTATATACATATACAGAATGAGTTAGTAATATCAGTAGTTCTTAACTGGGAGTAATTTTGTGCTCTTCTCCTATTGTGGGGACATTAGGCAATGTCTGGCCACATTTTTGGTTGTTCACAATCAGGAGTTTTTACCTCTATCTGTTGTACAGATACTGCGAAATGTCCTATAATGCAGAAGACAGCCCCCTAAAACAAAGAGTGATCTGACCCAAAATGTGTCAGCAGTGCTGAGATGATTATCTCTGGATTAGTATAAATTAACTGTTATCAATCTGAATACGTGTGTGTGTGTGTGTGTGTGTGTGTGTGTTCAGAGAGAGAGAGAGAGGGAGAGAAATAGACAAGCGTACATATACTAAATGACTTAGTGAATATAAAACACTGAACTGTTGCCTGGCATATAACTGCCGATATGTTTGTGTTACAATGATTATTTTTTTAAAAAGATTTTATTTATCTTTAGAGGGGAAAAGAAAGAGAGAGGGAGAGAAACATAAGTGTAGGGTTGCCTTTCCTGCGTCCCCTGCTGGGAACTGGCCTGCAACCCAGGCACGTGCCCTGACTGGGAATCAAACCGTGATCCCTTAGTTTGCAGCCCCGCGCTCAATCCACACTGAGCTACATACACCAGCCAGGGCATAATGATTATTTTTCTAAGCCACGGGTCTGGTTTTCCCAGGCTTAAAATGTAGTAATGTTGGATGTAAATTGGCGCATGTTTTGAAAAGATTAGATATTGACTCAGCAGATGAAATGTTTTAGAAATCACTCATCTGTTGTAATTATTTTGAGTCCAGAGCCTTATTTTCAGAGAAAAGTACTTGAAACCTGCCTCTGCATGTCAATTTGAACTTCATTTTTTATGCCTATGCCTTTTTATAGTACCCTTTCTGTGTATTCATCATGCAAACATTAATGAAGGGCCCCGGCCCATGCATGTGGATGCTGGTTAACCTTCTCTAGAAAGGATGAAATGTTGGTAGGACAGGCATCTTTGCTGAGATGCAAATGTGGGTGTTTATTATTTCTGGTAGTTTGTATTAAACAGACAGATTTTCAGACCCACCCCTAAATATTTTGGGGGCCAAGGACAGGAGAATAAATGGAAACCCACACATTCTATGTCTAACTAAATATTAAAAGTAACAAATTGAGGTTGTTTCCACCTTTTCTGCTTTAGAAATATTTCCATGAATATGGTTAAAATAAAAATAACTGCTCTTATTAAGCTTATTTGGGTAATAAGAACTGTCTGGCTTAAATTAGTTTTAATATTTATAATCTGTATGTAAATCTGAATCATTTAAAAATACAGTGGTATCCCTTAAAATTGCTTATGTGTTTCATATTCATTCACTTATTCATGTAACAAATTAGTATTTATATGTACAAGGTATTGAGATGGGTAGAAATCTTGTTAAGGGTGAAACATATTTTTGTATTAAGTTTTAGATATCAGACACACTTATAGAGTTTTATATTAATTTTTATTTTTCCCTTATATAATGAAAACAAGTGCACGTAGATGTTGTAACTGCACTTAAGCTTAATCTAAATTTTCTTTATTTTCAACAAGCCTGTGACATAACCTTATAAATATCTAATATCTTTTTTTAAAAATACCATTTTTATAGGATGGGTTAACTCTGACTCTATAAACAGTATCTCCATCTTCTGTCTGGAAGCCTTAATGATACAGTAATATCCAGTATTGCCCATAATCTGTTCAGCTCCAGAAAGAAAAGTGATTTGAATGTCCTTATGTCTTCAGACTCCCCTAAATCCAGCCTCTGACATGAGCCCCCCACCAGCATGGTGAAAGAGCTGAGCCAGAAGACACCCATTGCCAAGTCATCACCCATCACAACGCTGCGTGGTGACTCCTCTGAGAAGAAAGGTGGCACGCCCCGTGACAAATGAAAGGGAGCCGCTACTAGAAAGAACATTAGCGAAATCAATATTTTCAACCAGAGTCATAGACTCCATTAGTGGTGTGTCGATATGACCACCAGTTTTCCTCAGCACTGACATCACGATTGTATTTTTCTCTTTGTCTTTAGGAGAGAATAGTTTTATTTACTGTAATTGTTAAATTGTAGCCATTTGCCAGAAGAAGGTCTTCTTGGAAGTTTTGCATTGCCATTGTTTCTGGTTTCAACTGGTCTTTGTTTGATATCTAAACTCCTGACTGTGACTTACCTACGTTTAAAGGTTAAGATCAATAAGCTGGGCGAAACATTTAGTCAGTCGATGTGAATTCGAGAAATTCCTGATGATATTCACTGCTCAGGGAATAAGATGAAATGAAAGCAGGCGGAACTTTAAGTCATCGGTGTTCGTAAATAAATATTTATGTAATTATTTTGTTTATTTCTGCTCCTTCAACTAGGCTATAAGTTCTCTAAGTGCAGGAATGTATATATTTTGCTTGTCCTTTGTATTCCCATACCTAGGACAGTGTCATGTTTGGCAAATAGAAGACTGTGGGTAAATATTTTTTAATGCATTTGTTACTTTGCATGAATTTTTATTCAATTTTTTGGTATTGGGAAACCACCAGCCTTCACAGTACCAAATCTGTCGCGATCAGGAAACTGCCCATGCTCTTGCTGGTTCAGGAACCAAGCCCTGCCTGCTGCAATACCCACCAGCAAATGGATGCCCCTCGTCACACTCTTGGGCACCCATGAAGCAGGGAATAGACACTGCAATCTCTGGGAGCATGGAGGAGGACAATACCTTGATGACCAGGCCTGTAGCGGAAACAGCCATAACCTCAGCCTCACTCCCCTGTCTAAATCCCCACATGCGTGTGTCTGCGTTGGATCCTAAATCTCATGTCAAACCTTGACTGCAAAGGAATCTGGAAAATACAATGTTTAATGTTCTAGCCTCTGCTGGAAAGAAGGCTCATTAGAAAGAAACCAAAATGGACGTTAGCACCAATGTACTGTGTACTGCCTTCTCTAAATTTTACATTCCGTTAGGAATCTCTGGAAAAAAGTGTTGTAGGTGAAAATTTTTTGGTGCCAGAGATAATTGAGATGTAGAGGGTAGTGGTTAAGTGTATGGACTACAGAGGCTTCATGCTTTATGAAGACAGATTCTCTTTCCCCTCTTTGGGCCCCAATCCAAATCTGCATGGGCATAATTTTGCATTAAGATGAGTTTGAGAAATAAATGAGATAGGACTGTGATATGCTTAGCACAGTGCCTAGTAGTAACTGAACAGTAAGTGTTACCTATTGTAATTCTAACCCTTAGTCATCAAATTTTGTTTCCTAATTGGACATGGAGATTCTTTTTTTTCTTTAAAGATTTTATTTATTTACTTTTAGAGAAAGGGGTGGGGAAGGAGAAAGACAGGGAGAGAAACATCAATGTGTGGTTGCCTCTCCCGTGCCCCTACTGGGGACCTGGTACACAATCTAGGCATGCACCTTGACTGGAAATTGAATTGGTGACCCTTTGGTTCGCTGGCTGGCACTCAATCCACTGAGCCACACCAGCCAGGGTGATTCTTTAATTAAAAAATAAAGCTTGAGCCCTAGATGGTGTAGCTCAATGGATTGAGTGCGGGCTATGAATCAAAGGGTCAACTGGTTCGACTCCCAGTCAGGGCACATGCCTGGGTTGCAGGCCAGGTCCCCAGTAGAGGGCGAGAGAGAGGCAACCACACATTGATATTTCTATCCCTCTCTTTCTCCCTCCCCTCCCCTCTTTCTAAAAATAAATAAAATCTTTAAAAGAAAACTTGAATTTTCCATTACAGTAGATTTTCACGTGTGTAACAAATCTCATTGTTCAATTCTTCCTGTATCCTCATGCAGCAATTGAGGGTTTATTACGCACAAGGGTCTGAGGTGGGTTGATTGGTACTCCAGTTTCCCTTGGTCGATATAAATCTTCATGTATGCCCATTGTGGAGAGTTTGGCAAAAAGGAAGCATAGAGAGAATAACATTAAATGACCTGTAACCATATTATACAGAGATAACTGTTGGTAACAAAGTAGTATTTTTTTTCATTTTTTCCTGCACAATTTATGCTTTTAAAAATGATAAATATATATATTTAATCCTGGTTATTCACTCAAGACTATATTGGGAGCTTGGAAAAAGTTTTAATGGGTTGATAATATTTTATTGTATGGAATATAAACATTTCTATTTCTAATTTTTTGGTATTGCAGTAATCCTGTGCTTTAGAACATGAATTCTCGTGCTCACCAAATACTCCCTCCATGTGCCCCTTGCATTTTCTGGCTTTCCTTTTGAGCTGAGCTAAGATCCTGAGAGTAGTTTTAGACAATCATCTGTGAACGCAACCCACTAATCATGTTACCAGGCCAAGACAGTTAAGAGCCAGTGTGTCTCCTTGAGCTTTCTTCCCTTGCTGAAGTGAACTTGGAGGTGGTGTAGTTCAGATGGCACAGCTGGAGGAGAACTGCCCAATCTACTTTAAACTTTACTTGAGTGAGAAATAAGTATTTGCTGAGTTAAACTATTGAGATTTACAGATCTGTCTCTTATAGTAGCTTCTGTTAATTATTCTGATAGTTTATCTTGTTTACCAGTGGTATTGATTTATTATTATACTTTTTTTTCTGATTCTAATGGCCAGGCTATTATATACCAATTCTCATTAGAGCATTTAACACTCAGTTCTTTCTACCATGTAAATCAGAATATAGGATTCAAAAGTGAAAGACTAAAAGAAAATTTACTGCCATATAACCTATTTTTGTCAGTTTTCTCTTTTTTATTGATATCAAAGCAGTTAGTACTTTAGACTACAGAATTTTTACTGAGTGGAAGAAAATAAATGGAACTTTATGGTATCTGTTATAGAGGCAATTAAGGTAATTAGAGGAAGCCAAATATAACCTGTTTCTTGTCTGGTCCCTAGTTGTGAGGGTCAAAAGGGGAACTTGCAGCCTGCATTCAGAAATCCCTTTCAATAGCACATCGACAGTTAAAGAGAAAGATTGTTCATCAAGGGCCTCAAAGGACAAAAGCGAATCCATTAACACTCTAGAAAACTATCTGACCGCTGCAGCAAAAAAAAGAGGTAAATGGATTTTAGAAGGTCACAGGAGCTAATTGTCAGTATTTATGCTCTTCATCAAAATTATCTTTAATGAGCTCCCTGATAGCCATGCATCCTGACAGTGGAGGTGAAATGACCAGTCTGGGGTCTCAGGGTCATAATTAGCAGACACTGCTCTGCTTTTGCCGACCAGAGAGGGAGCCCTCCCCCTGAGTGGGACTGTGGTAAGTCAGAGCGCTTCCTGAGAGCTTGTGTTTCACATCAGGGGTCAGAGGAACTGCAATAACGTTCGTTGAATTGGGTTCACGAATATAAAATGGAATATTATGAGAAAGACTAGAATTACTGAAAGACATTTGGAAGAGACTCCAGGATCAACTGTTCAGATTTGTATGATAGTGTTTGAGGACATGTTCTGTCAAAATTCACTTGTTAAGAGGATTTGGCAGTTAGCCTCAAGCTCATTTGTAACTTGACTGATTTGCCGATTTGCAAGGATTCAACTATTTAAAAGCAAAATACAGTAAAACAATTGCAGAATACCTGGAAATGCCAGAAAAGTGCACGTGGGCTTGTTTAGGAATCTGAGGGGGGTCTTTATAAAGGGAAACTTACAGGTAACCTTTATTGAATGGTTTCTTTGAAAAAGGTGTGTCTCAATTACCAGACTGTGTTTACTCAGACTTTGAGTTTCTATGGATTGTTACAGAATTTACTAACTGCAGTAGTTCTCAGCTGGGGGCTCTTTTGCCCCCTAACGCATCTGTCTGGTGACATTTTTGGTTGTGACATCTAGGGGAACACTAGTGGCATCTAGTGGTGTGAGGCCAGGGTTGCTTCTCAACAGCCAAGCATCCTACATTGCACAGGATAGTCCTCACAGCAAGGAGTCATTCAGCTAACGGTGTCATTCCTCTCTAAGCTGTGAAACTTTGAGTTGAAGTAAGCCACAGAACTTGCATGTAAGTGAACAAAGGGGTGAGATCCGGAAATGAAAGCTCACCACGTTTGCAAAGCCTGTACCCAGCACAGTGCCTACGGTGGGATTATAGACAAGGTGCCTGCCTCACTGCCATCATGGAATCAGCAACCCCTCTAGTCCTAGCTTGGAACCCTTGGCCGAGAGCACATTTCTAGACCTCTCTGAGCTTCAGTTACCAAAAAAGTGGGAAGAATAATAATGGTACTTGCCTTGTAGGTTTTTGTGAAAAACGAGAAACCATCTTAATGCTTGGCACAGTGCGTGACAGTCTTTAAATGCCCAGTAATGGTAGCTGGTATTGGCATAGAAATCAAACTGAAAAGATATTCACTAGAATGCTTGCATAGAAAACTGTCTGGTTCTCACTGTGTCGTGGGGTTTTAACTTTCTGTTTCTTAGACTGTATTTAAAATTTTTCTACCATAACATGCATTTTTATTATTTTTTAAAAAATATATTTTATTGATTATGCCATTACAGTTGTCCTATTCCCCCCTTCATTCCCTTCTACCCTGCATACCCCTCCCCCACCAGTCCCCCCCTTTAATGTCCATGTGTCTCAAGTTCTTTAGATTCTATATTTCCCATACTATTCTTGCCCTCCCCTTTATCTATTTTCTACCTACCATCTATGCTACTTATTCTCTGTACCTTCTCTCCCCTTCTCCTCCTCCCACTCCCCTGTTGCTAACCCTCCATGTGATCTTCATTTCTGTGGTTCCACTCCTGATCTAGCTGTCCTCTTAGTTTGCTTTTGTTTTAGGTGTGGTTCTTAATAACTGTGAGTTTGCTGTCCTTTCACTGTTCATCTTTTTTATCTTCTTTTTCTTAGATAAGTCCCTTTAACATTTCATATAATAAGGGCTTGGTGATGATGAACTCCTTGAATTTGACCTTATCTGAGAAGCACTTTATCTGCCCTTCCATTCTAAATGAAAGCTTTGCTGGATAGAGCATTTTTATAACAAGGAAATAATAAACTTGCTTTATATCAATTGAAAAGAAAGCTTCAGGTACTGTATCATAAATTCTAAATATTCTCTTCTATTTTCCAGAGTCAAGTCTAGGTGTACCTAGATCACAAAATAATCAGACGTTTTCAGCTACTACCTAAGTCACAAGTGTGTGGGAAGCTGTGTCACTGGGAGGAAATGAAAATGAGAAACAAAGAGGTGGTCAGTATTCCGAGGCAGCAAAAGCAAGGATGTGTTTATGACAGACTGGAGAGTGGATTACAGGACTTTGTTTTGCTGAAGTTACTCATGTTTATCTGTGTTTTGCTTAGACTTTAAAATTATTTCTTCTTCTGTGGGCACATAGCAAAAACAGGGAAGTCGCTGAGAGGCATTCTTATTTGACATGGATTTTCTTAATGTCAAGTTGTTTATGATTAAGGGAAACCCAGAAAGAATCATGGAGTGGTTAAGAGTGCAGACTCTGAAGCCTAGTTTCCTTGCATCATATGTAGCTTTTTGATCGTGGAGAAGTAACTTAACTTCCTTATGACTTAGTTTCTGAACCTTTAAAAAGGAAGTGATAATGTCCTCATAATATGAAAGTTAAAAGGAGAACATATATGTGTGTACTTATACATATATACACACGTATTCACATTATATATTTATATATCTATATCTCTTTATATCTCTATCTATCTATCTATATTTTCCCTTTTGCCTGGCTCATAATAGGGACTGTGTAATTTTTTGCTATTATAATTGAAAGTTGGGTATATTTGTAAGTTTTATTTTTAACCTATTACAAAGAAGAAAGGCACTACACTAAGTCTGAAAAAACAAGGTAATTTTGATTGACATTCTTCGCCATGTAAATAGGAAATATCAGACTGTTGTATATGAATTAATTCTGTATTAGTTCAATTACATTGGATTGTGTTCTGTGTTTCATTCATGGTGTTGGTGACATCAGGTTATCATGTTATTTAGCAATGGCTATAAATGCATGACTGAAGCTTTTCTAAGTTGTAGTTCTCGGTCAGACACTTTCCTTACCTCTCCCACTCTTTCTCAAGGAGGGTGTCCCATGTGTGTTTGAATCATGAGATAAAGTCCAGACAGCACCCTTCCATGGAGTTCTTGGTGGGAGAGGGGAGGATTCAAAGTTCACTTTCCCCTGGTGTGTGTCTTCTTCCTTGTTTCCTACTTACATGGTAAGACTTGGTGTCTATGGGCCTTCAGCAAGGCCAGGTGAGGGTCCGTTGGCAAGGAAGGGAAGCCGGGGTGATGTCATCCTGGACCTGGAGGGAAAGGGGTGAGAGTGAGGTGGGGTTGTCCTTGAGACCATGAGGAGGAGAAGAGGAGTTCTCCGGGCATTTGGCTGACAGAAGTCAGGAAGTCCTAACAGTGGTTGATCACTGGTGACATTTGTGATGAGAAATGTTTAGGTTCCAGCTGCCTCAGCAATGCTCTGCAATTGAGCCAAGCACTTGGTCAGGTCTTGAGTGTGTCCAAAATGGATTCCTGAGAATTCCGACTGCGTGTCTGTCTGCCGTGAGGGAGTGGGACAGCCTGGTACCTGGATGTGGGGCGTGGCCAGGAGCTTTTATTTCCATAGTAGAGGTGGGCTTGGTGGTGAACCCTGATAGGTTTACGGATCTGGGTTTAATCAGCACTCCAGGCTCTGATGGGAAGTTGGAAAAAATCTTATTTTTATTTTTGTAGTAAAATATATTTTTAGGAAAAATAATTTATAAAACAGTATTTACTCTAACACTTAGCAGGAACACAATACATAATTGTTGAATTGTATTCAAAGTATTTAAAGTTTCATTCTGTTGGTTGGTGGCTCTTGAATTCTACCACAAGAGCCTTTGAGAACCTTCTAAGGAGGAATGTGGAAGGAAGGACAGGCATAGCTGTTGGGAGCCGACCAACACCTGTTCCTTGACACAGTCGGGACAGATGAAGTGCATCTGCACAGCAGAGGCAACTGTGGCTGGATTTCCTGTCTATCGCTCCTCGCATGTTTGTCTTTGTGATTAATAGGTGGTGGGATTTTTAGACACCTGTATTGCAGGTCCTATGATCTGCAGAATTCCAGTGAAGTTGTACCAAATGATTTCTTGGCCATAGAACAAAAGTCCCCCCTGATGGGGTAGCCCTTGAACCTCTAAAAGTTGATAGAGTAACAGCTCCTCCTCTACCTTGGACAGGAATATATATTAATGGGATTAGACAGGTAAAGAAGCAGGGGAAGCTGGTTAACTATTACAAACTAAGCATGTAGAAACAATTACCAAGGAGTTAATAGTACATAAAGAAATATTTTAGACAGAAAGATAGATAGCTAAGTTAGACATCACAAAGGCCTTATAATAAATTTCCTATAACCACTGTTCAGTCTAGCGTATCCTTTTGTCCCATGCCAAATTCTAAGACCTTTCATAAACAATAAGACATTTAAAACTCTGTACATACAGCTATTTCTAATTGTCTGATTAATGGCTCTCCTGGTCAGAATAACCTTTGTTTAACATAACTGAAACTATGGAATTTCCTGTACTTTTCCTTGTTACCTTTGTACTGATTTTTTTCTGCTTAACTGATCACACCATGCTCCTGCTCCTTTAATCATATGTAACAATCCCTATAAAAATAAAGCTTAAATCAAACTCTGAGAGTTCAGTCAGACCCACAGAGTCTGGCTGTTTTCCAACATCCAATTGGGTGGCTGACTCCTTAATCGTCGCCTGCGCCGTCCATCCTTTGGGGACCCTGAGACCTGCCGAGGCTGGACCCTGGCACATAGCTCTGCCTTGATACATTTTATATATTAGACTTCTCTAGAAGGTTCTCCCTAAGAAAAGGTTTCTCTGCTAATCACAGTTTGAAAGCTTCTCGGTCAGCAAATGACATCTTACTGTTGGATCGCCTAGATGACTGGACAGCTGTCATTGCAAAGCTACTCATGTTGCCTCAGCTTCCTCCCCAAAGAAACACGTTCATCAAATTGTGTTTCAAAGTTATGCTTTTAAATTATGTTTAAGTTTCATATAAGAACTGGTTTTTTTTTCCCTGTGGAACACGGATCCTTTTGGACATATTCCTCACAAAAGCCCTACAAGAATTATATCTCTGAGTTTAATCCTAAGAAAAACCTCATTTATATAGAGAGTGAGAACAGTTCTTCTTCCATGACAGTGCAAATTCTATAATTATTTCCAACTTTTCCTTAGATGCCCTGAAAATGTGAGCTATGTTTACGCACAATCACAGAAATGATATTGACTTATTCTAAAAGGATTAGAATATTTACTTCCTCTTTGTTCTTTCCCTATTTCCCTTATTTTTATTACTTTCCATTTTATTATATACATAGGCCTCTTTGCAAGTTGCTTCAAATGCTTTTTGAAATGAGGCAGGATATAAATGTTATAAATAAAATATATCCACTTACAAACAAAACCTTCTTGGGACAGAGCCTAAACATCGCTTACATAAAAAGATCTGGTTCCCCACCTTCTTCAGAAATACTGGTTGCTCACTTCCCTATACTGTACTTCAACTCTTTGAAGGTTTCGAAGTCTTAGCATAGTAGTGTATTAGAAGGCTCATGGATCTAGATTCTGTGTTTATGGCAGGTGGAACCTTACTCTCCAAGTGTCACTTTATAAATTATAGTTATGGCAGTACTTTCTTGCAATGGTATATTTTGCGTGTTCAGAATTTGGCAAAGGGTCTTATTGGTTTGGACATAGATTACTAGAGCACTGAAGTTTCGAATTTGAAGTGATGTAAGGTCTAAGAGGGAGGGAAGGGAGAAGAGGATGGGAGGGAAGGAGGATGGGAGAAAAATGAAGTGGGGGGGGGCTGGAGAGAGAAAGCACTAGAGTCATGCTCACCTAGTTTTGACTTTTGGGTTTTGCCTTTTCCCAGTAACTCAAAGATAGATCAAACACTGTAAGAAAGCAGTCTCTCCCTTTGAATCCAGTTCTCATCAACTCTTTAGAAATTATTAGTTACTTACTCTACTTTGGTTTTCCCCTCTGAAAAATTGCTTAAACTTATTTATATAGTTCAGTTATCAATGAAAGTGAACTCTTTAGGAATCACTTATTCCACAAATGATCTGTTACCAAGATTTCCAGAAAATATTTTTGTATTAAACTAAAAAAACGAAACAAAAAACTAGTTTGCTTCTTCCCACAGAGGTTTTAAACAGCTTTTACATAATGAGCTTGAACATATTCTAATCTTGTTTATGGTAGAAATAAAAAGTCATTGCCACAATTTTCTTTTTGAGTAGTTCATTGTTCTCCACCATGAATTCGTAGGCGTTTTTTGTCTATTATGAATATAATGGACTTTGTCTTGAGAATAGTTTTTCCTTCAGTACTGTTTCTCTATTGAGCTTATTTATGTATCTTTTGCCCTGCAAAAATGCAAGCTATTTACATAGTCAAATGTGTTTATTTTTTCCTTTCTACCATATTCCTGGATTTTATAAATACTTGTCAATTTCTCCTAAAATTTGAAAATTATGTTTTCCAGTTAAAGCTTAAATCCACCGGAACTATTCTGTATTTATTTTCTTCCAGTTGGACAACCAATTGTGTCAGCATAGTTAACCTGTCTCGCCCTGCGAGATGAGTTGCCATCTCTGTGTGTGGTCACCTCCTTCCCCAGACTTGTTCTGTTCCACAGATCTCTCTTCCTGTAATTGGGCCAGCATAACAGTTGAAAGCATTGTAGTTAACAGAAACTTAGAAATAGTAAAGTCTCCCTTCATTATTCTTGGTTTTCACAATTTTCTTGGTTATTTCCAGATTTTTATTTTTCAGTATAGGTAATGACAAATCATTTAGTTCCAAACCTTATTGGGATTCTAGCTGGAATTGCGTTATATCTTCTAATTCACAAGCATGAAATGTGTTTTCATTTATTTAAATTTTCTTTTATATGGTATCATTGTTTTTCTTGTAGAATTTGTAGCTTTTCTAAATGTTTTTAGTTTTTAGTAAATGCGTAGTTCAAAACATTTGCCTTTATATTTGGTTATTATTAGTATAAAGAAAAGCCATTGGTCTTTTAAAAAATATATATTTTATTTATTTATTTCTAGAGAGAGGGGAAGGGAAGGAGAAGAGAGGGAGAGAAATATCAATGTGTGGTTGCCACTTGTGAGTCCCCCACTGGACATCTGGCCTGCAACCCAGGCATGTGCCCTGACTGGAATACCCTTTGGTTTGCAGCCCACGCTCAATCCACTGAGCTACACCAGCCAGGGCTGCTATTGGTTTTTCAATAGTGCTTTATTTTTTTGTTTGATAGCATTTGTTAGTTGACCTTTTTTTGGTATATTTCCCCTTGAATGTTAGCACAAGCTATGTCATGTTTACCTGGTTTACTACGTATTTATCTCCAGTATTTTGGTATATTAAGTGAATGAATGAATGAATATCCTCTTAAAAAAAAGAGTTTGAGAGGAAACCAAAAATCGACTCTATTCCCCCTCCCTTTTAATGTGTCTAACACATACTAAACTACTAAACTTTTTAAAAAGATTTTATTTATTTATTTTTAGAGAGAGGGGAAGGGAAGGAGAAAGAGAGGGAAACATCAGTGCATGGTTGCCTCTCGTGCGCTCCCTACTGAGGACCTGGCCTGCAACCCAGTTATGTTCCCTGACTGGGATTCGAATTGGCAAGCCTTTGGTTTGCAGGGTAATACTCAATCTATGGAGCCACACCAGCTGGGCTAACAGATAGTAAATTTTGACATCCTACACAATTCAGTGTATTTTTAGTGAATTTACAGGTGCAAGTATCACTATAAATTAGATTTAGAACATTTTCATCTTTCCAATAAGACTACTTTTCCTCATTTCTAGTTAATCTCTGTTCCCACCCTTACCCTCTGCCCCAGACAAACACTAATCTACTTTTTTTTTTTTTTCAATGAATTGGCCTATTCTGGACATCTCAGGTAGGGGATCTTACAACATATGATGTTTTGTGTATGGCTTCTTTTCTCTGAGTATAGTGTTGCTAAGGTTCATTCATATTGTAGCATATATCATTTCTTTATGGCTAAATATTCTGTCATATGGACATACCACATTTGTCTGTCCTTTTATTAGTTGTTGGACATTGAGATTGTTTGTTCCTGTTGGTTATTATGAATGATGCTTTTATGAATTCCCATGCAGGTTTTTGTGTGGACATATGTTTTCATTTCTTTCGGCTGGGTATGTAGGAGTGGAATTACTGGTTGACTTTACTGTTTTTGAGAAAGTGCCAAACTCTTCCAAAGTGACTACACTATTTCATATTCCCAGAAGCAGTGTATTGGGATTCTGTTTTCACCTTAACTTTTTTCTCCCAATTTGTTGGTATATGATTGAGATGCAATTTACATTGAAGTACAGTTTACATAGGATAAAATGCTCAGATGTTAAGTGTACATACAGTTCAGTGAGTTTTTGACAAATGCATGCATGCTCATAACTAATGACCATGTCAAATGAAATATGCAACATTTCTCTCACTCCTGAAACTCCCCTTGCCTCTCACTCCTCAGGGTCAACTATCGTTTTGGTTCCTATCATTGTAGACTAGTGTCATCTATTCTAGAATTTCATATAAACCAACTCATACAGATATATTCTTATGTTGGCTTCTTTCATCACATAAGGATTTTGAGTTTCATCAGTTTCGTTGTGTTTATCATAGTCCCTTTTTATTGCTGAGAGTATTTCAGTAAATGAATGTACTACATTTTGTTATCCATTTACCTGTTGATGGACATTTGGTTCATTTTAGTCTATTATTAGGAACAAAGTTAGTAGGCATTTTTAGTTTATAGTTATTAGGAACAAAATTACTATATTGAACACTCTTGTACAGTATTTTTGTGGACGTGTTTTCATTATTCTTGTGTATGTACCCAAGAATGTAGTTGCTAGGTCATAAGATGTTATCTACTCATTTGTAATTGATATTAAGTCACCTTATAAAATTTTATGAGAAATGAGTTTTAAAAGTATAGTGTCTTTGATTTTCTAAATAATTGTGTGGCTTCTCAATATATATACTTGGTTTTTATGATATTTTACTGATTAATTAATTTTCTTATAGAGAACCTCTGAAATATTCAGTAATGCTGGGGATATTTGGCACTCTCATTTCTGGTTTCAAAGGAAATCAGATTTTGTTGTATCACCGATGGTTAAGGTGTTTGCTTTTGGTAGATAGTCTTCATTATATTTACATTGTTTTCAGTTTTTCCTGTGTTCCCTAGCTGCTCAGTTTTACCAAATACATGGTAGAAATATCTTATGGTCTTTCCTTGCTATTCCTCCTTTATTTGTTGATATAGCAAATTATGTTTACAGATTTCTTGAAGATGAACTCTTTTAGCATTCCTGGAATAAAGTTACAAAAGACAAAAGATAAAAAATAGATTTTATAGAAGAATGAGTCTAAATGGAAAGAAGCTCAACCTTAGTTTTAGTAAGGAAAATATATATTAAAGTAATATTTTTTAAAATTTATCTATCTATCTATCTATCTACCTATCTATTTATTTATTTATAGAGAGAAGGGATGGGAGGGAGAAAGAGAGGGAGGGAAACATATTGTGTGGTTGCCTCCCATATGGGGACCTAGCCCAGAACTCAGGCACGTGTCCTGACTAGGAACTGAATGGGAGACCCTTTGGTTGATAGGCTGGCATTCAGTCCACTGAGCCACACCAGCCAGGGCTAAAGTAATATTTATATACTATTGTTTATCCATCAGATTAGTAAAAAGGGTGATGATACTCCATGCTGTTAAGAGTTTAAGTAAAGAACACACTCATTTATTGGAGGGACTGTGAATTAGAACTGTAGCCTTTTGGAAAAACTATTTGGAAAATACTTAAAAACGAATATGACATAGTATTACTTTAGGTTGGAGTAATCTTATAATGTTTTTTATGAATTTCATGTCATATAAGGAGTGGGTTTTGTACTGTCAATGAGCAAGACAATCATAATCAGAACATTGAGTTCTTGAGTAATTAATGCTACCCTTGACTAGTTTATAAAATGACAGTACATTATCCAGACTTTTGATCTATCTGAAGTAATATTATAACAATCTAATCATCAGGCATTTATTTATTCATTCATTCATTCACTCATTCATTTATTTATTTATAGAGAGAGGAAGGGAGAGAGAAAGAGAGAGAGAGAAACATCAGTGTGCGGTTGCCTCTTGTGTGCCTCCAACAGCGTACCTGGCCCACAACCCAGGCATGTGCCCTGACTGGGAATTGAATTGACTACTCTTTGGTTTACAGGCCAGAATTCAATCTACTGAGTCACACCAACCAGGGAACCAGGTCATTATTTTAATGGTCCAATAAACACTAGAATTTTATATAATAATAAAGATTAAGGAGTATGAATGACATAAGTATTAAAGAATGCCATCTGTTATGAAATTTATGATAGCCCTGGCTGGTGTGGCTCAGTAGATTGAGTCCTATCTGCAAACCAAAGGGTCACTGGTTTGATTCCCAGTCAGGGCACATGCCTGGGTTGTAGGCTGAGTCCCCAGTAGGGGGCACATGAAAGGCAACCACACATTAATATTTATCTCTCTCTGTTTCTTCCTTGCTTCCCCTCTATCTAAAAATAAATACAAATCTTTAAAAAAAAATCTCATCTTTAAGGCCCTGGCCAGGTAGCTCAGTTGGTTAGAGCATCGTCCCAATATACCAACACTGGGGTTTGATCCTCAATCAGGGCACATCCAAGAAACAAAAATGAAGGTACAGATTAGTGGAACAACAAATCAACATTTCTCTCTCTACAATCATAAATAAATAAAATATTTAAAAAGAAGGAAATTTATACTAGAAAGCATATGTTCTCCAAACTGGGCAAATCCAAGGGTTAATGAGATACTTGTTTTTAATAAAAGCAATTGCTTATGTTTATGTTATAATTTTCAAGTTGTGAAGTTTACTTCACATACATGAAAGGTTTCTTGTATTGCATATTCATGGTTACCGGTAATGATGTTTTTACACTATGAAAGAAAAGAAACTGCTCTGTTTTTCGTATTTTGACTAGAACAACGTAATGATAGCATGTATTTCTTATTTTCCATTATTATTTTTTTAATTGTGTAGTTTTTTTTTTCTTGAAATGTGTATTTTTCCCCCTTTAGCATACTAGATTTGGTTGGGGAGGAAGACATTTTCCTCTAAATTTCTAGGTTATTTCGGCTGGTCTAATAATTAAATGGACATGAAACAGATTAATAAGAGAAAATAACCAAATTTAATTATAGTCATACACACGGAACCCCACATAACAAGAGAGTCAGAGACCCCACACACCTGAGAGGTTCAAAGACCAGAAGGTGAAGCAGGAAGGACAACAGGGAGAGCAGATGTTTGGTGATTAGAGGTTTGCCCTGCCCTACAGATGGGTCATAAAAAGGTATTTCAGGTGGTAACTCTCCTTATGGGCAAGGCCCCAATTTAAATTCTTTAAGGGAGTGATAAAAGTTTCTTTTGAGGCTGCAGGGTCTTAGATTACCTTCAGCTCAAAATAATCCACATGTCAAACTGGCATGTACTGGAGGGACCTGCTCTGAATCCCTTCAATTTCCTTTCAATCTACACACTTCAGTCCTAGTGATTTTATTTCTGAAGGATAGATTCCATCTTTTAAAAAAATTGTAAAAATCTTCATTTTATTGGGATAAAAAGGGTAGAAAAAAAGCTACACATTAATATTGAGTTTGAATCCAAACATTATCTTAATATTAATGTATAGCTTTTTTTCTACCCTTTTTATCCCAATAAAATGACTTTTCCAGTTTTTTATTAGAAAATAATAGAATCTATCCTTTAGGAATAGAATCACTAAGACTCAAGTGTATGTTTACAAGGATAATTTTATAGTATTTGCATAATGGCAAGAACTAGAAAAATCCATAGTCTCTCAGTAGAGGAATTGGATAAAATCCATGTCATGCATTCACACTGTGGAATTTATACAAGTAATAAAAATAATGAGATTTTTATCTATTAATCAGGAGGAATTTCAGGAATTTTTAGTGAAGTAAGTTGCTGAGAAATGTACATAGTATCATACACATTTTATAAGACAGACAATAGCAGGTGTATATTTGTTTACAGTCTTACAGGCAAAGGACAGCATCCAAAACGTGTCCACTGGGATGCTAACTCTGGCTTCCTGGCTGGAGTGTTGGGGATGGCTAAGGAGAAGTGGAAGGAATTGAGTTTAAAAGAAAAGGAAAAGGAAACAAGAATAAAAATATATTACTTTGAAAATAAATGATTGTTAAAAGAGCGTAAACATTTTTGTAAAATGTTTTTGTGAAAGCTTTTAATAAAAAAGTTTGGAGACAGTACAAATGATTAGCTTAGTGAATGTACTTGCAGCTGTTAAAAATAGTCATATCCATCTGTTTAGACTGTGCATCAAATGAAAAGAAATGAAAATTCAGATTGCAAAAGAATCTGCGTCTGATAACCTTGGCTACTTAGTTCAGATACGATTATGTGATGATAGGTAGTTTTTTAGTTTGTTTCTTTAAACTCATAGAAAGTTATTTCTAAAAATATGAATTACTAATACACTTACAGCCTATATTACCTATATTATACTCTTCCTGATATAGCCATAATTTCATGAGCTTTGGTAATGTCTTTAATTAGATAGTAGGCTGAGTGAAAGTCAGAATCACTTCTTAAAATACTGTGCCACCCTCAGAACTCAGAGTAATTCTGATTCATAATACCGAGGGATCACCATTGAACACAACCCACATGAGAGCAGCGGCTCAGCATTAAACAGGTGAGAGCAGGAGGCTTTAAGGAGAGCAGGCCAGGTCAAAGTATCCCCTGCATGGCTGCAGTGCTCGTGCCATCGTGCCTGCTGGGGCTTGAGCTCTAGTTTCTAGGAAAAGGACAGAGAGGCGAGACAGAGTGGGACTTGTGAAAGAGGACTAGTCAGTCTGCTAATTGGCAAATTAGTTCCTGATTTACAGAACAAAATTTGGGATGGGATCGGATTTGAGTTCAAACCGGAGCCCCTACTCCAGGATCTCTTGTCTGGTGGATGGACCATGCAAGCGAGGATCTCCTGACTTAGCAACATTAAAAGTCAGGCAGGTGGCCTCAGAACTTGGTTCTGAGTAGTTTCTAAATTGTGTAAGCCTGGGGACTGTTTGAGTGGGTACCAGAAATAACAGCTCTCCCCGTTGCTGATGTGTTACTGCCTGGCCGGCACTGCTGCTGGCATGGGGGGGGGGATAGGGGGGTGGGGGGAGGTCAGTCAGTTCAGTGCCTTCCCACTGTGGTGAGGGAGGCTTTGCATTACATTTTCATTTAAGGGGTTCACACTATGTGTTAGGGAGGATAGCTTTTCCTTAGTTAATAGAGTACTCCATGTTTAACAGAGAGCAGCCCCTTTTCCCACATCAGGTGGGGCTAGGTTTTGGAGCATGTAATCATATTAACCAAAAAGAGCATGATGTATTTCACAGTTCTTTAAAAAGCCCACTGAAATGGAAACACATCTTCAAGGGGACATTCCTTAGGAGGAGTATTGCCCATTGTGGAGGGGCCCTGCTTTGCGTTTCTCTGTGTAAAGCGGTCTGTTTGCGCCTCTGTGGGAAACAGCAGGCCGCACCTCAAGTGATGAAGCGATTCTGTGGAGAAGCCCGTTTACACCCCATTCTGGATGCAATGCCCATCAGGTACCATTCCAAAAAGGTACTCATATTGTAAATAAATGACAAAATCAATTTCTGGATAAAGTATACATTACCCGGTAGAAGCTTTGTATTATTGGTATATTTATCAATCCATATTAGCTAAGGTTGTACCTGACAAAAATATTGATCCATTCTCAAAAATAAGATAAAACACATTTTGAGGTCAGTTGCTTTTCTTCTTCTTTGTGCTAAGCCAGTGCTTAAAATCTAATGATGGGGCTGTGTGGGCGAGGGAAAGTGTTCCTCCACCTCCCAGGGCTCCTGGCTGGGTCTGAAAAGTAAATTAACAACGGCAGGTCAGTGTAAGTTTTACGCGGCATGGGTGCCTTCATAAGGAAATGGAGACTTGAAGAAACTGTTAAACCTGAGTATTTTTATGCTCATTTTGGTGAAGCGTGGACGGTTGTGGAGAAGTATGGCAGGTTGAGTAGTATGAACTGAGCAGCAAACTGGGGGACACTTAGCAAGACTCCTTCTTTCAGATTCTTATCAGTTTCCCTTTGTCTTTGGAGATAAGGATGCTTCTTCCCTCCCCCATAGGGAGGGCATAGCGCTTGTCTCCCTGGAGGGTTTTATGACGAGTTTCCAGAGAGGAGGTCGGAAAAGGAGAATGGTCAGAGGGACCCTTCTTCTTGCTATTTCCTCAAACTCCTTCAGCTTAAAATATTCAGTATGCCATGGTGTCATGTGCTGAGGCAGAACCCCATCAATAGGCTGAGTAGTAAAGGAATCTAAATTTCTACTTTCTCTATTCCCACTGTGCTTATTTTACCAAAACTGTGGAAACAGGCAAGATATTTTCATAGCTGTACTACTTATTTTAAAAAATTGTGTATTAGGCTGAAGTACTTTAGTTCTTTGTAGTGGGGTTAAAGAGGAGTTCGAATGGAGGGTTTCCCATGTACTAGGCAAATAAGCAAAGCCCTGTTTATGCACTAAGCCCAGACTTGAAGTTCTCTCCCCTTATGAAGTGGAAAGGGTAGTGAGGTCTAGATGTAGGCATCAGGGCCTCTGAGCTCCCTCCTGACTTCGACAGTCATCTGTGGTCTGTGCCCTAAGAATGCTGAGGATTTCTGCTTAGCCCTGGTCCTTGCAGTCACCCACCAAAATGTGTTTTCTGGGTCTGCTTTTCCACCTTCTTCATGGGTGGATGTCTTCTTGGAAGCGTCTCAGCTGCACTTAGCTTTGATTTAAAGGGCAACTCAAATGCCTTAAAATAGGAATCAGAACACATTCTACTTACCGTTCTGGAATTGGACTTTTCTCTCGATGTTTCCTGTGGTCAGATTTTTTTATATTTACTTACTTTATCAGGTTTCCTAATATACTTTCCCTTGGGTCTCTTTATTCTCTTCTGCAAAGGATTTCCTAGGCAAGGTTAACTTTGTCCTGCTGGAAAGGCATGGTTCCCTTGAGGAGACTAAAAGAGCAATTCTCTGCTCTGGGCCCAGCGAGCTATTTTTTCCTCCTAAGGCTCTCTCTCCTAGTCCCAGCTTGCTAGTGCAAAATTTTATGGTATCTTCCAAAAGTCATCCTTTGTAAATACTTTCTTAATAATAAAAGTTAGCATTTATTGGATACTTATTTTGTGACATATATTATCTCATTTAATTCTTACCATAATGTTATTAACTAAGGAGCGTTAGGTTTCTCAGGCCTGCCCTGTCAATGACTCCTTACCTTTGTGTGTCCCAGCTTTTAACAGTTTGTTGCTTTTGTTTCCTATCATGTTCTCTTGTATGTATGTATGTACCTATGTACATACGTATCTATATACATGTGAATTAAAAAATGTATTCTACTGTAGCTTTAGAGGAGTTTTAGGAATATTTTTGGCCTTTCAAGAGATACACAATAAGTGACAGAACTGTTTATAAAAAACTCCACATTTTACTAATTTGTCATATAGATTGCCATGCTATAAAGTAATTCTGGCTATAGAATGAAAGCAAAGAAATTCTTTTTAGATTATTTTTCTAATTAACATTTGAAACTATTTAAAGTGACTGTCAGGAGCTCTTTGTTTATGTATTCAGAAAATATCATTTCTCACTCACTGGCTTTTAAAAAATAATTTAATTTTCTTAGCAACTTTTGCTTATAATTGGAATTTACTTTTTATGATTCTAACAGAGTAAAACACTGACCAATGTACTTTTAGTGTAATTCAGGTTTTCTCTTTACGTCCGTATGTACCTCATCCGTTCAGCAAAAGCAGAACTAGAAGCCCCTGCACAGCAGCTTGCTGGGGAGGAAGTAATTTGCTGATCTGTTCACACTGTCAGATCCCAGTGTCTGGCAAGTTGTGTTGGTAATTGCTCCAAGATGCATTCTGTTTACAAAGACTAGTGTCGCAGCTGTTGTTCATTAGCTGCTACAAATGAAAAACTGCCAGTGTTTGCTGGTTAGAGCCACTTAAATTTATTTCATGCCAAATAAATAATTTAAACAGGATCAATGCAGACTAGGAAACTGCTCATTATCAATCAAATTCTGAAAGGTGGTGGTAAACATCTGAATATCTCCTTTCGATTTTTATGGGAAGGAGAAAAACCTGGTTTCCTACAGTGCAGATGATTACATTCTGTCCGGTATAGTTTTCTAATTTTTTATCATATGTAAATTTCTGTCCAGAGCAGGTGACTCATTTGCAAGGAAAAGGTGTTTTGCAGTCCCCGCTGTCTGGCACTGTGCATAGAAAATACTTACTGACATGAGGATATATGTAGTATTTTTATTTATAAAAGTTTTAGAAATTGTTTTGAGAAATCAAAGGGCCAGAAATGAAGGAGTTAGAAGTGTTGTTATAATTTATCATAAAGTTTGGTGAAGTTTTATTTGTCCAATGAGTTAAAAAATGTGCTAATTTTCTTATTTCTTTATTTCTGTATGGCTTTATGTCAATTTACTATTTGGTTTAAAATGGTAAAATTGGTGCTGATAGTCTGGTCTGTTGAAGAAAGTGACATTTTAGGTTACTATAAAGTGTTTAAATTGTCTATGGTAGTATCTATTGCAGTACCTTGCAAGGAAAAACATGGATTTATTGATTTCATGGAACACTGATTTCTTGGTACTCCATGGCCTAAATAGTCAGTAATTGACTATAACTAAAGTGTATTTTGAGAGATGATTATTTTCCATCCGAGGTAAAGACTTAATGCCATGGAACCTTAGACGGTGGGAAGCGTGTTGGCTATGTGATAAATCTATCACATAGATTTATCCACTTTCTCAGTCCCTTCCACTTTCTAGATCCTTCCACTTTCTCAGTCCCTTCAAAGTAGGCATCTTGGGACCTCACACAGTTCTCCCAGTCTGTATCAGCTGCCCCATCATATTTTCCTGAATCTCATCAATGGTCTGAAATCTTTTCCCTTTTGAAGGTGATTTTAGTTTGGGGAAAAGCCAGAAGACACAGGGTACCAAATCTGGGCTGTAGTGGGGCTGAGTCACCTGGGTGATTTGATGTTTCACCAAAAAACTCTGCACAGGATGTGATGCATGAGTGGACGCATTGTCGTGATGAAGCTGCCAATCATCAGCTGCCCATAGCTATGGCCTTCTGAATTACCCGAATAGTTTCTGCGGAGGTATGTACAAGCTTAACGCAAAATTTGGTGCAGATTCATTGCTCTACTCAGTCATTTAAAATATGATGGCCACATAGTAAGTACATGGGCTCGCTCATTGGTGTCCATGTCCCAAGTGACTAGTAGAGTGAAGTAATCATTGTTCACACATGCGAATTCCAGTCCACTCTCCTTGGCTGCCAGGTTATATTGACGTCACACAAACTGTTCTCGTTATATTAACAATAGCTGGACGTTTTCTGGACAGACCTCACACTCACACACATATACATGAGAGAGAGAGAGAAAGGGAGATGATTTCTAGAGTTAGGATTTAAAGCTAAATTTAATCAAAATCATAAGGACTCTCGGTTTCATTGTATAAATTAGACACTTTCTGGATGACTAAGAGCCATAAAAACAAACAGCAGACAGTAATGACATCTTTATAAAGTGTTTTCTTGATGATGGTTGTGACATTGGAGTACTTTCCTTGGAGTATTTATTGGAGTCAGAGTTCTTTAAAGTCCAAGTTGACTTGAGGGTTCATGTTAATAATTTCTAAATATAATGTGCAGACGAATGGGAAAATAGACATTTTTGCCAAAGTGTAAGTAAGGTCTTTAATAATATAAAATAAATGTAAAATGAACAGGACTTCCTATTCATTTCTGAATTTCTTCATTGTGAAGCATTGTGAAGTATGAGTTGACAAATTTGCGAATGCTGTGCCTTTCATTAAATTTCTATATTACATTTGTGGACATGCTTGCAAGCCTGGGAATCATTTACAGGTGTTATAAAAGACTATGTTTTGCTGTATTTAAAGGACTATTTCAATGCAGAAACTGAATCATGTAATCAAAAGAACATTGGATTCAGAGCAAAACATCTAGATTATGTTGTTCACTCTCTCACTAACTGGCTGTGTGAATTTGGTCAGGTTATTAAAACTCTCTGGGCTGCGGTTGCTTCTACAGGGAATGTATGAGCTGAGATTACTCGCCAACCTCTAAAATTCTGTGGTTGAACATTCCTTTATTTCAGTCTGTTTTTCTCTCTTTAACCATTGTTTATTCACATGGGGAGTGGGAGATACCAGAGAACTGAGCCCACCAGCGTCAGCATGACGTAGCTCTTTACTCCAGGAAATTCTTGCCCAGGAAGACCAGACAGTAAATTAATAAACAACTTCACTGTTTGCTTTAGGAAATTCTTTCAAATCAATTTATTAAGACAAACCGTTTTCTCATCTGTGCAAACAGTTCTCATATGAGAACAACATGTTGTTCACCTGGGCAAACAGTTTGACAAGTGTATGGCAGAGTGACATTGTGCGTTGAGGTCTTGAAAATGAGTGTGCTAGAAATGCTATTTTATTTTACTATCTAAGTGGGAGAAAAATATCTTATTATATGAGTCTACATTGGGTATTTTTCCTCACTAGCATGAGTCTCTGCTTAGTTTGCATACGGGTGAGGTGCTTTATAACAATATTAGTGAGTCACGACCATCAGGTTAATTATAACAAAGTAGGTGAGCCAAACCAATTTTCAATGCCAAACAGTTTACAACTTGATGTAAATGATCCTTTGTCTATGATACACATTGTAAGAAATCTAGCTTTCTAAAACATACATAGGCTTTTAAAAGAAGATTTTATTTATTCTTAGAGAGGAAGGGGGGAATAAAGAAAGAGAGAAATACGATGTGTGAAACATCGATTGGTTGCCTCTTGCATGTGCCCCGACCAGGGACTGGCCTGCAACCCAGGCATGTGCCCTGACCAGAAATTGAACCAGTGACCTTTTGCTTTGTGGAACGATGCCCAACCAACTGAGCTACACTGGTCAGGGCTAAAACATACACAGTCTTAAGGTTATAGGCTAGAACATTTGCAGTTTGAAATCACGCGTCACAGAGGTTCCCTGACATTACTTACTCAACAGGTTAGAGCTACTAGGTAGTTTGACAAGAGACAGAACGTGTGTACATTTAAACTTAAAGCAGAAATTTGTGCCTGTTGTTTAAGTGTTCTTAGTTCAGTGTGCTTTAAGACCACCAAATGTGAGTACTTCTCAGCTCATCCTATTTTTGACCCTATACCCTAAATACCCTGTGTCAAAGTTATTTTTTCTTGAAGTTTCTCACTACCTTCATCACCCATGAATTCTGTCTTTAGTTTTAACTAAAGCCAAGTGAAAGTTATTTTCAAGTTTATAATTTTTATTTCCTCATGAAGTGTGATAGGAAAGGCGTTGTCCTTAGGTTCACAGTTTTACCTCAGGAATTCAGTCAGAGACCTGAGAGGAGCTTGTGGAGGATATGGAGTTAGAACTTCAAGTGTGCCTTTAATGAGGAATAACCCTGAGACAGAGTCCAGTGACATTTACATTCTGTTGGTTTAACATAGCTTTTTGTTGTGGGGACATTCGATGTAGACCGAAAAAGACATTTTGATTGTCAGTTTAAAAAAATTACCAAATAATGTGTGAAGAAAACAACCCCAACTTCTTAGCCTCACCCCACTGTTGACCAGCTTGTTGTGTTTTCTTGTCCGTCCTCCTCTTCTCTTCCCACCTGCTGCCCACCCCTACCCTGCTGAAATGGGGTATAAAGGCGGGTCAGAGTGGTCGCGAGGCACACAATCAAACAGCAGCGGGAGGTGGGTTGAAGAGTAAATACCATCTAGCAGGCCAACCATGTCACATATAACCAGACATCAGAAGTGGACCAGCCACACTTACTCATCTCCGGGAAAGCCATCAGTTGTTCAAAGCAAAGCATCTTTTTTTTCCCTCTGATTTTGCTTCTGCCTTTAATGTCTTCATTCTGAATTCCACTTCTCATTTCTTCCTTAAAGGCATTGATTGGGTAAGAGGTAGGGGTGGTATGTTGGGGCCTATGGGAGAAAAACTCACATTAATGTTGGCTTGAAGAATTGGCTTAAGGTGATCAAATTACTATAATCAGGCCCAAAGGGGAAAGCCAAAACTCCTAATGTTTTTTTTTAAACTGACAAAGGAATTTAAACGCTTTACCAAGGACGTTTCCTATAGAGAGTCAAAGACAGCTTCTTTGACAGCCAATTAGTATGTGTAGCTTCAAGGGTAATGACTGTATTCTCCAAAAGATAGGATTAACCTTCACGGTAATTTATTTCAAACTAGTTAATACATTTGAGGGTATGATTATAAGAGTAATGTATGTTGATAAATGCTTCAAAAATACTAGGAAAAAAATCATGAGGAGCCTGAAAGTCCTCCACAGTCAGGGTTAGGGTCAGGAATGAATGATGCATTTTTTGGTAATAAAAAACAGCAATCGTGCACTTGGACAGTCTGAACCCCCTAACTTTTATACCTGGCTGCTCCTGCTAATTACTCCATTTCCCCACTCCCATATTCTTTTTTTCCCCCTGACTTTCTCTTTTTTTCTTTTAAACTTTTTTTTTCAGATTTTATTAATTTATCTTTAGAGGGGAAGGGAAGGAGAGAGGGAGAGAAATATCAATGTATGGTTGCCTCTCGTGTGTCCCCTGCTGGGAACTGGCCTGCAGCCCAGGCATGTGCCCTGACTGGGAATAGAACCGCGATCCTGTGGTTCACCCACTCCCATATTCTTTTTGTTGGTGATTGAGGGGCCCTCCTATGCTTACTCACTTATTTCTCACTTTGCCTTCAGTTCTGTGCACTACACTAAGATCTGCTTTTCTTAAAATGGTCACATGCTGTCATGGCTTCTGATGGTCGGTCAGTGAGAACCATCAGCCTTTTTCCTCCTCCCTCTAAGGCCTTTGCCACACCTGATGCCTTCAACGGGAAGCTCCTTACACCTCCTTGCCACTTCAGTCTCAGTTGCTGGTTTTCTTTAAGATCGTCATCACAAAGGAGTCTTGAGGTTTGAACCCTGGTTTCATCACTTACCAGACCAGTGATTCTAGACAAGGTTCTTAACTTTAATTTCTGTTGATCTTCTTCCCCTCTAGCAACTCGGGCCAAGCTATTGATGATTGCATCTACTGTTCATTTTCACCTTGATCGATATTCCGATTTTTTCCTGTTAATGCTGATAGGCTACAAACTCCATGAAAAGTCAACACAGTAAAGATGAGTTGCAGAGAAGAATAAATGCGAGGCTGAGGGGAAGGAATTGTGAATTAGAACAAAATTAATTAAGAATTCTTGTGTATTTCTGGCAAGAGAGTATTGAGGATAGTTAAAAGCTAAGAATTGTATAAACACTGCATCATTTAGGATTAGGATTTAGTCATGTTTTACAAAAAACTCCAATAGGGCTGGCTTAAACATAAAAGAAGCCCAGAGGTAAGGAGTTCAGGGCTGGTGTGGCAGTTCATGATGACGAAGGACCTGGCCTCCTTCTCACAGTCTTCTCTGCCATCTCTAGTGCTGGCTTACATGCCAGAACCCCCCTCATGGCCACAAGATGCTCCTAGTGTTCCAGCCATTGCATCCAAGTTCCGAGGTGGAAGAAAACGGGATGTCAAAAGCACCTTTGAAAGAGCTTCCCTAGCTTCCATCTACTGAACTTCTGTTCATAATTCCTTGAACTCCCCCAGGAGCTGAGGAATTTAGGAAAAGTAGTCTTTAAGCTGGGGACATTGTCATCCCAAATGACATCAACATTTCTTAATGAGGAAGAGTGAGGAGTTGATGAATTGTGTAGGCAGTTCGTGGTCCCTTCCATAATAGCAGCCTGGGGCAGAGCTCACTACATGATGGTTCCACTGTAGCTCAGCTTAAACAAGCTCACACCTTTTTCTGCTTAAACTACTTCTGGATCACCTGATTTCCTAGAAGCTCACAGCAAAAGTTTCATATGATCTTATTACTGCTTCTCATGAGGTTTCTCATTTCTGATTTTCTGCTGCAGTTCTGCTGTACACAGTATGGACTAGTTGATGGGCAGGCTCTGGGGTTGGAATCCCAGCCGTGCCACGTACCAGCGGGTGACTCTGGCAGGTTACATGCAAAATAGGGAATAATGTTACTTGTTATAATAAATAATACTTTTAGGCTATGGTGATTTTTAAAAATTCAAGGGAACGATCACATTACTTCACATGAGGACACGAAGCCACACTCAAAACATAATAGTTCAGTCCTGGCTGGTGTGGTTCGGTTGGTTGGAGTGTCGTCCCGTGTACCCAAAGGTTGCAGGTTCCCAGTCAGGACACATATGGGAGACAACCAATTGATGTTTCGCTCTCTCTCAAGTCAACAAACATATTTTTAAAAATTAAAAAAATAATCATTCACTTTCTTAACCAACAAGAATGTATGGTAAATGCATATACAGAGGAAAGGAAACTATATGTCCAAGAAACTTTTTTTTACTTGATTAATAATAGTCACTTGAGCTATTTCCTTACGTCCTAGTCACAAATGAGTTTTAAGAAAATCTAGGCCATGTTGATAACTCCATGTCAATACTGCTTTTTTGTTAATAACTGCAAGATCAGGAATATTCTTCTCTTTCTTTTTTAGGTTTCAGACAAGCCTCGTGTATTTATTTTCTGGGAATAGAGTGAAACAATCTTTTCCCTGAATGAAAACCTCCTTTCTACCTTTCTTTCTTCTGAAACAAGGTTTTCCTTTTCCGAGCCTTGAGCTAGAATAATTTCCTTTGGGGAATCCTGTTCATCCAGGGGGATTGGAGTGAGATAACTCTGCCTGAGCTGGTTTCAATTCATTTTCTTAAGCCGAAGTGAATGAATGGCTTCCCAGTTTGTCTTTTGAAGGGATAGGCTTATTTTTATACAGAACCTGCATGTAAATAAAACCAACTGGTTTCTTCATACAATATGATGAGGCCTTGACATTCCAGTGATTTGGTACCTGAATATATAGGCATTCAATAAATGTTTGTTGAAAGGAAGAAAGGGAAGGGAAGTTAGCAAAAAAGAATTTTTTAAAACTGGGGATTGGTTTGAATTGGGAAAAGGAATGTGAAATTTATTATTTTTATACTTAGAGACCCAGAATAGGATGGCTTAAGAGGTTAATTTTCTTTTACCTGAATTTTAATGACAAAGACACTCATTGGACAAGACCCAGAAAAAATATATTTTACCTATATTTTATACATGTTTTGTTCAAAAACAGAACCTATAAAAAAGTTAAAGAATTTCTTTCTGGTTTGCTTCTGGACAGATCTTTTGAGATTGCTTGCTGAACACACATTTTTTTCCTTGTACTGATTCTTTTTTAAAAAAGATTATAGTTATTTTTAGAGAGGGAGGAAGGAGAAAGAGAGGGAGAGGAACATCGATGGGAGAGAGAAACATCAGTTGGTTGCCTCTTGTACATGTACCAATCAGGGACCAAACCCATAACCCGGGCATGTGCCCTGACCGGGGATCAAACATGACCCTTTGCTTTGGAGGTCAGTGCCCAACCAACTGAGCCATGCCGGCCAGGGCTCCTTATGCTGATTCTTTAAGTTCTCTGTAATTTGCTTGGTGGCTGTCAAAAGAGACCAGCTTTTAACCTAGCCAAAAAAGGAGGCTGAAAGTGAACCATCACAAATGAGATTGACCATATACAACAGTTAGGGGACAGTGGTTGTCTAACACTTTCTCCTTTTTATTGAATTTATTGGCATGACACTGGTTAACAAAATGATGTCGGTTTCTGCAAACACATGATCTGTACACTGTATTGTGTGTTTACCACCCCAGTCAAGTCTCCGTCATCACCCTTTATACTCCCTTTACCCTCTGCCACCACCCTGTACCTGCTCCCGCCGCATAGTCACCACACTGTTGTCCATGAGTTTTTCTCTCTTTTTTCTTTCTTGCTCAATCCCTCTACCCCCCAGCAAGCCCCGCCCCACAGGTGTCAGCCTGCGCTCTATCTGGGAGTCTGTCACTATTTTGGTTGTTGGTTTATTTTGTTCATTAGATTCCACATGTGAGTGAGATCATGTGGTATTTGTCTTTCTCTGATGGCTTATTTCACTTAGTATAATGCTCTCCAGGTCCCTTCATGCTGTTGCAAAGGGTGAGATTTCCTTCTTTTTTATGGCTAAGTAGTATTCCATTGTATAAGTATACCTGTCCTTTACTTACTACAAGTTAGCTCATGCCTGCATATTCTCTGGAACACTCAGATCTTAAAGTGCTGTAGTAGAGACTTAAAAGAACTGCCACAGATAGACTTTGAAGAGAAGCCATGACTGTGCTATAATTCTTGCTTAGCAACACTTAAATTGAGGCTTGTTCCTCTGGGGGAGGTCAGGTTCTGGCCCACTCCCTCCTTTGTTCAGTGTGGGATCAGAGGTGTCTCTGTGACTGTCCTCTCTAACTGAAACTCCCTCTCTGAGCACCTGTCTTACTCTCTGTTCCTGCAACATGATAGCTGCTAGCCATATGAGACCATTGCAATTAATTACATGAAATTAAAAATTCAGTTCTTTGGTCACACTAGTCACATTTCAGGAGCTCAGTGGCTAGTGGCACCATATTGGGCAACACAGACACGTCACAGAAAGTTCTGTTGGCAGTGCTATTTTGTGCTCTTATCCTGACTTTCATTTTCTTTGTGGCACTTTTCCAACACCTTGCCACTTCTTGATTTATTTATATTCCACTAGGATACTTCCAAGAGCAGAGATTTTCTTCTAGAGCATTGCAGAGTCCTCAGTGTCTAATGCAGTACCTGTTAGAGTTCTCTGTAAAATACTTGTTGAATGAATGAACAGATGAATGAATTTTAGTATTTTAAATAAAAAATATTTTGTGTAAAGTCTGTGTGACCTAGTACACTGTTCTGCCAGTTTTTAAGATGAAAGAATGAAAATAACAATTGTTATTGTTAGAACAATAACAATATGTGTTCTATAACCAAGAATACATATTTTAAAAATAATGACATTATTACATATACTAGCACAACTTATTTCTTTTATCTTTCATATTATGAAGGATAATAAGTATGAAAATTTTGCTTAACGGTTAACGTATTGTCCTGAACATGAAGGTAGAAACTAATCAATTTGCTTTGGATTGAGAAGCCATGTGAGTGGAGTGAGAAAACCAGGGGTACTTGTTATAGCTCATTGGGCTTTGTCCTGCTACATAATGTAAAGCAACTGTGATGCATTGCAGTGGAATACATTATAGGCAGTATTGTGCAATTGAGCTATATACATGGTGAGCAATCATAATACATTTTAAAATTGTACAGAAATATCAATTTACCTCAATTAATTTTTAAATAAAAATTACTCATGAAATGATTTCAGTGTCTGAAAGGAATTTGCTCTCTGGACAAAACATGACCAGAAGCACGACTGACTACCCTAGGTTTGCCTATATATAGACATCGAAGCTAGTTTTGTGATTCTTGCCAAGGATGCAGCCTTGAAAAGGATTGTTTCTTTTCTCTTGAGCCCAGCGTTGTCAGGATGCACTTGGAATGGTGAGGGGGATGGGGGGAGTGGGAGGGAGGGGGGTGGGGACGACTTGGCAGAGCCAGGCGGGCCTGACAAGTCGACTTTCGCGGTTAACCAAGCGGTAGATGTCAGTTGGCCGCCCGGCCCCCTTTTAGTTACTGACAGGAATTAGTAAAGTAGGGGTGTTTTCTCTTTCACCCTCTCTCTTTCAAGTGCAGGTATTTTCTGAGTGGTGTTGATTCTCAGTGGATTTGGCTATGCTGACCACTGGGCATTTATCCGTAGCCTGTGCAGAATTGGTGTTATTTTTTTATTTTAATTAAAAATAGCTTCCGATAATCCTGCATCCTTTCATTGGTTTTAAAATCAGATCCAGTGAAGGACCAAATTCTTTATAAAAATCACGACTGCTTTTGGAAACCCATATCTTCAGTTCAGGTTTCTAAGCGGCAATAAATACGAATTAAGGATTCATTAAAATTTTTATATTTGCAATTTCAACTTTTGACACCTTTCTAAAAACTCGCTCTATGTGTATATCTGAAGTTTTAAATTTTCCTTTGGTGCTGGATCCAGAGTGCAATTTTAAAAACTTTATGTCAAGGTGGATGGAGATACTCACTTGCTGTTAACATCATAGGGGTTGTTTTTGCTCCCAGGAGACCATGGCCTGTGTGCTGAGAATCACACGGGAGCCAGACACTGCCTGTGTTTATTGATTTTCCTCAGGCAGGGTAAGGAAAACGGCCCTGTGGAATTCTCTGTTACATAGAAGTGGGAAAGCAGTTGTGAAAAGGAAGCTAGCTGAGGTGCTTGACACACAGTTCACGCTCGTTTTAAAGTGTACTGATACTTGGCTATAGAATCAGGGTTCCTTTGCCTGGTGAGCTGAAGACTTGCCCACGTCCCGTGGGGAGCTGTGCTTCCAGACCCCTTCCCTCCCCAGGCTTTTTAATGGGCAGTGAATCCAGAACGGACCTCACAGAATCTGACCATCACTGATGGAAAAGCAAAGTAAACATCGCCACCTAAATTAATTTTTCATCTATTCACGAGTCAGTGTGCTTTGTACCACATTTAGAAACGTGGCTACTCAAGTAAGAATTTCTTTCTGTCCACACACCAGCAGTATTGCACTCTGCACAGGTGAACATCGACACCTGGAAGATTTCTGTCTTAGTCAATGCTTAGGAACCATCTTTTGTCTTTGGTCCAGGTCAGGAGTCTAAGAAAGTTCATTGAGACCTGGGTTTCCAGGTTAGTTTTTGTTTTTTTTTTAAGTTTCTGTTTCTATGAGTTTAATTTGGAGAACAGTACCAGGTTGTTTTTAAAATTGCTAAATCAAACTGTCTCCTCCTACTGTTTATGATGTCCCTTATAATGATTAACATATGCCTTTTCTGCCTTCAGGTTTGTAACAAATGTGAAACAGTTTCACAGGTTAATTCTAGCCTTATTTCTTTGTGGACTCTACATAGCTCAGAAGCATCATTTTATGACATTTTAATTTTCAAAATATTAATAGCATGAGTTATATCATAAGCCATAGTACTTCTAACTGAATACAGTATCCCTTTGGTGTTCGAGTACATACACTTCCTATGACCCTAAGTTTCAAATTGTAGTAATAGTATAGGTTACATCTAAAGCCATAGTATTTGTAACTGAATATAGAATCCCTTGGGGGTTAAAGCACACACATGCTTTTTTCCTTATTTACTTTATTTTAAGACAAAAAGAAAATAATACGTTTTTTACCAATAGAGATACTTTAAAGTTTTTTATTGAATTTATTGGGGTGCCGTTGGTTAATAAAACCATGCAGGTTTCAAGTGTACAACTATAACACATCATCTGCACACCGCATCGTGTGCTCACCACCCAAAGTCAGGTCTCTTTCTGAGCACATGTATGATTTTAATCCTATGTGCCAGTATTTTATCAGATCTATCACCTCCTTTAGGGCAAAGACTAGACTTATTTTGAAACAATTCAAGTCATAGAAAAAAGTTGCAAAACTACACTGATTTTCATGTACCCTTCACACAGCTTCCCTAAATATTAACATCTTACATAGTCACAGTGTAGTTATGGAAAGCAGAACTGACACTGATATAGTAATATTAACCAATGTAACAGACTTACTCTACTTTTGCCAACTGTCTTCCTAATGCCTTTGTGTAGGTCTGGGATCCCACAGTGCACAGAATCGTGTCTCCTTAGTTGCACCTCGTCTGCAGGAGTTTTTCTTCCTTTAATCCTTTTAAAGAGCCAATGGCCACTAGTTTTATAGGATGTGTCCCATGCTGGGTTTATTTGGTTGTTTTCATGCTAAGAATTGGCTTATGCATTTTTGGCAAAACTACTGCAGAAGTGAGGCTGTGCTCCTCCTGGTGTTATTGTAAGGAAGTGTGCATGACGTCAACATGTCTCATTGCTGCTGATCTGACTTTAGTCTCTTAGTTGAGGTCTATCAAGTTTCCCTGTTGCAAAATTACTATTGTTCCCACTGGAATTAATAAATATCTTGAGAGGACGTTTTTCAAGGCTAGGCAGATATCCTGTTTTTCAGTGTACTTTTTGACTATTTTATATTCCACGGATAATTCTTTTTAAAAGATTTTATTTATTAGTTCTCAGAGAAAGGAGAAGGAAGGGAAAAAGAGAGGGAGAGAAACATCCACGTGTGAGAGAAACATCAG
Source organism: Artibeus jamaicensis (assembly GCF_021234435.1). Classification (NCBI taxonomy): domain Eukaryota; kingdom Metazoa; phylum Chordata; class Mammalia; order Chiroptera; family Phyllostomidae; genus Artibeus; species Artibeus jamaicensis. The sequence continues at coordinate 39,056,331 of NW_026521486.1, forward strand.
TTGGTTGCCTCTCTCACACCCACAACCGGGGACCTGGCCCCCAACTCAGGCATGCACCCTCAGTGGGAATCAAACCAGCAACCTTTTGGTTCACAGGCTGGCGCTCAGTCCACTGAACTTTACCAGGCAGGGCTGCACTGATCATTCTTACCTGCAACAATTATTACTTGGTGTTTGCCAGATGCTGATGTATTTTATTTCCATCATTTCTTCATTTCTTCATTAGAATTCTGTAAGAGCTATTTCTTCTTCCCTCATTTATTCAGTTAGAATATCAGTGTGGACTCATGGATAGGATTATTTATTTCGTTGCCTAAATTATTCCAGATCTGGCCACTGGGAGCCCCTTCAGGTAGGTTCTTGTGTCCCTTGACATAGTCTCATCAGTTTTTCATTTATTGAGTTTAGAGAGAAAGAGAAACGTGATTTTTGTTGTCCCACTTATTTATGCATTCATTGGCTGATTTCTTGTATGTTTCCTGACCAGGGGTCCAACCCACCAGCTGTGGTATATCAGGAAGATGCTCTAACCACTGGAGCTAGCAGGCCAGGGCATCCCCATGATTTTTAAACAGCTTGTCACTTCTTCTTTGGCACCATAAGATGTGCCAAAGTTGGAAGTTATTTTGCTTCCCAAAAAGTTATTTTGCTCTAGCCCCAAAGTTGGTCATTTCTCCAAAGATTCCTAGTTTTTTAAGTTGGAAATTGATATTTAGAAACAAAATTTGAGGTATGCTCGTTGCTACTGGTATACCATTGTTTCTATGCCCTCTCCGCTGGCAGAGTAAGGAAATGTGTACGTACACACATACAAACCCCTTTCTTCGTCTGTATCTTTCTATCTATATGAATATCTACCTAGTAAAGAGTGTAAGTTCATCCTGACATTTCTAATTACAAGCCAATACCACTCATTTCTTTCTAGGCTTCTTCCCGTCCTTTTTTGTAGCTCCTTTCTCCAACAGTGAGAAACTGGCTTTCTGTTATCTGTATAGTGTTTGCTCATTTGCTCAACTCTAGCACACATGTAAATAAGTTTCAGAGTTGTGATCCCACGATCCCTGTGAGAAACAAATTCACTAACTAGACAATAGTGTTTGGGTACAGTTTTGTTGTCTTTAGTTTTACGATATATAGTGAAAACACTGATTTCCAAAATTATTCAGGGTAGACCTTTTCTTCTCTGTCTTGTTCAGTGTAGTTATGTTGTCTGTTTGCAGTATGACCACGTCCATTCGTTGTTTGTGTTCCATTTGGGCTCTCCCGACACTGAGAGGGTGGTTTCGATCAGTTATTCGGGAGGAAATGGGCAACGCCCCTGTGGTTCTAAGAGTCAGAACTCTGTGAAGAGGCGTCTCAGAAAAGTGCCCCCCTTGTCCTTGTTTCCCATGTCCCTGCCCCATTCTTTCTGCCAACTCACCCCACCTCCTGAAGTTAACCAATGTCATTAGTTTCTGGCTTATTCTGTATTCCTTTTTTGTACAGATAAGTAGATACATATGTGTGTTCTTATGTAGTGGCTACATTTTGATGGTTTTTATGGTACTGGGCAATGCTGTTTGGTGATTTTGTCTCTCAAGGATGCCGTTTATGTTTGGTGTATCCTTACTGCTGATGTATTAGAAAGCTAGTAAAACTATTGTTTTCTTTCTAGAAAAATAGGTTGGGGATTTTTCTAGAATGAAAATGAGAATGTGAATTTTGATATGGCCATTAGCACTAAACTGTCAAAAAAAAAAGGTAACAGCAAGCTGCCATGTTTTTCAGCTTTTCTTTTAACCCATTATATATTTTTAGCAAGATATTTTAAAATTTTATTGCTCCTTACTAATCAAATTCAAATTATTTTAAGTATCAACGGCAGCTGCTAGACTGTTATGTAAAATATGTAGTGTTTGCTTCTGCAAGTCTTGCAAAATAGTTCTTCTCACAAGCAAAGCAAAGTGACACATTCCCCCAAGCCTGTTTAATAGTGCTATTCTGGTGCATTTCATTGTGCGCTCTTTTTCTTTTCAAATACCCTGCAGGCCTTTGGCCAGTCCTTCTCCATCCACCGGAAAGTTGCTGAGGATGGAGAGACCCGGGAGGAGACGCTTCTGCAGGAATCGGCCTCAAAGGAAGCTTACTACCTGGGGAAGATCTTGGAGATGCAGAACGAACTGAAGCAGAGCCGGGCTGTAGTCACCAACGTGCAGGCAGAAAATGAGAGGCTCACGGCCGTCGTGCAGGACCTGAAGGAGGTAATAAATACCCCAAGAGAGGTTTGTGGGAGAGAGAAACAAGATCAAGTTCTGTAATAAACCTGTCTCTTTAATCAGAGGAGCTATATTAAGCAAGAAGCATATAATGCTGATGCTAGCATTTTTTGGCTTTTTTTTTTTAGTGAAATAACAGCTTGTTCTGAGATGAACTTTTCTCATTGTTTATTGAATTGAAGTCTTTATTTATTGAGTATTTGAGAATGGAGCTTGCTTTTTCTGCAAAAGTATTTTAAAAATACAGTGGCTGCAGCACCTCTTCCCCCTTTCCCCGCGTGAGTACATTGTGGAGAAGGGTTGGCCGTGGTGCTGTGGGTCCGCACTGATCCACAATGACAGTGGTGTCTGCTCACGACTCCTCACAGTGGGGAAAACGACCTTGGGAGAGTGTTCTGAGGGGTTGTAGAGACTGGCAATACAGAACCATAAAGTTTTTCTGGTTGTAGACAAAGCAGCCAGCCGGTTATACCCAGTGTGAATTAGGGGTGGGAGCCCTCCTCCCCTGGTCCCCGGGCCTCCATGGGACCCCCTGCTTCTCTTCAGCCTCCTCACGGCTGCGGCACATGCCAGGTCATTTTCAAACAGTCTGCCAGTGAAACTGGGGACACGGAGAGCCAAAAGCAGCTTTATCCACCAAACCTGTTTAAGAGCATTTTAGGAAACTTCATAATAAATCATTCACTCCAGTTTTTTGATATGAAAGCTGCAGAAGAGGTGCTGATGTCACCTCATTCCTACACCGGTGCAGCAGGAGTGACCAACAGGTCCCAGGTCCACAACTAAGTGGGCTTAGCAGCGATTGAGTGTTTTAGTTATAAAAAAAGGTGGGATGAAAAAAATCACTCGATATTGTGAAATGTAACGAGTAACCCACTGATACCTTTCTTAAAATTGGTGACACATTGCAAATAGGGTTTCATTATTCTGAGATATAAGTTGTCCAAAATTTATTGATATTTAATCAATAATTCACATTTACACATTCTATACTGCAGTGAACTAAATGAATACCTACAGTAAGGTTTGTGGTTTAACCTAGTTCACTGTTGTGGACATGCCCAAATATAGTAGTGTGGTTTGTGGAGACCAAGAAAGGAGCCAACTAAGTAGAAGATCGTATGTATTCTACTAAGTAATCAGAAGAACATGAGATAGTTTTCAGGATGCTCTTCCTTTCTTCCCTCCCCCGCAAATGATTGTTAAAAATCAAGCTGCTCTCTAGCTCTTTCTCTACCTGATGCATCTGTATGTGTGTCCTGGGTTTGGGTACCAGACTCTCTTCCTCCTAAGAAATCGTCATTCACCTTTTCAATCCCAGGCTTCCTTGTGAGACAAGCATCTATTGCAGAAGTGGACCCAAGGTCATATAGTGACATAGACCACTCTTGCTTAAACAAGATATTGAACAGCCTCAGAGGGCAACCTCAGTGGCCATGAGCAGCAGGTTCATGTGGTGAGTAGGCAGACAGGATGTGACCTGGGCAACGTGAGGGTCCAGTGCACAAACGTGCAGGTGATTTGCGGAGAGCTGTGACCAGTGAGTCCAGATCCTCCAGCTGCACATCTCTGTGGTCACAGCAGCTGCAGCTGAGGAAGGTTGAGGAAGGGGCAGAGAATTCAGAGGTATTTTTCTGTTGAGGCGAGACAGTGGTGATTGTCAGAGCACCCTCAGTTAGGCACCCCGTGCTTGAGCACAGCTTCCAATGAGTAGATCTGTAATAAGCAGCAGGAATTGGTAATTAAGAATGAGGATGCAAGTTAGGAATGAAGTGAGGCAGTAAAGAAAGAAAAATTACAGGAGCCCTTCATTCAGTTAAGTTCCGAAATTTTAGTGAACCTTGGAATCAGAGAGCTCATCAAAACTCAAGTCCTGGGCCCTAGCCCCAGAGCTTCTAAGTTAGTAGTTCTCTAATTTAGACTTTGGGGCTGACTGAAAGCTGGGAGGGCCGTGTTATAAGCTCACAATTTAGGGGCTTGCTATAGCACCATAATGTCCTGATTGGATTGCTTTGTTATTGCCCTTCAATATCTATGCATTTTTAATAGTTGATTTGTAGGAAGTGAATATAACTCGTTGGGTCCAAATGAATGTGGTTTTAAATTGAAAATAGCTCCAGGATATTTGGTTGATGAATGTCTTCATTCAGGTTTGTCAGATAATGAAAAGAAAGAAAAAGAGCAGGTTGTCTGTTTCTTGGTCTTTTAAGCGGGCCTGCAATGTATTTCTTGATACTGTTTCTGACGGGCTGAAAGCTAGTGCTTTTTATTTCTGCTCTGGTTGTTAAGAAGCTACAGGACTATGTTTAACTGTACAAACTAGCCTAGGTTTTTCATATAAATCTTACTTTCAAACATTTTCATCAGTCTTATGGTACATATGTCTTTTTTTAAAAAGATTTTATTTATTTATTTTTAGAGAGAGGAGAAGGGAGGGAGAAAAATATTGATGTGCAAAAGAAACACCAGTCCATTGCCTCTCACACACCCCCAACCAGGGACCCAGCCCACAGCCCAGGCATGTGCTCTGACCTGAACCAACGCTGAATTGTGAATCAACGACCTTTCAGTTCGCAGGCCAGCACTCAGCCCACTGCACCACACCAGCCAGGGCTTATGGTATAACTCCCTTTAATGGCAAACTGCTTTAAATAATTTTTAAAGTACAGGGAGTATTAAAAAAATAACCCAAATCAAAGGGCCAAATTATGAGTGAATCCTCCAGAGCCAATAATAGAGGAAACAAATCCCTGGGTTGCCTCGAGGTGCATCATTTGGCTGAGAGCTTAAAGAGAACAGATAGATCGCCGCAGTGCCTAGGCAGATAATTAGTAAACAAGCTCAAATCTGGTTTTTCTATCTCAAACTGTAGGTCTTAATGGACTCGAAGAGAGCCTAAGTAGGTTTATTTGGACAATATTTATTGAATTCTTATTGGCACTAAATTAAACTAAAATCAACATTGATGAAATCACAAAATAGGATAGTAAAACTTATAATACTACTGAATACTTTCAATTGTTAGATAAGGTAGAATTTACCGCAATATTTACACACAGCATGCAGTGCAGTTATGCCAATATTCCTAACCAGAATTGCTGTTTGTGTAAAAATGAGATGTCGCAGAAGGTAGGCCACTGGGGGCGGAATGCACACGGCTAGTTGTAAGGTGGAATCCTGACCATAGGCGAGATTGAGCCTGTACTTGGAAGTGCAGATAACTGAACGTTCAATGGCCAGCAATGTGCCAGGCACTGTTCTAAATTCTTTACATGAATTAACTTGCCGAGTCCTTATAACAACCCTATTGAGGTAGGTCCTATTACTATACCATCTCATTTTACCAATGGGGCATGTGACTCATGGAGAGGTCCAGAGCTTGTCCAACACGCATGAGTAATGTGTGACCATCCAGAACCTGAACTCAGAAAACCTGGCTGTGGTGGAGACATTCTGAGCCACGTCACTGTGGTTGCCAAGAACACACTTCCCTCTCCTGAATCTTGCCTCAAGCTAATGAAATTTCTGGCACAGTATATGAAGCTTTAGTACAATGGATAAATTTGTAACTTGTTAGTAATACTTTTATTATGATGTGGCCATTTTAAGAGCTGTTTAATCCGTGTGATTTTTATTATAGTTCAAGCTCCACTTTTCCCCTATTGAAATTTACAACCAAATTGCATAAAATACCAGTGGCTCAATTTCCAGAAATCTATTATTATGCCAACATTACAAATATATCCGTTACGCCTTAAGAAATCCATATCTCTAAACTTTTAGAGTGTGAATGTACCTTAGTGATTGGTTAAGATTAATAATTTTTTCTCCCGCAGTCCTGAATGGCCATCTACCCTTTCTGCAGACACTCCCAGCACAATGGAGAAGATGAACTGGGAGTCCTTCAAAGGGAGGACTTGTTTTGCCTGTCATTTATCTTTGTGTCCCCAGCATTGGGCACAGTGCCTGGTCAAAAGTAGACATTAAAAAATAACATTTGTTGAGTTGAGTTGAAGTGGAAAAAAAAACATGCTTTAGTAGCTAGCTACCGCTGGGTTTGTTTTAGCCAGACCACTTACCAACTGTGATATTGACAATTTACTTTTGTTTTCTAAGTTTCACTTTCCTTCTAACATAGCGGTGTCCCGTGTCCTGTGTCCTGTGTTGAATGTCTGGGACAATGGAGATGTTAAATCACTATAATTTCCAGCTCCCTTCCACGGCTGCCCTCCTGTTGCTTGGCAGCTCTGATTGTTAAACTGCTTGTTTTTGTTCAGTGAAAGGTCGACTCTGTGAGTTTTACCACCTGGTCATATTTCTAGCATCTGGATCTACAGAGAATACTTTAAAAAAATCCTCGACTGAGGATCTGTTTATTGATTTGAGAGAGAGAGAGAGAAGGAGGGAAACACTGGTTGCCTCCCCTGTGTGCCCCAACTGGGGATAAAACCTGCAACCTGTGTATGGGCCCTGACTGGGGATAGAACCCTCAACCTTTTGGTGGAGGGGGACAATGCTCCAACTAACTAAGCTGCCCAGCTGGGGCCAGAGAATATATTTTTAAAATTTCCTATTCCACTTGACAACTTTAGCCCATGCCCAGTAGCTTCAAATATTTGGAAAGAGTGGTCCTGTCTTTCCTTTTTCATGCTAAACGTGTTTAGATCCATTAGTGCCACCTCCTGTGACGTGCCTGCAGGGCGTCTCCACATCCTGGTTATCACCGTCTTAGATCGACATCCAATGTCTCTCAAAAACGTGTTTGCTCTTTTTTTAGAAAAGTGTTTACTCTGGACTGTTTTTATTCCTTTTTGGAACCCTTGAACATTTGAAATGTTGGACCTAGGTTTTGAGTTTCTCATCTTAGGGTTTTCATCTTTTTTGACTTTTAACTTTGCAGTCATGCATTCATTCATTCTGCAGAGGTCTTCTCAGTGCTTACTAAGTATAACCCAGATGCTTGGAAACATCGACACACCAAAATCAGTGCGGCGTAGTTGTTTACAATGTTAGGCCCACTAAATGCGTGTGGAGACTGTTTCCTTCTACTTTTCAGTATCATGGAAATGGAAAGGGAGCTGTGTTTTACACAGCAGATATACCGTGCCCTGGATATTTATATGTGGAAACCTGATCCCCGATGGGACAGGATTAGGAAATGGGGCCTTTGGGAGACGATTAGGTCATGACCTTATTAAAGACATCTCAGAGAGCCCCCTTCCCCTTTCCCTGCGTGAGGGCACAGAAGCGGGCCCTCCCTGACACACAGCCTGCTGGCACTTGATCGTGGACTCCCCAGCCTCCAGAGCGATGAAAAATAAATGCCTGTTGTTTCAGCTGCCCAGCTTGTGATAGTTAGTTATAGTGCTCCAGATGAACTAAGACAACATATAATATTTTGTATAATAATATCACACTTGTCTTAGTCTCTCATTAAACCTACACATAGGTGAGCCTGCTGTGACCGAGTAAATGAAAAACATAATTTAAACAGCAGTTAGGTGCCATGGACCTCAGCCACCAGCACGTACTCATTTGGTTCTATGCAGAGCTGTTCAGTCAGGCTTTATGAATCTATTAGCTTCTGTTGCATCAATAGGCGGTTTGGTAATAGTGTGGAATTGTACATCAGAGAAGCTGAGTTTAGTTCTAACTGGACCATTTTAATAGTTGTGTGATTAAAATTATTTTCTATATAAATATCATAATAATACCTATTCTACTCCCTTTGAGTTTTATGAAGATAAGATATTTTTCATAAAAGTGCTTTATAAGGAATAGAGGACTCTGTAAGTGTTAGTTATCGTTTCAGAGTTTGGTAATCAGACTTATTCCCACCCAGCAAGATAAAAACAATCCATTAAAAAGATGAATTGAAATAGAGGGAGAGGCCGCCACACCTTCTGACAGTAGCCAGAGGAGTGGCTGACATCCTGGTACCAAAAGAGTTCACAGCATACATTGAAAAGCCAGTGGGTTGAAAGAGGAGAGCCATCTGGGTGATCTTATTATCAGTGTAAACAGCCTTTGTACCTGTCTGGTTCTTGAAAAGGTCACTGCATTATTACTCTATCCAGTATGGAATGTGCTTACTGATGACCTGCATCATGGGGAAAGATTAAACTATTTAATTAATGAATCCAATAAATAAGCTTTTCTTATGGTCCCTGATGTTTGGGCCAAATAACTGGCCACTGGGAGCTGTGTTCACCCACTGCTAAGTGAAATGGACACGTCCAGCTGAGGGACGATGTCACCCTTCTGTGAAGGCGTGGCTGGGGTAGGGCTGGAAGCTCTGTCCCTGTTTCACTCCTGCTCTCCCTGTTTGTTGGGAATGGACACCCCTCTGAAATGATGCAGAGCACCAAATAGTAAAGAATTATTGCTGTTTTTAATTGGTTTAAATAACTAATAATAATATTACAGCTAACATTTATGATAGTTTATGATACCTACCTTACACTCATGATCTTTTGATTTTCTTAAAAAATTTATAAAGCATGTAAGTACTGTCTCTCTCCCTCCTTTACAGCTGAGACTAAAAGAGGCTAAACAGCTTGTCCAACAAGTAGTCTAGCCGCTGTCCTGCGTCAGACAGCCTGACTCTGGAGTCCCTGCTCTCACCCGGACCAGTGCCTGCTTATTGGCTCTCTGAGTCCACCAGAGAGAGCTTCTTTCTTTTCATTCAAAATTCTTCTTTCTAACAACATTTGCTGACTCCACTATAAACAAATATCCCTGTTAACATCATCAAGAATCTGAAAGCAAAGTTTAACACTATATAGGCAATGTGCCTTTGGCAACTATAGTTACAAAAATAGGTATGTTTGTAAGATTAATTAATTATGGGCTGAAGGGATTTTTTTGTTTACACTTCTATGAATTTAACACATATGTAGATTTCTATAACCACCACCACAATCAGGATGCAGAGTAGTTTAATCACCCCCCAAACCTCCCCTGTATTGTGTGTTGCTTTGCAGTCATACCCTTCTCCCCAGACCTCTGACAACCAGTCATCTCTCCTCTATAACTATAGTTTTGTCTCTTCAAGAATGTTAGGTAAATGGAATTATGCAGTATGTACCCTTTGGAGTTTGGATCCTTTCTCTCAGCATTAATGCCTAATGAGATTTCATCTTGGTTATCAATAGTATCAATAGTTTGTTCCTTTCTATTGCCAAATAACATTTTCACTGTGTGGGTTCATGACAATGTTCTTTTTAACAACCTGTTGAGGAATATTTGGGTTGCTTTCAGATTTTGTCAATTACAAATAGAGCTGCTACTCTGAATATATATATATATATATATATACATATACTCATGTATATTAATATTTTTGTGTGAACATAGCTGTCATTTTTCTAGGGCAAATAACTGGCAGGGTGGGCACCCAGGGCTAGTAGGTAAGTGTGCATTGAACTTGGCCAGAGTGGCTGTGCCATGTTGTAGTTCCCCTGTCAATGTGTATGAGTTCCATTTTCTCTTCATTCTCTCTAGCACCTGATATTAGTTTTTTTTTATTGTTTTTAATAAATTTTAGCCATTCTTCCAGGTGTGTACTGGTAATCTCATCGTGGCTTTAGTTTGCATTTCCCTAATGGGTAATAGTATTGAACATCTTTTCATGTCCTTATTTGCTTTTCATACATTCTTCTTGGTAAAGTTTCTGTTCTAGGCTTTGCCCATTTTTTAATTGTGCTGTTTCTTAGGTACATTTTGAGAATTGTTTATATGTGCTGTATTCAAGACCTTGGTTTAGATATGTGATTTGCAAATATTTTCTGTCAGCTTGACTTTTGATTCCTTTTTAAATTAAATTTTATTTTTCAATTATAGTTTACATTCAGTATTATTTTGTATTAGTTTCAGGTGTATAGCATAGTGTTTAGATAGTTACAGACATTATAAAGTGTCCCCCTAATATTTCCAGTATCCATCTGATACCATACAGTTATTGCCGTGTTATTGACTGTGTTCCCTGTGCTGTACCTTACATCCCCATGATTGTTTTGTAGTTTACAATTTGTCGTTCTTAATCAGTTAACTTTTTTCATGCAGCTGCCCGACCCCTCTCATCTGTGGCATTCATCTGTCTGTTCTCTGTGTCTGTGAGTCTTTCTGTTTTGTTTATTTTTTTTCTTCAGACAAAACGTACGTGTAAAGGCCTTCACTTGATTTCATTCTCTTAAAATTTCTTTTGCAGAACACAGAGGTGGTTATTTCTATGAAGTCTGTTATATGAAAAAAGTCTTAAGTACTATGTTATTGGTATTTTTTTGTATTATGTTTTTTGTATCAGATTTAAGAACTTCTCCATCCCTAAGTCATAAGTATTTTCTCCTTTATTTTCATCTAAAAACTTTATAGCACTAAATTTAGGTCTGACTCCATTTTGAGTTGATTTTTGTATGAAGTGTGAAATTTAAGTAGAAATTCATTTGGGGGCATGTAAATGTTCCATTGTCCCATCACTGTTTGCTGGAAGACTAGTCTTTCTCCATTGAAGTGCTTTTATGGCTTAGTCAGAATCAACTGGCCACATTTTTGGAGTCTGTTTCTAAATTCTGTTCTGTTGGTCTGTGCGTGTCCATCCCTTTGTCCATACCACACCATCATCATGAAGTCAGAGAGGTAACAGGAAGCCAAGTCATGTGGGCAGGGCCTTATACACTATTAAGAGGCTTTTGGCTTTTACTTTGAATGAAGAGGGAACCATCAGAAGCTGTTGAGCCAAGGAGAACAGGACTTTCATGAGGCAGGGATAGGGGTCGGAGGTTAATGCGGTCATCCAGATGTGAGAAAATGGTGGTCTGGGCCAAGATAACAGGAGAAGGTGATGAAAAGAGGTCACCAATATTTTGAACATACTTTAAGAGTAGAGAACCAACATGACTTTTTAAAAAAGATTTTATTTATTTATTTTAGACAGAGGAGAAGGGAGGGAGGGCGGGTGGGAAAGAAACATCAATGCGTGGTTGTCTCTCGTGTGCCACTTACCAGGGACCTGACCTGGACAGCAGCCTAGGCATGTGCCCTGACTGAGTATTAAACCAGTAACCCTTTGGCTCACAGGCCGACACTCAATCCACTGAGCCACACCAGACAGGGTCCAACATGACTTGCTAATGGGTTGGATATAGATAACATGAGATAAGGAGGAAAAACAATAACATGAAGGCCAAGGTTTTTAGCTTAGTCAATTTGAAAATTAAGAAGGAGAAGTCTTCAGATGAAACAAGTTTTAGAAGAGAAGATCAGAAGTTAAGTTTTAGACATATAAGTTTTAAATTTCAATTAGCTTTCCAAATGTAGATGTTAAATGGGTAGTGGGAGATGAGGGACTAAAGTTTGGGAGAGCAATCTGGGGATAGAAATATAAATTTTGGAGTTATCAGCAGTAGATACTCTTTAAGGCTTATCACGGAAATCACCAAGACAGGATGTGTACATAGAAAAGAGAAGGGGCCCAAGCTCTGGGCCCTGGGCCTCCTAGGCACCGAGATGTTGGAAATAAGGAGGGAAACTACAAATAATAGTGAGATAGACAATAAACGGAGGATGGTTTCCAGAAACAAAATGAAGAAAGTGATGTCTACAGAGGAAGTGATGATCAGCAGTGGAAATGCTAATAGTCAAATCAGATGAGGAAACTGAATTGACCACTGGATTTAGCAAGAAGGGGTCATTGGTCACCTCAGTTAGAAAAGTTTCTCTAGAGTGATGGGAGTGAAAGCTTGGTTAGGGTAGGTTTCAGAGAGAACAAAAGAAGAACGAAGACAGAATAGAGGCCCACTTTTCCAGGAGATGGTTTTGTTTGCAAAGAGGACCAAAGAAAGGAGGAGGTTTCTAGGAGGAAAAAACAGGCTCAAGAGGAAATTTTGGGCTTTTTTTTTTTTTTAAGATGAAAGAAATAATTGCATATGTGAATGCCTATTGCTGACCATTTTGACCCAGTGGGGAGGGAGATTTTAATGATGTGAGAAGAAAAGTGAAAATGTCTAGAGCACTTGATCTCCTTGAGTGAAGAAGAGAGGAATGGGATCTGCTGCGGGAATGGAGGGGTTGCCTTTCGGAAGGAGTCAGGCTTTACCAACATCTGGCAATACCTGGAAAAGCAGAATATGTGGATGCAGATGTGAATGAACAGACTCTGAAAGTCCTCGTCGGGCTGCTTCGGGCTGCTTCCCTGAAGCAGGAAGCAACTGAGAGGGAAGATGCGGGGAGGTGTTGGGTGTTTGAGGAGAGACAAGTGGTGAGATAGTCACCTGGGAGAGTGAGCCACTAAGGTACCAGCCTGGGAATGAGTGGCGGGAGCTAGAAGAGACATTCCCTCATGAGGAGAAATTCTAGGAGTCAAGATCATCTGGGTGAATATTGAGAATCCAGGAATTTTTAGACCAGAAGTTCTGGAGTTATTGACAGTGAGCAAAGAGCTAAAGCCTTGAAGAAATGAGGAGTGAGTTGGCATTTGGCAGGTGACAGGATTCATGCTGGGAGGGGACAGGATGCAGTGACTCTGCCTACCCTGCCGCCCCTACCTTGTCCCAGTGGAAGCTACTGTTAATTTGTTTCCCTGCCAAAATGTACATATTCCCATTAAAAAAAAAATCTCATGAAGACATGACATTTAAAGCAGAGGAGTTTTAGGGAAGGAGGAAGAATGCTCCAAAAGCAGCTGTATATTGCAAAAGGGGGCACTCATCCCACCTCCAGGCTGGCACTGGAGAGGGCTGCAGGCCAAACCGTGCACCCCAGGGAGAGCCAGGCCTCCACTGAAACGGTGTAACGTGCATTACAGCCCTCCGTAAGGTCATCTTCCTGCCTCTGTAACCCCGTATGCCCACAGGGTCAGTGGCTATCAGCTGAACTGCATGCATTGTTGTGAGGAGCACATACACATCATTCTCTTCTTAACTGTTGTAAATATTTCCCCCCCATGATTTGGGAAGATTATTGTATTTGTCAGTGAGAAACAATACAACAGCTTTTGAATAGCTCCCCAAATGATGTTGATCTTTATTCAAAAATACCTTTGGCCTTTTTGACATTATCTTGGGGAGGTAATAAGGACCTACATCTCCATAATTTCAAACATTTTTGGGGAAAACTTCAAATATGAAAACACATGTAAATGTTTCCAGCATTGAGATGATGGACATCATTTGGACACAGCTTCAAAATAGTGCCATTTTGGTTTGTGATTTTTTTTTTCCTGCATTTGACCATAAGAAGAAGCATTAACTTCTGGCCCAATATGACAGTTCCATCAACTTCCTTTGGAATAGCCAGTTATTAAACTAGTGCCAAATGAAGAATTAAATGGGAAATGGCAGGGAAGGTCAAGCTAAATAAAGTTAGAGGTGGTGAGAGAGCATTCATCGCTCCAGGCGTACTGCAGAAACGGCAACTCTGGACCCGACGCTAGTAAAATAAAAAACCTTGCTGTGACTGGTGTGGTTTAGTCGGTTCAGCATTGTCCTACGAAGCGAAAGGTCGCAGTTTTCGATTCATAGTCAGGGCACATGCCTGGCTTGCGGGTTCAGTCCCCAGTTGGGGCACATTTGAGAGGCAGCTGATCTGGGTTTCTCTCTCCCATCAATGTTTCTCTCCCTCTCTTTCTCCTTTCCTTCCCCTCTCTCTAAATATAAATACTGCAATAAATAAAATAAACATTTTAGAAAAAAGAAGTATGTTTTCAGAGTAATCTTGTATAGGCTCTTTACTTAAGGGTAATTAAGGTTTTATCAGTTATTTATCACTAAAATTAATAAACAGTGAAAGGCAGCCTACTTTTTAAAATGTAGAATATTACTGTATATATGGATTTCTTTATTCCTTCTCTTCTTTCCCTCATCCCTTCCCTTCCCTTCCTTCCCTCCCTTCCCTCTACCATCTCGTGAATAGGATCAAACACCAATTTTCCACATCTTGGAGTATAAGAATAAAGAACTGTGCACAGTCTGTTTTGTGCATATTGATTCTTGGACTAAAATTAGCTTGATTCAGTTGCAGCCTTTTTTTCCCATCCAAGCTCAGGTTCTGCTCCCTGTGCAGACCGGGTGGGAGGAGGAGAGTAATGCACACCCAGCAGTTCAGCTGGAATGCTTAGTGGACAATTTTAATGTTCTTTTTTTATGTCTTGACCTCTATTTCCAAAGGACATTCTGCTTGGCAGATCTTGCCTGATTAAGATTTTGTTCAGGCATTCAATTCTCCTATGGGAATTTATAACTTAATCTAATAATCAAGATACCTCAATGTACTCAGAACTTAGTTTCTTGACAGTTATAGGAAACTTATACTTGAAAAAGACAGCAAATTAATAAGTGAGCTTAGTGATATAATGAATGTTGATATATATCTTGAATTATACTTTTTAATGCTTAATCAACAAAGATATTTTAAAAAATAAATACTGTGGACCAATTATTCTAGATTAATAGACCCAAGCTTTAACTTTCAATACTATGGCTATATATTGATTACCTCCTTAAGTAGCTTCCTCATCATCATTTGTTCAATAATATTAAAAATACTTAGATTTAGAAATAGTAGTCTGATAGTGATGGTTTCATTAAAACGTTTTTCAAAAAGAATTGTAACTAAACATCTTTTCTGAGCCCGTGATGGTGTATAGAAACCTCACTGCCTGCATTAGATTAGAGAAATCTGGAGTGTCAAAATGTATTTCCTGATGAGCTTTGGTATACAATGCGGCCACACAATTGTTTTAAACGATGGGATAGGATTTGGCTACCTGTATAAAAAAGGGGCCAGCAACCTTTTTCTAGATGGCAAAATATTCATTGTTAGAATGAAGGATATAGAAGAACCTGTCAGAATAATAACACCCCTCTTGCTCCCAAATATTAATGATAATGAAACTAGGCCTTTAGAATAATAAAAATCTTGCACCATTATTTGAATCAGTCTTTCATTTGCATTGCTTGCAATGAAATATTCTTTCATAACCTTTATTTTCCTTATCTTCTTAAGGAGCTTTGATAGACACCAAAATACTGAGATTTTGTAGGGTAGGGTTGTATTAATTTTCTTTTTAAAAAATATTTTATTTATTTATTTTTAGAGGGAGGAAAATGGAGGGAGAAAGAGAGGGAGGGGAACATCAATGTGTGGTTACCTCTCACACCCCCCCGCCATTGGGGACCCGGCCCACAACCCAGCCATGTGCCCTGACTGTGAGAACCCAATCAGCGACCCTCTGGTTTGCAGGCCGGCACTCAATCCATCAAGCCACACCAGCCTGGGTGGGTTGTGTTAATTTTCTATGACTGTGATAACAATATACTTCAAATTTTGTGGCTTCAAACAACACAGATGGATTCTCTTTACAGTTCTGGAGTCCAGAAGTCTACAGATACTGGGCAAGGGTCAAGGTGTTGGTAGGACTGGACTTCTGCTTGGAGGCAAAAGTGGTGTGTCCAGTTCCTCTTCCAGAGTCCATCTTTCTCCAGTGCCTAGAACAGCATTCTCTTTCATTGGCTGCTGAGCCCTTCCTCCCTTTTCCAGAGCTAGCAGTGTGGCATCTTGTTTCAGTACCACATTGCCTTTTTTTGTGTCAGATCTTCTGCTTTGATCCTATAAGGACACTGTGATTGCCTTTAGGGTCTACCCAGATAATCCGGGATAGTCTCTCCAGCTCAAAGTCCATAATTACCAAAAACAAACAGCCAGACATCCAGCCACCCCCCTGGTCTAACCAAAATCACATCTGCTAAGTAAAGTAACA
The DNA here is from genome assembly GCF_021234435.1 of Artibeus jamaicensis. Classification (NCBI taxonomy): domain Eukaryota; kingdom Metazoa; phylum Chordata; class Mammalia; order Chiroptera; family Phyllostomidae; genus Artibeus; species Artibeus jamaicensis. The sequence goes on from NW_026521486.1 coordinate 39,072,342, forward strand.
TTCACAGGTTCCAGGGACCAGGACCTGTCTTTGTGGTGCCATTTCTCAGCCTACCACTGGAGTGATACTTCTTCTTATTATAAATGCATGTTCTAGACCCTTAAGAAAGAAAGGAAAAAAAAGAAGAATCAAAGATAATAAACTAACTTTGGCTAGTAGTCAATTCATTATTATATCTTAATTTATTTGATATAAATAAATTCTCTATTAGTTATAAATTCTCTATTAGAACAGAGAGAGAAGCTATGTTTAAAATTTACAGGATTCAGAACAGTAGAGTTGGCGATGCCCATTTTATGGCCGTTTGCTCACCCATTCATTTGTTTTACATCATCTTTTCAGCTGATGCCATCAGCAGAGAAGGGCAACGAGTCACTCCAAGGTCAGACAGTGTTGTTGTGTAACTCTTATTGTAATGGGGAAATCCACCATTAAGGTTCTGATTGAGAGAAATACTATTGAGTTGGCAGATGCTTTTGATGTGTATGTGCAGATAATCATATGTTACCACAATTCTTCAGACTTTGGCAAAGATAAATGGGAATTCTGTGCTGTACTTTATTTGCTGCAAAATTTATCCTTCAGGCATGAGCATTCTGTGAAGCACCCACCCTGTGCAAATGCTGTACCAAACACTGCTAGAAATATGTGTGAGGCAGTGCCTGCCCTTACTAGACTGTTCAGAGGGATGAGATGAATATATAATTAATTCTAGTACTGGAAGGCACTTCTCTCCCCCTGAGCTGTTCTTATCAGATAGTGGCCCAAATTAAAGCAGGAAATATACCTGCCTGACATCCTCTGAATACACAGACTGGTTAGTATCTTCTGGGAAACATCCAGTGGGTACTACTTGGCTGGCCAGCCTAAGAGAAGTATTATTAGTGACTTAATGCCAGGTTCCTCTTTGTTTACATAACAGTATCTTCAGTATCTTAGATGCCTGTGAAATTGACCAATTCTCTACTAGCAGCCTGTGAGTTGTGCTTCTGTCTGAAATGAATGGATTATGGATTACACAACTGCTTTTGGAAACAGGCTTTCCCTGATACAGTCCACCAAATCACAGGCTAAAAACAGTTGTTTTGGGGAATATAGGATCTGGGCTTGTTAATCTTTAAAAAGAAAAAAAAAAACAATTGCTAGGGAATTTTGTTGAAGCCTAGCGATATAACATTTTATGTTGGGTAATGTAGATGCACAAAAGAAAAATTGTATTAAGTAATATATCCCTTATAAGTTTACTGCTTAACACTTTGCAAATAATTGAAGTTAGGAGATTTGGATTTTATTTTTACAGCTAAGTGTAGATTTTCCAAGTGTATTCGCCTTCATATTTTCTAGGGTTTAACACTGGTTATGCATATATTAGTTGAGTAACCTTAGGCAAATGAATTATCTTCTCTGGGCCTCAATATTGTTATCTATTAAGTGGGAATGATAACAATGCCTGTCTCCTAGGTGTTGTGATGGTTAAATGAATCCTTACGTGCGACACCCTTGGAACAGCACCTGGCATGTAGTCAGCACTGAGTATTAGCTATTGTATTTCATTGCTGTTCGCTTGTGGTTTCAAATGTATTTAGAATTGTTTCTTAAGAATAGTATTTTAGAAGTAGAATTACTGGGTCACATGATACAAGATTTTTTTTTAAGATCATGCATATGGCCATGTCACTTTTTTAAAGTATCAAAGCAATTTATGTTCCCACAAGTAATAGCAAGGAATTCTACCTTTATTGAGCCCCGGTAAGCAGTAAGCTTTTTAACACTTTCAGATTGCTTATTTAGTAGGCGAATCATGGCATTTCAGTATTTATCTTTAAAGTCGTGGAGAGGTAGGGACATAGTTGATCTTGTTAGTCAGTATATTCTAGAACAGAGCTTGATATATAATAAACACTCAGAAAAAGGACAAATGAATACATGAGAAATTTGCCACTTTTGTTAATTTGTGGAATAAGAATTTATTCATTAATAATATTAATAATTCATTAACTAAGGACAATACCTATTTTATAATTTTGCAGATTTATTTATTAACTTTAGATTTCTATTATTTATGTGTGATTCAGGAAATTATTGATTTTTTTAATCATTTGCCATGAGTATATCACCCAGTTGTTATCTGCCTTTTGATTGTATTTTACTTTTGACACAATGAAGTTTTGTTAATTCTTGTTTTAAATCCGCTACTTGTTTCCTATGAGATTATGAGATTCGTTTAAGGGTTTTTAAGCATAGAATGTTTTTTCTTACTTCCCCTCACCCATCAAAACTATAGTAATTTAAGCTAATTTCTGTCAGTTTTATGGTTTAATTTTTACTTTTTATGCTTTAATCTATGTGAGGTTTAGTTTGGTTTGTGGAACAGTGTGGGAATTTAGATTAAAAATCTTCCCCTAGACCTGGGTGATGTGATTTAGGGGATTGAGTGCTGGCTTGTGAACCAAAGGGTTGCTGGTTTGATTCCTAGTCAGGGCACATGCCTGGGTTGTGGGCCAGGTCCCCAGTAGGGGGCATATGAGAGACAACCACACATTGATGTTCTCCTCCTTCTCTTTCTCCCTCTTCCCCTCTCTAAAAATAAATAAATAAAATCTTTTAAAAAATCTTCCTGTAAATAACTAAATATCCCAACTTCATCTCAGCATGGTACCCCTCTTTTTATAAGAATATTACATTTCCACCTATACTTTTATTTAAGTGTATCAAAAATAGTTTAATCACCAAAGAGCATATGTGCATGACCCGTGAACATGGACAATGGTGTGGAGATTGAAGGGGGCCTGGATGGAGGTGAGCAAAGGAAGGGAAAGCAAGAACAACTGTTATAGCATAAACAATAAAATACAGTAAAAACAACAGGTTAATCAGAGTAATTACAACCTAAAAAAATACCCGGAATATTTTTACAATGTTGGAGAATAAAAAATGAAAAGAAAGAGTTGTTTGTAAAGCCATTTTTAATTCAAGTGAAAAAAATAGAGATACTTAGTATATTATTACAATTTTCTACAATATACAGCTTTTATGATTTCACATAGATTTTAAAGACATGATTTACCAGCTTTTTAGAATTGGCTTAAGTCCTGGGGTTCAGGGTGTATGTTTCTGATGACAGTCTCAATAACTACTTTGGATATCAGAAAAGCACCAGTCAAATTTAGTCTTATCTCTCCCAGTCTAAATATTCAGTAGTCTTCAGGTTTCTTATCAGGTCTGAAAAGGTTATTGTGTACATAGTTTCTGAATAGATTATTTTGGTCTGAGTGATTTTCTTTATAATTTCCCTTGAATTAAAATGGATTTCTTTCTTAATGACACTTATGTCCTTTTCCACAAGGACACCTACATTGTTCTGTGTGCACTGTACGGTGTTTTCCTGTCTATCTGTCCTATCTCTGTTTGTCTTCTGTTCTATTCTGTCATTCTTTCTACCTACTTTATGTCAGGTTTTCTCTTTGTAATTATTGCCATGTAACAATGTACTTAAAGTTTACTAGTTCTATCTTCTGTTAACTAGTTTTTCTTCTGTTTCAATTATTTTGATGGCTCTTTGATTTCATTTGTAATTCATGTCTAAGTGGTCTGATTCAGTTCGTTTTTAGATTATCAGTATGACTGTAGTTTTGATGGATAGAATACAGACCAAGGCTTCTTTTTTTTTTTTTTAAGCTTTGTTGAGTTAGTATTTCTTGTAGGGGTAGCTTTAGCTTTAGGACATAATTAGTTCAGTTGTCCACAGGTAACAAGAATCCTTTTTTTGTCAGCGTTTCCAAAATTAAAATCATTGCTTTTATATATATTCTTTAAAATGAAATATGGAAACTGGTGGTATTCATAACCAGACATTGCAAAGATCAGTACTAAGGTTCTTCTGTATTGGAAATAGAGAGCTAATAATAGCACCTACTCATAGAATTTTTCAGTCTTATTTTTGTTTTGCTAATAAGTGCTCAGTATGACAGAGCTTTTCTTAAGGAGCATTTGACTCTGTCCCCCTTAGCCCTTCTCCTTTATGCAAATAAGATGACCCCTCCATCCAATCAAATCATCAAAGCAGGCTTTTCATCTTTTTAATGGAATATCAACCTTGCCACCTGCTTGCCTGGTACCCAAAGCATATACATCTCCCTTCAGTCTACAACACAGAATATTTTTCAGAGGCTGTCATCAGAGAGGGTACCCCCAATTGCCTACTTGCTATTCTATTCTTGTCAAAAAGCCAGATGACAGATGTTCAAGGACCATAACCCAAGCGACGTGCAGTCTTCCAACTCTTCCATGATTTCTTAAGTTGTTTCTTATCTTGACATAGGTATCAAAAAGCTGTACACACATATCAGCAGTGTGTTGTATTGTTGAAAAATATGGACTCAGAAAGTCAGATGAGAATTGGGCTTAAATTCACCACTTAGCGCTCAATGGAGTCTTGTTAAATCACATACTTTTTCTAAGCCTTAGTTTCTTCATTTGTACAGTGGGGGAAGAAACAATAGTGAAGAAATGTATTTCTCTTGAATATCTAATGGTATTTTAAAAAATCAGATAACTAGAATTGTACGACTCTACTTTCTTTTACATTAGTTTCCTGGGAATCTAAGAGCGCTGTTTAAAGCTCCATTAGAGTGACTTCTTGAGACCTGGTCAGGATACTGCTGCTTGGTATGTGAGTTTTTTGCCCACGCAAGCAGTCTGTTGTCTAAGATCAGTTGATTTTCTTAAAGCAGACAGTGAGTTGAATTATTGGTTTATAGTCCTAACTGCTGTGGGTACAATTTCCCTGGAACAGACAACTGAGTCATGTTGACACAAGGGGTCTCAGTTCTTAGTCCTGATATTTACGTCATGTTTATGCTGGTGGCCATACTTTGCAAGGGTATGCTCTTCTCTTTTAAAAATTTAAAGAATTCCCTGTTTTACTTTGACTGCTTTATTAATCTGCATGTTTTATTATAAATGGCCTCAAAACATTTAAACAGAGAGTATTAATAATTAATAATAATAAAAATAAAAAGTGATAATATAATCCAGATCGTCAGTAGAGATAAAGAAAGCATAGGAGGCTGTACAGTGTGGTGGTAAAAACATGAGATCTGGAGACAGGGATGTGGGTTTGAATCACGGCCCTGAGCATGTTGTTTACCTCTCACTGCCTCAGTTTCCTAATCTGTTAGATGAGCATAATATTGCCATATAGGGTTACTTCAAGAATAAAATAAGATCGTGCAAAGCTCTAGGAAGTTACTAGAATAAATGCCTAATAAGCAGTAGTTTACAAAAGAGCATAAAATCACATCTTGGCCCCACATTGATTTTTAAGGACTTGACTACTGGGTTGAAGCAAGACTGACATCTGGAAGGAAAAAGCACCCAGCACCCGGCTTTTCTTACCAAGAAAGTGAACTACTGTAGATAAAATGTGCCTGACTTTAACCTGGCTCCTGTTGAGTTTAAGAATTATTTAAAGAATATCACAAAGTGCTGATTTGGTTAAATTCACTGAAAAGGTCTAATTTCAAATTTCAGAACTGGTGATGGAAATGGTACTCATGGGACTTCAGTCTTAAAATCAGGACACCCCAAGGAGCAGCCAACATTGCTTCCAGTCCTCTTTGCAATTGATGCAAAGACTTTTGCTGGCTGATGATGGCACATGTGAAAAAAATATTGAAACTTCCCAGGTCTGATTTGATTTTTTGCACAGGAAAGATTTTGCAGTACAAGCCCAGGGGGATTTTAATAGTACATTTGTTAAAGCTGGGAGCAGTGAAACAAGGAAGGACTTAAGGTAGAAGAAGCACTGGGAGATACTCTAGTTGGTGCTCTGCTTTGGCTTTCTAGAAACATTATACTGAAGAGGTGAGCCAAGGCAGGGCTGCTTTTAGCTCACAGGGAAGTCAGAGAAAAGAGGGGCTGGGGGGACAGGATCAGGAGTAAGCCTGGGGTAAGCCGCTGCTGCCTACTGCTCCCCTACTTGCAAGTCTTGTAGGGAACCTTAGAGTTTACAAGGAAATAAAATGTCCATGCCTGAAAATAGGCAGGGGCATGCTCTGGAGAGAGCCCGCATTTGCATCCTTTATTTGGGGGGGTTTATCTTTTTTCTCCAGGTGAGAATTTCAGGGGACGGTTTCAGCAGAATATTCATCAGCTTTCCAGGTGCATTTTAAATATGCTGATACATCAAAGTGAGTGTATAGGGAAGTTTTGGATTATTCTCTGGTCAGCTTCACTGATTTACTTTTATCTTGGGTCTGTCTGGCTCAAATCAGGTTTTTGTTATCTGTTCTCTTGACTACTTCTGTCCTTGGGTTTGGCTGGCACAAATGGCAATAATTGGGTCTCCGTCCTCTACCTCCTTGTCCACAGTCATTCAAGCTGTGTACTCTCTGGTCAGGGAGGGGACATATGAACCATTTGCTCTCAAGTAGCCTTGGTTAGGGAAGATGATGTCTTGTGATGTACTACCTGGCTGTAAGTTGTTCAAACTGTTCGGCCTGGGTTAATTTTCTTCTCTCAGTTTTCCCATTCTACTTGCCCAGGAATTTTCCTAGCTTCTTACTATCCTGCCTTAGAATATTTATATTAAAAAATAGTTGTTGGTGAATAATGTAAAGATGCAAATAATGTCTTTGAGGCTAGAGAAAGTTGAATGGCTGTTTAGTTCATAGTTATTTCTCCTCCTCCTCCTCCTCCTCCGAATCACCCGATAACTAGGAGAAAAATAGAAGGGATTAGTCACTAAAGAAGAAAAGAATTGATTATCTCTACCTCCAGAAATAATACTATAATAATGTAGCAGATTTCCACCAAACCACTAAAATTTTTCTTTTGCTGTTTTTTGCTAAATAGGGTGAACTGTTGAGTAAGCATTCTTATAGTTATTTGTAGCTTTTCCAATGTTTATTGGTTTTACTCTCCTCTCCCACTATTCTGCATTCATCAGATATTTACTGAACACCTTCTATGCCAGATACAAGACAAAATCCTTGTTCTCATGAAACTTCCATTCAGGTTGGTGAGATGAACAGTGAACATAATTAGAATATCCAGTCATGTTGTAAAATGGGAAATATTTGGAGAGACTGGGTTATTGTGTTGGGGATGTGACATCCAGAATTCTGTATTGATCTTGTTCAGTTTGAGATGCCTGTGAGAGCTCTGAGTAGAGAAGACAACAGCCAGAAGATAATGAGATACACAGTCTGGATCTCAGGGTAGAGAATGAGGCTGGAGAAAGAAATTTAGGCATTATCAGTAAATAGATGACATTTAAGCCATGGGTGCAGATATGATCACCTATTAAATGACAAGGAAGATGTCCAAGGATCTGACCTTGGACACTCCAATGTACAGAATTCAGAGAAGAAAAGGATGAGCCATTAAAGGAAACTAAATCCTAGCGATAAATGTGTTTCCAAAAGGAAGAAATGGACAGGATGGGGAGGGTGTGGGAGTGGGAGTTGGCTGGAGCCGGGAAGCTGGGGAGCCTGTACATTACTCAGTACCAGTCTTTAGAGAGAGGAACTTCAGTGGATGGAGCAGAATGTGGTGACAGATGGTAAAAAACGGGGGGAAAAAAAGGTTCAAGCAAGCAAACTTCCTGGTACCCTGGGAAGCAGACCTGGGATGGAAAAGTGAACCTGGGTTTAACGGGCAAGAAGCCTGAGGTGTACAAGGATCTCTCTCAAACAGAACGTGTTTTTATGTCCTGGCTGGTGTAGCTCAGTGGATTGAGCGTGGGCCTGCAAACCAAAGAATCACGGTTCAATTCCTGGTTGGGGCACATGCCTGGGTTGCAGACCGGTTCCCAGCAGGGGATACATGAGAAGCAACCATACACTGATGTTTCTCTCCCTCTCTCCTTTCCTTCCCCTCTAAAGATAAATAAATAAAATCTTAAAAAAAACACCAAAATGTGTTTTTATATATGGGTTCTTTGAAGTGATTTAATTGACCCTATAGTTTGGTTAACAATATCTAAATCTATTTTAAAGTAAAAAAAAAAAAAAGGTAATTATCAGGAATTTTAAGGTAAGACTGTGAAGGATTTTAAAAATACGAAATGGCAACAGCAAATTCTTATGAAATCCCCCTCCGCTCCACACACACACACTGAGAGTTCATTTGGCTAATAGTGATTCTTAATATATAATTTATAATATTTCTTTGGCCTCGGCCCACAGGCTAACTACAGACATTTCTTAATTAGTCCTTTTGTTGCCTAAGATACCCATTGAAATTCAGGGCAGGGAAAAATGCATCACTGGCCTTTGTGTATGTATGAAAGGCCTACTCATTAGACTTGATTTGCTCTAAAAGCTTCTTTCCCCTGCAAACAGAGAGGGACCCTATGTGTGAAGTGCGGTCAGCAGGCTCTTCCAGAACAACACAGACACCAGTCGCTCTCTAGGCGGAAGCCGTCCTGCTCTCTCAACAGCTCTGCTCTGGCTGTAGGAGCCTCTGGCTAGCAGGTGCCAAAGGAAGACTCATGCTTGCTTTTCAAAATTCTTTCCCAGGGCTGGGGGATGGGATCCCTCCATTAAGCTCCTGTGTGGCACTCGAAGTCTCCAAGGAGGTATAAAGCTTGTTCTCATCCTCCCAACATTCCATTTTCTCTCTCCATTAGAGTCCGTCCTTTGAGCCAAATAAGACTGTACTCAGCGCTTAAGGCGATGACCTCTTCTCTCTCTGTTTTCATAGTGCTCCTTACCTCCTCTTGAGTTTGGAGACCCAGAAAATGAGGAATTCATTTTGCAGAAAACTCTTCATTTCCTCTTTGTTTATTTTATTCTTTTCCTTTCAGTCTGTTTTCTTTGGCTTTCTGCTAAGTGTCTAAATCAGAGTCTTTGTGATCCCTAGTAGCTCAGACTTAGAGATCTGGGGCTTGGGTGAAAACGTGCAGCCGTCCTTTCCTCCCTCTGCACCCTCATCTCTCTGGGCCTCAGTTCACTCACTCCTGTAGTAAAAGAGACAGTATAGATTCTTTTAATTTTAACATATATACCATATGCTTAGTTGCCAAGTACTAATAAATTTTAGTTAATATGTATAGTTAATGTTATGAACATATATGTTAGTAACATATATGTCAGTCTTATTAGTTTTGTTAGACCTGTCAGTCTTGTTATTACTAACTAATTTTAGTAATAAGGTAGTTACAGAATAGCTTTTGGGATATAAAGTACAGTCTAGGAAATGGAGTAGCCAAAGAACTTACACACATGACCCATGAACAATGGTGTGGGGATTGCCTGAGAGAGTGAGGGGTGCTTGGCAGAGGAGAGCAGAGGGTGAAAATTGGGACAACTGGAATAGCATAATCGATAAAATATAATTTAAAAAATGCAACACTCCCCAAAAGAAAATCAATAACAAGATCCTTGGGTAAGGATTAAAAAGAGAAAAGAAAAGAATAGTTCTTTTTGGTAATAACTCCTGTCCTCGTGTAGTCCTCCTCCCTGAATTCTTTTAGGCAGTTTAGTGGCGGTAAAAGGCTCTTTCTGAGTGTGCTGGACCTCAGTTGTCTTCAGCTTGAAATAACCCACAGGCCGAAGGGCACATTCTGGAGAGGTTTATTCTGCTCAGTCTCAGCTTTGATAAACTGGTGAAGACGGCAAGCACAGGTGACAGAGAGAGGTCTGGGATTTCCAGGTGCAGCTTGAGGGCCCTCTCTTAATGTCATGGTATATACTCTGCATCTAGGCTGTGAACCACGAAGATACACACAAGATACCGGTTTTGAGGGAAGTCAGGCTAAGTTTACAAAATAGCCTTGTATACCTTGCTCTCTTCATTGGTTTAATTAGATAATATAATCTAAGAAGCCAAGTACCAATCATCAACCTATAAATTCCCTACAAATAATATAGACAAGCTAGTAGAGTGTGCATCATGGAGTTTCAGGCTTTAAATAGCACATTATAAGTCACTAGTTAGTGCATTTCATCCTTGTCATGGCCCAGGTTAGTCACAGATATCCAGGGGTCCCTGGAGAGGACAATAGAGCTACATTGGACTGGTCATGAACCACAGTCTTACACAGTAGTCTCCATCATTTGCTAATATTGTTTACCTCTCACCAGGACCTTATAACTTTTAAATGTCTCTACCTAGATCTTCCCCTATATCTCAACTTATCACACCTGTCACATCAAAATTCCTTTTTGTAGGTGATTCCCAAATTCAGCTTCCACTTCTAAAGGCAAAAGGAAAAGCTGATATACCAGGAAGACCTTGGTAAGGAGAGTTCTTTGGGAAACTTCATTGTAGATTGTGAGAAGTAGAAATTTGATCACTTTTAATACGTACTTACAAGATACATTTTTTTAATTTCTTAGACTTTAATGTAATTGTTGATATTGGAATGCCATTTAAGACAGCTCAATATTTTGGAGTTTGTACCTTATATTGTAATAAACACATATTAACCATGTTCATTTTCATGTGGGAGTACGATGGCTCTACAGGTGAAGCTTGAAAATAAGATATAAAGGAACTCTGGAAGTATGTAAGTGATGTTCAGAACAGTGGGCCAGGGTGGAAACTGGGTTGATGTGAGGAAAACAGGAGTGAGATTTTTACTCACTGTATATATTTTTATTATTTCTGGGTCTGGCATCAGTATCTCCTCATCTTAAGATGTTTTTTTAAATTTATTTCTTATTGATTATGCCATTATAGTTGTTCTATTCCCCCCTTCATTCCCCTCCACCCTACCCCCCCGTCCCCACCATTACCCCCCCTTTAGTTTATGACCACGTGTCTCAATTTCTTTAGATTCTATATTTCCCATACTATTCTTGCCCCCCCCGTATATTTTCTATCTACTATCTATGCTACTTATTTTCTGTACCTTCTCCCCCCTTCTCCTTCTCCCACTCCCCTGTTGCTAACCCTCCATGTGATCTTCATTTCTATGGTTCTGCTCCTGATCTAGCTGTCCTCTTAGTTTGCTTTTGTTTTAGGTGTGGTTCTTAATAACTGTGAGTTTGCTGTCCTTTCACTGTTCATCTTTTTTATCTTCTTTTTCTTAGGTAAGTCCCTTTAACATTTCATATAATAAGGGCTTGGTGATGATGAACTCCTTGAATTTGATCTTATCTGAGAAGCACTTTATCTGTCCTTCCATTCTAAATGAAAGTTTTGCTGGATAGAGCAATCTTGGATGTAGGTCTTTGGATTTCATGACTTGGAATACCTCTTTCCAGCCTCTTCTTGCCTGTAAGGTCTCTTTTGAGAAATCCGCTGACAGTCTGATGGGAACTCCTTTGTAGGTGACTGTCCCCTTATCTCTTGCTGCTTCTAGGATTCTCTCCTTCATTTTAATCTTGGCTGATGTAATGATGATGTGCCTTGGTGTGTTTCTTCTTGGGTCCAACTTCTTGGGGACTCTCTGAGCTTCCTGGATTTCCTGGAAGTCTATTTCCTTTGCCAGATTGGGGAAATTCCCCTTTATTATTTGTTCAAATAAGTTTTCCACTGGTGGCTGTTCCTCTTCCCCTTCTGGTACCCCTATAATTCGGATGTTGGAGCATTTACAGATGTCCTGGAGGTTCCTAAGCCTCTCCTCATTTTTTTGAATTCTTGCTTCTTGACTCTTTTCTGTTTGGCCATTATTTGCTTCCTTCTGGTCCACTCCCTTGATTTGAGTCCCAGTTTCCTTTTCATCGCCTTTGGTTTCCTGTGCAATTTCATTCATTTCAATTAGTTTCGCCTTCATATGTTTGTATAATTTGTGGCTATAATCAACCAGTTCTGTGAGGATCCTGATGACCAGTGTTTTAAACTGTGCGTCTGAGAGTTTTGCTATTTCTTCATCACTTAGATTTATAGGCTCTGGGGCTTTGAGTTCTTCTTGAGCCATTTTTGGTCTGTTCGCGCCCGTTAAGTGTGAGGAGCGGAGCCTTGGACTCCCAGGTTGCTGGGTTGTGATGCTGTATGTGGAGGCGGGGTCAGAGCGGGGAAAATGGTGGCGCTCTCTGCTGCTGCTGGGGGCCTGCTGGGTCCCATCTAATTGCCCACTCCCTCGCTTGTCTATCCGTGCACGAATGCATGACCACAGTCCACCTGTAGCCCTGCTTTCTTGCTGTTTCCCTGAGGTCGCTTGCTGTGTCACTCACTAGGTCCAACCCTGAGCCTGGATTCCGTGGGCCTGAGTCCATCTGACCGAGTTTTCCTGTGCAACCCCGCTCCACCAGCTGCTGGTTTCGCCCTTTACCGGTCAGGCTGAAGAATTTGTTGTTAACAGACTTCCGAAAAGTTCAATTTTCTGTGTTCTGGCTCTGTTTTCTGTGGCTAATATTTAGTTGTCTCTAAACTTGGTTGTGTGAGAAGGCACGGCGTCTCCACCTATGCCTCCATCTTGGCGGAAATTTCTAAACCTTTAAGATGTTTATGAGATAGGTTAGAAGCATACGTACATAGCGAGTGAAATTTTCAAAGGATCTTCAAATGGTTACTGATAAGAACGTTCTCAAGGATCTCCAACACAATCCTACAAAAGTCTTTAACTAACTTTTAGAAAACTATTTATTAATGAGTAGATACTCTGCTTTCTCACATAACCAAAAGGAGAACAACAACAAATTCAAAAATGAAAAACAACTAGAACTGCCAGAAAGTCAAACTGTATGGGAATCCGACAACCGAGAAGTTAAGGAAGAAACATCATCCAGACTGTGCCACAACTGAGTGAAGTGACTCGCCCTGCCCTGGTGAATACCTAAGGTTCTACCCCTTACAATGTACCAGGTGTTCCAAGAAAAAGACATATGGCCCAAATGAAAGAACAGAGCAAAGCTCCAGAACAAAAAAACTAAGCAATGAAGAGATAGCCAACCTATCAGATGCAGGGTTCAAAATGCTGGTAATACGGATGTTCATAGAAATGATTGAGTACGACCACAAAATGGAGGAAAAAGTGAAGGCTATGAAAAGTGAAATGAAGAAAAATATACAAAGAACCAAGAATGAAGGGAAGGAAACAGGGACTCAAATCAACGATTTGGAACAGAAGGAAGAAATAAGCATTCAACCAAAACAGAATGAAGAAACAAGAATTTAAAAAAATGAGGAGAGGCTTAGAAACCTCTGGGGCAACTTTAAACATTGCAACATCTGAATCATAGGGGTGCCAGAAAAAGAAGAGGAACAGCAAGAAATTGAAAACTTGAAAAACTAATGAAGGAGAATTTTTCCAATCTGGCAAAGGAAATAGGAAGTCCAGGAAGCTCAGAGAGTCCCAAAAACATTGGACCCAAGGAGGAACACACCAAGACACATCATAATTAAATTATTGAAGGTTAACGATAAGGAGAAAATCTTAAAAACAGCAGGAGACAAGGAGACAGTTACCTATAAAGGAATTCACATAAGACTATCAGCCAATTTCTCAAAAGAAACCTTGTAAGCAAGAAGGGGCTGGAAAGAAGTATTCAAAGTCATGAAAGGCAAGGACCTACATTCAAGCTTACTCTATCCAACAAAGCTATTGTTTGGAATGGAAGCAGAGATAAAGAGCTTCCCAGATAAGGTCAAGTTAAAGGAGTTCGTCATCACCAAGCCCTTATTTATTATATGAAATGTTAAAGGGACTTATCTAAGAATAAGAAGAGCAAAACTATGAACAGTAAAATGAAAACAAACTCACAGCTATCAACAACTGAACCTACACAACAAAAACACTAAGCAAACAACTAGAAAAGAAATAAACAATCACAGAAATGGAGATCACATGGAGGGATCTCAGTGGGGAGGGTAGAATGGGGGAAAAGGTACAGGGAATAAGAAACATAAATGGACGGTACAAAATAGACAGAGGGAATAGTATAGGAAATGGAGAAGCCAAGGAACTTACATGCACAACCCATGGACATGAACTAAGTGGAGGGAATGCTGGTGGGAGGAGCAGTGCAGGGCAGGGGGGAAAAGGGGGAAAAAAACTGACAACTGTAATAGCATCATCAGTAAAACATACATAAAAAAACCACTTACTCATAAAGATGTACGATAGCTTTTAGAAATACTTTTTCATTCATTTCTGACAAACTCTGGAGTTGAGCTGAAAAGCCGTCCTCCTGCTTTTAGAGGTAAGAAAACAAGGTCCCCTGGCTGGTGTGGCTCAGTGGATTGAGTGCTGGCCTGTGAACCAAGGAGTCAGTGGTTTGATTCCCAGGCAGGGCACATGCCTGGTTTGTGGGCCAGGTCCCCAGTAAGGGGTGCACATGAGGCAACCACAAATTAACGTTTCTCTCCCTCTTTTTCTCCCTCCTTTCTCCTCTCTCTAAATATAAAAATGAATAAAATCTTTAAAAAGAAAAAAAACTTTATAAAAGAAAACACAAAATCCCAGAACTGTCTTTTGCTGTAAGGCAGTATCTGAATCCAGGGCCATGTCCAGAACTCTGTTTACTCTCCCACATACCTCTGTATCAAACAGCTGTCTCTCCGAAGCTGTTATCTTCCATACTATTCCATATATTGAAGACCTTATCTGAGTAACTACATACACTATTTTAAGCTTTATCCTCTATTACCAGTGTTTGGGCTAAACTTCATTTCTTGGATAATACAAATGTTTTATGGCACAAAAAGTAAACAGCTAGGTCAGACCTGCCAGGTATCCTGTAAGAGATGAATTAGTCAGCCTCTACTGTACACACATCCCTAAAATGTCAACAAAAATAGTGTCTCTGATAACCTTCGGTCTCCTGGGGGGTTCTGTTGTACATTTCAAAGCAAGTTATAAATTTCATTAGTTCCCTCTTTCTGTTCAGCCTTTTCATCCTGATGGTACTCATCTTACATTTGTGATCTTCAGTCCCTTCTCCTTTCTCATTGCTCTAAATCGTTGCTTTTAATATTTACTTCCATTAAAAAAAGTCATTTTAGCCCTGGCTGGTGTAGCTCAGTGGATTGAGCGAGGGCCTGCGAACCAGACAATCGCGGTTTGATTCCCAGTCAGGGCACATGCCTGGGTTGCAGGCTGGTTTCCTGCAGGCCAGTTCCCAGCAGGGGATGCACGAAAGGCAACCGTACATCGATGTTTCTCTCCCTTTCTCCTTCCCTTCCCCTCTAAAGATAAATAAATAAAATCTTTAAAAAAAAAAGTCATTTTAATGCAAACGATTACTTCCATTTTTTTCACTTTTTTCCTTTCATGATATCTCTTCTCAATAGAAATCTATGTATAATGTGTTCCTGCAGTAATGGGAACTAAAATTATTTATCATAATCAGTGATTTTTGAGACTGGATGCTATTTATCTCAGGTTAGATCCTTCTTTAAAGCAAGGTTGCAATAAAGTTTGTGAGGCTGAGGTGAAAGAATTTTTGCTAGAGATCAAATTATTTCTTGAATATTTGTGAACTGAGCCTTCATGTATTGCCTAAATTTCCCTTTTTCTATATAATAAATTATTATAGTAATTGTATAATCAGGAAAACATGCATATTCGTAGTTATAAGGCAATATTATCAGAAAACTATCATACAGTCATTCATTATGGTGTTTAGCATGTTTAAACTAACAGATGAGAAATTTAAAGAGGAAAAATCAAGCAAGTTAAAATAAATCAAGAAGCAACTAGACTATTTTGAGAAATGATCTTGAGTTCCTGACTTCAAGATTGATTATAGAAAACATAAAAATTTCAGTATTTTATATCTGCAAAAGCACATTCTAAAATAAACAAGCGTATTCACATTTCAATACCGGGGCACAAAGCCACATTTTTATTGATAAAAAATAACATGCAGCCCATTGAGTGAAATTAAATGGTCATGCTTGTGAAACATAATAGCATGATGGCTTGGTCTCATATATGCACAATGCAGTACTCCGCCGATACCCTGCGAAATGTGTTTCCTGCTGCAGTAAAGCTGTCTGTAGACTTCATAAACAAAGCTGTTTTGTCAGCAGTAACCAAACTGTAAAATCTTAGTCTCTGAGACTAGGATCTCTACTTATTCTATGATTCCATGTATACAAAGTGTCCAGTACAGGCAAGTGGAAAGTAGATGAGTGGTTGCCTAGGGCTGGAGGGGCTGAGGGTGTGGGGAGGGGGCAGTAGCTGAAAGGTGCAGAATGTGTTTTTGAGGTGATAATAGTGTTTTGAAATTAATTATGCTGATGGTCACAACTCTGATGTACATTAAAAGCCATTGAAATATACTCTTTAAATGAGTAGGTATGTGAATATGTCTTAATAAAGCTGATACCCCAAAAATATTACACAAAGAGTTTTTCAGCTAAACACTGTTCCATCTAACTAAGATGCAATGTAAGTGTTTATTAAACTTTGTTTTCCTTAAAATAATATTGGATATCCTTTTATACAAGTAAGAAAGGAAAAAAACTGCAAATCAGCATACAAGAAAATCAGTCATATATTATTTATTTTGTGCCATTTGTTTCAAATGTGTGTATACAAAGAGGGTAGATTCTATGAGGTGTCAAGATTTTGCTTATGATAAATGTTTGAAATGGAGCATTGAAATATGAGCTTCTTATGAAATGGGCTGGTCCTTGACTTCTAATGGAGGTGGCTCTCCCATGGGAAAGAAGCCTGTGTTGCTTCAGGTTCACTGTAGGGTAGTTAACCCTTCATGTCACCACTTTTTCAGAGCAAGATCTGCAAATGCCTCCTAGTAAGAATTATGGAGCTTTGGTTTCATTACAGCTTTATTGCTCATCTGTGGTCACTTGCTCATTGCCAGTCAGAAGCTGATCGTCTTGTCTCACCCTTTAAAAAAATATGTAGCCACTCCTCTGCTTTAATTTTATGCCCTTATTGAGATCTGATGGTCCATTCAGCCCTGGGCAGTTGGGAGGGGTTTGGAGTTGGACTGTAAGGAGCTTGGTGGTTTACCTCACCATGTACAGGTACTGTCATTTTCTATTGTCTCCGAGTAGTGTTTTCCAATGATTTGGTTTCTGGATTATTCAGAAGGCTCCTTTAAAAAGGCAGAGGTCTTTTGCTCAGTTAAATTGAGCACATGCTGCATACCAAGTCTTGTTCTCACATACAGCCTCAGAGCCCACTAGCGTATTAGGGGCTCTGAGAACAAAAAAAATATGTGACTTTATTTTAACCTAATATTTCCCAAATTTATGTTTGAGTGACGCCTGCTAACCCTGCAGATAACTTCCCCACTTCAGAACTCACTATGGAAAATGCTGTCCCAAGTCATAATTCTCTCCTCTTCTATGACTTTTTCTTAGACATGGCAAATCTCTTTACATTTTTTTCTTTTTTTTTAATTTTTCTTGAGCATGTTTGTTTTAAGCCACCCTTCAAACTTGCCCTGTTTGTTTGTCTAGCGATTGCCCAGTTACAAAGTCTGGATTACATTAGGAAATGCCGACTATAGGGTGCCCTGAAACTATCTTGGTTTCTTCATTGGTAGCTCTCTTAAAGCATTGTGAAGCCCATAGTACTGCCGGACAGAGCAGTGGGTCTCAGGTTATAGTGATTTTATCCCTCTGTGTCCATCAGCTTCTTAGCTACTGAAGATGAAGCATTCTTGGCCCCGGTGTAGAGAATTCCCAGTCAGGGATAGGCTAGGAGAATTATTGTCCACTCCTCTCTTCAACAAGCCAAGTGTTCATTTTTGGCCAAATAAAGGAAGGTAAACATTATGGTCTTGAACTGTCCAAATTCCCTCATAGTGGCGACTTTCCAGGAGAGAAGTGAGAAAGTGGGTGCCACATTCCCTATCCTTTGCTTTCTCCAGTGTTCTCCGCTTGGACCAGAGTTGCTGTCTTCTTTTATGCACTCACAGATCCAGAAATGTCTGGTTTGACTATCCAAATTAATATTACATATAATTATTTATAAAGACATAATCGAAGGTCACATTCACTTAGTTGGAAAATTTCTCTTTGTATCACTAGTCTATTCAGGCACATTTATCCTTACTAAGGCCATCGTTTTTACTTTTTGTTTATTATCATCAATCAGTGACCCAGTCCTGTTCATTCTAACTGAAATGTTCCGCAACATTCCTCCTCATTTTCTTTTACTTTGGGCTGTTGGAGCTGCTATTTAGCTTGTTCTCTGTGGCTCTTTTTTCTTATAGCTCCCTCCTCCCGGCCCTCAATAGTCACTTGCCAAAACATAGGTCTGATCACATGGCTGCTTTGTTCAACAGACTTTCCTGCTTTCCAAAATGCCTTTGTTTGACATAGAATTTCCTGCAAAATCTGTCTCAAGTTACTTTGTTCCAACCACATGAGACTGCATCATTCCTAAACCACAGCCAAGCTAAGGACTTTGAAGGTTCCAAGCCCTGAACACATTTTGGTTCCTCCCAGTGTCCCATAGTTTAACAACACTCATCTGCAATTTGACATCACAGTGTATGAAACCACACCAAATTTAGGCAGAAACTGAAAATCATTTGCAATACTCTAGATTTTTTTGAATTTCTCTTTTTTCTTTCAGTCAGTGCTCCAGCTTTGTTGGTGCCCTAAGAAAATGCTCAGTCTGCCTTTTGGGAATTTTAGCACTGCCCTCAACACTAATAGGACTCAGAGGAGCCCAAAGCTGACCTCTTGCTGGACAGTCTGTCCTCCTCTTCATCCAGTTAGTTAACTCTACTTGCCCTTCAAGGTTCTGCTCGAATGTAACTTCCTTTATAAAGTTTCCCTGCCTCTCTCAGGCTATTGATAAAGGTTTGGTGTGAACCTTTGTAACAGCACTTGTTCTGTTCCAATAAATTGTCTCTGTGTTATGATCGATTCTGTGTGTCTGGCTTCCCTGCTCATTTCCCCATGTATTGTCATTCAATCCTTATAATTACTATATAATGTTAAGTGTTAGGATCCCCATTTTTTATGGATAAGTAAACTGGAATGTCTGTCACCTACCTCGTACAAGCTATTACAATATTAAGATCTAATGTAACAATGAATATAATGAATTTCTAAAAGACTTAAGAGCCAGGTAGCGGTAAGGCATTATTATTTTTATATATTATTCTGTGTGTGATAACAAGTGTTCATGTTTATGTTTTATTCTTGACTACAGACAGAATTTATTCCTACCTAAAGAAACCCTTTCATGTTAATTAAAATAAAATTTTATGCATGCTGCCATACTCGGGCAATGCAAATAATGAGGATAGTCTCTCCCACACGTTTCAGGGTAGTCCCCTCTCCACTGAGCAAGAGCCGGGGCTCGGGTCTCTGGAGGTGACGGGCAAAGGCCAAAGCTGTCCCTGGTTGTGCCATTTTCTCCCCATTCTCTCGTGCTTTATTTTTTCATACTCTCACTATTCTTTTTCTTTTTTTAACTTATTTTTTTAAAGTTTTTTTATTGTTGTTCAGTTTACAGTTGTCCCCATTTTTACCCCATTGCTCACCCCTGCTCTGCCCACCCACCCTCCCATTTTCACTGGCACCTCCCCCATTGTCCTTGTCCATGGGTTCTTTATATACATGTTCCTTGACTTGATCCTTTCCTTTCTTTCCCCTGTTACCTACCCCTTCCCCCCTCCTCTCTGGTCACTGTCAGTTTGTTCTTTATTTCCATGTCTCTGGTTCTGTTTTGCTCACTTGTTTGTTTTGTTGATTAAGTTCCACTTATAAGTGAGATCATATGGTATTTGTCTTTCACTGCCTGGCTTACTTCATTTAGCATAATGCTCTCCAGTTCTATCCATGCTGTCATGGAGGGTAGGAGCTCCTTCTTTCTTTCTGCTTCATAGAATTCCATTGTGTGAATGTATCAGTTTTTTTATTCACTCATTTACTGATGGGCATTTAGGCTGTTTCCAGCACTTGGCTATTGTAAATAATGCAACTATCAACATTGGGGTGCATAGGTTCTTTTGAACTGATGTTTCAGGGCTCTTAGGGTATAATCCCAGCAGTAGAATTGCTGGGTCAAAAGGCAGATCCATTTTTAGTTTTCTGAGGAAATTCCATACTGTTTTCCACAGATGCTGCACCAGTCTGCATTCCACCAACAGTGCACTAGGATTCCCTTTTCTCCACACCCTCTCCAACACTTGTTTGTTGATCTGTTTATGATGGCCAGTCTCACTGGTGTGAAGTCACTCTCCCTATTCTTGATGGAAGTTTTTAGTAGAGTTCAGCACCATCTTATCCCAAGAGGAAAAAAATTGTGTCATATTAATCTTTGATGAGTGGTGCAAAAAAAAAAAACCATCAGGAGGAATCTTTCAAGTTTATTATGGAAGCAAAGAACATTGTCCATAGAATTTAATCTGTGGCAGTTCAAAACAAGGATTTCTAGCACAATAAATAAGTCCAGTTTTCTTTCTCTGGGTTTTATGTCTGTTTTATTGCTAGCCAGTCTTTCAACTTAATCAGTTTCACAGCCAGGCTTTTCCTTAATTAGCATCGGGAGTTTTCATTAGCTATTATTTATTGGTGATTCTCATTTGCTTTGCTGTGGCCTTAAAACTATCTTGACATTTACTGTCTTACTACATAAAAATTTATAGCTAATTTTCAGTGTATACGAGCTAGATTTCTGGTCATCACATTTTTTTTTTTTTTTTACAAAGTATACACAAAATCTCTTGTATCTTAACACTTTTTTTTAAAGACTTTATTTATTTTTAGGGAAAGGGGAAGGGATGGGGAAAGAGAGTGAGAAAAACATCAATATATGGTCCCTCTGGTGTGTGCCCCCCACTGGGGACCCAGCCACAACCCAGGCATATGCCCTGACTAGGAACCGAACTGGTGACCCTTTGGTTTGCAGGCCAGCCCTCAATCCACTGAGCCATACCAGCCAAGGCCATTTTCTTTCTTTTTCTTTTTTTTTTTAAAGATTTTATTTATTTATTTTCAGAGAGAGGGGAAGGGAGGGAGAAAGAGAGGGAGAGAAATATCAATGTGTGGTTGCCTTTCACATGACCCCCCACTGGGGACCTGGCCTGCAACCCAGGCATGTGCCCTGATTGGGATTTGAACCAGCGACCCTTTGATTCGCAGGCCAGTGCTCAATCCACTGAGCCATATCAGCCAGGGCTCCATTTTCTTTATAATTTTATATAAATGACTGGCATCCAATTTATGAGGCTTCCTTGTATCTTTATACATATAAGTAAGGAAAAAATATATAGTTTTTATATAGTTTATATCACTGTTATGGTAGACCTTTGAAGAAGTAGAAATGGACTAAGGTTTCATGCTTTTGCAAAATGAAAGAATTTAATGGATTTTTGTAATGTGGCTGTATTGCCAAAATGTACCATTTTTTAGTTTTACACTTTTTGAGTGTATAGTGCCCAAAGTATTGTCAAGGGAGCAGGGAATAAAGTAATGTTTCTGCCCCCAGGTCACTGTACTGTGCAGTGAAGAGGAGTTACATGTCTAGTTTTTCCACAGAGTTAGGCATGTTTTACTTCTTGGTGCGTTACTCTCCCTTTGCTCCCCACTCTGAAACTACACAAGACAAAAAGCCGCCATCCAAGCAGTAATATTCTTGTTAAAATTTTGTGTTTAACCATTTGTATGAGTGTTTCACTATTCATTCTGTGGTTATGTGAACCTAAAATATACTCGAAATTCAAACACATCAAATGAACTTTATAGAAAGGTTTGCTATACTCAGATGAAAAAGGAAATTTAATAAATGATAAAAGTACATATAAGTACATAGCCAATTTCAAGTAATGATCAGTACTGTTCCTTCAACAATTATTTTTTGAGTACCTACTCACTGCTAGATGCTGGCCTGTAAAGTAAGTCACAGGGTGATGGTGAGTAAGGAGGGGAGCTGTCTCACGTTAGCTTTTTGGGGAAGGTCTCTGAGAAGATGACATTCAAACTGCATTTAAAGGACAAGTAGAGGCAGCAGAGTTTTCTAATCTGAGTCTATGGGTAGAATTCAGCATGGGAAACTTAGATGGAAAAAATGACATCTTCATTTTCACTAAACTTCAGCTGAAATTTAGCACTTTCTTCCATTTGAATATAGGCAACACACCTCAGCAGTATTAGCAGCATCCATGACTTTGTGATCAGTGTTTTTATACCACTGCTCAGTTCTTGCAGGTACTTTGAAATACCGTCACTGCTTTGAAATTATGGTATGGTCATGTGCCACTAACAACATTTTTGGTAAATGATGGACCACATATGTGACGGTTCTTTAAGATTATAACAGAGCTGAAAAATTCCTGTTACCTAGTGGTATCAAAGCAGTCCTAACATAGTAGGACAACACACTACTCATGTGTTTCTGGTGATGCTGGTGTAGACAAACCAGCTGCACTGTGAATCATAAAAGTAGAGCACATACAGTTATGTACAGTACATCCTTGATAATGTTAATAAACAACTGTTACTGGTTTGTGTATTTACTATAAGGTAATGTTAATCAGTTTAGAGTATATTCTTCCTACTTATTAAAAATTTGCTGTAAGTCAGTATTCCATGTTATGTTGGCAGCAGCCTCATACATCTGGTATTACTATCTTCATCACATTCTTTTCTCTTGTGCTTGATTTAATCTTGAATTGTTTTGGGGCAGTAACATGCTGTACAGACTCGTAGCCTGGGAACACTAGGCTGTACCACACAGCACAGGTGTGTAGTGGGCTGGACCATCTAGGTGTGTGTGAGTGCACTCTGTGTGTTCACCCTGTGATGAGGAAATTGCCTAAAGATTCATTTCTGAGAATGTATCACCATTGTTAATTGACACGTGATTATTTTTAACTATGCAGACTTTATCTACACTTCACAGTATTTAGAATAAGAAAGTTTTGTATTGATGGTTTATTATATTGTTTCAGAACAATGAAATGGTGGAGCTGCAGAGAATACGGATGAAGGATGAGATTCGAGAATATAAATTCCGAGAGGCACGCCTCCTTCAGGACTATACTGAGCTGGAAGAAGAAAATATAACGCTGCAGAAACTTGTGTCCACATTAAAGCAGAACCAGGTAAGGTTTAAGAAGTTACTTGGTTACATTCCAGATGGACCATGTCTTCTGACCACCAAGGTTAAATCTTCTCTTTATTTCTCAGGAAGGAACCTGTCAAAATTTGCCTTAATCTCCTTACAGTATTTATGTGCTGAAATTTCCCAACCCTCCTATTTTAGTTAAGAAATTTTCCAACCCTTCTATATTAGCTAACACTTAGAAGGCAGACCTAATAGAAGTATAATTTATAATAAAGCTTCACTGGATAAGAAAAATTTTAATTTATATATTAGCTCTATATTAATTGATTTCAGGACCTGGTCTTATGTATTATAATCAACTTAACATGACAACATATTAAAACCTGGATCTATAAGTGTGTTTTGTACTATAAGCTTAAGGTCTCCCTGTGATCACTTCCAATCTCTCTCTCTCTCTCTCTCTTTCTCATCCCCCCTCTTTCTCAATTGCTTTTGCATCATACAGGGAAAGGGATTGTGAAATATAAATCAGTAAGAACAAAACTTTAGGAAGAAGAAAATGCTTAATTTCTTTTTTTGGCTATAACCTAACTGAAAAGTTTGCAAGTGTATATTTTAACAATTTTTTTTGGTAGTGAGACTTAATGTAATTGCTTAATATTCCTGATGCATTCCTATTAATATTGCATTAATATTCTTATTTGCATTTGATTTGTTACTATTACTAGTAATAGCATTCTTGAATCTGTAATTTTAGAACTTATTTATGAATACAATTTTATCAGTTTGTTAAGCAAAGGTGAATTGTATGTTTAAGATCTGTTCAAGGTGCTTCCTCAGCCACAACCTCTACTCTGGTCTAGACACTGTTATAACCTCTCAGGCCAGGCCAACACACCCTGTGCCAGGTACTATGCTAGGCTAGAAAGATACCAAACCCATAGGGTAGGATTCTTGCCAACAGTGAACTCAAAGGCCAGCCCAGATGTATGCTTCTACTTTCTTTTCCAGTTGGTAGCTCCTTCCCAAACTATTACTGATTTTGATATATATGGGGGTTAAGAGAGGAAAGGGAATAGCCAGGTGTTGGTACAATCAAAATTTGATTTCTGATCATTGCCATCTCCCCCATCTTTGGCGTGTGGGAGGAACAAGATCTCTTCTGAGGAGTGCAGGGGTGGTTCAGAGCCTGAAAAAGGGTCACCAGGATATTGTGTGTGCTTTTACCCCATTCCCTCCCGTTAAGTACTGAATCATTGTGTGTGTGGAGGGCTCTCAGTACCATGCACATTCCAGCTCTTGATTTGACTGAAGGCATTGAGCTCACAGTGGGGAAAATTAGAGTTAAAAGAATTTTTTTAAAAATAGGCTTCTCAGAAACTCCTTAAAATAAGAAGGGTATTTTTTGTGGGTTTTTTTTTCTGTCTCTGATGAAGTATGCAGAGAGCTGGAAGCAAATTTACTTGAAGTGCAAATATTTGAAGTGGCCATTACTTGTGATTCCTGAAAATCCTCACTGCTCTCCACACCAGGCATGAGTGGGACCAGACGTACTCGCTGCAGAATCTCCAGTCACTGTGGCAGACTAATTTACTCAGGAGGTTAATTGAGGCCAGTATTAGGTATTCTTGAAAGACTGCCAAGGTACCCTGTGAGTATTCATTAGCCCAGAGGCGTTTCGGTGGGAATTTGTACTGTCAGTTTGGCAGATTACTGTTTACCGTTTACCCCGGCCCTTCCACTGGTAATCGAAACAAAAGAACCCAACACTTACCTCAGAAGTTTGGGGGGAGAAAACAAATAGGAAAATGTATACATCTCTTTCATTTTAGTTCCTAGATGCGGTATGGTAATTTCCCAATTAAGTGTCTAGTTAATTAATTTGAAATCATTTTCCATACAAAGGACCATTCAGTCATTCATTTGCTGACAAATGAGTGCACTGTGGTGTCCCCCTGTCTCTCCCAATGAAAGAAGTGCTGTTTTGGGTTTCTGTTTTCCTCCTACTTTATTTATAGGAGTTAGCATCTATCATAAACTCTCTTTCTAATTAACAAAATATTAAATGTAATAACTTATGCCACAGATTTTTTTTCAAACGGATGATGGTGGCTGGCTTTCAGTCTCAAAAATGGTCTGCGTTGTACTGAAGCTCCCCGTACAAAATACGCTCTCCAACCCGGTTTGATGTTGCTCTCCACAGCAGAGCTATTAACATGGTGAAATACTCGGTTCAAAGAGCTTGAAGATTCTTTCCTTCTGAAGTTCCCTTTTCCTTATTGATTATTTTCTGAATGATTGTTGTTTAAGTAGCACTTCTTACTTCCTTTGTACCCCGTGTATATTGGTATGTTTTTCCATCCCTCCATGATGTAGCACCTGGAAGAGGGCCTGGCACGTAGAAGGCATTGCATCAACACTTGAAAGAGTTAAAAAATTGGTTTTTAAAAATTTCTCTTATATTCTTCCTTTGCCTTAGAGAGGAAACTAAAATTTCAAATAATTATAATTAATCAAACAAAAAATTTTAAAGATTTTATTTATTTTTTAGAGAGAGGGTAAGGGAGGGAGCAAGAGGGGGAGAAATATTGATGAATTGCCTCTGATGCGCCCTCAACTGGGAACCTGGCTCACTACGTAGGCATGTGCCCTGACTGGGAATCAAACCGGCAGCCTTTCAGTTCCCAGGATGACGCTCAGCCCTCCGAGCCACACCAGTCAGGACCCAAACCAGTTTTTACGTGTGGTCCTCAATATGAAATATATGGGAACATCAAAGAATTGACTGAAAACTTCAGCCACATCCCTCCGTGTGCGGAGTTGGTTCTGTGCCTGGAGTCAGTTCTGTGCCCAAAATGAAATCAGGTCCAACCTTATGAATACGTTTTTCCCCTCTGTGCTTTTCAAACACAGAAAGAAGGGCAGGAAGAAGCAGCAGTGATACAGAGAGAGGTCAGCTGTCAGTTCCCCACCAGAAAAAGGCACGGATGAAGCAAAGCTGTTTGTCAGGCCTCTGGCCTAAGGAACCACCTCCACAGAACCTTAGTAATGTCTCAAAATGGGAGGCTCAGAGAAGGGTGTCCATAGGATTTTAGGGTCTGCTCTGGGTTTTGCTGGGGGGAAAACTGGTTGGGATAAACTGAGTTTGTGACAAAGCTTTGAGCTGGGAAGTACAACAAAGTGAGTCTTGACACGAGTCTTGAGGAAGCTGTTTTAGTTGGGTCTCATCTTCTAAGAGGGGGTTTCTCTGTAAGCAGCTATGTTTTTAATGCCTAGTCCCAGTATTGGTACTGGGGACTGGGGCTAGGAAACTTTGCCTGGTTGCAGTATTACTGAACATAGAACAGGAAATTATGTTAGTTTTAAGTTTTAGAGTTTTGATGGTAGAAGGAGGAGAGAAATAATAAATTCCGTTTCCCTAATATCTCACATAGTGAACTTATGTGCTCAAATATTTATCTAAGCATTGGAAACCCTTGGTAAAATAAATACTTCTATTATGAAGAAACATTTCTTCCAGGGATTTATTGCTATATATCCAGTAGTAATATCATAAGAGACCTAGGGAACATATTCAATTTAGTTTTATTTTCTTTAACCAGTATTTTCCAGGATATCTTGCTATGAAGCCGTGTGCTTTGTCATATGGTTGCTGACTCACAGAGCTTATAGTTCTAGTAGGGGAGGCAGGTAATAAACTTGTAGGCATCCTTGTAATTGCATATTAAAGCTGTTTGTTAGGTTTGCAAAACAGAGTCATTGTAAGATCTGTCAAGTTTCTAACTCTGAAAAGATTATGTAACCTTTTTTTAACCCTCATGTTGTCAAAAATAAAAAGAGCTGCTAACCTCTGAAGTTGCTAAAAAGATTCCCAACAAAGTGGTGATTTGTTTTTTCATGACGACTGCTTTGATGCTGTTTAAAAAAATATCAAACGCTTATTTTTAAGTGTCTTTTCACTGTTTCTTGGTCCATCCAGTTTGCTGGGGCTCTCTGATCACATGATGCATCCTTACACGGATGGCACCATCAAGTTGGGATCTGTTGGCCTGCGTGGGTCAGCAAAGACTTCACAGCTAGGGTTAGGTTCTTGACTTGGATCTTGAAGGATGAATTAGTTTTCCAGATGTCAGCCTTTGCTTAAGCAGAGAAAGACAAGACATCTGGGTGAATATTAGGAACTTGAATCAGAGAGTGGAATGGATGAAGCTTCCTAAATTAGAATGATAGAGCCTTATAGGGAGTCTATCATCAGTAGACTAAAAATCACAAAATTAAAAAACTACAAAGCACACTAATTTAAATGTCATCAAGTCTAGCCCAGGGGTCAACAAACTTTTTTTTTAAAAGGCCAGATAATGCAGACATGGGACCGCATTGTTGTGGACTGGCGTTGTGGATGAAACAAAATAAATTCAAACGGACTACAGAGTCCTGTGGAGGAAAAGGGCTGATGCAACTTCTCTTTCAAGGGGAGAGCAAGCCTCAGAGCCCCTTGCCCACCCTCTCAAGAGGAGAGCGCCCTGACCCTTGCCTTGAGGGGCTTTTATTGGGTTGAATTTGCATAGGAATACCTGGTATATATGTAAAGCTCATTAATCATTATCAGGCAGTAAGGATCAAACAATAGATAACATACAAAGAACTCAGTCAGGGGCAGATAGCTAAATGGTCATAAAACTTTTGGGGAACAAACTCACTTCCTGCTTGGACCCTTTTCATGTAATTGAGAGCATTCTAAACAAAGCCGGTTTTACAGGATTTTACATATTCTTTCTTAGGTCTGATTGCCCCAAGAAACCCACCCTTTCCAGCACAGGGCTGCACCCACCATTGGCGTTGTTTCAGGCTTAAGGCATTGTTTCAGGCTTAAGTCAGGCAGGGGAAGTAAGGCAGCCAAGAGATTAGGAGACTTCTCAAAGACAGAAAGAGGACTCAGGCTATGTCAAAATCAAGGGGCAAGGGTCTATTGCCCCTTTTCTGTAGCCCCTAAGTCCTTCTCTTGGGACCCTCTGATCATGCCTGTCTTAGGCCGTCCCTCCTTTGAGGAGTCTTACCCGTCATTGGCTAACTGATCAAGCATTAAGGGCCAGGCAGGATGAAGTAAAAGGAGCAGAGGCGGCATCCTTGCCAGGGAGATAAGCTTTGTCTCCTTAGTGGCTTCTGATCCTAAGGTCACTCACTCAGCCTTTGCCAAGGAGGGGTTATAGCTCCTGAAACCAGACAGGACAGTTCCCAACAGCCAGATAGTACGTGTTAGGTTTTGCAGGCCATGTACTGAAAATCAGCCACAGATAATATGTAAACAAAACAGTGTGATTGTGTTTCAGTAAAACTTTATTTACAAAAACACACAGTGGGCTGGATTTGGTCCAGAAGTCACAGCAATGTCTGAAAAACCCTGGTCTAGGCTTTCAGTGTAACAAGGGTTACAAAATAAAATGTCTGTAGTGCAAACTAAGTTAGTGTCTGCAAATGTTAGCTGTCACACAGTGTGGGGGCATTCAGAGGGTTGGTTGAAATACTGGCAAAGGTTTGCAAACAGGTACCCTGAATTGTCCAGGGAAAGAAAAGAGGAAGGCCAGGATGAAGCATGCCTGGAAGAACCATGATATTACATTCCATTATCTCAAGCAATTTCTATGATTTGACTCTTTTGAATGATTTTCATTATGGACCTGTGAAATTCCATTGACCCTTTACAGCAGTAAGTGTTGCTTCTCCATCAGGATCCATTGCTCCCTTCTCCCAATGTTGTACCTAGTTTACAACTGGGCACAAACCTACGTGGGGTAAAGACTATGCTCTTCACCTCCCTTGCCACCAAATGTCTTGTGACTAGTACTGGCCAGTGAGGTATGAGAAGTGGTATGGGCAACATTGAGACATATCCCTAAAGGGAGAGCGGGCAAGCCACCTTAGACCAGGTGGACCAAATTAGGAGGCAGTACAATAAGACAGAAGGAACATGGTTCTTGGATGACCTCATGGAGCAAAGATTTCTACTAATCCTTGACTGACTACCTCCATACCGTTACATGGTAGAGAAACAAACTTCTGTCTCAACTAAGTTGCTGTCACTTAGGTTTCTGTTACACCAGCCACACCTACACCCTAACTAAAACTGTATAGAAAACTGTTATCCTAACTCTTGCAAGACAAACCATTGCATTGAGATTATGTGAAGAAGGGTGGTGGGGGTTGGGGAGAACTAGAAATGTATGAAAATGGTAATAGTCTGTAATTTCTATCTTTTAGTTTAAAAAACTTTTAAATATACATTTAATATAAACACTAAATTTTTAAACTTAACACATAGTTTATATTAGTGTCTCATATCATGGCTTTATTTTTTTTTCTACTTTATTTTTATCTTCACAACAGCATATTCAGCAGAGCAGAATTCTGTGGAAACATTATGAAGAAACATCCGAAGCTCTAGGAAGCACACCTAGGTGCATGAAAAGTCTTTCCTCTTTTTAAGGAGATTGCAATGTAGTTGTGGACATAAAAAATATTTATTGAAAAGTGGCCTGTGATATGTACTATGGAAAAGCCCAAAGGAAGGCATATTGGTTTAGAGTAGAAATCTCTTTTTCCTGTGGGCTTTCATATCCGAGAGGGTGTTTGTGCTGGCTCTTGTCTGATATCATTCAGAAGAGTATTGCATTGATAACAATAGAATATATACAGGGTCCTGCACAAGTAACACCACCGAGTGTGGTTGGTAGGGTACGTGAGTGTCTCACATGAGATGGACAGCAGTTTGAACACTTCACCTAAAATGTCCTGTGATGTGCTTAAGTATGATATTGTCATGATACTGAATTACATGCTTATAATTTTGTAATAAAGTATTTTTACATGATAACAGGGGCGTTATTTGTGCTGGACCCTGTATATTCGTTATTGCATAATTGGTACTGTTATTCCACATTCTATCCTTAAGCACATATATTTTTTTCTTCCATTTTATTTATTTTTATTTTATTTATTTATTTTTTAAAGATTTTATTTATCTTTAGACAGGAAGGGAAGGAGAGAGGGAGAGAAACATCAATGTATGCTTGCCTCTCATGAGTCCCCTGCCGGGAACTGGCCTGCAACCCAGGCATGTGCCCTGACTGGGAATCGAACCGTGATTGTGTGGTTCGCAGGCTCCTGCTCAATCCACTGAGCCATGCCAGCCAGGGCCATTTTATTTTTAAACAGATTTTTGCTTCTGTGTCTTACTCTTAAACATATATATTTACTGAGATTATTTTCTTACTGTGATCTTTTATCTCAAGGTATAAAAATTACCTCATTATTAGCAATAAAATAAATTTTTAATAATGATAAAATGTTAGTTGTGAGTGGTCTGATAAAAAAATTACAAAAAAATATGTTTTATTAGGTCAACAGTGCCCCCTTTTGACCATTGGACCCCCATAAGAGAAACCAAACACATTTTCATCTCCGCTAAGAATCGAATTTCTATTCATATAGAATTTCTATTCATATAGAATTTCTAAAAAAAAAACATCCTGTGTTACCGTAAGGGTGTATATACTGTGTGCTTTTTATTTTTTAGACATGTTTTGATTCTTTAATGATTAGGTCAGAATGGCAGTTTTGTAAGCCCCGAATTTTAGTTTTCTGAATCTTCTCTATCCTGTCTGATTCAGGTTGAATACGAAGGCTTAAAGCATGAGATTAAGCGATTTGAGGAGGAGACGGTGCTGCTGAACAGCCAGCTGGAAGATGCCATCCGGCTGAAGGAGATCGCTGAGCACCAACTGGAAGAAGCCCTAGAGACCTTGAAAAATGAACGGGAACAAAAGAACAACCTGCGGAAGGAGCTCTCCCAGTACATCAGCCTCAACGATAACCATATCAGCATCTCGGTGGATGGACTCAAGTTTGCTGAGGACGGAAGTGAGCCAAACAATGATGACAAGATGAACGGGCACATCCATGCGCCCCTTGTGAAACTGAATGGAGACTATCGGACTCCCACTTTAAGGAAAGGAGAGTCCCTACACCCGGTTTCTGACTTATTCAGTGAGCTGAACATTTCAGAAATACAGAAATTGAAGCAGCAGCTAATGCAGGTAAGATACTTTGTTTAGGGCTGTTAGGGCTAATTCCTTACAGATTGCATAGCATGTTGTGGGATTTTTTCTTACATTTTCGCTCCAGATTATTTTTAAAAATGTTGCTTCTTTAACTAGCAATTTTGAAAGTGCAATAGTTTAGAAAGACATACCAGAAGAGGTGTCGAGAAATCTCATCTGCATTGCTTTAAGAAATTTACTTAGAGCCACAAATTAGATAGCAATCAGAAGGCAGAGAGATAGCAGGCATCTTGATGCACATCTCTCAGAAGAATTAAAAAACTTTATATACAAGGAAAATGACAGAAATGAACTTTTCCATCGCAATCAACTGTATATGTGGCTTCAAGAATAGAGGCTACACTTCACAGCAATACTTTAAAAGATACGCTAACTAGCCAGGGTACTATATGATTAAGAATACAGATTTATATAGAACAGGTATAAATCTGAAACCAAGGAGTTCTGATTCCAACATACTGTTAGCTGGGCCTTAAATTTTAGCATCTTCAAATCAAACGTCTTGTGTAGAATCCCATGTATAAGCTTCTCTCATTGTAAAATGATGGTCTAGTTTTGAGTCTTCCCGCTCTGCCATACCTTAACCCAGTGCTAATTGAAATTTTTTCTGAGGAACATCACCTCCCTCACCATCACCTGGGGGCCGGGCTTCTTAGAGCTACAGATTGTCGGGCTTCCTACAAATCTACTCAACCAAGAAACTGGTTCATTGAGATTGTTGGATGATTGAATTTGAGGCTTAATCTTCAGGCTGTTATCCCTCCGAGGTTCTTTGCATAGAGCTGATAATTACAGGCTGCTAAGACTCTGGAAATCATTTATTTTATAGCAAACACCACTTATATTTCTTTTACAGCTACAGAAATAATGAATAAAAAATGAAATTAGCAGAAAGAAATAAAGAGGCTAGAGAACCAGTAAAACTAGTTTATTACACAGGTGGCAAACACAAGGCCCGTGGGCCAAATCCAGCCCTCCACCTGTTTTATCTGGCCTGGCACCTTGGTTCTACCCAGTGGCAGCGCCAAGCTCCTTGCCCCTAGTTAAGGAGCAGTAAGTTACATTTACACAGTTCTAAAATTACATTCGGCCCTTTGAAGGCAACTGCAGGGCTGATGAGGCCCCCGTGAAAATGAGTTTGACAGCCCTGGATTATAAGGCTTCTTTTTAATATATCAAGAGCCAACGTATTCTGCACTTGACATGCTCAGGGCTTGGGGCTGCTGAAAGAGAATTTGTTTCCACAATGATGAATTTGAGTCAAGAAAACATGGAAAACTGTACTTGAACAACAATTAAAATAAATAAATTAAAAAAATAAAGAAATATTAATATAAGTATAAGCTTAAATTAAAAAAAAAGAAAATGAATTTCACATAGACTTTTACCTGACTGCAAAATCCAGTTCTATGCATTGCTATGTCTTTTTGCCCAGTTTGTACTAATATAAGCAGGTTGATAGTATGGGGGAGGGAAAAATATCCCTGCTTTTTCCTCTTAATTTTTTTGTGACTGGTCTGAGAATTAAATTGACATGAGAGAGATTAATAGGAGAAAGTAACCAAGCCTATTGCACATATATATATATATATATGGGGGTTCTATAAGAATGTTAGCCCTGAGGACAAATGGGGCATTTGAGGCTTATATGCTATTCTGAGTCAAGGAGGGAAGGGCAGAGATCTGGGAGGTCAAAGGGAAGGTAGGCAGTTCACAGGCAGATGAGAAATAGTCAATGTTTGGTAAACAAATTCTTTTTTTAAAGTATTTTATTTATTTATTTTTAGAGAAAGGGAAAGAAAGGGAGAGAAACATCAATGCATGGTTGCCCCTTGGGCGCCCCCTACTGGGGACCTGGCCCACAACCCAGGCATGTGCCCTGACTGGGAATTGAACCAGCAACCATTTGGTTCTCAGGCCGGTACTCAAGCCACTGAGCCACACCAGCCAGGGCAGTAAACAAATTCTTGATGGGCCAAAGAGGGCCATCTACCAAACAGGCTTTGCTTGGTTCCTCACTATCTGCCACACTGAGTTCATATTAAAACTAAGGTGATCACGCCCTCCCTGGATTCCTTTAGGCAGATAAGAGGGAGGTAAAAGGCTCTTCTGAATTTTTTATTTCTTAAAAACAACCCGATTAAAATAATCAATATCCAAAAAAGGTTTTTTCTAGGGTGGCAGACTTTGTTTTCCCCACATCAGTGGGGTCAGGTGCTGCCCTGGAGGATTAAATCATAGGAATATTTCTGCAGTGAAACATGTGAGTATTCACATTGAGGGAAAAATGAGGATCCCAAAAGGCCTCCCATCAGTCAGGCTCCCCTTTGCTGCTCAGGGGACCTAGGGCTGTCTGAATGTTGCCACCAAGTGAGGTATGAAAAAACCTTCCTGTAAAGGATTTTCAGATTGTGGCTGCTATAGGTACAGCAATTGCTGTGTTATTAGGCAGCTCTCAGCTTTGTATATCTCAAGCTTATAACATTAGCATACTTTGTGAGAGTTCGTATTTTCGTAGTCCTCTTTTCTCTTAGGATTTCTTTTGGCCGGGGTCCAAAGCACTGCGTGGAGGGAAAGCTGTGTGCCTTCACACTGAGCACCTGCACTCAGTTAATGTTGACGTTTGTAAAGGTGTCGAAGGGGCTCAGGCAGGAACACACCTTATGCCAGGAATATGCAGCTTTTAAGATTTTCTTCTTTAGGATTAAAGGAACCCTTTGAAAACAGCATAACCAGACCAAAGCCTGGTTTTGTCTTGCAAGGTCTCATCTATGTACATAAATTTTGTTTTCCCATCTATGGGTATTTACTTAACCTGGTTTTGAAATGGGAAAGAAAACCCCTGTGTTTCTGCCTTGGGTATCAGGGAAGTCCGGTGAGAGTTGCTTTACTTCTCTGAGATGCATTCATGAAGGGAAAGGTGATAAATTAGCCCCTGTCACTAGTCACTATGAAGCCTTTGTTGGAACTGGGTGGGGGGTGCAGACAGAGCTCCTTTCTCCAGGTACTGTACTGCCATCTGCTGGGAAACGGGAGTAATATGAAAGCCTAGGACAACTATACTTTATTGTAAACAGTGTGCCCTGGCATAGTGTGGTGTACAGCCTGCAGATAATGACACTGAACCCTGGGGAGCGGCCCAGCCAACCTTCCTTTGTGGAGTTGTGATGACTAAATGGGATGGTGAATATGAAACTAGGTATGAATTGCAAAATTTTATAAGTTATTATACTGGAACCACCCATCAGTTTTTGAGGTGTCAAGAAGGCTGGCACTTTCACTTTATATAAATAGCCAATATACAAAGCCTAGAAAGTACAGGAAAAGGCAGGAGGTAGTAAACCTCCATCTATATTTGGGGGTGCTATTTTTCACAAAGCAAATCGGGGTGAGTATTTTAATGAACCGTATTTCTTCCTAGGGTATGCAATAAACTACAAGAATATTTTAAACTTAGTCATGCTGACTTTCACATAACACAAATGTATGTGAATTTTTAAAAATATATAAGAAAATATTTTTTGAAAAGAACTTTAAATTTTATTTTTAAATTACAGATTACATTCAGTGTCATTTTGTTGTTCAGGTGTACAACATAGTGGTGAAACAGTCACATACTTTACACAGTGTTCCCCTCTATATTTCCAGTACCCACCTGGCACCACACATAGTTATTATAATTAACCGTATTCCCTATGCTGTACTTTACATCCCTGTGATTATTTTGTAACTACCAATTTGTACTTCTTAATCCCTCACCCTTTTTATCCAGTATCTCAGGAAAACATTTTATTCATGGAAGAGTCTCAGCTTGACAATAGACCTTGATAGAAAACGGCTCAATTAGTATCATTGTTTATTCACTAAGAGACATTTTTCAGGGTATTCTGGAGATAAATTATTTTGGTTTTTTGGTGCCCTCAGGTCTCAGTTATTTCCAGTAGATTATAATTGACATTTTCCAGTAACAGTCAAATAACTTAATTAGTTTCATTAGAATGCAAAGAAGTAGATCCTGTCTGGAAAAACTAAACGATCTAATCTGTTTAAAGGATTCTCTGTGCTTCTGCTGAAATTTTTAACCTTGGATAAATAGCCTTTCTTTAACTTCATGTCAGAGAGTCAAACCAAGCAGGAGAAAACTTTGAGTTTTTTTTCCAGTATCATACTAGCTATTTAATTTCACATATAATGTGAGAAAACAGTAATGTTTCTGTAAAGCTGAGATTAATATTTTGTTGTATCCTGAATATGGAAGAAATATTGATACTGTGTTTAGATCTGTTCTGTTAAAGGTGATTTTAATTTTTTCTATAATAATGATGGTAAATAGTCAGTTTTCTGTATGACCTATAAGAGTTCAAAGCAAATTATTTATTAGGTTCAAAGCCTAATTCGTTGATGCACCTAGATGGGGTAGATAGTACTATTATCCCCAGTTTACAGATGGGGAAATCGAGGCACAAATGTTATGTCATTTGCTCAAAGTGAACAATCCTAGTAAGTGGACTCTCTACACAGAGTCAAATCAAATGTTATCTCTGCTTAACAAAGACTCAGAATATTTATGGGGTAAAATTAATGAAAACAAGATTGGTCAGTTACTTGTTTTTAAAACTTAAAGTGATAAATACAATTTCCAAGTACAAAGTTGGTAAGTAGTTAAAATATTACAGACTTTGTAGTTTAAGACTACATTTACAGCTTTATAACCAGACATACTTTTCAGAAGCCTTACTTTTCTACTGTATTTCACCAAACATAAAAAGAGCATCTGTTGACAAAACAACCAGGGGTAGGGTCTGTATAGATCTTCCTAAGAAGAGCTTTATGGAGATAAAATTCATAGAACATACAATCCACCTGTTTAAAGGGCTGACTCCCGTGGTTTCCGGCACATTCTGAGTCGGGCCACCATCAGCACAGTCCATTCTAGGACATTTTTGTCACCCCCAAAAGAAACAGCGCACCCATTAGCAGCCACTCCTTATTTCCAGGAACCCTCCAGCCCTACGAAACCACTAAAATTTACTTTCTGTCTTAATAAATTTATATATTCTGGACATTTTATATAAATGGAATATACAATATGTGATCTTTTGTGTGTGGCTTTTTTCAGTTTGCATAACATGTTTAAGGTTCATCCGTGTTGTTGCCTGTATTAGTACTTCATTTCTTTTTATTGCCAAACAACATTCCATTGTATAGATAGACTACATTTTATTTACTCATTTATCTATTTATTTCTTTATCATTGAGGGTCATTTGAGTTGTTTCCATGTTTTGGCTATCATGAATAATTCTGCTGTGAACATTCATAGTACCAGTTTTCTTGTGCACATATGTTTTAATTCTCTTGACTATATACTAGGAGTGGAATTGCTAGGCTGTATGGTAGCTCAGTGTTTCATCCTCTGAGGTTGTACCAGACTGCTTTCCACAGCAGCTGCACCATTTTACATCTTCACCGGCAGTGTATGAAGGTTTTGACTTCTCTGCATCCTTGCCAACACTTATTATTTGCTGTGTGGTTATAGTCTAGTCCAGTATAATGCTGAATGAAAGTAGCAGGAGCATCATTCTTTGTCTTGCTCTTGATTTTAGAAGGAAAGGATTCACCATTAAGTGTGTTATCTGTGTGTGTTTTGTATCAGATTGAGGACATTCTCTCTTATTTCTACATTTATTGACTATTTTCATTATGAAGCAGTATTGAATTTTGGCAAATGCTTCTGCATATATCGAGATGATCGTGTGGTTTTTGTCCTGTATTCTACTAATATATTATATTTATTGATTTTTAGATGTTGCATTTCTAAGGTAAATCCCTTTTGGTTGCAAAATTCTTCTTATATGTTGCTGGGTTCAGTTTGCTATCATTTTGTTGAGGATTTTCTTGCCTATATTTATAAGAGATAATGGTCTTTAGTTTTCTTTCTTTGTCATGTCTTTATCTGGTCTTCCTGTCAGTGATACTGGCTTTAAAATAAGGTCCAAGTGTCCCTTTGCATATGTTTGTGTGCATGAGAAGAAGGGAAAAAAGGAGTTTTCCGTTCACTACACTCTCCAGGATATATGTCCTTCTTTCCCAGCTGCTGGATTCTCTCACCTAGAGTTTCTTAGTTCTACGTTAAGCTTTTTTCACAGTTCTCTTTTGTCAGAGCCACAGGTATGCGTTGCCAAAGATGCTTCACTTCAAGCAGAGAAGGATAAATTATTTATTTCTGAGTCCTCTTTATGTACATTGATACTAGGCATACCATTATTAGAATCACACCAATCATCAAATGTCAAATGGAGAGTCACATGACCAGGATAAAGTCTTGATGGAAATTAATAGCTATAAAATAGCTCGGATTGTTTTTCCTGTAGAAGTTCCAACTGAATGTGCAAATTTTGGATATTTTTTGTGGTTTTTGTTGTTCCTTCACACACACAAAAAACCTATTAGTTCTTAATATGTGTAAATATGTTTATTGGAAAGGTAATAAACATTCAGTGAAATTAAATGTAATGTCCATGGGACATGATAACAATGACAATAATAGTGAAGGTATTTGTATACTTACACTGGCTAAACCATTTACAAATTAAGCATTTAGATTTTCTGGCCAAATGACCAGCCTTACAGTGAAAACTGAAATCCTCAGTTCCAGATAGAAGATAAAGGTTCTAGAAAGAGAAATAAGGCAACTATTCTCAGTCATGATGGAAGATGATAATTAACTCAGCAAGACTCTCTTGGATGAGTTCACAAATGAAGATTAAAATAGCACAGTTAAAATGTTCAGTAATTTAAATTTTTTAAGTGTTTGGCATTTATTAATTCAAAGCACAGTGTACCTATAATAGTTTAAGCATTGCTCTCTAAAATCCAAATACAATTAAGATATTCTAGGCCTCAGTAGCTGAGAGAAAATATAATGCTGGAGTTTTATAGAATTATCCCACTGTCCCCCCTTTCTGTTTGGTCAGACCAGTCTTAATTGGGGGGGAAATGAGTGTGTGTAAAAAATTTGGTAATTTTTTACCAAATGGTAATTGCATATTCAAGTAATTCCACCAGAAATGTAGTAATTGTGGAAATTAGCCCTGTATATGGAGCATATAGGCACAGAAAAGAGACAGTGTTCTATTTGATGCTTTCTGGAGGTGGTGTTGTGAAGGAGCTGATAGACTTACCCTTTTAGACTTAGAAAATGTTTATATTCAATGTGAATTGACAGAATATAGATCGAAACTCTCCTGCAGGCATTACCTCATCCATTATAACACTTTTGCTTCTAAAACAAGCTTAAGGCACATTCAGTACATTTTGTCCTGGTCCAATTTTTATTTTATTATTTTATTTTATCCTATTTTATCCAAATAGGCTTTTCCTGTTAAAGGGCTTTCTGGAAGTAGCTTTGTCTTTTGTAATCATGTATACTAATCTAATGATATTTAGACTTTTCAGAGGAAATTCACTTAATTTTCAAAAGAAAAAGAAAAAGCTCCTGAAATAACATGTTTGCATTGAGATTGTATACAGTACCAATAATAGCATATTGTGGAGGTTTTTTTGTCCCCCTATCAAAAATTCAAAGGACTTGGCTCCTCATCTAATACTATGCTACATAATACCTGGGTTATCACTTAAAATTATTACCCAATAGTCTGTTCATCTTTAGCTGTAGAGATACAATCTTTTACAGTGACTGAAACCCAATTAAGGGGATTTGTATTCAACTATATCCCAACTCTGAAATGAAAGAGTTGCTTTTGCACACAGATCCAAATTTGTGGAAACTGATTGCCACATAGAATCATTTTGGTCATGGGAATTGGACCACAGTTCCCCACATGTTAACAACAACCAGCATAATACCTTGAACAGTGAATTCACTATCTTAATCATCAAAGTGACATTTTGTGCTCCTTTTATAGATCAGTAAACTGAAGCTTGGCCAGAGTCACGTAGCTGAGTAAATGTTGGTGCCAAGGTTTGACTCAAGTTCTCTGATGCTGGAGCCTCAATTTGCTTTTGTTTTGTTTTTATCTATAACAGTATTCTTCTGAAATATTTTGGTTTCTATAGCAATAATACATAACTTTTGGATGATGTTCCTGTCATAGATTTGAACAGAGACCATGTCATACAAATCAAAGCTACAACTTAGGAGCCTGCCTATAAATAATAATTAAAAATAATAAAACTGCATTTTAAGTTTTAATATATTAGAACCCTACTAATTGGTTTCCTGTATTGACCACACAATACAGGCAATCCTTGCTTTGCATGTTATTATGGAGACATAAATATGATTAAGCAAGCTTAAACTATGCAAAACAAATTAACGAGACAATTACATTGAAACATTGTTTATAAATGTATAGAGAAATGAAAAAAATAGTAAAACTACTCAGAACACTGTAATCTAAAAATTAGAAAACTTACCTCTGAAATAAAAATTTAACCCTTCCCCTAAAAGACCCTACCAAAAATAGTTTGAGCTTACTTTCTTCTCATGCTATAATTTATAATACTGAGTATCTTTTTTATGCCTTGACAAGTTGTCATACTCCCATCTACATTTAGATCAGCTTCCAACATTTTATCCTTTGTACTTCCAATGTCTGAAAATATCTCTGAGAGTATCTTTAGTACGCTGGTGCCACTTCCTTTACGATATTTTCATCCTTTTTATAAAAACTACTTTTTTTTTTTTTTGCCCTGGCTGGTGTGGCACAGTGGATTGAGCGCAGGCTATGAACCAAAGGGTCACAGGTTTGATTCCCAGTCAGGGCACATGCCTGCAGTTGCAGGCCAGGTCCCCAGTGGGGGCCACTCGAGAGGCAACTACACATTGATATTTCTATCCCTCTCTTTCTCCCTCCCTTCCCTTCTCTAAAAATAAAATCTTTTAAAAAAACCTTACTTTTTCCATTTTTGATATGTTCTTTGCCAGATTGCTTTGGCTGTGTATCTAAAATCCTCCAAATATCAGCAGTGTCTACACTCCCACATTCAGCTATTTCTTCTATAACTCCATTTACATTTGATTCACATTTCACTTGCAACATTTTTACTGTTTCTCTGTTGCCCCTTTTTCCTCCCCTCCCCTTCCTTTCCCTTCCTCCCTCTATGCTCCTTTCCTTCCTCTCTCCCTTCCTTCCGCCCACCCGCCAATTCCTTTCTTCCACCCGCCAGTTCCTTCCTTCCGCCCACCAATCCCTTCCTTCCGCCCGCCCGCCAATTCCTTCCGCCCGCCAATTCCTTCCTTCCGCCCACCAGTTCCTTCTTTCCGTTCACCAGTTCCTTCCTTCCGCCTACCAATTTCTTCCGCTCACCCGCCAATTCCTTCCTTCCGCCCGCCCGCCAATTCCTTCCTTCCGCCCACCAGTTCCTTCTTTCCGTCCACCAGTTCCTTCCTTCCGCCTACCAATTTCTTCCGCTCGCCCGCCAATTCCTTCCGTCCGCCCGCCCGCCAATTCCTTCCTTCCGCCCACCAATTCCTTCCTTCCGCCTACCAATTTCTTCTGCTCGCCCGCCAATTCCTTCCTTCCGCCCGTCAATTCCTTCCGCCCGCCCGCCAATTCCTTCCGCCCGCCCGCCAATTTCTTCCTTCCGCCCACCAGTTCCTTCTTTCCGTCCACCAGTTCCTTCCTTCCGCCCGCCAATTCCTTCCTTCCGCCCGCCAATTCCTTCCTTCCGCCTGCCAATTCCTTCCTTCCGCCCGCCAATTCCTTCCTTCCGCCCGCCAATTCCTTTCTTCCGCCCGCCAATTCCTTCCTCCCGCCCACCCGCCAGTTCCTTCCTTCCGCCCACCAATTCCTTCTTTCCGCCCGCCAGTTCCTTCCTTCCGCCCACCCGCCAGTTCCTTCCTTCCGCCCACCAATTTCTTCTTTCCGCCCACCAGTTCCTTCTTTGGGTTATCTGTTTTTTGTAAAACATTATGTGGGTTTACCACTTGGGCTGTCTTCTTGTCCCACAGTGGTAAACCCACATAATGTTTTACAAAAAACAGATAACCCAAAGAAGACAGCCCAACTACAGACTTCGCTGTCTATGAGTGAACTGAAGAACAGATACACAGTGACCAATCACCGAAAGCCTTTGTATGAAGTCATGTGATTGGTCACTGGTCGGGATGTTTACGACGTAGTAACTTTATAGATTGAAGTGGCAAAGTGTGTACTTTACATTTGCTTACACTTACTATATTAGTCACTGAAATTTACACTGTATTTTACACTTGGTTACAGTTAATGTATTGGTCTTTGAAATCTAAGCTGTATTTTGTGTTTCAACTAAACCATAGTCAGTGAAATTCATGTGTATTAGAACCTGGCAAAGTGAGGACTGTCTTTACATGGTTATTAGATGAAGGATATCAAGTACCACAGGGATCATAAAAATACTACACTGCTGTATTATAAATTGGTGGGTAGATGTCTTCTACAGTAATATGCTGGTTAAAATAAATATTAATTACATTTTAATAATTGATATTTGTTATGTATTTATAATAATGATTTTACTTGCCTCCTAGAAATTTAGAAGAGTTTTGAAAGATACAATGTATGACCCAGCAAAGTTTGGAAGTTTGAATTGATAACTTTTTCTAGATGTAAAGACATTCACATCAATCTGTTATCCTTAAAGTAGTTAAGGATAACAGAAAGTTAGAAAAAAGAAAACAAGTGCAGAAGGGTATGATGCCTCTTATATAATGCTTTAAAATGTAAATATTATTATATAATACTTTAACATTTAAATGTTTGCATATTGAAAAAGATTTTAGATTATAAAAGGTAAAAATTTTAAATTAATAATACTGATTACCCATATAGAGGGACAGAAAATGGTTTTAAAAATTCCCAGATTACAATTTCTTATATGCTTGTGTTTAATGAGACACTATTATATATTGAGACCTGAAAAATTTTCAGTATATAATAATACCACGAATATAATACTAAAGTTGCCACATTATTATTATTAATTGCCAATTTAAAAATTTTGTTTTGGAGGTATGATGTGTAAATTGTTTTTTTAGCTATAAAAGTCTGTATTCTCTGGCTTTTGTATGAAAAGCTCTCAAACTTAGCATATGTCTATTGTTGGGATTCAATGCTTATTTTTAAGGAAATGTTAAAGGCACCATCTTAGGTTTTGTATCTGATTCTGGATTAAGCTTTGGGAGGGAAAGGATGATTCACAGGCACCTGAGACAAGCACTCATCCCACGTGAATTCAGGAGCAGATGCAGTGTAAGGCTCTCAGAATAATGACAACACCAAGTACCATCTCTTTTAAGTCATGTTATAGTTTCTGTAAAGTGTTAAAAGGTAAAAATAGGATTGTTTGAACAACATCCAAGTTTTATGAATTGATGTGTATAAAGCACGAGAATTTGGATGGGCAAATATGCATAGCATAATTCTTTTAGAATGCTTTACTTAGAGTGATTGACTTACCAGAACTTCTGAAATAAGAAAACACATTCCAGTTGAGTTTAAAATAATGGCGACAATGGCTCTTTTGCATTTATTTTTCATGTATACTTGCCCGACTGTGCATGGATTCAGTTCATCAGTGGCATTGCATCACAGTCATTCAGTGACTTTCTTTTGCTGTTGCAGGTAGAGCGGGAAAAGGCCATTCTTCTGGCCAATCTTCAGGAGTCACAGACACAGCTGGAACACACCAAGGGGGCGCTGACAGAGCAGCATGAACGGGTGCACCGGCTCACAGAGCACGTGAATGCCATGAGGGGCCTCCAGAGCAGCAAGGAGCTCAAGCCTGAGCAAGATGGGGAGAAGGGCCGGGACTCAGGGGAGGAGGCGCATGACTATGAGGTGGACATCAATGGCTTAGAGATCCTTGAGTGCAAATACAGGGTGGCAGTAACTGAGGTGATTGATTTGAAAGCTGAAATTAAAGCCTTAAAGGAGAAATACAATAAATCTGTGGAAAACTATACTGAAGAGAAGACCAAGTATGAGAGTAAGATCCAAATGTACGATGAGCAGGTGACAAGCCTTGAGAAGTCCACCAAGGAGAGTGGTGAGAAGATGGCCCATATGGAGAAGGAATTGCAAAAGATGACCAGCATAGCCAATGAAAATCACAATACCCTTAACACAGCCCAGGATGAGTTGGTGACATTCAGTGAGGAGCTAGCCCAGCTTTACCACCATGTGTGTCTGTGTAATAATGAAACCCCCAACAGAGTCATGCTGGACTACTATAGGCAAAGCAGAGTTACCCGTAGTGGCAGCCTGAAAGGACCTGATGATCCCAGGGGACTTCTGTCTCCACGGTTAGCCAGGCGGGGCGCGTCATCCCCAGTAGAAACAAGGACCTCCTCTGAACCAGTTGCAAAAGAAAACACAGAGGCCAGCAAAGAACCGAGTCCAACCAAGACCCCCACCATCTCTCCTGTTATTACTGCCCCACCATCATCACCAGTATTAGATACCAGTGACATCCGCAAAGAGCCAATGAACATCTACAACCTTAATGCCATTATCCGGGACCAAATCAAGCATTTGCAGAAAGCTGTGGACCGGTCCCTGCAACTGTCTCGTCAGAGAGCAGCGGCACGGGAGCTGACCCCCATGCTCGATAAAGACAAGGAAGCCTTAATGGAAGAGTTTCTCAAGCTCAAGTCCCTGCTGAGCACCAAACGGGAGCAGATTGCCACGCTGAGGGCAGTGCTGAAGGCCAACAAGCAGGTGACCTGATTCTACTGACCATGCGTGCTAGCCAGCGCTGTCCTGACTCACTTAGTCCTTAATGTTTTTGAGTGTCTGCTATAATCAGGATGAGAGTTCAGATCAGTGGAGGAATAAGAACTTAAGTCCCAGTGCCAGATCAGAATATAATTATTATTAATTCAGTGAATGGATGGAATAGTAGAGTAACTATGCTTTGGTAGGTCGAGATAGAGGTGAGGATAGAAAGGCAGTTCAGGTGGTATGTGAAGACAGGAAATGGAGGCGTGGCAGATTAGTCTGGCTTGGCAGTTTATACCACGGAGTTACAGTGAAAAAGACACCCTGGCAGGCCAGGCCGCGGGAGAAGTAGAAGGGAGTTGTTGAAAGAAAGTGAAAGAGAGAGAGAGAGAAACAGGAAGAGATTGAGGTAGAATGTGCACTAGCTCTACCAGTGACCACATGTCTAAAGTTTAGGTTCAGTTGGGATGTTCACTCACCAGGGTCAGAGCTTAAGCAGTAGAAAATTTTTCCTAACCATAGATCTTGCCTTCAGGAATAAGTAAGTGCTACCACAAGACCCTACCTGACTAATTCCTGGGTCTTGGTGACTGAATTTGTTTTCTTTCCT
Source organism: Artibeus jamaicensis (assembly GCF_021234435.1). Lineage (NCBI taxonomy): Eukaryota > Metazoa > Chordata > Mammalia > Chiroptera > Phyllostomidae > Artibeus > Artibeus jamaicensis. Next base: position 39,116,683 of record NW_026521486.1, read on the forward strand.
TGAGCTTTACCTGAATGGCAGTGCTATGAAATATAGACGGGAATATATTGATGACCTTTATTTCCCTGGAAAATGAACCTTGGAAGATACATTTGAGAAGGATGCTGAAAAAGAGTGTTGATAAAGAGAAGCAACAAAGCATCAGATACCCTCTTGTGAACATAAGCAGAGTTAGTGTTAGAACACAAGGGTGAATTTCAGATTCAGAGTTTTTTAATTTTGCTTTTATCTGGGAGAACCACAATATTGTTTTGTCATCTATGGTATAGCTTTCTAGCATCTTCATCTTTAGTTCCCACAAATCCATTGGTACAATTTGGAGGTTTATACCACAAACAATAATATTGTCTGCTCCATAAACACTATCAACATGTTTTAGATAAATCTAAAGGTAAAAGAGGACTTTATTTTTGTGCCATCACTTCAGAGAAATAGAAAACATTAGGCTAAATGTAGAATTTGGGAGAGATCTGACTCCAGCGGGACTTCAGAATGAAGGAACTTGTTACCATAAATTCTGCTGCATTCCAAAGACGCAGGGGTTTAGAATGTTCCTTAAACAACCAGTACCATATTAGGTAAGACTTAGCCTTTACCAAGGACGTAATACCCTGGGTGTTCGAGGTCAAACCATTCAGATAACTTCTCTGACTTCTTCCTGAAGGTTGAATATTAATAACTTAGAAACCTAGATTGATGAGAATGTCAAGACACATAACCGACCCAGAGGTTAAATAATAAGCATGGCTGATCAGCCAGGAGAGACTAATTTGTGAGCAAGCATTCACTGGTTACGTTTTTCATGGCAGGCAGTAAGCAGGATGAAAAAAATAATTGACCAGTAATCTAGTAGGAGTTCAGTGATGCCTATCACTGTTTACAAAACGGTGCATGTAAGCACTTGAGAACGGTATAAACAGTGCTGTAGGAATGAGCAGAACAAAGCATTCCTGGCTGTGGCATGGTTTGCGTCATCCCCTTATGGACTTACCAAATTAAATGAAAACACATTTCTAGCCATGCATTTAGTTTACGTTTTAATTAAGCTGGGCCTATCATTGTGATGTTTATGCCATAAATAGTTTCAGGTGTCTACAGATAATACCCATTATATTTATACACAGTAGAATGTTCTTTCATATGAAGTAAGGCTAAGGTGAGAATTCTGTGGTATTGGGAAAAATTTCTATTTTAAAATAATTTTCTGCATTCTCTATAGAATCTTTTAATGTGCTCTAAGATTTTTTTGTAAGCACAGTGTTTTCTGATAAATAAGCCAATGTTTGTGAAATACCACGTGTGTATTAAACTGTGCTGGATTCTAAAGATGCAAAGAAGACTAACCCCTGGTCCCTGCTCTCCAGAAGGGGATGCACAGACCAGTGGGGATGTCGAAACAGAAACAGACCATTACAGTTTCATGTTAGACATTCTGTGATTGAATTATGGGAACCTTGCAGAGGAAATAACTAATGTCTTTTAGAGGAATTGGAAAAAACTTCCAGCAGTTTTTTCCAGTAGTAACAGAAGGAATTATTCTTGTGTCTGTCCTTAAAGGATCAGGAGCTGTTTTTCTAGAGAAGTAATTCCAGAGAGAAAGAACTACGGGCAGTAGAGGCACAAAGTAAAAGGATGTGTTCAAGGGATGGTTCTGAAGGTCTCTGTTGCTGGACAGAAGGTTTAGAAAGCAAACGCTCAGGGTGTTTGAAGAATGTGGCTAATGCAGATGCCAGGAAATCTGCTGAGGGGTTATAGACACTTAGAATTAATTCCGAAAAAGCCTTGCACAGTCTGTGGACAAAGAAATCTACCAAGCTGAATCCTTTGGGGGCAATTCTCACAAATAATAAATAACTTGGTATTTTTGTTTCAGATTTTGTTTTTCTGTCATTTACCCCCTCCCTATAGTGAAATAAATGACCCCGTGGCTCCATGTGCTTACAGATTTGTTACATCTATGTTTTCACAACTAAGGCTTAACTATTTGCTCTAAATGACTATGTGTCTATTTTTTTTTATTGAAAACAGCATTTTTCCCCAAGTCAACTTCAGCATTCTGGATAATTTTCTGAATTGATAATATTTCTAAAGATTCTACCACGTTATAGCACTGCGGGACATATGAACTATTTTTTAAGTAATTTCTCATTTTAATTTGAGTTTAAATTCAATCATAACTAATAAGAAACTGCTCTGGAATCAAAAATGAACAAATGACCCCACCCCAACATTGTTTTAATTTAAAAAGTATCCATTTACCTCTTGCAGAAGTTGGCACTTAGCTTAAAAAACTGAAGCTGTCCATTTCAAGCACAAAAAGAAATGTTAAAAACCAGGGTAGTCTTCCTAGGAAATCCTATTAATGATGGAATTTTTCATTAGCGAGGGACTTTAAAAAATTAGTACTGAATATTTTTCCACAGCCTGGAAATCTGTAGTTAACAGTTGGTAAAGGTCGTGTGTTTCTGGTCCGGTGCCAACGTGCACTCCACGTGCCGTGGGTCGGACAGACAGGCCCTAAACATGCATTCATCTCACGCTCCCATCCAGGCAACATTAGCGTGTTTTCCTTCCATCTGCGTGTCAGCCTTGTTCTCAGTTTGGAACACACTTTATCCAAAAAACTTCAGGCTTGCCCAAATCCCAAATTTGAACACATATTTCAATTTATTCAACATTTTGGAATTTTTGCTTTTATGGAACTGGTAAGGAATTAGATTTGACTATTAAAATTTGATTTGATTATTAGATTATTAAAGTTTGTTAAATTTGACTACAGCTCACTGTTTTGAAGAAGCTGTATGGACAAATATAGAATATCATTCTTTTTTTTCATTTTTAAAAATATATTTTATTGATTATGCTATTACAGTTGTCCCATTTCCCCCCTTCATTCCCCTCCACCCTGCACACTCCTCCCCATTCACATTCCCCCCCCCTTTAGTTCATGTCCATGTGTCATAAATTCTTAGGCTTCCACATTTCCTATACTATTCTTACCCTCCCCCTGTCTATTTTCTACCTACCGTCTATGCTACTTACTCTCTGTACCTTTTCCCCCTCTCTCCTCCCACTCCCCTGTTGCTAACCCTCCATGTGATCTCCATTTCTGTGGTTCTGTTCCTGTTCTAGTTGTTTGCTTAGTTTGCTTTTGTTTTAGGTGCGGTTGTTAGTAATTGTGATTTTGTTGTCCTTTTACTGTTCATGTTTTTTATCTTCTTTTTCTGAGATAAGTCCCTTTAACGCTTCATGTAATAAGGGCTTGGTGATGATGGACTCTTTGAACTTGACCTTATCTGAAAAGCACTTTATCTTCCCTTCCATTCTAAATGAAAGCTTTGCTGGATAGAGCAATCTTGCACGTAGGTCCTTGCCTTTCATGACTTGGAATACTTCTTTCCAGCCTCTTCTTGCCTGTAAGGTCTCTTTTGAGAAATTAGCTGACAGTCTGATGAGCACTCCTTTGTAAGTGACTGTCCTCTTATCTCTTACTGCTTCTAGGATTCTCTCCTTCATTTTAATCTTGGCTAATATAATTATTATGTGCCTTGGTGTATTTCTTCTTGGGTCCACCTTCTTTGGGACTCTCTGAGCTTCCTGGACTTCCTGGAAGTCTATTTCCTTTGCCAGATTGGGGAAGTTCTCCTTCATTATTTGTTCACATAAGTTTTCCACTTGTTGCCCTTCCTCTTCTCCTGGTACCCCTGTAATTCGGATGTTGGAACTTTTAACGATGTCCTGGAGGTTCCTAAACCTCTCCTCATTTTTTGAATTCTTGTTTCTTCATTCTTTTCTGTTTGGTTGTTTCTTCCTTCCTTCTGGTCCACTCCCTTGATTTGAGTTTCAGTTTCCTTTCCATCACTATTGTTTCCCTGTACATTTTTCTTCATTTCACTTAGTGTAGCCTTCATTTTTTTTCATCTAATTTGTGACAAAAATCAACCAGTTCTGTGAGCATCCTGATCACCAGCGTTTTGAACTGTGCATCTGATAGGTTGGCTATCTCTTGGTCACTTAGATGTATTGGCTTTGGGGCTTTGATCTGTTCTTTCATTTGGGTCTTTTTTTTTTTCCTTGACACGCCTGTTATGTATGAGGGGCAGAGGCCTTAGGTGTTCACCAGGGTGGGGCAACCCATGTGGCTGGGTTGTGATGCTGTATGTGGGGGCGGGGTCCAAGAGGGAACAATGGTGCTTGCTCTGCTCTCTTTCCCAGATTTCAGTCCCTTCTGCCACTTCCCACAAGCAAACTGGGCCCTTCTGGTGCTGGTTCCCAGGTGTGTAGGGCTTGTGTATGTTCTAGGACCCGGTGGGTCTCTGCAACGAATTCTCCTCTGAGGCTGGGAGTCTCTCCTGGCACCTCAACTCCCACAGGTATTTTCAATCGGTGCTTTTAAGCTTCATTTCCAGCACTGGGGCCCTGGGTTATGCGGTCTGTCTCGCTGCCCGTTTTCACCTGGTTTATCTGCGTGAATGTGTGTCCACAGTCAGCCAGCTGCCTTGCGCGCCTCACTGGGTCTGCTCTTTGCCTCCCCATGCCCGGGGGGTCCACCAGCCATTGCTTTTTCCTGCTGGGACCCCTCTCTGCCTGCAGCCGACTCTACCCCTTGTACAGGTCTGGATGAACGGTTGTAGGACTTCTGTACAGTTCAAATTTCTGTCAGTTCTGGTTGTTTTTTTTGTTTCTAAATTTTTATTTTCCTTAATTTTGGTTATGCGAGGAGGCACAGTGTGTCTACCTATACCTCCATCTTGGCTAGAAGTCCCCATTTTTTTCTTAAACATAAAATATGCATAAATAGTTTGTCATAGATGCATGACATAAGTTGCAATGGCCTCCATCGTTTATTCTGTTTGTTTCAGCCCCTAAGAGCACAGGTGCTGCGAGTATATATGAGTTCTGTTGTATTTCAGTAGGAAGCAGAGCTTTCCCCCCGACTTCTTGATAAAATTCTTCTTGTTTAAGGTTTCAGTTTGGCTCCCTGAATTCATGCACGAAAATCCAACACTCGCAACCCACTCCGTTAACTGTATTGAACTGCCACTGCCCGAGCTTCCCATGCTGTCTCTGGCTCATAGCTGGCTTCTCGGGCAGTTTCACCACACTGTGGATTCACGACACGTTTTGGTATTAAGGAAAACTGCCTTATGTCCAAAGTACATACCTATGTTTATATAAAACTCAACCAAATCCATTTTACTCCCCTTTCTTAAAGAAATAGGCCCAGCATGAGGAAATCTGTGATAGATTTTCCTGATGTGAAAGTTGTAACCATGCTGATTTTTCTGCTTTAGACAGCTGAGGTGGCCCTAGCTAATCTCAAGAACAAATACGAAAATGAGAAAGCGATGGTGACTGAAACGATGACAAAACTTAGAAATGAACTGAAAGCTTTGAAAGAAGATGCAGCAACTTTCTCATCCCTGAGAGCAATGTTTGCAACCAGGTAATCATTTTATCTCCCGAGGGTGGGTGTGGTACCTGGGGAGGAGACTTTAAAATGCTCTTGTGTATCTTCGTGCATCTTGAGTGTGGAAGTTGTGAAGAAAATAGAAGAGATTCCATTCTGACAAATCTCAGATAAGACTTTTTGTGCTGTTTTCCAGGGCCCTCTCCTGGGTGCACTGGTTCAGCAATTCCTTTACATAGATGTATTCTAAAATTAATACAATATTGTTTTCTATATTTATAGTAGAGGTGCTTATGCACCCCAAAGAATCAGAGCAACAAAAAAGCCTCCACCAAGGGGAAAAAACCCTACTTGCTAAAGTAGCTAAATATTATTATGACTAAAATTGATTATACCAAAGTACATAAATGTGCTTATCATGAATAAATATATGAGAAAGATACTATCAAAATGAAGATTAATATTCATCATATCAGCTAATTGCTTAGACTTTAATATACTGATATAAATATAACATAAAATGTAGTTATATCACCAAATTTTCCACATTGTCCAAGTAATTAATTAGTTACTCCCTCTCCCACCAGTTTCATTACTAGGTGCCACTGTATTTTGTTTTTAACACTTGAAATGCTTATTAAGAATGTATTGATTCAAGGCATTCAAAATCCTGAGATTTTCAATATGTGACCATTTTTGCTGTCACAATTTATTGCCAAAATAAAAACAGTTACATAAAGATTTCTGTGATGCCAGCTCGGTACAGAATTCACAAAGCATAACAATAGCATATTTGCAGATTCAGCAAATAACGTACATGCAGCTGATACAAGTGTAAAACAAAGTCCTTGTAGAGGAGCCTGGGATTCTGTCCAGCTTTCTTTGGATGTCAGGAAAGAAAGGCTCAAGCTTATACTTTGTGATTGACTCAGTGAGGAGGCCGAGTGCCCGAGGGCCCCCAGGGGTGCGGGGACCTGAGGAAACTGGCTTCCGGGTCACGCCAAGCGTGCTAAGACTTCGGGGAGTAGAACGCGTCACCTCTGACCCCGGTGGGGGAGGCAGGATGGAGAATGAGGACGGCGCCCATAACCCCCATTGACGAACAAAGTCAGCATTCTGTGTATAGAATCAAAACCTTTTTTAAAGGGACATTTAAAGTCTCAATCTGGTTTGCATAAGAATGATTCCCCCAAATAGTGCATTTTCACAGAAAATTTGGGGACCTTGGGGGTATAGTAATGCCAAACTCCATAGTATTTTTAAAAATACTGTTATCTGCCCAATTAAAATAAATCCAGCATCCTGAAATTCACATTGTGTTTTACTAAGCCCTGAATTTTCTTATGATATCCTTACTGTGCCTCTTAATGTTCAAGGTAAAAGAAAATGGGGACCCACTCAGATCTCAAGTTCTTTCACTCCAGGGTCTGTTTTTTCTTTAAAATGTCACAAGGCTTGTGCTGATTTCCAAGTGTGCACAATACATTTTGGATAACTCCACCAAGTCATTAATGATCTGTTGATATATGAAGAATATTTTTATTATCTCAGTGGGTAAATAAACTCAGAAAAACTGTAATTATGTGACTATTTCTTTTTTTCAACTGTATATGTGCTCAGGTTTTCCCTTTGATGGGGAAAACAGATCACTGAGCCTGCCTTCCTGCTGCAGCACAGGCACCCAGCCTGCAGAGGTGTTGGATGGTCCTCCTTATCTGTGTCAAGTCCGATGCAAATCTTGGTTTTCTTTGACACCTATTACTTAAATCATCTGGTCGAGAGATCATTGAAATTACTCAGGCTTCTCATTCAGACAAATCTGCTACATTGAAAGCAGTGGCAGCTGTTATCTGTACTCGATTAAAATAAAACCTATGAATGTAGATAAGGAAGAAAATGCTTTCTTTATAAACATTAATATTTTTTTGCAGGCTACAGACGTAGCCTATAACAAACTTGCCACATTCCTCCAAAGAACTGGAAGCCACTGGAACAATCTAAGATGCTGTGAACACATCTAAGATGCTGTGAACACTGACTGAGACTTTACTGCCTATGCCACCACACAGCAGCCCCCACAGTAACCGTCCTTGAGGGCTAAGATGTCACCTGTTAATAATGTCCCCATGTGTAGTACTCCATGGCACAGATGAGCGATCAATTATTGCACCTGCTCCACTGTTGCTAATTTCTGCTTTGGTGGAATACCTCCATTCTGCTCTAAGAAGACCAGTGTTCTAAGCACCCAATTTCCAGTAAAATCTATTACTTTTCCATGTCAATTCCAAATTCAGTTTTGCCAGGATTTTCTCCTGACCCCGTTTCTATTTGGGTTCCAGATGTGATGAATATGTCACGCAGTTGGATGAGATGCAGAGACAGTTGGCAGCCGCAGAGGACGAGAAGAAGACTCTAAATACTTTGTTACGAATGGCTATCCAGCAAAAACTCGCCCTGACCCAGCGGCTAGAGGACTTAGAGTTTGACCATGAGCAGTCGCGACGCAGCAAAGGCAAATTTGGAAAGAGCAAGATCGGCAGCCCTAAAGTAAGTGGGGAGGCATCAGTCACCGTGCCCACCATAGACACTTACCTCCTGCGTAGGCAGGGCCCACAGACACCCAACATTCGGGTCAGCAGTGGCACTCAGAGGAAAAGGTATGCATGCAGCGATCTTCACAGTTTGGTGCAGTGGCCAGATGTTTAGTTAACTGCAAACATTAATGTGTCCTGATTGTGGAGGACGGAGGAAGGGAAGGAAGAGAAGAACTGGGAGGGGGCATATTATAAATGGACCTCGACAATGTTGTTTTTTTCCAGTCAAAACCTATTGATAATGGTGTTTATTTCCTCCTTTCTGTTCCCTTGCCTCACCTCTTAATGAACCATAACTTTCAAGTGTCTGTCAACATTTTTGCTGTTCCTTGTATGCATAAATATACCTCTCCCTTACCTCCAGCCTAAAAATTGGTAGATAAAAGGTGGACATTAAGAATGCAGCTCTGTTTTACATGGGTGGTCATTTTGAAAGTCATTGTACCTCTGCGAATGGTGCTTTCACCAGCTTCTCTTTATGGGGCGAGGGCATGAATCTGTTCTCTTAGGGGAACTTGGTTTATGCTGCCAAAACTGAGGACTCAGTAGAGGAGATGTCTATATGTAGGTAAAGTGGGATGGAATATGTATAGTCTTTTTCTTAAAAGCAGGTTTCTGTGCATTTGCTTTTGGTATATAAATATTACTCAAAGAAATCACTTGTAAGGTTTTCAGTGGCTTGATTTTTCTGACCTTTTTCCATATTCTTGGATGTTGAATTTTGCTATATTTTCAGTTAATGGCAAAATTTTCATTTTAGGAGATTTCTGTACAAAATCAAATAATATAAAAATTTCTACTGGTGGTTCAAACTAACTCTAATAAATCTCTTTTTCAGTATCCAGTATGGTTTCCAAATGGGGTAGTAGCCTGGTGTGGAAACCAAACAGTTAGCAAAAATCTTGACTTACATGTTAAAAAAAACTTAAATGCCAATATAAATAATGTTGTCACTGGTGAGGCTTTGAAAGGTAATTAAAGTAAAACTTTTTTGTTTCCTATATGTATTTTCTTGGATCTCCTGCAAGACAATTTTCACCTTCCCTTTGTGATCAGAGCCGTCCCAGGACTTCAGGGGCCTCCTACCTACAGAGTTTATTAAGAGTTCCCCCTGATCCCACCTCCACAGAATCATTTCTTCTGAAGGGCCCCCCTTCCATGAGTGAATTCATCCAAGGGCACCGGCTCAGCAAGGAAAAAAGGTTAACCGTGGCTCCACCAGGTAAACATTTTTTCCTTGGGTGCATGTGACGCAAGTGATTAGCTGAATAGACAACTCTCCCCTTCCTCCCAACCACTCATGCCCACGCCTCTGCAGAGCCTAACTTTGGTGACAGGGAAATTGCTACAGCTCAACTGAAAACACCTTTACAGTTAGCCCCCTGTTTCCTCCTGTACTCAGCCAGACCCTCATTCTGTAGGAATCTCCAGAGACAGGTAAAGGGACACTAGCGACAGGCAGGCACATTGCAGGACACATACCTGGATCCTATTTGCAATTTGGTAGCTCATAGCAATTCCATCTTGGCCAAATGTCGTCATTTCATTCTGATCGTTTTTAGTAAAAAGCCTTTGGGGGCTAATCTTTTGTAGTGACTCAGAATGTTTCCTCAATCCTTATAGACAAATAAAAATAAAATCTGCTAAGGTTTTCCTCCTCAAGAGCATGCAGGTCTTATTATAATGTTCTTGTAGTTTGCAGGCCCGTATTGATTTATGCTTGCCTGTGTGCTTACCTATGTAGAATCACTGTTTTGCATTTTTCTTTTTCTTTTTCCTAAGAAGGGCCTCAACTGAAAATATGACTTCTGGCAAATCCCTTGGGGAAGTCCCTGAATACTCACTGGAGATCAGAGAGGGCATGTAGGAGCCCGTGAAACCAAATAAGCCCAAAGGCATTGATTATTTGGCTCTCACAGGGAATGAAAAATTGAAACTAATTAAGTTAGTTGTCAACACTTAGAAACTCAGAAGTTTCACACAGGCATCTATATTTCTGGCCTCCTTGAATGATTCTGAGTATCTGGCAGCCCAAGCCCAAGGTCTGCATTCATGCACGGCAGCGACCTGTTAGATCTACGTCCTGGTTGCTGCTTTTTAAACAGAACACTCGGGCCACAGTCCTCCTTCCTCCCCATTACTTCTACACAGCCTGCTGCACTCACTTCTGTTATTTTCTGGGCCCTACTGTGGCCTTTCAGCTTTCCACATTTGCCACAGATTTTTTAAAAATTTACTTAGATTTTACCTCCTACTTCATTTATTTGAATTTTACCTTAATTCCTTTTTGGAAACCTCAGCCTTTGGATCTGTCATACAGTGTTTTCCTTATCTGATTCATGAATCTGCCTGCAGATTGGGGTTAAAAATGTGTGGAAATTTACAGCACATGTTCAGCATTCAGAGAATGTTTGAGGAAATCAATAGTGACAATGAGTCGGAAGACCCTAACAGTAAAAACATACACCTTAAAAAAAAAAGAAACAACTCTGCAAGTGTGTCTATTTTCAGAGCTCATTTGCTATTGTTTTAGACCCCCCTGGAAGGTGCCTCTGTACCTTAAACTATCTGAACTGCCAAAGTGGTAATGATTCATTAGGACGCCTACCTTGAATAAAACCCCGTCAGTCTCTTTAGTGTTCCAGGTAGATTTAAGTAGCACTATCTACTAAAACTCACTAGAAATCGTATAATTAATAAGTAACCCAAGTATTTTCTTTTAAAAGGCATCATATCAATATGATTAAAATTAATAATAAATCTGAGTAATAATTATTTTAATTTTATATATGACTTTGATCATTGTCTTCATGAATATATATTTTACATTAGTCATTACATTATGAAAACCTTGCATATTATATGCATAAACTTTTCCATGTTGCTACCTATTCTTGTTTTTATTTTCAAAGGTTGTATCATAAATTTTATTTCAGATGTTATCACATTACTCACAGCTTCCCCCCTTGTCTCCCCTGAGGTGGTTTTCCATTATTTGCTATCATAGAGTGCTGCTGAGACAACCTCTGTGCATTCAGCTTTGCATCTACTCAGTTTTTTCTCCAGAGTGAGATCGTTGGTTAGTAGTTTGGGCATCTTTATGTTTTTGTTCCATTTTTGACACTGCTGTCAAAAAGGATATATCAATGTGCTAAAAGCCCTACAGAATATTTTTCTCATTTTTACACATTCTGAATCCTTTTACGACTTTATGCATACATGTTATACATCGTACAACTCTAAGACTAGATAACATGGAGGAATGGGAGTACCATTTTGTTGCCTTCTCTTGTTTAGTTTTGAATAACCAGAAATTGACATTGGACTTCTAAGTTATTACTTCATGTAAGATTAAAGACATAAAAAATGTGGAATTGAGGATCTCCCTGGTCCAGAAAACCACTTTCTGGACAATAATACATTGCCATCGTATTGATAAACTGTATTTTTAACCTTTTATTTGATGTTAAAATAATAAAAGAGGGCAAGAAGTGAAGCTGTTATTATGTCCCAAGGAATTTTCACTTATATGTAATAAAATCAACCAGATTAGTCCTTATTAAATTCTTAGCTTAATCCAGCAGCATTTTCTGGAAGTTTCCAGTTAAATGAATTACTATAGAAACTAAGAAACCATCTATACCAAACAAATTGTAACTTTTAAAAATATTTGCATTATTGACTATATATTATTTTTTTTAGGTGAGCTATATTGGGTAAAGCATAGTAAACATTATTTATGATGTTTCTACTATATAAAATATATTAATTAGCCTAAGAAAGGAAAAATATTGCTATATATAAGCAACCCTAGGTTTTATGCAAGAAATATCTTAAACCCATTGGGAAGTAATAAATTTTATGGGTTTTTTACTCATGAGTTTGTAAGTTATTGATTATTATAAAAGTTAATGGCTAGTGATAATATACATATATCATTTTTAAAAAGACAGTTCACAGTTAATTTATCAGAATGTTTTTTGATAAGCTTTGTTTTCTAAAATACAATATGTCGTTTTTCGGTAATTTTAATTATTCTAATAAGCATTATATAAGGGTCATTTTTCCACTGAGGAGCACTGAAATAATTAAACCAATGAAAATGAAATTACTTTTGTTTGGAGCCTTTGGTTGAGGAATTGAGAGAACTATAAATCTCATTTAAAATTTCAGGGCACAAAGAATGAAATATTATTTATCATATAGAAGAATGTTTTCAAATAGATTTTATTTCTGTGAGATAGTCAGTAGAAAACCTCATCTTCTTCAAGGCACAATGTCTCAATTTCTAGAGAATGGACTGTAGGGTGGGGCATTGATTTTCAAAATAAGTAGACTGTTTTGCACTAATTGATTAGTACTTTGTAATAATGAACTTGCAGCCTTTTAGGAGAAAATTCTGGCCCTTTCCTCTGGCTGTGGCTCAGTGTCTCCTACCTCAGTCTTAGAAATTCTGTTTCTGGGCATGGCTTGCTGACTTTCTTATCCTTGACTTTATCCTTATCCTGATAATATACACTCCATGTCCTTCTGCATGTGCCTGCCAGCTTTGATGAATGGGAATCAAAAAGGACCATCCACAAGTTTGCCATCAGACGGCAGATAGTACATCTCCATAAAAGCATTGGTTATTTTGCAGCCAACATTTTATCTTGATGCCTCAACTACCCAGACCTACATAATCATAATACAACCTTACATTTAATCAATAATTCAAAGCAATCTACCAGAATATATAAAAGAATCTGCGTAGTTTGTAGGTAAGAGATGTTACTTCTATAGTGACGACCTTAACTGCAGTGTTTGTACAGGATGAACAAGAAATCTCAAACTTGGAAAGCAAGTGTCAGCTCTCTTTGTGCAGTAATAGCCTAAGCAACTTACTCACATGGTGTTTTCCAGGCAGGAGCTTTTCCTCCCTGATATTATTTCAGTCCCCTCTGTCCTTCCCACTTTTCATTCTTTCTCCTCTCTGTCTCTGACACCAGTACTGAGCTAGTATGAAAGGATGGTATTGTTTTGAAATCCAAAGATTTTCTATGATATTTTAGATTTCATTGATTTTAAGATGGTTAACAGAAAGTCCTAACCTTAGATGTGTAATCACCCCTTTAGATGTCCAGTCAACAGTAGACACGAACATGCTCATGAAAGTTGCCTTTACGTTTCCCTACATTCACACAAGTAGACTTTTATTTGTCTGTGTGTTATATCGTAAAGCCTGTGTTCTTAAGCATGTGTCAAAACCATGTTTTTTTCATTAACCCATTTGCTTGCTCACTCCCTCATTCATTAAAATTTTAAAAATGTATGAGCATCTACTACATATAAGGCCCTTTTCTTGGGTCTTGACATAATAATATTTAAATAAAACTCTCCACTTGTTATTCAAGAAATTCATAATCTGGTATGGGAGTTATCGAATAAGTAATGTTACTCGAGGTTCCTGGAATAGCAGAGAAGTTAGTGTGGTTGGAAGACTCCTCCCAGAAGAGCACCAGTCATGAAAGGTAACTAGAACTTAATAGGGTGTCAGCGTGGGTCATGGGAAAAGCCTTATAGGAAAGCAGGTCAGCTTGTGTAAAGACTGTGAGCTTCTGGCCAGAAATGGGGGCAGGACTTGGGAGTGGGAGGAAATGAGACTGGAAAGGGAGGCAGAGATCTGAAAACAGAGGGCCAGTTTAGTCAGAGCACACTTTGTTTTGTGGACATAGTTTACAGTTTTAAGAATAGGACCAGATTTTCATTATGTTGAGGTCACCCTGACAGCAAGGTGGAAATGGATTAGACGTGGCTAACCCCTAAGGTAAAGAAGTACATACAGGGAATAAAGAAAATGCAGAAGACAGGTGATGGAAACTCAGAATCAGAGCTGTGAAGAATGTGAATGTTTACATGAATCTGAAGTTAGAGGAGTCCAACTGTATACAAAAGCCAGCCTGTCCCATGTACACGCATCCTATTCTAACTGCCATTGCTCCTTCGTGCCCTGTGGTTGTACATGGAAGGAGCTCGGTGAATGCTCTTCGAATTTACTTTCTAAACTGACTACCTCAATGGTTTTTTTTTCCCCTAAGTATTTTCCTGTTGATGCTTTTACATTTGTGTGTTCCACTTCCCCATATCACTATACTTTGTTTTCCCAGAGGATTCAATTCTTGAAGTAGCAGGAGTGAACAATATTCTGTTGAAATCTGTACTGTTTTAGGCTTGTATTTTCTTTTAACGTGGCTTCCACAGGGTTCTTCGCTGGGTATTTCCTGATGTTAGAGCATATTGCCCTCAGTTTGAAATCTGCCAAAACAAAAATTAATTCAAAAACATTAACTCACAGAATTACCAACCACAAGTTGAAAAATACATTTTTCTATCTTGCCCCAATGGGATGTGCAATTTAAAATGGCATCAGATTTCCAAAGTCTAGGGAACCAGGCTTGTTGCCGGAATATCTGCCGTACTTGTTCTGGGTTAGCCGTGGTTCGTTTTACAGTAGAAACAGAAAACACCCTCAAGTTTTCTGTCCTTTCTTTCAGTATTTCTTCAAGTAGTAGTGTCATTTTTGCAGGAAATCTTTTAGTATCGAATGATCTTAAATTGGAATGTGTCACGTATGTTAAGAATGTAAGCATGTCATCTGAGAGATGCCTGTCTTCATGAGATTCTGTCCGTCACTATCAGGACAGATTCCTAATTGAAAACTGAAAAAATACAGGAATTTATCTAATGTCTTCCCAAAGAGCTCCATATTTGCTTTAGGTAAATACAAAATGTCCTCTACTATTGCCAAATGTTTTCATTTTCATCCAGATTAACTAGCTTCATACAAAAATATTTTGAAATTACAAGATTTTTCTCCTTTATTTTCTGTTGCAAAGGGTTAAGCTGTATGTATATCTTATATACCAGTTTATCACTGTGTACGTAAATCCACAGAAATTATGAAGACTTTCCTAATCCCACGTTTCTCTAGGCAGAATTAGCTGCTTCCTCCTCTGTGCCCCCTGACAGACAGCAGTCATAGTTTGTCTTAAAATCCGATTCCTCTGTGAATCTCTAAGCTCCTTTCAAGCAGGAATCTTGCCTCCTTGGTTTTTCAGTCCCTAAGATCTTGCCTTGTACCTCATACACAGGGGATCCTCAAGTTGTTAGAAAACTGGTCATCGTGCCACATTTTTTATAATGTACGGCTTTATTGTGGTTAATTATCTACACATGTAGTTCTTCTGTTGTACAAAATTATAAGTAGTTTATTTCAGATTTTTTTTAATTTATTAATTTTAGAGAGAGAGGAGGGGGAGAGAGAGCTCGCGCGTGCGCAGTTCGTTTTCCCACTTATTTACGCATTCATTCGTTGACCTTCGTATGTTCCCTGACTGAGGTGGGACCCACAACCTTGGCATATGCGGAGGATGCTCTAGCCAACTAACCCACCCAGCCAGGGCTCAGATGTGTTTTGTTTTTTGTTTTTTAATATTTCTTACAATTTAGTTTTTTTTCCATTAAAAATTTTTTAAAATTACAGTTGATGTTCAATGTTGCATTAGTTTCAGGTGTACAGCATAGTGATTAGACATTTCTATAACTTTTGAAGCAATCCCCCCAATAAGTCTAGTACCCACGTGGCATGGTACATAGTTATTACAGTATTATGGACTATAGTCCCTATGCTGCACTTTACACAGATATGGTTTAATATGGGTGATATAATCTACATAACAGTTGCATTTAGAAGTTTTTCAAGTCAGTTTACTTTTCTTATTATTTAATGCAGGCAGCACATATCATTTTGAAGTTCCTTTGTTTGGTTGTTTTAATATATGCGTGCCCCTAAATCAAGGCAATCTATTTTAGGGGGCCAAATATATGAATAATATACTGTAGAGCAAAAGGTTCCATATAAACAGGTAGGCTTTCCCTACTTTTTCTCTTATTCCTTTTTATATGTTTTTTAGTTAAGTATGCTTTTCAGTAGATGATGGTTCAAAATTCAAAAAGTACAAAAGGGTGTTCAAAAAGAAAGCAGCTCTCTCTGCTACAACTGTGTCCAGACAATCTAGTGTATTTCAGAAACATTCTCTACCTATAGAAACAAATATATATAAGTATATACATATATACTCACAAATAGTGTTTTATATATGTATCACTCACATTTACACAACCACAAACATTCTTATGCATGCTGTTTTTTTTTTCATTTAATATATCTTGGATTTTCTTCATCTCAGTACTCATCTTTTCATTTATTTTTAACCAGAAGCTGTAAAAGTTATGCCTGAACCCTTTAAGAAAGCTTGAAATGTTTTCATGTGTAGAATAAAAGTATTTCTTGCCAAATAATAAAATGACAGATATAAGAACATTCCACCTCTAAACCAGAGTTGTTCAACAGGAAGATGATGTGATAATTACCTACGTAATTTTTAATACTCTAGTAGCTACTTGAGAAAAAAATGAAAAGAAACAGGTGAACTTACTTTTAACATTTTCGTTAACACATTATATCCATAATATTACCATTACAGCACACCATTATTGAGATATTTTACATTCTGCTCCTCTTACTCTTTGCAGTTCGGTGTGTATTTGACACTACAGCATATCTCAGTTTGAACTAGCCCTATTTCTAGTGCTCAATGGCCAGAATTCATTGGTAGCTACTCTGTTGGACAGTGCAGTTCTAGACCTTACTTACTAATGATTTTAACAAGCTGGAAGTGTGTTGGAGACGCACAGTGGGCTGAGACACAGGGAAGGCCCAGCACACTCAAGGCAGTCAGTACCTTCCTCTCCTGATCCTGCCCGAACAACACTGGCTCACTGTGGAATACTGACGTGACAGGCAGATGGAAAACCCGAAAGAGCGAGGCACCTCCTGGGTTGGTTCCCAAGTCATAGCTCCTGCTTCAGACTCATCAAGGAGGCCAACCCAAATGACAGACTAGTCCAAGTTCTAAATTTAAACATTGCATGTTATCCCTTCACCTTCTATGTGTGCATTCTCCCCACCCTTAAGTCAGGGAACAGCCAACAGCCTTTTTCCACCAACCTGACGTCAATGACTTACAGAAACTAACCCTTAGTTTCTTTGACATCCTTTGTGCCAGAGAATCAGGTTTTACAACTGTCTGCCATCAGGATAGGCTAGCCCTCATGTCCCAAAGCACCCTGTCCAGAGAAGAGTTTAGTCTTCTGTTCTAGTGGGCAGCCAGGGTGCTGCTTCATTGTATTTCAGGCAAAAATGGCCATCGGCATCTTCCATGCCAGCAATTTTCAGCTGGTGTGCTACAAGAATTTTTAAAACATGCTGTACCTGACTGTTTAGTCAAGGGCACTGACCTCTTTTTCCTTAGATTGTCAAATTAAAAAAGTGGCAATAGCCAACACAGTAGTAGCTGTCCAGAGTGAATGAATAAAAATTATACCTATTTTTTGTCAAATAGGCAAAAAACATATATTTTTTGGTGTGCCACAGAATTTTAGTAATTAGTTTATGTGTGCTGTGAGGTGAAAAAGGTTGAACATTGATGTTCTGTGCCATCCTCACACTATTTACTCCAGTCTCTGGCACTGGTCATCATATTCTGCTGTTCGCCCTCACTAGAACTACGTAACAACCCCTGTTGTAACAACCTCTGATTGCAAGCATTTCCTGGACTCATATTCGTACTGTATCTTTGAAAAGGACTCTTTCTGTCTACAAAGAATAGGAAGAAAAGCATAATAAGGAAAAGCCACCATAGGTACCCAGCAAAGCCCATCTGTGGGTTGACATCTGGAGGCCCTCCTTTACATTTCTAAGGATATATGGACAGCTAGCGTGAAGGGATACCTCCCAGCTGTGAGACACCCCGATTCTACAAATACAAATTTTTCTCCCCACGATTGGGCCTGGAGCTCATCGTATACAATCCGTGTCTCTAAATAGAACTATATTAAAATATTTTAGCATCATATCGTATACTTTCCATCAAGGAACAGAAAACTTCCTGTTACCTAATGTTTTGGTCAGTTTACAGTATGTAAGTGTTATGAACTGACTATACAAGACAGGAAAGGGCAGTGTTTTGAGTTCACACTGAATTTTTGCAGAGTACTAACACTTGGGTTTCCTTCTCAGAATGGATGGGCTTCACTTTGTAAACCTATACCCATTTTGTGATACTAGAGACGGGGGCCACTGATTAATTCAGAAATGCTTCCCTGGTGCCCTTCAACGTGGCGGTCAAACAGACCCTTCTGAACATTAACGCACCTGGGGGAATGGACCTTTCTGCGTGCTGCACCTGGGTCTCACAGCTCTCCGGAGCTCCCAGTGAGCTGGGCTGGGCCTAAAGGAGCAGCCTGTGCTCAGGCTGTGAGCATGGAACAAATGAGGAAAGCCTACGCTTGCTACTGAGTAGTCCTCTGTTTTAAAAGATGTAGTGAAAATGTACTAGTTCCATAACACTTACACCTACCTAAAGTGACCTAGTCATTAAATGTGTACAGCTAATCAACCAGAAAAGACTCACAGTGCGGTGAAGCATCCCCGCCAGCCTCTCATTTTCCTGTTGCACGGCTGTGTGTCCCTTCTTCCACACACCCCTCTCTTCAGTCATCTATTAATGCTTGTTTGGTTCTCCCGGCCGATTCCCCAGTGTACTTACTATGCCCGAAAGGTATGAGAGGAAAAGCACAACTCCAAATGTTTGACTTTACTCCTTTCTATTGTTGACAAAAAAGTCATAAAGATATCATATAACCATTAATTTTGTTGTCTTTTAAGCCAAAAAGAAACAGTCATTGATATACTTATTCTCAGTATCACAAATTTAAAGTTTTTGTGAACTGTACAGGTCGAAGCCAAATTTGTTTCATTTTTTGCTCATTACTGGACCCCTGAGATTTTCTTTTTCTGTTATGGTGCTCAGGTTATTTATGTCACTTCCTTGTGTCCAGTCCACAAATCAGATCTCCTTCAGAGGGACTGCTTCTTCAATTAACCTTTCATGTAATTGCATGAGTCAGTGACTGTTCTTGAAAAGTAGATGAGATTAGACTGTTACTCTTATAATTTCTTAAAAGAAACAGCTTCTGTAATTTCAAGTATTTGTATTAGAGATGTATATGAAAGTGTGTACATTTATTTTACAGGACAATGATTTAGAACAGGACTGTCATTTGAACCTACTTTGAGTGGTTATGAAATTGGTACTTTTTTTTTAGTTGAAGGAGATACACTTTACTCATGTTAAGAACTTTTTCGCTGCTCTGATGCTGTTCATCTAATCCATTGTTTGTTCTAAAACTGAGCCTCACCTCTTAATTCTTCATTGCACTTAAGATGATATCTTACTAAAAGTTGAGAAATCAGTGATCAGTTTGGATCAAAAGAAGTGAAATTAGAAATTTAGAGTAGAAAGGAGCACCTTTAGCCCTGGCCCAGGGTTGCCCAGGTGCCCGGCGCAGACATCCCAGTGAGGATGTTGATGAGTTCACCTTCAATAGATGTCTCTGGCTTTCCAGGCAGTCTCAGCTCCACCTCTGTTCATAGGATTCTTAAAGACACACATACACAAGTACAGAATAATCATTTAGTCTGAGTAGGTATTTATGGAATAAGCCATTATGTGATGATAGTAGAACAAGTTAAACATAAATTTTTTTCTTTTTTTATGCACTACTTGACATCAAGCAAAAAGAGGTAAGTTGGCTATAAATCTGTAGGTGAAGCTTGTTTTCTTTAATAAATTTCTGAAATTTATTAAAGAAATAGTGTTGCTTCATTAGATTTCTACAAAGCAAATACTTTTACATTAGGAAGCTTGTCATTATAAATCCTTATTCTTTTCTTTGAAAAATGAATAAGCACCTTCTATAAATATGGATCTTAAAAAATATTTAATATTTAAACATACTGCTTTTTCTTTGAGTTATGCTTATGGTTTAATTTGCTTATTAGGACATAGTACGTTTTGAAACACTTGGTTTAGTTGGGGGTTTCTGAATTGTTTTCCCTCAAAAATATGGGTTACATGTTATAAGTATTTCTTTTTTTCTTAAAATAAATACAAAAGCTACTGACATTGATGAAAGCCTATAATTTCAGATCTATTGTTTTATAGAATAGGATGCCCCGAACCCATCAGAATACTTTCTAGCATCGATTTTTTTTAAATGACAAAAAATAATGAAAAAATATCAAATAAGAAAATCAAACACATTTTACTGAGTATTATCTCATATATTTTTCTTGTTTAGGTTACATTTTTATATTGGATCTTTTTAATGGATGTTTGGTTTTAGTTTAACTTATCTTTCATTTCTTTTTGATTATGAATTAATTCTGACATTTCAAAGGCACAGGCTGGTCTTTCTCATACATGCTGTTGTTGACTTTGCCTGATTGAGAACAGACTACTGCACCCTCTTCATTTAACTCTGTGCCAGCTGACATTGTTCTTGGGAAGGTCGTTTCTGAACAAAAGGTTATTTTCTAATAGGTGTTTAATTGGTGTAAAAATCTGGCAGCAAAATGTGCTTTTACCTCTTGGTGCCACTGTGTGTAATCTCCCTCCCCCTGCTTCGCCTTTCACGTCTTTCTTGCCATAGGCTGTGGTCGCATACACACTCGTGGTTTGATTGTGAGTCATTCAGAAGCAGCAGAGCATTTTTATATTTCTCTTCTGCAGGGTTTGAAATACAAATAGATTATGAACATTGCTTTGTTTTATCAGCTAGTGAGGTGACATTCATCAGGACAGCAACTGGGAAGCTGAATGGAAAGTTTTTGTCTAATCTATAATCACTGAAAAGTCTAAAAATGCTCCCTCTGCTTACCAAGTGATGCTTTGATACAGTTGTTGAAGACAATTTTAAGGCCTATCACCAAAGTGTGATAAACTATACCCAGTTGTCGTATAAAGACAGAGCCAGAGTTTTTAAAGTATTTTTAAAACAGTCATATTTTTGCATTGTCTATACTGAAATTTTTTGTGTATTTCAACAATTCTGTCTTTATTATTTTTCAATAATACTTAATGAATAATGATTATTTCTGACTATCAAGGGTATAAACGTATATAATGGGATTTGCTGTGTTAAACACTGATGGTAAAGTTAAGGCCGAAGTGTCTGGTGACATAAATGAGCAGATCGCACCCACGTAGCTGGAAATTCTGCTGCTATCCTATCTGTGGGCACTTTCTGAGGAACTAATGCATTAACAGGATGTGTGACATGTTTGGCAAAGAGGGATGAGATAGCAACTCTGTGTGTTTGATTGTAAAATGCTGCGTCGTTCACAGCCGTCCATGTTTGCACCTCAGTGCAGCACTAAATTCATCGTTAGATTTTCTAAAACATTTTAACTTTTCCTGACTGCCGTTTATATAAATGTTTCTAGTTTGTGCTCTCCTCATTATTTTTCTTTATATAATGCTTCTACCTTAAATTTGTTATGTTTTCTAAATTCTCTACTTTCTCTGTTTATTTTTTCAATGTATATTTATAGGCGTCAATAGGACTACTTAATTGTTCCTACTAGGAGAATGTATTTTGATGCTTCTTTCCATTAACTTTTCTGTTAATTCATTAACACACTATGACTCATTTTGTAGATTTAGTGAGGAATAATTGAGTATTGATGCCACTTGGCACACTTTAAATAATGGCAATTAAAATTTATTTTTAGGACATATACATCTTACAGTTGTCAAAGAATAATACCAATTAATTACCTGATATTACTAAATTAGCTTTAAAACCTTTATCAGATAGTATTTATTCTTTTTTATTCCTTTTGTTAGAAAGATACAGTTATGAGGACAGGAATGTCTAAGTTGTAAACTCTGCCTTTTCTGGGTGGGTCCATCAGACAATGGCATTAAAGAAGTGCCAATAAAGAAACCAGTTCAAAGATCTTTTAGGAGAGTGAAGTCAGTAGACTAGCAAGCATTTTGCACCACATGCAAATTCTCGAAGCAAACTACCGTGGGAAACAAAGAATTATAAAAATTGTAAGGCAAGGTCTTCTCTGCTCTCAGCCCTGTAGCCTGACGGAGGAAGTTGGGTTTACTGTGCAGAAAGCTGTGGTCACAAGTTGTGCGCAAGAAATACTGCAGGGGACGAGATAAGTGCTGTAGGAGTTTAGAGGAAGCAGACACTTCCTTCTGAAGTGGTCAGGAGTAAAGACTGAAAGCTGTTAGTTTTAAATAGTCTGAGAGAAGAGAGAGCATTTCAGTTGAATAAAATGTTAGGAGCAAATGCTTATTAAAATGATTTCCATCATGCAGTCTATTTAGGGCCTTTTTAATTTTCATTGTTGTTAATGGTACAATATTTACCTTGCTTCTTGAAACTAAAAACCTCAAAGGCATCTGACTCCCCCCTTTGGTCCTTCCTGTCTAAGCAATGACCAGTGCCTGTCAGTGAACCCCAGGCTACATGCTTTCACAAGCACTCTTTTGCCTGATATCTGCCAGACTGGTATTTCATGTCCTCACTTAACAGATGGAAAAACTGAGGCTCAGAATGGTTAGGTCACTTCGTCAATGTCTCTCAGCTTCTGGCTGGTGGAGCAGGGATCTAAGCAGAGGTATCTGATGGATTCTAAGTCTTGTGCTGAAATGGAGGGAATCTGAGGAGCACAGAGGAGAGAGACTCAAGAGGCAGGCCAAGCCACAATAGGAGATTACTGCAGAAGCATCATTGGCCAGTAGGAGGAAATTACTGTGATGCACCCCCGTCGTCCATTCTTGTAGACCGTTGTGGAAAAACCCTCACTTCCGAAGCACATTAACTGTGGGGAGCACCTTTGTGCTTCATCCAGAAATATTCAAAATTCCTGAGTTTTGGGGGTTTTAAAAATGTGCAATTTTTCTGTCTTCAGTGCACAGTGCAGAAAAATTTATACCTTCTTCTAACATAATCACTTGATTTTTACATCCTGTCATCAATTTAGTTTTCCCCAGTACCACTGATTTGACCACATTTACATCTTTCTCAGATGTTTTTCCTGGAAATTCAGGTACAGATTTTCATTTCTAATCTGTGCTCTGGCCTTCTGTATATGTCTTTCCTTTGAGTTTCTTTGAATTAAAACCTATTTATTTCAACCCTTGGACTGCTTAGATTTTAGAAGAATTCAAGGCAAACTTAGCTCTTCTGGGTTGATGGAGACCAAAGAGGCACTGCTGACAGAGTCAGAGAGTCGCCCCTGATTTCACTTTGGGTCCAGAACAGAGGCTCTGTATTTGTTACACTGAGGGGCTTAAACAACAAATGCTTCCCTCCCAGTTCTGCAGGCTAGAAGTCCAAGGTCAAGGTGTCCGGTGTCTCACCTGAGACCTCTCTCCTTGGCTTGCCCTTGGCTTGCCCACGGGGCTGCCTTCTCACCACGGCCTTTATCCCTGTGAGTGTCTCCCTGGGTCTCTCTTTGTGCCCTAAGTCTTTAAACCCCTCTGCTCATAAGAGCATCAGTCAGATTAGATTAGGGTTCACCCTAATTTAGTTATGTCTTTGAAGAGCCTATGTCCAGATATGGGCATATTCGTAGGTACTAGGTTAGTGTTTCAACATATGAACTGGGTTGGGGGGCATAGTCAGTCTGTAACAAGCTCCATGGGGCATTCTACTAAAAGGGCATGGGGTGGCCAGTCAGAAACCTGGGCTCAACTTCCCACTCTGTCCCTCTCTCCGTGGACCCACAGAAAATCACTTAACTCTTCCGATCCTCAGTGTTCTAATCTGCAAAACAGACATTTTGACAACCAAACTCAGCTGAGTATTCTGAGCACTAAAAAGCTTTTGTTCACTGTAAAAATCATACAGAATATTACATACATAAATTCTTTAACCTCCCTAGGCCTCAGTTTCTCATTTACAAAGTAAAAACCAAACCTATGTCTTTGAGTTTGTATGGGGATGAAAGCTGTTGCATGCCAAGTGCTTACCCTAGTGTTTGCATATTGACAGCACTTAAGAAGCAGTACCTGCTGCCATTATCTTTCACCCTTTCCTCTTCCTCCCACATTCCTTCTGCATGCTCTTCCTCTTCTGTATTTGCCAAAATCTCAACTGAGGTGTAGTTTGGAAGAACAAGGCCAGGTTTGCAGAGGGAAGGAAGAAGGATATCCTATGAACATAAAAAAAAAGTCTGTATGCTGTGATCATTAACTATGGAATTATCTTAGAGCAATCCATAACTGTCTCTGTCAATTCTTAGTGTAATAGGTTTCATAACTAAACATTCTTCCTTTTCTACTGTTAATCATCTGTCCTTATTGAAAGGTCCTTAAGGAATAGTGACTGTTTACTCCAAGTAGGTAATATTTTTGTTCTAAAGTGGTACCTACTTGAAAATGATAGTAATGTCATATTCTGTAATAGCAGTCGTTCCAGTGGGCAGATCCGATGATGAAACCCGTCTCTAACCATCTTGGAGACAGTGAACCAGGTTATCAAAGATACCGTCCATCTCACGATGAGGCATGTTTGCTCTTTGTGTTGTGAATTTTCAGTTTTCCTGCCAATATTTGAGTTTATGAGTTGCAGTGTTCAAAATGAGAAAGGAAAAAAAAAACCAGAAAGCAGGTGTCCCTTTCCTCCTCACTGTTTCTGTTGAAGGAAAAATGCTGAAAAAATCATGGCCATGTAAACAATTTCTGATTTGAAAGAGAAATAAAATGGAGAGGAAGTTAATACACTAGAAGATGACAAAATTGCATCTCAAAGATGTTTCAGGTAGGAGAGGTGAAATTCGTTAGAGATGAACACAAAGCTAAAAGTGTATGAAATATTCCATTGGAATCCTGGACACCGTAAGTACAGGACGGAAGGACCATGACTTGAGAACACCCTCTGTATACAGGGCAAGTTCATGGGAGAGCACTGTGGTGTGGCTGCCAGAGGTGCCACGCAGGCTTCTGCCCTTGCCACGGAATCAGGATGTCCCGGATGAGGCAAGACTCTGCCATTCCACTCTGCCAATCACATCTTATCCACATGTGATTTCCTCCTAATCGCCTCAGTTTTAGAAGGTTGTGCACATACGGGGACATGGTCAGAGAGAAGAGAAGCTGAAATCGTGTCTTCTGAGTAAGAGCTTAGGTGAAGGGAAACTCAGGGAACAGATAGTTTTCAGGGGAGAGTGTGTAGCACCAGAGTTTGTGGTCACGAGCGAAGGAGATGTGGTGTGGAAAACAAGATGTCACGAAATGGTAGGAATGCGTCAGTTCACAAGTCAGGAAACCAGGGCCTGGGGGCTGGCCATGCTGTAGGAGAGTGTTTGCCACCGAGAGCATCTGGGCACCGAGGACACCATCCCTCAGGGATGTGTCTGTAAGTTTAATTCAGCCCTTCGATCACACCATTCACACCTCAGCTCCATCTCTTAGTGGACTTTAACAAGTTACTTAACCTAAGTCCCTCTTTCCTCACCCGTAAGTTGGGAATGAGAAAACAGGGTAAAGGAGAGCATGCGTGTTCAGTGCTGGCACAGTGCCAGGCACATGGTAATCAGTCAATAAGCCATCATTGATGAGCTGCTATCATCATCATCATCACCACCATCATCATCACCACCATCATCATCGTCATGGCACTTTGTTTTAATTGCTTGTTGAATGTGCTTGCTTTTCTCAGTTGATTAGGGACCCCATTGCCTGTTTTCCTTGTACCCCTGCCTCCAAACTGAGTTTTAGACATGTAATAGGAGTTTAGTGACTTGACTGACTGTTTAATGATGAAGACAAAGTTTGGTGGCCCAGATAACAGCAATGACTGCTGGGATTCTGAGGTGCCTTCTGCTTAAGATACATAATTTCCACCTTTGATGGGAGGAAAAAAAGCATCAAAGCAATGAGATGAGGCCTAGCTCCTTCAGGATTGAGTTTATCAGCTCCTACACAGAGCAGGAGAGATCATGTGAAGGCCTCTCCATTGCAGTGCTGGGAGGGATCTCCTCAGTCTCCTGACCCGCCCCTTTGCTCTTACAAAGCACAGGCTGATGCATACCAGCTGCTCAGCTGGTTAGCCATGCTGTGATTGGAGGCCACTGACCCAAGAAGAAGAATTTAGAGGATCGTTGAGTTGGAGCAATACAGCTGTTCTTAATTTTTTTTATCTATCACCATCTTATGTATGGATTTTACTTTGTATACTTTAAGGATAACACTTGGCTAAGTACTTATGAATAATAATTGCAAAGAATAATAATAATTAGCCAGGCATGATGTCACTTCTAAAGAAGGAAAAACTGACACTCACTACAAATTTAAGGAATATCCACCTTGTGTTAAACAGTTCATCAAGGTACACGTAGTCCTGCTCACCTGCTTTCCAAATTTCAACACAAAACATACTTCAAATGAATAATCTATGACTGCATTGGCAAAGAAAATATTCTAATATGTGAGACATGGAAAAATATTTAAATTATTTACTCTAATCTAATTCTAGGGTTTTCCATTATACAGAGGCTGAAACTTTGCTATTGAAGAGCTTTATTTATATCTACCCTGCTATGTAAGACATAAGGCCAGATTCCCGTAGGTTTTTCTGGGGGTTCATGTTCATTTGCATCCATTGCATTTACCCAAATTCACCATAGGAGGGCAGCACACACTTGGCTGTATCAGAATCCTATCCTAATTAGTCCAAACGTTCCTAAATAATCAGAAAAAAAGCCATTGGAAAAAATCAAAGGAGCATAAAGGAATTCATCCTTTAAGACTCTGAGTTTCTACAAAAGGAAATCATTGAGCTAATCAAGCTGCAAAATAGGAAAACAAAGAGTTTCAAAAAAAAAAAAAGAATTCCCCACAGCTCAGTAAACAAATAGTTGTAATAGTTGTTACATTTGAAGGACTTTTACTGTGTAATCTGAATATCAGGTACTAAATGAGAACTAGATCTTGTTCCTATTAATAAGCAGTAATTAACAAGTTACCCTCCAACAAAGATGACCTTATAAAGAAAGGGTCCCTTCAAAAATGATGTTCTCTTGAATGAACTCCAGCCAAGCCTGCCTTACATTCTGTACTACTGTGCATCAGAGACGGCTTTTGTGTGTTCTTAGTATCTTACAGAAAAGCATCAGCAATGTTCAGGAAAATTGTTATTCTGGAGTTACACAGTCAGGTTTTGTTAAAATAGGGAATAAGTGATATTTAGACACAAGGTTTGGAATATAGATTTTTATAAAGCCTCATTAATTCAAGGCTGTAAATCCAGAGTTCGTGATCATTTGGCTTAAACATCTACATAACATAGGGGAAGAGGTGTGCTAGGCAAATACACAGTCTAAACAGCAAGAGGAGATTTTGCAATTATTCAAGAATAATTGAACTTTTAAGTCTAACTCAAATTTTAAGTTTCTCAAAACAAATATTTTGTTTCTTGTAGATTATAAATATAATCTACATACTTATAACCAGCTTCCCAGTGATTCTAGTATGGGCAGCTTGGGACCGGTAAATAGACCGTCCTTTGATCATTTTAGAACACCCAGCACGTGGTCTTTCTTGGAGTAGATGATTAATATAACTAATTGGCGAACACATGGACTTCGACTAGCGACCCCTTTGTTAACCTAGTGTGAGTTAATACACACGTATTACATAAATTTAAAATGTCAAACATAAAACAAAAAGTGGATTTCCCATTCAGATTAGCTTTCTCCATCAGCCAAATTACAAACAATCTACTATGTAGTAAACATTCAAAGTTTTCTGCTAACACGTCTTTCTTGTGATAGATAAAATCTGTTTTCAGAAAACTGTAAAGATAATTTTCTCCTCTGATATCCTTCTGTTAATCATGAACAAGTTTGTATTGCATGCTTTTCTCAGTGTACCTGTAGGACCGATAATATGCCCATGTATCCTGACAATAAAGTCAGTGAATACACTGCATTTCGAAATAGCAGATCTAAGTGCTACGCAAGGAACTACCATCATGTTCAAGTTCACAACTTGATGATGTTTTTATTATACTAATAGACCCTTTATTTTTAGATTATCCCAATACCTACTATGAATGGCCACATATGTCCTAATGTACTTGAGAAATCTCACTACTAAATTTGTCACTAATTTTTTAATATGGTGTTTGAGAAAAACGTCTTTTCTATTGGCATGATTTGGTGGGTGGGGGGGAGCTTAATCAAGATGTTCCTGTGTGAATACATTCCTCACTAAATCTCTCAGGCAACTGCTTTAGTTACTAACACAGTGCTCTGTCCTCTCTTTGTATACATGTCTAATTTATCAGTTTCTTGTAGATTGTCAGCAGCCTGCTGCCTCCGTACCGCCACAGTGCTCACAACTAGCCGGGAGGCAAGACTGCCCGACTGTCAGGTAAATTCAAACGTCCCTTCTCTCCCCACCCGGCTGCATGTCAGAGCCGTAGACCCCAAGCCTGCCTTCTCCACACCATAACTGCCTATACATAATTACATTTGCCACACTTTCTTTCACATGGGCAACGCAAACACACATTGGATACTGGAGGTTGGATGTACCTGATGGAAATCTAAGAGCAGAGTTTAGTTTCCTGGCCACTAGGGGGACTCAAGGCCGCATTCAGGTCCCTGGTGTGAGTAAATATTTGCATTACTCCAGGGTTCCATTACGTTCCAAAACAGAAAACCTGGAATTGTGAGGGTGTTCGGCTTGCTGCTTCTTTCCTTTGTTTTTTGTTCTTAGAATATATTTCTCAGGCAAATAGGAAGGATATAAAGCCTATCTAATGTCCGTTCTAAGACAACTTCATGAAAGTGTTTCTGTTTTCTGTCCATTCAGGGCCCTCATTAAAAAACAATTTGAAAGGTGGAGAAAAACTTGTACTTGGCATTTCAAAAAGGACATTTGCAGTGACAGAGCCCTTCGCTTGGGATTAACTGAACACATTTAGGCAGGTTCACGTACTTCCTGGGCACTCAACTAGAGAGTTCGCTGACAGTTTCTACACCAGCGAAGCTTTGCCTGCCCTTCATCAGCTGTCTCATCCCAGGGGACTCCCACACAGCTCCCCACCGGGGCCTCGTCCTCCTCCCGTAATGTGTCACCCCGTTATTTGGCACTCTGATGGGGCCAGGTTTGTGTAGTCTGGTGTGGCTCTTATAGCTGCTTGTCGTTCCCTCTTCTGCCACCAGGCAAGGCTTCTTTGGAGCAGGGGCGGGACTCAGCACACTTTTCCACGCGTGTCTGAGGAGTAGTGTCAGCCGCAGGCTGCAGTGGCCGTGGCTCAGCTGGAGTGCTGGGAGGTCATCATGTTGCCCAGAAACAGTGGCACCCGAAGCCCCAGTGACTTGGTCTCAGAGGCAGTTGTGCAGCTTGTTGTCTGAGATGTTACGTTACCAGGGAGAGGGACATGATTCAACAGGAACTACACCAGTGTCTCCTGACTGGTCTCTCAGCCTGCCACCCCCACCACTTCCAGCAGCTGGGTGTTTACTTCAGGAAAGTTCTTCCCAAACATGCAAAGGCCAGTAGTCTGCAGTAGCTATCTTAGACTAATTTCGTTATGTAAGGAAATGCAATTTTAAATGTTCCAACCCATCTCGGTGGATTATCTATCTGTGTAGAGTGGTGAAGAATGCGGGCTTTTAACCTGCGGTTTATTCTTGGCCAAGCACCCACAACCCAGGGCTTGGGCCAGTGCACCAGTAACCATTGCTCCCAGGAATGAATGAAGGAGCTTTGAGCTCAGATTGCTTGCGTTGGGATTCCATCTCAAACCCATACAGTTGTGCATTTTTGGAAAGTTACTTCTGGCTGAGTTCTATCTGTTATAAAGTAAGGGTGAGAATGAGGTATAGGCCTGGCCCATAGCATGCTCTTGATATCTGTTACTGCTGTGACCGTGATTAGTACCTAACCTTCCCTCAAGACAGCGACCTGCCGTCTCCTACATAACCTCCCAAATTTGCTTGGGCACAAGGTAGAGAAGGCTAGTGGGGAATGTTTCCAACTTTAATTTTATTTCACCTTCCCCTTTTTTTGAGAACTAGTTTGACTAAATGGTTACCTATCCCAGTTCCATATTTTTTTGAAATTGCTGAATTTAGATTGCTTGCTACCTCCACACAAATGTTTTACTTTTTTTTTTTTAAAGCAGCTTAATGAATTACAGATGTTTCTAGTTTCTGCCCACATGAATCCAGCAGGCACCAGAGTAGGCTTCCACTGCCCCTCCTGGTGGTCCACGCAGAGAAGTGATAAAATGCTTGCGGACCTTGAAAGACGGCCCTTTTCAAAGGCGCTGGAGTGGCGGCTGACTTCCTTCCCACCCATGCCCACTGCCAGATGGGTCGGACTGCACGTTCTCACTGCCCTTTTAACTTTTTTCTGGCAGAAAACTTAACATATAGCCAGCCTTTGGATTACTGCCGTACATAAGTGTTACATTTTTTGACACCAGTTATTCACTACAATCCCCATAAGGCAAGCACCCAATCGAAAATGAGGAGAGTGATGTGGGGGGCGTAAAATGATTTGTCCAGGGTCGCCCATCCTGGAAGTGGCTGAGCCCGTGCTCCTGACCACCACCATGCGCCTCACCCCTTTTAGTTCTGCTGGGAGGGGCCAGGTCAGAGGACACTTAAATCACCCATGTGGACTCTGTCCCCAAATTGAAGGGGAACATTTGTTTAATGAGAAGCAAAACGTGTGAAGAATGTTCAGTGATTTCAGATCAGGTGTTTTTCTACTTCTCTTTGTCACTTTAAAATATGCTTATACTTCCTACAGCTTATACATATTCTTCTGATAACTATTAAGGTATATGGTTTTGAATAAAAGAGAATTTTCTCATATTCAACAATACAGAACTTTCTAGATATTCTGTTTTACAGACTGATTCTGTTGTAGAGCTAACTTACTAAAAAATTGTTTATGGATAAAAGAAACCATAATATGAAAGTGATGCCCCAGGTAAAGGTTACAGCATTGGATGTGGTTTTTAAACACACGGAGAAACTTGGTATTTAGCACTTTTCTCCAAGAACTTGCTTCCTTGGGGGGGAAGAAACTTTTCTGAAGATATATTTACTTCTGTATCTTAGTAATAGTTCCTAGGACTACATTCACAACACGGTTTCACCTACATAAAATTAAGTCTTATATGGTAAAGGTTGGATAATAAATGAGCTCCCAAAGATATTTAGCAATCAGAATTGAAGGTGAATTCTTCCTATAGCTGAAGGGATTGAAACATATCAAATATTTACATTTAAGAAATAATTTAATTCGTAAGCCAAAAACATGCTTCTGACACACACATATATATAATGTGATTGCATTCATGCAAACTTAGAATAGTAATACTGTAAAACCGACTATTTATAATCTCACCCTAAGTGATCTGAAATAATGGAAACATTATTTTTAATAGTATACTTCTCCAGTACAGTGGACATCATTTTATTAGTGTCAGGTGTGCAGCACAGGGGTGTGAAGCGATTCTGCCCAACCCCCGATAAGTCCGGTACCACCTGGCAACACACACAGTTATCACAATAATATTTACTACATCTTCTGTGCTGTACTTTACATCCTCGTGACTGTTTTGTAACTGCCAATTTGTACTTCATAATCCCTTCATCTTGAAAAAAAATTTCAATTATCATGGATGGCATCATGCAAGGTTGGGCCTGTTGAGCTGTAGCCCGTCTTTAAGCTGTTACTGCACACTTCAGCTGGCCAGGCAGAAAGGTTATCTCCCTTTTTCCTGAAAATATTGATCTCCACAGGGTCTTCAAAAATGTATCACTCTTGTGCTACTTGCCATGATGGTAAATAACATGTTTGGTCCCCTAAAAAGAAACTTACTCTGAATCCTGCCGATTTAACAGGAGACTCCGTGGGGTCCATGGGAGCATCTGTCCGCTGCTGTGTGTCCAGGGCCATCTGAGTCTGGTGGTCAGAAAGAACCTTGCCGTGAATACTTTCAGTCCCCTTGACACTCCAGGTCTTCCATGTTTCCCTCCCATGCTTTTAAAACAGACAGGAAAAGTCGTTTTTATCGCTGGTTGTCCTAACTATGCAGAAAAATCATTTTATGACTGGTTGTCCTAACCGTACAGAAGAGCATCTCTCCTTTTAAGCTAAATTCATAGCAGTGCAAAGACTTTGGGAAGAGAGAGTGACCCCTCAAGCAGACCAGTATGTGGCATGATTCTGATGTCATATCAAAATTCTAGTATTCTGAGATGTGCATGAAAGATAATTTCCAAAGATTAATCAGTACCAAAGATTAAATTTGTTTAATGATAATTCTGCATGACTTCATGCAGAAGCTTAAAAACTATAAAACCTATTAGCTTAAAATCTATATAAAATTAATAATAATAATTAAAAACCTTGAATAGTTTTCTCAAACATTACTCCTGTCAGAAGTGAATTCTGTGGCACTAAATTTCATACTATAAGGGGAAAAAGCAAAGTTATAGAGAAATGCCAATTTCTTCCAGTAATACAAATATCCCCATAATGGGATTATTTCCCCATTACATTTGAAAAGGCCTGAACCCAAATGTGATTTGTAGTGTTACCTGAGGAAATTCAATATTTGGTTTCCTTGTTCTTCAGGATTATTTCTCACGGCACTGATGTGCCTGAGTGTTTCTGAGTTTGTTTAAAGCAGAGGCTCTCAGACGTCTTTTGGAACTCTGCATTATGTACTTCACAGATAGGAAATGTTTTAAAACGCTTCAGTCTTATTTAAACTGCCAAGCTAAAGCAGATGAATGGAACCCTTGGAGCAAATTAGGATTCCAGTGGCAAATTGATGATCCTGCTGAATCTGACATACCAGAGAACTGAGTTAGAATGCTCTAGAGCCTTGGTCCAACGCCACCTGCATCCCCAGGAGCTTGCTAGAAATGCAGATTCCTAGGTGTGGCCCGGACCTATGGAACCAGAATCTGCATTTTACCTAGATCCCCAGGTGATTGGTGTACACATTAAGGTTTGAGAAGAACTGATCTAAAGAAACCTTGCAACTAACCCAGAGACCTAGGGGAATGGGACTGTGTAGAGAAATTGTGGGGGAGTGGGGGAAGCACTTGCGAGTTCACTTATTTCCCGAACACATTTTATTTTCCTTTTTTTGTGCGTGGTTTTGCAAAGCCGCAGTTGTCTAGGCATGCTTTAAATTTAAACCATTTTCCATGCAAAATTTCTGTTCATGGTTGTTTTGTTTTGTTTTGTTTTTTTTAGTTTCAGTGAGAATAATATGTCTGTCTAACCTTACAAGTGGCTTGGCCCCTGATCCGTGAGTTTCTCGCTGACACGCTTGTTTCTCGTTTTCAGTCCTGACCCAGCTCTCCCTGACGAGCAGCCGCAGTCCAGCTCCCAGTGCGCCCCCCTCCACTGTCTCTCCAAATCTCCTCACCCCTAGTCTCCACCTCCTGTGCACCAACCTCTGGGGCGAACGTTTCGTAGCCACACACAGGATACCGCCCAGGATCCAACCGGTGTTTTCTTCTCGGTCGTTAGGTGTATGATGGGAGCAATGCCCGTCACTTTGGAAGATGAAAGAAAGTTAAGAAGAATAACACAAAGCACAGACTCTGGCGTGATAAAACGTTTTATCGTTTGTCTAAGTCACAGATAAATTTCTGCAATGAAATGGCTATAGTTCAGTTGAATAATAAAAACAAAACTGGACACGTGTATCTCAGATGACTGGCTTTATCTCGATAACATGGAGAGACCTGAGACCGTGTAAAATACATATATCGTAAAACCATCTTTCCTCACCTGTCACATTCGGCTATAGAAGTTGATTCCAGTATTTTTCATCATCGATATTTATTTTGTACTTTATTTGGCACATGAGTTATGTTTATAAAAATAATTTCTGAGAGAGGTGAACTTCATTTATTTTTAAATAAGCATAATTTGCTCTGTTCAGTTTTAATTTAGTTCGAAATCTGGAATTGGTCAGACGGTGGTCGTTTTTCTTGCACAAAATAATAAATGAGGTGCATCGGAATGTTAACAATAACTGTATTTTGCTGCTACACTGATATTGTTTATGCACTTACCTTTCTAATCAGTAGCTAATTAAGTGCTGGATTTTTTTAAAACTAGGGTTCTTCACTGGACATTATTGAGTAAATCTAAGAAACAGACTATGTTACGATTCATTGACTTATTCAACTTTGATGGCATCTTTAATTTTTTTGAAAAATTGCAGGCAGGCAGATGCACTGGTGCTGCTCCTTTGTGTGTGTGTGTTGTGTGTGTGTGTGTGATGATAGAGGAGGCTAAATAACATGAAGGGAAAACATGGTGTGTTTATTTAATGACCAGACTTTTTTTTTTACTCCTCCCAAATTCAGGGCCCTATGAGAAGTCTTTCCTGCTAAAAGTTGTCAAGTATAAATGGGAAAATACATCCATAGACAGATGTAAGTTAGCCTTTGGTTAATGAATTTACTCAGAAAGTGTTCAACTTTTGATTACAATTGTGTGTTTTGTTGTTGTTAGTTTTTTTCATAATGAATTTTCCTTGCCAAAAAACAATACATAATAAACCTTAGCTCATTGTCTACTTTTGAGAAACACTCAGGTGCCTACAATCATATTATACATCTTGAAATATAATAGATGTTCCTAGTTCATTTCCAAACCCTGCTGGGTAACTCTCATGACTTGATTTAAGGCAGTCTCTTTTCATAGCAAAATTTATTTTGCACATAATCTGACAAACAAGGAAAACAGCTAATTGAGCTAAAAGGTCTAATACTCCGGGGCTCCTTAACGACCAAGAACTGCCCACACAATTGCTCCTAGCCCTGATTCCTTGTCTAGTCAGGTAGCCTTAACTTACTTAAAATCATAACAGTTTAACCTTTTCATGTAACAGTATCTGTAACTTCTCTTTAAAACAAAAACAATCCTCACTGTTAATACTGAAGATAGTTTACTAGACGGGGCTCTCACCACGAACATCTAGTAAGAGCCACTCAGCTCACGGAGTGGCAGTGGGTGGGACATAATGGCATGGTCCATCAGAGGTGGTGGCCAGGGGCTCAGTTGTAAAGCAAAGGGCGGGAGCTTTATCAGTCACATACCTATTAAGTACTGGTCACTGTTACCAAAGCAACCAAGAGGTTTTTAGTTTCTTATATGAGTGCTATTTTCAACAATGTCATTTATTATGCAACTTGAAGTAGTTAGAAATCTTTACCATAAGTAGGTATCCAGGTTTGAGAAAAACAAATCTTCATACAGTCTTGGTCATGGCAGCCTAACCTTCTATTCTTTCCTACCTACATGTCCTTGCTGTTCCTAAACGCTTGCTTCATTTTATTGGTGTTGTGTCTGCCCTGTACCAGTATTAGCAAGGCAGTGTGGATTATATTTAGAGTTCAATGAAAGGAGGCTACCCCCTACCCTTGCTCTTTCTTTTTTCTTTCCGTTATTTCTTTTCCAAGCATCATGTGTTTGGACCTGAGAAGTGGCATAGCTGCAAAGTTGACTTCTAATAAAAACTGTCTGTGCCTGAGGGAAAATACGCCATTGTTAAAAGTACCTGAGAACATCTTCCTGTGTTGCCTCATCAGTTGTGTTGGTGGTGCAGGGAATTCAGCAGCAAGTGTCGTTGCTGAGTCACTGCAGAGCAGCAACCCTGCTGGATGGGGCATAATTGCATTTTTGCTCCCTCCCTCTAGTGGTGACCCCGTGAAAGGCTGGGTCCCAAGCAACACATTTATTTCCTCCAATATAAAGTTTATGAAGTCTACTATATGCTAATTTTACTCAAGTTCCTTTATATTAACAGAGTGGGAAGTGTTTGTTTGAAAATATCAGTTCTATAAAAATGTTCATTTTAGCAAAACTTTGCCAAGAAGGTGTAGAAACTAGGAAATAAGTCTCAGATTTTCAGCACAAAATTAGGTAATAGTCCCTAGGCAGTGAGAGAGAATTCTATGTATTTAAACTGTGGCATCATTTAGTATAGTTTAAACTGAGCCTTATCAATGTTTATTTATAGGCATTTAAAATAAATAAATATGTGTAGCACTGATAAAAAAATCAGTACGTATAAAGAACATGAGGATTCAAAAGGAAATTGAAAAATTGAAGAACTAGTGGAAATTAAAAAGAACAAACTTCCGTGAGACCATTTGGAGAGAGATGTGGGGTGAAATACTACAGAAATGCAAAACACACTGGCTAATTAATTCAAATGCAGCGAAGGAGGTAACTAGCAAGCTTGCTTAGCAGAGTAACCAGGTAATTTTTTTAAATGTAAGCACAACTACCATACTGAAAAGGATAGTATGCAGAAATGCTTTCCCACTGAGGATTTTTCTCAGTTAAAAGATGAAATTAGGAGAGCGATACATTGTCTTTGGCCTGAGTGCACAGGAGCACACAGGACCCTCAGATTGATCTAATCAACTCATGAGTCATCAGGTCCCTTTCATCCAGTTCTGTTTCAATAACTTCAAGAAACCAAAGTTATTAATTAAGAGAAGACCTAGTCAGAAAGATTATTTTTTAGCCCAGGGAGGAAGAGGTACACTATTGATCTTCAAGAAAATGTAGCCAATGATAGATGTCAGCTATAGATATCATTATTAAGAGTAGACTAAGAAAAATAAAGCCCTCAGTGTAAAGGATTTATATTAACTGTAGAAAGAGATTCTTGACAGTGGGAAATTAATTATCAAAATCGATCATTATAATGCCTTTTAAAAAAATTTAAATACTGGTTGTCCAGTAACTTAAGTGGCAAGATATCTTAAGATAATATATTATAATTCTAGGATTTCATAACCCTATGATTCTTTTTATTTCAGATTTTAAAATAAGTTATTCTGTTTAGTCATAAAATATTCTATTCCTTGAAAGTAGGGTAGCAATTTTAATATTTCCAACATATTTGGCAAAAAATAAAACTGGATTGTTGGCATTTTTCCTTGCAGTTATGTTGTATATCTTTAAAGTTGTCCAGAGTGTAGTAATTTTACTATAAAAAGCCTCAATTTTCAGAGTCAAAAAAAAAAAAAAAGGAAAAATACATGTCCTCAGGAATACTTTAGAAATAGGTTTACAATCCCTTAGGGAGTAAATGCCTCTCAAACTTTATCTTTTCTTAAAAGAATCTTCAATCTACAATATTTGCTTTCCCATGCTTTAGAAAATATTTGTGTACAATTCTTCTGTTTAAACAAGCAGTAAGTGTTGGTCAAATAATCCATATATGGAACATTTCCTGATGTTCTGCATTAAATGAAATCCTCTACAGCTCTCAAGCAGTAATTACAAAATAAGAAAATGAAAAAGTGAAATGTATTTTCTACTGTGATAAGAAGGGCAGGTTTGCTGTGTAGTTGTTGTATTCAATCAGCCAAAGACACAGTCTGTCTCAGAAAGATGAGTCAGGGGAAACCTGTGGGTTTCCAGTGAGCAGGTGCTGACTCCGCCCCAGGACGCCGCAAGGGCCGTGATATCGTGGCTGTAAGGTAGGACCAAGTTCAAAAGAACTCTTAGGATCAAGTTCACAATTTTAAAGATTGTCCTACAACTTTTTTGTTTATAAACCAGAGTTGTTTTAAAATATAGTCCTTGTATTTAGGATTGCAAATTTACAAGAATATGTTTCTAAGTAAAGGGAACATAATTCTTCAAAAAGCCGTTGAACTGAAGTTGTGATAGGTCGTATGATCAGTGCTGATACATAATTTTTACCTTAGAATCAATTTCTGCGGACATACATGACCAGTCTAGCTCCCAAGCGACCTTTTCCATTGTGTGTAAGAAAAATGCCCCCAGATGAGCTGTCTGTAATTGAATTCATCTTTTTTTAAATGCCACTGGTTAACTGCCATTGCCCCTGATGTATTTCTTTTGTAGCCTGATTCCCTTATTTAACATCTGAAAGATTTCCTTTTGACATTACTTCCATTCTTTTTATTCAAAGTATAATTGAAAAAGGTATTTAGTATTAAAATTATGTTCCTCTAGCAAGGACTTTCCAGAAATAATCTACTTACAAAAAAAGAGCAGCAATTAACTGCCTTTAGTGTAAGGGTGTGAGTGTGTAAAAGTATGCTGTGTAAAACGTTTGCATGAGATACTTCACATCATGTAAGCTTTCCCATATTCATGATATGAACAGTATAGAAATCTTATTTCTTGTGATTTCTCCATTAGGAATGTAAAGAGATTGTTACCCATATCCAGTCTCCTTTCCATATTGAAATGCATGGCTCTAAATCTTCAGCATATTTTTACCCCTTTCCTCTGGAGTTATTTAAAATTTGTCCTGTTATACTGAAACCTAGATAAACTACTGAGCCAGATTATTTCTGTAATTGGTGTTTAATTGCTGTATAACATTGGTTGAGACCACATTTTTATTTTAACTTTTTTTCTTTCAAAATTATTCTCTGATCATTGTGGTTCTATAATGAAAACACTGAGAAGAAAATCTGATGAATTCTGGTGTGACTTTTTCTTTTTTAAAAGCCTCCAATAAAGGTTGGAGAACTATAAAGAAAAATGTCGTCATTTTGCTAACAAATCATTTTTTGGTGACCATGGAGGTAGAGAATGAATCATTTTGTTTGGCTTCATAGTATGATTGTGCACCAAAGCATAAAGGAAGTAAATGATTTTTAACATTGTCACAAAATTATAAAGCTGGATGGTTTGACTGTTAGTCAATTATACAATTCTTTGAAAATCTTATGGCATTTTTATAATCTACTCAGTGTTTTATTTGCATAATTATTCATATATGTTGAACCATATGTGATTCTGATACTGTATTTCTTTCCAGGATTAACATTTGTGTAATATGTGGCCAACTCTGATTTGTACACCATATGATTATTGTAATTTTACTGGTATTTCCACCTTTAATTGCAATTCTGTTATCATGCCTCTGGCTTCAATGGTCTGAAGCATGTCCACATAATGCCAGTATTGTATGAAAAAAACTAAAAGACGGACCTAAGAAACTCTAAAAAATCCAAATTTCAAAGGGAAATTGCTCTCAAAGACATGTGTATTTATTTTAAATTCAAAAAATTCTTTTGAATTTATTATTGCTTGTTCTTTTTCATTTTTTTATTGTAGACAATCCTAAGTGACTGTCTCATGGGAGAATTCATGTATGTGCTTGCATTTCTGTAACCTGATCGTGCACTCAGCGGTTGGAACAGGTCTCCAGTGCTAAGAAAATAACCAAAACCAATATATTAATTCTTACATCTTGGTTTATGTTGCCAACTGGATATGATGTAATGCATAACTCTACCCAGTAAATAAACTGGTTATCTTTTGTTCATTTCATCTATGTGACCTCTTTATCATTTTGAGCAATTTTTCTGTATATCACTGATTTGTAATGACAAAAAAGTTTATGAATATCTACATGATTTATATATTCAAAGTGAGCACATATTTAAACTAAAAACTACAGGCTTTGCATTGACGTTTCTACACATTTGTCATTAAGAAATGTGTATCACCTTTGCCCATCTCCATTCACCATCTCTCCTTTTTAATCTTTTCTAAAAGGTTATTTTGGGACAAGGCTACATTTTGGAGAATTAGATTAGGAATGTACCAGCATGAAAGAAATACCTGTTCTAAAAAAGGGAAACATTTTAATGAAAGAAACATGATTTTAGTGAAGGGAGAAAAGTTTGTATGCTTTATTTGGGGAGACAAGTAGTCTTTGTTCTCTTTCATAGGAAGAAACTGCAGAGCCCCACGACTTTGAGGAAGGTTAATTTACCAGCTCCTTCTTCAAATATGTGTTGTAGTAGCAAATTGGCTGCTTTGGGAGTCATCTGCTCTGACTTGATTTTTTTTTTTTTAGGAGAGACAAGGTGGAAAACCAGGCAGACTTGGACTTCCATGAGGTTACAATGAATTGAAACTCGAACGCATTCCTCATTATAATCCACCACAGGCACCACAACAGTCCCAGCTAAAGGTGCCCGCGTGCCTGTTATAAAAGCATAAACTTTCCTCCAGATAGTCACATAAGATAATATTGCCAGTGTCAAAAGTAAACACAATTTAGAATATAATTTAAATGTAGAAAGAAATGCAAAGATAAATCATCATTCTAGTGACATCCTGTTAAATAGTAAAAAAATGTTGCAACTGTCTACATAATTTGTGAGACCCAGTGAAATTTAAATTGTGGATCTCCTTGTTCAACAATTATGAATAACTTCAGCCCTGGCTGGGCAGTTCAGTTAGAGTGTTGTCCCAATTTGCCAAGGCTGTGGGTTTCAAACTCGAGTCAGGGCACATAAAAGAATCAACCAAGGAATGCATAAATAAGAGCAACAGATTGATGCCTCTCTCTCTCCCTATCTCTTAAATAAATAAATAAATAAATAAATAAAACAAAAAGACTTTCAAGATGGCGACAGTAGAGCGTTAAACTGGGCAGGGAGCTCTGAGCAGAAGCCCTGTGTGACTGCAGAGGTGTGCGAGCCTGTGAAGCCAGCCTCGTCCCCAGGCTATGCTGAAATGATGCTTTAGGACCTCAACACTGAATGTAGCTATCCAGAGTCTGGGTTTTATTTTTAACAGAATGGATTTCCCAGTTTCTGTGCTTAGATGAAAAAATGTGTTTATGATCTGGGAAAATGAATGCTATTATTATAAATGAAATAATGTTATTACTTCGAAGAGTTAATAAAGTTAAATCTTGCAATACTTGCAATCTTGCAATATTCCAATGCAGCCATTTCAACTCAAAATTTCTAAAATCTCACATATGTACCAAGTTTGTACAAACATTTTAAAAATCATTTAAAGAAATCTCCAAATTACCAGCAGTAGCCATGGCTGGTGCAGCTCAGTGGATCAAGCCCTGGCCTGTGAACCAGGAGGTCGCTGGTTTGATACCTGACGTGTCTGGATTTCAGTCTGGGTGCCCAGTTGGGGGTGAATGAGAGGCAACCAAAGGATGTTTCTCTCCCTCTGTCTCTCCCCTTCTCTCCAATAATAAATAAATAAAATCTTTATTTTTTAAAAGAATATTTATTTATTTTTAGAAAAGGGAATGGAGGGAGAAAGAGAGGGAGAGAAACATCAATGTATGGTTGCTTCTCAAGTGTCCCCTACCAAGAACCTGGCCCACAACCCAGGCATGTGCTCCAACTGGGAATCAAACCGGTGATCCTTTGCCTCACAGGCCAGCACTCAATCCACTGAGCCACACCAGCCAGGGCAATAAATAAAATCCTTAAGAAATGTCAGCAGTAAACATTTTAGTTAGTGTATATTAAAGTAAAACTAAGAACCCTGCTGATACCTTAATAACTTGACTTCCTCTGATACTGTACATTATTAATAATGTCAGTCAAATGTTACAGGACGATTTACCTCATTTAAAAGAGCTTTTAGCCCAAGATTAATAAGTGATTCATATCAACATATTTCAAAAGAAAGGAGAAAGGAATCATCACATTGAAATCCACTGACCCTGAAAACCTGGGCTCTCATGTTACAGGAAGCCACTCTATATATTTGAGAAAAAGAACATGTATTTTTCTTTGTTTTTGATAATGTAACTGGAAACCTATGGAAATGGTTAGCTGCAAAAAAAGCAAAGAATTTGTGGGAGGGACCCAAGGTGGGGGCAGTCATATTCCTCAGTAGGTGAGTATCTTTTTATATTTCCTGTTTCTATTCAAAAATAGAAATATGGGCTCTCGAGAATTTCAAAGTGAGGTCGGAAATAAAAATTAGCACAAATTCTAGAGAAATAATTGTTCTAAGACAGCCTATGTCACCAGAAGTGTTTTTAAAAGCATAGAATTTGGGGCAAATTTTAGCCTTGGCACTTAATTGTTCTGAGACTTTGGAAAGGTGGTACGTAACCTGTCCAAACTTCAGTGGTGTCATTTTAAAAATGATAAAAATGACTACCAGAAAAGGTTGTTGCAAAGATTAAGTGAAACAACATACATAAGATCTTTCAAACATATGTTCAAAGGTATTCTTTCAGTGTTTAGCCTTTTGTAGCCAAAGTTATTTTTAGTAACACATAAGCTAGACTATTGGAGTCCTATATGGATCAAATTCATTCACTCACTTATACATGTAATAATTCACAAATATTTATCAAAAACCCATCTTGCCCTGGCTGTTGTAGCTCAGTGGATTGAGTGTGCCTGCCTGTGGGCAAACAGTCACAGGTTTTGATTCCCAGTCAGGGCACATGCCTGGGCTGCAGGCCAGGTCCCCAATAGGGGGCGTGTGAGAAGCAACCACATACTGATGTTTCTCTCCCCTTCCCCTCTAAAAATAAATAAAATCTTAAAAAAAAAAAAAAAGAATGTATTTTGTGCCAGATATAGCTCTAGGGAATTAAGACACATCAGAGAACAAAACAAAAAAAGGTTCATTCCTTTTTGAAGTTTGTATTATACGTAGCAATGAGGGAAAATACAAAAAAATAGTAAGCATATGTATGTAAATACCACAGTATATTAGACAATGAAACTTTTATGGAAAAAAAAGTAGAACAGGAAAAAGGGATTGTACTGGGGTGGGGTGGGGAGGAAGTGAAGCATTGCAAGATTACACAGAGTGGTCTGGACCTTACTAGAAAGAAGGAAGATGAAAATTATCCCGCTCACATCATGACTGCTTCAATTTTTAAAATCATTAAATTACACACTTGTTCAAATTTTTAGAAGTTACTCATCTAAAAACACCAAACAGTGATTCACATTAAACAATAGCATTTTCAGAAACTTGTCTTTTAAAATGTTCTAATAATCTGGAGTAATAATTGTAAAATATGCATATATTTTATTTCATGTCAATATTACTTTAAACTGATAAGAACAAATACTACACTTGATCTTGGCCAAAAGGCCGAGAAGCAATTATGTCAATATTGCTTTAAAATTTTCAGCATTTATTTTATAAACAGGTATCATGTTTTCTTGGAGCTTTAGGACATGCCCATTTATACTTCTCTAATAAAAATTTTAGTAAAATAATTTTATTTAATAGTCTTAATTGATAGCTGTCAATTCGAATGAACTTGGAATTGTATAAATAATTTTTAAAGTAACTCATAATCTTGTTTTTCAATACAGGGTGGAACAAAAGTAGGTTTACAGTGGTTCATATGGAAAATAATATTTTTGCTCCACCCTGTATATAGTTAGAAGCTAAGCTATATTTTCTTCTAGTCCTTAATTCCAGCTCTCCTTCCTTTAAATGTGTGTTCACAAACTTTCTTCCTAATACAAAGGTAAGAAACATATCACACTGCTAAGCTTTACATCAGCTTGCTGCTGAGCAGAACCATTTTTCTTTAGATGTGTATAGATTCAGACTTCAAGCTTTGCTGTTTCAGTAAAATTGACAGAAAGTAATATATATTTAAAGCTCTGCCTTTTTTTTTAGTCTCATGAATAGTTGTCCTAATCTTGGGTAACTGAGTCTATTAGAAAATAAAGGCCATGTTACTAAATATATGTAATGCGGAAAGACCTTCATCAAATTACCTGCCTAGGTAAGTATGCATACTTAATATCAAACAAAGATGAAAATAAAATTGAACTGATGAAAATATTACCTATTGAAAGTCTATCTCCTTTGAGGAGTTCTTTAATGTCACTTCTTTCCAGCAGATGCAAAAATAAAGCCGGCTTGAATTTGGGTATAATTATGATAATGTGATTTTAATTACACCAAACCAGTCAAAGGT
Source organism: Artibeus jamaicensis (assembly GCF_021234435.1). NCBI lineage: Eukaryota > Metazoa > Chordata > Mammalia > Chiroptera > Phyllostomidae > Artibeus > Artibeus jamaicensis. The sequence continues at coordinate 39,160,387 of NW_026521486.1, forward strand.
TGTCCTTTAAAGTGTGCTTTATCTGGAACACGGCTGTTCTTTGGACTGGACGATGGCAGCCTTTATCTGTAATAGCATTGGATTTCTACCTCTGATGATTGGTGGGGGAAACAAGATTTTTCAGAAATACTTCTTAGAAACACATTCTTATTGGATGTGAAATATAACAAAGTCCACATTTGTATATATCACGGACAGTCCTGTACAGTTTCTATACATTTTTAAGGACATATGCATAACATTTAAAGGATATGTTATTGCTTAGTATTATCCATTAGAACTTTGAAAGTGAAATCAGATCTGGGAAATGGAATAACTCAGTGAGTTCCAGTGATTCCAATATGTAAGTATCAATCTGTTCTTGTTCTCTTGGTAATAACTTTACATATGACTATTAAAACTGCAGTGTTTCTTTACAAACAATTTAGTTACTACAGAAACTCATGTAGCAGGTCATAGATCAACATTTATTGACCATATACTACATACATCAGCAGAATTCCAAAAATTCCTATATAAGGTCAACCAATTGAGTAAAAGAATACCAACTAGCAAATATGAAGAACTGGAAGAGGTGTGGAAGGTGGAAATAATGGCATTCTGGTGCTTACAGCTCAATAGTGAAAATATCGATGCTTCTAGAGCAGTCCCAGCATTTAGTACACGAGAACACAATATATAATAATATAGTTAGAATACATACCCAAGCGCGGGCCTGCGAACCAGACAATCGCGGTTCGATTCCCAGTCGGGGCACATACCGGGGTTGCAGGCCGGTTCCCTGCAGGCCAGTTCCCAGCAGGGGATGCACAAAAGGCAACCATACATTGATGTTTCTCTCCCTCTCTCCTTCCCTTCCCCTCTAAAGATAAATAAATAAAATCTAAAAAAAAAAATTATTAAAAAAAAAAGAATACATGCCCAAATACATCTGATACAAGTTTGAGAATAAGCACAGAGACTGTGTCTATTAAACTGCCTGAGGTATTGAACAAATTATTTAAGAACTGATTGTGTTCTTAAGTTTATCTTCTAGATCAGCAAAAACACAAGGTGGTAATTGTCCCCACACCAGGGAGGCTGCAGAGGCGGTGTGAGCTTTTGACATTCAGGATCCTATTCACAGCCCAGTATTGCTCATTATACTTGATCCTGGCAGAGCGACTCTTTGTCCTTGGACAGGAGTTAATCTCTCCTTCACAGCCAAGAAGTTTGGGAGAGACCTGCTCAATTTAGAATAAAGACATTCACCTATAATAAATCAGATTGTTTCCATGCAGGTCGATCACAGACAAGGTTCTGCCCACTGCATTCATTTATTTTCCAAATGTTTTTTTTTCTTTTTGTAATAATAAAACAACACATGTTTATTGCAGTAAGTTTAGAAGATGTGTAAAAGTAGAAAGAAAATTCCATTTATCTATACTCTCATATCCCACTGAAAACTGCTGTTAACATTTTGGTGACTCCCTTGAATTGCACTAAATATTCTTTTTTTAAAAAAAATATTTATTTTAGATAGAGGGGAAGAGAGGGGGAAAAGAAAGAGAACACTGATGTTTGAGAGAGCCTTCATTGATCACCCACCTCTCACATGCCCCCATCCACAGAACTGGCCCGCAACCCACACTTGTGCCCTGACTGAGAGTCGAACTGGGGACTTTTCAGTTTGTGGGATGACGCCCAACCCAGTGAACCACACCAGTCAGGGTTGAACACACAATTCTGAATCCTGCTTTTTCACTAAACATTTTATGGTGAGTATTTTTTAGGTTACTAAGTTTTTCATCAACATTATTTTTAATACTGGTGTAATATTTCATGGCATGGATAAATTATTCTTTTTAAAAAAGAAAAGACTTTTATTATTGATATAAGTTGCTTCCACACTTTCACTATTACAAATAAAGATGCCATTAAAATCTTATACAGAAATTGTCATCTAAATTTCTGGCTGTTTACTTAGAATCTATTTCTTCAGGAGGAATACTGTTAATAGTCATGAAGATTTTTCTTTTCCGCATTTTTCTTCAATTTCAGTGAATATTTTACTCTGTGAAAACTACTGTAGAAGATGACATAGGATGCAAACATGAATTAGACTGCCACTTGAAGCTTACAATCTAGAAAACAAAATCAGGCAAAGATATACATAATTATAGATTGTGTATGGTAGAAAGTGGTATATTCCACAAAGTTTCTGCTTTGTTCTTTGGAGACTCAAAAATTAGAAGTCTGTTTTCTCATGATCAGTTGAAAACATTAGGATGAAAATGTTTATTTCCTGCTTTAAAGAATATTCCTACTGCCAGTATTCTCATGAAAATGCATGTATATCTATCTGTGTCTACTTTGGAAAAAAACCTTTGAGGTCTTGCATAAATAATATCACTGACTTCAGTGTTGTACTTTGTCTGTTTTTCATGAGCAGCTTCAGGGCTGTTCTGAGTATGCAGAGCTGTGAGGGCTACTGCAAATGCCTGTAGATTGTGAACTTTGTGATAAAGTGATGGTGTCGTTGGAGAAGGAGGTGAATTCTCAGTTATAGGTTGGCTACAGTCCTGTAGCTGCAGTGCGTCACCTTCTGTTAACACTGTTATGCAATGTACAAAGGCATAATGTATCAGAGCTTCTAGTTTTTGATAATAGTTTAATAATTTTTCAAAATCAAATAAAACTTTTGGGGGGCGTGGAGAGCTGGCTGAGGCTTTATTTTGGGAGAAAAAAAACCCACTTGATCTGGCTTCTAGTGGTGGGGGGCAGGGGCAAGAGGTGGTACCACAGGCAGTAAAGGCCCCTGCCCCAAGGGTGAGCTGAGGCCTGGGGCTGAGCCTCAGGTGGGTGTCCTGTGCTCTCTGCTCTCCTGCACAGCTCCTTTCCTTCCAGCTTGGAGGACAGGAGGGCCCACAGAAGTCATGCATTTGGACAGAACATCAAATGACTCAGACACCAGATTCCCATCTCAGTTCTCAATGTTCTTCACAACCACCGTCTTGGAGGGGCTTGTGCTGGCGGAGCTGAAGGAGCCAGAGCTCCCGCCAGAGCCCAGGCTGTAGTCGAAGTTCTCGTAAGCCGGGCTCAGCCCACCTAAGTAGCCACTGGTGGTCTTGGTATGGATACTCATGTTCTGCCTCCCAGACTCCAGCAGCTCTCCTCACTCTCCAGCAGCTTTCAGTAGGTGGTGGTCTCCACATCAGGGGCAGCCTGGTGTTCATGAGCTCCTGGTACTCATTCAGCTGCTGGGCCATGTCCTGCTTGGCAACTCTCAGAGTGGCTTCCAGCTTGGCCTGAGCATCCTTGACGGCCAGCTCACCACATTGCTTGGCATCCTTGATGGAGGCCTCCAGGGAAGCCTTCTGGCCTTTGAGGCCCTTGATTTCAGCCTAGATTCTGCTGATGTTCCCATTAGTGTCAGAAATCTCCGTCTTCATGTGACGCAGGGTCATCCCCCATGCTTCCCAGCCAATGTCTGCAGCTCCTCATACTTGATCTTGTAGATGGCCTCAGCTTCAGCCCAGTTGCAGTTGGCTATCTCCTTGTACTGGGCCTTGACCTCGGTGATGATGCCATCCAGGGAGCGCCTGTTGTCCATGGACAGCACCACGGACATGTCGGAGATCTGGGCCTGCAGCTCATGAATCTCCTCGTCATACACCTGTCTGTAGAAGTTGATCTCATCGGTCAGCCCTTCTAGGCGGGATTCTAGCTCTACCATTTTCATGTAAGCTTCATCCACATCCTTCTTGATGAGGAGAAATTCATTCTCCATCTCTGTGCATTTATTGATCTCGTCCTCATATTTATTCTTCAAGTCCTCCACCAGCTCCTGCATGTTGCCAAACTCTACCTCCAGGCTCAGTTTCTCGTGGGCCAATGTTTTTAGCTGCCACCGAAGGTTGTCGAAGTAGGCCTCGAACTTATTGTCTGTTACTGTGAATCATCTTCTACTGCCGCAGGAGACTCCACTTGGTTTCCAGAATCTTATTCTGCTCCAGGCTCCACACCTTATTGATGAAGGATAAGACTCTTGATCTGCTCCTTTTTTTGGTTGTGTTCTTCCAGCTTCAGGGGACTCAGGAGGCTCTGGTTCACTTGGTTGGCTTTAATGGTCCCCATGCTCCCAGCTCCACCAAAACCCCCCTGACCAGATTCATGGGGGTGCCCAGGCCAAGCCGGGAGCTGCTTCTCACCTGGAAAAAGGCTAAAGGGCTGGTGCTGGGCCCACTTGAGCAGAACAAGTGGCTGCTGAAGGCCCCTGGGCCAGAGGTGGACACCTTGAAGGACCTCTGAGTCATTCTTACAGACATAGTGGAAGCTGGGGTGGCCAAACCAGACAGAGATTTGAGAAGGAGACAAAAACTGCCTCAAATAAAACTTTTATATAAGATTCTTATTTTTATTTACATCAGTGATCCACAAACTTTCTCTGTAAAGGACCAATTAATAAAGTTTTACAGATTTGCTGTCAACCTGGTCTCTGTCTCTCAACTATTCAACTCGGTCACCTCCACCTTTTTTCTCTCTGGCAATCACAGTACTGATGCCCATTTCTGTGAATATGTGCTTTGACTTAATCCCTTCATCTTTTTCACCCAGAGCCCCAAACTCCCACCCCCCTGACAGGTGTAAGTCTGTTCTCTGTATGGATGAGTCAGTCTATTTTGTTTGTGAATTTACTTTATTAGTTTCCAAATATAAGTGAAATCAGATAGTACTAGTCTTTCTCTGACTGCCTTTTTTCACTTAGCATAATACTCTCCAAGTCTACCCATGCTGTCTTAAAAGTTAAGATTTCCTTTTTTATGGCAGAGTAGTATTCCATTGTGTAAATGTACCACAGATATTTTTATCCATGCATCTACTGATAGATGCTTGGGATGCTTCCAAATCTTGGCTGTTGTCAATAACACTACAATAAACACATGGGTGCATATATTCTTTTGAATCAGTATTTTGGGTTTCTTTGGATATATTCTCAGAAGTGGAATCAATGGGTCTTAGGCAGCTCCGTTTTTAGTTTCTTGAGGTAACTGCACACTGCTTTCCACAATGGCTGTACCAATCTGCATTCCTATCAACAGTTCACGAGGGTTCTCTTTTCTCCACCTCCTTGCCAACACTTGTTTGCTGATTTATTAATGATAGCCATTTTTGATAGGTGTGAGGTAATAACTCATTGTGGTTTTCATTTGCATTTTTCTGATAATTTGTGATATTGAGCATTTTTTGTATGTAAATTGGTCATGGTATGTCCTCTTTGGAGGTCTATTTAGGTCCTTTGCCTATTTTTTAATAGGATTTTTTGATGTTGAGTTTATAAGTTCTTTATAAATTTGGGATATTAACCCCTTATCAGATGTATCAGTGAATATGTTGTCCCATTCAGTGGATTGTCTTTTTATTTTCTTGGTGATTCCCTTTGCTGTGGAAAATTGTTTTAGTTTGATATAGTCCTATTTGTTTTTTCCATTTGTTTCCCTTACCCAATCAGATATATAAGAAAAAATACTGATACAATAAATGTCCAAGATTTTACTGCCTATGCTTTCTTCTAGGGTTTTTATGATTTTGAATTTAACATTTAAATCTTTAATCCGTTTTAAGTTCATTCTTGTGTGTGGTGTAAGAAGGTAGTTTAGTTTCATTTTTATTTTGCATAGGGAATATCTGCCCAATATTCCCAACACCATTTATTGAGTAGACTATCTTTACTCCATCATATGTATTTGCCTTTGTTGTCAAGTATTAAGTGACTATAAAGGCATGGGTTTATTTCTGGGCTCTCTATTCTGTTCCATTGATCTACATGTCAGTTTTTATTAGAATATTTTGGTTAGTGTAGCTTTGTAGTATAGTTTGACAACAGGTAGTATGATTTCTCCAACTTTGTTCTTTTTTCTCAAGATTGCTGTGGCTATTTTTGGTCTTTGTGGTTTGATATAAATTTTTAGAAGATTTGTCCCAGTTCTGTGAAACACACTTATAGGGGGTGGGGCTCTGCCGGCAGTGCCGGCCCCAGCTGCCGTGGATGAGAATAAGTCTACCAAGACATGATCTGCTTGGGGAGGAGAGGTGGCTGATCTCCCAAAGGAGAAGGGCCAGGAGCCTGTTCCTCAGTGGGCTTTTATTGGGTTTAATGTACATAGGAATACAGGGCATATACATAAAGCTCATCAATCATTGTCAGGTAGTAATGATCAAACAATAGATAACATTCAGAGAACTATGAGGGCTTATTCTGAGTCAAGGTCAGATAGCTAAAGTACCAGAAAACTTTGGAGAAACAAACTCATTTCATGCTTGGACCCCTATCATTTATATTAGGGTATTAGCAAAGTAGGTTTCACAGGATTTTGTGCATTCTTTCTTAGGACTGATCACCCCAGGGGACCCACCCTTTCCAGCACAGGGCTGCACCCACCTTCAGCATTGTTTCAGGCTTAAATTGGGTAGGAGACATAGGGTGGCCGAGAGATTAGATTTCTTGCAGACAGAATGAGGACTCAGGCAATTTCAAAGCCAAGGGGTAAGGATCCATCACTCCCTTTTTCTATAGCCTCCCAAGTCCTTCCCTGAGGGCCTCTTTGCAACCATGCCTGTCTTAGGTTGTTCCTTCTTTGAGGAATCTTACCTGTCATTGGCTAACTGGCCATCTGCCCAGGGCCAAGCAGGGTGAAGTGAAAGGGGGCAGAGGTGGTACCCCTGCCAGGGAAATAAGCTTTGTCTTTTTAGTGGCTTATGGTCCCAAGGTCTTTTTACTCAGTCTTAGCCAAGGGGTTACAGTTTCTGAAACCAGGCAGGGCAGTTCCCAACACACACTGTTGGTATCTTGATAGAAATTGTGTTGAGTCTGTAAATTGTTTTGGGTAGTATGGCATTTTAATGATGTTAATTCTTCCTATCTATGAACATGGCATATGCTTCCACTTATTTGTATCTTCTTCAATTTCCTTCTTCAGTCTCATAAATTTTTTAGGATAAGTCTTTTACAACTCCAACTAAATTTATTCTGATGTATTTTTTAAATACGATTGCAATGGTATTGTTTTTTTAGTTTCTCTTTCTGGTAGGTCACTATTGGTATATAAAAATGCAACCGACTTGGGGATATTAATTTTGTATCCTGCTATTTTTCTGAATTCATTGATCAGTTCTAGTAGTTTTTTTCATGGCAACTTTAGGGTTCCCTAGGTACAATATTATGTCATCTGCAAATAATTTCAGTTTTACTTCTTCCTTTCTGATTAGGATGCCTTTTATTTCTTCTTTCTGTCTGACTACTGTGGCTAGGACTTCCAGTGCTATGTTGAATAAGAGAGGTGAAAGCAGACATCCCTGTCCTGCTCCAATCTTAAGAGAAAAGCTTTTACTTTTTGCCCATGAGCATATTGGCTGTGGGTTGCATTGCATTGTAGATCTGCATGTGGTGAGTTTCAGTGTATTTAAAGTGTCTTCAAAGAGAGTTTATAAAGTGGAATTAAAACAAAAATATCAAAGTTTCATATTTTGTTTTAATTCCACTTTACACTGACCTCTCTTTGGAGACATTTTAATACAATGAAAGGCAAAAAATAGAGCAATCAGTGGAAATACATTACTGACATTAATTATGGATACAAATGTGATATTAGCAAATATTTGTTGGGGGAAATGACTGTATTTCCACATTTCCTTGCAGAAAAAAAATGCAAGCATTTTAATGCCTTTAAGAAAAGAAGGTACCTATAAGTACAAAAAGCTGTATTATTTCTTCAGATAAGCTGAACAATTCTTCATTATATACCAAGCAATACAATGGAGGTGGGAGAAACTGCTAAATTCCTCAGAATAGACAAAAGACATTTTACAGTGGCACGCTTCCTGAATAATCACAAAACATTTTGTCATGGTTTAACTGGAAGAATTTCATTCTTTCTTAGTGCTTCTTACAAGTGATGACATCTTACATCTTATGAAGTAGAGTATATGCCTGAGAATTCAGATAACCCATAAATGCAGTCCCTGGAACTAATAAATTTCTCTTTACATTCTGGGCCTTTTCAGTTCTCAGGTTACTGTTCCATGGCACTGAAATGGTCCATGAAAAGTATGTGGTGGTCTTAATACATCAATGCCTATTGTTAATTAAATAACCAACACAGTTAACAACATCTGGAATGCTTGAGTACATATTCATAATCTTTGCTTTGTGTTTCCTGGTCAGGAAAGAGGTAATTAATAATATAGGATTACATTCTGATATTCTCTTTTCTGACTGTGCTGGTAAGCCAGTGAGATAGTTGAGCAGCATTTATGTGTGAGATGTGTAACAAAACAAATCATAACAAAACCACTACAACAAAAACTAAACTAAAAAAAACATGATGTAGGTAGCAGAAAGATGAGATCTATTTCATGGGAATAGAGTTTTCTAAAACTTACTTTTTATGCCTGATTTAAGTAAATTTCTCAAATATTTCATTCGTTTGTTCAGTCAGTCATCGAAGTGGCATATTCTTTGAGATGAACATTTCAGAATTTAGTTTTTTTTAAATCTAATGGCCTAAAAATAAGGGATGTGGACAGCTAAGGTGATTGCTAAAGTGCAAACCTGACACCATCACTTCTTGCTTAAAAATAATTTCTTTGTCATCAGAGTGAAGTCCTAACTCTTTAACACATTGCACATGATCTTTAACGATCTGACTTTACTCTTTCTCCGGCCTCATTTCTCAGTTCCCATGCCCTGTAAGTGCAGCTGTGTGTGTGTGTGTGTGTGTGTGTGTGTGCGCACGCGTGCGTGTGTGTCTGTTTCCTTCCCCCTCCCCTCCTCCCTTGTGTGTCCTGTTCAGCTGCTAGGGTAACTCTTTGTCATCTCCACCAGGCCATTTATTCATCTTTTGAGTCTCTCTTAATTTCGACTTCTAGGAATCTTCTCTGGACAGGCTAGCTTCAAGTTGGGTGCCCCTCCCCTAATCTCATGGAACCATGGGCTCCATAATGCCAGGGACTGTGTTCTTTAGAAAATAACTGCTTTCTTTCCAGTTTCCAGATGATTTTAAGAATATCCTGACTGACCACTTCATTTTTTTTTAAGGTTTTATTTATTTATCTTTAGAGGGGAAGGAGAGAAGGAGAGAAACATCAATGTATGGTTGTCTTTCATGCGTCCCCTACTGGGAACTGGCCTGCAGGGAACCAGCCTGCAACCCAGGCATGTGCCCTGACTGGGAATTAAACTGCGATTCTCTGGTTTGCAGACCTCTGCTTAATCCACTGAGCTACATCAGACAAGGCCCCGCTTCATTTTAAAGAGAAAAAGTGGTCAATTTAAGTACAAGGCCGCACCTGTGCCATGACAGTTTCAGGTGATACCTCATATTTGTGCAAATCTTCTAAGAGGGGTGTTTGTGTGTATTTATGACTATCCATACTTACAAAGGTCATTATATAAGCAATACCTAGTCTAACTATAGACATACAAATTAAATATATATGTTAGCCATGGCTGGTTGTGGCTCAGTGGATTGAGTACCAGCCTGTGAACCAAAGGGTTGCTGGTTCAATTCTCAGTCAAGGCACATGCCTGGGTTGTGGGCTGGGTCCCCAGTAGGGGGCATGTGAGAGGCAACCACACATTGATGTTTCTTTCCCTCTCTTCCTTCCTCCTACTCTCTAAAAATAAATAAATAAAATATTTTAAAAAAGAAGTTATACAGTTTACATATGATTTTACTTGTATATTAAACTTTATTGAAATCTCAATTTATACCAAGTCAAAATATTATACTGTTTACTAAGGTCCTGTTAAAATAACTATTGCCTTGGCTGCTATAGCTCAGTGGATTACATATTCACCTGTGAGTCCAAAGGTCACCATTTGATTCCTGGTCAGGGCACATGACTTGTTGAGGGACAGGTCCCTGGCTGAGGGCATACGAGAGGCAACCAATTGATATTTTTCTCACGCCCTTCACCTCTCTCTAGAAAATAAGTACAAATAGAGTCTTTTAAAAAACCTGTAACATCTTCAGTTAGGTCTACATGAAATTATCTTCTGTATGCCAGCCCCCTAGTGCCACTAAATAAAGTCAGCGTCATTCATGCCTTTCAGTGACCTCTTCTTCCTAGTGACATTTATATGGATTCCTACCTAGTGATAGCATTGGAGTAAGTAATTAATACATTTATAATTTATTTACTGAGGAAGTAACACAATTTATTGTTAAAGTGAAAGAAGTTTTTCATCTTTCCCTAGTGAGATTAAAGTAAGAGTGAATTTGTTGTAAAATGTTAATTTCTATTAAATTCTAGTTTGGGAAGTGATGTTCTCCTACCAGTAGTCGAAGTAGCTTATTCATTCACTATTTTTTAAATTGCTTTTTTAGAGAGAGAGAGGGAAGCATCTATTCGTTTTTCCACCCATTTATGCACTCACTGGTTGACTCTCGTCTGTGCCCTGACTAGGGACTGACCCTGCATCCTTGATGTACTAGGATGATGCTCTAAACAACTCACCTACCCAGCCAAGGCTTAATTCATTATTTTTATTCTCAGTATTTATTTTACTTTATTTTGTTTATTAGGGACTAGATCAATCTGAGACAGGTTATGTTGGTAAAATTAAATAAAAGGTATACAACATTTTGATTAGAATTAAAAGGCATCATTATACATATCATTTTTGCTACACTGGAAAATATTAAAATAAAATTTAAGGAACATGAACCAGCTCATAGTGTCCCTGTTATGTTAGTTCTTAGGAAAGGGGTGATTCTGGGCTGCCTGCTCCTCTGTGTACAGTGGACCTGCCACTGCCCAGGGCTCCAGGTTCCTCCCCAGGCCCCTGTGCACTCCAGCTGGCACTTGGAGAAAAATAGTAGACAGTTTAGGGGCCAGGGTGCAGAACCCAAGTCTGGAGGTGGTACGTATCACCTCTGCTCACCTAACCACCAGGGAAGGTTTAAATGGGTCTCCTTGTGTGCCCAAGGAAAACGATGCAGGATTTGGTCAGCACTCAGCATTGTACTGGCCACAGAGACCTGGAGCAGAAACACTAGTGTGCTGTGTGCATCTCTGTGTTGTAGCACAGTTCCCATTTAATATAAGTTAATGAGTTGGTGGCAAACTTCCTGTGGGCTATATAAACAAATAAGATAGTGTTTTAAGATTATCTGTACAAAATTATATTCAATGCTTCGTTCTACTCTAAGATAACTTGAGATCAAATAATGTTCTGTCGACCCATTTATTGAGTGCTGCAAGTCATCATGGAATGCAAAGTCCCTTACAAATTGTTTCTATCAGGAAGTAATAAATGGCAGTAACATTGATAGGGGTAATGTCAGGTGATGTACATGTTATAAAAAAATTCCATCTGAAAATACAGCCATCTACTGATGTGAACTAATATATTATTAAGTGAATGCAAACAACTTGAACCAAGAAAGAAATAGAAATGTGTATAATGTAAGCAAAATATCCAAGTAAGGAAATAATAAACTGCTGCCCCAAATACTTGTGGTAAAATACACTTTGCCTTACAGAGTTGTGTTTACAGCAGTTCTCTGCAGAAAGCGAACACCTACTGGAAGAGTACTTGGGGAACAGGGAGGAGGGTTACTTTTAAGCCTCATGAGTAACCAGTTCTCTAAAAGAGAAGATCGCCAGCATCTCTTCTGAGAAAAATAGGTTACTGTAAGCTAGGTTGTTAGTTCAGTATTATTGATTGCAACAGCTCCCTTTTATTGAAGCAAATAAATTATATTAAAATTTTGTATTTAAATTATAATAGTTATATATATATGAGATTAAACCCCTTTCAATATTAAGTTATATTTGAAACTACTTTTTAAATCATTTCCATGTATACGGCAAAGTAGATAACAACACAGTTACACAGAAAGAGAAACTATAATTAGATGCAATGCCGTGATACAGGGACAATAAATCTGAAGGGAGTAAAAGCTCCTTTTAACTCAGTTTGACACTTTGGGTTAAATATTGGGGTGTTAGTTTCATCTCCTCAGGGGTTTATTTATTGGCCAAGGAGACTGACATTGTTGAACTGCCCTCTAAGAAGTTTCTTGAGGAGGATTGGCTTATGGGCTACCCACTTCAGGGAGCTGAAGGAGATGTCACCTGGGTAAATGACCATTTGAAGAAAGGTGGGGTAGCTTCCAAGGTGGATGTGATGTCTGGGAAACTCTTTCTGCTTGAGCTCAGGTACTTTGTGTGGACGGATGCTCTGTCCCCTCCTAGTACTGTGTTCCGGAACAAGCACAGCCTCTTCGTCACTGGAAAGAGTCATAAATTTTTAAAATGCAGGTCAGCAAAACAATGTAAAATGTATTTTCTTCCAGTTGGTATTTCACTGATATTAAAAAACATTACTTGACAAATTAGAAGAACTCCAGCTCTGGCCGGTGGCTCAGTTGGTTGGGGCGTTGCCTGGTACATCAGAGGGCTGCAGGTTTGACTCTTGTCAGGCACATACATACCTAGGTTGTGGGTTCGATTTCGATCAGGGTGCGCACGGGAGGCGACCTATCAATCCTTCTGTCTTCCTCTCTCTCTGATATCAACAGGCATATCCTCAGGCAAGGATTGAAAGAAATTAAAACGACAACAAAGGACTGTGAAGTGCATAACTAATATAGTCCTGAAAGTGCATGGTGATGGAGGGTCGGTCACTTTTCTGGAACCTGTGGGTTATTAACTGCACCTCTTCTCTTTTACTTCCACACACACGCATATTTTCAGCGCTCTCTGTCCTGGTGTTCTTGGCGAGATGATTTGATTCGTTAAGACAGGGACTGACCTTGGCGCAGAGACTGGGTAAGCATTCTAGCTCATCTGCAACGCTATGTGACCTGTTGTCGCTTCTGCATTTTGGTTGCCTTATCTGAAATGTTACCGGTACTTAACTCATTTTTTAGCTTTACAGCAGAAGTAAGATTCTTATCAAGGGCTCAGTTCACCGCTTGAGACCCAAGGTAGTAGACCTTTGATAGGTGGGTCTGTGAGGATAAGCGAGCCACTGGGGCAGAGTCTCAAGAACCTGTAATTATCTTATTACCCCCTAATCCAGTGACATTCCTAGCACTCCAGGTGTGCGGCTGCAGGTGAGCGCCGCGCGTTCCTCTCAGCCAATGAGCGAGCGCAGAGCGCCGGGGCGGGGCGGGGCGGGGCCGCCAGCGGCCAATCGGCTGCCGGGCCGCGCCCCGGGTGCCCCACTAGGCACAGCCAGTCCTTGGCACCTCTCCCGCGCGAGGAGTAGGCAGCGGCCGCGGCTGCTGGAGCCCGGACTCTCCCGGTCCCGCCCCCGGGGCCGTTTGACTCGGGGAAGGAGGGTGTGGACGCAGTCCCGGGCCGGTTGCTGCAGTAGCTGCGTCAGGTGAGTCTGGGAGCCGCAGACACCGGGTGCCCAACTGCACGGCCGGGAAGGCGGGGACGAGGAAGCACTGGCCAAGGAGCCGCCGGAGTCACCCCTCTCGAGTCGCGCCTAGCGTGGGCATGCAGGCGAGAACCCCGCGGGTCGGGCTGCCACTGAGGACCCCGCCGAGCGCTCACTCGCGTCCGGCCCAGGGCGGGAGAGAGCGCGGAGCCGCGAGCGAACCCGGCACCGTAAGCAGCAAGAGTGGCTACGACTTCAGGGCCGCAAGCGAACCCGGCACCATGAGCTGCAAGGGTGGCCACGACTTCAGGCGGGTGGCGATCCGGCGGAAGTCCAACCCCTCCTACCTGCTGCCTGGGACCCCCAGGCCCTGGAGTCGGCCGTCCTCGCACCTGCACCTGGGACGGGCCGAAACGGACACCTTCAGGATCCAGCCATCCGCGGACGCTCCAGGTAAGTGCTTTGGGAGGGAAGGGGCGAACAGAGGGTTGGCTCAAGGGAGGGACGCGCGGGGTGCCCCGTGGGTGCGACATCTCTGTAGGTGGGTCTGCGCGCAGCAAAGGGAGCAGCCGGCGAGGTTTTCCCGGAAGACTGCGCCGGGCCACCTACCCTCTTACCAGTTTTGTCCCTTCCCCCAGAGGACCTTGCTTGGGTAGGAACACGCCTAGGGCTGAGCTTACCCTGCAGGTCAGTTATTAGAGAATTCCGGAAGTAAAGACGTCACTTTAAAAATAAAAGTTTGGATGTAATACCCATTTTCTAGTTACTGTAGTTTAAGTTTCTTCGCTAAATTCTTGCTTTTCGCAAGTCCTCGTTAAGGACTAGTGAGTGGGGGAGATTGATGTTCATCCTGGTGGCAGCCTAGCTCTTGAGTGACCTAGGACTAGCAATCCTGAGTGATCGGGTTTTCCCTTTTGAAAAAAAAAAAAGCCCTTGACTCCCGCCCTGCGAAAAGATGCAAGTCACTAATAGGGAAAAATGTTCCTAATATCAAGAAATGTAATTCTTATTGGTGTTTTTGTATTGACAAATTCAGATTTTAGTAATACAGTACTTTGAGTTCTGAATTCTCAGTGAATCTTAGTATTGGAAGAAATCCTCAAGATGATTCATTCAAGCCCACATCTCCTTAGCTCTTCAAAGGCATTCCTTTCTCCCAAGGTGAACTTGAAACTGTGTAGAACACACTGGAGATATTTTTCTTGATTTGTAAAACTTTACAATCCCCTTGCTTTTTTGTGCTCCTATCATGCCATAACCAGAGATGTCTTGATGTAGATCAGTTATGAGGTAAACCTTTATTTAAACAGCAGAAATACTAATACTACTACTACTAATAAAAACCCTTTAATTCACTTTCACTCATTTTGTTCTGAGTTAGTAAAGCTGTTGTGATGGTTTGAAAGTGATCAGTAGTGGAAGTTTTAAATGTTTCTGTCTAGTCCTTGTCTGAAGCTGTAATAGTCATAGGGCAGAAAAATATGGTGATGACTTACAATTATGATGAATATATAGCCAAATAGGTAAGGCCAGAAATAGTGATGTGAGAAAAATGTAAACAAGTAACTGAATTACGGTGCTTCAGGTCTCAGTTTCCTCATCTGCAAAATGAAGACACCAGTGAAAGACTCTGAAATCTCTTCCAGATTTAGGTGATTCATTCTAAAGTAAGAGGAAGAATGTTTTCTTTCTTTGAAAGTGAAAATGCATTGCTTTGTGTTGAAGTTATTTCTGAGTTAAATTTTCAATTGTTTGAGGTACCCAATGTCTTAATCATCTTGAAGAGAAATGGAATCCATGTTTTTTACATCTTTTTACTTAAAATCACTTGCTTAGTTTTGTTAGCAGAAGATAAAAGTGCCCTCCTGGAAAATGGAGTGACTAGAGTTGTGGCAGTCTACAAATCATTTCCCCAGGGCAGATGTGTTTATAAAAGAGAGTGTACTCTATTTTTATTCAGAACATTTTTTTAATGAAATGGAGAACCTAGCAATAACTTTTCTTGGTCTGTTACATTGTCTTACTATTGTTTACAAAAACTCCCAAGTTCTTTGCTGCTAGTATTTTCAGGGTTGAAAAATATACTGTAACTTCCTGGGTACAGTTGTTTCTTTTTACCATGATATTGTATAATCTGTAGTATCTGTTGGAGAATAATCAGGTGTTTTGACAGGGAGTCTTAAACTGTTGAATGACCAAAGCTCCATTCAATTTGATGGGGTAAGAACATTTTAGAAAGTGCATCCTCCTTTGACTCAAATCTGCCACTCCAATAAGTCTCACCCAGCTATCTACCATTATATAAATAGAATCCTCTCCACATCAAAAAGTAAACAAGGTTTAAATTCCTAAGAAGTTTCAATTTATAATACCTAGGAAAGTGTTTACATATGAAAATCATGACATTCAGGGGTGTCCAGCCTTCTGGCATCTCTGAGCCACACTGGAAGAAGAAGAGTTGTCTTGGACACACAGTTAATACACTGTGATATGTAATCACAAAAAAATCTCATAATGTTTTAAGTGAATTTTACAATTTTGTGATGGGCTGGGCTGCATGTGGCCAGAGGTTGGACACCCCCGGTAGGCCCATTGCATACTCATCAAATTGTTATTTGCCCTCTTAAAGAAGGAACAAGAACTGAGAGGTTGAGAACTTAGCAGAGAATTCAGTTTAATGGTGTTGTGTTATATTCTATGATTGTGAAACCTGCTATTTTTAGAGTTCTCTGCTTTTTACTCAAAAGAAAAAAAGAAGAAAGTCCACCAACTGCATCCTCCATATGCGGTTGGATGTGAGTCTTCTCATCTAGAGGAAAGAGAGGAGTGAGGTTAAATAGCGCACAAGTTCTGGTCCCATTTTCATTACTATTGTGGGAATGGGACCAGGACTCTTAACGAATTTCTTAGTTGCCTCATCTGGACAATGGAAATAACAATACTTTATAAGACTGTTGTAACAACAAAACAAACAAGTAAGCAAAATATAACCAAATACACTGAAATAGAGAGCAGGCTGACAGTAACCAAAGCGGAGACGGGAGGGAATTTCAGGGGAAAAGGGGAAAGGTTTACAAGAACAAATATAAAGGACACATGGGCAAAAATTAAGAGTGGTGGAAATGGGAGGGAGGTGGGGAGCACTGGGGGGGGTGGGCTGGGATGGGAGTAAAAGACAGAAAACTGTACTTGAACAACAACTAAATAAATTTTAAAAATAAAATTAAAAAAATAATCAAAATAATAAAATATAAATCAAGAACTTAAAAAAAAGGATTATTGGGAGGAGTAAGTACAATTATGTAGGTAACTGTTTGGTACCAAACAAGTGTGCCAGATAGTATACTAACAAGGAATCATTTTGCATCTCTGTGTCCCATTTTCCATCTCATTTGTCCCGCTGGCACATGAGAGATGCTTTATAAATGTTCACAATAGCTACTATTATTAAGTGCATTTTGTACTATACTAAGAACTCTGTTATGTGATATACACTTGAATACATATGTATATGAATTTATTTCACAACAATCTTAATAGGTAGGTAGTATAGTATTATGCCAATTTTTCATTTGATGAAATTGAGGCACAGAAATTTTTACTAACTTGTTTGGAATCATACACTGGTACTTGATTACTCAGGATTCAAATTCTAGTGTGCCTGGCATCAAAGGCAATGCTTTTTACTGCACATCATATAAAGTACATAATTCCATTAGGGAAAAAGAAATTCAGAAGGATATTACATAGTATAGGATATTATATACTATATCCTTTAGATAGTATATAGTACAGGATTGAAATTTTCTTAGCTTGTGCTTTTTTTTTAGTTCAACTTGTTCTGTGCCTTCCTCTTTTCCTTTTCTATGGTATGAATATCTGGAGCTCTTGGGGGTAGAGGAAAACCCATTGAATATTTTTTCCTGCTATTATTCAAGGTAGTGTGTTTTCTTCATCACTCCTTAATGTTATGAGAATCCAGAAGGGTTGTATACTGAAGATGCCTTTCTGTTGAAAATACTTCATTTGTTTCTACCTCCAAAGACTCTTTTAATAACCAGGCATTTTCCTGATTTGAAGATGTTGTAAATGTGAGTTCAGGCTTGCTCAGGGAAGGTCAGTGTCATGATCTTCATGAATTACTTTAGGCTTGCTGTTGGTCTGCAGATTTACTCATCAGTTTGATTTTATGGAATGCAGGTTTTTTTTCCTAGGTTGCCATTTAATCGAGGTGTAGCTCCGTCAGAGTGGAACATTGGGGTCTTGTTTCAAGTTCAGTCCTTTCCCATTCCAAAAGCTTAAGGTCAGATCTCCCTTTCCCTTTCTAGACCCCCAGGTTGCTGGGAGGGAGTGGGCTCACAAATTAGTTTGCCAGTAGGGTTTAGATTTATAGTTTTTAATTTTTTCTTATTCTTTGGATATTTCTTTATCTTATGATTTGGGCAGAACACTCAACAGTATACCTCTTGTTACTTATTGAGCATATGGGCACTTTGTGATGGAGGACTCTTCACATTATCATGACATGCAAGCTTTTCATGAGTAGAATTTTTTTTTTTTTACAGATCTCAGGATGGCTGGATTACTCGGGTTTTCAACACATACTCCAATATCTTGAGCACTTTTAGAGCACTCATTTCACCTTTGTTGGGAGGGGGTTGAGATGGAGATTTGGATAAAAGCAATAAGAGTAATTAGCATCCATTGAATGCTGGTCCTGAATCAGGACTAGATGTGTTTTACTTACAATTCTTATTCTTATCACAACCCAGCAACATAGGTGGTATTATCATCACCACTTAGAGAAGAGTTCAGAAACTCTTATCTATAACATAGAACAATTAGCCTACATTTCAGAGGCAGGATTTGAACCAGGTCTCTCTGGCTTAAGTTCTTGTAACAATGGTTTCTAAGATGTCCCAGAGCTTTGAAAGGCAAAGTGCAATGCAATAACAATGTTAGGACCGATGTTATTTGTAACATGAATGAATACATATTATATTTCGAACAGTGATCTAAACAAGTAATTTATTAAAAATGTATTAATAAAATGGTGATGACATCGACATTGTCATTGTTTGTTAGAAGCTGCTTAAAAATGGACTTTGATATGGGAAAGTGCTTTAGAGGAACAAGAACCAGGAAGAATTCTTTTTTTAATTTGGATTTCCTTCCAAAAGCAGTTTAAAGAGTAGTTGGTTGTCTTTCAATGAATAGCCATTCATTAGGGCTCTGCCCAAGGTCACTTACTCTAGACTTCCAGGTTACTTTGATCCAGTCCTGTGGGGGCTGGTACTGGAGTTCTTTTTCACATGCACTCTGCAAAGTTGATTGAAAAAGGACTCAGACATGATGCATTTAATTTTATTGACGTGAGTGCAGTGAGATTCATTCACTAGGTTTGGACCGGAGGTCATGAATCTGTATTTTTTTAAAGTGTACCAGATAATTCTGATGACTTGCTTGGTTTCCAAATGCCATCCTACTGGCTGCTTCAGAACTATTTGGACTGCTAATTCCCAGCCACACCCAAGATATGAGTCAGAAACTCCAGGAGTAGCATTAGAGAAGCTGTATTTTTAACAGGTGTCCCAGATGATTCTGAGTGCAGCCCAGTTTTTAAACCACTGTGCATTCCCAAACATGGGTAAACTTCATCTTTGGTCCCGAGGACAGGTACCCAAGATTTGCAGGTGCAAGGCAAAGAATGACATAGGTCACCCCTCAGCTAACATATCATCTGGGCCCTCTGTACATTTTTGGCACACTTTTTGCCCGTTTCTGGTTGATTCTTAATTGCATTTTTTACATGTCTTTTCTACTTGTTCTTGTTTCTCAACCCCACCCCGTCCTTCTTGAAGTAGACGCTAATTCGTTCTGCTACACTATTTATATCCAACAGGAGTATCTGATGTGAGCTCGGTTGACCC
Source organism: Artibeus jamaicensis (assembly GCF_021234435.1). Lineage (NCBI taxonomy): Eukaryota > Metazoa > Chordata > Mammalia > Chiroptera > Phyllostomidae > Artibeus > Artibeus jamaicensis. Next base: position 39,179,692 of record NW_026521486.1, read on the forward strand.
CCTTTTACTTCCTCCTCCCTTTCTCTTCCCTTCAAATGAGTTTAAACTTTGATATTCTGGGGAGCTACTGCCCAGCAGCTTTCTTCCTTAAACCACTGGATGTACTTTCCTTGCTGTTCCTACTGCTTTATCCTTCTCTCTGCTGATTTCTGGGCTGCTTTCTGTTCCCATCACTGGATCAGTACTGTATTACTTACATAATAGCTTGTTTCCAGCCCTTATTCTTAATTTATCAGCGGCATTTGCTTCTTTTTTTAAGCTTTTTTTTTTCGGGGGGCGGGTGTCTGGATTACCTGAGCTCGCCTGATATTTCTAGTTCACTGGATCTCCAAGTTTCTTCCTCCGGCTAGCCCATTTTTCTCCTCTCTTCTCTCCAGCCTCTATTATTCCCTGCCACCTATATTCTTTAGTGGTCTCATCCACTCTCTGGGCTTCAGTAGGTCATCTATACTGTTCTGCTATTTTCAAGGACCTGTGTAAGACATGTAAATGTCAGAAGGGCACCAAAGCGAAACTTCTTTTTCTGATGCAATCAAGCCCTTAGTCCTGACATTCCTTGGAGGTATTACCAACCTTGGAGGTATTTTTAAGTTTATGCTAATTAGTACACTTAAGACGTGAAAAGTCAGTATGCAAAACCAAATAAATTGTAAGATGTCCCACCTGAGGAATACTGAGGGGTTATTGCTTATAGTTTCAAATGTAATACGGTATAAGGTATAGGAAGTTTTCAAATTATACTTAAATTTGGTTAAAAGTAATTACTGAAAACGCTCTAGAAAAAAATAAAATTTTTAAACAAAGTGATTTTCATTTCCTCTGCAGAAAGTTGATTAACATGTAACTTTTTTTCCTCCTAAAATATGCTACTTTAATGCTATTATACTGGTAACTTAACATGAAGATTGGTATTGGGAATCTAAGATGAATAATACAACAGCCATGACCTTCAGTATTTTCACTCTATGAGGAAGAATGTGATATTAATAAATCAGTGTGATTATATGTCACAAGCCCTGTGACATATAAGGCAGTGCTGGGCATGACAGCAGTGACCAGAGTGGTTGCAGTTCAAAGGATGGCACGCTTTGCTGGACTACATCCCATTTTGGGGAAGGTTGTACAGCTGATTTGGACCTTCAAGGTCACTGGTGAGTTCATGTCCGCTGGCTTATGCATCTGGTTGGAGCAGTATCCTGCTGACACAATCTGAAAATCTATACCAGGTTGAAAAATGTTCTCCCCCAAGGTCCGTTCAGAACCCTAAACCAATTAATGCCTCCTATGATCCCAGTAGAGCTACGGGTCCTTCATCCCTTCACTAAGTATTTGAAAGTTTACTGTGAACTAGGCAGTGTTAGGCCCTAGAGATCAAGGTGAAAAGAATACACTGTGATGACTTACAGTGTGGGCTCTGGAGTTGGACTGGCTGGGGTTGAATCCTTCTGCAGTCATTATCTGTGTGATTTGGGTTTCTTTTTACTCAGTTTCCTCATCTATAAAACAGAAATGTAAATATTACCCACATTGTGGGGTTGTTAGAAGAATAAAAAATTAATACTCTTTTTTAAGTGGTCATTTAAAAATTATTTATTGATTTGAATGGGGGAGGGAGATGAGGAGAAGGAGGAGGAAGAGGAGGAGGGGAGAGCCAGACAGACAGAGACAGACAGAGAGAGAGGGAAACATCAATTTGTTGCCCCACTTATTTATGCATTCCTTTGTTGATTCTTGAATGTGCTCTGACCAGGGATAGAACCCACAACCTTGATGTATTGCACCAACACTCTAATCAACTGAGCTACCCAACCAGGGCTGCTCCGGCCCTTGGAGCAATCAACTGGGGCTCGACCACCTACCTAGAACAAATGAGTTGGGGGGACAAGAGGCGCGAAGAATGGCAGCAAGACAAAAGATTCTGATCAAGCTGCAAACTTTATTTTTCCGAACTGGGTATATATATGGGGGGGAGGGAGAGGAAGGAGATTAGGTTGCTTGCTATTGGCTAGCTTGAGACAAAGAAGGGCCCACTTATTGATTACTTGGGTGCAACTGGTACTCGTGGACGCCTCATGTACCTGTAGCCGATTGGCTTTGTGGAGCGCACAGGTTCCTGTAATCAATGCAATGTTTTTAGCTAGAAGCCAGGTGTAAGGTTCCCAACACAGGGCCAAAAAATTAACATTCTTAAAAGGCTTAGAATGGTGCTTGGGAAGTTTTCAAATAATAACAAGTTTTCAGGACTTTCGTTAGGATGACCAGGACTGTCTTCACAGTCTGGATTTCTTTTGGCATTTTATGTGTATCTCTAATCCAGTGCTATCTTAATGGATTGTGATTGATTGTTTACAGTGGTACCCACTGAGCGCAAGTTGTTGCTCAACGTGCAAGCTGTCCTAGGCACCTGTCTTCCCATCCCCTTTCATAAATGCCCCCTGCTTAGCCCTCCCCCACTCCCCTCACCCCCTGCCAAAAGTGCCTTTCACCACTGGCCTCCTCAGTCTTTCCTCCTGTGCTGAGCTGCACCCACTTTGATGTCAACCTGCCCTAAAGCCTGAGTTATCACCACTCTCTTCCTCTCTTCCCAACACTGGTTCCCTGTTGACTCAAGTGGCACCTGATTATTTCCCATGACCCACAGAGCTCCTGGTCAGGACCTGGCTTTCCTATTTGTCTTCCACCCCTACAGAAAAAAATCCTTCTGCCACCTCAATTTCTTTCTTTCTTTTTAAATAGGCCACTTTTATCTCTTTTTCCAAAATCCTCATCTGAGGACATTTTTTTCATTGCTTTTTAGAGGGAGAGGAAAAGAGAGAGAGAAACATCAATGTGAGTGAGAAACATCAGTTCGTTGCCTCCCATATGCACACAGACCTGGGATCAAACCCCCAACTTAGGTGTATGCCCTGATTGGGAATCCAACCTGCATCCTTTCAGTTGCAGGACAATGCTCTAGCCAAATGAGCCACACCAGCCAGGGCCAGCCACCTTAATTTCTTCACTGATGTTCTTTCCTGTTTTTCTATTCTACCTGCCCCCCCCCCCCCAGTCCCTAACTCAACTCACCCTTTCCTCAAGGTTTACTCAGGGACTCAATAAATATTGAGTAAACAGAAGAACCCCAAAGCAGCGTGGCACATCTTGCTGCAACGTGAGAATTCTCATGTAACACTGTCAGCAAACGCAGTTGGGTTCCTTCAGTGGTCCTGAGTTTCTAATAAGTGAGAACACTCAGAGAGAGGCTAAATGACTTACTAGCTGTGCTGTACAACAGAGGGAATGTCAGGTGTAACCCTTTCTGATCAGTGGTCCCTGCTTGCAAAGTAAATGCCCCCAAATCGGTGGTTTTCATCTTTCCTTCTGTGCCTGCACCGCTCATATGCCCCTTTCCGGAATATGCAGCAATTTTGTGTGGGGGCGTGTTAGGAAGGCGTAGGAATAGTGTACTTTGTTCTGTTGGAGAATTCATGGAGTAGATGTCGCTTTTAGTTCAACTGTTTATATTATTCTGGCATTCTTTCTGATGCCCTGAAGTTTTAACTTGAGAGGTATTGGGGTTTGTAGGGTCTGGGTTGCTCCCCCACTGACAGACCCCAAGATGCTTTCTTGTATCGTTGGGAGCTGCATTATCTTACAGCTCTATCACTTTCCATTTCTGCTGTCTACGTTGTCTTTCACAGCTTTTTTTTTTTTGCCTGTTGTTTCTCACTGTTAGGACTTGGTCTTCAAGGACAAAAGCCCTAATGAAAGTCCTCCTTTCTTTTTCCTTCTGTCATCTCTAGTGGGCATGTCTTCAAACACAATCTGAGAGGCAGAAATTAGGGATGATCAGAAGCTAGATCAGAAGCTAGCTCCCAGCTCTTAGAGAAAAAGATGAGACTGTGGAATATTTGATACCTGAAATATCACTGTATTGTTTTTCATCTTTTAATGTATTTCCTCTAAATCTGAAAGGTACCCTATTTCATAATTCTCAAAAAGATGCTTCTTTCAGTTGATGGTGTTCTGAAAATTGTGAGGGGTTGAAATGTAGATTTGCCTAAATTTTAAAATATAATTGCACAATATTTACTGCCTCTGAATAATAGTAAAGTTTATGAAATACATTCCTGGATTATATAACTGAAAACATTGATGAAGAACTTCCCTGCTTCTCTATCCCAACACACACTATATGTGGCTGTCCCTTCTGTGTCTTTGGTTATTGCTTCAGCCCTCTTAATCATAATTACAATCATGAAAGTCATAATAATAATAAATAGCTGTTATGTATTGAGTACTTCTTTTGTTGGTCAGGCAGGGACCTAAGTGCTTGATGTGTATAAACTCAATTATCACAGGACTCATTATTCCCATTGTTCAGAATAAGAGTCAGAAGCCAGGACAGGATTAAATAAGTCCAAGTTCACAGGGCTGGTGGGGTGGGGGTGGGGGGGTGTCATAGGACTTAAACCAATGCTCTTAACCCCTGTACTTTTATCTCCCATAACTTTGTTATTCTTATTACCAGTTTTTATCATCTCTGAACGTAAAGATACTCATTATTGATCTATATTAATGGAGAAATATTTTCCTTTTATATTTTTATCCAGAATATTAAATACAAAAGCAACTTTATAATCTACTGTAGGTAGTGAGGAAGGGAAAGAAAAACACTTTCAAGAAGGAAGAGAAACATATTCTTAGAAAAGATTCTGGAAATGGAAACAAGTATAGCTTCCTGATCTTTGTTGGGTGACAGAATTTCTGGGGAACACCTCCTTCAAGCCCTCTGCTGCTTTCTAGGAACTCGTTTGACTACATTGTTTCATATCTCATTAGCTTGGTGATAGTCGCCCACTAAACTTTGAAGTTCTATAAAAAAAAAAAAGATCATCAAAAGGAAAATTTTACTTAAAAAAAAACCACCTAAAACAATGTTTATTTTAAAAAGAACCACTTTAATATTTCTAACTAAGAGAATTAGCTATAGCCTATTTTTATTCTTAAAAACTTAGCATAATAAAAAATTGGGTTTGAGTAGTTATATTCAAAGATGCTGTCCACTGTGCAAGAACGAGGGAACTGACTAGGGTGCTAATTAGGGCCCCTCTACAGTCCTTTTATAGAAAGTGGTAAACTCAGGCCACTGGTTATGAAAACAGTGAAAAGAAGGGAAGAGGAGGGTTCAGGAGGAAGCCAGGGGGCAGCTGCCAATGATGGCAACCTTTGTTCCCAAGTCCCTGTGGTGCCCAGTTTAAGCTCCTTTTCATTGAGAACTGATGTCCATTTCCAAATTTAGGAACTGAATGGCCAACTTGTATGTTTTTGTTAACCTGGGAGATTTGCTTTAACCATATTGTGGGCATCGGGAAGGTTAAAAAAAAAAAGAAATAGAAAATTAAGAGATACTCGCATAACCCCCACTTTGAGTGGGCAGCTGTCATAACGTCTGAAAGTGATGAGCTGGCAGGGGTGGGTGAGGTGGTTCTGTTACTTTTGACCTTGACGGTGACTCACTTCTGCAAACTTAAGGGAAATTGTGTTGGCAATGGCACGTATCGCTGATGCACTAAAAGCCCTTCTTTGAGAATATTTGTTCCCACGGATCTTTTGTTAGTTGTCCATTTCTGACCCAAGATTCCTGGGTCCCATTACAATTTATACTTTTTCATCTGGAAAAGGATTTTTATTTTTATTCCTTGTGTTGGGTCTCAAAGCCAGTTCTTTACAATGAGTTCCTACAAATGTTATAACGACTCATTCAGAAAACAGGCTTTGTTATGGACTTTTGGAAAAGTTTAATAGTTTACATTTGCTTATTTTCTTTTGTCCAAAAATATCCCCCCAAGAATAGATGAAGAAAGTAATTTCCCTTTATTATTTTTTTCTTCTAATATCTTCTCTTTGCTCATGTGTCATGTGATACCACTTTTTATTGTATACCCAAAGGGCATGACTAATAGGAAATTTCAGTCACTTGAAACCTTACTTTCATCCCTGACTGGTGTAGCTCAGTGGATTGAGTACTGGCCTATGAACAAGAGGGTTGCTGGTTCGATTCCTAGTCAGGACACATGCCTGGGTTGCTGACCAGGTCCCCAGATGAGTACGCACAAGAGACAACCACACATTTATGTTTCTCTTTCTCTTTCTCTTTCCCTTCCCCCTCTCTAAAAGTAAATAAATGAAATATTTTAAAAAAGAAACTTACTTTCAGTGTTTAAAAACTATTGAATTCATCTATTTTATGTCTTTATTTAAATGTACCTTCTCACTGAGGCCTTTCCCTGGCTACCTTATGTAAAAAAGGAAGCCCCGTTCCTATACTCCTTACCTTGTTTTATTTTTTACTGTAACACTGACCACCCTCTAACTCTGTGCTTTTAATACTATTTCCAGTCCCCCACCCAGTACACACGCTAAACCCCATGAGGGCAGGGGCTGTGCCTGCTGCATTCTGTCCTGCAAAGGAAGGGCGCAGTCAGGACTCCTAGAGTGCAGACTGCCAAGCTGAGGCTGCAGGACGCTACGCAGCTGGTCTCTGAGCCAGGAAGACGGTGACTGGGGCCAGGGGACGTGGTGCAAGTGAGCGTTGCACAGACCTCAGAAGAAGGGTGGCAGGTCTGGGACACAGCGTCTGGGACACGTGGGCTGCTGTCTTGACAAGAACAGGTGGAGGCAGAGCGTGGGATCAAGCTTATTTAAGACTAGGGAAAGGAGTTGGCACGAGGCCTTCAGTTCACCAGGTTGAAAGTTGTATATACAGAGAATCTTTCTTCATCATCTCTTGTCGTAACTTGTTGAGTCACTTTAACATGTTTAACAGGAAGATGAACCTTCATGTTAGTTAGCATCAGGAGAGCAGGGACTATACCCGTCTAGTTCCCTGCTATTTCTCCAATACCTAGAAGAGTTTCTGGCTCATTTGAGGCGTTTGTGAAATTCTAAATGCCTCATTGAGTGAATGAAATCCTAAGTTGACTGCCACATTTTCAAAGTGCATATTTTATGAAGGTCCAATGCCTAATTTGAATATACTTAAGTAAACCAGTGGTTCTCAGCCTGGGCAATTTTGACTCTCAAGGAATATTTGGCAATATCTGGAGCTACTGGGATCCAGGGAGGAGAGGTTCAGGTGCTGCTAAACCTCCTGCAGTGCGAGGGGCTGCCTGCCACAAAGTTAGCAGGCCCAGAGTGTCAACCGTGCCAGCTTGAGAAATCCCACACTAACCAAATATCTTGTTGGTGGTCATCTTAACCATCATAATTAGTGTTAAAGAAAATCTTTTGCTTTCCAACTGCTTTCATTTTAGAGAACTTTAAGACCCTTTAAGATCCATTAGTAGATGTTTGATATTTATTATTTATTTTTTAGAGAGTGGGGGGAAAGGAGGGAGAATAGGAGGGAGAGAAACATTGATATGAAAAACATCAATCAATTGGTTGCCTCTCACACATCCCCAGCTGGCGACCTGGCCCGCAACCCAGGCATGTGCCCTGACCAGGAACTGGGACAAAAGTTATCTTTCTAAAAGTTTTGCTGTATTAGTTTTTTCAGATACCTTCAAAAGGTCCCAGGGCCAACTCTAATTACCAATTAAAATACATACCCCTATGACCTTTCTGTCCACAGGTTGGCCCGCAATCCACTGAGCCACACCAACCAGGTCTGTTTCTTTTGATTTCACAATGGCAGAGATAGTCCAATGGAAATCACAGGAGAAAAAAGAAACCTGGTATAATTTAATGGCCAGAATGCCACTTCTAGTATGTTACATTATATCCTTCATCTGGTACACGAAATTAAAATTGCAAAATCCTTCAGTTGAAATATCTAAGAAATTATATACTATCTTGCTGTGTACAGTGCTGAATATTAAAACCTTTTTAAAATTATTTTTAATTGATTTTAGAGAGAGAGGGAGGGAGAAAGAGAGAGAAACATTGATTTGTTGTTCCACTTCTTTCTGCATTCACTGGTTGATTTGTATGTGCCCTGACCAGGGATAGAACCTGCAACCTTAGAGTATAGGGATAACGCTCTAACCAACTGAGCTACGGGCCAGGGCATTGAAACAATTTTTTATGACATGGATAAAGTGTAAATATTCATTACTGAAATATTGGATGGTATTGTAATTTTTTTCTACTTGTCATGTCAAAATGTTAGACAGTTCCTGTAATACCCAAAACTGACACACTCATGTAGACAGTTCTCTCCAGAGCTGCTCTTGCTTCTCCCCTAATCTGTAGCTTTTTATCTGCTGTGAGCAATGGAAACACTAAAAGCAAGAGTAAAGAATTGACTGAGTGAAGCTAACATGAGTAAAGTACAGCGTTTTCAACATCATGACCAGAGTACATGCTTTTTTCTTTTTCAACTCGGGCTGATGTTCTAATGGTTACTACCGTCATCCCAAACCCATCTTATGTACCAGAAAGTGCCGTGTTAGTAGATGTTCAGTATTTCCAAGTCATTTCTGTAAAGCAAGTGAGAATGTAATGTTTTCCAAGATGAGAAGAGATGTCCGAAGGAACATTACTGCATATTCCTACCTGCATCACTGGAGAGCAGTAACATTCTGAAAAAATAATTTCCACAATGAAAAGGAACATATACATGATATGCAGGGATGATACAGTGAAATGATGTGCAATAGTAGGATTGTGTGTCTAGAAAAGATATTTCACTTTTGATGAAAATGAAAAGACACCGGTGAAATGCAAAACATCCAAAAGAGTAAAAAGATACTTCATTTTCTTTTGAAAAAGATACAAAAGAAAAAGATATTTTGTTTTCACTGGATGTTAATGTAAGATCACTTTGCCATAGATTGACCTGGAGGGTATTATGCTAAGTAAAATAACTTAGTCAGAAAAAGACAACTGCCATATGATTTCACTAATATGTGGAATTTAAAGAACAATATAAACAAACAAACAAAAGAGAAACAGACTCATAAATACAGAGAACAGAATCGATGTTCGCCAGAGGGAAGGCGGTTGGGGGACTGGGTGAAAAAGGTGACGGGATTGAGAAGTACAGATGGGTGGTTATAAAATAGGCCTGGGGGCGTGTGGCGGACCCTGGCCAGCAGAGTCTGCCTGTTGTGGTTGATGGCGAGAATGCACAGGCAACAACAATCCTGTGGGTTTTTCCCCACAGGGAACAGCACAGCTGCTCTCTCAAGGGGAGAGAGTCTATGGATGCCTCGGTCACTCCCTCAAGAGGGAAGCACCCTGACCCTTGCCTAGACAGGCTTTTGTTGTTTTCCTTGGGTCTTGCATCAGAGAAAAATTTTTTTTACCTATTATATAAAATATTATTGTCTACATTTTAGGTACAATCAAGGAAATGAAAATAACATGCAGAGGGGAATAGTGATAAGCCGATTAGCTCTGTCCTTGGGAGAACTCATACAGGCTTTGGAAATTACCTTGAAAATAGACAATACACATTTGTTGTTTTAGACCAGGGTGATAGAGTTTTAGCAAGAGCAAACTATAACAATCTGTATGCATTTTCTAGGCTTGATTCCCATGGGAAAAATCAGTTTGAAGGTCAGGCTCCTGCCCACCACTTCTCTTCTGCAGGTTTTTTCCATACAGAGCTGAGTCACATTTGCCAGGCCAAAACAAACCAGTCCCCCACAGGGATGTAAAGTGCAGCATAGAAAATACAATCAATAATATTGTAATGATTGTGTATGGTGCCAGGTGGGTACTGGAAATATCAGGGGGTTCACTTTGTAAAGTATACGATTGCCTAACCACTATGTTGTACACCTAAAACTAATACAAACATTTTTTTTAAGTTCATTTTGCACCCTGGCCAGGTGGCTCAGTTGGTTACAACATAGTCCATACCCCAAAATGTTGCAGGTTCAATCCCTGGTCCGGACATGTACTGGAGGAAACTGATCGATGTTTTTCTCTCACATTGATCTCTCTCCCTCCTTCTCTCTCTCCTTTCCTCTCTAAAGTCAATACACATATTCTCTTGTTCATTTTTAAAAAGTTCATTTTGCAAGATTTTAGGAGCAAATGCAAACATTTAGAATATGAGATCTGCTGGTTCTATTCAAGTCAATACCACAGGTATCTGTCTAAAAGTTTTGCTGTATTAGTTTTTTCAGATATCTTCAAAAGGCCCCAGGGCCAACTCCAATTACCAATTAAAATACACACCCCATACGCCACATTTGCCCTGCAAGATGTGCACGCGTGTTTTTGTGCACATTACACACGGGATTGTTGTGCCCATGGTATGCAATCATGATACTCATGTGTAATGCACATCCTTATTTTTCCCTCAGAAATTTGGGCAAAAAATTACACATGGCACAATATGGGTATGTATGTACTGGTGTATCAAATTTGTAGCTAGCATTACTGAGTACTGAATATGTAGATGTACTTATGTACTTAGGTACTGAATATGTAAATGTACATTACTTAAGTAATGCTTTAAACTCATTACTTAATTTAACCCTTCATAATCTTACCAAATGAATACTTTCATTATCCCAATTTTATAAAGAAACTGCCTCAGGGAGGTCGTGCAGCTCACCCAGAGCTGTAAGGAATAGAGGCAGGATTTTCGCCCAGGCCAGACCGATGACAGAGCCAGCTCTCTGAACCGGTTTTAACACACTTTCAAGACATAAAGTTTCTCCTTGCAGAACAAAAATTTTCTATCATTCATTATTATATTTGGTATTTTTTATTCACTACTCTATGACTTATATTTGGTACACAGAAAAAATTCAGTCGAAACACCATTTGGTGCCTCATCACATTGTGCACATTGTGTAGATTTTTGATTTAGAATAAATTCGAACCTTGTTCACAAGTTCATCACATTCTAAATGTCACTTATCTTCAACAGTTTCAAGTAGTTCCCATTTTCCTAGCATAAAGCGCTGAGAAGGCAATTAAGGTAATTACACTCATAAAGAAACCAGAGTGGGCTCAGCTGCAGGAAAATACTAATTTACATGAACCAAGTGACCTTCCTGAGGAAGACAGTGTGATTAAAGCTTTCTTCTTTGAGAAGGCCAGAGTATTTCAAAGTAGCTAAGAAATGAATTTGGCCTAAGAATTAAAATTCTTTTTATGTGCATGAAATTTACTGGGAAGGGGGAGAACTATTTTAAATATTCTAGCTGTAAAGAGAGAGTTATTTGTATTCAAATTCTTACTGCTCACCTGAGCCTGACTTGTTAGTTACAGGATAACCACCTTTTCTGTGGCAAGGGAAGAACTAATGCAAGTTCACAGAGTCAGAACAAATTACCGAGCTTTTAAGAGTCTCCTCCATTTTAAAAATGCAGACAGGAGGTTTTAGAATGTAGTAGTAATGAAAAGAGCCAGGAAGGGATGGAGTGTATAAGGAACCCTAGAAAACGCAGAGAAAAGGCTCAGCTCATGATCCAGGTCAGATTAAATGTATTATCAGAGAGCTGATCCCTTAGTTTGACCAAAGGTTGGTTTGTTTTTTTCCTTGCACCCCACCCATGATAGAGATTTTCACAGATGAAGCTTTGTCTCCTCCTTCCCCCAAATTAACTGATGCGAATAACTTCAATAGCTACAGTCAAAGGATACTTGGTTACGAAACACAGGTACATTTTTTAAAGTTGTAGTTGAAAGCGCTTTAAAATTGAATTGTCTCTCACAAGTACCAAGGAAACTTATTTTTAAAAAATTCTATTTTAGGAAAAAAAAAGAGAAAGAAACAGAGTCATGCAAAAATGAAAGGAGGCATCTGGGTTAGCTGTAGGATGTTTAGCAGCACCCTGACCTCTCCTTCCCAGATACCAAGAGCTCTAGACGGTGCCAAGTATTCCTTGAGAGTCAAAATAGAGAGCCCTCTGCCTGCCCTGTGTGAGAGCTCTTGTTTCTAGCGGAACACACTCTCATCCTTCAGTCCTTCATTGCTTCATTCCCTTGTTCCGTGCACGTGGCTTCGTGGTTTTGGTTAGTAGCTTGTTAGTCTAGGTAGACTTTTTTTTTAGGTAAATATTTCTGATAATAGAGTGGAGATTACATGCACTTGAAACTGTCGCTTTTTGGCAAGGGCGAGGTAATGTATGAATCACCCAGCACCCAGACATATCTTGAACTGTGTGGTTCCTGCCTACTGCCATCTGCCTAAATCAAACTTCTGAATCAGTTCTTTTCTAGAGAAATTACTAGGTGATCCAAATTTATGAGTGCTTGGCTAGTAGCCGCCTGGTTTTATGGTATGTTTTACGATCAGTAAACTCCCCCGTCCCTCCCCAGTTGAGCGGAGTTCATTGAACAGTGAGCTCTGCGATCTGGCCACAGTGGCTCCCTTCAAGCAAGAGCTTTCTCCTCAGAGCTCACGTTCCTCAAAGTGTTAGCTTGTTATGACTGAGAAAGGTCTGTGAAAAACAGGTGATCAGGTGGGGAAAGTCTTATTCTGGGAAAACACTACTGGTAGTCACCAAAAAGCCGAATGAAAATTAATGATACAGCTTTCAAGTTCAGGTTTTTCGTATTGAATTGGGATAACAGTTTTGAAAAAGAAATGCTATTTAAAAGGGCTTAACACCAAACTAAAGTAATAAACTGTGTTTAAAACAGGCCAACTTAAAAAAAAAAACAGTTTTACTGAAATGTACCATATTTTGCCGTGTGTAATGTGCACCCACATTTTTGACCCAAAGTTTCAGGAAAAAAATCTTTTGTTTTAATTTCTCAATTCTATTTATTTATTTATCTATTTATTTATATTTAAAAACAAAACTGATGATCATATCCCAAGGAATTATTTTGTATATGGATATTGTTATTTTCTAGAGTTACACATTTAACGAATAAGCATAAATAAAAGAATTAAAAACATTTATATAGACACAGAATTAGTGCCACCGATGTACAATGCACATCCTTATTGTTTTTTTCTTTTTAAAAAATATTTTTTTAATTCAATTTAATTTTTTTATTGATTATGCAATTCCAGTTGTTCTATTCCCCCCTTCATTCCCCTTCACCCTACCCCCATCCCCACCATTACCTCCCCTTTAGTTTATGACCAATGTCTCAAATTCTTTAGATTCTATATTTCCACTACTATTCTTGCCCTCCCATCTATTTTCTATCTACTGTCTATGCTACTTATTTTCTGTACCTTCTCTCCCCTTCTCCTCCTCCCACTCCCCTGTTGCTAACCCTCCTTGAGATCTTCATTTCTATGTTTCCACTCCTGATCTAGCTGTCCTTTTAGTTTGCTTTCGTTTTAGGTGTGGTTGTTAATAACTGTGAGTTTGCTGTCCTTTCACTGTTCATGTTTTTTTAACTTCTTTTTCCTAGATAAGTCCCTTTAACATTTCATATAATAAGGGCTTGGTGATGATGAACTCCTTGAATTTGGTCTTATCTGAGAAGCACTTTATCTGTCCTATTCTAATTGAAAACTTTGCTGGATAGAGTAATCTTGGTTGTAGGTCTTTGGTTTTTAATGACTTGGAATACCTCTTTCCAGCCCCTTCTTGCCTGTAAGGTCTCTTTTGAGAAATCCACTGACAGTCTGAAGGGAACTCCTTTGTAGGTGACTGTCCCCTTAGCTCTTGCTGCTTCTAGGATTCTCTCCTTCATTTTAATCTTGGCTAATGTAATGATGATGTGCCTTGGTGTGTTCCTTCTTGGGTCCAACTTCTTGGGGACTCTCTGAGCTTCCTGGATTTCCTGGAAGTCTATTTCCTTTGCCAGATTGGGGAACTTCTTTATTATTTGTTCAAATACGTTTTCCACTGGTGGCTGTGCCTTTCCCCCTTCTGGTGCCCCTATAATTCGGATGTTGGAGCGTTTAAAGATGTCCTGGAGGTTCCTAAGACTCTTCTCATTTCTTTGAATTCTTGCTTCTTGACTCTTTTCTGTTTGGCCATTATTTGCTTTCTTCTGGTCCACTCCATTGATTTGAGTCCCAATTTCCTTTTCATCGCTATTGGTTTCCTGTGCAATTCCATTCATTTCAATTAGTTTCACCTTCATATGTTTGTCTAATTTGTGGCTATAATCAACCAGATCTGTGAGCATCCTGATCACCAGTGTTTTAAACTGTGCGTCTGAGAGTTTTGCTCTTTCTTCATCGCTTAGATTTATAGGCTCTGGGGCTTTGAGATCTTCTTGAGCCATTTTTGGTCTGTTCGCACCTGTTAAGTGTGAGGAGCGGAGCCTTGGACTCCAAGGTCGCTGGGTCGTGACGCTATATGTGGGGGCGTGGTCAGAGCGGGAAAATGGCGGTGCCCTTGCTGCTGCTCGCCGCTGGGGCCTGCGGGGTCCCGTCTAACCACCCACTCCCTCCCTGGTCTATCAGCGCACGAATGTGCAACCACAGTCAAATCTCAGCCCTGCTCCCTCGCTGGTTCCCCATGGTCACTCACTGGGTCGTTCCCTAGGTCCACAGGTTGCAACCCCACACCTGGGTTCTGCGCACCTGAGTCCTGCGTACCTGAGTCCGTCTGACCGAGTTTTCCTGTGGAACCCCGCTCCGCCAGCTGCTGGTTTTGCTCCGCTTACAGGTCAGGCTAAAGAATTTGTTGTTATCAGACTTCCGAAAAGTTCAATTTTCTGTGTTCTGGCTGTGTTTTCTGTTGCTAATATTTAGTTGACTCTAAACTTGGTTGTGTGAGAAAGCAAGGTATCTCCACCTATGCCTCCATCTTGGCGGAAGTCTCTAAAATACATTTTATTGATTATGCCATTACAGTTGTTCTATTTCCCCCTTCACTCCCCTCCACCCTGCACACCCCTCCCCCAGCATTCCCCCCTTCAGTTGATGTCCATGTGTCACAAGTTCTTTAGATTCTATATTTCCCATACTATTCTTGCCCTCCCCCTATGTATTTTCTACTTACTGTCTATGCTACTTATTTTCTGCACCTGCTCCCCCATTCTCCTCCCACTCCCCTGTTGCTAACCCTCCATGTGATCATTTCTATAGTTCTGCTCCTGATCTAGCTGTCCTCTTAGTTTGCTTTTGTTTTAGGTGTGGTTCTTAATAACTGTGAGTTTGCTGTCCTTTCACTGTTCATCTTTTTTATCTTCTTTTTCTTAGGTAAGGCCCTTTAACATTTCATATAATAAGGGCTTGGTGATGATGAACTCCTTAAATTTGGTCTTATCTGAGAAGCACTTTATCTGTCCTTCCATTCTAAATGAAAGCTTTGCTGGATAGAGCAATCTTGGATGTAGGTCTTTGGATTTCCTTACTTGGAATACTTCTTTCCAGCCCCTTCTTGCCTGTAAGGTCTCTTTTGAGAAATCTGCTGACAGTCTGATGGGAACTCCTTTGTAGGTGACTGTTCCCTTATCTTTCGGTGCTCTAGAATTCTCTCCTTCGTTTTAATCTTGGTTAATGTAATGATGATGTGCCTTGGTGTGTTCCTTCTTGGGTCCAACTTCTTTGGGACTCTCTGTGCCTCCTGGATTTCCTGGAAGTCTATTTCCTTTGCCAGTTTGGGGAAATTCTCCTTTATTATTTGTTCAAATAAGTTTTCCACTCGTGGCTGTTCTCTTCCCCTTCTGGTACTCCTATAATTCAGATATTGGAACGTTTAAAGATGTCCTGAAGGTTCCTAAGCCTGTCCTCATTTTTTTGAATTCTTGTTTCTTCATCCTTTTCTGTTTGGTCATTTTTTTCCTCTTCCTGGTCCACTCCTTTGATTTGAGTCCCAGTTTCCTTTCCATTACTATTGGTTTCCTGTGCATTTCCATTTATTTCAGTTAGTTTAACCTTCATATGTTTCTCTAATTTGTGACTAAAATCAACCAGTTCTTTGAGCATCCTGATCACCAGTGTTTTGAACTGTGCATCTGAAAGTTTGGCTATTTCTTCATCACTTAGATTTATCGGCTCTGGGGCTCTGAATTGTTCTTGAGCCATGTTTTGATCTCTTTGTGCCTGTTAGATATGAGGAGCAGAGCCTTAGATATTCACCAGTGGGGGGGCCACCCAGGTCACTGGTTTGTGACGCTGTATGTGGGGACAATGGCAGTTCCCTCTGCTGCTTCCTGCCACTGGGGCCTGCACAGTCTGTCTCACCACTCGCTCCTTCACTGGTTTATCTGTGCGCAAACGTGTGACCGTGGTCAGCCCTCATTGGGTCCACCCGTTACTCCACACCTGGGATCTGCCCACAGCTGCTGGTGCACCTGGGTCGCAAGCCTGGGTTGTTCCGGTGGATCTTTCCTGCCCGACCCTGCTCTGCTGCTGGCTCTGCCCTCTTACCGGTTTGGCTGAAGAGTTCATTGTTGTCAGACTTCCGTTAGTTCAATTTTCTGTGTTTTGGCTCTGTTTTTGTTGCTAAAACTTTGTTGTTTTTAAACTTGGTTGTGCGAGAGGGCACAGTGCTTCCACCTACGCCTCCATCTTGGCAGAAGTCCAATATCCACATCCTTATTTTTCTCTCAAGAATTTGGGCAAAAAGTGCATATTACGCATGGCAAAATACAGTCATTCAGATAACATAATTTACCTTTTTAGAGTGGTCAGGTTGATTTCTGAGATGGAAAAACTTTGTATTATTTCTCAAAGTTTTTTTATTGATTGATTTGAGAGAGAGAGAGATCCGTTTGTTGTTCCACTTATTTATGCATCCCTTGGTTGATTCTTGAATGTGCTCTGACTGGGGTTCGGACCATGACGCTGTAACCAGCTGAGCTACCTGGCCAGGGTTGGACT
Source organism: Artibeus jamaicensis (assembly GCF_021234435.1). Classification (NCBI taxonomy): domain Eukaryota; kingdom Metazoa; phylum Chordata; class Mammalia; order Chiroptera; family Phyllostomidae; genus Artibeus; species Artibeus jamaicensis. The sequence continues at coordinate 39,196,385 of NW_026521486.1, forward strand.
GTTTCTGTCCAGTTCCATAGAATTCCAAGTTAGGCAAAGACTTTTGTCAGAGGAATTTTCTCTCTTCAGAAGTATTTAATTTTAGCTGGGTAAGACCTGAGGCGAGGAACAGAAAATTGGTCACATTTCTTCCAAATTCAGCGTCAATTTTTTGTCAACTTTTAAGAAGATACTCTGTCTTAAATTTGTAACCATTTAAATGCTTGCTCCCAAATTGCATACCATGTATTTGAAATAGTGATTGATACTATAAATAGACATGGTTGACTTACGGGAATATCTTTCACAGAAGCTCATTAGCAAACTGAGGTAGAAGAGAAGGGTCATTAGGAGTAGGTTCTGGAGCAGACCCAACATTTGCCAGCTGAAGAGGTCTCTGTGTGTTTGGAGACTGGCCTTGAAAACACGCGAGGCTTATGAAGTATGAAAACAGTCCAAAGGTCCTTCAAAAGGTAGGAAAGCCTGCACTTGCCATACTGAGATTTGTTACAGAAAAGAAGTTGGTGTCTTGCAAAGTCTTTAGTCAAATCTGTCTGTTCAGTCCTTACAAGGAAAAAAAAAACACCTTTAAAAGCATATGCAATGTTCATCACATAGCTCTTTCAAAGTAAGTTTGTACCTGCGTAGTATTTGTAAAGCCTATATCAAGATATTTTGGCTTTATTTTGCTATTTCTGTGGTGTAAAATAGGAATTTAGGAAATTTGACTTGGGCCGTCATCATTCCCACCCTTTGACCATTGCTGAGGAATGACTAGGTTGCACACTGGTTTGCTGCGAGCACAATGGCTTTTTATGTGGGTCGGGCTGAAGGAAGCGAGTCATGACAGGATTGTTGAATCGAATCTGTTGTTCTGGACTCACAGACCCAGAGAACAGACTGGCGGTTGCCAGAGGGAAGAGGCACTGGGGGGCTGGGTGAAAGAGGTGGAGGGATTAAGAAGTACGAATTCGCAGTTACACAGAAGTTGCAGGGATGTCAAGTGCAGCACGGGGAATACATCACTGATACTGCAATAACTGTGCGTGGTGCCAGACTTATGGGGAGGGGGAGGTACTTCGTAAGTTACATAAATGTCTAACCACTATGCTATACCCCTGAAACTAATATAATATTGCATGTCAACTGTAGTTGAAAAAAAAATGTTTCTGTGGGTACTGAAAATGGCAGTTAGAAAATATAGTTGTTACATTTCATCAATAGGTCCTAATGCATTGATTATGTGGGACTGAATTTACACATCTGATATAAGCAATCATTATGAAAATGAGCCATAAGTTGGCACTGGGAGTTGGGCTACGTACTATGAGTAGTGACTCAGACACGTGTTACTTCCGAGTGTCTAAAACTTCTTGGTTAAACACAGACTCAAAATAGCTCTTGTAAGGACCTCTTTTCTATGGAACTTCCAGCTTTTTTAGAGAAGCTTAAAGACTGGAATTTAATGTAAAATGTCTCAATGGTTGCAGCTAACAAAAAAATGTGACTTTGTTTTGTGGACCAAACCAACCATGCCTATGGCTGTTCATGTGCACCCTCTGGCCTGGCCAGTGTGACACATGCTTCCACCCTCAGTGGAGATGCATCAGTACCTGTTACACTGTTACAGTACAGGGGACCTGGCTCTGAGCCAGTCTGCCTAGGGCCATCCGGTAGTGTGTGGGCTCTTGACTTCCTGCAGGAAAGATTTCGCCACATGTGTCCAGGTGACTGTGATGATACATTTATTAAAGCTGGGGACAGTGAAACAAGGAAGGGCTTCACACAAAAGCTACAGGAGGGCCTAGGCAGGGCTGCCTTAGCTCACTGGGAAGAGAAAGGGGACCTTGGGGACAGGTTTAGGGGGTTAGCCCAGGACCAGCTGCTGCTGCCCATTGCTTCCCTGGTTGAAAGTCTCATGAGACACCCTTAGAAGGTAGGAAATGCCTGTCTTTGGGGGAAGAAGCAGGGGGAAGGGAAAAGCACAGTGTGCTCCCCAGAGGGAAAGCACACACAGTGGGCCCTTTGTCTTGAGGGTTTTGTCTCTCTGGCAGGCTGGAATCTTAAAGGAGACCCCAGGGGGGGTGTTTCTGTGGAATAGTCCTCTGTTTTCCAGGTGCGCTCTTTCAGGGTCGTGGTCTCTACTGATTGGTCAGCGCCAGGGCAGGGAGTCATTAGTCACTGCAGCTGGTCCTGGCGTCACCCACCTGGTTTTGCTGCTTTTCTGGGCCTGGAGCTGGAATACATCTAAGGCCTAGATAGTATCTCTAGGAGGGTGACCTTCTGTGTCTGGCTGTAAATTGCTCAGCAAGTTTGTTCAGCTGTCTGTCTCAGTTTCCCTGTTCCATTTGCCTAGGGATTTTCGTAGCTTCTCGCTCTCCTGCCTCAATACAAACTGGGAAATGATCATTCCTGAGGGTCTAGAGTGCCAAAGACCTTCAGGGGGAAGGAGGAAGAGTCTATGGAAGAAAAGGCACCGATTGGGGCCCCGAAGGTGGGATTTAGAGGTGGGTTGTGATGGACGGTTATCCTGCCCAGAGAGAGAAGTACAGGCTGATACCCGTGAGGAGTAATTTATTTAGTGGGCTGCCAACCTTGGTCTGTGGAGATATTCTGAGTAAAGGGTTATGGGATAGCCAAGGCCTTTCCATAATCTGGGTGAGCCTCCCACCCACCCCCAAACCTCCCCGTGTGAATTGTGCAATGTAGATGAAAAGAGAATATGAAAATTTGAAAATAAAAAAAATCAACCTTAAGATAAGTCCCTTTGCCCAACCAGATTATTGATCCTTTACAACTCTTTTGTACAGTGAAATTGCTACTTTCCTATAAGTAGTCACCCATTTTTTCATCTGGGGAAGCCACTGGGTTGAAAAGAAAATCCTCGTACATCTTTTTTTTAAAAAAAATATTTTACTTATTTATTTCTCGAGAGAGGGGAAGGGAAGGAGAAAGAGTGGGAGAGAAATATCAGTGTATGGTTGCCTCGTGTGCGTCCCCTGCTGGGAGCTGGCCTGCAGCCCAGGCATGTGCCCTGACTGGGAATTGAACCTCGATACTCTGGTTCACAGGCCCGTGCTCAATCCACTGAGCTACGCCAGCCAGGGCCCTCGTACATCTTTTAAGTGCCTAAGGTGTTGACTGAGTAGAGGAAGAACTTGGTCTCTTAAACTGTGGTTCTCCTTCACTAAACTTCCATATTTTAGAATTACCATTTATATTTCTCAATGAATAGTTTCTGGGTGTGGTTGAATGATTCACATAAAGGCTATTAAAGTTATTCTTTCACCTGCCCAGGGTTAAAGTTCATTGTTCTTCCCTTATATAAGTATTAGATTTGAGATATAAGGAAACACCATTATGGTATTGACACTGTTGTGTTATATATTCAAGGAGATTGTCCATTTGAGATATGGGGGATCATCTGACATATACTAAGAGTTAAATGTGTAGTTAAAAGGCAAGTCATCCACTAACTTGCTCAGTGATAAAAGGCAAATCACTTACCCTGAATGATGTGCTTTGTTTTTTACCCGTTACGTGGAGAAGTGTGACCTGGTCAAATACTTGATAGGCAAGGCCTGGAACACACAAGCAAAGATGCTGTCCCTCCCCCTCGTCCACTGTGTCTGATTTGTTCACCCTGGAAGGTTAGTGTGGTGCCTCATGCCTAGCCAGTGATCAGATATTTGTTGGTTGGTTGAAATCCCTGTAGAAGAGAAATTTATTTTTTTCCCCCCTGTGGTGGTAGGAACAGCAGAAGGTATGTATTTTCAGGGTTTGTTTTTATGAGAGTGTGTGTTAAAAAACCAAAAGCCAACAACTGACCACTCTTTAAGAGGGAAAGAACACAGCTAAAGACAATGAACAGTTCAGCACATTTGGAGGTGAATGCCTGCCTGACCTGTCCCCACAGTTTCAGATAATCTTGGTCCCTTTTGTGCCATCAGTTGCTTATTCTTTTTGGTTAATTCATTCACTCAGAACTCATTTATTGAGCTCCTGCTGGGTGCCAGGCTCTGATTTAAGTACGAGGGTGGCTAAGATGAATTCAGGTTCGTACCATCAAGGTCATCATCAGAAGAGGTATGAATAGAAGCAGATCATCGTGCTTGCTATATGATGTTAGAGGTATTATGATGAAGGCGAGTGGAAGGGACAATGGGAATATAAGTAAGGGAGCCCACCATTCTGAGCAGAGAAGAGTCTTATGGGCTCAAAATTTAAACACAGGGTGTTTGAAGTTGAATGTGGTTTGAGTAAGGGGAAAGGAAAGGAAGTAAATGAAGGAACAGAACGGAAGGGCAGGGAGGGGTGGGATGCTGGGGACATGGGAGCAGCCTCCCACTTCCTATGGGCTGAATTAGGGGAGATGTGTGGAGAGGTGCAGAAGAAAACTGGGGACACCCAAAGCCAGAGGACGTCTCCTGAGGCACAATACTTCTAAAATAGGGGTGGAAATTAATATCTTTTGTATTAAATAGAGTTTCTTTCAGTAAGTATACTAAGCACTGTATTTATATGCAATTAAATCTTCATAATACTCTTGGGAAGCAGGCTGAGAAACAGAGGTACAGAAATCCAAGTCAGGTAATTGCTTGGGGTGACTACACTGTGTATACGTTTCTATACCTTTTTAATTAAAAAAAAATCAAGCCCACAAAAAATTTGCAAATATAGTACATACAATCTTTTTCCCCTGCTTGAGTTGATAGTAAGTTGACTACCTGATGCACCATCTTTCTGACTATTTAGTGCTTTAAAAAAAAATAACGTATGTGTTGAGATGTATTATGCGCCAGCCCACGATTTATTTGGAAGACACCTCTACAGCTGTGCTGTCTCCTGCAGAGCCCCAGTGCATGCATTGCCACCTGCAGGTGCCGCACGGCTAGGTACAGCCCCACACTGTGCATGTCGAGTGGATGAACCAGGGTAGGAAGGACACCATTAACACCCGATGCATGAACAGTCACTTTCACAGGAGTGCAATGCTGACAGGTGTGTCCTATGAGTGCGGAGCACTGTGTGAACATCATGGGCGGACACCCGGAAACAGACTATTTCTAGAGGACAGACAAGGGCAGTGACAGTGCGAGGGCAGCCCAAGCATGTTTGTCTGTGAAGTTGTCATAAGCGTACGTTCATGAGACAGTTTTTCCTCCAAGTCAGCCGGGCAACTCTTCGGCTTGATGAGCAGCCCAGCACCAAAGAATAGACAAGAGTCACACACAGCAACTATGCTGTTGACTCAGGTTTTATCGAATGCAGGTTCACTCAAAGTAGAACATCAACATACGTTAATATCCTACTCACACTCTCACAATCTAAGAGTTATAACACTGACACGGCAGTCAATGTGGGATAATGAACCCGAGTCCCAGGGTCTCAGTCTGCAGGTCTGGGAGACGGCATCGCAAGGAAGCACCTCTGGAGCTAGGTGGGCAGCAGCGCAGGTGAAGTCCTCAGTCCAGCAGAGCAGAGGCTTGGGTGGCAAGGAAGATCAGCGGGGCATGGAGTAGCACTGCGGTACGTGGAGCTCGGCTGTCTCCACAGTGGTCTGCAACCTGCCTCAGTTATACCTTGCAAGTGGTGTACTCTACCCTTTTGGGTCTTTTGATAAATATTTTGGCATCCCTGATGGCAAGTGTGGGATTTCCCCAGGAGCCTGTCTGTGGGTGGTCCCACGCTGCAGACATGGTTGCTCTGACCATATGTGCAGATATCTTAAGTATGTCTCTGCCACACATGTCTGCTCTGACCACATGGACAGATCAGTCTCTTTGCAGATGTGTCTGTTCTGACTTAGTTAGTTACCGTCTTGAACCAACGCGTCATTTTGGTTGATTTGAGTGAGTCCACTTTGTTTCATATACTTGATGCTACCTTGATTAGACCAAAGCCATTTTATTGGTCCTGCTCTCCACAGAAGCTCTCAGAGGAGAGTGTCACTGCCTGCCAGGCAGAGTGAACATTCACAGGCTTTTGGAAGAACAAGTGTTCACATCTGGGTGTGACTTCCTTCACTCCTTTGTGTTTTCCATCAATAAGCTCACACTGCTTCTGAGACAGAACTTTAACTGCTTTCTTCAGATCAGGAAGACTGTTCTTCTAACACTGCAATGTGGGGTCTAGTCTGGAAGTGACAGGACAGCTCGAGTGACAGACACATGCCTCCTCCACATTGGGTTTCTCTGTTGCACAGTTGAGCCCAGACCGTGTGCCCTGTGTGGAGGAGGACAGGCTCACCCATCGGAAACAGCACCTGCCTCCAGTGGGTGGTGGGTGAAACAGTCCCATGCTCGGCAGCCGCTATGGCTCATCCTCCCCCTCCAGGTTCTGAATGCAGACACAGAACCAGGCATAAATCTATGCAGAGTGCCGGCTTTTCTGACGTCGAAGCACATTTTACCTTTCATTGTGTTCAGATCAGCGATCTGCACTGTTCTTGGGTCTGGCTATAATACAATGCGCAGTTCAGAGACAGTCTTCTGGTTTCAAATGTGATTCTACTTGGGCTTCAAAGAAAAATCCTTAATTGCTAAAGGTTTGAGAGCGCTGAGGTTGAACTCACTGGCGTTGTCCTAGAAGAGAGCCTTGCCCTGGGCGTACAGAATGGACTCCATCCTGAACTCAGAACTACCCTGCAGTCCCAGTGGGGCCTCGCATACATGACCCGATCCCTGCTCTACCCTTTAAAGTCCTGGACAGTTGCCGCTTGCCTGACACATGGCAACATCCTGGGCACACAAAGCATCTAGACCCAGCATTGCTCTTAGTCGTTCTACTTACGTAGTATCCCACAGTCTGGAACAGATCCTAGCCTTTCCTTGACATCCCTGACCTGGACTCTTCTAAAGATGAAAGGCCAGCTGTTGTAGAAAGCCCTTCATTTGGTTGGTCTGAGGTTTCCTCAATGACGAGGTTTAGGATAGGCATCTTTGGCAGCGACATCACAAAACAGATGCTGTGTTCTTCTGATTGGATTTTATCAATTCTGAGGTGACTCATGACTTGTCTTTGTCCCAGTGCTGATACCGTTCATGTCAATCACTTGGCTCAGGTGGTTTCTACCATGCTTGTTCTACTGTAAAATTTCTTTCTTTGGCCCTGACTGGTATGGCTCAGTTGGTTGGGCGTTGTCACCCAAAGCAAAAGGTCACTGGTTCGATTTCTGGTCTGGGCACGTGTCTGGGTTGCAGCACCTTCTGGTCGGGGTTCCGTGCAATGTTTCTCTCACAAGTCGATGTTTCTCTCCCTCTCTTTCTCACTCCCTTCTTCTCTCTCTACAACTAAATACATATTTTTTCTTTTTTTGTAGTTAAGTAGTATTTTGTGAGGAAGTGCATCTCATTTCTCATTAAACTTTATCATTTATAGCAGTGTGTAGTCATCATTTACTAACAAATTATAATCTGTTACTTTCCGTTCAAGTTGGCTTCTGTTATCTTCTGACAAGTTCCCATAATTCTTTCTTTTTGTAGTTGACATCTGCTGGTTGCTTTATTTATGTTTTCACTTTAAAGACAAGACTAAAATTAAAAGCTCTGAACTTAAACACTTCAACGTGAAAGAATCTAAGAATAGCTGTACTTTCAGAGTATCTTCAGTAAAATAAATATTATTCTCATGAGTACTAATGGCTCACACTGAAACAAGGTGAAATATAAATATCTGATTTTGTACTTAATTTGAAGTGTTGCCACTGAAATCAATTGCAGATGTTTCCTCTGAAAGAGGCTCCTATGAAGACTGCAGACTCAAATACCGGAAATTGCTATTAAAAATTCAATTTATGGAATACTTAGAAAGTAGATTGAATTGAAAACCTGTTGTCAGTTTTATAATATTCATTAGCAACATTTAAAAAACATAAAAGGCTATCGTTTAAATATAAACCAGGAGTTTTCAAGTCATCTTCAGCCCTTTCAGCTGTCACATGGCCATAAACCAAAGACCCACAAACTTCAAATGACCAGACCTTTTTAGGCAACGATTTTCACGCATCAGTTCTTTCAGGTTGCGCGCATACAGCCATAGTAAACAGACAACTGTAAACAAGATGCAGGCCCTCCATGTCCATGAACAGCACATGGTATCCCAGTAAACCAAGTTTATATTTCACCATCAAACATGGTTTTTCATTAGTTCACTGTGTGACAGGTCATTAAGAATATCTTCAGCCCTGGCAGGTGTGTAGCTCAGGGGACTGAGCACGGGCTGTGAACCAAAGGGTCGCCAGCTTGATTCCCGAACCAAAGGGCACATGCCTGGGTTGCAGGCTAGGCCCCTAATAGGGGCGCGCAAGAGGCAACCATACATTGGTATTTCTCTCCCTCTCCCTCTCTTTCCCGTTGCCTCTCTCTAAAAATAAATAAATAAAACCTTAAAAAAATAAAGCTGACATCCCATCTTTAAAAAAAAACTCTTCAAATCCAGTAGTCTCATCATTACCCCTCAAATATCCAATGCGAAGTCTGAGCTTTGCAGAAATGAAAGGCGCTCACCCTGTTGCACTGCCTAGACTTCCATCTGCAATTAGTGGAGCAAACAGATTCTGGATGTTTCTCAATGTGAAAAAACTCATTTCATCTTGGTTGAGGTGGCTTTGTTTTAACCTCATCTGGTGACATGCTTATTGATTTTAGAGGAGAAAGAAAGGAGAAATAGAGGGAGAGAAACGTTGATGTGAGAAACATCAGTAGGTTGCCTCTTGCATGCTTCCCAGACCAGGGACCAAACCCACAACCTAGTCCTGTGTCTGACCGGGGATAGAACTGTGACCTTTTAGTTTATAGGATGGTGCTACGACCAACTGAGCTGCACCAGCCAGGTCAAGCTGGAGATTTTTTCTTTCTGATAAGTCAAGAGAATGACTGAGCAAAAGTTTATTTTTTGCACAAAAAAAGCTTTTCGAGGAAGATCATGACATTCAAAAGGCCCACTTGCTGAAAGTTCAGTCGCTGGAATACTGCCCTTCGGCTGAGATCTCCGTCCTCTGGAATTCATCTTCATCTCCCTCCGCAACAGCCTCTTGGCCTGTTACCGTCAGCTAGCGCGTGACCTCTAACTTTGTCTCCCCCCATAATTCTTTGAGCACTTCTGACTGGCACCACATGTTCTAAGGGCAGGGGTGTCAAACTCATTTTCACTGGGGGCCACATCAGCCTTGCAGTTGCCTTCAAAGGGCTGAAATAATTTTAGGACTGTACAAATGTAACTACTTCCTAACTGTTAAGTGGGAGCTCGGTGCTGCTGCCAGGTAGAAACAAGGTCCTGGGCCGGATAAAATAAGGTGGAGCCCTGGGTTCAGCCCAGGTCTTTGTGTTTGCCACCTGTGCTCTAGGGTCACCTTGTTCTTTCCTGCTCCAGTCCTGAATCAGCCATTTCTCCACGGAACCCAGAGAATGGTACTTAGAAACTAAGACCTGGGTGCTAGATATTACGATGGCTATTGTGGTGTTACTGTTCCCACGTCTTCTCAGCTAGGGAATACATGCACTTACATACATACATATGTACATACACACATTTACACTTGTCTGTCTACCTAAAAGTCGTGAGTTGGCCATAGCCAATCCTAATGTGATACCACCACATTCATTCCGGTTTTTGCCTTTGCCATATCGGCAGCTTCCTTTCCTAAAAGCAAGAAACCTGGCTCCTATTATCCTTAATATATTCATTACTTGGTCAGTCCTGCTGTGCATAACTAATTTCCCACTGCTGCCGCCATCACTCCCTCCATGCAGATGTCCTCACGCTGCTTGGGCTGCGATACCGGCAGTGCCAGGCTGACCCGCATGTGGACATCCTCAGACTCAGGGCGAGCGTGGTTCTAGGTTTAAACCGTGGTGGGTATGAGAGGACTAGTTTAATTTTCTTATACTGTGGGTAAAGCTTTGTGAAGGGAGAACTGATATCTTTTCTGTACTCCCTTAATCTTAAATTACTTTTTTTTTTGTTAGACTTTCCACCCCCCCATCTAATTATGTATGTTTTTTTCTGTTTTGTCCTCATCTACACAGTAGCATTTTGATTCTTGTGTCAATATTTATATTCATTATTACTGGACAGCTTGTGATGTTATTATATAAATGTTATATATGATGATATATTTTAGGCATAAACAGGTAGTGAAGCTGTTTGTATAGTAGCATAAAATGCAAAGATGTTAGAACTGGCTTAAAAATCCTACATATCTACCCATAATTCTCATTACCATGGATTACAGTGTAAATTAGAATATCACACAAATTTGTGATTCTCTGATTTTAAAATTCTATAAAGACATTACCACTGGTGTTTTAGTTTCTTTCTGGTATCTGTGTTATTGCTTAGAAAGACGTCTGGTCTTGTGTTTTTCTGGCGGCTAAGCACGAGGAACCAGTCATTGTTTACGTCGTGCTGATACAGAGATAACAGTAACCGGGTTTCTCATCTCCCCCGAACAACATTCCTTCTTCGCAAACAAGCCAGTTTGCTGCAAAATTGAGTTTCCTGAACATTCTTTCTTTTGTGCGCTTATGTATTTTGGAGGAAGCTGTGTAAATGTGGGCACTCTGAATGCCTGTTGAATGGTCCCCAAAGTTCTAATTGATTGAAAATCACATTAACTTTAATGTTCTGATAATTATTTCTTCTTCACATTTTCTATTTTTAAGTCTGTCCTGACATAACACTTCTGGGAAGTCACTGTATTCGCTACTTTTTTTTTTTTAGTGATTTGGGTAGCAGTTTCATAGGAAAGGGGTTTATATCTGTGCCTGGTGCATGGAGCTTCTTGTGGAATTCTGAGTCTTAATACGTGTCAGACACTGTTCACACCTCTTTTTGTTCTGAATCTGGAGACTGCTGTTGCACAAGTTGGGTGGGCTGATAACGTCCAAAAGCAAGTAAATACATTCAGTTGTCTAAGAATGGAATTTGGAGAATCAACAGTGGGAAGCTGCTGAGGAAGTTACTAATATGAGAGTAGGTGTATCCGTTTGTGAGGTGCAGCCACACTGCAAAACAGTACAGCTGGCTGGACTGGGTAGATTTACTGTTCTTTGGTGATTGGGATCCTGAAGCAAAAAGTAGAGTGCTTCAACCATGCACACGGTTGGTGAATCAGTTCATTGTAGTCCATTGTTGTCCTACGAAACTGTGTGACTCTTAACAGCCAAAAGCGATTTAACGCTTTATGGTAGAGTACACTAAATAGCCTGGCTGGTGTAGCTTTGTAGACTGAGCACAGGTCTGCGAACCAAAGGGTCGCTGGTTCCTTCTGCAGTTGGGGCACACGCCCAGGTTGTGGGCCAGGTCTCTGGTAGGGGTTGTGCAGGAGGCAACTGATGGATGATTCTCTCTGGCAAATCAGTGTTTCTCTCCCTCTCTTTCTCCCTCCCTTCCCCTATCTCTAAAAATAAATAAATAAATAAAAACAGAACAAATTTAGCTGTCTAAAGTGATTTGACCTTTGTGGAATAAACAAATTTAAGTATGTGTTTCAGGCTTCTTTTCTTCTGTGGCAGGTTTCTTGTCTGCAGGATTGGTCTCAGCTGCTGGGTTCTTGGAAGCTATGGCCTTTTTTCCCCCACCATGGGCTGCTTCTGCTTTGTAAGGCCAACAGCCTTCTTTCCTTCCTCCTCTGCCACAGGCTTCTTGACTGGAACCCCCTTCTCATCTGATTTGGTTTCTAGAGCTGCTGCTGCTTTACCCACCCAGAGCCAGTGGTTCTCCGTCTGGTGAGGAACAGTGTCCCGACACGTGGTCTTTGAATACGGGTGTAGCTTCAACACGGTTCTCAGGTCTTTTGGCGAATTCTTCTTCAGGACTTTTCAGTGGGTCTTCCTGTGTGGTGCTCCAGGGCTCTTTGGATCTCAGGGCTTTTCAAGATTCTGCAAGGTCTGTATGGAGCATCTTGTACGTGGAAGGATGTATAATATTACTTGTCAGCAGGGGCAGCCATACACCAAGTACCATACAAACCACATGCTAGGTTGATCAAAAAGTTTGTTACATTTTTACATTGTTATTACTAGAACCATACGATGGTTCCAGTAGTGCTTAGTTTTCTTTAACTTCATTCAAAACAATCTTGTTAGACTGTATTGTGACAGCTGTCATATCAGGGTATATGTAAAAAAACCATAAAATTGGTGACTTTTTGCAGCCACTTTAATATTGAACATGGATGAAGACAAGCAACATTTAGATAAGCAATGCTTTGTTATTTCAAGAAAGGTACAGAAGCAGATGAAATGCAAAAAAAGATTTGTGCAGTATATGGGGAAGGTGGCTATACTGATTGAATGTTTTTTGGCAAAAGTTTTTGGCCAAGTTTCATGGTGCTATTGACATGTTGGCCAAATAATTCTGTGGGGCTGTCTTACACATTGGAAGATGTTTAGCAGCACCCCTGGCCTCTACCCACTGGAAGCCAATAGTGGGAGATAGCCGACATACTAAAAATATCCAAGTCATTAAAGTTATTGGTGAAAATAAAAAATGTGTCTTTTATTTTAAGGAAAAAGACGTAACAGACTTTTTAGCCAACCCAGTACTTTAGGAAAGCACTTTCAGTGCAAATGTAGAAACAAGTGCCTACCAGGAGAAGTTTAAAATGTTCAGTTTGTTTACGTTAAGCAGAGTAATTCCAGGGATGTCTCTGAAAACTTTGTTGATACCAATGTCCTCATTATAGATGATGCATGGCCCCTTACGGTGGACAGACGATGGTTTCTCATTTTGTCCTTGCCAGCTCTCATTCACCGAGAGGCGTAGATCCCAGTGACTTTTAAAATTTTTCCCAGTGACTTTTTTTTTCCCAGTGACTTTTAAAATTTTATTTTATTTTACTTACTTATTTTTAGAGAGGAAGGGAAGGAGAGAAGGAGAGACATATCAATGTATGGTTGCCTCTCATGCGTCCCCTGCTAAGCACTGGCCTGCAACCCAGGCATGTGCCCTGACTGGGAATTGAACTGCGATACTCTGGTTCACAGGCCCTCACTCAATCCACTGAGCTACACCAGCCAGGGCTTGGCATAGATCTTTTTGCTATCACTCTAGGCCTTAAGTTTCTGAAGAAGCAAAACAGCCTCCTTGGTCTCCTGGTGGCCTTCAACTTTATCTTCAACCACCAAAGTAGGTTCTGGAACTTTGTCAATACGATAACGTTTAGACGTGAAGAGGGCTGACAAGCCCAAGGCAGCCAGGGCACAGTAGATGGCATATTGCTTCTGTGCTGTGTTCACTCTGCTGTGCCGACACCACCAGGTTCTGGTTAGTGCATACATACGGCCCTCAACCAGAAGCACCCTGGCTGGGGCCGTGAGTCCCACCACCTCCAGCTCTGGGGATTTGAGCCACAGCTCTGCAGGGCCCCACGACTCAGCGCTGGTTTGATGGCTGCTAATTCACTCAGAGCGTAGGGTTGTCTGTTGTTTTCACACAAGTTGGGGTGAACAAAGTGCACAATATCTGGTTGCATGGGAGCCTTGAGCCAAACAACAACAGACTGTTGTTTTTGCCAGGAATCCCTCTTTTCCAAGGACACTGATATCAGTAAATGTCAATGAGTCCTGGTGGGAAGAGGAGAAGGCCACGCCCCTCTCAACCCCGTGCCGACCACAGGGAAGGCGGGAGTTCTGTTTTTAATTTTTTGAGAAACCACCATACTGTTTTTTATAGTGACTGTACCACTTCACAATCACATTAAAATACACAAGGGTTCCAATTTCGCCAGACTCTCACTGGCATTTGTTTTTTGTCTTTGATAGTAACCGTTTTAATGGTTTTGAAGTAGAATCTCCTCAAAGTTTTTATTTACATTTTCTTGATCATCAGTGATATCGAGCACCTTTGCGTGTGCTCATTGGCCATTCTTATATTTTCTTGGAGGAATCTCTATTCAAGTCCTTTGCTTGTTTTTGAATTAGATGATTTGTTTTGTTGTGGTGGTGGTGGTCTTAGGATTTCTCTCTATAGCCTGGATATTACTTCCTTATCAGATTGGCAAATATTTTCTTCCTTTATGTGGGTTGCCTTTTTATTCTTTTAACAGTGTCTTTTGAGGTACAAAATTTAAAATTTTTCACACAATTTAATTTGTCTGGTTTTCGTTTGTTACCTGTGCCTTTTGTGTCTTCTCCAAGAAATCGTTCCCAAATGCGTTGTTGGGAGTCATTTGTGCCATGTTTGCTTCCAAGAGTGTTATTGTTCTAGGCCTTTCATTTAGGTTCTTGATCTATTTTGAATTAATTTATCTTTTTAAAGATTTTATTTATTTATTTTTAGAGAGAGGGGAAGGGAGTGAGAAAGAGAGGAAGAGAAACATTGGTGTGCAAGAGGCACATCAGTCAGTTGCCTCTCGCACATTCCCAAATGGGGACCGGGCCTACAAGGCAGGCTAGTGCCCTGACTGGGAATCAAACCAATGACCTTTCAGTTCGTAAGCTGGCACTCAATCTACTGAGCCACACCAGCCAGGGCAACCTTGAATTAATTTCTGTATATGGTATTAGGTAAAGGCTCAACTTCATTCTTTTGCATCTGAGTATCCAGTTTTCCCAGTACCATTCATTGAAAAGACTGTTCTTCTCCCACGGAGCCCTCTTGGCACCCTTGTCAAACATCATTTGGTCATGTACCTAAAAGTTAATTTCTGAGCTCTATAGTCTGTTCCATTGGTCTTTATGCCAATAGCATATTGTTATGATCACTGTAGCATTACAGTAATTTTTGAAATTAGTAAGTGTGAATTGGCCAGTTTTATTCTTTTTGAAGAAAAGATATCCAAAGTGGAAAGGAAGAAGTAAAATTATCTCTGTTTGCAGATGATACAAATTTCTCTGTAGAAAACCCTAAAGATTCCACACACACATATACGCACAAAACTGCTAGAACTAATGAATGAATTCAGCAAGGTAGGATACAAAGTCCACACACAAAACTCAGTTGCATTTTATATATAAACAGTGAATACACTGAAAAGGAAATTATGAAAATAATTTTATTTACAATAATGTCAAAAAGGATAAAATACTTAGGAATTAGCTTAACCAAGATAGGGAAAGACTTGCACAATGAAAGCTATCAAAGCATTGCTGAAGGATGTTTAAAAAGACATAAATAAATGGAAACACACCCATTTTCTTGGATTGGAAGAACTAAAATGTTAAAATGCCAATACTTCCCAAAGTATTGTACAGATTCAATGCAATTCCCATCAAAAGTCCAATGACTTCTTTTTGCCCAAATAGGAGAACCCCTCCTAAAAGTCATACAGAATCTCAAATAGCTGAAACAATCTGGAAAAAGAACAAAACAGATCAACTCACACTTCCAGACTCCTGTGATGTGTATTTTGGTCCACTTGATGATGTGTCTGTCCCACAGGTCCTTCGACTCTGCTGCTCTTCAGTTTTTTCCTTTCTATTTCTCAGAGTTGACAATTTCCATTATTCTGTCTTCAACTTTGGTCATTATTTCTTCTGCCTGCTCAAATCTGTTTTTGAGTCTCTCTAGTGAAATTTTCATTTTAGTTATTGAACTTGTCAGCTTCAGAATTTCTTTTTGCTATCTTTTTAAGTTTTTTATCTCTTTATTGATATTTCCATTCCGTCACATTTTATTGACTATCTCCACATATTCCTTTGGTTTTTGAACATCTTTATGAGATTTGTTTTAAAGTCTTTGTCTAGTATATCTGCCATTAGGTATGTTTTCAGAATAATTTATTTGTTTGAATGGGTTATTCTTTTCTGTTTATTTGTATATCTGTGATTTTGTTATTGAACATTGGACATTTCAATGTAATAATGTATTAACTCAGGAAATAAGATTTTACACTTTCTGAGAATTTCTGGTGTTTTATCATTTTTTTTTAGTTTTTTTCTTATTGTTGTAGGCTGTCTCCATGCTGAGGATGAGCCTGGGGTGCAAAGTTAAGGTTTCCTCAGGTTTTTTTCTGAGGCTTTTTGTGGGCATTGAATGATCACTTTCTAATTCTCCTGTATGTTCAGGAGTTATTGGATGTCCTGATCTTTAATGTCTGCCTCCTGAAATGGGAAAAAGTGAAAAATGAAGCGAGAAAGGAGGGCTCTTCACTCTTTAAATCCCCCGTAAGTCACTTCAGCTGGTGGGGGAGGATAACATGGAAGGTATAACAACAATGGCTGCCCACCTTTTTTCTGTCCCTCTGTGATCAAAAGCGGCAGTCAGCGATGAAAGCATAGCTCCTCATTATTTGGAGGACAAGGCCCTTTTTTGCCTGCCCAGTTCTCATAAGCTGTGTGCAGCTGCCCCAGGAATGTATGCACAGCTGCCTAGCAAGTGTCTGGGGTGGGGGTGGGTTATTGCTGCTGGGCTAAGAGCTGAATTTGGCCTTTTAACCAGACTCTAGAGTTTCAAAATGGTTGTTTCAGACAGATTCGGCCAGTGTAGTTGTGTAAGTGGAGATGCAGGCACCTGGTGCTTCCTACTCTGCCATTTTTCCAGAATCTTCTCCATAAACAGCCTTTTGAAGAGCACAACGTCTTCCCACTATGGCACAGACTGGGTATGGGGTACAAGGACTCATTCCTATTTGTCTCGGTTTAAAATTTGTTTTTCTTTCTCCCTCTCTGGTCAGATTATTCCAGAGTCTGGTTTTTCAGATCATATTCCTTTTTTGCCAATTGTCTGTTAGGTTTGGATGGTCACAGATGACCTCATGAAATGAATATCCCTAAATGGTATTTGAGCTTAATTTTGAAGGATTGGTAACATTTAGAATGGCAATGGTGGGATGACGGTTGTGAAGGATATATTCCAGATTTCTGGAACCTATAGAACTATATCCAATTATAATAAAATAGAAGTCTTCTTCTACAACAAACCCTTTGTTAGATATTTTAAATGGATGACCAACCCTTTGGTGTCTCTGGGCCAGAGTGGAAGAAGAAGAGTTGTCTTGGGCTACACACTAAATACACAAACCCTAGTGAAAACTGATGAGCAAAAAAACCATTTTAAGTAAATTTATGATTTTGTGCTCACCTGTATTTATAGCCATCCTGGGCTGCATGTGACCTATGGGCTGTGGGTTGGACACTCTCGTTTGCTTACAATTCAGCAGTAACTATGAGAGTTAGATGTTGTAATCTCCATTTTCTGTATAATACTGGTCTCCCTGGGACTCCCCTGTTTTTTTTTTTTTTGTTTTTTTTTTATGCCAAGGTCTAGGGTTTTTTTTTTTATGCCGGCTGGGAAATTTTCCCAACCTTGTGGCAGGCCAGAGAGACTGAGTAACAGAGAAGGTCATGCGAGAAAGAACAGTCCTTGAAATGACACAGAGAGGCCAAAAGTCAAGATGCCAGTCACACACACTGGCATCTTGACTTTTTTAGCATGGTCTTGGTTAAGTGTCTCAGTTTGACTGATAATTATACTTTCATCCTACAGACGAGCAAAATGGTGTTTAGATTTATTAACAAACTTGCCCGACTGGTTTGGAAAGGGCCTGATTTGAGGTCTTATATTTCTAATTAAAACAAATGATATTTTCTAAAAGCTGTCTTGGGTAAGAATACTTGGGATAGTTTTACAGTAATAGTGGGGAGGAATTAGCCCTAGACCGAGAAATGCCTTGGACTTGTTTAACAGACTCTAAAAGCAAGACCTGAAAGGCACAAACTGTTCCAAGTAATTTCTAACTGCATCTTGGAACAGAACTCAAGAATATTTATAGGAATACAAAAATATCCCACATCCAGCCCAGTGAAATTAAAAATGTTTGACCTCCTGCGAATGATTACTAGGCATGCAAGGAAACAGGAAAACACAGCCCTTAATGAGAAAAATTATCACTTGAAACCAACCCAGAACTAATGCAGATGTTAGAAGTATCAGAGAAGGTCATTAAACAGGCTGTAACTGTATTACATATTTAAAAAGTGTTAAATGTGGATACGGGAGATGTTTAGAAAAGGCCCAAATAGAACTAAAGACGGAAACTTACAATGTCAGATGAAAAGTGCTCCAGATGGGATAAATGGCTCATTGGAATTGCAGAAGAAAAGATTACTGAACTTTCGGGCATAATGGAAATGATCTAAAACAAATCCCTAGGGAAGTGGGAAAGTGAGAGAAAAAAATAAAAAGGGGATTCGTGAGCTGTGGACATTAAGCTGCCTGATACGGTGCACTCGTAATCCCTGAAGGATAGAAGAAAGGGGCCAGGTCAGGGGAGAAATTGAACAGCTGAAGTATTTCCAAATTGATGCAAACAGCAAATCCACCTTCCCAGGAAGCTCAGTAAACCCCTAGCATGAGAAACACTAAGAAAGTTACACAGGAGCACATCATAATCAGATTATTGAAACCCAGTGATAAAGAGAAAACCTTAAAGTCAGCCAGGGAAAACAAGATTCAATACATATAGAGGAATAAGGGTCTTTGACAGCCAGTTTTTTCTAGGAAACAATGCAAACGAGAAAACAAAGGAAGAATATCTTTATAGTGCTCAAAGAAAGACACTACAAACCTAGAATTTATAGTCACTGAAAATATCTTTCAAAAATAAAAGTAAAATGAGGAGGATGTTGGGAGATGGGAATAAAAAGCACAGACTTTCGTTTATAAAATAAGTCACAGATATGTAATGTACAGCATAGAAAATAGAATTAATAATGTTATAATAACTCTGCATGGTAACAAATGGTTACTAAATATGGTAATCACTCTATAATGTATGTGTTGAATTGCTATGTCATACACCTGAAACCAATGTAATATTGTATGTCAACCGTAATTAAAAATTTAAAGGTGAAATTAAGACATTTGAGACATTGTCAGACATATATAAGCCAACAGAATTCATCACAAAAAAAAAGTCTGGTATCAGAATTCGTTTCAGGTACCATTTCATTGGGCATAGATGATTTCATAGGCAGACCTTAGCTGGGCCAATCAGAGTATCAAACCGTGAAAATTGTATTAATATGCGAACTTGGGACCAGTATATGTAAAGGAAAGACTATTCCATGATGTGACTGCTGCCCAAGCATTTCTGGACCTGCCTCCTAGATCCAGTGTAGACCAGATTGCTTCCCCTAAATTCCCTCAGAAACCGGCTGATCCGCCCCTGCCCCCACCGTCCTCCAGCCCGGTTTGCGTTGGTTCCTGGAACAGGCTGTAGTTCTGCCCGAGGCAAGCATGACGAACATTTCTCCCGTATCTGGAGCGGGTCACGTCCCTCTACCCCTATGCGTCCTGCACAGCCCTATATAACGCCTTAGCACCTGCCGCGCAGTGGGGAGGAACATCCGTGGATGGATTCCCACTGCTGCCCAGTCCGGGCGCCTCGTCGGTAAGTCTAAGTTTCCTTTATGTACTCTTAAACATATGAGAGTTGTCAGCCTCTTCCTCAGGCCCCTCTGCTGGGAAATTTTCCCAACCTTGTGGCAGGCCAGAGCCTGAGTAACAGAGAAGGTCGTGCGAGAAAGAACAGTCCTTGAAATGACACGGAGAGGCCAGAAGCAGACGCTCCCTGGATTTCTGCTGGGCTTCCAGTTTCCTGAGACTGAGTTGCAGCCCTGCCTTCGGATTCCGTGAGATATCTTTAGCATAAACGTTCCTCTTTTTAAGCTAGCCCTACATATTTTCGGATACTTGTCACACACACACACACACACAAAATCTGTTTCAGGTTTTCATTTTCTTATTTATTTTAGCGGAAATAATAATACTGAGGTTATATCTAAACATAAGAACAGAAGTAGCAACCGTAAACCATGAAGATTCAGCATGTCTAAGCCCATCATGTTTCCTTGGTGACCATGAAGGCCTTGGATTTCTGTTGAGTCCTGGAGGGAACAGATACTATGACTTTTAAAGTCCGTTTGCTTCGTCATCATCTAATGTGCTGAGGCCGCCAGAAATTGTTGAGGAAATGGGGAAAATAGTGCCTCTCAATGGCTGCAGTTGGAGTCCAGGAAAAATTCGGGTTTTACATACATGTATTTGCTTTTCAAGTGTTCTCCACAAGATAGTCATATGTTCTGGTTGTTAGTAGATATGTTAAACAAAATTTTAGTAAATATGTTAAATAAAAATTGAGTAAAATTTTCTACTAACCAAAATGTTAGTAGAAAATTTTAAACAAAATATGTACTTCTCACAGTTGAAAGTCTTTTCAAAGAAAGGTTTATTGGGCCATCGCTGGCAAGAAAACAAAGAGCAGGACCTGGAGCGTGAGGTCTGAACCACCATCAGCAAGACCCTGCGTCCAGGCATTGGTAACCGGCTGCACACACGAAGTACAGGGGAGAAAAGTGTGCATTGTTCTGAAAGATGCACACTGGCTGTGGTTGAAGGCGGTGGGAGAAGCTGAAGTGGGGCTAGTTCTCGGTAGAGTATGGACTCTACCGAGTCCATCCCAGAACACGGAAGAAGTGTTGCTCCTTCGGACTGGTTGCCGGCACAGTTTGGAAAGTTCATGCATAAATGCGCAGCAGAGGCTCCTGAGGTTGGTTGGTGCCTGGCTGTGCTTTCTTTTAAAGAATAGTGGAGATAGCCACCTAGAAGTTAGTTCAAAGTTCCAAGGTACCCTCAGGAATGTGACCAGTCTTGATAGCTGGCCCCTAGCTACTAACAAGCTCACTGTCCTGTCTCCTCTTCTCACTCTCCAGCCCACTGTAGTTTAATCTAGAATATCTCAAAAAAACTTTTTGGTCAGGTAGCGTATTTGATTTTGCCTTTTTATCAATCACTAGTTTTTTTTATAAACTTTTAAAACATCTGTTTCTTTTTTTAAAAAAGATTTTATTTATTTATTTATTTATTTATTTATTTATTTATTTGAAGAGAAGGGAGGGAGATAAACATCAGTGTGTGGTTGCCTCTCACACATGCCCCAATGAGGACCCGGCCTACAGCCCAGGCATGTGCCCTGACTGGGAATTGAACCAGCCACATTTCTGGTGGCAGGCTGGCGCTCAGTCCACTGAGCCACACCAGCCAGGGCTAAATCTGTTTCTTTTTATCACTAATGTTTTAAAAACAGAAATAATATGATAGATTGCAGCTTCTGAGTCCATACCGAATGACGGCTTTAAAAAGGTTTCGATTTCTACTCGCCTATCTTTCTAATCTAGTAGTTTTATTTTACTTTCTTTTAATTCAACAGGATCATAAGTATGCTTTTGATTAAGTACTTTGCTGGTAAATAAATTGACTAGACTCCAGTTAAGAATCTCAGAAAATTCTTTTAATAGTTTCCCCTTTTAAGTCCACCATGTCCTTGTTTCTAACAATGTATCTTGTGATTCTCTGTACTTTTCTTCCTTTCTGGGTGAAGTGACAGAGCATTCAAGTCTTTTATGAAAAGTTTTGGTGATCTAAATACTGTTTGGAGAGCTTTGACCTACTTAGAATGATTCTTTGTGCTGGAGTCCCCAGGGTAACTGCAGCAGAATTGCCCCCTGTGAATGCATTGAAACTTCCCACTTGTCAGATCTTTTATTACACCAACACAATGAGGCAGCACACAGCCAAAAAAAGAAGTGAGGAAGGTTGCATTGTACTTGACTTCCTTGAATTAAGTTTTATTCATCTCAGCGTTTTCTACAGATTCTTTAACAATAATATTGTGAACAAGGATTTCCCAGCAATGGTTGCGGGCCATGTGTGTTCATTCTCAATATGTTTGCTGTGTTGAGAAACACATCTTTATCCACTTTGTTTTTAATAGGACATTATACTTAGAGATAAAATTTTACTTTGTTACTTAGAGGTTTTTTAAAGTCATATAGCTCTAAACTATCAGGATAACTATTTAAGCTTAACAGTATATAATTTTAAATGTTTACATTTATTAATATTCTGCTTCTGTGGTTGACAGTCAGTTACCTATGTCATTCTCTCTTCAGGGTCGAATCATTTACAGTGGACTTTTCCCTTAACCATTTTAGCTTTTTCTTTAATGTAAGTAGATATCTATCTATAAATTAGAAAAGGATCACTTAAAATAAGAAAATAAGCAGGGCATATTTTATTTGGTCATTGTCAAGAAGAATTTGAGGATATGTGATGTTCCTTAAAAGTAGACACTGTGATGGGTATAGAGGTGTTTAATGTGCCTTTGGCCTCTAGGAGGCAGCATAATCTAGTTCAAATTTCTGGATTCTGAATAAGGAAACTTGGTCCTTTCTCATCTTACCAGACTTGGCCTGCATGAAAATATTTGTCCTCTGAATCATAATGTTATGCTGGAAATGAATAAAATAACAGCTGAGAGTCACAGAACCCTACAGAATACGATTTTGTGATTGTGTTATTTCCTTTGTATTTAAAAACAGTAGTTATTGTGATCGCCACACCAGTAGTCTAATGATTGAGAAAGTAAAAGGAGTTAATTATTTTAATGGGTAGGTATTTGTCCATTTGCCAACCACAGTTCTTTTGTGCAAACACTCCACCACCATTACTGTCCTGAACGGTGAGTTTAGGTCTCTTATTTCTAGCTGGTGCCGTTGATAAATACTATGTTAAATTTGTTTAAATATAATTTGAATGAAATCATTAGCAGTGCTACAGCTCTCCTAAAGCTTTTATTAAAAACAATCTAAAATGGGTTGAAATTCAGGAAATACATTATGCCAGTTTTTTTTTTCCACTGTAATTGGATACTTTTGGATGTGGTCAAAATGTGCTCATGACGTGACAATTGCTGGCTTCAGGAGAATAGGGATGTGAAGTTTTAAGAGGAGAGTGGGGAGTTTTGAGGGGACGGCCAGTGAACAGTCATCCTGTCGTCTATTTTTCTCCCTGTTCTCCTGGCATCTGAATAATTGCTATCTGGTGACTTGGAGAGAGTGTTATAGTAAAAGAACGATGCTCCTTGATTCTTCTGGAATTGCCACTTTTAAGAGAATTTATTCTGCTCAAATCTCAAAGGTCAGTTCACAAGGCAAAGGAACTGTAGGAGGATTTATTTATAACCTTATTTATAAGATTGACATTATTGTTATTGTCATTAGTTTAACTTTGGATCTGTTTCAACCGAAACCTCTTAAAGTTCAGGTCATGTTATTTTATCCTTGAATATTCTTAATCCAGAGACATAATTATGTATCAGAGACATAATCCAGAGACACAATCAAAGTACATAATCAAAAGTTAATCTGAAAGAACTGATGGACATTAAGAAAAATTAGTGCTGCCTTGTATTCTAGAGAAGTCCAGTGGTTTTTTTTTTTTTTCTCATAAAGGGATGCAGTTCTTTAAAATGGAAATCCCTGTGAACGAATAATCTGCCATTTTTTGTATGCCTCGCCTGAGACTTCTGCCTCCCCTTTTGTTTGTGAGACACAACGGTCTTCAGGCAGCTAATGAGCTGGGCCCTGCTGGGCCCTCCCCCTCTTCCTGCTTCTTCCTCCCCCTTCCGCTCGTCTTCCTCCTCTCCACCTGCTCCTCTTCCTCCTCCTTCTCTTTCTTCCTCTTTTTAAAAGAAATATTTGTTCAAACACTTGTTGTTTTTGAATCAACAGGATGATATTTGGGACAAAATGGAAATGAGAGAACATGAACTGGTATAACCTGTTCTGAGCTCCATAATGGGCAGGCGTGTAACTGGATGAAAGAATTAAATTATTTGGAAAACTTTAGGGTTTTTTTTTAAAATATTTTATTATTTATTTATCTTTAGAGGGGAAGGGAGGGAAGGAGAGAGGGAGAGAAACATCAATGTATGGTTGCCTTTCATGCATCCCCTGCTGGGAACTGGCCTGCAGGGAACCGGCCTGCAACCCAGGCATGTGCCCTGACTGGGAATCGAACCGCGATCATGTGGTTCGCAGGCCTGTGTTCAATCCACTGAGCTACACCAGCCAGGGCTCGGAAACTTTAGGTTTTAAGAAGCAAAATAGGACTTCTATTCTCTACTTTTCATGTGTTCTATATTATATCATTAGAAAGTTACTTGTTGGTAAACATATCATTTCAACCAAGAAAAACAGGGTCATCTTCAAAAGTATTCTGTTTAGTCTTGGTTACTGTTTTTATTTTAAACTAGAAATCAGTGGTAATGAAGGAGAATCACTGTGAGACATTTTATATTTTAGCCAATGTGTCTATAGAGTCATCTTTGCCCATTAACTTAATTGGAGACTGCTACGCCTAAAATAATAATGCCTACAGATGTCATGGTCCTCTTAAGATGGGAAACTGTAGGAACTAGATTACTTCCCTTGTTACCACCATTGTCCTCATTTCGGAAAAGCCAAAAGAGTCCACCGTGAACACACTGCAGCATCTGTAGCATGTGGGGGAAATTTCCAATATCTAATTGCTGGGGTCTTTGTAAGAAAAGACAGCCTGCGCTTGTCTGGTCAAATTGATATGTATTCTTACAGCATTCCATGAACTTCAAGGCTTTCTTCAATGGACCCCGCCCTCGAAAGTTGTGACTTTTGGTGTGTTTATGTGTGAGTGCATGCATATGTGGGCTGGGTTATTTCATTACAAATGGTCATGGGTGGAAGAGATATAAGCATTGAGAAGTAGACATAGGCAGTTACAAAATAGTCACAGGGTGTAAAGTACTGCATCATAAATATAGTCAGTAATACTGTAATAACTATACGAGTAGGATGCCAGGTAGGTTCTAGACTCAGGATGATCACTTCATAAGTTATGTAAATATATGATCACTATGCCCTACACCTGAAACTAATATATTGAATGTAAACTGTAATTGAAAATACATAACAATTTTTTTTAAATGGTCAGCTTATTAGGTACCATTAAAATATTACATTGTTATTTGTGCTGAGAACAGTAAGTATGCTAATCAAATGCAAATTTCAGTAAAAATCAGAGTCCTGGGGCTGAAAGGGACCATGAAGGGTATATCTGGTACTTCTCCAGCTCTGGTCCAAAGAACAAATACTGTATATAAGCAATACCTAAGCCTCCCTTCTGGGAGGCAGAGCTTTGAATATGAATCCCTTTTCCATCACTTACTATAAGTAAAAAAAAAGTACCTTGAGACAACCACATCTCATTTTTCAATAGAGCACTGCAAGCTGGAAAACCCTTGAGTTTGGTAACAATAGATTAAGAAGGTGACCAAAAAAATAAAGTCGGAATTATCATGAAGATTCTTTTCTAAAAAAATAATTCTATTTACTTTAAAAAAAATTTTATTTATTCATCTTTAGAAGGGAAGGGAAGGAGAGAGGGAGAGAAATATCAATCTATGGTTGCCTCTCATGCATCCCCTGCTGGGAACTTGGTCTGCAACCCAGGCATGTGCCCCGATGGGGGATTGAACGGCAATCTTTTGCTTCGCAGACCCCTGCTCAATCCACTGAGCTACACCAGCACAGCTATCATGAAGATTCTTTTTTTTTTTTTTAAGATTTTATTTATGTATCTTGAGGGGAAGGGAAAGAGAGAGGTAGAGAAACATCAATGTATGGTTGCCTTTCGTGTGTCCCCTGCTGGGAACTGGCCTGCAGGGAACCAGCGTGCAACCCAGGCATATGCCCTGACTGGGAATCGAACCGCAATTGTCTGGTTCGCAGACCTGCGCTCAATCCACTGAGCTACACCAGCCAGGGCATGAAGATTCTTTAACATCTGAATTGCCATCCACTGTTATCAAGTATGCCTTGAGATCACTATATTTCATCTTATTAAAGTTCTATTTTGTATGTTTTGTAATATATTAGTACAGTGGTACATACACAGAATTGATAAATGTTAATATTCTGGCGTGCAGAGTCAAAAAGTTTTTATGGGTTACATAACTCAAAATTGGAGATGACTGGTTTAGAAAAAAGATGCTGTAAAACTAAGGCAAAGGGGCCTGCGTTGTTTGAGGATCTGTCTGGTTTCCACTAAATACTTAGTCTGTGGTTTACTTTTTAGTATATGCTGTGTGGCGTGACAATACCAGCAAAGCTGTGAAGTAGATGTTGCCATTTACAGACCGCGATCACAGTCACTGTGCTGCAGATTCAGTATTCTAGCTGAAGTCTCTTCAAAACCCAAGTCGATATTGTTCCTATCGAATAATTGGGCATTAGAAAATCTGAGATAAACAACAGAAGTAACTTTCTTTTTCCAGCTTCGTACTAGTGAAATTTTTATGAAGTTGTATTTATAGTAACCTTACCCGAGATGTCTTAATCCATACGTGACATGTATTCCTTGTTTCTGTGTCTGGGGCCCACGACTTCCTTGGCATGCTCAGAGTTAATATCGATTCTTCTAAGTTTGTGTTTGACAACTGACTATTCAGTTAAGAAACACCATTTTCTCTTGGGAAATGATTATCTCAAATTTGGAGAATGTGGGAAAAAGCAACAAAGCTATTTAAGCAATGAAAACTGGTGTCAATACAACATTTACTGACTTTTGCTGCTGTTGTTGCCCTTTTCAGATAAAGGTTATCGTGGCTCCTTCTGATTCATGTTTCTCCAGCTGGTAACAGAAGTTTCCAGTGATTTCCACAGTCGTAGGAGCTAACAAGGGGAAGAAAAATGCCACCGTGCTTAAGAGGTTTCTGCTGATGAGCTTAGCAGTAATGCTCCCATCTTACTCATCTGTTTCTCTGATTATTGTGGTGGTTTCTTGCCAGGTGGTTTATTTGTCTGCTGTGAGTTTATACGACTCACCGAGTGGAATCTGAATCCACATATTTGCACAGAGCACTGACTGGGAGATGCTATAAAACAAACAGAAACCCTCCTGGGGAAATTTCAAGAATGTCGTGCATTGCTAAAATAGAAGTAACTGCGTCTGTTGTTCCTGGGTTATGCTCTTTCCCCTGTGACTATTATCCTTCGTTTTGGCTTCTTAAAGGTCATCACTGTGACCTTTTTAGTTTGGAATTTGGCTTGTTTTTTCCTGCAGAATACCAGGTGGTTAATGATAAGTAAACACTACATCTGTGGCACAGGAAAATTGGCAGAAAAATTGCTTTTCCATTCTTTTATGGGGCAGCCTCAACAGCCGCCCCCTCATGGACGCCTTCACAGCTTGTTCACGGTTTGCCTTTTCTAGTGAGGGTCAAATGCAGTGACATATGTAAGACTCCTAAGTATTCAATAATTAATTGCTATTATTATATTATTTTCTCCTATATTTGACTCTCCCTATTGTGGTTCAAGGCCATTAACTTTTACTTATATCTTCTCTCCAAGGTTTGCTCACCTTTTAAATCAGTGCTGCTGAAACCCTGCCATGCACTAGCATTTGCTTTCTGCCTATATCTTTTTTTATCTGTGAGGAAGCCACTATATACTTTTATTTAAAACAAAACATAATTTCTATCCAAATAGGTTTCTAAAGATTTCTAAGAATAGACAAAGGGCTGGCAGCACTTTGTAAGTGTAGAAATGCTTGGGGCTATACTTAGTTGCCCCAGGGGCAACCCCTCTTCTCCATTGTTTCAAGAGAGTAGAACCTGGATGATAATAAGGGAGACCATGTGACTGCCACAGGCCAGGCGCAGCGCTTAGCTGTTTAGGAATCTTTATAGACTGTATTATCCCCATTTTACACTGGAGTCTTGTGGCTCCTGCCTGTGGCTGAGAAAGAACTTGGTTGGCTCAGGGAATGGCCCCGACTTTTCTGTCTCTTGAACACAAGGAGTTAACATGACTCTAGTCATGCGAATTCTGAGGCCACTAGGTGGCAAGACAGAGGCAAGAATTGTAGGCAGGCCTACAAAATTAGGAAGCCTGGTCAGTCCATACCAGCAGGGGAGGAGTTAGGGAGAGACCAGTCAGGGTGCCCCGGGGAAAGAATTGTGCCCTCGAGTGGATTTCTCTGTTACTTATTTTAATTCGACCTCTGGTGATGAAGTTTCTGGTGGTGGAATTTATTACTTAGCATGTGTCATCGTAAAGGCACGAATCATAAAATCTTAGCGGTCAAAAACTTTGCAAAGCTCTGCCATCAGAGAGGTAAGGCACACTCATTTTGACTGTGTAGATGCACAAATGAAAGTTCATAGATGCTGGCTTTTGCAAGATCACACAGCAAGTCACTGGCTGGTGGTGCTGTTGGATTCCAGTTCTGTGCCAATTAAGGTATTGTTTTGAGCGTAGTCCATTTATGGAAAAAAATTATAATCTGGAAGATGTTCTCAATTCTGCCTTCTGGCTATTCCTAATTCTGAATATGGGAACTGTTCAGCCACAACCAGACAACAGGTGGTAATGACCAAACTTGCCAGTCCTATTACTACAAGAAAATAATCTTTACTTCGGTCATCGCCTAACATACAAAACTCAAAAGTCATAGTGGCTTCCACACTGCGACCGTTGCAGGATTGTGAGGATGAAAGGAGAAAGCCTGTCTGTTTGCCTGGCAGATACCCTAGTACTGTACCTGGAATTAATAAACTGTTTTTCTCTCTGCACCTGCCGCCTCCCTGGTAAATGTTTTCATATCTTTGTCCCCTGTCTTGAAAACGTATTAGTTTTCTGGGCATACTAATGATCAGTTGGAATCAGAGTGCTGAGAAGTTCATCATTTTAAACCATCTTCTGTTCCTTTCATATCAATAGACTTTTAAAAAGTAATGTTACCATGGAAACGGAATACATCAATACTTTTTCACTTATTTTCAGGAGAGCAGTCAGTAACTGTGTTCAAATAAAGGCTTTCAAAATTCTGGCCTACAACTCAGTACAGTACTGGGTGTGCATGTGTCTGTGGTGCGAGGGTGTGTTTGTGCTCACGTCTGAAAGGAAACTCATCCTATGTGCTGATAGGCTGCACTATTGTCTATTGGACCCATTACATGGGATGGGATCACAGTTTGAAAAATCTTCTGCCTCAGAGAGAAAGATAATAAGAAAACATTCTTTTCACTTGATTTTCTATCTTAACTGCAGACTTTCCAGGTTGGCAACATCCAGGGCCAAACTCAAAACTAGAAGGTTATACCCCTCGAGAGGTATCGGGTTGGGTCCCAGGGAGGCACTGGCATTTTCGTCAGCTCACACCACACTTACTGGTGTCCTAGTGATGGTCAAAGGCGGTGAGAACAGAAAGAAAATGCAGCATAAGTTCTGTGAATCACAGTGGACATTTTTGCGGAAACTTTCACTCACCCCGTATGTCTTCTGTGGGTGAATTTTAACCTCATTTCTGGATTTCTTGCAGTTCTTGGGTCAGTGGGCTTGTGTTAAGTCACATCGCCTAGTGAGCCCATGTGAGGCCACTGGAGCAATTCAGGTGTGAACTGTTGGAGGCAACACACTGCTGCTCTGGCTGCTGATGGACTAGGGTAGCGATGCTGACCGGTGCCTTCTTGCTCACAACTTGGTGTGTGTGATCTCATTTGTGCTTCATTCAAAACCCCTCCACCACCAAAACCCAAACAAGCAAACAAAACCCAAGGATTCAAGAGGTTAGCTGGCTTGCTAACCTACTATGTAGCTAGTAAGTAAAAGTAAAGCCTGCACCCAGCTCTGCCTTATTACTAAAAATCTTGATTTCCAAAGTTCTTTGTAGTATGTAATGAAAAATGTCAATAGAGAGAGCACCTTTGTTGTGGATTAATTCCTAAATAGGACTTCTTTGGGAGACAAATTAGTTTAAAGAGTACAGCACAAGAAATAAATCATTGTTTAAACGACTCATTCATCTTGACTTTATACTTCGGATAGTCAAGAAGTCTCCATTGAAGGAACATTGATACAGTGTCCACAAATATGTTTTTGCTTTGTCTGTTTGTCTGTTGGTTTTGGTCTGTGCAGCACACCTGGGACCTGTGAAGTAAGGGGGCAGGTGGTACCGCCGTGGGCAGCACGGAGGTCCGACGAGGCTGTGTGAGAGTTTGAATGAGAACTCAGGCCTCTGACCGCTGCCTGTGTCTCTGCAGAAGCCTCGCTCCATGTGGGCAGTGTAATTGAATGTTTTGAGTAAAGGCCCAATGTCAAAAAATGGCAAAGGAAGAGGACCACACATTGTATTTGCTTCTAGGGTTTGGAATGTAGCCACTTTGGGACTGTTTTGTCAATGTTCTATCAAGTGATCCCATAATGGAACAGTTAGGTGAAGCTCTGCACTTTCTGGGTATTTCACAAAGCCAGTAAGTAGTCAACTCAACAAGTAGAAATGTCCTTTAAGTTGTGATTTTCCTTTCTGTCCCCAGTTTCTGTTAAAGTTTTGCTAAACACTTAATTTGCATGCCACCCAATGAAGCATGCTGTGTACGTAAACACTGGGTTAGACATAGTTTCTGAATGTGTTTCACCTCATCCAGCTGAAATTTTTGATCCTACAAAATATTAAAGAAAAAGGAGAGGGATGAGTAGTACATTTACAGTAAATAACTATTGACAGGCTGATTAACTCAGAAGAAAAAGAATGGATAAAGTTTGTTGATGGCTTCCTTTGTTCCATGTGGTATTTAAAGTGGCTTACGCATCTTATCTGAAATCTCAAAATCCCAGTGAAGATAGATACGATTACTATTATAATTTTTACAGATGAGAAAACTAAGCCACTAACAGGTTAGCTTAATATTGAGGGTCGTATTTTGATAAGTGGTAGAACAAGTATAATCTGACTTGAGATCCTGTTCTTTGAATAATAGTTATATTGGCTCCCCTTGAAACTAAGAGTTAATAGAAAATGAGTCCTAATTGTAGCTTTATCAGTAATTTATAGTCTGAATTTGTACAAGTTGCTTCATCACTTTTTGCCCCTTCCTCACCTCTAAATTGCATATAGTAATAGTTCTTCTATTTACAGCTTCCTTTTGTGAGAGGGCTTAAAGCTAGAGAGGCATAGTGGCCGCCAGGCAGGACACATTGTGGAAATGGGAGGCAAAGGGGAGAAAGTGAACACAATTGAAAATGGTAGAAAGTATATTCTTAAAATGTTTATACACAAGAACTACTTTAAACCATTGGTTTGGTAAGAAAAAGGAATAATATAATTTTGGGGGTTGGCTACAAGCACCATCTTCGTGGGAAGATATGTGTCGGGGCCAGAAGTAGAGTCTTAAGAAGGAGGCGGTCAGTGATGGGGAGGTGGAGGTAAAGGGTTACCTCGTGGGTGCTGCTGCATGGGAGGCGGGCCGGATTAGATAGCAGCAAGGATGGGATACCCTGATGTGATGTGGGAAGTTAGGATGAAACGTAACTGCAAGGCGGCACATTTGCAGATGGTCATTTGCTTAGCCAAGCATGTATTGGTGACAGGGATGAGAACTGGATGGAGAAGTTCCGTCACTGTGTAGGTTGACGTCTGTTAACATTGAGGTCTTTGGGGCAGGCATGAATGAGGCAGTCATTTGTGATGGAGAATAATGTGTGTGAAGCACTGAGTCTGGGGTCATTGTGCTTTCTGCTGTTGTCATGTTGTTTCCTCTCATTTCCACAATGACCTCATGTTGCTCAGGCTTGTCTATCTAATTATCAGAATTTATATTTGTGTGTTTAAGCTTTGAGCAGAGTATGCATTGCTTTCAGAAGTCATTTCTCTTCTTAGGAATCTAATAAGTAAGGGATAATGAGATATGCATAGCTATATCCACTTCAGGTATATTCTCCCCCCCCCCCCCCCACACACACACACAATATGTTTTGCTGGAAGCATCATGGTAGAAAGAAAGGTTAGGCACAGGACTTCAGTCAAGATGGAAATGTAGGTAAACACAGCTCGCCTCCTCACACAACCACAGCAAAAATTACATTTAGACTACAAAACAGATATCACCCAGAACTGTCAGAAAATTGAGCTGTGTGGAAGTCTGACATCCAAGGAATTTACGAAGCCACATTCATCCAGGTGAGTAGGAGAGGCAGAGATGTGGAGAGGCATGGAGACGTGGAACAGGCAATCCCATACCCATGTGTGGTGGATAAAAATTGGGAGGGATACCTTGGGAGCAAGGGATTCCAACCCTACACCAGACCACCCCGCCCAGGGTTCCAGCACCAGGAATCTAAGCCCCCATAACTTCTGGCTGTAAAAACCAGTGGTCGT
The DNA here is from genome assembly GCF_021234435.1 of Artibeus jamaicensis. NCBI lineage: Eukaryota > Metazoa > Chordata > Mammalia > Chiroptera > Phyllostomidae > Artibeus > Artibeus jamaicensis. Next base: position 39,228,347 of record NW_026521486.1, read on the forward strand.
TGGGATGGCAGAAGAAACTGCAGGATTCTCAGGTGTCTCTCCTGAAAGGGCCCACAATGGACTTGAGACTTACACAGACTCACTCCCTCTGGGCTTCAGCACCAGGGCAACAGCTGGAAGGGCACCAGTCACAGAAGGGGAGAAATGGAGGTGTCTGGTATCAGGGCGAGTGCCAGGGCACACCTTCCTCCTGGACAAAACTCCAGAGGGCAGGCAGTGTCATGGTCCCCTCTTGGAGCCCTCCCCCACATGGAGCCAGAGTAGCGACTCGAGTAGCCCCACCCTGATGATTACTTAAGGCTCCACCCCATCCAACTTACCAGTGTGTTTTTCTACAATAGGTCATGTTACTAAGACAGGGAGTCAAAGCAGCTCTACTACCTAATACACAGAAACAAACACAGGGAGGCTGCCAAAATGAGAAGACAAAGAAATATGGCCCAAATGAAAGAACAGAACAAAATTCTAGAAAAAGAATTAAACAAAATGGAGATAAGCAGTCTGTCAGATGCAGAGTTTAAAACATTGGTTATTACTCATTGGTTACTTCAATAGCATAAAAAAGACCCAGGCAGCTATGAAGTTTACACTAAATAAAATCAAGAAAAATTTACAGGGCAGCAACAGTGGAGTGGTTGAAGCAGAGAATCAAATCAATGATTTGGAACATGAGGAAGAAAAAAAACCATTTAATCAGAACAGCAAGAAGAAAAAAGAATTTTTAAAAGTGAGGATAGGCTAAGGAACCTCTGCAACATCTTTAAATGTACTAACATTCTAATCATAGGCGTGCCAGAAGAAGAAGTGTAAGAAATTGAAAACTTATTTGAAAAAATAATGAAACAAAACTCATTTAATTTGGTGAAGGAAATAGACATACAAGTCCAGGAAGCACAGAGAGTCCTAAACAAAGAGGACCACAGCAAGACACATCATAATTAAAATGTCAAAGGTGACAGATAAAGAGAGAATCTTATAAGCAGCGAGAGAAAAGCAGAGTTACTTACAAAGGAGTGCCCATAAGATAATCAGCTGATTTCTCAAATGAAACCTTGCAGACAAGAAGGGGCTGGAAAGAAGTATTCAAAGTGATGAAAAGGAAGGACCTGCAACCTAGATTACTCTATCCAGCAAAGCTATTATTTATAATGGAAGGGCAGATAAAGTGCTTCCCAGATAAGGTAAAGCTAAAGGAGTTCAATCATCAAGCCCTTATTATATGAAATGTTAAAGGGATTTATTTAAGAAAAAGAAGATCAAAGCTATAAACTCTAAAATGGAAATGAATTCACAACTATCAACAATTAAATAAAAAAACCAAGCAAACAAGCAGAACAGACACAGAATCATAGGTATGGAGACCATCTGGAGGGTTATCAGTTGGGAGGGGAAGAATGGGGAAAAAGGTACAGAGACTAAGAGGTACGAATTGGTAGGTACAGAATAGACTGGGGGAGGTTAAGAAGAGTATAGGAAATGGAGTAGCCAAAAAACATATATACATGACCCATGGACGTCAACTAAGGGTACAATTTCTGGAGGGAATGGCGGGTACCAGGGGGGAGTGGGGCAGAGGAGTAAAATTGGGACAACTGTATATAATAGCATAATCAATAAAATATATTTACATTTTTAAAAAAGGTTAGGCATACCCTAGTCACAGGAGGCCATTTGAACCTCATTGAATGACTCTTCCTGTGTGGATATTAAACTGCTGGTAGCCAGGTTATGACTTAAGGGACTACCTGTATTAGTTAGGATTCTCCAGAAAAACAGAACCAATAGGGTGTCTGCATGTGTGCACACACACAAGCATTTTATAAGGAATTGGCTCGTGTTTATGGAGCCTGGCAAGCCCAAATCTGCAGTGTGTGCCAGCAGGTTCAATACCCAGGAAAGACGATGGTGCAAATTGAATTCCAAAGGCAGCTTGCTGGAGAATTTTCTCTTGCTCAGGCAGGCTCACCTTTGTTTTATTCAGTCTCAACTGATTACGGAGGGCAATTTGCTTACTCAGAATTCATGGACTTAAATATATTTTAATCTCATCCAAAAACATCCTCTAGTTGGTGCATACAATTAACCATCACAGCGCCACGGAGGGCGGGGCTACAGGTGTAAAACCTCCTTCAAGGGTATCATCCTTCACCACCCTATGGGGGACATACATTGAACCCACCCCAACTTCAGAATTTTTCTCAAATGCCAGAATTTTTAGTTAAACGTATTAGGTAGAAGTTGTATAACCTGTTTGAGTCAAATTAATGGACAAGAAAACACTTTAAAAATCATGAAGCAGTTCACACATGCAAAGAATTTAGGGAAGTGGTGAGTGAAGAGGTTGTGAAGTGGAGTTTAGTACAATTGGGTGGATTGCCCTCTGTCAGGAGGGTTATAACGTGGCAAGAGAACAATAAACCTTTTTATGTGATTGGACCGCACATTGCCTTACATGGGGTAGTGGGGACCTTCTTAGAACTTTCCCCTAGATGTACAGGAAAATCCCATCTCCATTCTATGGGGTGGGACCCCATGCCATGGGGAACGGCTTGGGGTGGGACCTTTGGAACTCAGGCCTTGCCATGCAGCCGCTGAGTTCCCATCTACTCCGACTGGGGCCGGCCCTGCAGAGGACTGTGGTGCTGCGCAACCCATGGGTTGAAGAATGGGAGAGATGAGAGAAGAAATGTGATCCATTTTTTACAGCAGCTATCTTTTGAGCCATATTATCTCATATCAACTTTGGGACAATCTCATAGAGTAGAGGGGGTGATTGTGTTGCTACTTACACTTTCGGATAGAGCAACAACAATTTCAACTCTTCTAGTAAGTGTAGAACAGTTTTTTTTTTTTTGCACAAAATTGCTTCATAAATATTTGCTGTAAAAGAAATCTTATTTTACCTCTGTATTCTTCTCTTCCATCTCTCTTACCTCTGATTTTCCCACAGCTCACATCTGAGTGCCTTCTACGCGAAGAATGTTGTATTCTTTTTTTTTAGGTGATATTAAGCAAATAAAATTTAGATCTCCTTGAGTTTTTAATGAGACGAATTTATCTCAATATCACAGTAGAAATATAGTGCTTAACATTAAAGGCCACATATCATCAAATGCTACCTAAAATAGAGTACTTTTTTAAACTTAAACCCTTCGTTGTGTTTTAGAGAGCGTTTCTGTAGTTTAACGTACAGAAGTGGTGGTGTTTTTATTTTCCAGTGAACTCTTACAACAAAGTGTTCATTAATTAAAAATAGCTGCCCGATACAGGAAACAGCTCATATAGCAGCTTCCGACACTGTTCTAAAAACAGAACTGAGCTGTGGGGGTGCTAAGAGAGAGCACTGAAAACTGTGTGACGAGTTCAGGTAAAAAGCATGCTGTGTTTTCAGGGTTTCTGTTGCCTTTACACTAACGTTTTTCTGATTGTAAGAGCTATCTGTACTTACGATTTCTTAAAAAATTACGGCAATATATTATTTAGAAAGTGAAATTCCTACCCAGATTGTGATGGCTGTTTAGCCTGGTGGTAAACACCAGATTTTTTCTATGCGTATGTAAACAGTATATAATTATTTAAAAAATGGAATTATATGTTTCTTCAATTTAGTTTTTCATTTTTTTATGTTTTCCATATAAAAAATTTTAAATGCTCTTTCTTTATTTGCTTATATCTTTTAAGGCAGCATAATATTTCAATGTATAGCTGTACTACAATTTGTTTAAGCCAGTTCCCTATTAAGTAGACTTGCGATTTGATATTCTTTTTTTTAAAGATTTTTATTTATTTATTTTTAGAGAGAGGGGAAGGGAAGGAGAAAGAAAAGAAGAGAAACATCATTGTGTGGTTGCCTCTCATGTACCCCAAACGAAGGACTCAGCCTGCAACCAAGGCATGTGCCCTTACTGGGAATTGAACTAGCGACCCTTTGGTTCGCAGGCCCGAACTCAATCCACTGAGCTACACCAGCCAGGGCTTGATATTCTTATATTTAATTTTTTTTCTTAAAAGTCATTTTCAGGGCAGATACATTTATAATTTCACAAATATATATTGATAGTGTACTACAGAGCATTTACTGTGTGTCTGGGACTTTTAAAAGCACTAGTCCGTGAATATTAGAAGAAGACCACCTTATGAGGGACTTGCTATGATTGCCCCCATTCTTGAGATGCAGAAAGCCCCCACATTCCCTGTGTGCCATCGTGGCCATCCACCGATGGACCAAAAGACGTGGTGACTGAATCAGACACACCAGGTCCCTTTAAGTCCAAAGCAGCTAAACAGGAGGACAGCAGCTGCATCAGCATAAGAGAAAGCAGAGCTTACAAATTTTTATTGGATTTACTGATGTGAAAAAGAATCTTTGCTGGTTGCCATAACAACAGGCTTCTGAAGTCCTGGCATCTTAACCCCGTAACTGTGCCTCAAGAATTCCTGGCTACTATCACAGATTGCTGCTGTATATCTCCTGCTGACTTTCAAATTCCCACGGTGAATTTACGTGATACACAGGGCCTTTCCTTGGATTCATCTGTATCCCTGGTGCCTTGCTGAACACCAGGAGATGTCAATCAATCCTGTGCCAGGATTGTGCAATCCTCTCCCATCCTGGGCCAGTCTTCCCTGATGTCTTGTGTAGCTGCTCATTGCTCTCTACTGAAAATGAAAACTCTTAAGTTTTGTCATTTTTTACTCGAAGACCATTTTCTAAGATAGACTCTAAGAAAAGTTCCCTAAGATTTAGAAAGTATATTTCATTTGCTTAAATGCTTATTAAATTGGTCCTAGTTATAATGCATTACATTTTTGGCAGAAAAAAAAGTTTATTCCACATTACATTTCTTCATAAGTAACTAGCTAGTCAGGAGTAGAGGGAGTTGAAATTCAAAATATACCAAAAAGGGCCTGTGTTTTGGTTATTTATTGCAGTTTAATAAAGCAACCCAAAGTTTAATGGCTTAAAACAGAAATTTATAACCTCAGGATTCAATGGGTTGACCAGGCAGTTCTGCTTCAGGTGGAATGGCTGTTGTCCTCTGAGGTTTGGATAGGACCTTGCCCGGGACCCAGTGGCTGCTTGGGTTGCTTTGTGGTGTCTGGGTTCCAAAAGGAAAGAAGTGGATGCTGCCCAGCCGATTAGCGGCTAAGCCCAGAATTTGTGCACATCGTTTCTGCCATATTTTAATAGTCTAATCAGTAAAAGGCTCATCCCAGAGTCGTGTGAGAAGGGACCATACAAGGACATGAATACCCAGAAGTGTAGTTCACTGGAGGTGATCACCAAAATGACAGTTTACCAGGACGTGCTCTCTGGCCCTTCACACATGCAAAGTATGCCGATCCACACGCAAGACCTTCACAGTCTTGCTCCATTACCACATCAGCTTGAGTTCAGGATCTCATCATCTAAATCAGGTCAAAGATGAGGCTCTTTGAGTACAGCTACTCTCAAAGTGAATAGCTGTGAACTAAAGGAGCAAATGATTTGCTCCTTCCCACCCAACGTAGTAAGGTATGGACAGGAAAATTGCAACAAACAGTGAAACAGACACCTATCTTCAAAAAGGTATCAGATGCTGTGAAGCAATCAGCATCCTGAAACATGCTGGTGGGAATGTAGAAAGATGCAGCCACTATAGAAAGTTTGTCAGTTTCACAAAAGGTTAAAACATAGAGTTGCCATAGGACCCAGCAATTCCATACCTAAGCATATACCCAAGAGAACGGAGAACATGTCCATAGAAAACTTGTATGTGAATGTTCACAGTGACATTATAATAGCCAAAAGGCGGAAACAGCCCAAAAATCCATCAACTGAAAAAATTGATTAATAAAATTTAGGATTTCTATACAATGGAATGAAGTACTAATGTACACTTACAGCATGGTCGAACCTTCTGAATATGTTAAGTGAAAGAAGCCAGTCATGAAAGGCCACATTTTGTATGATTCCATTGATCTACAGAGACAGAAAGTACATTAGTGATTTCTTAGGGTTGGTGGGGATGATGAATGGAGGGGGGTGGGGGATAACTAAACTGTACAGATTTCCTTTCGAGGTGGTAAAAATGTTCTAAAATTTAGTATAGCTTTGAATATACTAGAAATCTTTGAATTGCAGACTTGGGGTGAATTGTATGGTATGTGAATTTTACAAAAGGCAGAAGGGGGGACTTGGAGACACATAGCAGTCCCTGAGCCACAGCAGTTCTAAAATCCAGCTAGGTGTATGTCAGTGGGTCCTTGTTTAGGGACCAGTTTATAACTTGGGTGGTTCTGTAAGGCTCTTGTCTACATCCTTTACGTTCTTGGCTGAATTTTATGAATCTTCTTACTTTTCCAAAAGAAATGGTTTATGTTTACAGACTCTATTTGAATAGGCCTTGATATATATATATTTATTTTGAACTGTTTCGCTCTTTTGAGTCCAGACTGATAATGCTTCTATTGATATATTTCTAAAATCTTTGTGGTTTTTCCCATGTATCTCTTTGGGGTTCACAGCATTAGATTAGAACCATTTCCAAAAATCTCTTTGGGCCAGGGCCCTCTCTACCTTGGACTGCCTTTAAGATTCTCAGAAACTCTAGCGTTTTGTAGAGATAGTCATTAAGATGCACCCTAAAAGTTCTTTAAAGCTTTTTGTTCTACCTCTGTGTCTTGCAAAGTGGTGTCTGTATCAGCAACATAAGCATCACCTGGGAATTGACTACAGAGGTCAGACCTTATTTTATATCTGCTGAATCAAAATTGTCAGGATCCAGCAATCCAGGTTTTAACAATACCCACACCCTAACACCAAGCTACCCTCGACACAGACACACACACAGTTTTAGAACCACTGGTCTAAATGGAAAGAGTCTATGAGGAACCACCTAAAATCTTTATGAGATTCAACAAAGGGTTGTATAAACACATCCTTGAGGCCACATGTTCCTGGCAGCACAGGATTTGATCTTTGCTGTACGCTATTTCTTACTTCGCGGGTCTTTTACTCGCTAAGGTGCTGAAATGAGGAGTAGTTTTATTTTTGAACCCATCAAGTCTGACTCCTTTATATTTATTTCCTCTAAATTCTGCTTGGAAACAAAGCAAACGGTTTTGTTTTTATTTTAGCTCATCTCACTACCCCTGTATTTTATCACAGGCAGCTAAAAAACAGCCAGTTGGTACTTTCAACATTCTTCCTGGAATTCTCTTTAGTCAGATCCATGAGTTATTGTGTAACCCTTCCACCCTCCACATTACTGCATGCAGTGTGTTTGCTAATTATTCTGCCAGTATGTAATGACGTCGGTTCCCTTTCTTCAACCACCAAAAACACTTCTCCACTTTTTAAAATCTTTATTAACAGTCCCCTCTAGGCTCTTCTTCCATTTTCTGCTCACCACCTGGACCCAAACCATCACATAGTGTAGGATTTTCTGACAGTGGGGCCTCACCTCTGGTAACCAATTTTGTCTCAGTTAGCTATTACTGCCTAACGAGTCACCTCCAAATTTTAGGGCTGAAAAAAACATTTATCTTCTCACTCACAATTTTGGAATTGGGGCAGGGTGTGATAAGGATGGCTTATCTTGGTCTGTGTGTTGTCAGTTGGGACAACTTGATTAGGGCTGTAGGATTTCTTTCCAAGATAGCTCACTCAGAGGCCTGCAAGTTGATTCTGACTGTCAGCTGGGGCCTTGATTCTCCTCCATGTAGGCCTATTTCATGCATGTAGCTGCTCGAACCTTCTCACGCTTTAGCACCTGGATGCCAAAGTTGAGGAAGCAGAAGTTGGCAGGCCCCTGAAGATTCAGCCCAGAACTAGAGCAATGTCATTTCTGTCCTTTGCTGTTGGACAGTCATAGGCCCAGCCCAGATTCAAAGAGGTGGAGAAATAGACCCCACCTCTTGGGAGTAGTGACAAAGAATTTGTGGCTATTGTTAACCCTCCCTAGGTAAGGTTTGTTGTTGTTGTTTTTAATATTGAAAAGATACTCTTGGCTAAAGTTATGAGTTGGTAAAAAACCGTTTGTTCATCATTTGAAGAAAGGTTCAACTTCTGAAAGGAGGGTTAAAAGAAAATATTTACATATACAGAGCCTCTCATATCTGTGGGAATTTCAAATGTTATATTTCATTTGTGGCTAGAAATTATTTCTCTTTCTTTGGTAGAATTAAATTTTAAAATTCCTCATCAACAGAATAATACTCAGAATAATACTTTGGCATATTTGGTTGTGTGAAGATTTGCATGCTATGGGGACATTCGAATACACGTATGTATCTCATTTGGCCTTAACACTTAGCTGTTTATTTTCAGTAAAGGTTCCCTTATACTGTATATTACCAAATGCAGAAAAGTAGTCTCCTTTCATAGACTCCCCTTCTGAGATTCAGACTAAATGCTGTTTAAGAGTTGTGAACAATGCAGGGCAGACTCAGGTGCATTGTCGAAATGATTGTGGTAAAGACAGAGGGTGATATCGGGATGAAAGAATCCCAAGGTTTTCTGCCATCTGGAGCTTCTGGGTGCAGCTGCTTGGACATCGGCAGGAGACCACCAGACGGATGACAGCAGGAGCCGCTCCTCCCTTTGCTTGTCCACCCCAGTCGTCTACTAGCTTAGCTCATACAGGCTAGTAAATGGCTTCCTGAATTTGTCAGGCACTGACATTAGTAAATCTTTCCCTATCCAATATGATACTTTAAAAAAAAATCAAGTTTTAATGCTTTATTACAATAGTGATTCAGTGGAGTTTAAATATATCTTGTAACCTGAAGATTAATAGACTCTGAGGGATATTAAATCTTTGACCTCTAACTTTAATTTAGTTCCTGTTTTTAGCTTTGGTTTCATGCTTTTGGGTTTGGGTATATGTATCATGTGGCACTGATAAGTTGTTCGGTATTGAGACAATTTGAATATTTTCATTCATTTGATTGTAAAAATATTTTGGGGGCAACACTAGTTTGTCTTGCTTTTAGTTTTATTCTCTCACATCTGAAGTTTTCAAGTGTGACTAATAATGCACTTCCTTCTTTTCTTTCTCTCCTCAGTTAAGTTTTTCTTCATTTTTTTCCTTAATAATTTATTTTTTACTGTATTTTTTCCATTACCATTTATCCCTGTTACACCCTCTTCCAGTTCCACCCACTGTCCTCCCCTCCCCTGCAATCACCACACTGTTGCCCATAAGTCCTTTTTCTTTTTCGCTCCATCACTGTACCCCTCCCCCCACCCTCAGAGCCGTCAGCCTGCTCTCTATGAGTATGTCACTATTTTGCTTGTTAGTTCAGTTTGTTTATTAGATGCCACATATGAGTGAAATCGTATTGTATTTGTCTTTCTCTGACTAGCTTATTTCACTTAGCATAATGTTCTCTAGGTCCATCTATGCTGTTGTAAAGGATAAATTTTCTTCTTTTTTATGGACAAGTAGTATTCCATTGTATACATAGTCCATGGTTCTTTAATCTACCCATCTACTGATGGACACTTTGGCTGCTTCCAAATTTAGGCTATTGTAAATAATGCTGCAGTGAACAAAGAATACGTAGCATGTATTCTTTCAAATTAGCATATCGGATTTCTTCAGATAAATTCCCAGAAGTAGAATCGCTAGGTCCGAGACAGTTCCATTTTTACTTTTTTGAGGTAACTCCATACTGCTTTCCACAGTGGCTGCACCAACCTGCATTCCCAATAACAGTTCAGAAGGGTTCCCCCTTTTCCACATCCTTGCCAGCACTTGCTGTTTGTTGATTTATAGATGATGGCCATTCTGACCCATGCGAGGTGATGTCTCATTGAGGTTTTAATTTGCATCTCTCTGATGATTAGTGACATTTAGCATCTTTTCATATGTCTATTTGGCACTTGTATGTCATCTTTGGAGGAATGTATTCAGGTCCTTTGCTCATTTTTTTAGTCAGATTGTTTGGGGGCTTTTTGGTGTTGAGTTTTATAAGTTCTTTATATTTTTGAAATTAACCCCTTATCAGCTGTATTGGTGAATATGGTCTGTCATTCAGTGGGTTGTCTTTTTATTTTGTTGATGGTTTTCTTGGCTGTGCAAAAACTTTTTAGTTTGATGTAGTCCCATGTGTTTATTTTTTCTTTGTTTCCCTTGCCTGAAGAGTTATATTAGAAAAAAAATATTGCTATGAGAAATGTCCAGGATTTTACTGTCCACGTTTTCTTGTAGGAGTTTTGTGGTTTTGAGTTTAACATTTAAGTCTTTAATCTATTTTGAATTTATTCTTGTCTGTGCCTTAAGAAGGTGCTCTTGTTTCATTTTTCTGCACATATCTGTTCAATTTTCCCAATACCATTTATTGAATAAATGATCTTTAGCTCATTGTATGTGCTTGCCTCCTCTATCCAATATGAATTGACTGTAAAGGCATGGGTTTATTTCTGAACTCCGTATTCTGTTGCATTGATCTGTGTGTTTGTTTTTATGCCAGGACCATGCTATTTATATTATTATGGCCCCATAATATACTTTGATATCAGGTAGTGTGATTCCTTCAACCTTCAATTTTGTTCTTCTTTCTCAAGATTGCTGTTGCTATTCAGTTTGTGTGTGTGTGTGTGGTTCCATATAAATTTTTGGAATATTTGTTCTTTTTCTGTGAAATGTATCATTGCTATCTTGATAGGAATTGTGTTGAATCTATAGATTGATTTGGGTAGTATGACATTTTAATGGTGTAAATTCTTCCTATCCATGAACATGTAAATGCTTCCACTTATTTGTACCTTGTTCAGTTTCTTTCTTCAGTGTCTTATAATTCTCTGAATATAGATCTTTTACATTCTTGGTTAAATTTATTCCAGGGTAGTTTATTGTTTTGAAGCAATTGTGAACAGGATTGTTTTCTTATTTCCCTTTCTGGTAATTCATTATTGGCATATAAATATGCAACTGGTTTCTGGATATTAATTTTGTATCCTGCTACTTTAATGAATTCACTTATCAGTCCTAATAGTTTCTTGGTGGGATCTTTAGGGCTCTCTATGTACAATATCATGTCATCTGCATATAATGACCATTTTATTTCTTCCTTTCCTATGTGGATGCCTTTTATTTCTTCTTCCGGTCTGATTGCTGTGGGTAGAACTCCTATATTCAGTAGGAGAGGTGAAAGTGAACATCCCTGTCTTATTCTCAATTTTAAGGGGAGTCCTTGTAGGTTTTGCCCATTGAGTAGGAGGATGCTGGCAGTGGGTTTGTCACACATGGCCTTTACTGCATTTAGGTATTTTCTTTCTATTCCCACTTTGCTGAGGGTTTTGATCATAAATGGGGACTGGATTTTATAACCGAGTGATTTTCCTATGTTTATTGACATGATCATGTGGTTTTTATCCTTCATTATGTTTATGTGGTGTATACCATTTATTGATTTGCAAATATTGTATCAATCTTGCATACTCGGAATAAATCCCACTTGATCATAGTGTATGATCTTTTTATGTATTGCTGTGTTTGCCTCACTAATATTTCGTTGAGGATTTTGGCATTGATGTTCATCAAGGATATCGGCCTTAATTTTCTTTCTTTGTAGCATTGTTATCTGGTTTTGGAATTAGGATAATGCTGACCTCATAAAATGGGCTTGGGAGTCTTCCCTCCTTTCGAATATTTTGGATTAGTTTGAGAGGGAGCGGCATTAGTTCTTCTCTGAATGTTTGGTAAAATTCACCTTTGAAGCCATCTGATCCAGGGCTTTTGTTTTTTGGGAGTCTTTTGATTACTGCTTCAATTTCACTAGCTGCGATCTGTCTGTTCAGGTCTCTGAATCTTCCTGATTTAGTTTTGCAAGATTGTTTGTTTCTAGGAATTTATCCATTACATCCAGGTTGTCCAATTTGTAGGCATGTAGTGGTTAATATATTTTTTAAAGGTTTTATTTATTTATCTTTAGAGGGGAAGAGAAGGAGAGAGGGAGAGAAATATCAATGTATGGCTGCCTCTTGTGCGTCCCCTGCTGGGAACTGGCCTGCAACCCAGGCATGTGCCCTGACTGGGAATCAAACGGCGATCATCTGGTTCGCAGGCCCGCGCTCAATCCACTGTGCTACACCAGCCAGGGCCATAATATTTTCTTACAATCCTTTTTATTTATTTGCTGTTAGTTATAACCTCTCCTCTTTCATTACTGATTTTACTTATTTGGGTCTTTTCTCTTTTTTTCTTGATGAGACTGGTTAAGGGTTTGTTAATCTTGTTTATCCTCTCAAAGTACCAGATCTCAAAGTCATCGATCTTTTGTCTTATTTTTTGGTGACTATTTTGATGATTTCGAATCTGAACTTTATTATTTCCTTTCTTCTGTTTACTTTGGGCTTTTTTTTGTGTGTGTGCGTGGTTCTTTTTCAGTTTCCTTTAAGTGTAAAGTTAGATTGAGTTTTTCTTGTTTCTTCAGATAGGCCTGTAATGCTATGGATTTTTCTCTTAGGACTGCTTTCCCTGTGTCCCACAGATTTTGGGTAGTTGTGTTCTCAATTTCATTTGTTTCAAGGTATCTTTTGATTTCTTCCTTGATCTCATTATTAACCCATTTGTTGTTTAGTAACATGTTTTTAGCTTTCATTTCTTTGTGTATTTTTTCACTTTTCTTCTTGTGATTGATTTCTAGTTTCATAACATTATGGCCAGAGAAGTGCTTGACATAATTTCAGTCCTCTCAAAATTATCAGGACTATTTTTGTGTCCTAACATGTGGTCTATTTTTAAAAACATGCCATGGCCCTGGCTGGTGTAGCTCAGGGAATGAGCGAGGGCCTGCAAACCACACCATCGTGGTTCGATTCCCAGTCAGGGCACATGCCTGGGTTGCAGGCCAGTACCCAGCAGGGGACTTATGAGAGGCAACCATACAATGATGTTTCTCTCCCACTCTTTCTCCTTCCCTTCCTCTCTAAAGATAAATAAATAAAATCTTAAAAAAATAAAATAAAAAAAATAAAAATGTGCCATGCACACTTGAAAAGTATGTATATTCTGCTGCTTTGGGTTGAAATGTTCCGAAGATATCAATTAAATCTATTTGATCTAGTGTGTTATTTAAGGTCACCATCTTATTGATTTTCTGTCTGGAAGATCTAGCCATTGAAGTCAATGGGGTGTTAAAATCCCGACTATGACTGTATTCTGTCATTCTCTCCCTTATGTCTATCAAGATTTCCTTTACATATGTAGGTGCTCCTATGTTGAGTGCGAACATGTTTACTAAAGATATGTCCTCTTGCTGGCTCGTTCCCTTTATTTTTGTGTGGTCTCCTACTTTGTCTCTTTACTGTAGCCTTGGATTTGAAGTCTATTTTGTTGGCTATAAGTATTGCTACCCAAGCTTTTTTTTCCCTTTCTATTTGCATTAAATATCTTTTTTCCATCCCTGTCCTTTTAGTCTGTGTGTATCTTTTCTGAGGTGGGTGTCTTGGAGGCAGAATATATATGGATCTTGTTTTCTTATCTATTCAGCTACTCTGTGTCTTTGAATTAGATCATTTATGCCATTTACACTTAAAGTGATTATTGATACGTATGTATTTTTACTGTTTTATTATTTCCACTATTTTCCTGAAGACTTTATTTATATTTTAGAAAGAGGGGAAGGAATGGAAAAAGAGAGGGAGAGACACATCGATGTGAGAGTGAAACATTGATTGGTTGCCTCTCTTACATACCCAACCAAGGACTACCCCCTGCAACCCAGGCATGTGCCGTTTTTTGAATCGGCAACTTTTGATTTGCAGAATGGCGCCCAACCAACTGATCCACACTGGTCAGGCCTTGTCTGTTTTTGCCTTTTTTTTTAAACCAGTCCCCTAAATTTGTTGCAACACTTGTTTGGTGATAACAAACTCCTTTAGGTTTGTGGGGTTTTTTTTTTTTTTGTCTGGGAAGCTCTTTATTTATTTATTTTTTAAATTTTAAATGATAGCCTTGCTGGATAAAGTAGCCTTGGTTGTAGATTGTTGCTTTCCATCAGTTTGAGTATTGCAGGCCAGTTCCTGAAATGTTTCTGTTGAGAAATCAGATGACAGTCTTATGGAATCTCCCATTTAGCTAACTAACTGCTTTGCTCTCACAAATTTTGTTATTCTCTCCTTGTCTTTAAGCTTTCCATTTTAATTTTAATGTATCTTGATGTGGGCTTCTTTGGGTCCATCTTGTTTGGGACTCCCTGTACTTCTTGGACTTGTGTGTCTTTTTCCTTCACCAGGTTAGGGGAACTTTGGTCGTTGTTTCTTCAAATAGATTATACCACTTGTTCTCTCTCTTCTCCTTCTGATATCTCCATGCTGTGGGTGCTGTTATGCTTCATGTTGTCCAAGAGGTCCCTTACACTATCTTCATTTTTAAATTCTTTTTTTTTTCTGCTCTCATTAGATGTTTTCTACTTTGTCTTCCAAATTGCTTATTTGATCCTCTGTTTCATCTGGCCTGTGTATTCCTTCCAGTGTATTATTATTTCAGCATTATTATTGCATTCTTTATTTCTCACTATTCCTATTTTATGGTTACTATGCCTTTTTAATGCCATTGAGCATCCTTATAATCATTACTCTAAACTTCGTATCTGTCAAATTGCCTGCTGCATTTCATTTTGCTCTTCTTTTGGAAAATTCTCTTTTCTTCATTTGGAGCCTGTTTCTTTGCCTCACCAGTTTGACTGCCTCTTTGTGTTTGTTTCTATGTATTAGGTAGGTCTGCAAAGACTCTAATTCCTGGCTACATCAGACACTGCCTGTGACTGGCCCTGGGCAACCTGTTTGGATCTATTAGCAATCCACATCTTGTGGCTCCCTGTGCTAGGCCAGGGTGCATGCAAAAAGAGCCAAACTGCATGCTAAGGCCCGCTTTTACCAGCACAAGGCCCAGGGCTGTGTCAGCTAAAGTCTCAAAACTCCTAGATATTTTGTCTCTGCCTGCTGGCTGTCTTTTAGGCTTATTACTGAAACAGTCTCCATTATACTCCTCAGCAGGGCTTAAGCTCAACAGGGTGGGGGTAAGAGGGATTCCTGCAGGTGGGGCAATTGCTTCCACCAGGCTGATGTTGCATGGAGAGGATTGCTGTGTCTGAGAAAGATGGCTTCTGCGGTATGGTGATTCACTGATCACAGGAATCCTGGTGGCTGACCCTTCAGCGTTCTCCCCTGAGCCACCAACCCCAGACTCTCCTCACATAGCTCTCTTCTGCTCTGTGCTCCCTTTGACAAAGCCCAAAGTAAGTGGCTGCAAATGAAATTTTTGTGTTGGCCATTTAAGAGACTGTCTGTGTCTCTAGCCATCTCTCCCTGGCAGAGAGAAACCCTGCTGCTTCTCACAGCCAGATGTTACATAGGTGCCTTTCCCAGGATGGGGAGCCTGGTTGGGTTTAGTCCCCACACTTCTCAGGAGAGACCCCACTGGCTGCTGAAATATCCTTCTGCAATGTCAGCTGCTGATCGTGGAATCCAGCCAGATTTCTCATGCCTCCACACTTCCTATCGGTCTTGATGTGGTGATGAGGTTTCTTCTGTAAGTCCTTAGTTATAAAGCTTCTCTCCAGCTGGTCTAAGTTGGTTACTCTGGATGATTTTTCTATACTTTAGTTGTAATTCCAGTTTGGTCCTGGGGGGAGGTTAGTGTAGCTTCAACCTACTTCACTGTCATCTTGGATCTCCCATGTTTTTCTTCTTTATTCTACTCATAACCTACCAAGTCTTTTGGTGAGATATATTTAGGAATGAGATTATGGGTAGTTGGACTGAGATGATTATGATACATGTGTTTCATTCTGTATGAGAAATCCTTCTAGCTTCTTCTTAATTCTCTCCATCCACTGTCAAACTTCCCTGGAATGATATCAATTTTCACTCTCTTGGTTTTCAGAAATTATCTTCTTTTCTCTTTCCACAGCTTGTAATTCTGTCTATTTTGGCATATCCTAGGTTCATGCTCATCAACCTACTAAGGAATTACTGTGCATGAACCAATTAAGCATTCTGGGGGACACAGAGTTGAACAGAAAGTGGTCACTGTTACTTGGACCTCAGTCTCTAGTCTTCATATTCTTCTTTTTCAGTCAGTTTTGAAAGCTGGACATAGTTTTCTGAAGGCTTGGATTATACACGTATAGAATGTTGGGAGGATCTGTGAGTTATTTTGGTTTTCTCAGGCCTTCACAATACTTTACTAATCACTAATAGGACCTTCCTTATTTCAGCGTTTGTATAATCCTCTGCATTCTCACTATTTTGAGCTCCAATTGTTAAAAAATGTATTCTTGGATATATTTAGAATTTGTCCTTTATTTCCCTTGGTAGGTGCATAACCTCCTGAGTACCTTCTGGGTATTTTCACAGAGTTCTCATTTCTGTACTGAATAGTTTTAATCCCTTGGATTTTCTCATATCCCACTTTCCTCCACAGCTTTAGTAAATTGTCCAAGTAGTTAATACCTTTACTATTCAGCAGAATTATTTTTCCACTTGATCTTATTTCTATAGATATCTAAACAGCAAAATTCATAGCACATTTTTCTACCACTTACTCCTTAAAAATATCATTTATAAAGGAATGTAATGTAGGACTTGTAAGAAACCTTTGAAACTACAGAATTTAGAGCCCTCCTCTTGCACTGTTATTACACATATGATGCAGTTTTGATACATGGAATAAAAGTAATAATCCAAAGAAGAGTAGAAAACATTACTGCATATAATTGAAAGATACTTGCTCTATTCTCATTTACACTTCCAATGTGTTCGGTTTACTATTTTAATTGCAAAATTACCTGTGGAGCCCTTTCATTTCTTTGTAGATTATGTAAAGCCCACCTTTGTGAAAACTCCACCTGTTTGACCCAAAAGGACATATTTGGGTTTGAGTTACTCTTGATTTTTAACTTCAGTTAATTTAGATAACTTTGACTTTCAAAAGTTGTTTGGACTATCATTTTTTATTTTTGTAGTATTTGTAAGCTATTTCTAGTTTATTATTTGGATTGCTTTTAAAATGCATACTCATGAAAACTATAAATTAATGATGAAAGTCATTAGAAATCTAAATAAATGGAGAGGTATACTTACTGTGTTCACGAGTTAGAAGACTGTCAATATAATAAAAACAGCAGTTCTCCCAAACTGATAAATAGACTTAACACAATTCCTATCAAAATTCTAGCAAGAGTTTTATAGAAATAGTTAAGATTATGCTAAAAATTACATGGAAAGGCAAAATAACTAGAATAGCTACAACAGTTCTGAGAAAGAAGAATAATGTGGGGAGAATCACACTACCCAATTTTAAGACATTATGAGGCTACAGTAATTAAGACTATGGTATTGCCAGGGGGGTATATGAATAGATGCATGAGACAGAACAGAGAACAGACAAGTAGCTCTGTGCAGGTGCAGCCAGCTGATCCCTGACAGAGGTGCAACAGTAATGCAGTTTGTCTTTTCAATAAGTGGTGCTACAGTGATCAAACAACTATAGACAAACTGAAATGAGCCTCAGCTTAAACCTTAAATTACACAAAATACATAAAGTAACTCAGAATGGGCCATCAGTTTAAGTGTGAACCACAAAACTGTAAAACTTTCAAAAGAAAACAGAGAAATCTTGAGGACCTAATGCTTAGCTAAAAGTTCTTAGCCATGACACCAAAAGCACGAACCATTAGAGAAAAAAAATGATACATAGCAATTTATCAAAAGTTAAAACTTTTGCTTTGTGAGAGTGTTAAAAGGTGAAAAGACAAGCTATAAACTGAAACAAATATGGGGAACCTTATATTTGACAAATTACTCTATTTAGAATATATGAAGAACTCTCAAAATTAAGCTATTAAAAATGCAAACAACCTAATTAGAAAGTGAACAAATGACATGAAGACACATTTGACCAAAAATGATATTCTGATGACAAGTGAAAATAAACACATGTGGACACTCATCACACAGTGTACCACTTGCTCTTCTGAGCCTTTATCCCAGAGGAATAAATCCACACTAAAACTTGTGCAAGAATGGTTATGGGAGTATTATTTGTAAAAACAAAAAACTAGAGACAAGCTAATGTTCTTTAACATAATGACTAAACTTTTGTGGTACACCCACACTATGGAATCCCACATAGCTACAAAAAGAAACCAGCCTATTGATGCATGCAAGTGGAAAAAAGCCGATCTGAAAAAGTCACATACTTTGTGATTCCACTTCTATGGCATTCTGTAGATGACAACATGACAGAATAGATTAGAGGCTGCCAGAGGCTAGGATGGTGGGGAGAAGGCTGTTTGGTATGACCACAAAGGGCTAGCACAAGGGGGTTTTCGTGCTGATGGAATTGTTGAGAATCTTGATTGTGGTAGTTGTACACAGATCTGTACAAGCGATAAAAAAGGCATAAACATAAACACTTCTACCTGGGTCAATTTCCTGGTTTTGATATTGTACTATAGTTACATAGTATGACAAAATCAGGGGAAACTGGACCTCTCTACTATTTTTGCAACTTCCTGTAAGTTCATTTTTATTTACATATTTTAATTTTAAAAATGTATTTATTGATATTAGAAAGGAAGGGAGAGAGAGAAGCATTGATGTGAGAGAGAAGCATCTATCAGGTGCCTCCCATATGTTCCCCATCCAGGATGCACCCATAACCCTTTGGTGTATGAAATGACAAACAACTGAGCCACATCAGCAAGGGCCTATGAGTCTGTTTTAAAATAAAAAGGTTTTATTTTTTGTATTTTTTAAAAAGGTTATATTGATTTATTTTTAGAGAGAGGGGAAGGGAAGGAGAAAGGGAGAGAAACATCAATATGTGGTTGCCTCTTCCATGCCCACACTGAGGACCTGGCCTGCAACCAAGGCATGTGCCCTGACTGGGAAATGAACCCGCAACCCTTTGGTTCACAGGCTGGCACTCAGTCCACTCAACCACACCAGGCAGGGCTAAAATAAAAACATTTTTAAAATAAAAGATATACCCAGGCCTTAGGTCTGTGCTGTCCACTAGCCATAGGTTGTTTTTAAATTTAACCAAAACATTAATTTCTGTAACTGGGTCACACAAGCCATGTCTCAAGTGGTCATGTGTCTACCTTGTTATATAATATAAATATAGAGCATTTCCATCACTGTGGAAGGGTAGTTGGCAGAACCACTAGACCTGAAGGGAACATTAAGTGCCCTTCCTGAACACAAACCACTGTGCCCATGCGCTGGCCCCTGGTCCTCATGCTGTGCCTGCCACGTGCGGCGGACACCCAGTGCACCACTATCTCCCCCATTCTGGCCTCTGATTTACTCCATGCAGTGCAGTGAAGTCCCTTAACTCTTTCAACCACAGCCTCAATATTCTGTCAAGTTGAACCTGTGGGAAGAGAGTTTGAAGGTTTTGTTCGGAAGAGAAACAAATGCTGCTGCTTCTTTTCAGGAACTGGAGGATAAGATAGAGTTATCAGAGGAATCAGAAGATGAAGCATTGTAGCTGGAAGAATTTTCCTTGTTAAAAACACTTGACCCCAGGACTGGAAGAACCAAGATCATTACTCAGTACTTAGATT
Organism: Artibeus jamaicensis; assembly: GCF_021234435.1. Classification (NCBI taxonomy): domain Eukaryota; kingdom Metazoa; phylum Chordata; class Mammalia; order Chiroptera; family Phyllostomidae; genus Artibeus; species Artibeus jamaicensis. The sequence goes on from NW_026521486.1 coordinate 39,247,913, forward strand.
TGGCCATGTAAAGTACCAAGCTGCACAGAGACAGATAACTCAGTTCCTGCTAAAAGTTCCTATGCTTAAAGGATAGTTTCTTTGAAGTATTTATCCCCATGTCAGAAATGCATTCCAGATGGTCAAATTTTTTAAATGTTCCAGACTTGATAACATGAATAGCTCATTTGAAGATATAGATACATTTTACTCTTTCTGGTATAATTTTGATTCTTGAAAAGAATTGATTTTTTTATAATTATACAATTTATTGATTATGCTATTACACTTGTCCTGATTTTTCCCCCTTTGCCCCCCCGCAGCACCCCCACTCCCTTAGGCAATCTTCCTACCATTGTTCATGTCCATAGGTCATGTGTATAGGTTCTTTGGCTACTCCGTTTCCTATGCTGTACTCTACATTCCCATGGCTATTCTGTGACCACCGTTTTGTATGTCTTAAATCCCCTCACCCCTTCACCCATTCCCCTATACTCTCCCCATCTGGCAATCATCAAAATTCTCTCCATATCCATGATTTTGTGTCTGTTTCTCTTGTTTGCTTAGTTTGTTTTTAGATTCAATTGTTGATAGATATGTATTTTTTGCCATTTTATTGTTTGTAATTTTGATCTTCTTTTTCTTAAATAAGTCCCTTTAGCATTTCATATAATAATGTTTAGGTGATGATGAACTCCTTTAGTTTTTTCTTGTCTGGGAAGCTCTTTATCTGCTCTTTGATTCTAAATGATAGCTTCACTGGGTAGAACAGTCTTGCCTGTAGATCTCTGCTTTTCATCCCTTCTAGCCTGCAAAGTTTCGTTTGCAAAATCAGGTGAGAGTCTTATGAGAACTCCCCTGTAACTAACTAACTGCTTTTCTCTTGCTGCTTTTAAGATTCTGTCTTTATCTTTAACCTTTGGCATTTTAATTATGATGAGTCTTGGAGTGGATCACTTTGTATCCATTTTGTTTGGGACACTTTGTTCTTCCTGGACTTGCATGTCTATTTTCTTCACCAAATTAGGGCAGCTTTCTTTCATTATTTTTTTCAAGGAAAAAATTTTGTCATTTAGATGAAGAAGGAAAAGAAAAGGCAGAGTGTGGTGATGAGAGGAGAAAGATTGAAAAGCAGAACACATGAACATGGAAAATAGTGTGGTGATTGCTGAGGGTTTGGGGGTATAAGGAGACTGAATGGTAAAAGAAAAAATACAACGAAGATTAACTTTTTAAAAAAAGATAAGAAGAGCAAAACAGCAACAAGGGCACAAAGGAAAAAGAAGAAATAAACAGTATAAGAACATTATGTACCCCAGCTGGCATAGCTCAGTGGATTGAGGGCGGGCTGTGAACTAAAGGGTTGCAGGTTCGATTCCTAGTCACGGCACATGCCTGGGTTGTGGGCCAGGTCCCCAGTGGGGGCCACATGAGAGGCAACCACACATTGATGTTTCTCTCTCTCTTTCTCCTTCCCTTCCCCTCTCTAAAAATAAATAAATAAAAATCTTTAAAAAAGAAAGAACATTATGTGACAATACATTTAGCTGTGATGCCCCCCCCCCCTCAAAAATCTGAGGAACAAGAAAAGGCCAAGAAAGGAGCGGAAAAGAAAGCCAAAGCAGAAGCACAGTGGAAGGAGCAAAAGCTAAAGAAAATGAAGACAAGCTCAATTAGAAGCTGCTCCATTAGCTAAAGAGAAAGAAGAGGAAGTTAGACAACAAGAATTATTGGCAAAGAAGAAAAAAGATATCCAGAAAAAAAGCCACTAGAAGGGAAAGGCAAAAACTTCAAAACTCATGCAAAATTTGGAGTCACTTTTCTGACAATGAGGCAGAGTGGGTTAAAATGATAACAGTGGAAAAACTTTGTGATCACCTTGAACTAGCAAGTTCACAGTGTTTGAATGAAGCACATCATTTACAAGAAAAGTAGGAAGAAATGCTCTGGAAAAATAGAAAGATGTGAAAGTTAGAAAAGTGAAAGAGGAAGCTGAGACACACATCTGACAAGCATCTAAGAAATCAGCTGGTGGAGATGGCAATTGCTCACAATACGATCTGCAGTTATTAGTTAAGTTGTGAACCTCTTCCCTGCTGCAACAAATTTAAGATGGGAAGTTATTGCTCATTGCATGCATGTACATTCTTAGAAGTGCCAAAGGTGTTATCAGCAGAGCAAAGAGTCTTCAAACACTCGACCCTCTTTGAGAACATGATGTAAACAAAAAGGCTTTTGATACATTTTTGAAAGAATAGGGAGTGGTGCCTCAAGCAGACAATTCAGCACCTTCAGAATGACGTGAATGTCCATGAACATATATTTCTCACCCCTTGGAGAAGAGAAGAACAGAAGCTTTTAGAACAGGCTTTGAAAATGTACCAGTAAGTACACCTGAAAGATGGGGGGAAACTCACAGAAGCGCTTTACACTGGCAGGACAAAGAAGGACTGCAGGAAATGATAATGAACTTGTCAAGATGGTAATAGCAAAGAATGCTGCTCAAGAGCAAGTACCGAATGCAAGTAGAGCCGAGAAATGACTTATGACAATCTTTGTTGTGTGTGCATGTTTGTAATAAAACTGAAAATACTGTCTTAAAAAATCGGCAGAACTGCTTTAGACAAAATCCCTCCATCATGTCAAATGCCATGTGTGCAGGTACCTATACATTTCTCAGTGAAATGCCTTAAATTTATAAATCCAATGATAGTATACCAATAAAATTTAAATAGAAGAAAGGGGTTTAAAAGGACAATTTTAAAAAAGGATTTTAATTTTTGAGGCTGTATCCCATATTTAATTTATGTATTTAGAGGGGAAGGGAGGAAGAAAAGGAGAGAAACATTGATGTGAGAGAAACATTGATCACATCCTGTCCCCAGGATTAAACTTGCAACCTAGCCATGTGCCCTGATGGGAATTGAACCGGCGACCTTTTGCTTAGTGGGACAGTGCCCAACCAGTGGAGACACACCAGTCAGGGTGAGGCTGTATCCCATGTTTTAATTAGAAAAGAAAATGAAACATTTCTTTCATGCTTGAAATAGGAATAAAGTTGTTTCCCCCCCTTATCTGCCAAGGCTACTGCAGTGTCTTCCCATCACTGCAGTGTAGAACCCACAAAAGAGGAAATGGCAAAATAGACCAATGGACAATATGGCAAAGAGAAAGCAGCAGGAACAATATTTTAAATATCCTGTACTTTTTCTACTTATTTTCTGTTTCTTAGTGACCAGCTTACCAATGGTAGCTTACCATCACAGAGGAAATGTGGTTTAGCAACCAAACCTTAAACCAGAACTCTATTTCTGGCTCAAAGTGACCTTGAGGAAGTGACAAATTTACTCTTCACATTCTCATAACCAATAAGCAAATTAAGATAAACCAACTATTGCTCAGATGATTCTACTTTTTAGGTTGTATGTAAAACTATTTGCTTACAAGTAGATTAAATACAAAGTTTTGAGTAATTTAGTTATGAAAAGAGTCATATGTTGTAGAAAGAGGAAGTTTACCAGTTTTAAAAAGCTTTGAATTAGAGGGTTAAAAACAAGAAAACAGATATAGGGTAAATGTTTTTCTTATTCCATCCCAGGTTAATAATTCTGAGAAAACTTTGGGAGCATAAGCAGGCATTTTCCATTTTAAAAGTCCAGTTTTGAAGTTAAACAGCTCAGGGTTCGAATTGCAACTCTGCCATTTACTCTGGGAAAATTATTTAACTATAGTTCTCGGTTTCATCATCTATTTAAATGGAGCTAATTACACCATTTGTTCGGGTTGCTATGAGAAGGGTGCACCATAAGGATACAGCTGTAATTACAAGTAATAATACTAATTTTAGTGAGGCAGGAAATAAAGCGATGGTAGTGTAGGGAACAGAATAAAAGTTTCATTTACTCTCTTTATGAAGGTTTATTTTTAGCCACATACTTTTTGGGGGGGGCGGCACTAATTTTAGCAAATTGGTTGATATCACAGTTCCTAAAGCTATTCTCAAATTTAACTAAACATGTGTATGTGAGTAAATTGATCAAAATTGCTTGATTTAAAGCCAAGACAAATAAGTCCATTTTTATAAAGCTAGCAAACTGAAATATAAGAAGCAAACTAAAAGAAAGCATATGTTTACAAGGGAAATTTTATTTTAGTGCAATCCTTACAGCATGTTTCTACAGCTATATCCTCATGATATCCGAATGAACAGTGAAAAGGTTTGTTTACTTGTAGACATATATACATAAATCTACAAGGTGCAGTGTCAGATGATCAGAAACTATTCCACATGGGTTTTCATTTTCTTTGCCTACTCAACTGCTAAAACCCTGACAAAAGAGCCACCACCAGCATACTCAGGAGGACCCCGCCGGCCCTGGTGCACTGCAGCGGAGCGGGGCAGTTTTAGTTTTAGGGAATAGCTCACTGGCATGTGGTCAGTTCGAAGTTTCCTGCTGCACTCCTCTGAGATAGAGAGAGGGAACCAAAAGTGCTGACATCCTCATCTGACTTCATCACTCATGCCTGAGTGCATACACCAACACTTCCTGTTGAAAACCAACTCTGACTCTGCAGAGGACAACCCCAGTCCTCAGCTGATCTGGTCTGGGCTGGTGGCTTGGATTAGTGAAATCTGGGAAGCATTGGCCCTCAGTTGGATACCACCACGGTATAGGAACATGTTTTCTTACTACACTTTTCACTTCATAGAGATCAGCTTTCAAAGCTTACAATAACATTCATTGATAGCAAGTGATTATTGCAGGGAGGTTAGTTGTTCTCAGAATCACCACCCCATGAATGTATGCTGGATGACAGCCTATTTTAAAAAGAGCTAATTTAGAAATATGATGCCCTTTCTTTCCAACTTGCACCTGGCATAATAGCTCCCACAAAAAAGGGTGGCAAGAAGAAGGGCCACTCTGCCATCAATGAGGGTGTGACCAGGGATACACCATCGACATTCACAAGCACATCCATGGAGTGGGTTTCAAGAAGCGTGCCCCTCGGGCACTCGGAGAGATCTGGAAATCTGCCATGAAGGAGATGAGAACTCCAGGTATATGCACTGACACCAGGCTCAACAAAGCCGTCTGGGCCGAAGGAATAAGGAACGTCCCAGACCGTATCCAGGTGTGCTTGTCCAGAACGGTGATGAGGATAAAGATCCAGCAAACAAGCTCTATACATTGGTCACCTACGTACCTGTCACCACTTCCAAAAAATCTAGTTAAGGCAGGTAAAAACTAAGTGCCGATTATTGAATAAAGTTATAAAACTGCAAAAGTAAAAAGAAGAAAGAAAGAAAGAAAGAAAGAAAGAAAGAAAGAAAGAAAGAAAGAAAGAAAGAAAGAAAAGAAAGAAATGTAATACCATGGAAATAGTATTGAAAAAAATCTGTCAGATGATCTGAGATGCATATAGCTAGTCTCATTAATATCAATATAGCAATATCTATCTTACCTTAATACTCTCGGACTCAGTTTTCTTACAATGGGAGGATTTCTAAATTTCTAAGACTTTGTGATTTAAGTGTGTATTTCCCCAAGTAGTTTCTTCTTTGCTTCCACTTGTTGGCTCATAAGCTACATTAAATATTTTTTTAAATTTTACCCATCAAAATTTCCTGAAAGATATTGAAAGGTAGAATATTTTCAGCCTGTTATTCTTTTAGAAACTCAGTGATTGGATGAAGTAATATTGCTAAGTTGAACTGAGTCCAGGTATTATAATTTGATTTTTGATAACTGTACGTATCACATAAAAGGGAAATGAGAATTTGAATTATTCTGTAAACATTCATTCCATTCATATAATGATAAACCATTAGGTGTTTTGAGAAATCTATGTTATGTGATATATTAGTTAAAACATTGTCTTTAACCAGTTATTTTTATCTTATAAACATAATGAGAATGAAAAATTTGCTCATTGGTGCCTTTTCTCCTTAAAAATCCTGATATGTTTTTATGGAGAAGTTATTTGGAATGGCTAGAGAACCTGGGAATGAAGTGAAAGACCATTTGCTTTGGGAGAGATTGAGAGCTTAAACAGTTTCATTATTATTTCTTTTTTTAAATTTTATTTTTAAGTATATTTTATTGAATATGCTATTATAGTTGTCCCAATTTTTCTCCTGCAGCTCCCACTGCTTGGTACCCTGCTTCCCTCCTGCAATACCCCCTTAGTTCATGTCCATGCATCATGCATATAAGTTCTTTGGCTACTCCATTTCCTATACTGTTCTTAACATCCCTCTGTCTACTTTGTACCTACCAATTATGCTTCTTAATCCCTGCACCCTTCCCCTCATTCACTTCCTTCCCCCTCCCACCTGATAACCTTCCAAATGCTGTCCATACCTATGATTCCGTTCTTGTTCTGGTCGTTTGCTTAGTTTCTTTCTTTTCTTTTTTCTTTTAGATTCAATTGTTGATAGTTGTGAATTCATTGCCTGTTTAATGTTCATAGTTTTAATCTTCTTTTCCTTATATATAAGTCCCTTCAACATTTCATGTAAAAATGACTTGGTGATGATGAACTTCTTTAGCTTTACCTTGTCTGGGAAGCACTTTATCCTTCTACTCTAAATGGTAGCTTTGCTGGATAGAGTAATCTAGGTTGCAGGTCCTTGCTTTCTATCATTTTGAATACTTTTCTACTAGTGTCTTCTTGCCTGCAAGGTTCATTTTGAGAAATCGGCTGACAGTCTTATGGGAACTCCTTTGTTGGTCTTTGTTAGTAACTCTCTACTTTTGTCTTGCTACTTTTAAGATTCTCTCTTTATCTTTAACCTTTGGCATTTTAATTATGTGTCTTTGGGACTCTCTGTGCTTCTTGGACTTGTATGTCTATTTCCTTCACCGAGTTAGGGAAGTTTTGTTTCATTGTTTTTTCAAATAAATTTTCAATTTTGTCCTCTCCCTCCTCTCCTTCTGGCATCCCTGTGATTCAGATGTTGGCACATTTGGAGTTGTCCTAGAGTCCTTGTCTTTTTTGAATTCTTATTTCTTCTTTTTCTTCTGGTTGAATGTTTATTTCTTCTTATGCTCCAAATTGTTGATTTGTACCCCAGCTTCCTTCCCTTCACTGTTGGTTCCCTGTAGAGTTTTATTTACTTTACTTAGTGTAACCTTCATTTCTCCCTTCATGTTTTTACATGCTCAATGAGTTTTTTGAGCATTCTGATCACCAGTGTTTTGAACTCTGCATCTGATCCATTTCATTTAGTTCTTTTTCTTGGGTTTTGTTCTGTTCTTTCATTTGGGCCGTATTACTTTGTCTCCTCGATTTGGCAGCCTCCCTGTGTTTGTTTCTGTGTGTTAGGTAGAGCTGCTTTGACTCCCTGTCTTAGTAGTGTGGCCTATTGTAGAAAAGGCACCTGTAAATTGTGTGGGGTGGAACTTAGCTAACCACCAGGGTGGTGCAACCTGCTTCACTGCTTTTTGGCTCTGTGTGGGGAAGGGTTTGGGCAGGGGCTGTGCCACTGCATGGCTTTTGGAGGTTTGCCTGGTACTTGCCCCATTTCCAGTCACTTCATCTACTCCCAGTATGGGACTGGCACTCTTCAAGCTATAGCCCTGGGGCTGAGTCCCAGAGTGCTGGGTTTGTATACATTATAAGACACTGTAGGACCTTTAAGTGGAATTTCCTGAAAATCCAGCAGTTTCTTCTGTTGCCCCAACATCTACTGGTTTTTACAGCCAGAAGTTATGGGGATTCATCTTCCTGGTGCTGGAACCCTGGGTTGTATGGTATTTTCTGGGGTTTGGATCCCTCGCTCCCGAGGTGTTGTCCTGATTTTTACCTACCACACCCGAATGGATGACCGCCCTTGCCTGTTGCGCCCCACTGCTGACTCTGCCTATCTCCAGGTGTCCACTCCTCCTACACATCTGGATGAATGTGGCCTCTTTAAATCCTTAGTACTGGAATCCCATACAATTCGATTTTCTGATGGTTCTGGGTGTTATTATTATTATTATTTGAGATTTAGTTGTAATTCTTTTTGTGGTTGAGTGAGGAGGAGAAGTGTTTCTGCCTACACCTCTGTCTTGACCAGAAGTCCATTATTCAGTATTTCTTATGCTTATCTATTCACCATGAGAAAAAAACCCTAGCGTCCTTTAACAGTGAGTTTTGAAAGCAATCTGTCACACATCTGAAGGCTGCACCCACCATGCAGTCACACGCCGTTGGCTTCACGCTTCCCCGTCCCAACACACCATTCCCACTGCTCTCTCGCTGCATTTTGAAATACCTTCAAGGGATTTTGAAATGCATTGTTTGCGTAGTTCTCTGAGGCCCCATCACTGCTAGAAATAAAGTTATGAAACTTAGCTGTGCACTTCCTATTAGTTAGTTCTTGGCTGTGTCTAACAGACGTCGTGTGTGTGTGTCTGACATCTAAATAGAAAATGCCTGTAGATTTTACTCACAAGTCATATATCCAGATAATTCCTCCACAAGCAGGAAATAATGATTAATCCGAAGAGTGAAAGGCACTGCTGGATGTTGTTTGAAAGGAATCCTCTATGGGGGCCTGTGAGTACTGTTATTTTTGCCATGGCCGTTTCTTCAATCTCTCAGGTTAAAAACACTTGAAACTTTTGCGGATACGAAGTATGTGATGAATAGATGAAGTAACTGGGGTTTGCCTCTTTGTTTATTACTAAATGATAAGCAATTTGTTTTATTACAAAGCTATGATGGCTGTTGTTTAGAATGGTTTCAGGCTGTGATTTTAGTACGAAGCTGTACTTTTTCTTGGTCTCATGGTTCACGTTTGGCCACTTGAGGTGGTGGCACTGCTCCCTGACAGTGGGGAAAGCGGGCTGTGCTTGGAGTACCATCGCTCTTGACCTTTCTTGTGTGAGACTTGTTATCACAGCCTCTCTCCCCTTATTTCTAATTTCTGTTTTCCTTTCTTCTGTTTCTAATATATGAGCCAAACTCCAGTCCATTTCTTAGAACTTATTTGTGCACTAAATATTCTCTCAATCACCAATTATTCGGGAATAACATCTCAGAAAGGTACATTGATAATGCAGAATGATTTCTTGAAGTTACATGTGATTTATTAGAACATGAAGTCTAGATGAGTAGATTCTTTTATCATTGTGCCTTTAATGTTTTGTGGTGTTTTAAATTTAACTGAAAAACCATTTTAGATGAATGTCTTTGTTCAGAAAAACATTTTGAATCAAATTTTTGTTGAGTAGTAAAGAGAAAGAAGCTAAACATGCAGATATGACTACTGGCAACGTTTTGATGTGTTTTTCTCTTTGTATCTGTTGATCTGAAAAGTTGTGGTTATAATGTATATGAATTGTTTAAAAAAACATGCTTTCCTTCTCCTACATAACGTTAAATTATTTCATGTTACTAAAAATTTAATAGATGTATGATATTCTGTTAGAAAGCAGTGCTTAATTTTAGTGAACATATCCTCTATTGTTAGATATTTAAAATTTCAAGATTTTGGATGATAAATAACTAAGAATACTACCATTTTATTTTATTCATTTTTAATGGATAGTTATACAAAGTTTAATATAATCATATCTTTTACACATGGACAAAACTAACTTGTTCTAATTTGTGAAAGAAATTTAACAGGCAATGAAATATCCATCTCTGTGAACATAGTAAGACCGATGTGTGGAAATTATTTTAGCACTTGTTTTTCAGAGGCGTTGACCTACTTACTGGTCTTCTTATGGCCATTGGAGGCTCTGCAAGATACATACGTCCGTGCACTACAGATGCCTCCACACCTGCCCCGTGTGGCTTTAGACGGCCCGCTGGAATGAAGTCTGAATATGCTGCAATGTGGCCTAATCAAACTTGTTTCCCCAAACGCAGATAGTAGATAGCGTGGGGTTTGTTTTCATTGACCTAGTAAGGGCAACAAGTCTTTCTCCCTCTGTGTTGTTACTGACTGCGAACAATGCTTCGAGACTCCTATTGTGTGAAGCAAGAGTTTCACTGAGATTCTTTGCTCTTGCATATTTTCTCCTCTTTAAAGACAGATCTGTTACTTCCAGGGTAGTAGTGCTTTTCAGGACATCATTCCATCACAACTTATTTTATTTCAGTTGACATCAAGCTAGTCAAGTTTTTGTTCAGATACAGTGCTTCGTGTAACTGTTTTAGACTGCAGTTTCTTATACTGTGCTTGCTCATGTGTAGTTCAACAAGGCAGTGATTTCCTTTTCACGTGTGGCCTAGATAAACTGCGGACTGACTCTTCCTGTTCATCACACAGTGTAGGCTGGTTCAGGTTTATTCCTGTAGATGATTAGGTTTGAGTTAGGACTGTAGCAAATGCTATCACACTTTGCATTCCCAGGTCACAGTCACCCAGATTCGTCTCTAAGGATGGATCAACCTGTAGCGTGGCCGCAAAAAATTTCCACCTTTATTTTCAACCTTGTTTTCAGTCATTCTTAGGTATTTCAGAGTTGCATTCTTAAGCAGTACCCAGTCTTATTAAACAGAAGGCTTAAGTTGGTGGTGCTGTATCGTTTCTGAAGCAGTATTACAGCATAGTGTGCACCAGCATCACTTATGAGGTGGTCTCTGACACCCAAACCACTAACATATGGATTTTTCTCAAAAATTCTGGGAAGAGCCATAGCCAGGTTGCTCAGTGGTTGGAGCATTGTCCCATTTTTAACAAACCTATCTCTCAAGGTGCCTTGGAGGTAAAATCCTGTTGTACTTTATTTCTGATTTAAGAGATTAATAGCCTGATCTTAGAATTTTAAGAACAAATATTGAATTAGAATTTTAAACAAACCTGTCAGGTGCCATGTTTGTCTAAACTCATGTATCTCGCCACCTGCCCCCACTGCTGCCTTTTTTAACTTCTGTGTGGCAGACAGCCTATGTACTAGCTTTTAAAAATGCCAATTACACGATTTCCTTCATAGAGACAAACTGGCGTGGGATCCATAGAACTTTTGTAAATAGAGATCACTGAGGAAAATTGCGAGAGGACTTCCCTAACCAGGGAAGGTCCTTCCTTCTAGGGCAAAAGCCTCATGTGAGCAGAAGACGGGACCCATGCGTACAAGGTAAATCCAGCGTGGCCTATGAAGATAGTGGTGCCTGAGAAAGACATTCAGAAGGCTTCGGCCAAAGTATTCCTTTGTTTCACTGGGTTAGAAATGGCCTGAGACTCTCCCAGTAATTCAGTCACGGAAGAAAGATAAAGCTTGTTGTTCCTCATTCCATTGTATGGAGGGAGGGCCTGTGTTACAGACTTGCACCAGGCTGGAGTACTGACCTTGCTGGTGGAATGAACGGAACTGAGTTTAGGAGTACTTTGAGTTACATCTACTATTTAAAGGCATGAGGATAAACTTTAATGGAAGAGAAATAACGAGGGTAATCAAAATACAGAAGTTTGGAGCCTTATTCTTCAGTAACTATTTGGGTCATAAATTTCAATTTCAAGATGCCAGGGGATTTATTTTTTCTTTGCCGTGCCTCTGTCTTCCCCTAGTATACATGGTAACACAGTCAATATCCTGAATTTTCTTCGTAAATGAGTAAAATCTTATTGAAAATCTGTTACACTTAAAAATAATCTTTTCTCCTAATTTTTTAAATTAAGTTGATTATGCTATTACAGTTATCCCATTTTTGGCCCCTTTGCCCCCCTCTGCCGAGCATACCCTTCCCCCCAGCAATTCCTCCCATTAGTTCATGTGTTGTACCTATGTGTTCTCTGGTTTTTCCACTTGCCATACTATTCGTAACACCCTCTGTCTGTTCTGTACTGACCGACTATGCTTTTATTCCCATTAACTTTCCCCCATTCTGCCCCCTCCCCCGACCCGCTGATAACACTCCATGTGATCTTCATCCCTATGACTCTGCTCCTGTTTCAGTTGTTTGCCCAATTTGTTTTATTTTATTTCATTTTTAAATATTTTATTTTATTTATTTTTAGAGAGAAGAGAATGGAGGGATAAATGGAGAGAAATATCAATGGGTGGTTGTCTCTCATGTGGCCCCCACTAGGGACCTGGCCTGCAACCCAGGTGTGTACCCTGACTGGGAATCGAACTGGCAACCCTTTGTTTCACAGCCTGCGTTCAATCCACTGAGTTACAGCAGCCAGGGCTGGGGTTTTTTGTTTGTTTATTTTTTCAAGATTCTGTTGTTGGTAATTGTGAATTTGTTGTCATTTTACAGTTCATAGTTTTGATCTTCTTTTTCCTTAGATAAGCCCTTCAACATTTCATATAACAAGGGCTTGGTGATGATGAACTCCTTGAACTTGACCTTATCTGGGAAGCACTGTATCTGCCCTTCCATTCCAAATGAAAGCTTTGCTGGAGAGATCAATCTTGGGTGGAGGTCCTTGCCTTTCATGATTTGGAATACTTTCCAGCCCCTTCTTGCCTGCAAGGCATTTTTTGAGATAATCAGCTGACAGTCTGATGGGAAGTCCTTTGTAGGTAACTTTTCTCTTGCTGCTTTTAAGATCCTCTCTTTATCTTTAACCTTTGGCATTTTAATTATGATGTGTCTTGGTGTGGTCCTCTTTGCTTCCATTTTGTTTGGGACTCTCTGTGCTTCCTGAACTTTTATGTCTACTTCTTTCACCAAATTAATGAAGTTTCCTTTCATTATTCTGGCACCCCTGATTCGGATGATGATATGTTTAAAGTGTCCCAGAGCTTCCTAAGCCTCTCCTTGTTTTATTTTATTTTTATTTAATTCTTGTTTATTTTTTTCTGTTTTGGTCGACTGTTTATTTCATCCTTTTTTTTTTTGAGGAAACATTTTAATTTTTAAAATATATTAGTGTTGGAAATTAGAGTTTTGTCTTCACAAAAAGATATATATGTCACTGGTGTAACTATTATAGAGTGTATCCTTCTCATTTGTGGGATTTATTTACTTTCCTTGTTTTCACATTTTTTTATTGTTGTTCAAGTACAGTTGTCCAAATCATTGATTTTAATCACAACTTCCTTCCCATCACTGTTGGTTCCCTTTATGTTTTTATTTCACTTTGCATAGCCTGCTCTTCTTCCTTTATTTAGTGGCTGCACTCATCACTTCTCTGAGCATCCTGACCACCAGCGCCTTGAACTCTGCATTGATAGGCTGACTGTCCCTCTGTTGCTTAGTTCTTTTTCTGGAGTTTTGATCCTTTTTCATTTAAGCCTCATCTTCCTGTTTCTTCGTTTTAGCAGCCTCCCTGTGTTTCTGTGTATCGGGTAGAGCTGCTTTGATTCCCACGCTTGGCATACCTTTTCGTTGTAAGGGGCAGAGCCTTAGGTATTCACCAGGGCAGGGCAGCCCATTTTGCCACTGTGTGGTGCTGTATGTGGGGAAGAGGTCAGAGAGGGAAGATGTCACTTGTCTGGCTCTTGCTGAGTTCCCAGTCACTTTCCCCACTTCCCCTAAGTGTCTGGCACCCTTCCAGTTGCTGCCCTGGTGCTGATTCCCAGACTGGGTGTGTTTGCTGGTGTTCTAGGACCCTGTAGGCCCTTTAAACGTTCTCTCCTGAGAGACCAGCAGTTTCTTCTGCAGCACCAACCCCCACTGCTTTACAGACGGAAGTTTTGAGGCTTTCTTCTCCCATTGCTGGAACCCCGGGCTGTGCCTCTGGCCTGGGCTGGGATCACCTGCTCCCCAGTTGTCCCTGCTGATTTTTGTCTGCTGCACCTCGACTTCTGTGCCTTCCCTGGCCATCTGGATGGATGTTTCTTCTGTAAATGTTTGGTTATCCAACTTCCATACAGTGTGATTTTCCAGCAGTTCTGGTTGTTTTTTTGTTTTTAGATTGGTTGTTACCCTTCTTTTGGTTGTGGGAGGAGGCAAAGTGAGTCTACCTGCACCTCGATCTTGGCTGAAAGTCCTGCTTCCACAGTTCTGACCTTCCTTCTCATCTTCAGGGGGGTGTCTTATCTCTCTCCTTTCCTTGGTGAGTCTCTTTTCTCCTAATTTGTATTGTAACTTTAAAATTTATGATCTGGTTGATATTCAATATGTATATTTACATTAAGAAGTAGTTGAAGTGGGTGCTGGCTGGTGTGGCTGAGTGGATTGAACGCTGGCCTGTGAACCAAAGGGTTGCCAGCTCGATTCCAGTCAGAGCACATGCCCGGGTTCCCGGCCAGGTCCCCAGTTGGGGGCACGTGAGAAGCAACCACACATTAATGTTTCTCTTTCTCTGTTTCTTCTCCTCTGTACTAAAAATAGAATAAATAAAATCTTTAAAAAAAGAAGTCGAAGTGGGATTTATTATAGAACCTGTATGTTTTATTCTCTAATGACAAATAAGAATACATATAATACTAAAGGAGATGCAGAAGGGGGCTGAAAACTGCATTCGTACCAGGGTTTTGTGCCCCTCTTTTTTTTCTTTTGTATTTCAGGCACCCGAGCTGCATATGCTGCTCTTCAGAATGGTACACAGTGCACACAGTGTTCTGAGGACCGCTCTGTAACTGAACCGATGAGACTCCCCTCCAGCAGTTACTCACATTTTGGCATCTCTCCTGTCCATTTGTTTAATCTTTTCAATTCATTTGATCTTCTTGGCACGAGAGCTGACAGCTGCAATTGCATATGGGGTTCATAAAGTAGCTGAAGAATAAAAGGCCACGACCCAGCTCTTGTATAATTTCACTGATGACTGAGTTGGCAACTCAGAAATACCACAGATTTATTTGGCAGGTCAGGTGGAACATTATCTTTATTTTACAGGAGGGGAATTTATGTATGAAAGGGATTGATAATTGATCCTGAGTAATGTAAGTTGTATTTCCTAAATTCTAATCTTACTACTTACCGAGTACCTATCAGTCACAGTACTTTGTATACACATTATATCTAATCCTTAGAATAATATTGTAACAGGTAATATGACCCTATTTTTCAGATACAAAAAGACTAAATAAGGTTACTCATATCTACATATGTAGTGTTACATGGTAAATAGTAGGACCAAAATTCAAGTTCAAGATCATTTGTCTCAAAGCTTGTGGACTGCCCATTACACACTATAGCAGTAACATTTTTTTTGTGAATAGTATTTTATTTCCATTTTACTGTTGATGAACATTGACCATTATGATGCAAGGTGCTATGAACATTATTGTACCTGTCTTTGGTGGAATTATTGGGTCACAGAGTATACGTGTGTTCAGATGTCACCAAAAGTTTTCCATAATGTTTCTGGTGTGTGCATATTCTAGTTGTTCCACTTCCTTGCTAATACTTTCTGTTGTTTTTTAAAACTTTTAGCCATGTGGCAGGTGTCTAGTGGTACCAATTTGTAATTTTGATGTGCACATCTCTGGTGGTTAATGGCTTTATACGCTTATCAGAGATCTTCTTTTGTGAGTGCCCTGTTAAGACTTTTGCCCATTATAAGAAAACTGGATTGTCTTCTTGTTTGAGTTCTTTATACATTCTGGGTCCCAGTCCTTTGTCTAAATTTTGAGTTACAACTATGTTTTTCCCTGTAAGTTTTCCTTTTTTACACAGAGTGGTGTCCTTTGAATACTTTTGTCCAATTTCAGCTTTTTTCCTTTAAAGTTAGGCCTTGTGCTCTTTTTAAAACACCTTTGCCTGTCTGAAGGTCATAAAGATGCTTTTTTGTAGAAGGTTTATTGTTCTACCTTTTAGGTCTACGGTTCATCTGAAATTGATTTTCATGCAAGATGTGAGGTAGGGGTCAAGATTCATGTTTGTCTCATGTGGATATCAAGTCGATTAAGCACCATGTCTGAAAAGACAAGGACTGTGTTTCCTGTTTTACCTCATCTCACCTAGAATAGTGCTCTGTGAATGTTATAGGAAACAGTAGGGAATTTGCCGGTCATGGAAAGGTTTTTATGATGCGTAGGCAGCAGTTGGAGAAAAGTTGTCTATTTAAAACAGAGTTCTTTAGCTGTACTCTCTGATGTGTTCTATATGTGTGCAAGAGATCCGCACATAGTCTACCACAGTGGGGACCTCTCTCCCCCCTCATTTGCTTTCATTTATTCTTCTCAATAGCCAATTTGATTTTTAAGTAAACTCTAAGAAAGGATTCCATGAAAGACTTTTGGTTCTGGCCATAATGAAATAATGTATACTGGAGTACCCTCCTGCCATTAAAAAAAAACACTGTAAAATGGGAAAAAGATATATAGCTGCTGTTCAGAGACATATAAACCTTATATGCTTGAAAGACAAACTGAAGAAAACAAAAACCCTGAAGAAATAGAAATTTGATGAGATCTGCGAAAGAAGTTGAATTTGCCGTTAAAAATCCCCTACCCAGGAAGGGCAGGCTGCTGCTGGCCCAGAGCAGCTCTGAGGTCCATGCGCACAGGGAGCGACTCCCGCAGCTCTTTTTATGATCTGCATGTGACATAACAGGGTTGGTCAGTGTTAAGTAGAATTAAGTCAATTGAATGGCGTGGAACTAAGTAGAGAATTTCCCTTCCATTGAGAAAGTGAACACTTTTTTACCTTCTGTCTTTGGTAGGGAACCTTTGATCATCGCTCTTATTCATTTCTGAGAACGTATAGATCCTATGGAAATGAGACTGCTTTAATTTCTTGTGTATGTGAAACAATACATGATTAGGAATACCTCAGGGTTCCCTTTGTGAGCATCTAAGTCATGGTGGGCACACGTGTGGGCTGTATGTTCCCAGGCATGCTGCGGTAACCTAAAGCCACAAGTGCTGGTGTCTTGCGTGAGTTAGACCCGAAGTAACATCGGTCCTCTTTCTAGCCATGGTAATTTGATTTTTGTTTTTTGGAGGAGAGGGTACTGTATGTGTGTTTCCTGGCACCATCATTTTGTTGAACACCGCAATGCTCATTTTAGTAGAAAGAACCAAATTATAGCATCCCAATGATTCCTTAAAATTCACGAGTTTCATCCAGCATCCAGCTAACAGTTGAAAACCCTGTAAAGTGAACAATATTTAGTGGGCTATGGGGAGCCTTGTTAGAAGTTAGACAGTGACTCTGAACAATGAGTAGCTCAACCTGCAGCAGAAAACTGTACCTCAGCAGAAAATAAAAAAGTATCCTTTGAAGCCAATGGCAAGTTTTGGGAAGGGCAGAAATTTTGTTTACTTACAGAAATCTGAAATAAGTGTACTGCTATTTTTTGGGCCATTATAGAGATTATGTTCCTGATGAGTGCCAACTCCTGCAAAATTAGGTAAGTAGCTTAATTATACATCAAAGTCTTCTAAACTCCAACTATCCTGACATGATTGAGGAAAAAATGAAGCAAACTCTTCTTTTGAAATGTTTTCATAAAATCTCTCACAGAATCTAATGTTGAGAAAAAACCCAATCCTGATGTCTGTTATGCAAAAGCTTTTTAAGAAAATACATAAAAAATGTTGATCATTTTTAGGTGGTGGTTTTATAGGTTATTTTAATTTTTTCTTTCTGTGATTTCTAAATTTGTAAATATGTTACTTTTTTAGTCATTTAGTTATTTTTATTGTGTAATGGAAAAATGTGTGAGAGTTAACTAGAATAAAGTAGAGATTTCCTCAGAGTATGCATAGCAGTTAAAATTAGTTACATGTCATATTTTAAATATACTTACAAATGTGTTCAACAGAGTATCTATCTAAAGTTGCTATAGTTTTTAGTAAAAAAAAACAAAGCAGGATGCATAATATATTACTTTCATACAAATAATATAGTGAAACATCCATGTTTATAGGATATGAATGTGCAGAAAAACATCTGGAACAAGTGCCCCACATGTTAATAGGGGTTATCTCTGGGTGATAGGGGTAAGCTGAATTAATTATCTTTTTGCTTATTCTCTTAAAATGTGTCTGCAGTAAACATGCATTGCTAGTTTATCATTTTTAAAAGCAAACACGGGAGTCGACACTTCTGCCAGCCTTGGGAAAGGTGGAACTCGGGTGCCGCCCGGCCGTGGGCAGCCCAGAGGCAGGCAGTGCAGGCCGAGAGGCCGTGCACAGAGTGCCGTTCGGTGCTGATGGACTGGCTGGCCAGGAGAGAGGCCCAGGGCTGCCGACTCTGCTTCTGTTTCAAGAGGAAAACCCCATGTGAGTTCACTGGAATAATGCTGAGATTTAGAGAACAACCAGGTTTAGGTCTTGAGTAATGTCTGGGTCACAGACAGGGAAAGAGATGATCTATGTCAGTGTTGCCAGGCAGTCACTGTCCAACCACCCGGGTGAGGGAGGAAAAACGGAACTGCAAAGAGAAGGTAAAAAAGCTTTTTGTTTAACTTACAGTCTTGCTAAGGTGTACTTCCCTTTTTTAGTGTGCCCCAGAAAGCTTCCAGAACGTCACAGCCTCTGCAGGGTGCCTCATTATTTCCTGGGCTGCCAGGCATCTTCCCCTTGAGCACCCCTCTCCCATCCTGGGGGAATTGTGGTATCTTGACAAGTAATGTTGGTTAGTCCTGGGACGTAGTTTCCTGCCTGCTGGTTCCTCGAGACTAGAGACCACACTTCCCACTTATTTCAGAACTTGTCACCCACTCCCACTTCCTCGTATGTGCGTATGACCTGGCTCCATGGCCACTTCCTTAGTACTAAGCCTTGTCTTCTTCATTCATTCCCTGACACTCTTTATTATTTTCACTTGCTCTTTCAACCAGGATGCAATGAGCACCTAATTTGTGCAGGACCCTGGGCATTCCTTGGCAAAGCAAACGAACCCTCTATCCTCAGGGAATTTATCTTCTAGAGCCAGAAAATAAAATGAGAGAAAAAGAAACATTTAATGTAATGCTGAGCAGTGAGAAGTGCTAGTAAATAACAACAGAGATCAATGTGTTTTCTTTTGCTCATAGGGTACTCTGTGTCTTGCAAAAACAGTTTTCGTTCGAAATCATCTTTTTAAAACTAATTTCAAAAGTATAAAAACCCCATCAAGTTAGAATAAAAACTTACATAAAACTTTAAATAAAAATACAAAATTCATGGTAACACACTTTAAAAATCCAGAGAAATGTCACCTCTTTACAGATGTACGATATTTGTGTTTCAGTGTCTGTGACTGGTTAGCTCTCTTGTTCACTCTGGTGCCTTTTAGGCTTACACGGTCAATGTGACCTCCGGTTAGGAGAGGGAATTTGGGTCTATGTCACAGGCTCTATACTGTGACACTGTCCAGTCACTTCGTAATATAAACCACTTGTCAAGAAGGAGTTTCAACAAGAGGAGAAAGAGAGCATGGCAAGAGCAGGGCGGGCAGCCCTGTTACTCTGCGTGTACCCTGAACAAAGTGATCTTTGTGCAGGTGAGACGGCCGTCTCACCTGTACTTCAGTAACACCTCCTGCTCGAATCTTCGGGGTTGTACCGCACCTCAGGGTTGTACCCAGAGCTTTTTAGTTTGCCCTTTCCTTCTGGAAATCAATATTTGTTCTTGTCCTTGCTGTCCTCTCCCTTTCCTCTGAAACCAGTAAGAATGAGCTCCTTCCTCTAACATTCATTCTTATTGTTTTAGAACAGAAGAGATCTTTGGAGACGGTCTAACCTAGCCCCTTATTCTGTGACTGAAGTGCAGGACTGCAGAGGGTAAATGGCCTGTGTGTGTCATCCGGGTGGCCCAGCAGGGACTAGTCTAGGTTTCTGCGTTTCTCATTAGGGAGCCTTTTTATCACTGGGCTTCACAAAAGCTAAGGGCTTAAAAACATCACCCCCAAAATACGTGCCTAGGTGCTCTGGGACACCGCTGCCAGCTCACAGGGGTGCCAGCGGCAGAATATTTTAAAATTTCAAAGGAAATGGACAGCTGTTGAATACTATGGAAACTATTAGCTCCAAGCAGTTTAAGTGTTAGTATTAGATTGCACTGTATTTCTTTCGATGATACCTTAGTTTTGCAGAGCTGGGAGTTTGGCGGGTTACTGTGATAACAGGCAAGAATCCAGTGAAAATGAATGTGGAAAAAGAAATGAGGATCCTGTGGTGAGAGAGGCTGTGCAGGGCCCTACAGGCTCCCAAATCTTACTAGTAAGTGGTGGCAGTGATTTAAGAATGAAATAAAAACACTAATTTTTCTCGCACTTGCTTTTTTATTATATTTTCCAATGTTGCTAAGTTGCTAGGTCAACATAGCTATTAAAGTGTTTATACCAAATTACTCAATATGGGGAACTCTTAGGCATTTCTCTTGGCTTGGGGTGCCATGAAGAAGTTACTCAGGTGCTAAGGGCTGACTTAGTGTATCTTCCTGAGTAAAGCTTTTTCCCGAGGAAAGGCTGAGTAAGGGGGAAGGAACCGGATCTGTTCAATAGCGAGGGGAGGTAGAACAACACCCCCAAGGTCATTGTGATCACTGCTGGCTGGCACAATGGCTGCTGCAGCAGATTCTAGACAGAGCTGCTGCCTGGCCAGTATTTGAAGAAGATAAATTATCGGGCTTCCCTGCTTTCTCGATACCTTTTTATCTTGAGGACCTTTATGGGGCTTATAGGCTCCTTGTCACGAGCCCTACAGATTACATTCGGGGGCCCAGTTATGAGGTTCTGGGCAGGGTGGCTTGAAGTACCATTGTGGAGACAATTGTCAGAGCACCCAGAGGTGAACTTGGAGAGGAAGAGAACACTTACTTGTCTTTCTTACATCTAACATTGTTTTCCTTTCTGAGTAATTCCCACAGAATCCATTTTCTAGGGATGGCGAGCCAGCTTCGTTTTAGGTTTATTATTTTTTTTTATTGCATCCTGCTAGTTAGTAGCTCCACCTAAGAATGCAGTGAACACTGAAAAATATGTGTAGGAGGAATAAAAATATTTTTAGAAAATTATTATTTATGACAATAACTAAGGGGAGTGGAAATGGGAGGGAGGTGGGGAGCATGGGGTGGAGGAAGCTGGGATGGGAGAAATAGAAAACTGTACTTTAAAAATAATTAAATTTTTAAAAAATCAAAAAAAGGCAAAAAAGAAAATTATTATTTATGACATTAAAATTTTTGGGAAATAGGAAAGAAAAATATCACCAATATTTCTTTCTCAAAACTGTTTTTAAAATTCTGAGGTAGGTGATCCTAGGCTTTTGTTCCGAAGAGTCTTTTTCTTTTTTTTTTTTAATCCTCACCCAAGGGTATGTTTGTCGGGGTTTTTTTAGAGAGGAACAGGTAGAGGGTGAGGGAGAGGGAGATGTAGCAGAGAGAGGCAGAGAGAGAAACAGTAATGTGAGCGAGACATTGATCGGTTGTCTGCCGTACGCCCCGCAACTAAGGATTGAACTTGCAACCTAGGTGTGTACCCTCACCAGGAATTGAGTCCACGGTCTTTTGGTGACTGGATGGTGCTCCAACCAACTGAGCTACCCCACAAGGGCAAGAATCTTTTCCTTTTTTTTGTAGTTGCTCATAGCAAGTTATTCAGTTGTGTATCCTTTTGCCTCCACTTCTAGAAGGTCGTGTAGCATAATGACTTAGAACTAAGCTTTGGTCTCACGTGAGCTTCTAGTCTCAGTGGTGAGTTGTAGGGCAGAGTTTAGTTTCTGTATCTCGGTTTCCACAACTAAAAAATGAGAATACTAATACCTACGTCACAGACCCCCTGCAGTTTTAATAAAATACTTATAAAGTGCTGATTATAGTGCCTAGCACATACTAGGAACTCGGTGAATAGTACACTGTTATTAATATACCATCAACATTTCCCTTTTTGCCATATTGTCTTTGTGGCCATATCCGAAATAACTGCATGATATCCCATCAAGTTGGATGCATTCTTATTTGTGGAACTCTTCATCTATTATTACATTCTTAGTTTGCCTCTAAATTGACACTAGAATAAAAGCATTCTGCAGCAAACCGTTACTCAGTCCCCAGACTCCGTAAGTGGCCCTTTGCTTGGCATTGGGAGCACAGACTTCAGAGTGGCACAGTCCTGGCCTCAAGGGGCTCTCAGGCTGGGAACAGAGATGTGTACAAGTCACTCTTGTCTTGTGGTAAATGACATCACTGTCCAAGCTACTGAGAAAGTGCAGAGGAGAGAACAAAATGTCTGGCTCTGCCCGGAGAGCTTACGGAAGGTGGGAGAAGGTGTAGATCAGGGGTGTCAAACCCATTTTCACCGGGGGCCACTTCAGCCTCATGGTTGCCTTCAAAGGGCCAAATGTAATTTCAACTCCTTAACAGTTAAGGAGTAGTTACAATCATACAGTCTTAAAGTTATTTCAGGAAAGTTGGTTTTGAGAAGAGAAATGGCATTATCTCCTTAGGTTTAAAGACTGTAGGGGCAAGGTGGAAGCAGAGAGTTTAATGAAGAAGTTACTCAGGAATGCAGGTGAGACACGGTGCGGTCCAGACCAGGTGGAGCGGTGGAGGCGGGAAGAAGAGGAAGAAGAACGCATGCACAGTGGGAGCTGTCAGGTTGCATGCGAGGTGCCTGAGGAGGAGAGGAGTGGGGGTGGGCTCCTAGACGGCCCAGTGACCGGAAGGGCGGAGTTGCCACTTCCAGGAAGAAGAAGGGGCATGGGAAGAGCGGGTTTGGGGAGGAAATCAGGAGCTGAGTTTGGGAATGTGCCGTGTTTGAGATATTTATTAAACAGCCAGGTAGAGATGTTCAATAGGTAGTTAGATGTAGGAGTCTAGTTTGTAATGGAGTTATAAATTTGGGATGTGTCAATACATTTGTGGCATTCATAACATGTTTTTAAAATTTGGTTAGTTATTTTAGCCATTATTCCCCTTATATAGAATTTTGTTTGGGATCTTCATCTATCTATTTATTTATTTAAATATTTTATGTATTTTATTTTTAATACAGAGGAGAAGGGAGGGAGAAAGAGAGAGAGATATCAATGTGTGGTTGCCTCTCATGTGCTCCCTACTAGGGACCTGGCCTGCAACCCAGGCATGTGCCTTGACTGGGAATCGAACCGGTGACCATTTGGTTTGCAGACCTGCACTCAATCTCCGAGCTACACCAGCCAGAGATTTCTTTGAGGGTTTTTTTTTTTAATCCAAATTAACTTCAGAGTTACTTTGTAAAAAATTTTTTACACAATGGGGCAAAAGTTGGTTTACTGTTTATATAGAAAATAATACAATAATTACAATAATAAACTGTCTTTTGGGTATTCACAACTGTAAATGCACTTTTGCCCATATATATGAAATATATGTGTGTATTTACTAGAAAACTAGAAGTCTTTTGGGAAGACTCAGCATCTTTAAAATGGATCTTTGAGTCCAGTATCACATTAAGTCTCCCCATTTAGTTTTCCCCTTTTTCTCTTAATAAAGGTCCATTCTTTTTCCCCATATCACATGTATCACACACACTTCTTGATCAGATAATGTGCAGGTGTTATATACTTTTTGTTAGCATTGTTAGTAATTCCTTTTTTCATTGGTATTTTGATATGGTTTGCTCTTATAACCTATCAAAAATTACTATATACATTGATATGTTTGGCTAATTACCAAACTTCTGGAACTATAGATAATATCCTACTTGGTTTCTTTGTGTTGTTTTTTTTTTTTCCTGCTGGGAGTAGACTCATATCATCTGAAAATAATAAGCTGTCTTTTTCCCTTCAATATTTGAGTCTGGTTTCCATGCCTGCTGAGGAAGGAAATGGCGAATGTAAGATGGGGAAAAGTAAGGAGGCAATAACACCTAAAAGTCTGACCGATCGCAGCTCACCATTTTCGTTGTTTTTGCTTTAGGCTTGTCCTAATTATTCCTTTCCTTGCCCTTTTAAAAAGTCACTTTTGATGGATTTTTTGAGTACCCAGAGCTTATCTGTTTTAGACTTGTGAGCATCCCTAATGGTTTTGGTGTATTTGGTCTCTAGCCGTTTTGCTCTTTCATGGACTTACTGTGATTGCTGGACCGTTACGGATGGAGCAAAGCTCTTTTCCTGCTGAATCGGTACTTAACTTTCATGGATACAGAAAAAAAAAAATTAAACCCACCAGAGAGCACATAACCAAGAGATTTCAATCCAATAATTGGATAGGGCTCTAAGGAAAATGTAAAATTGAATAGCCTACTCCCCAGCCACCAGCACAGTAACAATGACTTTATACTACAAGTATTTAAAAAGAATTATTATATGAGTTATGAAACAGTTGCTTTTGAAAACTTTTATTTTCAAACTAATTTTGCAAATTTGAAAATTATTTTTGTTTGCGAAGTCTTTCTAAATGCAAACCTGTTTCACTTCTGCTGTGAATTGCAAGACAGAAAATGACTTGCTAATGCACTATAGATTTCTATAATGCTTTGCCATAAATTTTCAAGTTAACTTTCAAGTTCTGTTGTTTCTATTTGTCAAGTTAAGCTTCTGATGACTTTTGTCCCTAAAGTAGCTGCGGACACCCTCTGAAACGCTAGGACTTTGTACCACCAATGATAGATTGATTCACTTGAAAGCTTTTAATTGGCCTGCATCGCCTTGTTTAAATAGCCAAACACCTGCTAGGCAAGCCCTGCGCATGTGAGTGGGGCTATATGTTCCTTTCTTTAGTATTTGCAAGGCTGGAGCACAAAGACAGCGATTGTTACCCAATAAGCGGTAGTCACACACTTCTACCAATCGCCTTAGGAGGGCTGGTTACCATGGAATCCACCATCTGTTCACTCCCCGCCGGAATGTGATTATCCTTGCTGGGCTGTGAAGTGGGGGAGGCAGGGGAGCACGTGCCGTGCGGAATTATCTGCAATGGACTGGGTGAATGGGAGGCTAGGTCTGGCTCGCTGGAAGAACAAGTGAAGGGAGTCTTGCGTCTACCATTTGTGACTTCTAACCAAGAGGAATAAATCCAGCTTTTATAAGGTGAGTAACCGTGGCACTGTGTATCCAGAGCGTACTATATTTGGTGTGGGGCATTATCTCCATGTGGTCCGAGGAAAGGGAGCTATCAGCTGTTCTGGAAGAAATCTCTAGTGTTACACACTTCTGTTTTGTTAATCTTAAACTGCTTATATGCCTGTACAAGTACATGTTAATGTTGGAAAAAATGAAAGAATTATTCTTTTTCATCTTTTATAAATTTTTGTACCCGTGAAATTGCTTTATGTCCTCTGAAAGTGGCAAAAAGACAGTCATTTTTAATGGTTTCTCAGAGTGAATTATACTGATAATTCTTTCTGAAATACGCCCATGGCCACGTGTTCAATGTCTGTTCTTCAAATAAGAAAATGTCTTAGGTCAGGTCAGGGACATTTGTAGGTTATGGTTTTTAATGAATGATTATTGTGGCCCGTATGACTGACCTACCATCCCTGGGCCCTGTTTTGAAATGTGTGTTCGTGCAGTTGTATTTTGCAAGGCTTTTGCACAAGTTTCAAGGGCCTGAGCATGTGGAAACAATGTGGCAGGGCTGTAGAGGCGGTGGGCCGGCAGGCAGGCTCACTAATAAAGGCAGGGGCAAAGCTAGGAAGATCTGCTTCTGTTTCAAGGGCTGCCTTTGTTTTTCTGTTTCAACAGCCCCTTAAAATGTGTGATGCATATTGTAAGCAGTAGAAGGAAATTTTGGAGCTAACAAATGGATGACTGACATTTTTCTGTGTGGTTAAGAGGTTGGTAGCTTGAACAAGGGACTTCTATGTCCTTTGTAAGGCAGCATTGTGTCCCCTTCCTCAAAACAGTGTCCTAAAATATAAGAGTAAAAAACAAAAACAGTGCTGTCTATACTCTGGACAGTTCTTTTGTGTAAGTTTTCCTGTCATGCAAACCACAGTGCCAGGGCTCCGCGAGTCTAGCGGTCTGCCATTTTTATTTGCTGTAGGAATGGTTGCAAGGACAGGCTTTGCTCGTGCAGCCTGAGTCCTGACTGTGCTGCTCAGCTGTCATCTTGGACATTCATGTCAGCGGCTGCTCAGAGGGCTGGAAAAGGACGTTGTGAACAGACTCCACTCGTTTTTCTTTTTTAAACGGTATTATTAAATTAGATAACCTGGTGTTGGTCAAGGACTCATGTTCTTACTTCAAGAACAGATTTTGAGAACTGTCCATTGTGGGTTTTTGGTATACATTGTAGGTGACTGTAAAATTCTTATTTTTTGTGCTTACTGGCCTATATACATTATTATTATTACTATTATTATTATTATTATTATTACTATTTTAAGTTTTTTTAAACTTAGATTGGGTATATACTAGCTCTAAAAAGCATATTTTCCAATGACAGACATTCTGTCTTGCTGAAAATTTCCTTGGCAGCATATGAAAAAAATTTTTTAAGCTAAACTTGTATTATTGGGATGAAATCATCACCCATAAATGTCAATCGTTCATAAGCAATATAAGTTTTGGAGGGAAATGAGATACATAATGTGTAAAAAAAAAAGCAAACATGCAAAAGCCGGTGAGTGAATGGGTGTGAAGTGCATGAGCATTCGTGTGCCTGGGTTGTGGTTACTTTAGTGGTTAAGTTGGGCTGGGTAAATGCATACACTTCGCAAGTTCTCTGGCATTTGTGAATTTCCTTACTAGTTTTATCGTCACCGAGTTAAAGTTTCATTGTGTATTTTTAAGTGGATGTTTGCCACTTTACCCCAGTGTTTTATGGATATCTTCAGGAACTGTCATTTATTTTCACTTTTAAGCACATTGCTTAATATACTCTTTGGGTTTTCTGAATAACAAAATACTAATGCCATAAAATGTTCAAAATCTTTTGAAAACACGTTGGTCTGTAGCCACTGACAACAAACTTAGGGTTACACTTTCTCGAATCGGTGAAGAGGTGTGGGCAGCAGGGACAGCCCCTGGAGCACCTGTGACCCTGGCCAGTTGCTCTGGAGGTGAGGAGTGCACGCCATGTGAGTCGTTCACCAGAAGGGATGTGGCTTTCGGAGCTGCTGCTTCTCACTGCCCATGGTGAGCGGTTTACTTCCATCCACAAGCACTGTCAGCGTAAGACCCACCGCT
The DNA here is from genome assembly GCF_021234435.1 of Artibeus jamaicensis. Classification (NCBI taxonomy): domain Eukaryota; kingdom Metazoa; phylum Chordata; class Mammalia; order Chiroptera; family Phyllostomidae; genus Artibeus; species Artibeus jamaicensis. Next base: position 39,274,773 of record NW_026521486.1, read on the forward strand.
GCATGTCTACAGCCTCGTGGTAACAAGTTTAGAATATGAGTTCTTGGTCTGCTGAGGACGAGCTGCTTTCTGATTCTCACCATCTTGGTCTGTCACAGTGGGGAAAGGTGCTGGGTTTCAGTGAGCTCCGAGATTTCTCCCAGCTTTTCAAACTCTTTGATGGCTTGATGCTTTTCAGCCTGTCTGTACAACTTTAAGATTTACTAAATGACAAGTTTATATTTGTGTTTGTAAATATGTAAAGCTACCCTTATTCAGAGCTGTTTCTTATAAAAGCATTACGTATATAGATAACCAATCAGAAACTCCGAAGTACTTGGAGTGATTCAAATTCCTAACAGTGTGAGTAGGCAGCAAATCGACCCACCTCCAGTTCAGTGCAGATAGTCAGTTTCTGTCTCCTCCTCTGACACATGACGCTGGAATGCTGCCTGACCTGACTTAGTTCGAACACGTGGACTACAGAGCTAACAACCAGCTGTTAAATCTCACATTTTTCTTCCTGTGTGTGTTATTGCCACATTATTTCTAACCTCTAAACTGAGTCTTTCTGTTTGCTTTTGGAATGCAGATTTGTAGCCCATTTTTTTGAACTTAAGTGTATTTGGTCACTGTGGTCCATTTGGCCCATGAGGTGTCTGCACTGGTAGGATCATCTTATTTTTAACTCCCTCATTTTACAGAGAGGAATCTGAGGCCCATAATGATTAAGTAAGTTGTCCAGGTTCACAAAACTTGAATTGCAGAAACAGCTAACGTTGGGTATTGCATGTCGAATGCCAAGATGTGGGGTAAGGTCAACTGACTTCCTGCATCGTTGCCCTCATAAGGTGCAGAGCTGTGGGTGCCACCCCAAGTCTCACAGACAGGCTTTCAGGGATTCGATGTGAAGGAGGCGCTGAGGATGCTGTCTTGCTGGTGCTGCCACGTCCACCTGTCTGTGGGGTTGAAGCTGTTCACATTCTGCGTGACTCTTAAAAGTAGACTTACTGAAAATTGCCCTCTCCCACAATTCCTTATTGCCACGGTTCCAAGAAATGCTTAGAATGAGTTGATTTTGAGGGTTAGTAACATTTTGCCTTGCTGTGTTAAGTATAGAACTACAGGATGTGAAGCCTACAAAGTGTGCATGTGGACGATGTCCTCGCCCAAAAGTGATATACAGGAATTCTCGCTATAGGAATAGCCATATATTTGATGGTCAGAGGCTGTTTCTTCCGAGATGCGTCCTCTTCTATTTGTATAATTGCTCCCATGCCTTCCTGTACGTTGAAAAGGCAGACTTTCTATAAGCTGGCAGCGAACGCGTCCGTGTAGGCAGCGGCAGATCTTTGGAACAGATTGGTGTAAAGTACTTAATTCTTTCTCACTCCATTTAAGCCCAGGAATGGCTTATGAGGGTGTCTGGCAATACCTTATTCTGAGAAAAGTTCCATATTTTACGAATAACCCCCACTCCCGTGGGGCTAATTGTTCTGTGGTAACAAACGTTTTGAGTTACTAACTTCCCCTATAAAGTGTTTCCTTCTTTTCTTCCTTCTTGTCTGCTTAAATCCTGTGTTCTTTACCTTTTTTTTTTTTAACCGATTTCCAGGTTCTGAACTCATGTTAATGAAGTTATGTGACAAGATATGTTCCCATAAGGCAAACAGATAGAATCTCTTGGGTTTTTTAGATCCCCATTATACATTGCTGGATGTTTATTTTCGTATAATTTGAAGATCTGTAAGGATCATCTCATTTTTAACTCAGAGGAAAATCTGAGGCCCATAAAGATTAAGCAACTTGTTCAGGGTCATAAAACTTGAATTGCGGGGACAGTTAAAGCTGAGTATTGCAGGTTGAATGTAAAGCTACGGGGTAACGTCATCCGACTTCCTACGTTGTTACTCTTGGGAGGAGCAGAACACTGGGGTGTCACCCTGAAGTCCCGCAGATGTGATTTTCAGTTTGTCTCGAGGGAGAGCAGCTAAGAAAGATGATTCTCTCAATGACCAAAGTTGTAAGAAAAACATTTATAATGAGATCTGTTTCTCATTATAAATGCCTGTACCTTAAAAACTTTGATCGCCAAACAACTAGATGTTTGTGTTTTTCAGTTTTCATGTTCTCTCTCTTACACTCCTATCTATAGGGGAAGTAAAATGACGGTGAGAATATTGCTTGGTGCTTGTGGAGCCCAGAGCAGGTGCGGGTGGGGCGCTAAGGAAGGTCAGCCCGAAGAAGGAATATAGTTCCGCTCTAGGGCACACATGTCACCTGCATAGCCCATTCCTCTCGTGGGTTAATGCACCCGCTCCTGTGGACAGTGCTGGATGGACGTACAACCTGTGCTTGCCCACCTGGCCTCCCTTTCCTCTGCGCCCCTCACCCCACCGGCCTGCTCTAATTTGGGAGCACCTTGGACCACCCCACCCGCTATGGAGACATTTTTTCTTTGGTTGTTACTATCATCAGTGTTCACCTTGCATTCATTCATCAAATATTTATTCACCATTTTACTCTGCTGGGCCGCGTGACCAGTGTTGGAGGACAGGGCACAGCACACAGTGCGCAAGGTCTTCGGTGAAACTAATAAAGGGCAGAGACATAATACACAAATGAGGGAACCGTGTGGTTTCAGATAGTGACAAGTATGTGAAGACACAACACGACATGTAAGAGGGATTTGGGGGCAGCAAACTGCAGAGCGAGGCATCAGAAAACGCTGTTCTGGGAGGTCTCATATGAGCTGAGACACAAATACTAAGAATCCTGGAGTGGGAGTGTGTCGTTCTCTCCACTTTACTCCAGTGGACAGTGAGGAAAGCCTGTCGGTGGGATCATTTGTGTTCAGTTGGTGCTGCAAAACTGTACCACATGTCGCCTCTTCTTTCAGGACTTAATACTGAATGTGCTCCTTCTCACAATTAGAGTTTAATGGGCTGGCATGGGGAAGGCATTTCAGTACAGTGGTGAAGAGCACAGGCAGACCTCAAGTTAGTCCCACCTCACGTCCTGGCTACCTGGAGAGTCTACGCAAGTTACAAGACTTAATCTCTCTACACCTGTTTTCCCAACTGTTACTGATATCAAAGGAGGTGATATTCCCAAACCCATTTGGTGCTAAAGATGATGGTGATACTTGTGATGTTCTGTAAGAGGCATCAGTAATAATCCCATAAATGTTAAACTCTTTGCTACTGTTGGCAGTGAAAGCCTAGATAGTACAATAATAGTAAATAATAGTAAATAGTAAAGCCTACTATTATTTGCCTTCTCTATAGGATAAAGTTTTTCCTCTGATCTCTCCCATTTATGCTCTCCTCACTACCATTAATTCACTCACCCCCACATTAATCTATTTAACTAACTACAAAAAATCACTGAGGTATGACTGACATGCAAAAAGCTGTGCATATTTGATGCTTGCAATTTGAGTTTTGAACATAAGTATACACTTGCAAAGCCACCCCCACAGTCTATGCCATAAACATACTCGTCACCTCCTAAAGGACTTTTATGGCCATCCGCCCTTGCTACATTCTAGATGAAGAACATGATTAGACGTAACCTGTGCTCACGGTGCTCAGGTAACAACCTGTTGACCTATCAGGTGCATTCCTCTGGTTGTCGTCCCAGTGGGGGAGGGTGCAGAGGACGGAGGAGCAGGTAACTGACTGCAGGTGAGGTGGGCTGAGCATTCTAGTCTGAGGCAGTAAAAGCAGGGGGGTGAGATGGGCCTGGGAAGTGCTAGTATCTGGGTGCAGAATTTGAGGTAAGGTGGGGCAGGATTTGAGGGGGGAGATTTTGGCTTGCATTTACTGTATCCTGTAGAGAATGAAAGATCTTTGAATAGTTTTAAACATTCAAGAAATAGAACTTCAATTTTGTGGCCTAAAAAAATAACTGGCAGTTTAAATGATGCAAACATCAGACAGAACAGTATCCGAGGCAGGCCAAATTCTTCTTCTTTACCATCTTCATCTTCATCTTCATCCACAGCAGGAAGAATTTTTCTTCTGTTATCACCACCACAACAGCTAGGTCATCTTATTCTCTTTTTAATTTTTTAAAAAATATTATTTATTTATTTATCTTTAGAAGGGAAGGGAAGGGAAGGAGAGAGGGAGAGAGAAATATCAATGTATGGTGGCTTCTCATGTGTCCCCTGCTGGGAACTGGCCTGCAACCCAGGCATGTGCTCTGACTGAGAATCGAACCACAATCCTTTGGTTCACAGGCCCGTGCTCAATCTACTGAGCTACACCAGTCAGGGCTCTCTTTTTAATTTTTACAAAAGTTTTAATTAATTAATTTATTTATAGAGATATGGAAATGGAGGGAGAAAGAGAGGGAGAGAAGTGTTGCCCCCAACGTTGTGGACCTGGCCCAAAACTCAGACATGTGCACTGACTGGGAATCAAACCGTTGACCTTTTGTTTCACAGGCTGGTGCTCAATCTAGCCACACCAACCAGGGCTTATTCTTGATATTAAGGTTCTAAAATCAGAGCATCAAGTAAAACTTGCGTAGTCACAAAAGTCCTTGAGAAATCCCTTAGAAAGGCATAGTTTTAGACATCAACTCTCTAAGTCCCACCCAAGGTCCATTTTCTTCCAGAGTTGGAAGGGGTTGCTGCTTCTGTGCTTGGGCATGAGATGAAATAATCACTTTGTTTTCATTTGGTGTCACGCTGTCTGAAATATAAAGGAGCAGCAGGTTCATGGTCTCTGTTGCATTCCTACTACAGGGCACATGAGCACTGGGCTCAAGTTGCCTGAACGACTTAAACTATTGCACCTGTGTTTGTGAGCTGTTCTCTATGTCTGCAGAGCACATTACAGTTCAATTTGAGCAAGTTTAAATGCATTTCTAGTATAACTCTATAATTGCCATGAACAGTTTTAGTGTTTTCTATGTGTCAGACAATGCAAAGTACATTGGTCATCTCATTAATCTTTAACATTTGAATTTATTCTTATTGAACACATAAAACTCTTGCTGTGAGATATTCAAGTCATAGTATGTTCAAGTTCACTAATAATTAAATGTTGAGCTGAAATAAAAACCATGATCCATTTTGGCTTCAACCCTATATTTAGCAGTTATGCAAATTTTTCTTTAATTAGGAAGCCATTGCATTAACCTAGGCAAAAATATAATATGAAACTTAAATATTGCAGTAGCAGAAGTAGAGAAATGATAAAATTCCAAAGAGATGAAGAGGGAGAGTTGAGTTACTACCTTAAGAAGTTCTTAGCAATCGTCAAAGAGCAGGAACATGACATTTCACAAAGGAAGAAACACAAATGACTAATAAACGGGGAAAAGTTTTATATAACTGGCAATCAAATACAACATAAATATAGCTTTATTATTGCCAAAAATTTCTTGAATGCTTATATTTTGGGTTGGCATCCTTTTATACTTCTGATGACAATGTAAATTGATATAACTTTTTGGAAAACAATTTGACAATATGTATCGGGCTGGCCAAAAAGTTCTTTTGGTTTTTTTTCCTTAAGACGGCTCTAGTGGTACTTAGTTGTCTTTAATTTCATTTGAAACAATTTTGTTAGATTGTATTGAGGCAGCTGTCATATCAGTGTGAATTTTGAAAAACCCTACAAAAATTGGTGAATTTTTGTGTAGCCATTTTAATATTGAAGATAGCAGAAAATAAGCAGCTTTTTTTTGGCAAATTATTCTTTATCATCTTAAGAAAAGTAAAAACTCAACTGGAATGCAAAAAAAGATTTATGCAGTGTATGAAGAAGGTGCTGTGACTGATCGAGCATGTCAAAAGTGGTTTGTGAAGTCTCATGATGGAGATTTCTCACTGGACATGCTCCTTGGTCGGGTAAGCCAGTTGAAGTTGATAGTGATCAAATTGAGACATTAATTGAGAACGAGCAACATTATGCCCTGGGGGAGATAGCCGATATGCTCAAATTATCCAAATCAATAAAGTTATTTGTGAAAATGAAAAATATCTTTTATAGAAAAAACAATATGAACTTTTTGGTCAACCCAATATTATCTTAGTATTTTGTTCTAATGACTAAAGGAACCCCACTAACAGAGAAAAGAGAAATGCATAGAAACAATAAAAAGGTAATCTTCTAGAGCCAAGGGGCCAGTCAGCTCATCTGGCCTCGCTGGAGCCTGAGCCGGCATTGGCATCCTCTCCTCAAACTGGCTGCTTCTGCATCTCCGTGTGATGGCAGAGATCATGCCCACCCCACATCTCAATTACCACAAACCAAGGACCTTTTATTTTACTGGTGTGTGTGTGTATTGTTTTCTTGCCTGAGTAATACTAAAAGTAATTCTTTCTGTTCATTAGAAAAAGGCATAGCTCCTTCAAGAGTAAGCTGATCTCAAAGTTAAAACGTAGTTTAGTATTTTCTGTGAAGCTAATTTTCCTTTAAAAAAATTGGAATAGGCCTAAAAATACTGCTGTAAAAGTGATGGATAATATAGCTCTTCCTTGATTTATTTTTCTGTTTTCTGATCACTGTGTACATGGAATCTCTTCTGTGATGAACAACTTCTAGACTAAGTTTGATGAGCACATCGTAACCTCAAGGGCCTGGGCACCCTGAGGATTCTGAGTGGAGTGTTCACGACTTCACACTCTCTTAGCCTTAGCCTTTAGGTGTCTGTTGCTTCTATAGCATCTAGGACTCCTTGGCCTCTATTAAAGTTTGTCTTCTTGTCATAGAAAATTGTCAGAGTAGTAGTTTGTTGCAGTAGTAGTTTGTCAAGGCCCTAGGAGCTGAAAAGGGTAATGAATGTGGCTGAAGGGAAATGAGCTACGGGTAAGGCAGTCAGGACTTGCTAAAAAATTCCCAGGTGCCTAGCCATGTGCCATATACACCATATTGAGTACCAAGCAGGGGCTCAATAATTCTTTGTAAATAAACGGGTAAAGCAATTTAGAAGAGGGATCTCAAGTTGCTAGTTTTCTTTGACCTATCCAATGCTTTTGAGTTTTAAAATTTAAATAAAAAAAGAAATCATTCTCCAGTTTGCCACCAGTAACTCTTAATTGACCCATTTGTGTGATCGGCCTGGATACGAAACACATTAGCCTTTGCTGCCCTGTGTAGAGGGTGAAGATGCCCTGTGCTCCACCGACAGTGAGCTGTTTACTAATATAAGACTGTTTATCTTGATTTCTGCTAGTGACTACCGTGTAACCTAAAGTTTTAAAAGGCTATATGGATATTTTATAATTCTCAGTGTAATATTGAAAACCTGTCTTGTTCCATCATTTTTGGCAAAGTTCACAATATATTGATTGCTAGAATAATAATTAGAAAATTTCAAGCAAACCAGTTTATAATTTATCAAGTACCCATTATCAGTTAAGGCCCCTGGGTAGAAATGGGATTAAAAAAATTAGTTCCTTTTTAATCCTTATCTTATCTCCTACCAGAAAGGCAGTAACTGAGATAAAATTGTCTAAAAGTATACTGAAATCTGGATCCACTGTGGATTTCTTCCTTTGGAACTTTATTCCAGGAACATAGTTTTGAGATTGATCCAAAAAGGGAAGTCCATGATGAAGTGTGCAGACATCTGTGGGACAAAAGGCAAGAAGTAGGTACAGTGGCTGATTGGCAAAGAGGATGATGGCGTTGGTTGTATTTAGGGTATCTTTTCTTTCCACATTTGGAGTTTGTCCTTGAAGAATATCTGGGCCCACACCAAAGGCCTAAGCAGCTGTTGGGACTCCAGTAAGCTGTGTGTGCATTAGGGTTGGGGGGGCGGAGGGGCTAGAAGGAAGGCAGGCAGGCAGGCATTAAAAGCAATCTGCATGAAGCAGCTGATGAGAGAGAAGTTTCTTTTTCCTCTCAAGTTAGTAGCAAACTTGGATGTGCCTTACCCTTTGTCTGACCTGGCAAGGGCACAGCCTAAGCTTTATTTTCCTAAAGCCTCAGAGGAGCCTTTTCTGGAAGCTACATGATTATTTCAAAGTTGGAAAAAATAATAGTTAGGTTCCTGTGGAAACTTATGAAAAGAAAACATTTTTCTTGACTTCTCAAAACCAGTGATTGATAGAGGGAACATAGTTGGGAACACACTTTGAAAGCCAAGTGGCAAGAGATGAGGCTGGAAAGGTAAGTAGGGGACAGAGCATTCAGGCCTCACATGGAGTTCGGACTTCACTCTAAGGGCAGCAAGTGGCCACTGAGGATACCAGCTGGTGAGGGAGGAACATTTCTGCTGACCATAATGAGGTTTGCACATCTGCCTCAGGTTTCCTCACTGCAGACCTGAAATAAGATTCCCCCCATCTTTAGCTGCTTAATGAAATTTCACTTATTCTTCAAGGTAAAGTTCAGACTTCCCTTCTTGACTAAAGGAGATAGCTTCCGGACATATGGAAGTGAGAACATGAAGCTGAAAACAGAGATTGGTACTGAAAATAGATGTTTCAGAATCCACCTGCATGGTGGAGGGGTTCAGCCCCGGAGTGAGTCAGTGGTCCAGCATAGTAGATACTGAAGGAAGAGGAGAATGCAAATCAGCAGCAGTACAGGCACTCGGGGGTCTCTGACAGGGAGTTCATGAGCACGGGCAAACAGATTGGGGCACAGCAGAGGCAGCATGGCTGGGCCGCATAAATCAATGGCAGAAAATGTTCCAGCTGCAGTCATTTTTATTGTGGTAAAGAAATTTACCATTGTAGCCATTTGTTAGGTCTACAGTTCTGTGACATTAGTACCTTCCCTTGTTCTATCCCCATCACCACCATTCATCTCTGAAACCCTTCCATCTTCCTTTACTGAAAAGTCCTTGCCCATTAAAATGTTGTTGTCTTTTTTTAAAATTTATTTAATTATTTTTCAAGTACAGTTTTCTGTTTTTTACTCCCATCCCAGCCCACCCCCCCAGTGCTCCCCACCTGCCTCCCATTTCTATCCCACTTAGTTGTTGTCCATGTGTCCTTTATACTAGTTCCTGTAAATCCTTCCCCTTTTTCCCCTGAAATTCCCTCCCCTCTCCCCTCTGGTCATAGACTCCCTGTTTTCTATTTCAGTGTCTTTGTTTTTATTTTGCTTGCTTGCTTGTTTTGTTGTTTAGCTTCCTGTTAAAGGTGAAATCATATGGTATTTGATTCAACACCTGGCTTATTTCACTTAGCATAATACTTTCCAGTTCCATCCATGCTGTTGCAAAGGGTAGGAGCTCCTTCTTTCTTTCTGCATAGAATTCCATTGTATATATGTACCATAATTTTTTGATCCATTCATTTACTGACGAGCACCTAGGTTGCTTCCAGCCCTTGGCTATTGTAAGTTGTGCTGCTATGAACATTGGGGTGCATAGGTTCTTTTGGATTGGTGTTTTAGGTTTCTTAAGATATAATCCTAGCAGTGGAATTGCTGGATCAAAAGGCAGGTCAATTTTTATTTTTCTGAGAAAATTCCATACTGTTTTCCATAATGGTTGTACCAGTCTGCAATCCCACCAACAGTGAACTAAGGTCCCCTTTTACCCACACCCTCTCCAACACTTGTTGTTTGTTGCTTTGTTTATGATGGCCATTCTGACTGGTGTAAAGTGGTATCTCATTGTGGTTTTAATTTGCATCTCTCTGATAGCTAGTGATATTGAGCATCTTTTCATGTGTCCCTGGATCTTCTGTATGTCCTCCTTGGAGAAATGTCTATTTAAGTCCTTTTCCCATTTTTTAATTGGGTTGCTTGTCTTCTTAGAGTGGAGTCGTGTAAGTTCTTTGTATATTTGGAGATTAAACCCTTGTCTGAGGTATCATTGGCAAATATGTTTTCCCATACAGTTGGATCTCTTTTTACTTTAATACTGTTTTCTTTAGCCATGCAAAAGCTTTTAATTTTTATGAGATCCCATTTGTTTATTCTTTCCTTTATGTCCTTTTCTCTGGGGGACATATCAGTAAAAAAGTTGCTGTGTGAAATAACTGAGATTTTCTTGCCAATGTTCTCCTCTAGGACTTTAATGGTGTCATGGCTTATATATAAGTCTTTTATCCACCTTGAATTAATTTTGGTGTATGGTGTAAGTTGGTGCTCGAGTTTCATTTTTTTTTTTTTTTTTTGCACATAGCTGTCCAGTTCTCCCAACACCATTTGTTGAAAAGGCTATTATTAGTCCATTTTATGTTGCTGCCCCCTTTATCGAATATTAATTGGCCAAAATGTTGCTGTCTTAATTGGCTCACAATACATGGCCACCTCACACTACATCCCTATATGTGGACATTGTCATGATAGGGATAGATGAAAGAGAGGCAGCTGAAGGCCACTAAATTGCTGGAGAAAGCATCTGTAAAGAGTGACCCTGCTGTGAGGTGGGAGAAGCAGAGTGACTGACAGGAGGGGAGTGAGCAGAGAAATGAACATCTGTCATTTGCCCAGCATAATGTTAAGTGCTCTGTATATGCTCTTTAATGAAGCTCTTATGAAAGCTAAGAATGGGTTCACTTAAGAGTTTTGAGCAGGACAGTGATAAATCTAGGTGGTAGCAAGATGAAAATTGTATTTTAAATCTCTGAATTAACTACTCAGTGATGTGAATGTGATTTACTTACAGGAAATACATGGGTCTTTCAGTGTAGGGTAGTTATTTGACATTCATCATGTAGAATCCAAAGAAGTTCCCTAAAAATAATAATGGTCATAATGAAAGAAGAAACAAATACCATATTTATCCATCAATTTTGTTTTTGCTTCGAATTTATGTAATGTCAGTTACCCTGGGTTAGTATAAAAACAAAATTAGATAAAAGGCACACCAGACCTAGAGAAAAGTGGACCATGATGAGGGGGAATGCCAAAACGGAAGGAATATCTCCAACTAAAACTGTGTTTGCCCCTGAACTGTGTACGTAAACAAATGAAATGAGTGGTGTGGTTCAGGGTGTCGTACAGATACGGTCGGGCACCCTATAAATCAGGGCATGGGAGTCAGTTCCATCCCTGAGGTTAGGAAAGAGTCATTTTATTTTCTGGGATTATATACTCTTTATGAGAAGAGAATCATTGAAGTCAGATAACATGTGGGATACAAGGTTTCTTCTCCTACATCATGTATACAAACTATTCCTAGTCACATGTCATAGAAAGATGTGTAGCTTTCCATGGGCTTCTGAAGTAATAATGGAGTAATGGAATTGACCTAGAACCCAGAATGGGCAGCAGTTTAAGACTGTGTTGTTTTCCCTCTAGAGTCACTATGTACTTTAACTGTACTATGTGGTTAGGACTTTGACTGAACATCTTACTAAAAAATTAATATAACAATTTACATGCTTAAATTTAAATGTAAGTACATTTAAATTTAAGAATAGAGATTCAGGAATAATAGATTTGCTTTGAAGATCTGTATAAAAATAGTTTGGTTCAAAAATATTCAAGCAACAGGATTTACCTGGCATGTATTCAAGAATTTCCAGGCCTCACTTCATAAGGCTTGCAGACATGCAAAATGAAAATTATGCATCAGTTGGTTGTCTTTTTTAAAAAAAGTTAAACTGTGTTCTTTAAGCCAATAGGGAATTTTAATACCAAATCGCTTTTTAATTTGATTAGGTTGTTATTAGAAGATAAAAGAGTGCGAAATAGGTTGCGAGTCAGATGAGTTTCGTTCTATGAAAGTGGAGAGTGCCTTTCAGTCAAACAGCATTGGAGCATCCGTCTGAGGGCTTTGCTCAGAAGCACCTCAATTATTTTTCCTGCTTCTTGCTCTATCTGCACCAAGTAAAATATTAACATTCACTGGGTATAATCATCCCATTACTACCAAACGGTATATTAGTAAATAATGATCAAAGCCAGCTTTGCCATTTGTATGTGGAAGTTTTCAATGACGTGACAAACGGAGTGCCAGGTCGCTTGAGATACAAACTGTGGCGCAGAGAACTAAGTCCCCTCCCTTCATGCCACCTGTTTAAAACATTGTAGATTAACACAGTTTAATTCAGGAAGCACAAGTGGCAAATTTTTCTTTTAGAATATTTCCATCGGAACTGGTATAAACTATTGAAAATAGTACAGATAGCCTTTAATAAAAAGTAAACTAAGTTCAGTATAGTGGAAAAACAAGTGGACATGATATAGCATGTGAATGTTTGGCGGGACTTTCTAAATTCTTTATTCGACAGAATTTGTGTAACTAGCAATCAGGTCTTTTAACTACTTTCACCTCGTTCGCCCAGTCCCCTAATCTCCTCCCCTCCTTTCTGTGGGTTACGTGAACCCTCCTGTTGTAATCGAGTCTCGGCTGCTGTTGACCTGGCCATGTGTGGGGTCAGCTGTCAGACTGGCTGACTGCGAGGATTACCCCAACCACAGCATAAAAGCTTCTGTGCAGGTACTAACCACACACAGCAGAGTTTGCCTCAACAAAGTCTGGTGTGTGCTGGGATCTCCCTTTGGATGTGTTGCTTGTGAAGCTGATTGTATGCTGCTCTGATGTCGTTGTAAGCTCGTCACTGGGTGTTTTGGTTCTGGGGCCTCTTGGGAGGGAGTCTCGTGCAGAGCAGTGTCATAAGCTGCCTGTGACTGGCCCTGGGTAACCTGTGTGGAGATACAAAGCAGTCTGCAATTTGTGGTTGCCTCTGTTGGGCCTGGGTGTGCCTGGGAAGGATCAAGCTGCCACCAAGGCTGGTTTCCATTAGCACCAAACACCAAAGCAGGTCAGCAAAAGGCCCAAGGCACCCTGAGATCCATCTCCATCTGCCTCTGCCTGTTGGCTGTTAGGTGAGACTCACTGAAAGAGCCTCTGGTAGTAAGCAGATGGTATGAGGTAGGTTCTCAGTGACTCACCAGTAGGCAGCAAATGGTGTTTGCCACACTGATACAGATTCAAACTTGGTGTCTGTGCTGGGTCTGAGGCCGCTCAGCCAAAGTCCCAGGGTTCACCAGGGCTGGCTTCCTCTTGCTGGGTGCCCACAGACCATTGTGGTGCACAAAGCAGGGAGTCATCATGGGGAGGCCAGCAGAGATTCTCAGGCCCAAACAGACCAAGATTTGGCTGTGTGCAGGAGGTCTCTGCTGCACCAGCCAGGCAAGTGAGAGAAAAATGGCCCCTGTCCTTGAGTCACACCACTCAATCTCCCCCAGATTCTGCCCAGACCTTCTGCCTTCTGGAGAGTCCAAGCTGGGCATGGTAGGGCTGCCAGGAGTTGGGAGGGTGGGGCTAATGGAGCTCCTTGAGGATGTGGCTCTAGTCAGGCTCTTGGGAAGATGAGGAGGCAATGGCCCTTGCCCCAGGTCACTGCGAACATCTAAGTCTTCCTGAACTTCTACACCAGGGCCCAGGCAGCTGATTCCTCTGAAGGACCAAGAAAGATGATGTCTGCAGTGTGGGAGAGGAACTCAGCACAGTGACTCCGGTATCTATACCTGTTTCTCTGAGCTACCCTCCCCAACCAAGGGTGAGTGTCGGAGAATGAGACTTTGTGTGCTGGCCCTTTAAGAGGGTATCTGGGTTTCTAGCAGTCTCTTCTCTCTCCCCGGCCAGCAGCATCCCTGCAGATTTGCGCAATCAGATGTTCTATTAGCTTCTACACCTAGCTCTGGTGCTCTGGGCTCAGGAACTGGTGTGGGGTTGAGATGCTGCACTCCACAGAGGAGTCTTCATGTCTCAGGTGGACCTAGCTAATGAGGTTCTTGGTGATCGTGGACAAAGAATTGAACCGAACACCCAGAGAGTTTATAGTAGAAAGAGGGAGGGCAGATTTATTAAGTGATAGTACACTCTACAAAAAATGGGAGTGGGCCAACTCTGAGCAGAGATTGACTTCAGGGGCTGGAGGGATTCTATTCTTATGGGGCGGATCTTTCCTCTCTAGTTTTTATTGCACATGTACAAGTAATTATACTACTTTTGTAAAAATTTTATTTATTTTTTAGAGAGGAAGGGAGGGAGAAAGAGAAGGAGAGAAACATCAATGTGTGGTTGCCTCTCATGAGGCCTTTACTGGGGGACTTGGCCTGCAACCTAGGCATGTGCTCTGACTGGGAATTGAACTGGCGACCCTTTGGTTCGCAGCCCACACTCAGTCCTCTGAGCTACGCCAGCCAGGGTGTAATTATACTACTTTAAAGCCACTGTGCATGTGGTCTCCCATGATTTTCCTTGATTGGCCACTGGATAAGAGGGTCACAAAATGTTAATTTATTATAATGCCATTATAATGAAGCAGGGGTCATGTAGCATCTTTTTCGAAGGTACATTGACGAGTCACCATGATTCAGTGCTTTTCCAGAAAGCAGGAACAACTGGTCTTAGAACAGGGTCTCTGTCCTGTATCTCGATGTCCTTTATCTTAGCCTTGGGGCATCTCCAGAGTTTCCTCCTTCCTGACCATCTCCTGCCTCATTTGTAGCTGAGATATTTCTCTGGATTCTCAGCCATGGCACATGGGGCAGGTCAGCCCTTTTCGCATCTCTGCCCTTCTTACTGATCTCCATGCGGCTTCTGTAAATCCTTGGTTATAAGACTTCTAATCAGCTACTCTTCTGTTGGTTATTCAGGTCAATTGGTTTATATATAGTTGTGATTCCAGTTTGTTCTTGAGATGAAGTGAGAGTAACTTTACTTGGCCACTATCTTGGATCTCTTTCCTTCTTACTTTTCAATAATAGTTAACAGTCATGATGTAGCTTCTTCTTTATATCCTAGGTTATAGGAATTTCTTTTTTTTAATTTAATAATATATTTTATTGATTATGCCATCACAGTTTTCCCATTTCCCCCTCTTCATTCCCCTCCACCCTGCCCTCCCATCCACATTCCCCCCCCTTAGTTCACGTCCATGTGTCATAAGTTCTTTAGCTTCTACATTTCCCACACTACCCTTGCCCTCCCCCTGTCTATTTTCTCCCCACCATCTATGCTACTTATTTTCTGTACCTTCTCCCCCCTTCTCCTACTCCCCTGTTGCTAACCCTCCATGTGATCTCTCCATTTCTGTGGTTCCGCTCCTGATCTAGCTGTCCTCTTAGTGTGCTTTTGTTTTAGGTGTGGTTGTTAATAACTGTGAGTTTGCTGTCCTTTCACTGTTCCTATATTTTATCTTCTTTTCCTTAGATAAGTCCCTTTAACATTTTATATAATAAGGGCTTGGTGATGATGAACTCCTTGAACTTGACCTTATCTGAAAAACACTTTATCTGCCCTTCCATCTTAAATGAAAGCTTTGCTGGATAGAGCAATCTTGGGTGGAGGTCCTTGCATTTCATGACTTGGATTTCCAGCCCCTTTTTGCCTGTAAGGTGTCTTTTGAGGAATCAGCTGACAGTTTGATGGGAACTCCTTTGTAGGTGACTGTCCCCTTAGCTCTTGCTGCTTCTAGAATTCTCTCCTTCATTTTAATATTGGGTAAGTAATGATGATGTGCCTTGGTATGTTCCTTCTTGGGTCCACCTTCTTTGGGACTCTCTGAGCTTCCTGGATTTCCTGGGAGTCTATTTCCTTTGCCAGATTGGGGAAGTTCTCCTTTATTATTTGGTCAAATAAGTTTTCCACTTATTGCTCTTCCTCTTCCCCTTCTGGTACCCTGTAGTATACCACTCTGCCTAGTTTTAGGAATTGTATGTCTACCCCTTGTGGCTAAGGGTGAGGGACGACCTTTGGAATGCCAGCCACAGGAGACAAAGCCTGTCTCTGGTAGCAAACGCTGCCTCAGTTCCTCTCCCTGCCCCCAAAGCTTGGTCGGAAGTCAATGACGGGTAAGACCCCTCACAGCGGGGGGCAACCTAAGCCAGCCTCCATCACTTGGGAGGCCTTCATGGAAGGACTCAGGGGGCTGCAACAAAGAGCAATGGACTCTCGCCCCTCGGCTTTGTCAAAGCCCGAGTCCCCATGTTCTCTGGGAGAAGCGCTTCCTGGCTCTAATCCCCTTAAGCCTGAATACCTGTTGAGGAAGGGTTCAGCTCCTTGCCTTGCTAGAGCCTGTCCTGGGGGAAAATCTGTCATCACAAAGACTTGCTGGTTAACCTGTGAAATCTGCTCTGCTAAGAGTGCTTTCATTCATATGATAAGGGTCCCAGAGGAAATGAGTTTGTCTCTCAAAGTTTCTGCAACTCTCTTCCTGACAGACACTGACTCAGATCTCTTTGTAATGTTATCTACTGTTTGGTCCTTCTCACCCTGTATTCCTGTGTATTACAACCCGATAAAAGGCTATGGAGGAGGGCGCTCGGGGCCTTTTTCTCCTCAGAGAAACTGGCCACTGCTGGCCTCTTTCTCCCCAGAGAAACTGGCCACAGCCCACTCCTCCTCCCCTAAACAGATCTCATCTTCTCTTGGCTATATTTACTCATTTACGTGTGTCTGTGGCACTGGGGGGACTCGCGGAGAGGTTGCCCCCACAGTACCCCTATAATTCGGATGTTGGAATATTGAAAGATGTCCTGGAGGTTCCTAAGCCTCTCCTCATTTTTTTGAATTCTGATTTCTCCATTCTTTTCTGTTTGATTATTTCTTACTTCCTTCTGGTCCACTCCATTGATTTGAGTCCCAGTTTTCTTCCCATCACTATTGGACCCCTGTGCATTTTCCTTCATTTCACTTAGTGTAGCCTTCATTTGTTCATCTAATTTGTGACCAAAATCAACCAGTTCTGTGAGCATCCTGATCACCAGTGTTTTGAACTGTGCATCTGATAGGTTGTCTGTCTCTTGGTTGCTTAAGAGTATTGGCTCTGGGGCTTTGATTTGTTCTTCTGTTTGAGCCATAATTTTTTGGACAGGTTGTGCCTGTAATGTAGTGAGGGGCAGAGCCCTAGGTGTTCACCATGGCAGGGCGACCCAGTTGCTGGGTTGTGATGCTGCATGTGGGGGTGGGGTCAGAGAGGGAACAATGGCACTTGTTCCACTTTCTCTTGGATTTCAGTCTCTTCTGCGGCTTCCCACAAGCAAATTGGGCCCTTCTGGGGCTTGTTCCAGGGGGGGTGGGCTTGTGTACATTCTAGGACCCTGTGGGTCTCTCCAACAAACTCTCCTGTGAGGCTGGGCATCTCTCCCAGCACCTTTTCAATTGGTGCTTTTATGCTTTATTTTCCGGTGCTGGGGCTTTGGGTTGTGCAGTCTGTCTCACTGCCCGTTTTTGCCTGGTTTTGCCTGGTTTATCTGTGTGCGAATGTGTGACTGTGGTCAGCCAGCCACCTTGTGTGCCTCACTGGGTCTGCTTGTTTCCTCCCCACACCCGGCATCTGCTGGCCCCATGCCGCCTGCATTCCTGGGTCTGCCAACCGAAGCCTTTTCCTGCCACAGCCCCTGTCCCCTGGCCACTGACTCTGTCCTTCTTATGGGTCTGATAACAGTCTTCTGTACAGTTCAATTTTCTGTCTGTTCTGTTAGTGTGTTTGTTTCTAAATCTTTGTTGTCCTTAAGTTTGGTTGTTCAAAGAGGCACAGTGTTTCCATGTACACGTCCATCTTGGCCAGAAGTCAGGTTATAGGAACTTCGTTCCACTCATTTTCATATGGTTCTTCAGTGTGATTATTCTATGATTTAGTTGTAATTTGGATGAGATCATGGGAGGAGGCGAGCATAATGTTTACCTATTCTGACATTTTGACTGGAAGTCTGTCATCATTTTTTTAAATCACAGGAATCAGATATAGTGAACTAGTGATTATCTGTACTATTGATGAGAAAGGCAATCGATATACCAGAAATTATTTAGTTTTGAATTTATACTACCCAAGGCAAACCATTCATTTAGTAGCGTCTTGATTTTTTTAAAGAGTAAATTACTTTTATTTGCTGCTCATTTTTTTAAATTTAAGAGGTAATTCATATACTGTAAAATTCACCCTCTTTAGGATATAGTTTTGATTTTTTGAGAAATGCATACAGTCATGTAACCACCACCACAATGAAGAGACAGAGCAGTCCATTAGCTTTACAAATTCCAACGTGCACTTTTGTGAGCAATCGGTCCCTTCCCATACCCCCAGCAACCTCAGGTCTGTTTCATTCCTCTACAGGCTTACCTTTTCAGAATGTAACATGGAATCATATCTGTGTACCCTTTTAAGTTGGCTTCTTTCTAACACACATGAGTGCCCTTAACTCATTGTTTGTTACTGCTGAGTGCTATGCCTATGTATAGATTTAACATATCCATTTGCTAGTTGAAGGACAATTGGGTATTTCCAGGTTTTCGTGATTGTGCATAAAGCATCTGTAAACATTCACATACAGGCTTTTTGTGTGAATGGTGGTGTTCATTTCATCTGGGTAAGTACCTGGGAGTGTCATTGCTGGGTCATAAGGACATGCACGTTTAAGTTTATGAGAAACGGCCATGGCTACTTGTGAGGAGCCTAGATTTTTTGTAGTCATGAGTTGGTGGTAGATGCTGAATACAATTGCAGATCATCTACTTGTGGACAGTGAGGGTCAATGGTAATAGTGATAGTTTATCTTAATTAAAACTTTCTAGCTGTAAAGCATGTTTTGTTTTTTTCTAGTTTTATCCATAAAGATTCAAAAGTGGATTCTATCTTAATTTATTGTGTAAAAGTGAATTAAATTTCTCAGAAGTTATTTTACTAGTGTAATTGGCAAAGATTTTTAACCTCTGAAACTTAGTAGTCCCTTCTGCAAAAGGCTAATAAATGATTGTTCCTTGCCTTACCTACCTGTGTCATTCCTCTTACAGAGAGGGGTTCTCTGCTGTAAAATAGTGACGAGTTATTATTACCTTGCAGTGGGGATTTAATGAAATGCTTCATGAAAAGTGCTTAACGTGGCACCTGGCACAAAGTAAGCATTAGCTATAAAAAAAACAAATGGGATCTGTGTGAAAACCAAACCCGAGATTATAATTTAAACATTGCTATCAAAGCCCAGGAAGTACAGGAGTTCGGCCATTTTTACGACAGGGAAGCGTTCTGCTTTTTACATTACTGAAATTTGCCAAGGTTAAGTGGCCTTGGAATCAAATGTAAACAGTTTTTCTGCAAGAGTGAAAAATTTTTTTAATCCCCACCTGAGAATACATTTATTTTATATTGATTTGAGACAGAGAGACAGAGGGACAGAGAGACATTGATCAGCTGTCTCCTGTATGTGGCCCAACTGTGATTAAACCTGCGACTTAGTTATGTGCCGAGAATTGAACCCACAGCCTTTTGGTGTATGGGATGATGCTTCAACCAACTGAGCCACCCAGCCAGGGTCTGCCTCAGTAAAATTGAAACACATGGGTAGAGTTTGCTAAGGGAATAAAAGACATTCAGTTTTCTTCTTTTTCTTTGACTCCTTTTCTCTGAAGTCTGTTTTTCAGATTAGTTTTAAAACCTATTCATGTCTAATATGCAAACAAATTTATTAAGAATTATGAAGTCGATGATGAACCAGCAATTCCACTTCGGGGTATCTATCAGAAGAAACCACAAACACTAATTCAGAAAGATACATGCAGTGCACTCCTGTGCCCACTGCAGCCAGCATTAGCCTTATTTACAGCAGCTAAGATATGGACGCCATGCAAGTGCCCATCACTACACAAGTGGACAAAAAGTGTGGTACATTTACACAGGGAGTACTACTGTGCTGTAAAAAAAAAGGCAATCTTACCTTTCGTAAAAGCATGGATGGATCTAAAGGGTATTATGCTAAGTAAAATAAGTCAGAGAAAGACAAATGACATAATTTTAATTTATATGTGGAATCTAATGAATAAAGTAAACAAACAGTAGAAGCAGACTCATAGATACAGAGAACAAACTAATGGTTGCCAGGGGTGCTGGGGGGCTGGGTAAAATAGGTGAAGGGATTAAGAAGTACAACTTTGTGGTTACAGTACAGTTATAGGGATGTAAGCTACAGCACAGGAAATGCAGCCAATAATATTGTAACAACTATGAGTGGTGCCAGGTGGGTACTGGAAACGTGGAGGGAATCACTTTGTAAAGTATATGATTGTCTAACCACTATGCTATATACCTGAAATTAATATAAAATAATGTTGCATGTATACTGTAATTGAAAAATAAAATTAAAAAAAAGTATTGTCAAGTGGATAACCCCATTTCCTGGTGAGCCGGTAGAAGCTACAGTGCATCCTCTTTGAATTTATGCATAAGCCTCCCTCATACCTCATGCTGAGCCTTGTCCTTAGCAGCTCCAGTTCCTAAGCAGGTGCAAATGACCCAGAGCTTTAGGCCATCAGTGAGTGGGTGCAGACTTTAAACAAGCAAGCCTCTTCCTGGTGCTTCTTCTGGTGTGGTCCCTGAAATACAGTCCAGACCAGCAGTGTCAGTGACCGCTGGGACCTTGTGAGAAATATAAATTCCGCAGGAGATGGGACCAGACAGTGTGTGTTAAATGCCATACAAGTGACCTGAGTGACATCATTTTGATTTTATAAATATTTAAATTGACATTTTCTCACTTTTCAGGGCTATGAGAAAATTATCAAGTACTGATTAAGTGATATAAGTTTTCTAAGATAAGATATACAGAAAGGAGTAATAAATATTTTATGAGTTAAACAACCTTCTGAAGTAACATACAGATCTTAGTTTCTTAAGGAACTTTCATGAGTAGTATTTACTTTGCACTATTGATTCACCAAGGTCAATGACAATGGCTAAAATGGAAAGTGTTAGGCGGCAAAACAACACTTGAGATCACTTAAAAGGACATTGTAACATTTAAGCCTGTGAATCCTGATTCTGTAACCTCTGTACCCAGTTAAAGTGGAAACAAACTTTTCATGTAGGCTTTTTTAGACCGTTACTTATGGTTAAGGAATTAGTCTATAAACCATCGTATTCCCAAATGTATTTTTAGTGCATTTAGTTCCATGCGCATCCACTGTTGTTTATTTTACTGTAATATATAGCAGTCTCTCCATCCTCATACACTTGGTCTCTTGAAAGCGCAGCAACAGCCCTGCCTCTGGGAGGTGTGGCATATTATGCATGAGGCCGTCTGAGCAGGGAGGTCTAAGAATGCCTTGAAGGACAAAGCTCCGCTCAGAGCTCCTGGCTGATGTGTGTGATCGCCAGTCTACCAGAGGCTTTACAGCCAGGAGTGCGATTTTATCACATGAAGTTTAAAAGAGTGAGGCCAAGTATTTTCCTATCAAACCAGAGTGGACTAATTATCAGTATATGTGAAATCATGTCCACAGATCAAGGTAAGTAGTTTCATTTTTCTAGTGTATCTTTCTCCTCTGTTTTTTCCCCTCTTTTTCCCAGATGTGCAGGTCAGTTTATAACAGAGCACACTGAGGGACAGGGAAGTGGCAGTTTGGTTTTGTTTTAAAGTTCAGAATCAGGTTCACATTATTTTTCTGCTTTAATATTAAAAGTAGGTCCTGTGTTCATAAGGTCTGGTTTTTCTAGAAGGCTTCTTCTGGGATTGTGAAATGCAAATTTGTTTCATAGTTCTGTCCCTCTGACTCATTTTTAGTAACATTTAGAAAAGTTTGAAAGTTCAGCCACCGAAGGGAGGAAAGCAGAAAGAAAGCAAGTTTTCATTTTTCCTTCTGCTTCTGGTGTTGAACAAATCCCAGAAATGTTCACCACTGATCCTTTTCTAGTGCTGGTGCTCACTGTTCTGTTCAAACAAACACAAATGTCCCAATCTTGGCTTACCAAAGTTCAGGGAGTGGGTGTGATTTGTTTTTCCATGGAAGATAACATTGTGGAGACAGGCATGGATTTGGATTTGTTATTTTAAGTCCTTAGTAGTGTGAAGTCACTCTTTTTTCCCCTCCAATATTCTACAGTGTATTAATGAAAAATTAATTCTTTCAAAGAGGAATGAAATGCTACCATGCAGTAAAAATGCAATCATGTGACAGGAAATTTCTGCTAAAAATATTTTTAAAAACTGAAATGGGTTCCTTTTGTGTAGCTATTTTCCCATCATTTCTGCATTTTCTGAAGGATGTCCACACTGCTGAATGGGACTGCCCCTGAGAACAGGCAGTCGTCGGGGTTACCCAGACTCTCTCCCTTGTGGCGTCACTCTCTCCCTTTTTTGGCCTCTGCCGGGCGTATTTGTGTGCGAGCCCAAGGGTGGGGTTGGCTGCGGTGCTGCTGCCCACGGCTGCGTGGCCTGGGCTGGCTCTCCGTCCAGGTTCTCGCCTCTGCTGAGATTGAGTAGCCCACACCACGCCTGCTCTGGCTGCCTCCCTCGTCCGGGCAGGAGCCCCGATTCCTCTGTAGGGTCCCACCATTCTTGCATGAAGTTCAAGTTTTACGTGACTTCTCCATTGTCTACCATTGCACTCTAAATAGGAACATCTTTAATGTGGCAAAAGGGAAGTATTTCCTTTCCCTATCAGTGAGGTTCTCTCTTTCCCTGAAGCAGTGTCTGTCCCTTAATCATTCCATCTTCAACCAGTTAAGGGTGATTAGAGAATCAGTGTTTCCTCCTGGAAGGCAGCTTTGAAATGAAGGGAGAACTACTACTACTACTAGAGGTTTCTGCAATAATGTACAACTCCCTGTAGTGAGCGAGTGACCACTGCTGCAAAGATGTGGCTTTAGAAGTTCCTTTTAAGGTTTTTAAACTGAGAGGACAGTGATGTAGTGGGCACCTCCTGCCCACACTACTGGGTTAGTTTATTGCCTTTGACAAATTTTAAATATACATTTAATATATATGCTATTTGTAAAGGTTTTATCTTTTTCTGATGGCATGAAGTAACTGTCCTTATGAAAACCTATGCTCGTAGGCAAACACATGAAAATTGAACAGTGAAAAGTAGTTGGTGCTGAATGACTCAATAGGAAGTATTATTGTTCCTTCTTTGCAGGGTGATGATGTTGTCTTTCATATTTATCCAAACTGCATGTAACTTAAATTGCAATCCAAAATTAAGATTTAAAATTGGTCAACTATGCTTCAACATTAGGACATTCATTCCCCCCCTAAAAGGCCCTTCCCTTGGCACTTGTAGACTTATCCATCCCTCCCTGCCCCCACCCGCTCTGATCGATCACCTTTAGCTCTGATCGATCACCTTTACTCTGTGCTCTTCCTTCTTTATAAAACAGGGAGCTAACTTTTATTGGTCTGAAATATATTTTTAAAGGTCGTCACTGTGATTTAAATGGTTTCTGACTGGTCCCCTACCATAATACCTGTCAAGCCCTGCTTCAATCAGATTTGTCTGAAGTGGTTTTTCCTCTCATTGACTCAGGGTCTGTGCTTGGTAGCTCATAGGCTGAAGCAGGCAGAAGCAAAGCGCCTTAGACAAGATAATAGTGTTAGTCATGGAAGGTGGCCATTCTACATGGTGATTTCTAAAACCTGGCCTAGGGAAAATGACTGTTTCTTCCTCTTAAAGAATGAATGTACACAAGACTTTTTAAAAATTTAAACAAAAAATAAAAACATTCCGTCATTGTGAACTGTTTTCTTCATGTCATTATATAACTTTTTAAAAAATGTTTACGCCAAATACCTTGGTCTTTCTTGAATCTTTTTTCTTATATACATTCAATCCGTGGACAGGTCCTCCTGTAAGAGATAGTGAACTGACCCCAGCTCAGTGCCTGGTTTAAGTCGCACACAACTCTTCCTTGGATTATTTCAGCAGCTTCCTATCTACCCTTGACCTCCTGAAGTCTCCTCTCTACCCAGCAGCCTGAGGGCCCCTTTAAAAATGGAAAACAGAGCATTGTCTAGCCTCTGCGCAGGCTGGATTCCATCTCTGTCAGCGGAAAAGCCTCTGTCATCTCAGTGGTACGAGAGGCCCTACCTGTCCGGTCCTTTTAACTCTGACCTCAATGCCAGATATGCTTGTCCGTGTTTCTTCTCATCTATCCGTGCTGTTTTCCGTATTTCCCTTTGAGCACGTTGCCTGTGCTCCTGTTAGGGCTTCTGCAATTGTATCCTTTGCTAGGAATGCTAACTCCCCAAATATTTGTGTGCCTCATTCCATGTCTCTACTCCACTGCCCTCTGTTCGGGGAAGCTGTCCTTGAACTTCTTATAAATAATAGCAGCCAGTCACCCAACAGCACTCTCTATCTCCTTTCCTCAGCTTTGTTTTCTTCATAGCACTTTATAACATCTAGCATGTTATATAAATGCTATTTTGTTGTTGTGCAGTTCACTGCTGTATCTCTAGGGTTTATCCTGGGTGCTGATGTATACTGGGTACTTCATCAATATTTGCTGAATGAACACATTTCTAATATTTGGGCCTTTTTTGTTTGTAAATTTAAAGATAGAAGAGCAGGAATATAAGAAGTTAATTATAAATATTGTAGTGTTCTCCGGTTCTTCCCCTGTGTTCTCTTTTATTTATTTTATTTTTTTTGTTTCTTTTAAATATTTTATTTATTTATATTTAGACAGGGGAAGAGAGGAAAACAGACAGGGAGGGAACCATCGATGTGAGAGAGAAACAGAGAGGTTGCCTTTTTTATGTGCCCTACTGGGGACCGAACCCACAACCCAGGCATGTGCCCTGACTGGGAACTAGCAACTCTTTGCCTTGCAGGACAAGGCTCAACCAGCTGAGTCACACCAGTCAGGGCTGAATTCTTTTTTGAAGAGTAAATATTCTCCATACCTTTCTATCCTCTCTTGTTGAGCAGAGTGCGAGTAATGAGTTTCTTCTGATCACCCTGAGAAGCGAAGCTGATCACAATAATAAAGAGCTGAGCCTAGGGAGGGTGGGTAGTGAGACTGGCGGAGTACATTTACTGACCGGCTCGAGAAATGGTTTGGGCTGTGAATCACAGGGCTCTGTTGAGAGAGAAGGAAACAGATGGAAGAAGTTTTGGAGTTTGAGACAAGAAATTTGGGGAACATTTGTCTGCTTGGAGAAGATTGTAGCAAGATGAAGAAAAACTAGTTTAAGCTGTTTTGCTATGTATTAAGGGTGTGTGTTATTTTTCTCCTCCATTTAAGGCATTTAACTCTTTGAAACTCTTCTGGAGAGGTAAGCAAAGAAAGAAGCTAGAATAAAATGTAACAGTTTAGAAAGGTTTCCTTTTAATAGTTTTTATAAAGCTTGATTTGAAGGGGTAGAAAACAGGTGAATTAAAGTGTGAGAATTGTTTGTTTATTTATACTCATGCAATATTGTTAACTACTATTTGCTATATGATAATAACCTTGATCTGAATAATAATATTATTAGATCACATGACTTCTTAGAAATAGGAAATGTATTTTGAGCCTATAGTAAAAGGAAATACACAAAGTTTGAAAATGACTATTTTTGTGATTTTTATCATTATAAGCCCCCTCCTGATTATTGAAGGTGGAGTTGCCAATTGCTATGGAGTATCATCAGTTTTTCTCTTTTAACATTGTCCAACAAATTTTTTTTTCCTTGATTGACTTTTGTAAGAGTTGTTTAGAGTGTAAATTAGCAAATTGTGAATAGGAGGAATATTGAGCAAAGAAGATATTTTTGTATACCTCTCTACTCCAACATAGGCTCAGTTGTTACACACAGGACAACACTAATGAGACGTGCTCAGAGACAGAGAACATACCTGTGTTCACTATAGTCACTCCTAAAACATCCACTCTTCCTGCCTTGAAGGAAGTTTAAGTTGGTCTCTACCATAGACATCTAAAAGCAGTGACCGTGTCTGGCAAATGTCATAGAGGAGGTACCAAGTATATGTTTGGAAAATAAAAATGGGGGAGCACCTGGCCCTTTATATGATTCAAGAAAATGTCCTCCAAAAAGGTGACATTGGAACTGAACTGTGTTTAAAGCAAAACTGTCACACTAAGGGAGCCTATATATGCAAAAACACACAGAGACACACAGAAAAGAGCACAGCATGTTCCAGAAACAGAGAACTGGCCTGTGGCTAGAGCCATGGGGGTGCACGACTATGACCAGATGTGCGTGAGGGTGTATTGGCATTTTATGGCGAAGGATACTCTGTGGAAATTAGAGTAGCTTTCCTTTGGATCTTGCTGTCCCATTTAAAGGATTTTAAGGAAGCTCTGAGTAATGAGATTGGCTTTACCAGTCTTATGAACAAGATTGAATGAATAAAATAGTTAAATTTTTTCTTTGTAGGAGCCATCATATCAGACCTAAGCAAATACATATGACTTTATGTAATGCAATTTTAAAATTCAGAACTAGAAAAGTAGTTATTGGTGAACTGGCTTATTTTTCTTCCTAACTCACTTCCTCCGTCAGCCAGGGGGAAAAAATATAGGGAATAATACATAAGCTAGATGCAGTATTTGTTTTTAAGTTTGTATGACTGAAACAATCCTGTACACTGTTAGAAGCTGAACACAATACAATGGTGTTGTGCTCCTAGTCTAGAATCTAGCTGGAGGGAAAGTGTGAGGCCTGCTGGCCTGATCACACAGCAGGGAGTAAGGAAAGCAAATATCTAACGTTGGAAGATGTTAAATATTAAAATTTTAGTAAAATGGGATGTATATCATTTGTTGTGAAGGGGAGACAAAGCGAAAAGGAGGGCTGGAATATATTGAGTAGAGGATGTCACCAACAAGCCCTTTTTAGAAAGCCACCTATTTGTCACAAGTAATTTTAAAAATTGCCACGTCAAGTAGGAGCATTTTAAGGTCTACAGTCGGGTGTCCAGCCTTTTGGCATCTTTGGGCCACATGAAGAAGAGTTGTCTTGGGCCACACATGAAATACACAAACATTAACAAAAACTGATGAGCAAAAAGAAAGGTTTTAAGTGAATGTACAATTTTGTGTTGGGCCACATTCATCATGGGTTGGACACCCTGGTACTTACCTGTCACCTTTACCTAAGCAATGGCACTAGAGCAGTAAACGTTTCTCTAAGTTATAAGGAAGTTACATAACTTTCTCACATTCCAAAGTAAATAAATGCTCAGGTCAAAATTTTGGCCTTGCAACCATAATTTTACCAATGCACCCTGTTTTCTCCCAGGAGGATTAAAAAGCACTTTGCAATCGACAGAGCCTTGCTTCTCATAGCTGGGTGGGCTGATCCTGACCACACACTACAGTGACAGCACTGATGCACTTAAAATAAGTAGCGAAGGACAGGCTGGCCCCCAGGAGCTTTCTGTACCTGTTCATCTTCTCCATTATTGCCATGAAGCTAAATCCAGCCTTGAAAAGAATGGATAATGTCAGCAACTGCACAACACAGTGTTGGGGCGCAGTGAGCTGAGAAGGGTGTGTCGGCCTGTCATTGGAAGCAGGCAACGTGAAGTGCTCAGAAGCTCCCAGAAATTAATTTACAGAGAATGTTAGGCTGGGGTGTTTGGGGATCAGGTTTAGAGAAATCAAGTTTGGAAAAAGAAGCCAGAAAAGTAGTTACAAAATTCATGAAAATCAGCAAGGTCAGGAAGGATTTGCTTAGGAAAAACATGTACGTTCTTTTTCGTGGAGAGAAACAGTAGCCCGTTCTTGGTTTGTGATTAAGATAATTAAAAACAATTCTGCTTGGTTTTAGCAACATCCTCTTCCAGCCTTATGAAACATTGGCCAGTTTGAATTTCTTCTTTTTGGATCTGCAAATAAATTTATTGTGAGACAAATAGTTTGGCAGTGGGCAGGAGGAAGAAGAAAAGCCAAGATTCTGTTAATTTATAAACCAGACATCTTGAGTAACTCTGTGGCCTGTAGCTCTTTAAAAAAACCCAAACTATCTTTGCCCTTCAAGTTGTTTTCTTACATCTGCTTTTCTTTTCTTTTTTTAAAAAATGAAAACTCCTTCCTATTTAGGATGATTTAGATGTCAGGTATAGCAAGTAGGCTTCTCGAGTTTCAACTCACGTCAAGTGGTTGTGGCAGGGAAAACCTCCTAGGATCACACCTGTCAGTGAGAAAAAAAATATATATATATATATACACATATATATGTGTGTGTATATAAATAAATATAAAATGGAATAGAAAAGTAAATTGAATATAACAGGTATTTTCCATCCTTGAGTCAGATAGCATTTTGAAAATCATTTTCTTTTTTTTTCCATTATAATTTATGCCCCTTATTTCCCACTTCCTCCCCCTCAGTCACCAAACTGTTATCTGTGTCCTTGAGTCCTTTTTCCTTCTTGCTCAACCCCTCCACTCCCTACGCCCCCGACCCCCAGAGCTGTCATCTGCTCTCCAACTATGAGTCTGTCTCTCTTTTGTTTGTTAGTTCAGTTTGTTCATTAGATTTCACATATTAATGAAATCATATGATATTTGTCTTTCTCTGACTGGCTTATTTCACTTAACGTAATGTTCTTCAGGTCCATTCATGCTATAGCAAATGGTATAATTTTCTTTTCTACGGCCTAGTACTACCGTGTTATGTATATGTCCCATGGTTGTTTTATCCACTCATTTACTGATGGACACTTGGGTTGCTTCCATATCTGACAGTGAACATAGGGGTGTTATGATGTTCTTTCAAATCAGTGTTTTATATTTCTTTAAATATATCCTGAGAAGTGACATTGCTGGGTCAAAAAGGAGATTGATTTTTAATTTTTTGAAGTAACTCCATACTGCTTCCCACAGTGGCTGTACCAATCTGCATTTTTGCTAGTGGTGCAAAAGTGTTCCCTTTCCTCCACATCCTCGTCAGCACTTGTTGTTTGTTGATTTATTGATGATGACCATTCTGGCTGGTGTGAGGTGATATCTCATTGTGTTTTAATTTTCGTTTTTCTGATGATTAGTGACATTGACCATCTTTTCATATGTCTGTTGGCCCTTTGTGTGTCCTCTTTGGAGAAATGTCTATTCAGGTCCATTGCCCATTTTTTAATGGATTGTTTTTTTGGTGTTAAATTATATAAAATCTTTATAAATTTTGGATAGTAGCCCTTTATCAGATGTATCAGTGAAGATATTCTCCAATTCTGTACATTGTCTTTTTATGTTGTTGATGGTTTCCTTTGCTGCGTAAAAATTTTGTAGTTTGATGTAGTCCCATTTATTTTTTTTCTTTTGTTTCCCTTTCCTGAGCAGATATATCAGAAAAAACACTGATAGAAGCAATATCTAAGATTTTACTGCCTAGGTTTTCTTTTAGAACTTTTATGGTTTCTGGTCAGACATTTAAGTCTTTAATTCATTTGAGTTCATTGTGGTTTGTGGTATAAGAAGGTGGTCTAGTTTCATTTTTGTGCATGTCTGTCTAATTTTCCCAATACTATTTATTGAATAAGCAATCTTTAGTACATTGTGTATGCTTGCTTCCTCTGTGAAATATTAATAGACTATAAAAGTGTGGGTTTACTTCTGGGCTCTCTATTCTGTTCCAATGATCTGTGTGTCTGTCTGTTTTTATGCCAGTACCATGCTGTTTTGATTACTCTGGCTTTATAGTATAGTTTGATATTAGGTAGTGTGATTCCTCCAGCTTTGATTTTCTTTCTCAGCATTGGCTGTTGCTATGCAGGGCTTTTTGTGGTTCCATATAAATTTTTGAAATATTTGTTCTAGGTCTGTGAAATATTTTATTGGAATCTTGATAGGAATTGCATTGAATCTATAGATTGTTTAGGGTAGCAGGGAGATTTTAATAATGGTAATTCTTCCTATCCATGAACATGTATGTGCTTCGACTTACTTGTATCTTGTTCAGATTCTTTCTTCAGTGTATTATAAAAGACCTGAGAACAGGTCTTTTAGACTGTTAGACTTGGTTAGACTTACTCCTAGGTATTTTATTCTTTATGAAGCAATTGTGAATGGGATAGCTTTCTTAATTTCCCTTTCTGATAGTTCATTATTGGCATTTAAAAATGCACCTGATTTCTGGATATTGATTTTGTATTCTGCTACTTTGCTGAATTCATTGATCAGTGCCAGTAGTTTCCCAGTGGGATCTTTAGGGTTCTCTCTGTACAGTATCAGGTCATCTGCAAATAAAGACAGTTTTACTTCTTCCTTTCCAATTTGGACGCTTTTATTTCTTCTTCTTGTCTGAGTGCTGTGGCTAGGACTCCTAGTACTATATTGAATAATGAATAAGAGAGGTAAAAGCAGATATCCTTGACTTGTTCCCAGTCTTAAGCATAACACTTGTAGTTTTTGTCCTCTGAGTATGATGCTAGCAGTGAGTTTGTCATATATGGCCTTTACTACGTCTAGGTAATTTTACCTCTATTTCTACTTTGTTGAGAGTTTTTATCATAAACGGGTACTGAATTTTATCAAAAGTCTTTTCTGCATTTATTGATATGATCTTGTAGTTTATATACATAATTTTCTTTATGTGATATATCATGTTTACTGGTTTACAAATATTGTACAAACCTTGAATCCCTGGAATAAATCCCACTTGATCGTGGTGTATTATCTTTTTGATGTATTACTGTATTCAGTTTGCCAGTATTTTGTAGACAGTTTTAGCATCTATCTTCATCAAGGATATTGGCAGCATTTTCTTCCTTTGTAGCATCTTTATCTGGTTTTGGAATTAGGAGAATGATGGCCTTGTAAAATGGCTCTGGGAGTTGTCCCATCTCTTGAATGTTTTGGATTAGTTTAAGGAGAGGTGTTAGTTCTCAGAATGTTTGGTACAATTCACCTGTGAAATCATCCAGTCCAGGACTTCTGTATTTTGGGAGTTTTTTGATTACTGCTTCAATTTCACTTGGTATAATGTCTATTCAGATTCTCTGATTATTCCTGATTTATTTTGGTGGGTTGTATTAATATTTTTTTGGGAATTTATTGGTTACATCCAGTACATACAGGTTGTCCAATTTGTAGGCATATAGCTGTTTGTAGTGTTTTCTTAAAATTCTTTGTATTTATTTGGTGTCATTTGTTACTTCTCTTTCATTTCTGATTTTATTTATTTGGGTCCTTTCTTTTTTTTTTTTTTTAATCTTAATGAGTCGGGTTAAAGATTTGTCCATCTTGTTTATCTCGTCAAAGAACCAGCTCATGGACCATTGATCTTTTGTATTATTTTTTAAGACTATTTTGTTTACTTCTTCTCTTATCTTTTTTATTTCCTTCCTTCTCACTTTAAGCTTTGTTTGTTGTTCTAGTTCAAGTTCCTTTAAGTGGGAAGTTAGAGTGTTTATTTGAGTTTTTCTTGTTTCTTGTTATAGGCCTGTAATGCTATGAATTCCCCTTTTAGGACTGCTTTCCCTGTGTCCCACAGACTTTGGATTGTTGTGTTCTCATTTCTGTTTGTTTCCAGGTTTGTTCTTATTTCTTCTTGATCTCATTATTAACTCACTCATTGTTTAGTCACATGTCATTTAGCTTCCATTTCTTTGTGTATTTTTCAGTTTTCTTGTGACTAATTTCTAGTTTCATTGTATTATCGTTAGAGAAGATGCTTGATATAATTTCAGTCTTCTTGAATTTATCAACACTTGTTTTGTGTCCTGACATGTGGTCTATCCTAGAAAAGGATCCACATACAGTTGAAAAGAATGTATATTCTGCTGCTTTCGGGTGAGATGCCCTGATGATATTATTTAAATCCATTTGATCTAGTGTGTCAATTAAAGCCGCTGTCTTCTTGTTGATTTTCAGTCTGGAAGATTTATCCATTGAAGTCAATGAGGTGTTAAAATCCCTGACTATGACTGTATTTCTGTTGATCTCTCCCTTTATGTCCATTGGGATTTCCTTTACATATATGTGTGTGTGTGTATATATATATATATATATATGGGTGCTCCTTTGTTGGATGTATAAATGTTTACTCTTGTTGGATTGTTCCCTTTATTGTTGTGTGGTCTCCTTCTTTATCTGTTACTATAGCCTCGATTATGAAATCACATTTGTCAGATTATAAGTATAGCTACCCAAGTCTTTTTTCCCTTTTTATTTGCATGAAATATATTTTTCCATTCCTTTACTTTCAGTCTGTGTGTATCTTTCATTCTTAGGTGGGTCTCTCGAACAGCATAAATGGGTCTTGTTTTCTTTTTATTTTATTTTTATTTTTTTTAAATTGGTTATTTATTTGTTTGTACATTTGTTTCTGTTTCAAATTTTTTGAAATATTTTATTGACTATGCCATTACAGTTGTCCCATTTTCCCCTTTGTTCCCCTTCACCCTGCACACCCCCTCCCACCCACATTCCCCCCTCTTGAGTTTATGCCCATGTGTCATAAGTTCTATAGCTTCTACATTTCCCAAACTATTCTTGTCCTCCCCCTGTCTATTATCTCCCCACTGTCTATGCTACTTATTCTCTGTACCTTCTCCCCCACTCTCCTCCTCCCACTCCCCTCTTGGTCACCCTCCATGTGATCTCCATTTCTGTGGCTTTGCTGTTTAGCTGTCCACATAGTTTGCTTTTGTTTTAGGTGTGGCTGTTAATAACCGTGGATTTGCTGTCCTTTTACTGTTCATCTTTTTTATTTTCTTAGATAAATCCTTTTAACATTTTATATAATAGGGGCTTGGTGATGATGAACTCCTTGAACTTGACCTTATCTGAGAAGCACTTTATCTGCCCTTCCATTTTAAATGAAAGCTTTGCTGGATAGAGTAATCTTGGATATAGGTCCTTGCCTTTCATGACTTGGAATCCTTCTCTCCAGCCCCTTCTTGCCTGTAAGGTGTCTTTTGAGAAATCAGCTGACAATCTGATGGGAAGTTCTTTGTAGGTGACTGTCCCCTTATCTCTTGCTGCTTCTAGAATTCTCTCCTTCATTTTAACCTTGGGTAATGTAATTATGATGTGCCTTGCTGTGTTCCTCTGTGGGTCCACCTTCTTAGGGACTCTGAGCTTCCTGGACTTCCTGGAAGTCTATTGCCTTTGCCAGATTGGGGAGGTTCTCCTTCATTATTTGTTGAAATAAGTTCTCCACTTGTTGCTCTTCTTCTTCCCCTTCTGGTACCCCTATAATTCATATGTTGGAATGTTTAAAGATGTCCTAAGCCTCTCCTCATTTCTTTGCATTCTTGTTTCTTCATTCTTTTCTGTTTGATTATTTCTCTCTTCCTTCTGGTCCACTCCATTGATTTGAGTCCCAGTTTTCTCTCCATCACTATTGGTTCCCTGTGCATTTTCCTTCATTTCACTTAGTGTAGCCTTCATTTTTTCATCTAATCTGTGACCAAAATCAACCAGTTCTGTGAGCCTCCTGATCATCAGTGTTTTGAACTGTTCATTTGATAGGTTGGCTATCTCTTGGTTGCTTAAAAGTATTGGCTCTGGGGCTTTGATTTGTTCTTCTGTTTGAGCCATATTTTTTTTGTCAGGTCATGCCTGTTATGTATGAGGGGCAGAGCGTTAGGTGTTCACCAGGACAGGGCAACCCAGTATCTGGGTTGTGATACTGTATGTGGGGGCAGGGTCAGAGAGGGAACAATGGCGCTTGCTCTGCTCTCTCTCAGATTTCAGTCCACTCTGCTTCTTCCCACAAGCAAATTGGGCCCTTCTGGTGCTTGTTCCTTGGTGGGTAGGCTTGTGTATGTTGTGTGGGTCTCTCCGATAAACTCTTTTGTGAGGCTGGGAGTCTCTCCTGGCACCTTTTTAAGTGGTGCTTTTAGGCTTTATTTCCTGGTGCTGGGGCTCTGGGTTGTGTGGTCTGTCTCACTGCCTGTTTTTGCCTAGTTTATCTGCGTGCAAATGTGTGACCATGGAAAGCCAACCACCTTGCACTCTCTGTTCATTTCCTCCCTGCACCTGGGATCTGCTAGCCTCGTGCTTGCCTGTGCTCCTGGGTCTGGCATCCACCACCTTTTCCTGCTGCAATCCTTCTCAGCTGGCCACCAACTCCGCCCCTTCTACTGGTCTGGTTGAATGGTTGTCGGACTTCCGTACAGTTCATTTTTCTGTCTGTTCTGGTTGTGTTTTTGTTTCTAAATCTTTGTTGTCCTTAATTTTGGTTGTGTGAGGAGGTACAGTGTTCCCACTTATGCCTCCATCTTTGCCTCCATCTTGGCCAGAAGCGGGTCTTGTTTTCGTATCCATTTACTGACCCTATGTCTTTAATTAGAGCTTTTTGCCATTTACATTTAAAGTGATTATTAATAGATATTGCCATTTTATTTTTATTTTTTAAAATTTATTATTATTTTTAAAGATTTTATTTATTAATTTATCTTTAGAGGGGAAGGGAAGGAGAGAGGGAGAGAAATATCAATGTATGGTTGCCTCTGGTGTATCCTCTGCTGGGAACTGACCTGCAACCCAGTCATGTGCCCTCACTGGGAATCGAACTGCAATCCTCTGGTTTGCAGGCCCACACTTAGTCTACTGAGCTACACCAGCCAGGGCTGTTTAGAGTTATTTCAACTCTTTTCCTCTTTTTTTCTCACGATTTT
The DNA here is from genome assembly GCF_021234435.1 of Artibeus jamaicensis. Taxonomy (NCBI): domain Eukaryota; kingdom Metazoa; phylum Chordata; class Mammalia; order Chiroptera; family Phyllostomidae; genus Artibeus; species Artibeus jamaicensis. The sequence goes on from NW_026521486.1 coordinate 39,308,973, forward strand.
ATTTATTTATTTTCTAGAGAGAGGTGAAGGGAGGGGGATCATCAGGCAGAGAAACGTTAATGTGAGAGGGAAGCATTGATTGGCTGTCTCTTGTACACACACCAACGGGGGACCAGATCCGCCACCCAGGCCTGTGTCCTGACTGAGAACTGAACTGGCCGCCTTTGGTTTGCAGAATGACGCAAAACAGAGCTACACTGGTCAGGGTTTTTCTGGTTTTTTTCTTCTTCTTCTTCTATTTCTTAAAGTAAACCCTCTAACATTTACTGCAGTACTGGTTTGTGGTAACAACCTACTTTAGCTTTTTTTTTGTCTGGGAAGCTCTTTATTTCAGTTTTAATTTAATTTTATTTAAAAATTTAAAAAAAATTTTATTTATTTATTTTTGGAGAGGGAAAGGGAGGGAGAAATAGAGAGTGAAAAACATCAATGTGTGGTTGCCTCTCACATGGCCCGCACTGGGGACCTGGCCTGCAACCCAGGCATTTGCCCTGACTTGGAATTGAACTTGCGACCCTTTAATTCAGAGCCCAGGCTCAATCCACTGAGCTACGCCAGCCAGAGCTTCAGTTTTAATTTTTAATGATAGTCTTGTTGGGTAATGTAGGCTTGTTTATAGGTTCTTGCTTTTCAGCAACTTGAATATTTCACACCACTCCCTTATGTTCTGAAATGTTTCTGTTGAGAAATCAGATGACAGTCTTATTGGTGCTCCCTTATGTATAACTATCTGCTTTTCTCTGGGCTTTTAGGAGTCTCTCCTTGTCTTTAAGTCTTCTCATTTTAATTATGATGTGTCTTGTTGTGGGCCTCTTTGGGTCCAACTTGCTTGGGACTCTTGGAACTTTCTGGGTTTTGTGTGTCTGTTTTCATCAGCAGATTTTGGGAAGTTTTTGGTCATTATTTCTCCAGTAGGTTCTTGATACCCTGCTCACTCTCTTGTCCCTCTGGTATTCCCATTATGCAGATGTTGTTGCACTTCATATTGTCCAAGGGTTTCTTAAGCTCTCTTCATTAAAAAAAATTTTTTTTACCTGTTTTGCTCTGTTAGGTGTTTTTTTCCTACCTAGTCTTCCAAATCACTTATTTGATCCTCTGCTTCATCTAATTTCCTACTCCTGATTCCTTCCAGTGTGTTATTTCATTCTTTATTTTTGACTGGTCCTTTTTATGGTTTCTATGTTATTTTTCAAGCTGTTGAGTATTCTTATAATTATTACTCTAAACTCTATATCTGTTAAATTGCTTGCCTAATTTTCATTTGGTTCTTCTTTGGAAAATTCTTCGTTTCTTTCATTTGTGGTCTGTTTTTGTCATTGTTGTTGTTTTCTTCCCATTTTGGCTGCTTCTTTGTATTTGGTTCTATTTGTTATGTAGATCTGTAAGTACTCTGGTGCAGTCCAAGTCAGTTGTTGCCTGTGACTGGCCCTGAGAAACCTGTTTGGAGCTATCAGCAATCCACAGCTTGTGGCTTCCTCTGCTGGAGTTGGGTGCATGCAGAAAGAACCAAACTGAGCACCCACAGCAGCTTTTACTAGCACTGGGCTCAGGGGAGGGTCAGCTTAAGTCTCAGAGTCCCAGAGATCTGCCCTTGCTGTTAGGCTTAATGATTGGAATAGCCTTCACCTGTACTCAGCAGCGTGACTTAAGTCCCACTGTGCATCTCTCCCTTTATATTCATCAAGATTTTCTTTTCCTTTTTTTAAAGGCTTTATTTATTTATTTTTAGAGAGAGGGGAAGGGAGGGAGGAAGAGAGAGAGAGAAACATGAATGTGTGTGTGCCTCTCATGTGGCCCCCACTGGGGACCTGGCCCAACTGAGGCATATGCCCTGACTGGGAATTGAAATGGCAACCCCTTGGTTCACAGCCTGTTCTCAATCCACTAAGCTACACCAGCCAGGGCAAGATTTTCTTTGTATATTTAGATGCTTCTGTGTTGAGTGCATAAATGTTTACAAGGGCTATATCATCTTCTTGGATTGATTCCTTTGTCATTATGGAGTGTCCTTCTTTGTTTGTAATTATAGCCTTTATTTTGAAGTCTGTTTTGTCTGTTATTAGTATTGCTACCCCAGCTTTTTAAAAATTTATCTTTGCATGAACTATCTTTTTCTATCCCTTTACTTTAGTCTGTGTGTGTCTTGTTCTGAGGTGGGTCTCTTGTAGACAGCATATATATAGGAATGTATTTTTACTGATTTTTCTATTTTAGAATGAGAGGAGGGGAGCGAGAGAGGGAAAGAAACATTGATGTGAGAGAGAAACATTCATTGGTTGCCTCTCATTTGTGCCCTGATCAGGGATCAAACCTGCAATCTAGGTATGTGCCTTGACTAGATATTGAACCTGTAGCCTCTTTTGGTGCATGGACAATGTTCCAACCAACTGAGCCAGGGGGTTCTTGTTTTCCTATCCATTCACCTACCCTATGTCTTTTGATTGGGGCTTTTAAGCCATTTACATTTAAAATGGTTATTGATAGGTACATAAATCATTGCCTTTAAAAAAATAATAACTGTGTTCCTTTTTTTTCCTTCTTCATAAAGAAGACACTTAACCTTTTCTTGTTCTTCTGGTTTTGTGGCAGTGAACTCCTTTAGCTTTTTGAAAGTCTTTATTTCTCCTCCAAATTTAAGTGATATCTTGGCTGGATTGCTTTTCACTGTTTTGAGTATCTCATGCTAATTGCTTTAGCCTGAAATATTTCTGTTGAGAAATAAGCTTGTCAGTCTTATGGGCACTCCCTGTAGGTAACTGTCTTTCTTTCTGCTGTTCAGATTCTCTTTTTGTCTTTAACTTTTGCCAGTTTAGTTACGATGTGTCTTAGTATAGGCCTTTTTGGGGCTCATCTTGTTAAGGACTGACTCTATTCTCCTTGGACTATGTGTCTTTTTTGTTTGTTTGTTTGTTTGTTTGTTTTGTTTTACCAGGTCAGAGTTTTCAGTTGTTATTTCTTCAAATAACATTCTCAATCCCTGGCTCTTTCTTCTCTCTTTCTGGTCCCCCTGTTATGTGGATGTTATTACTCTTCATTGTGTCCCAGTGGTCTCTTAATAACTACCCATATTTTTTTTTATCTTTTTTCTTTTTGCTGCTCAGGTTGGGTGTTTTCTGCTATCTTGTCTCTCAAATCACTGATTTCATCTTCTATTGTTTATTTTTTCTTATCTTTTCTTCATTTCAGATAATATATTCTTCCTTTTGACCATTTTTTTTCCCTATGAATTCTGTCCTTTTCATGCTGTTGAAATTCTCACTAATTTCCTTGAGTGTACTTATAACCATTGTTTTGAACTCCATATCTGGTAGGTGGCTTGCCTCAGTTTCATTTATTTATTGTTCTGGACACTTCTTCTGTTCTCTCATTTGGGACACTTCTTTGTCTCCCCATTTTGGCTGCTACTCTGTTTTTATGATCAGGTGTCTTGTGGGACCCCGTGGTACACTCTCCGGAATCACCTGACCTGGGTGCTCCAGGAATGCCTTTTGTGTTGTAATTGAGTCTTGATTGCTGTTGACCTATTGGTGCATGGGGTCGACCCTCAGGCCGGCTGACTGTGAGGATCAACCCGGACCCCAGTGTCTGAGCTGCTGTGCAGAAACTGATCACACAAAGCAGAATTTGCTTCAGTGGGGTCTGGTGCCTGCCGAGATCTCCCTTTGGATGTGCTGCTTGTGGAGCTAATTGTATCTGGCTCTGGTGTTGTCTGAGGCCAGCCACTGGGTGTGTTATTTCTGGGGCCTCTTTCGAAGGACTGGTGCAGTCAATGTCAGATGCTGCTTGCGACTAGCCCTGGGCAACCTGTTTGGAGCTACCCACAATTTGTGCAACCCACAATTTGTGACAGTGTCTGCTGGGCCTGGGTGTCCACCAGTAGGGCCAGTCTGTCTTTTACCAGTACTCCAAGGCCAGGGGCAGGTCAGCAAAAGGCCCCACAGCATCCTGACTTTCCTCTGCCTTCTGGCTTCCTGTTAGGCTCAGTCACTGAAAGAGCTTCTGGTGCTGTCTGAGTTGCATGAGGTAGGTAGGTTCCCAGTGAATCAATAGGTAGGCATGTGTGTTTTTCACTAGATTGATACAGATTCAAACTTGGAGCCTGCTGGGTCTGAGGCCACTCAGCAAAATCCCAGAGTTCCCCAGGGATAGCTTCCGCTTGCCATTGCCCTCAGGCTTTTGTGTTGGCTTCTCAGGGAGTTGTCAGGGGAGGCCAGCAGAATTTATCAGGCCCAAACAGACTGAGATTTGGCTGTGTGAAGGGATGGTTCTGTGCTGCCTGGGAGTGTGAGGGAAAAATGGCCCCTGGCCCGGAGCAACACAAGTCAGTTTGTTTTGGGTTTTGGCCATACCTCCTGGAGATCCTGAGCTTGGCAGGGCAGTGCTGCCAGGGGTGGGTAGTGGATCTTCCATGAGGGGGTGGCGCAGGTTGGTCTGCTGGGTAGGTGGAGGGACTGGCCCTCGCCCCAGAGCCACACAACCTAACCTCTGACACCCCCAAGACCACCAGGACCTCTACAGCCCAGGGCAGGTAGCAAGGAGTCGAGAGGGTGGGCTATTGCGTTACTCCAGGTTAAGGTACTGGGGAGGGAATTGCTTCCCCCAAGAAAGATGGCTTCTGTGTCTGCAGTTTCAGAGAGGTACTCAGCACAGGGACCCTGGCAGCTATCCCTTCAGCTCTCACTGATAGCCACAGATCCCAGTCTCTCTTCATAGGACTCTGTTCTGCTCTGAGCTGCCCTTCCTTCTCTGGAGCCAAGGTGCGTGACTACAACTGAGATTTTGTGTGTTGTCCTTTTAAGGGGGTGTCTAGGTTTCTAGCCAACTTCTGTCTCCCAGGCAGACAGCACTGTTGCTGATCTTCACAGCCAGATGTTATGTGGGCGCCTCTTCCTGGCTCTGGTGCTCTGGGCTGGAGAGCCTGGCGTGAGGAGGCCTCGGCTCCTCCGGGGGAGCCTTTGCAGCTCAGCTCTCCCTGCTGCTTCTCCGCTGCTTCCGGTGGGAGTGGGCGGCCCTTTTTGCATCTCAGTCCTTCCTACCAGTCAGTTTCCATATGGCTTTTTCTGTAAATCCTTGGTGGTTAGACTTCTGCTCAGCTTGTCTTTAGTTGGTTATTTAGGTTGATTGTTTTATATTTTAGTGGTCCTGGGAGGAGATGAGTGTAGCTTTCACCTACTCTGCCGCCATCTTGGATCTCTTATATTTCTTAAATTGGATTTTTAAACATTTCCTTTTGTTTTGAAGCTCCTAGCTGCACAATATTGACTTCAATAGAGGCACAGAGTCAGGGCAAATAGCTGTAATATAACAGAGATGTAATTTTTGATTACCTGTGGAGTGAGAGGCAAAGGAGTATGAGCTCCCTGTCCAGAGGTACTTACAAACTCTATGTAAATGTGGCATCTAATGTCAGCCTTGTCACTTAACACCACCTTGGTTTATTTACCTTTAAATGGACATAAAGATGGCAGCCTTAATTTATCTCAGAAGCTTCTTGAGAGGAGCGAATGAAAGAATGCATGCAAAGTACATCATGTACTGCCTACATGGCACAGAATAAATCATATCGTTAGATTTTATTATTACCATTATTGCTGATAGTGGTAAGAACCATAGTATTTGCAAGCAAGTTTGTTGTAAACGGTGCAAGGTTTTTAAAGCACTATGAACTCCCAAGCTATGATTGCTAATGTCTTTGAGAAGTTCAGGATAAATGTTTTTATGTCTGTCGCTGAAGGACATGTCTCTTAGCATCAGTATCCCAGCCTGAAGTTTTGCATCACAGTGCATTTATACAAACTCCTCTTGGTGTCTAGAGAACAAACCAGTTGAAAAAAGTCCATTTTGAAAACTAGTTCGTTTTCTCAGGGGGTCTAGCCTGTTCCAATACTCCATTAATATATGGATTATAAGCCTTCAGAAAGAAGTTAAGCTTCTTATCCAATGAAGTGTTTTGACTGATCTTGGTGTTTAAACCCACAGGGAGGTCACAGAGCAAAGCAACAGTTGTGTCTGTTTTGACTACAGAATGAAAGCCCAGTGATGTGCTTTTCCATTCGGAGTATGTTTAGTTTCTAAAAACAATATTTCAGTTCATGTGGATTTAAGATCACTGTAATGCTTGTATGTGGAGTCTTTGATAAAATGGAGCAAATACATACAAGCTTATGGTACTTGTTTCAATGACATAAAACTGCCGGAGTACTATATATGACTAATCTCTGCATTTCTAAGTATTATAATACTTTACATTCTATTTCGTGACCACTTTAAGCAAAAGTCCCTTTGTGGGTTTTCCTGTGTCTAAGTTGCAAGCCTCCAGGTGCTCTAGGCTCTGGGTGTTTCGGCTGAGAGGAGGAGCAGGGCAAAGAGGATGGAGAGAAAGTGGACTGGCGGAATTACAGAATGACATTTCAGCTCATGTTTTTTTCTAATTTACTCTTTAAAATAGATTTTATTTACTTATTTGAGAGGGGAGAAGGAGAAAAAGATGAGAACCATAGACATGGGAGTGAAACATTCATTAGGTGGCTCCCCTTTGCATCTTGACCAGGGACTGAACCTGCAACCCAGCCATGTCCCCCAACCTGGAATCCTTTGATTTGCCAGAGGGCCCCCAACCGAGCCACACAGTCAGGGTTATTATTTATCAGTAAGTTTAAATCCTGGAGGGGTACAGCATTACATGGATTCTGTGTCCAATGGCCTCAGCAGGAAGGTTGCGTTGGAATTTAGCGTGAACCACGCCACTGTTTCCATGAGCACGAGTTACCGTTCCCCAGATTACTCTGGTTTTATTTGGTTTACCACCAGGAGTCACTGTGTTGTTCATCGCTTTGTACACATAAGCACATCTCTTTCCTAGACAGAATTCCGTTTCATCTCGAGCATAAATACCTTTGATTTTAAGAAGAGCTGTGTGTGCTCCCTCTGGTTCCACAGACCCCGTTTATAGCCAGCAAACATGGCCTTGGACCACAGCCTTCCAGATATATTTGTTGTTGCAGAAGTTCTGTTCCTGGCAGGCAGCACAGGGTTCAAGATGGTGAAAAAGCTCAGCTCATTTTTTTAAGCTGAGGGCTCCTCCAGCTTTAGCCTCCATGAGCAGAGTTGAAGCGCCTACCCCAGTGGGTTTTTATGGTCAGCTCCCCGTAGGATTGTATGGCCTTGAAGCTGGGGGCAGCTGGCTCCCATTCAGCAGCCGAGGGCAGGTTAGAGTTTGGGTTCTTAATTTCAGAGTTGGGGTCATGAGGGAGGCCAAGATGATTATTGGGAAGTCAGGAGCAGGTGCCAGTAATGAACATGGGAAAGTGTGGGAAATCACCAAGGCCATGGCTGACAGGAAGCGGGAAGAGGTCTCTGGGGGCAACTTTTCCCCAAATGTGTTTCAAGACGCACTAGCTCCACGGGATGTTTACTTGTACATAAAATATGATGGAAAGGTGTCCTGGAACACACTGCATTCGAAGTTAAGCGAGTTTTTCTACTTAGGGCTTTTTAAAGCCTCTACTGTGCCCATTGGCGTCCTGGACACAGAGGGTCAGGCTGTAAATTTGGCAGGTCACAAAGATGTCGTATAGAATTGTGGCTGGTGGGGGTGGGGGTGGGGGAGGCAGGCGGGACAGATGAAGGATCCTGTTGCTAGAGTGGTGTTTCACGGCACACGGTTTGGGGAAAAAGCCCTAGGGCACGTGGCATGGGCGTTTTGGTGACCTGCTCCAGATCCTGCGTGGTCCTGAAAGAACCATCAGGCACCCCAGAAGTGTTCTCCAGGCCCTTTTTCTCCCTCTAGCCTAAGCACTTAGCTGATATTTGTTACTGCTGTTAATAAAGTGAAGGATATTAGTCCTTATAGAATGGACAAGTGATTTAACATGTAATTCCTGAGCCCCCAAATAAACTAAAAGACTGGGTCAGAGCCTCTGTACCATGGGCCCTTCCTCAGACAAATAGGCTTTTTCTCCCCTCCCTTGAAATGGGATTGAAAAATGAGGCAATGGAGTGTTTATGGGTGGTGGAGCCTGGTGAATGTGAGGGAAGACTGTTCATTCTGACAGTCTCATGGGCTCCTGAAACTTAAAGCACAGAAATCTGTGCTTGTATTCTTACTTAAAGTGACAGGCACTTGTTTCCATGTCACATTAGGCAGCAGCCAAAACAAGGATCATCCATTCTTCCTGTAAGTTCCTCCTTCCTCAGCCATCCCTCTTCCTATTGTCTGTCTCCTCAGGGCGTCCCACAGCCATTCCTCCTCTCCACCCTCACCCCTGGCCATGGTGCAGGGTCTTACCCTACTCATGGGCTGGTGCAGCTGTTTCCTAACCATGGTTAGCAAGGGGCGGGGGCAGCAGGGGTTCCAGATATCTGTGGAATTGCGCGGCTCTTTCCCCCTTTAAACTGTGAATTACATGAGGGTGAGGCTTATGTCTTATTTGTCCTCCTGTCCTCAGTAATTAGCAGAGCACGTGGCACTTCTAATTAGGGAGCTATCAGTCAATACATTTAAGTAGGAACAAAAAGAAGAAACAAAGAGTGGAATAAATTAGACATTTGGTAGGTTTTATTACTCTCCACAGTTGATTTGCTAGATATTCTCAGTGCCCACAGAACAGTTTGTACTTTGGAGGCATAAAGACAAGAGCTATTAAAACTAAACACTGAGTTTGTGTAAGTGGTCATAAACATATTTAATTGTGCTTTTCAGAAAATGATTCGTTGTCCAAACAGCAGTTGTGATTAATATCAACTAAATGTCAAATGAAGAAAAAATGCAGAAAACATTTATGGGTTCAGGACACACAGTTACAATCATGGTACAGAGTAAACGATGTGATGAAATCATCTGGGGTTAAAATTATCTTCAGTAAATTCTCCAAATATCAGACATCATTTCATCATTACTAACAGTGTTGTTATCTTTAGTGAGTAAGAGAGCTATCATTGCCGTACCAGGCCATACACTTGTAAGTAATTAATTATGGTATTAATTTGCAAAAGAGTCATTATTTGCTCAAAATTTACCCAAAATGATCTATTGGGAATCCCTGAAAGTGGAGGGATTGGGTGGTAGACAAAATGTCAGGTACTGAGAAAGTAAGGCAGGTAGTCAATCCAAATTTAGATACTAGTGGGGAAAATATATAAGCAGACAGGAGGCAAAGAGTAATGGACCTCGGGAGTCTGGAAGGAAGACAGACTAGGTATCTGGTCCCCTGACCCACTGTACTGCTGTTGTCATACAAATAACAATGGTAGCAAATTGTTCTGTAGCATCTGCCTTGGGCCTGCTGCTACAGTAGTGCTCTCACTGGCATCAGTTCAATCATAATCTTCACAACACCCTTATGTGGGAGGGTACTGTTATGAATCCTATGGATGCTTATTTATAGATGAGGAAGTTGAAGTGTAGTCAAAGTAAGTCAACGCCCAGCTAGTAAATGGAGAAGCCAGGATTTATATGATAGATATATGACTGAGGCACCCTGAAAAATGTTTGAAGTGCAGTAAGGGTATATTTGGGGCTTCATAGTAGACAATAACTTGTGCAGTTGGCATGGAAACAGCCGGGGCGCATGCTTCTGGGATCCAGGAAAGCTGTGTAGGTGTGCATGGGCATAAAGCACCTGAGCTGCCCTTTGATCCAGATGATCCTATGGGGAAATCGAACATTAGTTATCAGGTCCATCTACACAGTAAGGTACTTAGAGATCTTTGTGGTTATTCATGACTATCAAATCTTAAAACTGTAGTGAATCTTAGGCTCTGACAAAAAGTGTGATAGCTTCAAACTTGGCAGTCACTTGATTGTCTAGATGGGCAGTTTCTGAAGGACCTTTCTCATGACCAGCATGGTAGTAACTTGGGTGTTTGGATAAACCCAGAAATGGATGTTATAAATTAGAAAGAATGTATCAGATGAAGCACAGCAGGCTATGAACCTTCTGCAACTCAAGAAGTTGTCAACCAGAACCACCCTTTGCGAGGAAGCAAAAAGGAGCACATGTCATTGATTGTGGTTTTTCTTTGCACTGCCCCCCCTTCCGCTCTAGTCATGGCTGCAGTTACAGAGTAATTTTTGTGCTTTAAATAGCAAGAGCTTTCTGTGATCTTGACCAACATTCTTAGTTGATTATAGCCAAAACGGGAACCTGCGTCCATGCATGGTTGGGGATGGGCTAGCTACCTCCACCTCCTTTCCGAACACAGAGATTCTGAAGGGACTTTCATCTCTAAAGTGACACCAAACCATCACCCAGCAGACCATACCACCCAAGCCATGCCCAGCAGCAACCCAATGTCATTATGGAGTGTGCACTTTCAACACTTCCTGTGCAGGAACTCGTGGTACCTAACAAGGGGTGACCCTGAAAGTGAGGAGCAGGGATTCAGACCCCTGAGTCTACATTCCTAGTGTCGTCTCCAACATGACAGGCTCTCTGGCCACCTGTGAGCGCCAACTCAAAACTCGACTTTTGACAAGCTTCATGAAAGGCGTTTCAGTTCAGTTTACCTAATGGAATTCTTTTGTCCTTTGTTTTTAATTTTTTGTTGTTGTTCAGTTACAGTTGTCCCCGGGTTTCCCACATTGCTCTCCCCTGCCTTGCCCACCCTCCCCCACAGTCAGTCCTCCCCCGCCCCCTGCCCCCTGTTGTCTGAACCACAAACAATAGCATTTTTTCTTTATTACATCTTCACGCAAGGGTATGTTTCATTGATTTTCGAGAGAGGGGAAGGGAGGGAGAGAGACAGAGAAACATTATGTGAGAGACAGCGATCAGCTGCCCTCTGTTGGCACCCTAGCCGAGGATCAAAGCTGGGGATCAAGCGAACAACCTGTCGACGCACAGGATGCTGCTCCAGCCAGCTGAACCACCTGGCCAGGGCTCTTGGTGTTTGGGGTTTTGTTTTGTTTTTAACTTATTGATTTTAGAGAGAGAGAGGAAGGGAGAGAGAAGGCAGAGAAAGAGAGAGAGAGAAACATCAGTTTGTCGTTCCACTTATTTATGCATTCATCGGTTGCTTCTTACCTGTGTTCTGACTGAGACCAAACCCTCAACCTTGGCATATTGGGACAGTACTCTAACTAACCGAGCTACCTGGCCAGGGCTAAATATTTCTAGCTTTAAGACAAAACTTATTTTTGTGTATTTGGAGCCTGTACATTTGTTTTATCTCCTTTTATACATACATTGCTACATTTGCTTAAGAACAGTATAATAATTGCCTTTTTACACATTTTTTTGCTGTCATACAGCTGTGGAACTTTAAAAATATTGAATATTCATACTTGTCTGCCTTTAAGACTTATTTTGAATTCACATTGCTTTTGAACTTTAAGGCCTTCCAGCAACCAGCTTTTCTTGCCAGTATAACATTCTATAATTTTAGGTAGCCTCAAGTAATGCATCTAAAACATTGGCAGCCTTTATTTAGTGCTTTTCAGTTAGTAATGCTAGTAACTGTAAAGACAATTATGGATTATAACAAACAGAAACATTTTAGTCAGTTGCAGAAATTTTTGGCTGCTGCCATTTTTATCAGGAGAAACATGGATTCACAACTCCCAAGGTTTAGGAATCTGGTTTATAAGGAAGATCACTTGAATACAACTTTTTTTCCTAGATATTTATAGTTTGTACAGAAATAACGTTGAATGTTTTGAAATTCAGATTAGAATGGAAATGTTTTAAATTTGTGTACTAAAATAGTTACACATTTCCTTATTGTTGGACTTTGGAAAATATCTCTCATGAGATGGAAGCTAAGAAAGTGGGTGAAGGGGAACTTGCCTAAGGCCTCTAGAATTCATTTGTTCAACAATTATTTATTGAGCATCTACTTTGTGATAAGTGATGCCCCTGAGGTACATCAGAAAACAAAGATCATTGTTTTCCCAGAGCTTACATTGTAACGAGAGGAGACAGTCAATAAACAACAAACAAAATATCATGTAGTTTGTTAGGAGGTGACATGTGCTTGGGAAAAAATAAACCATAAAACACACTGTAGTTGTCGGGCTAGCTCATATTGACAACAGCTAGAACAAAGGCCCTAATGCACTTGGCCTGTTTGAGGAAGAGCAAGGAAACCAGTGGGACCGCGTGGAGTGAGCAAAGGGGTGCAGTGCCAGCTCGGAGGTCTGTGGTGTGGGGACTAGGACCAGATAGTACGGAGCCTGTACCATATCATACTCAGAGATTTCACTCTGAGTATAACATGGAGCCATTGGAGAATTTTATAAAAAGGATTTCTCCAGTCCAGTTGAAAATACAGACAGTAGTGGAGACAGGAGCAGGAGCAGGGAGACCAGGTGGAGGGTCTGGGTGAAATCTACTTAAGGATTATGGTTATTTAAATGAAAATCGTAGCAATGAAGGTGGTGGTGGTAGATTGTAGAGTCAACAGAATTTCTTTTTTTAAAAAATTGATTTGAGAGAGAAACATCAATTTACTGTTCCACTTATTTATGTATTCATGGGTTGATTCTTATATGTGCCCTTACTGGGGAGTGAATCTGCAACCTTGTCATTTCAGGACACTGTCTAACCAGTTAAGCTACCCAGCTTGGGCTTACACAAAAAACCTTGACAAATAGGATATGGAGGGTGAGAGAAAAGGAGAGGACTGGAGGATGCTCCCAGTCTCATTGCCCTAAGCCCAGAGGAAGTTGCCATTGACTTGATGGAGGAGACCATAAAGGCTGTTAGTTCTTGAGTGAGAGTTGGCAGATGAGAGAGTCACATGTAGGTATGTTGACTGTGAGCTCATACACATACTAGTAAAGATGCTAAGTAGACAATTGAACGTAGTAATATTTCTTGACTTTTTTTCATTAAGCAAGAGATATTGTTATAATTATAGATGTCTTTAAATTATATTAAAATGCATAGTAAAAATTACTATCTTGACTGTTTTAAGTGTATAGTTCATTGGCATTGAGTGCATTTGCATTGTTGGGGTACCATGACCACCATCACCCCATCTTACAGTTGAAACTCTTGCGGAGGTGAAACTCGGCCCGTTAAACAATGACTTCCCATTCTCACGGCCCCTCAGTCCCTGGCAGCCACCATTTTGCTTTCTGTCTCTGACTTTGACTACTCTGTGTTCTTCATATAAGTGGAATTATACAGTATTTGTGTTCTTTAATTGGTTTCTTTCATTTAGCATAATAGTCTAGAGGTCAACTATGTTGTAGTATTCATCAGAAAATCACTCCTTTTTGAGGCTGAATGATATTCCATTGTTTGTACGTGCCTCTTGAGAGGGAGACTGTGCAAAGCGCCCGACCTTCAGAAGCGCCGAAGTCATGCAAGAGCGGCAAAGACTGAGTAACTGACAGATTGTAGTGCAGCAAGAGACAAAATGAAAACTAAATGCAACATGATATCTTGGATAGGATCCTGAAACAGAAAAAAGGATGATTATGGAAAAGTTGGTGAAATCCAAATGAAATCTGTGGTTTAGTGCTGTACCAATATTACATACTTAGTATTGATAAATGTGCCATGGCTTCGTAAGATGCTAAGATTAGGAACTGGGTGTAACTCTTCTGTAAATCTAAAATTATTTCAAAATACAGTTGTTTTGTTTTTTAAGGTCTCTCTTTACTGCTGGACAATGTACTCTGGAAAAGATTGTCTCCCCTAAAAAAGTACTTCTGCCCTCTTAAATCCAAGAGATCCTTTTGCCCAGAGGGGTAGAGCCCATTGAGATCTTTTGAACCAGAGACTTGGTGCAGTTGGGAGACAGATGCTATGGATGGATGAGGCAGTATAGACCTGGCCATGGCAAGGCCATAAAAGATGTGATCTGAGGTCTTGGGTACCAATGGCAAGAGATTAGACCTGAAGAATCAGAGAACTGAGTGGACCTTGCTTTGGAATGGATGGCCCAAAAGTAAGTCCAACCTTAAAATGTAAAAGAGCCATTCAAGGATGATTTGGCAAAACACAACAGCCCAACACAAAGTGTTGGAGACAAAGTCACCTTAAAGCCATCAGAGGTATTATCTGCCACTCATAAGCATCCTCCAAAAGAAGACATAAATGAAAGACCATGGGAACAATGTCTTCTGTTGGAATAGGAAGCCTTATACAGTCGAAGATGATTCTGGATGAATTGAGAATATCTGAGAAGCCCCTGAAGTTATCATATGTCTAGATATTCCTTATAGGAAATAAGATTCAGAAGGCTTAAGTGAGTATCCTGAAGACAGAGGGGTTCAAAATGGTTAGGGCTAGTGTATAAAAAAGCTTACTAATCATTCAGAGAGAACAAAGAGTATTCAAATCAGATCCCTCCTGCATGCTAATATAATGTGACTAGTTATATCTGTGCCCTAGATAACAGTTTAATCATTCCTTCTGGTTCTCTTTGGTAAATTGGAACCCAAAAGTGTCTATAGTTAATAAAAATTTTCTTGAATGGATGGACCATCTGGTTACAATTTCTGTTTCAATTATCTGTTATGCAACTGGCATCCAAATAAGGACCTTCTCCAAATATGAGTAGGCTGAGTCAGTTATAAACAAGCAAAAAGGAGTTTTACTTTTTATTGCTAGTATCCAAGATGTTAGAAGATAAAGTATTTAATGAAATGGTGCTGCTGTTAGGTAAACTTCATTATCTTGTGTGGGCAGGTGACTTTCTTGTCAAGAAAATGGCAAGATAGGAAATATTTTTGGTCTTTCTTGTATAGGACAAGATAGGAAATATTTTTGGCTTTGCAGCCACATGTGGTCTCTGTTGCATATTCGTCATTGTTTTAAATTTTTTTTTAAAGACTGTGTTTTCTAGAGCCATCCTGTTGAGGGCCACGTTGCAAATAAACATCCTGCTCACCAGTCAGTACACCAGGGGTTGGAAAAACCACGCTAGGCAAACAACTTGCATCAAGGTCAGAACTGAAATATGTTAGTGTAGATGATTTAGCCCAAGAAGGGCAGATGGATGATGGTTATGATGAAGAGTATGGCTGTCCCATTTTTAGATGAAGATAAGAGTAGTGGATGAGTTAGAAAACTAAATGACTGAAGGTGGAATTCTTGTGGATTAACACAGTTGTGATTTCTTCCATGAACTCTGGTGTCATGTAGCTTTTGTGCTGAAAGCAGATAACAGCATTATACAAAAGACTTGAAACAAAGGGTTTATAATGAGAAGAAACTAAAAGGTGATGTTCAGTGTGAAACTTTTCAAGTTCTTTTTGAAGAAGCATGAGCATTCTGCAAGGGAGATACAGTGAGTGCATCAGCTGCCCAGCAACAAACCAGATCTCTAGGGGGACAACATCAATCAGATATGTAAGTGGCTTGAGCAGTGGATCGAAGATCATAGCTCTTGACTTGCAAAACTGGCCTCTTTATAATCAATCATTCTTACTGTTTCTCTTCCAACATCAGATAGATTGTCCAATTATCAGTAAAACTTTTCTTTTTTACTAAAATTGTGCTGCAGAACTAATAGGTAAATAGTATAATAATTTATGTTTGGATTTTTTTCCCATTAGAAAGCTAAATAATCTCAAGTATAATGAATATAATATTATTAACGATTGAGAATAGAAAATGTCATTATTTAATACTTCAACAGCTAGAGAATAAATAATCTGACCAAATGGGTAGAAGGATAGCTTTTGATTTTTTTACAGAAGAAAATGAACATGATCTCTTAAAATAAAACTAAAGTCTAAAATTTTAAAAAATAACATGTTTTCTGTCTTTTACCATATTTTCACACCTTGTGATAGTTTGGAGACCGATGTTAAATAGTAATCTCCTTAAGTTTCTGGCTATGGATTTATTGTATGAGCAAAAGATTTCATATTTATGAGTTTAATGGATTTATAAGAAAATGGAATTTATAGTTCATCTCTTACTGCAGGCTTTTCAGCACATTCATGTGAGATAGTCTCCAACAAATATGACACTTACAAAACTCATTGTTACCTCAAAATTTGTTAACTACAAATTAAGTACCTACTTTTCAATTTAAATGATTTAACACGTTTTGTTTCTAAATAGGCTAATTTTAGAGTACTTTCATCTTTTAACACTAAAAGTGACTATCTGGTTTTTGAGATTCAATTTAATTTGTTTTCTTATTTAACCCATTAGCTGCTTACTTTTCACATCGTTTCGTTGCTATAAATTGTCTCTAAAGCTACATTCTCAGTTTCACAGAGTCTCACTTTTCTTTTTTCCGCCACATTACTGTTTCTGCCTCTGCTTTCCAGTTGGGCCGTGGTTTTTCCCTGTCTCTGCGCCAGGCCAGCCTTCACGAGACCCCAGCAGGTGGCCTGCGGGGTTACCACCACATTCTTGGGATCACTGTGGAACACACATCCTCCAGCCCCTCAAAGGCTAACTAAACTAACCAGCTGGATGATATGCTGCTGATTTCAGGGATATATTTTGCCTACTTCACATAGTTTTTCTGAGAAGGTAGATAAAACACACATTTAAGCATTTGAGCTTTTATTTCTTTTGTTCACAATTTTAGTAATATGCTGTGAAATGAGTTCCCCCAAATTGCTCATTCAAGGCCTTTGTCACATTTGGCTAAAGAACGCTTAATCCAGCTGGCAGCCTGCTTCAGTGGGACGTCTGATGGAAACTTAGTGTGTGTGTTTCAGGCTTGGGTTTCTCGGAACTTCTCCAACAATGCTTGGATCTCCTAATATCTTCTAAAATCTGTTTTACCAAGATAAATTTCAAAGGAAGCAGAAACAAGAAAGCAGTAGTGAGGTTTTTAATCAATACTATTTAACAATCAATTGAAATAAAAAGGTTTTTTTCTTGTTCAATAGAGAGTTCATTGGGTTTTATTAGCTTTTCTTGTTTCGATTAATAATGCTTTTTATCCCTAATAGTTTTCTTTTTGTAGATACTTGGATTCTGTAAAAATGAAACTCTGTTTCATAACCAATCACAGTTTCTTAAATGGCATACTTTTATTTAGTGATGGTCAGTTCCCCGGTAGAAATTTATTCTCTCCTAAGCAGTGTCCAATAATATGACCATGTCAACTAGAAGAAAGGGAAATTTAATATGACTATAAAGATAAAACATTGCCATATGATTTCTTTACAAGTCTCTTTAAGTTCAGTATTTAACTTCTAAAAACATATCTATTTTTATGCATTCTCATGATGTATTTCAGTGTTTTAAAGTATATTTGGGAGTTTTGAGTTGTAAATACGAGACAGTATCATCTATATAATCTCACCATCCCTTTTTGGAGGAGAAAACATGGGTATTTATGCTATATGCTAATTTGGAGTCTGAGTAAGCTGGTGAGTCAGAGGGGTGTGTGTTGAGTAAGCTGTCGGTTTCTAATGGAGCCATTCTCACTGTTCTCCTCATAGATCAGCTGTCAGGTTGGTGCTTTTCTGCTCTGTTCTTTTGAGTCGGACTGGACTCTGGAAAGGAATGCTTTCACCAGATTAGTGCTGGGGCCCTCTGGTCCTCCTCTTAGTCTGCTTCGTCTGCATCATGGCAGCTGCATTATGCCCTTCTCGTGGCCCTGCAAGGGAAGGGGGGGGTGCGCACACGTGTGCACAGCAGTCTCTGTCAGTATGCATTATGAGGTTTCTCAAGCACCTGGAATGAGATCTTTCTCCGGAAAACTCGAATTTTTCAAGGCCAGCACACATGGGAAAAGTGTTTCTATGCTTAGTCTTATAACTGGGATTGTTTTTGTCGTATGGGGTCAGAAGAAATTTAAGCCATGAGACATAGTTATGATCTGCCTCTGCATTTACCTGCCCTTGCTTTTTGAACTCTTTCAGGCAGCAGTACCTGTCCAAAGATCACCATAGTTCCACTCTCTGTGAAAAGCAGCACAAGCACGCTCATTGATCAGAATGTATCTGATGAAGAGGCTCAGGGAATAAATGGAAAAACTCCAGCAAAACACTCAGCTGCAAGTCCAAAGCCACAAGGTATGCTGATCAGGGTTCTTTGAACAGGTTGGGTACTTTGTTCATTAGTGAAGGCGACCCAGAAGAATGATGACCACTAAGGAAGAGTTTTAACTTATAAATGGGAGGCGCTGGGTGCACTTATTTTTTCAGGCGAAAAGTCATTCCGTGAGCCTTCTCACACAGTTGGGTATTTGCTGTGGGCCTAAAACACTTTATACATTTGTCTGTCATGGTTCTTTGCATGCTTCAGGAATTGTGTACATGTCCCCTTCACGGGCCTGTGGTCTGTTCATGCATTATGCCCGACTTAGTGCAGGGCCTAACTTACCATTTGCATAATAAGTGAGTAGCAGAGGAATGTGTTTAGAAGTGCTGTCAACAGTCGTTACAATTTGCTAGATGTCAGAGGATCTGTGGAACAGACCCTTCTGAAACAGTACTTAACGCGCTTAGTGAGAAGGTGATTTTACAATGTTAAGGAACCTGGGCTTGAAAAGCCTTCTTGGTAAAGTCATCCATAGAAATGAAATATAAATAGTTCAAGAATGGAGTAGCTGACAAGTGGTAAAACAGTTACAATGGTGAACTTGTTCAGTGACCATTTCTGTTTATAAATAAATTTCTACTGAACTGGGTATTGATTTTGAGAAGCACAAAATTATAACTTTGATGATGTAATATAAAGGTAAATTCCACTGTGGTCTAATGTATAATTTCTTTCTAATAGATTTTTATTTACACTGAACGATCAACATTCAGCCAAGAAACAAACTGGGCATTTGTAAAATTACTATTCTTTGGAAAAATCTATTTCTATGTGGTTTATTTTGTATTTACTTTGGTCTCTTTCATGTTCTTGCAAAGAAAAAAAGTGTTACAGAGAATGCATTGTGAAAGAGCTGATGGTATTCTTTAAAGTTCTTATGTTTTAAGGACTTCTGAAAGAGGCCCTTAAGTAGGATTTAAAATAGAGTCTCCCAAATTATGGAATATGTTTCTTTTGTTTTCACTACTCTTCCTATTGGTGGTGGTATGCAGTATGGCTATAAAGCAAGTTAAAAAATTGGTGATTCAAATGAATAGCCTGCTTATAACCATTTCTTTTGGCTATACTCATCCTTGCAACATTGACATGAATATGAACATAAAATTTTTTTTTAAGATTTTATTTATTTATCTTTAGAGGGGAAGGGGAGAAGGAAAGAGGGAGAGAAACATCAATGTATGGTTGCCTTTTGTGCATCCCCTGCTGGGGACTGGCCTGCAGGGAACCGGCCTGCAACCCAAGCACGTGCCCTGACTGGGAATCGAACCGCGATCGTGTGGTTCGCAGGCCTGTGCTCAATCCACTGAGCTACACCAGCCAGGTTGAACATAAAAATTTTTGACCATGATTTAATTAAACCATTTATTTGCAAAGTATAAAATTCCATCTTGCTTACTGAACCTGAGCTGACAAAGATTAAATGGGGTAAGAATATAAAAAGTGACTATAATTTAATTTTATATAATTGCCCAGATCAAAGCAAAAATTTCATTATTTATAAAGCCTTTTTTGGAAGCATCGTTGCATTACTTCATTGTTTTTCATGGTTCACTGAGATAAATTATAGCAGTGTCCTTCCTGAGCTACTGTGTGCTGAAATAGTCATATCCTTTAGGGAGACAACATTTAACCTTGTTTTTGCTATTTGTAGTTATATGAAAGTCAAGGTGTTACTACTTAAATACATATACTATATGATCTCACCTGTAAGTGGAATCTAATCAACAAAACAAACAAGCAAGCAAAATACAACCAGAGGCACTGAAATAAAGAACAAACTGACAATAGCCAGAAGGGAGGTAAGGGGAGAGAAGAGAAAGGATTGTCAAGGAACAGTATAAAGGACGTACAAAGGACCCATGGACAAAGCCGAAGGGGGGAGGGTTGAGGGTGGGGTGGAAGAAAGTGGTGGCAGGAAAATGGAAGCAATTGTACCTGAATAACAATTTAAAAAAAAGAAACAATAAAATGTATGTAAGCAAGACAGAAGATTGAGACGATTAAAAAAATACATATATACATACATACATACATACATATTTACTTCCTACCTCAAATGAGTGTTAATATATACAATGTTATCTAACTCCAGATACAGTCATGTGCTGCGTAAGATGTGGATACATTCTGAGAAATGCATCATTAGGTGATGTCATTGTTTTGCACACATTATAGAACATTACACAAACCTAGACGGTCTAGCCCACTGCACACCCAGGCCTATTGCTTCTAGGCTGAGGCCTGTACAGCAAGCATGTTACTGTACAAAGCAGCACAAGAGTAAATCAGGCACAAGGGAAAATGATAGTGAAGAGACATGGCAAACAGGAGCCTGCAGCATAACATGACACACTGGTCTTTTCTTCTGCTGTTGTTGTTCTATGGCATACTGTTTTACAGCAATCTTTTTATGAGTAAGAAGAGTGTAACTCAACATAATGATAAAAAGTATCATAAGTATATAAACCAGTAACAGTTGTTATATTATTAACAGTGGTTTATATTACCTTACATTATAATAAAGTTATTTATTGTAATACCAAGCATTATGTACTATACATAATTGCATGTGCTGTGCTTCATACAACCCACAGTGCAGGTTTGTTTACACCAAGCATCACCTAGGATGGCTACAGTCACTAGACAATGTGAATTTTTCAGCTCCATTATCATCTTTTTTAAACAAAGATTTTGTTTATTTTTTAGAGAAAGGGAAAGGAAGACAGAAGGAGAGAGAGGGAAACATCAATATGCAAGAGAAACATCAGTTGGTTGCCTCTTGCATATGCCACCACCAGGAATCAAACTGGCAGCCTCTGAGTTTGCGGGGTGATGGCCCCACCCACTGGGCCACACCAGTCAGGGCACCATTATAATCTTAAAAGGAACCACAGTCGTATATTTGGTCCTTCATTGACCAAAATGTTGTTACACTGTTAATGACTGTACTCAGTAAACTACATAAAGTCTTTATACTTCTTTTTAAAAATATTCTCACTTTCTTTGGCTGTTCCCAGCACACGCCCCCACCACCAAGTTAAAATTTTAACCCCACCCTCAACTCTGACATTTCGTGTTTCCCCATCCCTACTTTTCCCCCTCATTCATTACAATCTGACCTGCTCCAGAGGTGCAGGAGTTTACTCCGTGGGAGTTTACTCATGCACGGTGAATGTTCCCCTGCCTTTTGCAGTATTGCGTGCTCGTGCCTAAGACACTGCACAGTAGGTCTTCAGCAGTGATGCTTGCTGAATGGATGCCTGCCTCATCACGTTTCTTCCACTTTCTCTGCTTCTGCTGTTTTTTGTTTACAGCCTAGAATGTGTGTCAGATAGAGACCAACATCCCTGAAGCGAGGATGTATCTTAGTATTGTGAGACCAGCTGCCAGCTAGACTGGGCACTGCTTATTGACTTACTGATCAGTAATCAGTGTTCTCCACCCTTTCCATTTCTCCAAATCCTTTAGGACATCTGGGTGACCAAGGCTCAGAAAAGAAAGGGATGCTAATGAGCACTTCTGTGCAGATGAAAGGATTATCACATTTGTTACCAAGCCGGGTGTGATCCAGCTGCCTGCTGCCAAACACAAGCATAAAACAGATTGGTGGGGAAGGAAAAAGGTCTTCATTAAAATGTAGCCCAATTTGGAGAAGCGGGCAACTCCATGACTCTCTAGGCCAGTCTCTTCCACAACACACAGAAAGAACCCCCAGCCACCCCCAGAACCAGAGCCCGTGTCCAGAAACCCGCTCCATCTTTATCCGTCTTTCTGGGGCCCAAGGTTTTAGGCAAATGCACTCCAGCTTCAGGCTTCTTTCTGGGAGTGTGCGCTTATGGGGCCACCATTGCCTCACTGCAGTTTCTTTCCTCTCCTGCAGCTGGTGCCACTGCCAGGCCACTGCAGCAGGCTGTGGATGGAGCCCTGTGCCCAAGGCTGCTTGTGCCCCTGGGGCTGGTGAGCTTTCTGGACCAAGTGTCTGTGCGCTGATCTCAGAATGAGACAGGGCACAGTCCGGAACCTGTGCCAATGTCCTGCGGGCCACCATCAGGGCACAAGGCCCAGTATGGGACTCACCTTTGGTATGAGCCAAACCCTGACTGGGCAAGTGAGGGGCAGCAGAAGGGGCTAAAAAAAAAAACCCACCCCATCTCTGCCCTTCCTCCGTTGAAATCTTTGGCCCCCAAAGTTCCATGAGTTCCCGGAGCTTTCGCTTCCCAGCCAATCCAGGCTTGGCTGGCAGGTCTGCACCTCCCCCTGACCTCTGAGCAGGGCTTTCACCTTCACCCATCAGCCTGCGATTATGGTTTGTTTTACTCTCTACCTGTGGTTTTGTTTCTTGCAATCCCTCCTTCGGAGGATCCAAGGCTTGCAGCCCAGGCTGCAGGGATCCCTTCTGTCTCCCCAGCGATCTGGCCGGATCCTTTGTGTCACACTGACACCTGTGGTTTCACTATGTTGCAAATCCCTTACAAGTTATGAATGATGATGAGGCTGCTGAGGCTTCCAGATCCATTATGCCAATTTAACTTAATTAAAGACTCTTAGTATAGATCAGAGGTTCTCACTTGGGGACAATCCCCCCATTGGTATTGTCTGGAGACTTTTTTGTTTGATACCGCTTGTGGGAGTTGCTGCTGGCCTCTACTAAACAGGCTGGCTGCTGCTCAGGGGGCTACAAGGCACACCAGTCCCCACACTTCTGCCCCATAGAATTATTCAACTTGAAATGTCAATAGTTTGTGAAACTCTCATCCAGATCCTAAAAACAGCTCGAAATTAAGTCTTGCTTGTTTGTTTCTCCTGTGGAATGCTAATAAGATCATAGCTATAATTTATTTTGGTGATTTTCAAAAGTAGAAACAATATTGAATAGCTTTATTGCTGGTGTCTGCAGTCTATGTAGCAGTGTGTCTGGAACAACATCAGGTTTATGTTTATTAATTACCAATAAGCAAATGTTTTTAAAGAATTGCAGTTTTTAAAAGGATAAAAGGCAAAATTTTACATTTGAGATTAGATAAGCTTGCATTTGAATCTAATCTGGAGCCTGTAGATTTAAAAATGGACTCTGCCAATAGTGAGGGCTTGTTTTCCCCCAGCCTTGGAAAACACCCTAAGGCCTTGGAAAACAATGGTTTATTCAATTCATACCGATCCTACCAGTCAAGCAAATAAATTACAGAATAACTTCAAATGTAAGTCTTTCCTCTGGCTCACCACTTTCAACATTGGCCTATTTCCTGCTGTGTTAGACATGACTCAAAAAAACTCTTAGAAATTAAAGCTCATAGTTCATTTTCTCTTAAGAATTTTGATCCACAATATTCTCCATACTTAATTATTTTTATAAAACCCATATATTGTCACTTCCCCATCATTAAACCTAAATGTTCGAGAATATTTCATGACCTTAGAAAGCCACATTATTGTTTGAAATATTTAAGTACATGTAAAGTATTCAAACCTATTTCATTTGCTTCTAAAGTAAAACATTCTTTGTAGAATGTTTACTTTTTAAGGTATAATGTTATAAATTTATAGTGCCTTAATATAAAGACACTAGTCTTTATATTGTTTAGTTATAAACTAAAGATACTTAGTTATTGTTTTTCATAGTAAAATTGAAATAATCAAAATGTTGTGGGCATCCCCAAAGTTAAACTGCAATTCGTGTCTTTCATTTGTAGTAATTACTTTGCACAGCTGGAAATATTTTAATAATTAAGTTGTTTTGTTCTATTACTGTCTGTAAACTTGGCTGTCATAGATTCCATTTTATTTATAGTTGTCTGGATATTTCAAACTTAGTATGCCCAAAACTGTGTTATTGATTCTTCTTCCAAGAATTGCTGTACTTTGCCCTGGCCCAGTGGCTCAGTTGGTTGGAGCTTCATCCCATGCACCAAAGGGCTGTGGGTTTGATCCTTGGTCAGGGCACATACCCGGGTTATGAGTTCAATCCCCAGTCAGGGTGGGGTGTGTACAGAAGGCAACCAATCCATGTTTCTCTCTCACATTGATGTTCCTCTCTCTCTCTCTCCTCCGCCCTCCCACCTCCACCTCTCCCCCCTCCCCTTCCTCTTTATCTAAAGTCAATAAAAATATTCTCTACTTATGTGCCAGTTGACAAGTTCATCCTTCCCGTTTTTCAAGCCAAAGGTCTCACAGTCATTCTGAGAGTCATCCTTGACCCCTTGCTTTTTCTCTCATACCTTACATTCAATCTATAAGGAAACCAACTTTTGGAATATAACAGATCCAACTCTTTCTGACTGTCTCCTCCTAAGCACCATTATCTCTTGCCTGAACCTTTACAGTTGCCTCCCATCTCTTCTCCCCGCCTCCCCCGCAGTCTCAACGCAGCAGCCAGAGGGACGCCATTGGAAGTTGTCATATGTCACTTCTGTGGTCAGAGCTCTGCAGTGACTTCTTGTTTCACTCATTTCAAAGTCTGTGCAGGGTTGTGCAGTATCAGGCCCTCCCTCTGACCCCAATACCTGCTCTCATGCGCTTGCTCCTTTGGGGCCCGTCACATCGGCCCCACGGGTCTCCAGCTTTTGCTTTACGCAGTGGAATGCCCTTCCTCAAGTAACTCCCTCGACTTCATCAAGTCTTAGGCGATTTCTCAGAGGGGCCCACTGTGCGGGCCCTCCTTGGTACTGCAGTGTAACTCCCACCTCTACACTCCAGATCCCTGCTCTCTTATCCTTTTAAGCCCGCCCCCTTTTTTCTCTTATTGCTTATCACCTTCTGGCATATCCTTTACTCACCATGGTTTTTGGTTCTTGTTTTTTCTTTCTCTCATGGATAGGATCAAGTGCATGGAGCTTAATAGGTGTTCAATAAATATTTTTTTAGTTAATGGTAAAGTAAACATTAATAAAAACCTGTACAGTAAAGATGTAAGATTTCTCTAAGATAGGTATTTTGGGACTGTTGAGTTCTTTTTTTTTTTTTTTATTAATTTATTTATCTATCTTTAGAGGAGAAGGAGAGAGGGAGAGAAACACCAATGTATGGTTGCCCCTCATGCATCCCCCGCTGGGAACTGGCCTGCAGGGAACTGGCCTGCAACCCAGACACGTGCCCTGACCAGGAACCGAACCGCGATCCTCTGGTTCGCAGGCCTGTGCTCAATCCACTGAACTACACCAGCCAGGGCCGGGACTATTGAGTTCTTAATGATTGTATTAATTTATATTTTCTTTCGAAGTGTATGAGACTTCACATTGCTTCATAGCCTCACTGACACCTGGTATTGTCAGATTAAAAATTTTCAGTTACTAGTCTGATGGGCCTGAAGTGGTATCATGTTGTGGGTTTAATGAGCATTTCCGTGATTATTAATGAGGTGGAACACTATTTTTCCTGCTCGCATCCTTTGGCTACCAAAGGAAGAAGGAAGTTAGGTTTAAGTCATAAGGAACTGGAGGTGCAGATGGCACACCTGGGAGAGGTTCAGAAAATATTTCAAATGTTTACACCCTTCGGCCTGTAAAAAAGATCAGAAATGGTGTGAGAGAGGGAGAGAGAAATTATTTTCACTTTTTGTATCTTTTGTAAATGCATTATTCTCCTCTAAAATGGTGTTTCTGACAATTTAGACATTCATGTGCCATCCTGAGATTTTTGTAGCATTCGTGCTCTTTTATTTAAAATGTGTGTATTTATGCCCTAACCTGTGTGGCTGACTTGGTTGGGGGTTGTCCGGCAAAGTGAAAGGTTGCCGGTTTGATTCCCAGTCAGGGCACATGCCTGGGTTGCAGTTTCGGTGCCTGGTGGGGACATGTACGTGTGGCAACCAATGTTTCTCTCTGATGTTGATGTTTCTTTCCCACCCCTCTCCTCTGTCTAAAATAAATAAATAAATATATTAATTAATTAAATGTATATATTCAGCACGTTTGAATCTCCCCGTTGCTAATATAGACGCCTCCTCTGTACCTTCTAAAATAACTGTGCTCCCAACGCCCACCTTCATCCACATCATTAGACTGTCGCTGCCTGGGACCGCGAGCTCCTCCATGACACAGATGTGCCACAAGCACTGCGCACACGGTCACTGTGAGTGCAGTCGTGATCGAAACGGACGCGCTCCCGCCCTTACAGGGCTGCAGCCCTGAGGAGGAGAAAGCTCTGAGTCTGTAATGTGTTTCGTATTTTACTGCTGGTCCGTCATTTCATATTACTTCCTACTAATTAGTAATCATATAACAATGACAAGCGCTTTGGGCGAAAGGACACTTTGTTAGGAAGCAGTTTAAGAGACAGGCACAATGGAGATGGGAAAGGTGGGGTCATCTCTGAGAACCTGACTGGCTGGAACTGTATTGGAAAATTTCAGGCATCTGCAGTGTCTGGCATATAATAAAGAAATATTTAGGATGAGTTATTTTATAACAACTTTTGCAAATTTAAAGAATTTAGAGGACATATTTACTTTCTTCTTTTTGAATATTCTAGTTATGAATGTTGAAATTACTCCAAATGTTAAAACTATTGTTTTTTGTTGGTGGGATTTTGTCCTGGTTTGCTGTGTTGGTACATATTTGTCTTATACAGGAAATTGTTGCTTAAGATGAACAAGTATCACACTTATAGAACCTACTGGGAAGCCCCCTCCTTCTTCATAGGTGCTATAGTAACCCTCCCCAAGCATATTTTGGAAAATAATATTGTTTTCATAAATAGAAGCATGTCATTTTTCCATTGGGATTTTCTTCCCATTTGTCTTGAAGGGAATGAGATGAATTGTTATACCTGTAGCTTACTGTGATATACATTTTTTTCTTTCTCTGTAACAATTGGCAACTGGCACAGAAATGATGAGATCTAGGCCAGTGAGCATCAGGCAACCAGCTGTAAACTGAGCTTATACAAGAGAAAAGATGAGTGAAAAGCAGGGTAGACAGCTTAGGGGGAAATGGGGCATGTGATTAGGAGGAGACATGAAGTTAGGAGACAGTTTTTTTGTTTTTTTTTTTTAAAGGATAGGCTTCTATTTATGTGTTAAAAACTAGTTATAGAAAAACATACATGTTACAATCTTTTATCCAGAATGTACATTTAGCTCTTATGGTTTAGTATATTTTCTTATCTACAGTTTCTCATCTGTTAGGGGAATATCCGTAGATATTAGCATTGCAGGAAATGATCTCTTCCTTTTCTATTAATTGAGTGAAGGGATTATTGTAAGCAGATGATCTGTGCTAAGTTGATGCAGTCCAACTATTAATGTAGCAGGCAGTAATAACAGAACTTCTCTGGCCCCCTTGGCTGGGTTTATGATGACGAGCAATGCTGATAATGGAAGGAGCCAGAGTCTGGACACTGGCTGGTGTCCAGATTGGCCTCATTGCCTGAGACCTATCACTTAACCTCTCTCAGCCTTCGTGAATTCAGAGATGAGTAGTGGTAGGTCCCTCAGAGGACTGGAAAGTAAAAAAATTATCTAAGATCAGATGTGATAAGGTTATTTTGTTAAATGGGAAGATGCTATAGTCATTGCAACATTACTGTTATTTGTTGTTTTGTCAGCATTTATGTTTAACTTACTAGGTCTGGATTCTGGTATATCTGTTATCACTCTGTTGTTAAAAATGTGCTTTGCAGCAAGCAGTGTGTCTCTAGGAATCAGTTTCAAATTTAGCACTTTATTTTTCTCTGATTAGATAAGCAACTACTACGTGATGTCTAATGATGTGGGAATGCCGTGCCCTATGTCGGCCCCTAGGTGTTTAATAATTACCATGTTCAAAGTGATTTAAAATTAAAGGACCACCTGAACCTTGGAGATAAAATTTCCACAGGACACAAAGCAAGTGTCCAATGTAGATGTAGGTCCCTCGGTGAAGGCTCATTACAAAGTTGACACACTTCATTACAAAAGTTTGATAATGCTGAAGATTTGTATCACCAGGACACCAGAATTTTTGTTGTTGTTAAGGAGATACTATTAATTCTTTTTCCACAGTGCCTCCAAAGCCATTACACCTGCAGAATCCATCTCTGTCCAGTATACACCAGGCCCCCAGGCAGAAAGCTTTGTCTAGCGCAGCACCCAGGATGGAGGAAGTTAAACCTGCCTCTGCTGCTTGTGTCTCAAAAGAAAAATCCAGTAAGATATCAGATCTCATCAGTCGCTTTGAAGGAGGCAGGTAAGAGCTAATTCACAATGGGAGAAGGTAGAGGGGAGATGAAAGCCGGGTCTTGGAAAAGATGCTAGAGTCCTAAGTTTTCTAAATCAAGCATACATGTTCCAATCAGTTTAGGCTTTAGAAAGAGTGAATTTTGAAAGTATTTTCTCTTCCCTAATATAAATCGTTGTTTGCTGTTCATTATCCGTGTGTAGTGCTTATGCCACCAGCTCCTTCTGCACATGGCGTCCTGTGTAGATCTGTAGATACGCTCTGTCGTTTGCTCTGTACCTGTGTGTGTCCTGGGGGCCACACCGTGCTGGCCCCTGGAGACCTAGGCTGGAAAAGCAGGAGGTTGTCTCTGTCCCTGTTTCTCACTTTGTGTGTTTGTGAATGTGACTCTCGTGGGCCTGTCCCATCTCCGTGGGCTTCTTTCTGACCCACTTAATTTAAGGCGGGTCTTCTATATCCGTCCAGTGTCTGTTTTCTCTCTCCCCACTCCCTAACACTGTATGCTAGGAGTGGTGAAGAGATACTGACAATAGCAAAATTCATGTTAAATTTCAGTCTTACATTTATTTGGTACAGTTTTTTATTTCTTTAGTCCTAATGTTTCCAAAAAGGTAGGTGAGATACTGTGTATTTCTCACTTAAAGATAAAAAAAAAACTCATATAAGTTGCTTTTCTATTTGTATGATCCTCAGTTGTTTTTTTCTTAGAATTCCCATCACTGACAAATAGAATTTTTGAAAAATTTTATTAGAAGCATTTTATTATTTTTATGTCACCAAATGTCTGTATATAATTTAACAGCCTATATATAAATTTATTCTGATCCTTGTAGCTAACTATTTCCATTAATTCCAGTGTAATATTTGGGAATGGTTTCCCATTAGGTAGTTTCATTATTTGCAGGATTTATTGTTATGTATGTAATGAGTCAAAGCTTGAAAATGCTCTCAAAATTTTCTGGAAATTGTGACCAAGTACAGAACTGCAGTGTCCCTCATTTAAAGTGAGACTATATTTAGTAACAAGTTCTGGAGCGAATTAGTTCAGAAGCTTGTCTTTAATTTTCATTTCCAATCAATTGTGGGAACTTGAGTCATGAATATTTAAACTTCAACACCTCCCCCTCTGAAGTAGGATTTTAAATAGCTTTGCCATCTTAAATGATAGCAGTCTTTACTAGACTGATTTAATGACACCTAAAATTGTTTTGTTGCTCAGGACAAGTGGATTTAATCTCACATTGAGCGACCCCGCACTTTTGCAGGTTTCCAGGGCCCTGCCCAGTGACTGGGTAACATGAGGGGCACGGGAGCCCTGGCCTCTGCTTCCAGTGCATGCCCGACCTGAATTCCTTCAAAGGCCAAGTCCTCTAGACCTCACACATATGCTAACCCTCTCTTTGCAGTCCTCCCTGTACACAAAGGTGTGCAGTGTTCCAACTTAACAATAGCAGTTTGGTTTTTTTTTTTACTTTTTCAGGCTTCACAGATTCAAAGTCATATTTTGATGTAAAGCTGTTGGATCTAAGGAGACATATGCTATAATTTATGACATTTTAAGAAAACTTGTTCTGCTCTGGCTGGTGTGGCTCAGTGGATTGAGTGCTGGTCTGCAAACCAAACCAAGGGATCTCTGGTTTGATTCCCAGTCAGGGCCAGGCCCTCAGCAGGGGATGCATGAGACACAACCACACACTGATGTTTCTCTTCCTCTATTTCTCCCTTCCCTCCCCTCAGTCTGAAAAATAAATAAATAAGAATTTTAAGAAAAAAAAAAGCCCATTCTAAGTGAAGATAGGATGTTATGTGAACATTTTGGCAAACCTGGTGAAGGGCTGTTACTTGCGGCTGCATCCACTGCCAATATAAAAAATAATCACATGTTCGTAGTGAGGTGTTCTCAGTAGAAACTGACCCTAAAGATATATGAAGGGTTAGTGCTGGGTTGGGTCTATAGGGCTGGAATGGGAAGTTTGTGCTTCCTGATGAGTGATGTCCATGTGCCTACAGTGTAGCTCTCAGGTTATAGCCCACTTGTTGTAGCTTAAACTAGCTGTGTGTGGGATGGATGGGGATTCACAGGCTGTGAGTTACCACATAGGATGACAAGAAAAACCCGGAGTGAGGGGAGACAGTGACACACACCCCAGCATTGCCCTGGACCCTTGCGGCTGTGCCTCTCGCCACCTCCCTCCACCCTGCGCCCTCTTCCTGTGCAGGGGAGGATGGGAGCCCTCGGTTGCCTTCCCGCGTTTGTGTGCAGTTGCTCTCCTGCTCCTCACTCCCTCCTTCATGTTCCCGTGTGTGTAGTAAACTGTGGGGTTCAGACCACGGGATTTAGCGTCAGACTTCACAGCTTGAACTCTGGCTTTCTCATTTGTTAGCTGTGTGACATTGCCACGTTGTATAAGATTCAAGCATGGACCTATGGGGTCTCTATTTTGGAAATATAATGAGGGTGAAACAGGATAATCATTGTGAAGGGCTGGGGTGGTTCTGGCACTTAACAAATGTTAGCTGCTGGCATTGAATTAGTGCCACGCTCATTGTCACAGTCGTAGCCACTTGTTACTCATCGGGTAGGTGTCGGGCGCTTTCCGTATGGCAAGTGCTGTGCTGGGAAGTGGGGATAGAGCAGAGAACAAGGCGGGCACATTCTGCCCCTTCACAGGGTATTTCCCTAAATATGTCTTTGTTTCTCATTAGGTCATAGGGACCTCTCCAAGATTGCAGCCCAGGGGTTTATTCCTCTGGGGTAAACCTCCTTGGAAAAATCCTCTCGGGTTTTCCTCCTCGGAATCCGAGACTCAAATGCTTTACAAATATTTCCATAGGCACACTGTAATATGCTGGCAGTTGGGTTCCATCACACTATTGTGGTTCTATAGAACGCCGAGTAAAAACAAGAGCTTTAAAGACAATGAAAATAAAATGGTAGTTAGTGGTGGAGTGTGTTGTAATCGATAGAGCCATCCAGGAGGTGACACCTGAGCGGCCACCTGAGTGATGGCGGGAGGAAGCCACACCAGTGTCTTGGGGAGCTTTGTCCTGGGCAGAAAGAACAATGGCTCCAAGATGCTTAGATGTGTGTGTTTGCTCATTGGGAGTGGGGGGCAGCGAGGAGACAGGCGCGACGAGAGCACTGTGAGTGAGGAGAGATGGAATCTAACGAGGCCGGGACTGGCAGAGTATACAGACTGCCAGAGGCCGTGGTCAGGGTGCCAGGCTCACTGTGCAGCGTGCGGGGAGCCCTCACAGAGTCTGGTCTCCGTGGCCGACTTGCAGGGACTGGACCGGAGGGATGGCGCGGGGAAGCGGGCAGGTCAGTCAGGAGGCTGTGGCAGTCTGTGCCGCTTCCAGACAAAAATAACTTTCGGTTTCTGACCTCTTCATAAATTGAAGGCTCGCTATAATTGTCTTTAGAAAGGTAAGAATTAAAGATCTTGGGAAAAGATGGTTTTGTTACATATCAGTATTTCTCCTATTTAAGTCTTTACTAACTAGCCGTATTGATAAGCAGCTCAAGGAAATGTTTCAGGCCTTACAGATAAAGCTCGGGCCTGCCATCTCTATTTAAATGTGTGAGTGTGGGTAGCATTACGAGAGACTGGAAACAACACTGGAATATTCCTGTCTGTGTTTCTAAAACCATTGGGGGGCGGGGAATGTCTTTCCTAAATATCCCCTTTCAGCTGGAATAAACTTCTTTCTATTCTAGAGCTTATCCATGCTAATGTTTTCACACTTCCTTTTTCTTTTATCTTTTAGCACATTATCAAGTTATAGCGATTTGAAGAAAACGTCTGCTATGAACCCAAATGCTCCTAGAACCCCTGGAAGGCTTGGGTTGACAACCACACCTCAGCACAAACTCCTCTCCCAGCACCCGCCACAGAAGCAGGGAGATGATCCAGGTCCAGCTCAGGGTGTACAGACTTGTGTGGCTAACGGTGTGGCGGAGGCTCAAAACCAGGTGGAATGTGAGGAGGATAAAGCGGCCGCCACTGGCCCGGACATGCCTATTCAGACTTCCGAGCCCTTGCTTGGTGTGAGCTTAGTGAATGGAGAAAGGGACGAGAGCACCACAGGCCCAGCCTCACCCACAACAAATGACTGTGATGCAGAGGCTTCCGACAGTAGCTGCAGGACTCCAAGTGCAGACCCAGCCCTGCCCCTGGAAGAAGGAAAGGCAGACACTGAAGCCAAGGCGCAGGAGAGGGAGGATGGGGACAGCCCGCTGGAACCGGAACGGCTGGATCAGCCCCAGGAGACGAAGGTAAAGCGTGAGACCAGCTCACATGCAGGAGGGAGCCCTGATCATTCTCCGACTTTTCTAAAACCGTTTCATGGCACCTGTGAAATGGATGAGTCAGACCACCCTCGCCACCAGTTAAACAGTTTTCAGGCTCTAGTTGCTACTGAGTGTTTCACCTGCTCTTTTGAGGGGATAGGCCATCTTTTCTTCTCTGTGGGTTCTGGTGATCTGTTGTGATTTCAAGAGTCAGAACAGTGTAAGACTTTGATATGGGAAAACCACAAACATTGGTTTTGTTTACATAGGAAGAAAATGTTCTTTGCTGCTCTAGGTGTTAGGGCCCCAACCCTAATATTATGGGCTAAGCAAGAGAAAAGTATGCAATCTTTGCTTTTCAGACATTTCTAATCTAGTAAAATAAATAGACTTGGAAGATTAACTTAAACACTAGTAAATGTTTCTTGTAAGGATGTGAATGTGGAAGTACAAATTATTCAGCAGATATCTATCACTTTTTCTTGGATACTAGTTTTTTAAAAAAAGTTCTAGTTAATACACAATATGATAATTACAAGGCTCTTTAAAAATCGGTTAAGTTCAGCAATTCATTTACAAAAGCAGAAAGAGTCCCAGAAAGCTGAAGTGATTTTCCAAGATTACAATAGTAATAGCCCAGACCCCTTGTGCCCCCATTCCTGGGCCGCTGTTGTATCCCTGATGCAAGAAGTCACAAACGTAAACGCCACAATATTGGAATGTCGTGAATGCAGCAGCCATGGTCACATGCCAGGGGCGGTGAGTCTGTGGCACACTGGAGGTCGGCATCCTGTCCGAAGAGGGCAGTGGTTCAGTGAACCGCCTGAGTGGCACTGCTGCCCGCATGTGAACAGAGTTCATCAGCATAGTTCACCTGTGCCACAGCAAAAGGTTGGGTGCAGTTCCAGTGATAAGACAATTGCATTTGTATTCTTTATTCATGTCAGTATAATGCTTTGGCTATATTGACAAATAATGGCTTTTCCAAAGTACTTGGAATTTCTTGGATCAAAGGTGCATATAGAAAGTTGTTGACATCTCTGATGAGAAGCTAAAGTTTCCATTGCTTAGCCTCTCTTCTCGATTTAAAGTAATAGTCTGTGTAGGGAAGTTGAGAATTGAAAATGGGATAATTAAAGGAAATTCTGTAAGAGAAATCCAAGTCCTAGATCTAATGTACTTTGTTGTTTTATGGTGCTGTATCTTAACATGGGCAGAAAATCAGAAGGACTGATACTAAAATATTAGAGTAGTATTAATGTATTTAGAACTTTAAAGCAAAATCCACCTTGTGGTACAATTTCCACTGCTCCTATACAAAAATCCAAAACAGAGCCAATGGCTCTGTTTTCTTGAGGTTAGAAAATTAATTTTGAATGCTGACTTTCAAGCAGAGAAAGTTCAAAGAAGGAAGTGGGTGGGAGAAAGTGACTCATGCTTGGTAACATCTGAAATTAAAGAAACAGGACGTTGCAAAGTGAATCTCTTAACATCTTGATAGAGCATAAGGTTTAGCGTCTCTCTGCTTGAGCGATGGTGGACGGAAGAGAAGGTTAGGACCAAGAGCCTCAGAACTCAGACATCTGTCCTTTTACTGTTGGAATGATGCCACCAGCAAGCGTTTATAAAACAGTAAGAGCTATTCTTATTAAGGGAAGTATTTTCATTGGTAATTATGCCTGTGGTTGCTGGGTACTACTCTTTTTCCTGCTATCTCTTATTGTATATACATTTTTAGAAATGTCTTCCTTGGGTTCAGGAGAGACTTACTAGGGCTTCCTTATTAAACTGGTGCAATGTAGAATAGTACAGCTGGCCCTTCTGCTACATGAGAATTTAAGTGATGGAGGGTACATGCTGTATGTGGGAAAGAAAAGGTTTTTTAAAATTTTTTCCTCTGTGGAACTGTTGATCCAACAACGCCACACATGTCTCCCATCTGACAAGGAATATTGGGATGTAATTTCTCATGGTCCTTTTCAGATGGGAGGCACATGGCAGCGGGGTCTCCTGCACAGCCCTGATGCTTGTTGCATTGGCCATCCTTGTTCCAAGGTGCAAACAGAAATGCTAGCAGTGTTAAGAAGGTACATTTTATACTATGTAAATTTTACCACAATTAAAATAAAAACATTTAAGCAAAACATTTAATAGTATATAGTGAACCAAATGATTATTAGAACCAGGAAACCCTGATGCTGCTTCTGGCTTGTTCATTAGCTAGCAGCATGAACTTCAGCCAGTCAGTTCATTGTGCCTTTAATTAAAGGGTACACATCAAGTATCACTGCCAGGCCCTTATCCGTGGCGATATCATCATTCTGTGCTGTTTGTTATATCTAGATACGTTCCTCGGTGGGCATGGCCTTCCAGATTGTCAGCTGCTTCTTAAACTGCCCAATGTGTGGGACTTTAAGGCATAATGGAATTATTTGAATCTCACTGTGCAGACAACCAAAAAAAAAATTTGTTCAGTCTTTATATAATTCAGTTAAGAGATTTACATCAGAATAGTCTTAAGGAAGTTTCACTTACACCAGAATTAAATTTAATGGACACCTACTAAGTGCCCACCAGGGGCGTGAGAATGAGGGTTTGAGGGCTGGAAGATAGGAATAGAATAGAAGCATGGAGAGGGTTTGTGAAATGCCTCTTGAACAATCAATCATTATCATTATTAATAATTGAGAGTGGATTTTAAAATACTCTCACTTTATGTAACTGCTTCATTATCTAATGTATTTTGATCAAGAATCACCTTCAGTGGTGAAGAGAGGATACTATTATTTTTACCACATAAAAGATAAAGACTGCCTGCTCGTCTGAAATTGTTGACTCTACCATAAACAGATGTTTTTAAAAACCTCAGAAGCAAGGGAAAATTGTTAGCACCTTGTGGCACCTTTCTCTCTCACCCACAAGGTGTTACAGTATCTTTAAATTAAGGTTAACCGTGTGTTACAGCAGATTAAAAGGTTGAAGGGGAGATGTCATTGTAAGGCAACATTAATGCCCGTAAGTTCCAGGGGAGGTACTGGAATACCACGCGTGTGCGTGTGCTGTCCGCTGCGTGCTTGAGGAGGCTGAGATGGGGTGGGGGATGTAATAGTATTAGAATCTCTGTTCAGTGTGACAGATTGGGGTCATAACTAGCTTAAATTATATTAGGAGACTCAGGTAAATGGATCAGTACATTTTAGAATGAATTTTATTCAAAATGGTCACCTTTTCTGAGGTTTGTAGGCTTTGGTGGGTAAATTTTAGTACAAATGCGCTACTATGAAATGCTGCATTCATAGATTATGCTGTACACATGGAAACTTCTCTGTAGCCTTTTAATATCCAGTATATACTTTAACGTGTTTTATTGGTAGACTTTTCTGAGATTTGTCGTATTCCTCTGTATTTCGTACAATAAACCGAATATAAATGTGTGTGGTTATACGCTTTTTAAGACTAAAGTTTAAGTATGTAACAAATCTCTGTTACTGGCAACATAAGCCCAAAGTAGCAATGTATTAAATCTCTAATAATAGCAGTTTTTATTAAGACCGTAACAAAAACAGTTTTTTTAAAAAAGAAATCAGAGTAGTATTTTTACATAGAGTTAAAATATCCACTGGGATGATTTCCCACCTAAAAAAATATAATGCTGTAATAGGTTAGATATTTTCCTCAATATTAGTACAGTTCCCCAGTCCTCTCTCATTTCTTGCCTCTTCTTCTTCCTCCACACCACCCCCAAGAAGGTGTGGAAATAAATTAACTGTGTATCAGCAACATCACCCTTTTTAAAATCCCAGTCCCTGGACCAAAACCCCTTTAAAATATAGGTTGCCCTAGGATTGTTGGCTTTTCCATCCATATCAAAGACTTCTTCCCAGCCTGCATCAGTAGTCATGCTGAGTGCACTGCATGGTCTTCAGTTCATCACCTACAGGGAAGGGAGGATTCAGTCCTATCGTCCGGCTTTGACTTCGTGACTGGAGGTGATCTGGTACCAGGTCAGATCCTGGACTGCACCCGTGGGCAGCATTATTGCACTGACCACAGTCTCCTCCTCCTCCTCCCCCTCCTCCATCAAGCTGGGGTTGGTGGGGGGCAATCGGCACCGAATGTGGTGGCCGATGAAACCAGAGGCGAGTTGAAAGCTAGTTTCAGTAGTGCCATGCCCCGCTTCTGATGGCGTCTGTCTTGTTCTCCGTGGTGTGGGGGGTGCTGCAGCCTCGGCCCCAGGCGCTAGGATTCTCCCAGAGGTTTCTTGTTCGTGAGCAGATGTTAGTTCTTGTGGGGAGAGTGGAGTCAAGAACGACCTATGTCACCATGGTGGTTACATCATTCCTTAGAAATCAAATCTTAAAAAGTTAATCTGTTTATTTCCTGGCTGTTTCTGGTTTCTTCATTATTATCACTTTATTTTTATTTATTATGTTATTACATGAACCTGGGGGGTTTATGACTTTTGAACATACTCAAATAAAAATTAAGAAAATAATTCTAGAGAAAAGAATGACAGAGAATCAAACTCAGAAGTAAATCGTGAATAGAAAACCGGTGCTGTAATTCACATAAGTCACTTTTCTTCTTCTTTCTGTTAGTTTCTCCCCACGGAGTTTAATAGTAATTCTTAAAGTTGTTGATTAATTTTATAGGATATAATGTGAGGTATCAGTTTTCTGGGAGTTAAAACAATGCTTATATTAGTTATCCATTTCTTATGAAGGGCAACAAGTTTTTTGTTTTTGTTTTGTTTTGGTAAAGCTTTAAATTTCTTTCACTTCTTCAAAAATAAGGACGGCAACTGTTGCGGTCTTATTAGATTTGAAGAGAAAGTCAGTCACCCCTTAGCTATTTCTTCTTCTTGACAAGCCCGCTCTAATTCCAAGCAAGCGAAAGCGCTGCAGAGAAATGATCCAGCGTGGCCGGCCGGGCTTCTGTTGCTGCCGTGATGGCGATGGGCGCTCCAGCTGAAGCTGAGGGCGTTTTCAGACAATGTGGAGCGTAATGGAAAGGTTGCACTAACCGTGTGGGTAGTTCATAGCAGTCTGAGGATGGCCTTTCTCTATTCACCTAAAACTGAGTGGTGAACTCAGAAACGTCTACATTCCTTTTTGTGGTGACTTTGTTTAGTATTTTGGGAAAGGTGTCAGAAAGAAATGTGAAGACATGGACTAAGAGAGCCTGTACCCGGGAAACCCCCTGTAGTTCAGTTGTAAAATTCAGTGAGCCGATGGGCTGTCCAGGTGCTGGCACAAATGAACCAGGTAGGCCCTGCCCACAGAGCAAGGAGAAACAGGAGCAAATCACCCCAACAGAGTGACTGTGTGCTTCCAACACCGATGAAGAAAGGAGGGATGCTTGGAGGAGGCTGGATGCGGCGGCTGCAGAGAAGCAGTTGGACGAGCTTGAAGGAAGAGTTGGGAGGTTCCTGGGTGGTCCAGAGTAGGTGCAGAAGAAAAGCGGGAGGAGTGAGCAGAGGCAGGACAGTAGATCCCATGTTTGGGATATTTCTGGCCTCATAACAAGTGGCCAGAGGGCTAGAGAAATGAGGGTAGGGGTAGAGGAAGAGGCTTAAAAAGAAAA
This sequence comes from Artibeus jamaicensis, assembly GCF_021234435.1. Classification (NCBI taxonomy): domain Eukaryota; kingdom Metazoa; phylum Chordata; class Mammalia; order Chiroptera; family Phyllostomidae; genus Artibeus; species Artibeus jamaicensis. The sequence goes on from NW_026521486.1 coordinate 39,346,967, forward strand.
TGTAAACTGAGGACAAATTGCAGCAGGTTTGCATTGCCCAAGTTATATTCCCCATCCCCAAAGAACAATGGAGACTTTTTAAAAAGATTTTTGAAAGTCTAAATAAAAATTAATAATGCTCATAGAAAATCAAGAAAATTCAGTGATACATAAAGAATATAAAAACATCCTTAGTTCCACTGCTTTGATATCGAACATTCCAGTTTGTTTTTCTGAGCAGATTTTTAAACACATACACTCACTAGCATAATGTATGGTCATTCTGCATCCTGTTTTGTTCCATTAAGCATAGGTTTCTTTCCCTGTGTTATTTCTATGTTATTTTAAACTTTCTGTAAGCTTCGTTCTGTCTGGCCCCAGAGGCACTTAATTAAAGCGTGGAAGTGACATGATGTACATCTGTGGGTTTTAGAAAAAATGAGTCAGACAAAAGGGAAAACAGATGGAGCAGGGTACACAATAAGCAAGTTCAGTGGCCCAGGTGTGGGAGGATGAGGTCCTTGCTGCAGCAGAGGGTCAGGGCAACGAAGACAGATTTCTGAGTGTCTGGTGACTGGATGTGGGGAGTGAGTCACGATCAACTCCTAGCTCGGATGAGTGGCAGATGGTGTACCATTATTGAACTATAAGGGAATAAAAGGAACGGCATATTTGAGGGGCAAAACCTACATTGGACTTAGATATTTCTGAAGTTGAGGAACAGCTGAAGATGTCTAAAACAAAAGTGGAATATTCTGGGGACGTTATAGTTTATTGGTTAAGGATGAGAGCTTTTGATTAAAAAGAAGAGTTCAAATCCCAGCTCCATCGCTTACCAGCTAGGGGACCTTGGACATGGCACCTTACCATCACTCTCCAGGCCTTGGTTTCCTAACATGTTAATGAAGTACTTAAGTGGCAGGCAGGAAGTAAAGTAGCAGTGTTTGAGGGGAGCGAGTAGAGCTGCTAATTAGGTTAGTTTTGTACTAGTGCATCTGTGGTACCCAAAGACAGCCATTGGAGATACTAACTAAGCAAGTGGACACATGCATCTGGAACTCTGGAAATAGGATAAGGATACAAGAGGGTGTGCATAAGGGCGTGATTAATATTGCCAGAATTAAGTATGTAGGAACAGAAAAAAGGCCAAGGACTGAGCCCTAGAAGCTCAAGCATAATCAAAGGAGGAACATAGCAAATTATCTGAGAAGAAAAAGAAGGAGAGAGAGTGGTGTTGTGAGAACCAGTGGGCTTGAGAGGGTATCGGCGAGCCTATGAGGACGGTCAGCATTTAGAATATGAAACTCCGTTCACCTGCAGACCGAGGCCTTCCTGGGACAGTGCAGCTACTAGCTCAGTGAGCCTGGGGAATCCCATTAAATTGAGTGAATTTATATGGAGGACAAAGCACCGCATGGAATCCAATGAGGAAATTAACAGTTGAGAAGGCAGATTAAGATGAATGAATGACCATTATTTAAGATATTATGAGGTGAAGTGGAAAGAAGAATTCGAAGATGGTTGAGAGGATGAATTCCCTGTTGTGAGCAAAACAGAAGTGAAGCAGAGAGTCTGGAACCCGGTGAGTGAGGCAGGAAGGGACCACAGCATAGAGGTGACTGAGGCTTGGTGCTTGGGAAGTGCCCACAGAGGCCAGTGCGATGTCCTCAAGGAATGGGACTTGGAGCTTGAGGACAGTGGAGAAGGTTAGCTCTTGTGATAACTTGTGACTATATCGCTGAGGGTCCAGGTCAACTATGGTGGGACCAGTCAGCGTCTTTCCAGAACTGCTTGGTGGCCTGGCACCCAGGAAAGAAGAGAAGCAAACTACAGTGGGAGTGAGCCAGAATCAGTGAGCCAGCAGTGCTAAAAGGACAAGGGCCTAATAGAATCAAGGATGGCTTTACATGATGTTGGCGTGACCAGGAGGTTTGAGAAAGCCAGGTGCACAGAGGTCACCATGCACACGGAGATCCAGCGTGGTGTGGCTGGGAGAGGAATGAAAAGGTCACATCTTGCAAATATAGTTGTATGTGGCTTACAAAAACCAAAAGAAAACAATGCATCATAACCTGGTGGTCACCAAGGCAGGCTCAAGAGCCAGACACTGTAGGTGTGAGTCCCAGCTCAGCCACTTACCAGCTGTGTGACCCTGAGCATGTCATTTAAACTCCTCTGTACCCAGTTTCCTCATCCATAAAATGGAGATAATAATCCCTACCTCATAACATTGTTACGAGGTGTAGATCATTGAATGGTTGTAAAGGACTTAGAACAGTGCCTTGAAACATAGTATGAGCTGTGTGTTTGTAAAATAAACATAAAATAAAATTTCTTCATGTGTAAGTCAAAATGAATAGACCCGTGAATGGAGATGTCCCTCAATAAACCCAGAATTCAACACATCCTGCCTGCTGAATATCCCGGGACTTTCTACCATTTCCGTTTTAAACTGAGGTTCTCTTTATGAGGTGCACAAAGAAAGTTTGGGTGCCTCTTCCTTTTTAACTTAATTTCCTATATTCTGCTTTTCTTGCTTCAGAACCATAGGTTACTACCACACAGGTTATTTCTTGTACTCACTTCTATGTGCAAGGTTTTAACTCCAGGGAATTATCATCAGAAATATTTATAAGTGGCCTAATTTCTTTGATGTTCTGCCTAGACTTGGGATAAGCTAATTCAGTTCTTGATTATGAGTATTTATTAAATTCTTCTTGGTGTCTGATCTTTCATTTCTGCAAAAACCCAAAGGACAGTTTAGTCTAATGTAATACGGGGTCTGAGAAGAGCAGAGTTCTCTCTTTGCTATCACTTACTTCCTGTCTGATCTTGTGAAAGGACCCACGTTGCCCTTGTCGATGGAAGCTGTATTTCCCCCTCCTCCCCAGTTCATCTCAAAGGGATGTAATTAAAACCTTCAGACTGAAAGCTCTCTCACACGCCCATTCTCCTGTTTTGAACTGAGTAAATAGTGTAGAGGACATGAGGTGGAGAAAGCATCAGTGCTGGGTCAAACGCAGGCTTAGACTTTGCTCTGAAAGCAAACCTGGTAATAAATTTCTTGCTGGTCACAAATCTTCCCTGAGAACATGTGACCTTATTTAGGGCATTATTCCATGATCTTCATTGCACACAAAGTCTGTGCTTTATTCCCTTACTTCCCATTTTCGTGTTTCTCACTTCCCGCAGAAGTTTTCTTAGTTAAAAGGCTGTATGTAACAGAGCAAGAACTTTGTTTTCACAGACCTGGATTTGAATCTGGGCTCAAGCACACACTTTAGCTGTATGACTTTTGAGCCTCGTTGAAGACTTTGATGTCTGGAAATGCATCAAAAATGGCATCAGAATTCTGATGCATTTCATGGATTGTGGTATGAAATCAAGGGTTTATTCCCTGAGTTGACTCATCTTGTTAGGAGAGAGCGGGCTTCAGGGGATGCAGAGATGCGGGCACCTATGCACAGCCGCAGCGAACTTCTCTACGGGTGAATGTAATTAACTGACAGCAGATTGGGGCAGGTCTTCAGGACCAAGGACCATTCAGTCTGGTCCTATAAAAAGCTGACAATTTATATACACATTGTTTTTTAACGTAAGTTCTCATAAAATATGTGGAAAAGGCTGTGATAACTTTTAGTAGATTTCATGCAATTCTTTTAGAAAAAATGCTTCCTGCTTCAAGTGAAATCATATGAGAACATGTATTGAAGAGTTGTATAGCCTAATTGAAAGAGATATAAAGCACAATACCAATATCAGGTCTATTTAAAAATAATGGAAGATTTTGTCCCTGAAGCATCTTTTGGGAAACCGTAATGGTTCATTACCATTTATAAAATTCTTTCTAAAACATCTGCTCCCCCACTTGATGATTTTGAGGCACGTGGCAGGGTGTATGGCACCACGCTTCTGAAGAACGCCTCACTGGCTCCCCAGACGCCCGTCCAGCTAATGAGGTCTGTGAGCTGCAGTGGGCGGGAGCTCTTCGTCCTGGCTCCTGCCATATGGAAGAGTGTGTCAAAGGTCTGAAGAGAGCTGCAGGTGCCGGTGACGTCTGCAAATAAGGAGGCAGAACTGACACTGCAGCACATTCATGAGCCAGCAGGTACGGTGACTGATAGTGAGACTGGACCCAGACTGAGTGACGATGGAGCAGGTCTCCACGAAAGGTTGCTGGGGGCGTGGAAGTCCACAGTGGTAGCCTGGTAGTCAGTAAGCAGGGGAAAGTCAGAGGGAGGCCGAGAAGAGTACATTGGGTCATCTATTACTGCAAGAGGAATGCATCTTGCTTTTTTGATTCTGGTACTTCAGGTATACTCTAATATATTTTTGTTTGAGGCAATAACACTCTGAGAATCAGCTTTCGATATACAAGTATATATTTGCAGGTGAAAAAGCCCAATCCTTCTATCAGTTAGAGGGATATCAAAAGTAAGATGCTTTTAGAGTAAGATTATGTATCATTGACTTGAAGAGTCAAGCCTGTGTATTAGCTCCCAATAGAATCAAATAGAATTATTTATTAAATCAATATTGTATAACCATATTTTCTTCCAAAGAATCACAAGAATAAATCACAAGATTTCTTAGTAAAGTGCTAAACATAAATAGGCATTATATACTTTTGAAATGGCAAATAGTAAGAACCAGTACTATATAACTTTATCCAACTTTCTATATTTAAAAAAATCAGGCTATAGCCACAATGTATCAACTACATATTTTAAGACTGCTTTGTCCATTATTTAAGCTAAAGTCTGAAAGAGTAATAAAAGACCCATGCATGCCGCAGGATCATATATGTCTCCCTAAATATACTTGTAGATGAATTTTAGTAACTAAACTAATGCTTCAAGTAACTAAAATTTTTAAAGTTGTAAGCTGTAGTATTATCACATCAAATATGACTGAATTTTTATACCTGATAATTATTGTTAAAGTGCTGAGCGGTCTGCTTTAAGTAGAATTTTTGGTTGAAAAAATAATTACTGTATAAATTAAAATGTATAGTAGGTAACACATTCCATTTTTAAATGAATAGTTGGTATTTTGTTAGTCTGTTCACTTGTAGGCACAACGCAATCTAGCAGTCTACGACTAGACTAAATGCAGTCTTGTTTTTTTGTTGCAAAGAAGGGTTAGAGTGGGAGCCAACTGTTAGTGAGTAGATACTTAAAATCAGGTATGGCCGGTAAGAATCTGATTCAGTTACCTTCTAACTGTGTGACCTTGGACAATTTTCCAGGCCCCTTTGAGCCTGGGGATTTTGTTTCATTGTGCATGTGTGCTGCCTGTAAAATAAGAATAGTAACAGTGCCCTGACCACTGTGGCTCAGTTGGTTGGACATTGTCCTGCAAAGCGAACAGTCACTAGTTCGACTCCTGGGCGGGCACATGCCTGGGCTGTGGGTTCAGTCCCTGGGGGTTCAGGGCACGTGCGAGAAACTACCAATCAAAGTTTCTCTCTCCCATCAATGTTTCTCTCCCTCTCTTTCTCCTTCCCTTCTATCTAAACGTAGATAAAAATAAAATCTTTTAAAAAAGAATAATAATGGTACCTGTTTTATAAAGGTATTGTAAGGATTAGACCATTTATGTGAAATACTTGTGATAGTGTCTGGCACCCAGCAGTCAGTGCATGAGTGTTAGTTGTTCCCGTTACAGCGAGACTATTATTGCTGTTAGGGTCCACTTAAAAGAAGCCTCCTGAGCCTGTGATTTTCTGGCCTCAGCCGCAAAATCCTTGGGAACTTTTCACAGACCTCCAAGTGAGTGATTAAACTGTGTCAGCAAACTTACTTTTGCTTATCTTCGTGTTGGTTTTGGCAAGGTCAGGGACCTCACGTTAGAAGACCATCTGTGTGGAAGGAATATAGCTTTTGCTAATAACTGCTGGCATCCCCTTTGACTTTTGCAAAATATGTCCAGGATACCCACAATTTGCCACGTTCAGCTAAAATATGACTTGCAGTCAGCAAAAGATTGTTTCTTACAAGCATCCTAAGATCCGCCGTAGGATGTGGAAGACCTCAGGGGTGACTTCACGGCATGGCAACAATAGACAGTATGACTTTTGGGTTAATGAATTCTGACTCATACAAGAGACATTACTGTATTCTAGCACAAATTCTGCAGGGTCGTTTTCTTTAAAGATATTTGTCAGAACTAGAATCAAAACACATGAAAGTGTATGAATCAAAAAGATACATCGGTAGTAGTATTAAAATGAAACTGGGAGCTTGAAAAAGAACAGACTACTACCAAGAACACGGATGTATCTCAGGATGCATTTCGATAAATGAAAGAAGCGAGACTCTGAAGGCACGTGCTGTGTGGTCCCATTCACACCGCCTCTGGCCCAGGCCCAGGCAGCAGCTTCCCGGGCCGGTCTGCCGAGAGGAGCGGCACTGACTTCCGAGAGCCCTGGGAGGAGCTCGGTGGGAGCGCACATGGTACCTGGGTCGTGGTGGCGGTGACGTGGTCATGAGCCTTTGGCAAAGCTAAAACTTGACACCAAAAGGGCGAGTTTTTCTATTATTTGTACATTTCATCTCAATAAATCTGGCTTGAAAACACAAAATCAACATAAATAATTCATAGCATTGATTAGGTCAGTATATCCTGTATGTAGAATAACATATTACTTCATCTTCCCCTGAAATGTTGATAGATTTCTTATGTATTTACTGTGTATTTGTGTCCACTTATTAACAGTTTCAGTCCCGTTTTTAGTTCAGTAATCATTTTACTTTCTAGAGAGAAGTAAATAATATAAGTAATAATTGTTTAAAAATTACTTGAAAGTTTTTTAAAGTTCATGGGATATATATGCTGCTTCTGTTTCACAGTGTTTGTTTTTTGCATTAATCCGGATGCTACAAGATAACATCGATAACACTCGACCTCACTTAAACAATATGACTTCTGTTGGCTGCACCTCTGTGGTTATGGAACCACCGCTCATAGCACTGAAGCCGGCATAGGTCCCCTCACTCACATGGAGCAGCAGAGAGAGAGGCTCTTTTTCTGTGGTTCTTCCTTTAAAAACAGGGAGCCTGTTTTTCTTTCCTTTTTTTTAATAAAAAAGATCTATCTATTTATTTATTTATTTATTTATTTATTTATTTATTTATAGACAGAGGAGAAGGGAGGGAGAAAGAGAGGGGGAGAAATATCAGTGTGTGGTTGCTTCTTGCATGCCCCCTACTGGGGACCTGGCCTGCAACCCAGGCATGTGCCCTGACTGGGAATCAAACCAGCGATGCTTTGATTCACAGGCCAGCACTCAATCCACTGAGCTACACCAGGCAGGGCAAGCCTCCTTTTCCAAAGCTGCCAGTGCATACTTCCTCATGTCCCCTTGGCTCCTGAACCAATTGCTCTGTACCCATCATTGTTACACCACTCAGGGTCTCCCTTTTGATTTGGGAATGAGGTTAGTTTCCCTAAAGGAAAGGCTACATAGTAGCGGGATAATACACTAACCAAATCTGGATACCATTAAGAAATGGGGGGAGCCGTGGCTGGGTGGCTCAGTTGGTTACAATGTCATCCTGTACACCAAAAGGTCACAGGTTTGATCCCAGTTAGGACACAGATCTAATTTGCAGTTTTGATCCCTGGTTGGGGCACATAAGGGAGACAACCACAACCTATCAATGTTTCTCTCTTTCTCTCTCTCCCTTCTTCTTTCTCTAAAATTGATAAACACATCCTCAGGTGGGGATTTAAAAAAAATATCTTTAATAAAGAAATGGTGGGGCAGCAGGGGGAGGGCACCAGGCAGGTAATAATACTAGTGCTTTACCCTGAATCCATTAAGTTAAACTAAAACCTTGACTAATTGGGGAATTTGCTGACTGCATAGTTGTTGTGTCAGTATTTCTGAGACCACCAATTATTTAAACAATATTAGGTTACTGTACCTGCTCATCTCAGCTGGAAGAAGTGACTTGGTCATTTTCTGCAGCAGAACGGATGCTGCGTGTAAAGCATAAAGAGGCTGACATATGTGTTGAGTACAGGGAAACATTCTTTTTATAGTTGAAAATGTAACAGTTACACAGATGAGACCCTGGTTTGAAATATACTTTGGCACTAGGGTTATTACTAAACCCTTATTATACTTTTATACTCTCCTAGAGTGAAAAAGGATATTTCAGCAAAGTAAGTAGGTAGAAATTTCTAAGCAAAAAGATGCCTTGGCATAAAATATAAAATGCACCTTAATAGGACCAAGCCCAAGGGCTTTAGATAGTTAAAGAAGGCTCCATAGGCAAGGGATGGAAATGCATCAGGCTGTTGAAAGAAAAGTAAGTCTTAAACTCCTAGAGAGATACAGCAAGAGCACGTGCCAGGCAGTGAGGACAAAAAAAAAAAAAAAAAAAAAAAAAAAAAAAGGCTTGAAATGGCAGGGATGTGTTTGGATAAAGGGGGATAGAACAGTGTTTCTGGAGGAAAGGGTCTCAAGAGGAGACAGTGAGAAAGAAGTTTGAGGAAGTGATGAGGCTTGAACAACCCAGAATGGTATACGGAATCTAGATTTTATCCCGTCTTTGAGGGGAATACTGTGGAAGGCTTCTCTTTCTATGGAAAGCAGGATTATCTGGGCAAAGCAGAGTTTTAGAAAGATTCCTCACACAGCAGTAGACAAGGTGGGTTAGAGCCAAAAAAAAAAAAAAAGTGAAATCAGAGCATTTGGCAACTATTAATTGGCCTGGGCTTGAGGTACGGTAGGAGCAAAACAGGGCAGCGGTGATGAGAACCTAAAGGATGGACGCTAAAGATGTAAAACTGTCATGAGAGGGGTGGGTCGCTGAGTGGATTTAGTGAGGGAACTAAGTTTAAAGTAATTCAGGGTGCCAAAGACATAACTGGAAAGAGATGGGACCATTGCCAGGATGATAAAGTTTGGGGTGGTGGCAGGGTAGACATTTTCCAGAAATAGTGAGTTTCATTTTATGTTGATACCATGTCAAAGTGGTAACAGATGTCCCATAGTAGTTAGTTGGGTGAAACTGTTAAAATTTCATTGTGTGCCCATGTGTCATTGAAGCATTTTAGTAGATACAAGAGACAGGACAGTTAACCAAGAAAAATTGTTCCTATCCTCGTGGAACTAGGAAGGTTCTACAAATATATTTAAGTGTTAAGTAAACATATACTGAAGAAATAATGAAGTGTGGATTTAATTTTAAAATATGGGTAGAAGGAGGTTGGGGGGCATAGATGAAACGAGATGAACAATGAGTTGACAATGGTTGAATCTCAGCATTGGACACATGGAGGTTCATTTTACTTTTTTTTTTTCCTACTTTTATGTATGATTGAAATTTTCCACAATAAAATGTTGTGGGGTTTTTGGGCAAAGGCAAAAGTTTTGCCCATAGAGCTGATAATTAGAGATGATGTTTGAGAGAGTGATGGAATCCTGTCCAAAAGAGTAGCCCAAGAGAGGTAGGGGAAAAAGAGAAAAGTATAGTCTCTGAGAACTGGAAAAGATTAAAGATGTTTCAAGGAAAAGATGGATGAGCATTATTACTGACTGCTACAAAGGTCAAAGAAGAAGTTACAACTTAAAGAAGCTGTTACAGATTATATCCAGCAAATCACTTACTTCTAATTTTGTTCCTTTCTGGTTGGATGTTCCTTGATGGCTAAAAGGAATTAGGTACCTTGAGGAGCTTGAGAAAACAGTTTTAATCAATCCATTTGATGAGGTGTTTACTATTTGAGAAGTATCATCCAAGCTTTATTTCCTAATAAGTGAATATCTATTCTATTTGTAGGAGACAAATGAGCAAAAACTTCACAACATAGCCAATGAACTCTTGCTTACGGAAAGAGCTTACGTCAACCGACTTGACCTCTTAGATCAGGTAATGTTTTCCTTTTCAAAATTGCTTTAACTTTTAGCACTATACATTACTTCAACTTCATAATTAAGGTCTTTTGAAACTATAAAGAAGGCCCTGTCCGCTTCGGACCAGTGACAGGAGAAGTGTAACATTTTCAACTTTGCCAGTGAATTCACCAGGTATACAGGGTGTATACTTAATATGGAACAGGCTAAGGGACTCTCGGTACAAGTCACAAGTGCCTTTGTCTGTGTATCTCAGCCCTAAACCATTCATTGTGGTTCTGTACGCCACGTTACTATTACAATCTAAATAAGAGTTTGGCGATTCTGGTGTGACACTAATGTGAATACATTGCCTACCCTGTCTGGCCCATTTGCTCTCAGCCCTGTGTGCATCGTGTGGGTTGCTGCAGGGCCAGAAGGGGTTGGAGAGTTCCCTTGCTCAGGCTTCTGTGAAACGTCTTTTATGGTGCTTGGTGTTGCACAGTCCATATTTGTTGATTATATGAGTCTACTTCATCGCATTTTGTACTTTTATCATGGGAGAGCCTTCGGTATCATTTCAAAAGCACATTAGCAAAGAAAGGGTTTTTTCCAATAGTTCTCTTTTTTAAATTTTTTAAAATAGAATTTATTGGGGTGACATTGGTTAATAAAATTATATAGGTTTCAGGTATATACTTCTATAATATGTCATCTGCATATTGCATTGTGTGTTCACCACCCCAAGTCCAGTCTCCTTCCATCTCCATTTATCCCGCTGTATCCACTTCTACCTACCCCCACCCCCCGTCACTGTGGTAATCACCATACTGTTGTCAGTGTCTATGTGGTGGGTTTTTTTCCTTAATCCCTTCACCTTTTTCACCCAGTCCCCAAGCCCCCACCCCTTTGACACCTGTCAGTCTGTTCTCCATATCTATGAGTCTGAGTCCATGTCTGTTTTGTTCACTCGTTAGATTCAGCATATAAGTGAAATCATATAGTACTTGTCTTTCTCTGACTGGCTTATCTCATTTAACATAATACTCTTCAGGTCCACCCCAGCTGTCACAAAGGGTAAGATACTAACCGCCCCCCCCCCATTTTTTATGGCAGAGTAGTGTTCCATTGTGTAAATGTACTACTGATTTTTTATCCACTCATCTGTTGATGCTTCCTTATCTTGGCTATGACAAATAATGCTCCAATAAACACATGGGTGCATATATTCTTTTGAATCAGTGTTTTGGATTTCTTTGCATGTATTCTCAGAAGTGGAATTGCTCAGTCATAAGACAGTTCCTTTTTTATTTTTTTGAGGTGTCTCCATGCTGTTTTCCACAGTGACTGCCCCAGTCTGCATTCCCACCAACAGTGCACGAGGGCTCCCTTTTCTCCACTTCCTCGTCAGCATTTGTTGTCTGTTGATTTACTGGTGGTGGCCATTCTGACAGGTGTGAGGTGGTACCTCATGGTGGTTTTCATTCGCGCCTCTCTGATGACCAGTGTCATTGAGCGTCTTTTCTGTGTCTGTTGGCCATTGGTTCATCTTCTTTTCCCATTTTTTAATTGGATAGTTTATTTTTTTGGTGTTGAATCTTGTAAGTTTTTAAATAACTGTTGGGTATTAACACTTGTCAGATGTATCATTAGCAGATAGGTTCTCCCATTCGGTGTGTTGACTTTTCATTTTGTTGATGATTTCCTTGGCTATGCAAAAACTTTTTATAGTTTAATATGGTACCATTTTTTTATTTTTCTTGTGTTTCTCTTGCCTGAGGAGATATATCAGAAAAAAATATTGCTATAAGAAATGTTTAAAATTTTACTGTCTATGTTTTTAGGATTTTTAAGGTTTTGAGTCTAACAGTTAAGTCTTTTATCCATTTTGACCTTATTTTTTCATATGTTATTAGAAGGTGGTCTAGTTTCACTCTTCGTACTCATATTTGTCCAATTTCCCCAACACCATTTATTAAATAGACTGTCTTTACCCCATTGTATGTTCTTGACTCTTTTGTCAGTATTGACCATAAAGATGTAGGTTTATTTCTGGGCTCTCTATTCTCTTCCATTGGTTTATATATGCCAGTACCATGCTGTTTTGATTACTATGGTCTTACAGTATAGTTTGATATCAGGTAGTGTGATTCCTCCAACTTTGTTCTTCATTCACAAAGTTGCTGTGGCCATTCAAAGTTTTTTGTGGATTGATATAAATGTTTGGAATATTTGTTCTAGTTCTGTGAAAATGTTTCTAAATATATCATTAGAGCAACTAAGGTCCCTTAATCCTGTTTCAGTGATAAAAAAATACGATAGCTGGTAGATAGCCTGCTAAAACAGGCTTCTTTATAAGAGAGAGTTGCCATGTTTGAGTGTTAGTTGTAAGAATTGTCCCACTTCTGTCATTGGAACACTACAAGAGCGGTTGTCCTAGGCACACTCCCTGTCATTAATTCCTAGAGTAAGCTGTGTCCCTGTTATGGTGAGCCTTAAGGGACCGAATTAAAGCTGTGTTTTTTGAAATAATGAGTTTGTCACTCAAATATTCATTTTCCAAAGAATTCCTCCGTAAGTCAATCAATTTCTGTTGAGTTTGTGTCTTTGAAACAACTTTCTCCTCATGGGGATCACAGAGCTGAAACATTTAGGTCTTACCGTGGTGGAGAAGTGTCTGTTCTTCTGTTGAACTGTGTCCCTCCACCTGCCTCACCTTTTTCAGCCACATTAGTTTATTCAGCTATTGTTGCTGACCTTAGAGAACTTTAGAGTCTTAATACTTTAATGTCCTATCTACTGAAGTCTCTAAGGATATAATTTTTTGTTCTTTTGGTCTCCCAAGAAAATGCGGTGGAGGTGGATTTAGAAAATTAACAACCATCTAGACATTATGAAGGAACAGACTTCCTTCTGCCTACATGTAGTAGAATGCAAGAGGTATAGTAGCCCTAGTGGAGAACAGCTAAGACTGCAAATTCTTTTTTATCATCTTTAAGATACCAGTTAGTGCCCTGGCTGGTGTGGCTCAGTGGATTGGGTGCCAGCCTGCAAACCAAAGGGTTGCCAGTTCAATTCTCAGTCCGGGCATGTGCCTGGATTGCAGACTGAGTGCCTGGTGGGGTCCCACAAGAGGCAACCACACATTGGTGTTTCTCTACCTTTCCCTCTCCCTCCCTTCCCCCTCTCTAAAAATAAATGAATAAGATCTTTTTTTTTTTAAAGATACCAGTTACTATGTGCAGGATAGGAGAAGATCTTTTTATACTCATACCAGTGTTTTAACTTAGGTATTATTTTTTACTAACGAGCAGGAACACATTGGAGAACTGAAATATTCTTTTGTTCACCCACTGACCAGCTCTTTATCAAGCACTTTTTCTACTGTGGAAACTAAATCATGATGCGCTCCCTCCCCAAGGAGTATACAGTTTTAATAGAAAAAAAGTAGGTTTGTTCCAACAAATGACAGTAATGACACGATGTAGTAAATGACATATCCGTCATTCAAAACATAAACAGAAGTGGGGCCGTACCACAATTATTTTGTGCATGCAAACTTTTAAAATCTAACTCCACCTGTGGATTGGAAAGATGAGTCCTGTTGACCTCAGCTGGAAATTCTCCAGCTCAGAAAAGGTTAACATGCCACAGAAAGAGGCGTAGCCTTGGTTAGGGTCAAAGTTTCCTAATCCAAATCCCTGGTTCTTCTTAATCAAAGCACACGCTCACTCTTATAGTTCAAAAATGACTGTTTCTTGAACCATGAATGTTTTCATTTATTCAACAAGATCGCATTAAAGATCCCACTATGTGCCTAGCACAATGCCAGGTGGTAAGCCAATAGACTTGAAGTAATGTTTGCTTTATTCTCTTATTCAGGTATTTTATTGCAAACTGTTAGAAGAGGCAAATCGAGGCTCATTTCCAGCAGAGATGGTGAATAAAATCTTTTCTAATATTTCATCAATAAATGCCTTCCATAGTAAATTCCTATTGCCAGAGCTGGAGAAAAGAATGCAAGAATGGTAAGAGGAAGAGAGAGCAAATGATACCTGACAGTCATATAGATGCTGTGCTATTCAGCTTTTAAGTTGAAATACTAATGTCACACAGAGCTGTAGGCAAACATTTGTGGTAAATTTTTATGTGATAGACCAATAATAGAAGTTGCATGTTTTTAATTTCAATTGAAAATAATTTCATCTCTGCTGTTCAAACTATTTTGACTAGTGAAGATGAGATGTTATGGGTGATGTGGAGCTTCAAGATTTTCTCAGCTCCCTCTTTACTGTATCATTCCTAACCTTCATTTGTCTGCCTGCCTTCATTCTCTACCAATCTCACAGCAGGGTTGATCCAGTAAAGCACAGAGTGTGTGTAGAAAAGTGACGACTTCATCTGAAGTTCTGTTAATTCCCTCATTCTATAAGAAATCTTCATGGCTTGTTTCTATATTTTATACAGGGAAACTACCCCTAGAATTGGTGATATCCTTCAGAAATTGGCACCATTCCTGAAGATGTATGGAGAATATGTGAAGGGGTTTGATAACGCAATGGAATTAGTTAAAAACATGACAGAGCGTATTCCCCAGTTCAAATCAGTAGTTGAAGAAATTCAGGTAATATGACTCTTTTATTCAAGGCCCTGCACCGATTTTTTCTACAAATCATAGTCTTCTAGATTTAAAATGTAGATTGCAATAGCTGTCCAAGACACCTAGCCAAATTCCATTCCACTCTGAATGGTGCAGAAGTCATCTCTGCAGAACTAAAATATGTATTGAGCATATGCCATGTGTTGAATGGTGAAATCTCCATTTGCTTTGGAGATCAGAAAAGGGTTTTTGACAACGCAGGGTGCACATATGTTACAGAGTGGATTCCCCTTCAGTCCTGTGCCTCTCCTGCTTTCTTTCAGAGGTTGAGATGTCGGAATGAATATAGAGCATGAGTGCTGTAGATCCTGGCATCTCGGAGACCAACATCATTATGTTGGATTTTTTTGTTGCTCTATTTCTATGTTCTGATTTTTTAAATTTTTATTATACATGGATAATAGTACCATAGTAATTTCTATTTGATTCTCTAATAAAAATTGTTAATAACTATTCTTGGCTAAAATTTAAGTATTTGAAAAGAGTTCTTTAGATCACATAAGGTTCTGGGGGGATTCTCTAGCTCGGCTGCCCTGGTTCGTCGGTCTTCCTTCTCTGTTTTTGCCCACGAGATAATACATTTGAGGAGCTTCACGTGGAGCTTGTTGCACAATAAGTGCTCACTACACAATGGCGATGATGGTGGTCATCATTTTACCAAATCTGAAATCCGTCTCCACAATGTCTGTCTCCTCCACATCATGTGGAAGGGATGGGGCTCTGAAGGGAGCGATGGACCGAGAATCCACTAAGTTAGTTTAGAATCCTGGTCTGCCACTTGACAGTCATTTGACCTTAGAAAACTCTCCCAACTCTTCTCAGCCATGGTTTCTTTATGTACAAATTTTGGGATCACTAATACTTTCCTGGATGTAGGTATGTTAGAGAAAATTAAATGAGATAACCAAACTTATTAATATTTATTAAGCAAAGCCATTAATTAGCCCTCAGCTTCCATGCTAATTTCAGGCTTCTTTTCCTTTCTTTGGTCTACAATAATAACTTCCAAACTAGTTTCCCCACACTTCCTAAAGCCGTATTACAGTAGGTTGATTTTAATAGATCTCTAATGATATTACTCCTGTGCGTGAAAATATGCATTAGGTGAAACAGTAATGAACACAGTCGGCATTATCACCCCAGACTCCACTGTTTCTTCTTCACCCTTCTTCCTTACAAATGCGTTACTTGCCAACAAAACTCAATTGTTCTCTTTTACTGAACACGTTTCATGCCCCACTGTCTTGGGCCTGGTCTCCAAGGTCACTTAGTCTTCACTCACTTTCCTTCCCACCCAAAGCCTGCCCTCATTCAAGTTTATGTTAAATGCTCCTTTATCTGTGAAGCCTTTGGATTCTTGTTCACTTGAAATGCAAACATCATGTCTTAATACAGCCTTTATACCCTGCAGTGTCTTAATCATGATATGAGTTTAATAAACATGTTACAATTCATGCTTTAATATGAACAAAGACATTTTGTAAGTCATGTTTTCCCTCTATTATGTTAACAGTTTATTGAAAACAAATGCTATAGACTCAGTTTCTCTGGGGTGAGGGTAGGGGTAGGATCTATTTAGGGACTTTTGTTTCTAGTGGAAAAGAATGCCATGACCTAATGAAAAATTAAAATTTTCTGACAGATGAGAAAAAGAATGATCACATCTTGTCATTCTTTTTTAAGTTCAAAGGAAATGACATTTGTGGTTGATTTATTATGAAATAGTTTTTGCTAAGTCTAAAGTCATTTAATAAAGTTGTTCTTAGTGAAGCTCATCAAATATAAAGTGGGGGGCAAAGTAGGTTTACAACTGTGAGCAGAAGAAACAGTTTATTCTTGTATTGATATTATTATTCATTTATTGTATTATTTTCCACACAAACAACTGCAAGCCCACTTTTGGCATAGCCTGTCAGTGCTTCTTGTGAAAATCTGTGATGATTTAACAGTGTGACCTCACACTCCCTTGGAGTGGCTAATTGAAGTGGCTGCCAGCAATCTGGGATGTTCTTGCTTATAATTCTTGATTTCCCCTTCTGTTCTTGTACTAGGTTGTTAGTCCTCAAGCTGAAATGGAAGAATCTGGGATGTTTTTAAATGCCCATGCCCAGTCCCTAACTTCAAAGACTGTAGTTTCATAGATGGGGATGGGGTTCAAAATTTGTATTATTACTCGCACTCTAGATACATCTAATGCAGACATGATACACAGACCATACTTTGTAGGGAGATTCTGCCCTTGATGAGAGCTCTGTACAATGGTGGGCTTTTAGATTAGCTACCCTAATTCTCAAATCTTTCTTTGTAAACTCAATTACAGAAACAGAAGATCTGTGGGAACTTGACTTTGCAGCATCACATGCTGGAACCTGTTCAGCGGATTCCCCGATATGAGATGCTCCTTAAGGATTACCTGCGGAAGTTGCCCCCTGATTCTCCCGACTGGAATGATGCTAAAAGTAAATGCTTTCCCTGCTCTTTTCCCTGGTGGGGTAATTTGGTGGCCAGGCTGCCTTGTGATAACAAAGCAAGATAGGTCTCATAGCCACTTCAGTAAAATACCGGTGACAGAGAAGAACCTCCCTGGAAATTGTTATCAGCACCTCAATTAGGCAAGCACTTCAGAGCAACAGAAATCACTTTTCTCATGCTGGTTGCATGTTAACTGTTAAGTCTGAAACATAAAACTATAGTCTTAGAAACATCGGACTAGCAGTGCACAGTGACCTCACAGGGAGAATCTGCCCTTCGGAATGACCAGTGCTGCTGGGTGCCTAGACGGGTTGATGCACGCACACCAAGAAAGTTCAGACAGGGCTATGGGAAAATCCCCTGCGCAGAGTTGGCTTTGAAGAGAAAATGAAGTCGTTTAGTGCCAGTTATCGTTTCCCCTGGGAAAACTTTATTCTGCTCGTTGTCTTTTATTTTACAGACTTACCATTTATATCTTTTAGATGATAAAGACTCTTTTTTAAGACTCGAGAGTCTCAATACTAATTGTACTTTCTCATGTACTTTTAACAAAATTATTAGCTGTGAAAAGAATGAAAGTTAAGAAATAGAAATGGGTTAGTATTCAGTAAGTAGTAAAAATACTGGTGTGCAGTCTTAAAGCATCACTGCTTCCCCTAATAATGTCTTGTCTTCTGCTATAAGCGAACCTTGATCAGAGATGAGGAACACAAAACACCTTCGGTCCTGGGGCCCGGGTAGCGTTTCGAACACGGGCCATCTCTGACTTGGTTTGCCCACCGTCCAAGTGAGTCAGTGACCACGGGAACATCTCTTCTCCCCCTTTCCCCCCTTCAACTTTCCTGACTTGATTTCTTCCACTTTTTATTCCAGCTCCACTGGCCACTCATTGGCCTGAGTGCTTGGTGTTAGTGGCAGAAGTAGTGGTTGGGTCAGAGGTGGGACCCCCACTGGGCTCCTCCCACAAGGCCCTGCGCAGCGTCCCGGCCTGTCCTGTTTTGTTTCCCTGAACCGCGAACCCTGTAGAGAACACACAGAAGTGCCCGAGTCGGCATAGTGCTCCAAAATGTGCGTCCGAGTCTTTGAATATAGAAGAAACTGAATTTTTATTTACAGTTTAGAGAACTAGTTTCTTCTATATTCAAAGACTTTGACTTTCTCTAAGGTGCTAATGTCAAAAATAACAAAGTTGGCAACATGCTAGTGTACTTTATCACTTTTTTAATTTCCTATTGCCACTTACACTAAAATTCTAAGGTCATAGAGGGACACCTAAAAGTAGGTAAAGTGACAGAAGTACATTTTGTTCAGCAGTGGAACAAAGAACAGACAAAAATTGGTGCAGAGGTGATAAGGTGGCTGTAACAGAATTAACCCGACCGGCACTCATAAGATAGAAAAAAAAGTAAGAGAGGGGGGCTTCATTTAGGGGTGAGAGCGTTCCCTGGGTCCAGCCGGCAGGAGGCCTCAGCTTTCACAGCTTCGCCAGTGGTCCAGGAGCCCCTACCTCCCTCATTCCAGGAGTTACCTTTCCTGTGTCTTGCCGCCACCCACCCAGTAACAAATCCCTCCATCTGCATTGGTGTCAGAAGATTCTCTTTCATCTGGCTGAGGCTGGAGCCGTGGCTGTTTTTCCCAAAGAAAGGTGGTTAAGCTTGGTGGTTACATTGCTCATAAAAATGAATAAAATAATGCTACTGACATGCTATAGGAATTTGGGCCAGAAGTCTTAGGTTCACATGTGACCCTTTCGTCTCCTACTTGTGTGACCGTATACAAGGCACATCACTCTCCAGTTCTTTCGTCTGACAAATGGAGCTAATATACTTCCCATTCTGGGTTGTAGAAGAAATAATTGACCTAATATCTATGAAAGCACTGAGCTGAGCGCCTTGTCCCAAGCTAGTATACATGGTGTTTGTCAATTTTGAAAGTTTCATTATGGATTAAATATGCCTGCAAGCCTAATCATTGTATTTGATTTTTTATGAGGAAATGCCCTCCAAGTTCCAAGTATTGATGTGGTTACAAGTGTACTTTTGAAAGTATGAAGTTTATGAGTAGACATTGCCCCTGCTTTTATTGTGTATCTCTGGTCTCAGATTTCTGCCACTTTTTCTCTCTTCTCAATTTCTTCTTATTGTAATGAGAAGTGTGTTATTCAGCTATCTAGCAGCATAGTAAGGACAACATATATTTATTTTCTTTTCTTTTCCCCCATTTAGAATCACTTGAAATTATATCTACAGCAGCAAGCCATTCTAATAGTGCAATAAGAAAAATGGTAAGTATGTTTCAGAGAAGATAGTAATATTCTAGTTAGATAATTGTCAATAATATAGCCTAATATTATCTACAGGTTTGGATCAAAATGAATTGATACAGATAGACAAAAAAAATGTTTGCAACCTATTTGGTGTTTTCTGTAATAATCTTCTCTTCTCCCAGGTTTTAATTTCCTCATAACTGGCATTGTATGCCAGAGTTTAGGCTTAGTTACAGTCACTTCTGAGTTCTTCATATTTTAGCCAACCAAGGTTGAAGGTTGCTGTGTCATTAAAGCCACCAAGGTGAAACCTCCTCATATGTGATCTTGCTGTGTTTTGTTTTAATTTCCCAGGAGAACCTAAAGAAACTCTTAGAGATTTATGAAATGTTGGGAGAAGAAGAAGACATTGTAAACCCTTCAAACGAACTAATAAAAGAAGGACAGATCCTTAAACTAGCTGCTCGGAACACCTCAGCACAAGAACGCTACCTTTTCTTAGTGAGTATTGCAGTGTGAGCAAGTCACACAAGAGTAATTTATGAGCATTGTTAGGTGTGTCCTGGGTAAGTAGGGTGCTCTCCGTGTGGCTAACTGGGTGCAGTCCCCACGGCCAGCATTCCACAAAAAGAACAGATGTCCTTAGTAACTATCTCATGTTCTTTCAAGACACAAATCTTTCTTTGAAGTATTTTTCTATGTATTTGCCATGTGTAATTGACTTCAGTAACACATGCAGAAGACAGTTTAACCTTTCCCCGAAGATGTTAGCTGTCAGTGTGTGTGCAGGCTATGATGTGCTTTCTGGAATCCTCCTTTTCTTATTGCAGATTTTCTCTTTCATGCTTACAGGCTGAAAGGTACCATTCCCTGGGTATTAATTGGGTCAACACACTATTCCTTAACGACAGTTCTCTCCTTAATCATCTCTCACCACTATGTCTGATCTTTTTAGTATGAAGTACAGAAGCAACGTTGGAAAACTTGTGCTTAGAATAACAATGTGTAAAGCACATAAGTTTGCTACATAGGTCCCTTTCACTGCAGTCAGTCCCTGTCCCTTCCTTCACTTCTTAGAAATGACAATTAGTCTAAGGTTTTTATCTCAAATGCAAGAGTTCTTCCTGGGGTGTCCAGGCTATTTATTTTTAGTCACTGGTAATTCCAGTCTCTTTTCTTATCCAATGATATAATGAAAATCATACTAATAGCTAACATTGAGTAACAATAAGCCAACACTGAGTAATAGCTCAGTAAATATTAGCCATTATTAGGATTATTGATTATAGACAAAGAAACAGAGAAACATTGGAAAAGAGGCTGCCCAGTAACTGGCACACAATTCCAGCCTCGGGGTGTTGCTCACATCTGACTTGACTGCTGCAAAGCAGTCACCTCACCACTCTAATATGAGTTGTCATCAGGGGCTTAGAAGTTTCTGTTGTGTGGTTACAGCTTCCCTTAAAAGGGGGATTTGTAGAAACTAATTGTCACGCAGAGGAGTGTCCTCATTTTTGAAAAAGAACATATGGTCACCATATGACCCAGCATTTCTACTGCAAGTTAGTATAACTCAAGAAAATTGGAAACATGTATCTACTCAAAACTTGTATGTGAATGTTCATAGCAAAATTATGCATGCCAGCCAAAAAGCGGAAACAACCTGAATGTTCATGAGTTTATGACTGGCAATCAAGTTGTGGTATGCCCATGCAGGGCACTATGATGTGCCAGTAAAAAGGAATAAACTACGCTCCCTGCCCGGTGGCTCAGGTGGTTGGAGTGTGCTCTCCTGAACCAAAATTGTTGCAGGCTCGATCCCCCGTCAGAGGCACATACCTAGGTGGCAGGTTCCATCCTCGATCAGGGCATGTACGGGAGGTAACCAGTCAGCGTCTCTCTCTCTCTCTCTTTCTCTCTCTCTCTCATCAGTAAGCATATCCTTGGGTGAGGTGGTTGAGGTGTGTGGGCTCTGCACAGGTAGGTTTCAAATGAAAGGTGTGCTGGCAGGTGAGTCATTTACTGTCTCTGGGAATTGGGTGACCCTGAGAGGGGCCATTCATCCAGTGTCAGCAAGGTCCCAAAAAGTCAAAAACACAGATTAAGAAGACATACAGCCCTGGCTGATGTGGCTCAGTAGATTGAGTGCTGGCCTGTGAACCAAACAATCACTGGTTCAATTCCCAGTCAGGGCACATGCCTGGGTTGCAGGCCAGGTCCCCAGTAAGGGGTGTGTGAGAGGCAACCACACACTGATGTTTCTCTCCCTCTCTTTCTCCTTTCCCCTCTTTCCAAAAATAAGTAAAATCTAAAAAAAAGACATACATAATACATTCTTTGGGGGGAAATGCCTAAGTCCATGTCTTCCCATTGTTGTTGCCCTGCCTTTAGGTGCTTAGGTCATTTTCTGCCCCCTCTTCCGCATTAGTGTTATAGTTTCTACAGGTGAACTTTTAACCAATTTAATCAACCAGTTTAATTTCCACACTGGAGAATCGTTCTGGAAGTAGTTTCAGGTTGCACACCTTGATGGAGACCCAAAGGAAGCAGCCAGTAGGAGGATAGGTGGCAAGAGCCTTGGGGGGAAATACAGCAGCAGTAACTTGGGGGCAAGGACCCATCTCGTTCCAGTCGTCAGAAGCTCTCAAACATCTCACGATGCCGTTGCCTGCCGGGAGAATAAAGTCACAGAGCAGGAATTTTAGGAAAGCCACATTCATTTTTGGCAGACCATCTCAGAAGCATTTCCTGTAGTGTTCACTCTGCTAACTACCCCCCTCTAATGCTGTGCTCGTCTCAGACTCTCTCCTCCGACCGGCACATTTTATCCCCATAGAGCATCTTCGTTTTTTCATCCGCAGAAACTTCAGAAGTACCATTTTTATTTCCCTTTCTCTCTAGATAGAACATGAGGGCTAGTTTTCTGTTTCCTAGTCTGGGGATATTACATTTGTCTGAAAATCCAAATTATGTTTAGAATCCACTTTTGGCTTTCAAGTCTTCATGTGTTTGCAAATTTGCTTGCCTCCACACCATTTTTTAAAAATATGTCGGTAGCAGGGTGTTCTGTTAAGTGAATAAGCATGCTGGACATCTGAAAGTTAGAAAACCCCCAGCAGATTACCCTGTAGAATGGCCCAAAGGTGTTTTATGCTTGACCCTTTGGAGATCTATTTCTTACTTCCTTGTAGCTTGACAGGTTTAGATTTTTTTTTCCTTTGAATACAGACCTGGCTCTGGCAATTGCTCCGACAATGGACTTTTACCTTCAAAAACAAACTCCAGTGAGACACCAAATTGAATTATTTCATTCAAATAAATATATTTTAAGAAACCTCAAATCCATCATGGAGGAACACTAGAGATCAAGAGCGACAGACTTCCCTGCACTTTGAAGGAAGCTGAGAGTTGCCTCTAGGTTTTGGCACAGCCCAGCACTTCCAGAGCTTGTCTCGCCAGCCCAGGGTTGCTTTGTCAGCATCTACTTCCGAGCTCTGCGCGTGGAGTAAATGGAACCTCCTACACCGAAAAGGAAAATGGATCTACTAGGAGTTACAGTTGCTCTAACTTCCTTTTTTAGTACCAGAGGAAACCCAGCGAGGCGACCGTGGCTTTCGCCACAAGAACAAGGTTCACAGAGGGAGCAGGACTAGCTACCTAATTCCTTTATGCATATGCCATCTACTTCTGTGTACGCAGTATTTTATGTCCTTCAAGAGCTCTCACCTTTGCCAACAGGAAGAAGAAAAGGGGTACTTATTACTAGCATTAGATTCTGACCTATACATTAAAAAGTGAATATATAGTTAATGACAGTTTGGAACGTGAAGTTCCACTTAGGAAGAAGATGACAGGGGAAATGTAACCCTGAAAGCATGAAAGGGAAAGAGAAATGTATCATTTATTATAAGATTGTCTCTCACCTTGTATGAGCATAACTACAAAAAGTGAGTGCTGCCCTAGCCAGTGTGGCTTGGTTGGAACACAGCCCCTTAAGCAAGTTTACCAGTTTGATTACTGGTTAGGACATGTGCCTAGGTTGTGTGTTCAGTCCTTGGTCTGGGAGCATACAAGAGGCAACCAATCTATGTTTCTCTGTTACATTGGTGTTTGTCTCTCTCTTTCTCTCCCTCTTCCCACCCTACCTTCCCTCTCTGAAAGCAATGAAAAAATGTTCTTGGGTGAAGATTAAAAAAACAAACAAACAACAAATGCTGAGAACTTCCATATTCACTTGTGTTTCCATAAAATAACAAGACTTTGCTGACCTTTATAAAATGAACTTGAGTACAAATATCAGATAACTCAGAAATTTTATGCCAGAACATCTCATTTGTCACTCAGTTTGCAGGAAAAATTGGTGGTTATTGCACTCTTTAGAGTGTGAGGCCTGTCCCCTTGGGTGGTAGTGTGGCAGCTGGTCCTGAACCACCCACAGCCTTGACCGAAGGCCCACACAAGAGGGCCGTGATAAACAAGAGAAAGCGATGTTAACACGGACAGGTAGCAGGCAAGCTGTTGCCTTAATCAGCACGCGATGGTGCTGAGAACCTTTCAGTGCACTTTCAAATCTCTAAGTCCTAACTACTACAATTTTGAGGCTCTGATTGCTGTAGTTCA
Source organism: Artibeus jamaicensis (assembly GCF_021234435.1). NCBI lineage: Eukaryota > Metazoa > Chordata > Mammalia > Chiroptera > Phyllostomidae > Artibeus > Artibeus jamaicensis. The sequence continues at coordinate 39,370,808 of NW_026521486.1, forward strand.
AATACTGCAGACATGTTAGTGTTCATTTCTAGAAAGGTAAATGTGAAATGTGCTGTTGAGATACATCTGATAGAATGTACTTGTGTCCTTTTGTTTCTACATTATCCACTTGTGGAAATGAAATTTCTGACACTGGTTACAGGAAGTTGCAAAATAAGGTATGAGGAACAGCTGGTGAGAAGTTTGCTTTCAGAATGAGTGCAGTACACGATATCCTGAAAACCTGTTGAAATGTCTTTAAATATCCATCACCATTTCTTGTCTTTCTGGCCCTGCGGAGCCAAACAGAGGACCTGGCAGAACAAGACATTTCTCCTCATTTAATTCTGTCAACAGCCTGTAACTGTTACAGATAAAGATCCTGAGTCGTGCGAGGTTACATTGTGAATAGGAGCTAAGTCCCCAGTTGCTCTGGTCTTTGAAAAACATATGTGACCCTGGAAACAATAAATATGAAGGAGGAATGTAAGTGTGGACCTTATTTAGGAGTCTGCCTATGAATTAACCCAAATATTTAGACCCTTTCATCCCTTTTGCATGTTTTATTACATTCAAAAGGATTAAATGCCCTCCCCAAATCATTGCTTGGGTCTGATAAGCTGGAGCTGCTAATTGTTGCCTAGGAATGAGGCATTACACAAAATTTGATTCAGGTTCAAGATAAAGTTTTTCATTTTGAAGGTAAATCTTATAAAGCTCTGGCTGAGTAGCTAATTTGGTTGGAGCATTGTCCTTATGTGCCAAGGTTATGGGTTCAGTTCCTGGTCAGGGTACATACAAGAATCAACCAAAGAATTATATAGTAAATGGGGCAACAATTCAGTGTTTCTCTCTTCCTTTCTCTCTCCCTCTAAAACCAATAAGTAAAAATTTTAAAGGAGATTTTATAAAGACTATTTTAAAGACATTTTGCTAAAATAGATGACTTTTCTGTTCTTTTACACAGGACAAATCCTTAAGTGTGATATGGGTCAGTATAAAACAATGGCTTAGTTTTTTTACAGAGTTAATATGCTAACCCCACATGTTTGAATAAAATTTAAACTAATAATTTTGGCTATATACTAATTTAATATTAAACACACTGATAAAAATAATTGCTAAATACTACTCTTTCCTTCTACAGCTGTGACAGAGTTGCTGTCTCTGAGACACAGTTAGAAATTTTGTTGGTTAAGTGCTTCAGTTTTATGAGTCGAGGACTTCAGTTGCTGGCATATGGAAGGTTCCTAATAAATTATTGCTGAATTTAATTGAATTAATTTCTTTAATAATACAAAATGAGGATTGGTTTATTTAAATACCAGTAAAGTACTTATGAACCATCAAAGAGAAGTGTATGCTATGAATTTTAATATGATAATTTTGGTACAAGCATAAAATCTCAATGTAGTCTTTAAATAATTTTGCTCATATGGAAAGTATGATACTCCTTGGGAAGTCCTTGGAATACTGTCTAAGGCTCCTTTGGTCACTTTCTTCTTTGTTTTCCTATTATTGATATGTGTTCTGCCTCCTTGCAGTTCAACAACATGTTGCTGTACTGTGTGCCAAGATTCAGCTTGGTGGGCTCTAAATTCACAGTTCGAACCAGGGTTGGCATAGATGGAATGCAGATTGTAGAGACTCACAATGAGGAATACCCACACACTTTCCAGGTGTCTGGGAAAGAGAGGACACTGGAATTGCAAGCCAGGTAAGAGAATCATTTCTGTCACATAGCTTTCAAAAGCAGCAGACTCAACTGTAGAGTAGAATAATTCTGAGGATCTTTGGCAAGTGAATGAATGCTGCAGACCTCTACAGCTCTGCTTGGACATAGCGGAGAGATGGAAGCTCTTAAAAAGCAGGAATGTTGTCCTCCCTTCTGATTCCTCTACAGTGCCTAGTATAGTTGTTTTCAGAAGTAAGCATTCAGTAAACTATATTTACTCTTTAGATGTATATACAAGGTGCTCAGAGAATGAAGTTGCATTGAAGCCAAGTTTTGAGTCTTTGTAGGAAAAGGTTCTCCTCTAACCCTTTTTCCCTCTATCCTTCCTTTGGTCCACAAAGGTTTATTGATGCTTATCATTCCATGCTAAATGATGAAGTTTAACACTCAGTCTGTCAGAGGCTCTGCATTGATGGGACTTAATGACACTTTGATGGGGGGAGTGTTTGGAGGAGGCAGGGTGGAAAAGGTGATGATCTTCTTGCTGCCATTGGAGGGTACACCAAGGAGGCCGTTTGGGCCTCTAGCAAGTAGGACTTCTTACATGCTTCACTGAATGGGGGAGAAAGGGCTGGAGTTCCAGCACCGCGCCCCCCCCACCCCACCCCCAGCATAACCATGTCTGGAAAAGCAAAAAACATGACAGCCGCTGTAGTGGATCACAGCTACCTCTTGTATGAACTACACTGAAGGACAGATTGCTGTCGGGCTTCGAAATACCTGCTTTAGTAAGACTGTTCTTCATTTATCCTATGAAGGCCTGGCATGGTGAGAATGGGGATACTCCAGAAAGTCACAGGTCAGAGTGTTAAGTGCCAGTCCCAGGCCTCATGGTTCTGATACCCTAGAATCTGTGGCGAGTCAGAGGGCTCTTTTCTGTTGCTTTGTGCCAATAGCTTGTGGTTCTAGCAGGTGAATTTATCCTGGATATTAGCACTTAGAAATTGCATAAGACCTTCAGGCTCTCAAAAGAGAATAAACCGTTTTAGCAGGAAGCAGTGCCCTGGCAGTCAGGAACTGGCGAAATCCCAGTTGCGAGAGATGTAACAGGCTGCAGAGAGACTGCTCTAAGGATTCCAAGGTGGCGTCTCAAGCCTGAGTTAAAACGCTGGAGGGCTTGGCTTTGAGTATCATGGTTTTTCTACCATGTCATGTGGGGTTTGGGCCCCAGCCATCAAACCCAAGAGAAAAATGTATTTCATTGACTCACTGAGTGATTGGACCTGGCAACAAGGAAGACTATGCTATAGTTCTCATCATTAGAGGTCTTTTTTTTTAAACTTTTTATTCTTCATTATTCTACTACAGTTGTCCCAGTATTTCTTCTCCCTTTGCCCTCCTCCACCCAGCCCACCCCCTCTCCTGTAGTCCATCCCCACACTGTTGTCCATGTCCGTGGGTCATTCATACATGTTCTTCGACTAAACCTTTCCCCTTCTTACCACCCTTCCCCCTCCCCTTCCCCTCTGGCAGCGGTCAGTCTGTTCCCTGTTTCCATGTCTCTGGTTCTGTTTTGTTTATTTGATTCCTCTCATAAGTGAGATCATATGGTATTCATCTTTCACTACCTGGCCTATTTCACTTAGCATAATAGTCTACAGTTCTATTCATGCTATCGCAAAACATAGGAATTCCTACTTCTTTCTTTCTGCTGCATTGTGTAAATCTGCCCCCGTTTTTAATCAGTTCATCTACTGATGGACACGTAGACTGTTTCTAGCACTTGATTGTTGTTGGTAGCGCCGCTATGAACACAGAGGCGTGTAAGTTGTTTTGATTAGGTGTTTCAGGATTCTTAGGGTATATTCTCTGCAATGGAATTGCTGGGTCCAAAGGTAGTTTCATTTTTAATTTTTTGAGGAAATTCCATACCGTTTTCCACAGTGGCTGCACCGGTCTGCATTCTCACCAACAGTGTATTAGGGTTCCCTTTTCTCCACATCCTCGCAGCACTTGTTGTTTGTTGATTTATTAATGATGGCCAATCTGACAGGTGTGAGGTGGTATCTCATTGTGGTTTTAATATGCATCTCCCTGATGACGAGTGATGCTGAGCATCTTTTCATATGTTTCTGGGCCCTCTGTATGTCCTTCTTGAAGAAGGGTCTTTTCAGGCAGGTCTTCTGCTCATTTTTTAACTGGGTTGTTTGTCCTCCTGGAGTGGAGTCATGTGAGCTCTTACATATTTTGGAGATGAAACCGTTGTCCATTGTGTCATCGGCCAATCTGTTCTCCCACGTGATTCCCTTTCCATTTCGGTCATTGTTTCTTTAGCCACGCAGAAGCTTTTTAATTTGACGTAGTCCCATTTGTTTATTTTTCCTTTATTTCCTTTGTCCTCTAAGATATATTGCAAAAATATTGCTACATGGGATATTTGAAATTTTTGTTGTTGTTATTGCTATAGTAACAGGATTTTTTTCTTAACTTCTCTTTCTGGTACTTCCTGGCTGGTGCACAAAAATGCCATTGATTCTGAATATTGACTTTGTATTTCACTACTTTGCTGAAATCACCTATTAGGTCGGGTAGTTTTTTTGGTGGAGTCTGTAGGGTTTTCTATGTGCACTATCATGTCATCTGCAAATAATGACAGTTTTACTTCCTCCTTTACATTTTGGATGCCTTTTTCTTCCTTGCATCTGGTTACTGTGGCTGGGATGTCCAGTACTATGTTGAATAAGAGTGGTGAAAGTAGACGCTCTTGTCTCGTTCCTGGTCTTCAGGGAAACGCTTTTATTTTTTGTCCATTGAGTATGACATTGGCAGTAGGTTTCTCGTATGTGGCCTTTATTGTATTGAGCTGTGCTCCCTCTATTCCCACTTTGCTAAATGTTTTTATCATAAGTAGGTGCTGAATTTTATCAAAAGCTCTTTCAGGATCTATTGATATGATCATGTGATTTTTGTCTTTCATTTGATTTGTGCAATGTTACCACATTTATTGATTTGCAAATATTTTATCATCCTTGCATCCCTGGAATAAATCCCATGTGATCATGGTATATGATTTTTTAATGTATTGTTGGAGCCAGTGTGCTAGTATTTTGTTGAGCATTATAGCATCTACGTTCATCAGAAACATTGGCCCGTAACTTGCCTTCATTGTTGTGTCTTTACCTGGTTTGGGGATTAGGATAATACTGGCCTTGTAAAAGAGTTTGGCAGCCTTTCCTCTACTTGCACTTTTTGGAATAGGTTGAGATGGATAGGTGTTAATGTTTCTTTGAATATTTGGTAAAAATTCACCTGTGAAGCCATCTGGTCCGGGGCTTTTGTGTGCCAGTAGTTTTTTGATTACTGCCTTGGTTTTGCTAGTTGTTATCGGTCCATTCAGGTTTTCTGCTTCCTCTTGATTGAATTTTGGAAGACTATACGTTTCTGGAAATGTATCCATGTCACCCACATTGCCCAGTCTCTTGACATATAGTTGTTCATAGTAATTTCCTTTTTATTTCAAGATTTATTTATTCATTTATTTTTAGAGAGAGGAGAAGGGAAGGAGAAAGAGAGGGAGAGAAATATTATGTGCCAGAGAAACATCTCAGTCAGCAGTCTCTCACGTGACCTTAAGTGGGGACCTGGCCCACAACCCAGGCATGTACCCGGACTGGGAATTGAACCAGCGACCTTTCAGTTCACAGGCTGGTACTCAATTCACTGAGCCAAACCAGTTAGGACATTTCTTATAATCCTTTGTATTTGTGGTATCAGTTGTTACTTCTCCTCTTTCATTTCTGATTTTATTTATTTGGGTCCTCTTTCTTTTTTCCTTGGGGAAGTCTGGTTCACAGTTTGTCCATTTTGTTTATCTTTTCGAAGAATCAGCTCCTGGATTCACTGACCTTTTGAATTGTTATTTTAGTCTCTGTCATTTAATTCTGCTCTGATCTTGATTATTTCCTTCCTTCTGCTTGCTCTGGGCTTTGTTTGGTGTCACCCCTCTGGTCCCTTTAGATGTAGGGTTAGGTTGTTTATTTGAGATTTCTCTGCAATCATTGGGGAAGGCTCCATCGCAGAATTTGCAGAGCTGCTGGCCCTGAAATACCAGCTTTTGAATCCGCACACCCGGGATGAGCGTCTGAAGAGCAGAAGATTCTTGGGGTTTCTTGGGTTGTCCAAGCGGGGACTCCAGCCCCCCTATATACCAGGTTGGGCTGTTTTCTCTTTAGGGTGGGGCTGATTCATGAAGAATTTTCTGAAGTACAAGTAGTCATCACTTTGTAGAGTTCCAATACGCAGCTTTGGGTATATTCTAATTAATATGGAAGCATGGTCACTTTCCTTAATTTTTTATTCCCCTGATTTCATTGCTCTAGTTATATATATGATAATATGGTAAACTGAAGATCGAAATTAAGTGGTTACCCCCTCACCCCAGCCCACCTGCGGGTCCATGGAGGAGGGCCCGAGGGGATATCAGTGCTGGAGGCCAGGTGTCCCATGGTTTAAGTACTGGACCCTTCTCCAGTGCAGCCCATGTCACTAAGTCTCCCACAGAGGCTCAGGGCACAACCTCGGTGTCCCTACAGGGAACACAGGTGCAAGGGCAGTAGAGGGGGCAAGGGGCGGGGCCCTCAGTGGGAGCAGGAGGCCAGCAGAGCAGCCTGTGGGCTGTGGGTCCCCAGCGGCCTGTTCACCCAGGGAGCTGTTCAGGGGGTGAGAGGCCAGCGCACTCACGGCTGCCATAGGGCCCTCCGGGCCCGGCCCAGTGGGAACTGCGGACAGATGGTGGGGCGGGACTGGAGTGTACGAGGACTCTCAAGAACGGAGACATTCAGAGTGTTGGAATGTTAGTGGGATAGCATGAAAACCAAAATTGGGTATGTGTTTGGAGATATTTCAAGATAATTCACTTCTGAAGCCACCTGAGAAAAAAGAGTTCTGCTTTTTTTGCTCAATGAGTCAGCCTCAAGACTGACCTCTTATACTCTGTGCATTCTTCCATGTTCAAAAGAATATAAAGCCCTGGCTGATGTGGCTCAATTGATTGAGAGCCAGACTACAAAGCAAAAAGTCGCTGGTTCCATTCCCAGTCAGGGCACATGCCTGGGTTGCAGGCCAAGTCCCCATTTGGGGGCATGTGAGAGGCAACCACACATTAATATTTCTTTCCCTCTCTCTCTCCTTTCCCCCCTCTCTAAAAATAAATAAAATATTTTTAAAGAATATAAAGCATTCCTGTTTTCTGTAGTTTTTATTCAGTGGCTTTTGATTGCTATAAGAATATAAAAATATAGTGATAAGTAGATTCAACGAAAGAGTAAGTCAAAAACATTAAAGACTTCAGGTTTCTTCGGCTTTTGAAGGGCAGTCAGCCATAAGTCCGCTTTCAGGGCAGTAGAGCTGATTTTGTGGGGGCAGGGCATGGCAACAGGGAGAAATCTTTCTTGAGAGAAGAGATGGAAGCCCGCCACCCTGCTCCAATTGTCTGCAGGTCAACAACAAGCAGAATTGTTCATCTGACAGGCACAGATTCCAGCAGTACTCCCGGCCCATTGCAGTGCTCAATACTTGGGGAGATGGACAATGTCACCAGATTGAACCTCCCGCCAGACTGATACATACACGATCCCTGTGGGGCCAAGGCACATGACGTACAGCCTGGAATTCAAACATCGCCTCAGCCTATCAGGCCCATGCAGACAGTCTTCAAAATCCCTCAATTTTGAGATCTTAGTCCAAAATCTGCTAAAGGGGATTTTTCTCATATAGTATATGGATGAGCTACAGAAGCTACATATCAGGGAGATGAAATATAGAAAATTTGCCTCCACAGGCAAACAGGGGACTTGACTATAGTCAAGAGAATTTTTTCCAACAGAAAAACTATTAAATACTGGGGTCCATTAATCTGTGAAACTTCCTACAGGCATTTAAAACTTTTGTTTTGTGCCCTGGTGGGTGTGGTTCAGTGTATTGAGTGCTGGCCTGTGAATCAAAGGGTCACTCACTGGTTTGATTCCCAGTCAGGTTTCATACCTGGGTTGTGGGCCAGGTCTCCAGTAGGTGACGCTCAAAAGGCAACCACAACTTGATGTTCCTCTTTCTCCCTTCCCCTCTGTCTAAAAATAAATAAATAAAATAATTTAAACAATCTTTTCTTTTGTTTAATCATTTAGGTTTGGTATTGCCTGAAGCCTTGTAGCAAGATAAAACTAAATTGTTTATCAAAGGAAATGTTACAATGTCTCTGCAAAGCCATATAAAGATGTATTATGTTCTCGAGACTAATTATAATCTTTATTAAGATGAGCTGTGACTAATAGCCTATAAAAGCCTCATCTGTTTTTACAAAGGTCAATTGGCAGACTAGTTGCACATATATCCAGTAGAATGCTAGATCTACAGAGTTGCTTAGTGTCTATGAATAGATGATGGTTGTTAAATTTAATGTCAGGGTAGTGTATTATAAAAGCTAAACTTATATCTCCCCATCAAAAATTACGTGCGCTGCTGTAAGTGGATGGTCTAAAACTCTGTTCAAGAAATTATTCGTTCAATTGCCAGAGTTTCTGTGTAATTTTGATGGTTACTTCTTGGACATCCCTGAATTTTCCAGAAAGTTGGAACAACATTAAAACATAGTTTTTCAGGAACAACTATAAAGGACACATGGACAAAACCGGGGGTGGGGGGCAGTGTGGGGGGGGGTGGCTGGAAGCAGGGGCGGGAGGTGGGGATGATGGGTGGGGGGTAAATGCAGACAACTGTACTTGAACAACAATAAAATGGTTAAAAATAATAATAAAACATAGTTTTAGTCACCAGGTGTAATTAATGGTCTCTGCATTCAGTTTAATTTTGTTTTGTTTTAGTTCTGAACAAGATAAAGAAGAGTGGATCAAGGTAAACCTTACTTCTTTTTTTATCTTCCTTTTTTTGTAACCTCTGTCTTTGTACACAAATGTGCAGATGTTGTGTTGTGCACATATAATCATTGGGTCAAGGTCATTTAATTGTTAAGGTGATTCCCATCATAGATATCTGTTTAATAAAGTTTTTTCATTAATATGCATGTGATACTTTAATGTGTGCTTTGAATTTTACTGACATTTTAGGCCCTTCAAGAGACTATTGATGCTTTCCATCAGAGGCATGAAACCTTCAGAAATGCGATTGCAAAGGACAATGACAGTCAGTCCGAGGTTTCTGTAAGTTGAAGTAAATTCTTAACTTTAAGGTCTTTGCTATTTGCATTTACCGAAGGATCTTCCTGCTCATTTTGTTCGCCAGCCTCTTTCATTCTCGATGCCCAAACTGGCCATTTAGACAGACTCTCATTCCTTCTTAGACGAATATAATAGTGAGTGTCTTTTTTATACTGCTGAAACTTCTTTGAACCTTTTACTTTGCTCAGCCAGAACATGGTGTGAGCAATGTTGTTAAGAGCTTTTTAGGAAGAAAGGAAGAGGGGGAGGAAAGGAAGAAGGAAGGGAGGGAGAAAGGAAGGGTTAAAATTGAGTCTCTTTCTCCTTTTCAGACTGCCGAGCTAGGGAAAAGAGCCCCAAGATGGATCCGAGATAATGAAGTAACGATGTGTATGAAATGTAAAGAGTCCTTCAATGCACTGACAAGGAGAAGGCACCATTGTAGAGCGTGTGGACATGTAAGTGAGGTTTCTTGGTCATTAAGATTGCCAGTACCTCTTACAGGTACTGTGAAGTCATCAAGTCGGAAAAAATCCAAACACTCATTCAGTAAAGCACTTCATTGACAAACTTATTTTAGTGACAAGTATGTACTAAGCACTGTGCTTGGGCCTGGAGAAAAAAAATGGTGTGTGCCCAGCTTCATGTAGCTCACGTTCTAGCGGAGAAGGTAGACCAAAGTCAGGTCCTTGGACAGATAAGCATTTCGAATTACTATAAATGCAGCAAGGAGGCAATCGGGCAGTTCAAAATGGAGAATAAAGGTTAGGAAGGAGGATTTGGAACAGCTTTCAGTTAGAAAAATGTAGACCTATCTGAGGGGTCGATATTTCAGCAGACGCCCAGACAGTGACAGGGAGCCAGCCCCGAGAAGGGAGGTGGGGCGTGCGTCCGGGCGGTGAGAGGCGGTGGGACCCAGGCCTTAGGGTAGGCAAGAGCGTAGTCTTTTCCTGAGACTGCCAAAAGGTCGTGTGCAGCAAGGTGAAGTATAGCAGAAAAAAATAGAGAGATGGTAACCAAAGTAGTGGATGGCTTTGAGAAAATAGGACCTGTTAGCATAAGCAGAAGTTCGGGCTTTTGGTGAAGAGAGGGAAACCTCCCTCCGTTGTAATAGAAAGGGAAAACGCGGGTGGCCGCAGTTGCGGGCGTGTGCGATCTGGTGGTGGGCGTGTGCGAGGGAACGCAGGCCCGGGGACAGGTGTTTGTCTGTGGAGTACGGGGAATATGTCGTCAGCTGACCGTGCAGGGGAGGGGAGAAAGGTGGGGGAGATTTGAGAAAGAGGCCTAAGTATCCAATAGTTGTCTCTGGGCGGGGACAAATGAGCCTGTCAGAGGAACACGGGAGGAGCGCTGGGTGCCTGGTAGAGGTTATGGTTGTGAATATAGAAGGATACGCTAGTCCGTTTGATGGCAGTGCTGTTTCTCTAAGAAAACTCATCCACTGAAGCCAGAGAAGGCACATTAACAGGTTTTCGGCCTTGGAGTTGTTTCATACGGAAAGAACGATGAGGGACAAAGTGTGAAGGGAAGCCGGGGAGAGGTAGCAGCAGGATTTGGAGGGCCTTGTGGACCCAGTTGTAGATTCTATACTTTCTTCTAAGAAACAACAAATAAACAGAGAAGGGTGTGCATTGCAGTGTAATGATGTAATATATTATTAGTGTGCTTCGGTGCAAGAGTTCTTTTTTTAAAGACTTTATTTATTTTTGGAGAGGGGGAAGGGAGGGAGAGATAGAGGGAGAGAAACATGGATGTGAGAGAGAGACATTGATTGGTTGCCTCTTGCACACTCTCAGCTGGGGACCTGGCCCGAAACCCAGGCATGTGCCCTGACCGGGAATCAAACCCGCGGCCTTTCAGTTTGCTGGACGATGCCCAATCCACTGAGCCAACGCTGGTCAGGGCAACAGTTCCTACTGATAGCTCTTTTAGCTTATTGTCATGCTATAGATTTATTCTTCCTCTTTTCCTAAGTTGCTACTCAGCAAGACAGATTTGTAGTCAAATTTAAATTGATAGCAGACATCACCCCCTGCCCAAGGTAAGACTTTTTAAAATCTATCATTGAGTTTACTTGAGGTGATTCTAGGTATTGACATACTTGGTTCGACAAACAAAAATGTGTTTGAATGTGGATCATCAAAATACTATGATATGATTTAAAAATAAGATATTAGTTAATTGGAATTTATAGTTATAGACATGTCTTATTCTAAATCCTACTAATTTCATTGTAATTATGAGAAAACCATGAATATTTATTATGAAACTTTATACACTGTGAACCTAAATCAAAAGTTTTACAAATATTTAAGTAAATAAAGTTCATTTACTATGTATGAGTTGGGAAAAAAATTGCTTCTAGAAGCAACAAGGTAATTTTTTCAAGTGGAAGGTTTTTTTAAAAATAAAAATTACCCTATCATAATTAGGAATAAATATTATTCACTAAGAAATAATGTGTATTTTCATTATCGTTATTTACTTTTTGGCATTCTATAAATGCTTCTTGTGTGCTGGTGAGCAAAATGTACAAGGACAGTCTCATAAAGCTTACAGCCTAGTCAGGGCAACAAACATGAATCCAATAATCCCACGGGTGTGTGTCATTATGACCTGTGATCAGTACATGAGAAAGCACAGGGAACTTCAGTAGCACGGTGATGAGAGACATGCTCTACTCTGGAAGTCGGAAGAGTCTTCCTTAAAGAAATAAAATGTTGACTCAGTCTCTGAAGGACGAACAACAGTTGACTCACGGAGCAGAGATGAGAAGGGAGGGAGCATAGCACTTGAGGGGCTAGAAGCCAGTGCCACCAAGGATACCGAGGGTGAGATGGGCAGATCATGCAGGACTGTGGGCCATGGTTAAGAATGTGTTCATCATCCAACAACAAAGGGAAGACACAGGGTTTTAAATAGAGGAGAAACAGATCAGATTAGGATTTTAAGAGATTATCTGGTGTTATTTGAAAAATAGCTCAGAGGGATGTAGGAGTAGAGGCCTAGAGGCCAGGCAGTCATATTGCTACGAGGAAGTTATAATCGTCCAAACTAGGACACTGATAACTTTTGAACTTGGGTCATTGCAAAGGAGATGCAGAAAAATAAACAGATGGAAAAACTGTCTAGGAGGTAACAACCAGTTGCACTTTGCGATGTGATGACTATAGGGTGAGCTATAGCGAGGAGTTGGGAGTGACCCTGGGTTTATGACCTGCCGGGACTGGTTAGATGGCTGTGCCATCTCCTGCTATGGGGAGCACAGGGAGGAGGGACAGATTGGGAAGTGGGGTGGAGAGGGAGCGCTCTGAGGGCAGGGGAGGTCACGAGTTCATTTTGGGAAGACACATGAATGAGACCTCCAGAGGTGGGCAGAGGAAAGGTCTGGGTCACGCCTTTGAAGATGTCCTGCCTTTAGCGCGGTCAGAAAGAAGAGGGTAAGCAAGCATAGCCCATCACAAACAGCATGGTAGTGCTATGGCAAATAGTCCTCATGTTCACGGGGATATTCTTAGTGTCATAAAAATTTGCTTTTTATATAGAACTCTTTCTCATTTATGATCATTATAAATGTTTATGGCTTAAATCTTACTATTCTTTCAATGTGATTTTTCATGCTTCCTTACCTTTTCTTTTTTGAGGTGGTTTGTTGGAAGTGTTCTGATTACAAAGCTCAGCTGGAGTATGATGGCGGGAAATTGAGCAAAGTTTGTAAAGACTGTTACCAAATAATAAGTGGATTCACAGACAATGAAGAAAAGAAAAGAAAAGGAATTTTAGAGGTATGAAATAGTAAATGCTGGATGTCTTTTTTAAATTTTTATCTGAGAAACATAGATGTCTTTCAACCCTGAAGAATAAAAATAACACATTTGTTGTTTCTCTTAGTATTTAAGAATTTGGAGAATGATGAGCAAGTCATACTTTTGTTCTATATTGCTGAATTTTCAGATCATGTTCAGTTTTGAAGAAAGAAGAGGCGCAGTGTTCTGCATTTGAGAGTGAATATATTGATTTAGTTAAAGTAGCATTAAATATTGGAGTATTAATTGTTATCTTTTCTATTGCCCACATTATTATTATATATTTGTAATAGGCATTTTTTTCTGTCAATTTTATCATACTAGCTTTGAAAAGCCACTGCATGAAATTATTAAAATTTTAGATCAAAGTATTACTTTATTATCTGAAGACTCTTTCAACTCATGGCAGTAAAAGCATCATTTAATAGACATGACGGTAATCTTATAACTGCATTGAAATATCTCACAAGTAAATTTGACTCATGTTTTAGAATCCATTCAGACCCCCGAGCTTGGGAACTATATAACACACTTGTATCTGAAATGAGGTTCACATCCAAAGATATAATAAAGCCTTTGTGGCAAAAGTTTAAGGTAGCCCGGAAAGTCTAGAAGGAATAGGCTCAAGATTAAAAGTCCTAGACATGCTCGATCTATTAGCATTTCTATGGTTTATTAAGAATCAACGAGTATTTATCAAGCATTTACACTGTATACGTAAGTATACAAAGGTCTTTTTGGGTAACAGGCAAAAAATCATGAACTTCAGGGTTCATTTATGGTCACTGTGGAGGTCTGCAAACTAAAAGTGTCACTCCAGATCTAGGGTATGGCTGTCGCTTGGGTGGCAGACGGAAATGGGGCTTTCTCAGGTAGGGCGGGAGGAAATGCCCCCCCACCCCACCCCCCACCCCCGCCCCGCGCTGCCAAGAACACAGGCCCAGTACTCAACAGCAGCAGCTGCCGCAACCGAGTTAGTATTATGACTTGTTGTAGTGGGGGAGTTTCAGGCTGCATCTGTGAACTGAAAATCTCCAGGTAGTTTGCTGGAAAAATCTGTGCTTGTGGGGGGGGGGGGAATCAGTTACTTAACTAGGTAAACGCATCTGCACATACACATGCAATTTTTGAACCTTGCTTTCTGCCAACCAGTATTGTGTGTGCTAAAGCAAGAGTCAGCAAACGTTTTCTGTAAAGGGCCAGAGAAAAACTATGTTAGTTTTTGCAAAATGAGAGGTAACACTGAGAATATTACTTCTATAAGAAGAGAGAAAACTAATCTTCAGACATTTTTATTGACAAAATGTAAAATATAATAATTTAGTATAATTTTTAAATATGGTAATAAAAATGAAATTCTTTAGAGGGGGAAGGGAAGTTATCATGTCTCTTCACTGAAGTCCAAAATTAGTGTTCCTTATTATGAAGTTGATTTTAAATGTTGGTCTGTAGGAGCCTTTCTCTCACAGACAGTATGTGCTCCCAGCCTGGACAGCGCCTGGGGGGCTGGCGGGCCGCAGTCTGCCAGCCAGTGCTTGCTGAGCTCTCTGTGACGAAGGTCCGTTTTATTTCCACGCCATCGCAGCTCAGTCTTTTTGGAAAATACGCAATCGTGTACTTGAGTATCATCACAAAGTAACTTGCTATGAAAGTTTGTCAGCGTTTACTCTTACTTTCTGTGTTTATCTCGAACCAGTAACAAAACAGTTTGTAAACCAGCACCGTCAAATGGATGACACTGAGGATTTGATGCTTTCCCTACTATGTGAAATAAATACCTTTATTTGGTCAAATGGTTTTGTTTGCCTTTTAGCCGTGATTATACATTTGGAAGCAAAGCAGAAAATTGTAGGTGGCTCTACAAACAGTGAATGCAATTTTTAAAACTTGGGTTATCTCAGGTTCCAGAACAAAGATTGGTCAGTATGTGTGCGTTTTTGTTACCGCGTTCTGACATGGTTGAAGTTGGTCTGTGTTGCCGTTAAAAGTTTAGGCTCCAGATTCAGACTCAAATCCCAGCATGCCAATTCGTAAATGGGTGATATTGGGAAAGCTGCTTCACCTCTGAACTTCAGATAATGAAAGTCCTAACTTCTTAGTGTTGGTGTGAGAATTTAATGAGAATATATTTCTTAGTGAGCTAAGAAAAGTGCCTGCATAGTAAGCAGTTAGTATATGTTTAACTTACTTAAATTCAAGGTCTGGTAATACAGAGAGTTAAAATTGACTTATATATTTTTCCATGCTAATAATAGGTCTAGATGAGCGTTTCAATAATAATTGCAGATGAGCCTCTTGGGTGTTCCCAGGAGACATTTTATGTGGACACTATTTAATGAATATTGCCTTAAGTTGAATTACTCCTCTGTCTGGTCCATTTCGTGTTTGTTCTCACTCCCTGACTCTTGCTCTTTCCTTCCATTATATTTTTCTAGATTGAAGCAGCAGAAGTATCTGGAAACAGCGTGGTGTGCAGCTTTCTTCAGTATATGGAGAAGTCCAAGCCCTGGCAGAAAGCTTGGTGTGTGATCCCCAAACAAGACCCACTCGTGCTGTACATGTACGGTGCCCCCCAGGTGTGTAAACTGCGTCCCTCTGCAAGCAGAGGCCATAGGGACGGAGGGAGGCGAGTGGACACTGAACCCCAAATTCTCTTATCACTCCTTGATAGAACAAGAGGGCTCAGTTACACTGTTTCATTGTAACGGGGAAAAGAATAAGTAACTAAAATTAAAGTTGACTGAAACTGCTGGATTCCTTTTACAGCCAACAATTTCTTCACCCTGTGGGTCAGTTCTCTCCTTCTCTTGTTCCTGTTCAGCGGGTTTATGAGAAAGTGAGCTGATTAGGAAGAGGCGTCGGGGAGAAGGGGGTGAAGCAGAGGGAGGAGCAGGAAGAAGAAGGAGCCTTTTTGATGATAGAAAATAACTTTCTGTGCCTCCCCTCCAAATGGAGGGATAGCGGAAGGAAAGAAATTTAGAGGAAGGGGAATTTAAGCGAACTTTAGATTAACGGTATCCAGTAACAGCTGTTTGAGAGCCGGGTGTGCAGAGGTCTGAGATAAATCTGTGGGAACGACAAACATGCAGGTTTAGCTTCTAACCGGAGCAGCACCAGGAACTATGGATTGTGTAATGCTTAAAAAACAATAGTAATTAAACCAATTATCCACTTACCCAGAAATAAATAAAATTTTAAATGTACCTGTTGTTGTTTAGCTTATATCTACATAAAGAGATAGTAAAACGTTTTTTAGAAACAGACTTAAGCTCTGGCCGCTGTGGCTTGATTGGAGTGTTGTTCCAGAACCAGAAGGTTGAGGGTTCAATTCCCGGTCAGGCCACATGCCTAGGTTGTGGGTTTGATCCCGGATCCAGGTGCCTGTGGGAGGCAACCAGCCGAAGCTTCTCTTTTGCATTGATGTTTCTGTTTTCCCTTCCTCTGTCTCTAAAAGCACTGAAAAAATCACCTCAAGTGAGGATAAAAGTTTTTTTTTTAAAGAAATAGACTTAAAATGCCAAGATATATATTTTATTCTATGTCATGGTTTTTCCTACGACCTTTTCCTGTCTTTAAGTAAATTGATGCAGGAATGAATGAAACACCAAATAAAACTGGTAGTGAAAGAATCATTAATAATTGCTGGCTTTATATAGTAAGGTGACTATTGTTTTCTTCCCTTTTTCACTGAGTGAAGAAGAGCTGAGTAGGCTCCTTCACAGAGAGGCAATTCTGGGTCAGTGAATCTTAGCTGATTTGGGGGTCAGCTCACATTCTCTAATTCATTCAGTCCATTATGAGTGGCGTCATGTGCAGGCACCGTGCTGTTGCTGGATCACAGCTTTGACCGTGGAGAGTCACAGTGCAAGTCTGTGTGCAGCGCTGGTAGGAAAAGTGGTTTATTTCGTAGGTGCCAGACCACAAAGGAACATGGAGAGCACGCTGATACATCTCACGCCCTGGTGTACTATGTCGTTTCTGTAGGATGTCAGAGCGCAGGCCACCATTCCACTCCTGGGCTACATTGTGGACGATATGCCGCGGAGTGCAGACCTGCCACACAGTTTCAAACTGACCCAGTCCAAGTCTGTGCACAGCTTCGCTGCGGACAGTGAGGAACTGAAGCAGAAGTGGCTGAAAATCATCTTTCTAGCTGTCACAGGTGAGACGCCAGAGGCTCCTAACGAGCATTCAGCTACCTTGGACGATCACCCCGAACCTAAGTAAAAATCACAACGCTGAACTCCAGTACCAGCCTGTGTGGGGGTCTCAAGATTCACAGCTCGACATTCCCAGCTCTCCTTACTCATCTCTTAGCACTTTATGTTGAAAAATAGAGGCTCATACAGGTATCTGTTAGGACTATTTTCCTATGTTTATGTACTCTTGGTGAAATTAATGTGTAGAGCCATTCTACCGATAAAAGTTGGAAATAATGTGAAAATGGAGCATTTTTTTAAATGAGCTATTTCTTGAATATGTACTTTTGTCTTGGAGAAAATAGTATTAAGTGATTAATCACTATCAGGTTAGAATAGGCTACTGTCGTTTAAGAAATCTTTTAATGTCTTCTCTTTCACAAGCAGGACTTGTAACAATTTGAAAGATATACCTCCATGTTGCCAAAATAGATCCATAGTTTAAAAAGTTACAAGTAAAGTTTAGGCTATTGTATTAACTTATTTAATTTAGTTTATAAAACTCAAGCTGCATAAATAACATATGTCCTTTTAAAGCAAAAGAAAAAGGGCAGATTGTCGGGGTTCAAACTTTTGACTTATTAAGAAAAGGTAATACTTGTTTTTGTAGAAATACTCTGAAGAATAAAATATCTTAAGTATAAAGCAATTATGTATATATAGCATTAAATATAAATATATATACTATACATGCTTTTCAGATTTAGGTTCATATTTGTCTCTAATTTATTTTTAAAATATAAAGCATGTTTTATCTTGGAATTGGACAATGTTCTAAAATTAAATGTTTTTTTGTGATTTATGTTTAACTGATTGACATCTAAGGGTATTGGTATTTTTATAATAAGATACAGCAGTAATTTATGTGGCATGGGATATATTAGTGAATTCCAACCATATTTTTAAACTATTATTATTTTTTGTTCTGTGCCTATTTAAAACAGTGCCTCTCCTTGAAGGTGCTAATAATTTCTATTTAAATATAAGGTGAGGGTTTAATTAATGCTTCGGTATTGCTTATTCTGAGAAGAAGTGCATTTCAGTGGGATAGTCAAAGTCATACAGGTTATGATACCTTTTGTAACGCTCTAATTGTTACAACAGTTACCATCAGCATGCACAGACAGTTTCTCAAAACCCTGAGTTGTACAAGATACCCGACCTTCCACAGAACTGGGACATCTGGGAACTACACTTACTGTACTGTTTTTCGTTTCCGTAAGACTGTTAAGCGTGGTTAAATGAGGACTGCATGTAACTAATACTTAAGATAACTGTGTATGCCTGTCCCTTTGTGAGATGTGAAACAAAATTCACGTGTGATAATCTATGCTTGAGGGGCTGGATAAATATTAAAGGAAGTTTGTGCTCAACTCTTTAAACCTCACCAAAGAAGAGCAGGGGAAACACAGTGTTGAAAAGCGATGCTTTATGGGAGGTCTTGGGGAGGTCCGAGATCATTGAAGAGAGTCTGAGCATTCTTTTCTCGTTTATCCTTCTGGGGTATCTTAATAGACAAATGTAATTCCTTGTGACGAAGGCTGCTCTTCACTATATTGTAGTTATGATGAAAGTCTCACATTAAGTTGGCTATTTAACTTAATCCTTTTCTCAAATTAGATCTGGTTGTTGTTGTTTTTTCCATTTACCCTGTTAAGCCCCAAATATTATCACTTGGAATGCATCAGTCTAGAAATCCACAAGACTGACCTCACTGTCCTCCGCCTTTGAGGATTACACCTTAAATGTAGTATCGCTCCACTCAGAATTTGAGGTTCTCACTCATTTACTTAAGTCCTCTAAAGCAAATTTGAAATCGCTCCTGTTTCCCTCCCCACCCCAAAGGAACAGATGAACTGCTTATGGCCGGCATGGTTAGGTTGCCTTCCTCTGTAAAAGCAATAGCAGCTGTGATCATTTCCATTAAACCAAATACTTGGAGCCAAAAAGAGGTAAAGGTAACTTCTTCCTGTTAAATCAGGGACAGACTTATAAATACTTTACGTTGCTTCTCTTTTCTAGTTGCCTGCCGTGTGTGTGTGTGTACAGAACATTGTGTTCATGGGTGGTTACTGAGAAGGTTAACTGTAGCTGTAAATGATGCTTTGGTTTTCTTACTCTCAAGAAGAGAGAAGCAATAAAAATGTAGAAGGATTATCAGGGGAAGATGACTTTTTATAAATGTGGATAGAACAGTGGAAATGTCAGGGCCAATTAGAAGATTTATGGGCCAGATACTTTCTGAAGACTGTACTTTCCTGATCAGTAAGCTCCTGTCCTGCAATGGAAGTAACACAGACAGTGTGGGCTCAGTAAATATCTGTTATTTAACTTAATTATTGAGAGAACACCCATGAAGAGAGTATTTATTATTATGCTCTTAATATTATCTCTAATTTGATTTAAAAAAATTATCTCTAGTTCAATCAATTCTATTATAAAGGAATTTCTGGTTCTCCAGGTACCATCTTCATACCCCACGCATGTTCTTAGCCAAGCACAGAGAGGAGCAGTGAAGCAGCCTTACCTGTGTTTTTTGTTAGAGGCACTAATGCTTTTACTTGGAGAAAGGCAAAGAAATCCTCTCAGTCAGCCGGCCAATTAGTAAGCACGCTGCTTAACCCGAACCCTCAAAGCATGACTGATCACAAGAATAATCTATGTCTTTTGTTTCTTGAGACACCTGAGCAGTCGTGATAGACTGAACCTGAAAAAGTAATTGGTTGCTTTCCTATTAAAACCAACATTCCATATGGGTCTTATTATTTATTTTCTCTAATTTGGTGCTTTCTAAGTCGTCTTTTCTTTAAAGTGCCCTTCCTCCAAATTAAAAAATATACACATTTTTGCTAAAAACTGTTGTTCATGATACAACATTCCAGTTTTTGTAAATGTAAATTTTGCTTTACTGAACATCTACCACTTGGGATATTAAGTAGGAAATGCGGTGCACACCGATCTCCAGGCTTTAATACTGAAAACGCCAGCAGCTACTTTTGTGGCAACCACATCTACAGTGCTGTCGTGTGTGCAAGCAATAAAACTCCTCAGGGTGTGTTTTTATACTGCAGTTTTCATGTGAGCGCCCCCAGCGCAGGACATAGGGCATGAAGTGTGACTCACTGCTCAGTGTGGGGAAGAGAAGGTGCGTGTGAGGAGTGGGCACGATTCCTCGGATTCAAATAACCACCAGAATCATTTTACTTTTGCAAAGGGTGAGGATGGCGAGAAGCGTGAAAGCACATCACTGCTTCGTCAGCAGCCTTTCATTTTACACGGAGTTGAATAGCATCCAGGTTGGTGCAGTTACCTTCACTGTGTAACCTACCCCCATTTTTTAATACCCCCATTTTTAAAAATTACTGAACTTTTTAAAGAACTAGCCTTTTAAATGTGCCCCATCCCCATCTATAAATATACACCGATTTTTTAAAAAGGAATACTTGCTATAGTCCTAAAAGAAAAAAAAAAACAAAACGAAACTACAAACTTCATAGCACTGCAGGGTTGTTAAGGATTCAGTGATGCCTTCTAAAAATCTTCGGTCAAAAATACTTCTGCGAGGTCATGATAACGTCTTCCTATTCTTGTCTACTTTGTGGAACAGGGTGTTTTATTCTCTTTAAATTTTAGATCTCATCTCTCTCTATTCAAAGCCTTAAGTTCTTGTTCTGAGCATGTTGTCTGTGATGACTCTGACGATGACCTCTCTGGGCTGGATCCACCCTGAGGAAAAGGCACCAACAGGAGAAAATCAGCTTCCAGGGAACAGGGCTCTCGTTTTTTGCAGTTATCTTTGCTATAATGCAGAACAGAAGATTATAATGAAAATTTCCTGCATCACGTGTTTGCATGAGCAGGTCCAAGGTTAAGCACATGGTATATATAATATAAGCTAAAATTAATTCAAAGGGCAAGAATGTCTTAATGTTTTCATTCTTAACTTTTGTAGTCTTCAAGAATGTATCACTATAAAAACTGTGGCATACCCGGTCTTATTCTTAGGGCTGCGTTGACGTCTGTAGGTGGACTATATTTCTTTATTCTCATCCAGTTTTAATTGTATCCAACTGCTTTTTATTTTCATATTACTATCTACTAGAGATTCTCCAGATATAAAAAATATGCATATGATATATAAAGACCACTAAATCTGCTTTTAAAACCCTCTCTGTGAATTTCTGAGTACATGTATATATGTAAAAATACTGTTGAATTCCAATTCTGTTTTTTTCATTGAAATGAAATTTCTGCAGAAACTCTTTTCAGTTTAAATATTTTAGCATAAATTATTCACATGGATTTGTAGTGTAATTCATCCTTATTTATGCCCATAATCGTGTCCTGAGATGATAGCGTTGCTTTCGTTACTGATAGGGTGGAGAGGAGTTAAATGAGGGACCAGAACACGCAGGGAGGAACAGAGAGGTGGTTGGAAGGAGGCCGCTGGTCTCCAGATCAGAGCACTGTGTGTGGAGAGAAGAGTAAAATACTAAACCGCAGAAGGGATATAAACTGTAAGATAGAAATCTATATAATTGTGTATTGGTGGGATTTATTGCACCCGGGCCTTTCACCTTGGCTTCTAAATGATATCATTAGCATTTTGTCATTATTTCCTTTTTCCTTTAGGCTTAAAAAAATAACTTCATTCTATTGGGTCATTTTTGGCACCGTTAACTGAGGTAAAAAAAAAAATCCCTGTAAAGTCCATCGTGGTGTTTGACTTTCTGCGCTGAGTACGTGGCGGAGTGTAGTGTAGTTTGTGTTTTGAGATGAAAGAGCACATGACTTCTACAAGATCGTTTTGAACTTGTGGGGTCCCTGAGTTACATGATGGTCATGCTTTTCTAAAATGCATTATAGATTGAATTAGTGAGATTAGGTAGAATTAGTGACAAATTAAATCCAGAAATCTCATTGTAGTGTATTTTAATAAGTGAGTACCAAATACATAGAGTGATATATATGTAGGTTTGGGGAGAAACATAATATTCTGTAGGGACCATTATGATGACAGAAATGCATCATATATTACACATTATATGGATGTTGGAATGTATCACTTGGGGGGGTCTCCCTTCATTAGCAATCATACCTGTATATAAAACTGTTTTTTGTTTTTGTTTTCCAAACTAGCATTTCATTTTGTGAGTGACAGTTGACTGATATTTTTGAATAAGTGTTATCTGGGTTTCGAATTGTTAACTGATCAGTTCGAAAAGGTATGTAAGAATTTTAGAGTTAATTCAAATGTGAAAAAGTGTACACAAAGGTAATTTTCCTTTTCTAGGTATATGAATGTAACATACTTGCAGATAGTGTACATACTGTGTAACATATGTATATTTGGTCATAAAAGCAAAAAAATCAGAAATGTAAAATTAAGCACTTTAATTCCTATTAAATATTAAACATTTGTATCTTGTAAATAAATACATCCTTAAATGAACTCTAACAACTTGGATGTTGTTTCATTCAGGATTATATATGTTCAGTTCACAAATTTTGGCTGGCCCACTGGTTGGCTCACCCACTTTCCCACAGTCAAATATGAAGCCAGGGCATCTGTTCAAACAGAAGTCAGATCATGTTGCTTCTCTACCCCAGTCCCTCTAAGGGGCTCCCATTTCACTCAGAATCAAAGCCACAGTTTTTGGTGTGGCTTCACAATATATTTCCCCCACCGCCCCCTGTACATGTCTTCTTGCTTTTCCTTAACCAAGCCATCTGCCCCCCAGCCTTATAACACAACAGTGCTGTCTTTTCCCTCTTCTTGCAGCACTCCTTCCCCGGAGGTCTGCATGATGAACACCTCTGCCAATTTAGTCTTTGCTCAAATCTCAGCAAAGACCATGGTCTCATTTGACCATGCGTAGTATCTTGGATTCCAACTGCCTCCACTTCCACTCATCCATATCATAACATAACATAACATAACACTCCATAACATAACACTCCTACTCATCCTTAATCTGATTTCTTTTTTCCTCGTAGCACTTAAAATCTTGTAACAAACTAAATAATTAGCTATTTCTATGTTTGTTTTATTGTTTGTCTACATCTATTGGAACATAAGCTCCATGAAGGTAAGGATTTTTATGTTTTGATCACTGATGTCCCCAGGTCTCAGCGTAGTGCAGGCACATTGCAGGAGTTCAATAAACACTGACTATAGAAGCCGCGTTATATAAAGGGAAAAAAATAAACAGAACCTTTCTTTCAAAGCGTCATATTATTAGAGGTACGGGCTTTGAAATAGTGGCTAAGAGGAAAATAAAACAATATCGTATATAGCTAAATTGTTTTGATAACAAAGCCAGATTTCTAATTGAGGGTTTAAAAACATAGTTGAGGATTTAAAAGTCTTAATCTTTGCATGATGGATTCCTGCTGTTAAACAATCAATCTTAACCCACTATCACCACCGTCACCAGAGCACCTGGACAGTGAGGAAATGAGAGGCAGCTGGTCACTGTCACAGAAAGAGCCAGAAGCACTGAGAGACACGTCCTGAGGAAGTGGGCTGGCAGCGTGGACCTGGCCTGAGGTTTGGATAATGAGCACTTAGTTTGCAGTTCACTGTCTTACAGAGGAAGTGATTCATGCATTGTTTTGGTCCTGCACTTAAGTAAAAACACAGCCATGTTGCTTTGTCTCAGTAAAGGAAACGCTCTGTTTCTCTACAGTGAAGATGTCACCCCTGAAGTCCATTATGTGGTATCTGCACAAGAAACAGTATTTTTAGATGATCATTTAAACACATCACTATTATCCACTGAACAAAGCTCTGAGTCGCTGATTCTGGGAGCTGACTGGTCTAGGTCAAGTCCAAGTCTGTGGGTAAAATCCCAGGATGCCACTTCTTGAGGCTTTGGGTTGACTTCAGGGTTTGAGTTCACCTCCCACCAAAGAGTGTGGCTGGGGCTCAGGCAGGGATGTAAGATAATTGTAAAAGCCTGATTAGTAACTTACAACATTTTAATTCTGCTAAAAGTCACATTAAAATGTATGAGGGTTTTTGTTTTAATCCAGGGACACAAATTACTCCTAAATCAGGGAGCTTCTAAACCCATCTCTCCAGTAAACCAGTAAGTGGGGCAGTGAACCTGGGCACATCATTTTACCTCTCTGAGCCCTGGTTTCCTTACTTGTAAAACAGCGTTGGACTAAAATTTAAAATGATGAAAATTGCTAATGTCCTTTCAAGCTCCAGGTATGTAAGATTCTTATTGTTTATATTTGTGTTATTCATTGCTCTCCTGATTCTTCTTGCTTTTTTGAAAACATGTATTTGGAATCATAAAGAAGTATAATTTAATTATATATGTACAAATATGCATAGTCACTTCTCTTTTTCTAAATGCACTCCAAGTGCTTCCTTAATATCGCACTGTGTGGAGTCTTCGCTCCTTGCCATTCATCCACAGGCTTTTTATCTCTCAGCCCAAGCCCATGGTTACCAGTGGATGCTGTGAGTACAAATAAGGTAGTTAGTGGGCTCAGCATTAGGCTGTTACACATGAACAAGCCCCTCCTTAAGAGTCTAGTTTTTCTTCAGGCAAAGCGGCTGGGCTGGTCGTTGGATAAGCCATTCTAAATGCTGCACTTAGGCACCGAGAAGGCATCTGTAGAGGCCATCCCTGCCCTGGCTGCATTCCAAGGCTTGGAGTCTTATTCCTACCCTCCAGCACTCTTAAAGGTACCATCTACCTGTAAGAAGGCCAGACTTGGCCCTGTAACTTTAATTCTACATGATTAGCAAAGTGAACAAAATTGGAAGACAAAAATGCATAAAGCTCTTGCAAATGAATATTTAAAAATAACGTGATGGGAAAAATAGGCCAAGAATATGAATAGGTAATTCACAGAAAAAGAACTACAAATGACTAATATATTTTTAAAAATTCACTCATGCTTATTTTTTTAACCTATTAAATAGAAAAACTAAAAATATCGGTACTGTCTTAGGGTGGGAGTGGGGAAATGAGTACTCCACTATACTTCTGCTAGAACTATGAACTGTCACACCTGTAACTATTTAGATTTTAAGGATGCATACTCTTTGACTTAGCAGTTCCACTTCTGAGACTCTACCACACTGAATTACCAAGGAAAATATAAATATATACATATATAAGAATATTTTCTGCAACATTGCCTGTAATAAGTTCAAAGTGAGGTATCGTATAATCTTTATAAGAGAATACTATGCAGCTGTGAAAGAATATAAAATATTTGGGGATTTTTATGTATTGATACAGAAGATATACAGCAATGAGTGAATAAAATCTATAATGAAAGGGAGCTTTTTCATGATCTAATTTATATTACATGTTTGTGTCAGAACAGTGAAAAGTATGAACAGAAAGAAGCTACTAACGGCGCTTCCATTCTGGAGAGTATGATCAAAGGTGAGGGGCATTTCATATTTTCTATTACTTACGTCATGATATTGTTAGGGATGGAATTGGGTCCCCCCTGCATTTATATGTTGAAGTCCTAACACCCAGCGGAACTGTCTTTTGGGACAGGGCGTGTAAAGAGGTAACTCACGTTACACGGTCCTACAGGCGGGCCCTAATCTGACAGGACTGGTGTTCTGTGGGAAGAGGAAGGGGCAGTGGGGGGCTGTCCCCCTGCATGTGCTCAGAGCAAAGGCAGTGGGAGGACATGAGCAGAAGACAGGCACGTGCAAGCCAGGAAGAAAGATCTTAACAGGAACCAACCTCGCTGGCTCCTTGATCTTGGATTTCCACCCCTAGACCTGTGAGAAAATAATGTCGGTTGCTTAGCCACCCAGTCTGTGGCATCTTGTCATAACAGCATATGTAGCCTATTACAGATATGTAGAGGTTTTCATACTCTGATTTTTGGATCAGCTTTGTTTGGAGAGACAACGCTCGCTTCCTTTTTTCCTTTTCTTTTTTTTTTTTAGCAGATGCTTTAAAAAGCCCACTTCAGGAACAAGCTGAACCCACAGGACAGCTTTCCCAACAATGTTAGTCTGCTGTACTAATGAGGATACTGAGCACCAACTGCTGCAACAGGCCTCTAAATGTTAATGTCTCTACACCACAAAGATTTATTTTTTGCTCATTTTATATTTTAACATGTTTGGCAGAGAACTCTATTCTGTGTAGAAACTCAGGAGCCCAAGCTAAGGGTGGACCATCTTGCTACCTTACTCAACATGTGGCTTCAGAGGTTGCCGAGCTAGAGGAAGGGAGGCAGAAGGTTCAGCAAGGCTTTGCGCTGACCCAGTGCATAAGGAATACGTGGCACCTCTGCTCACAGGTCTGGCGGAACTAGTCATGGCCTCAGCTCAACTGCGAAGGAGGCTGGGAAATAACCATGTGATTATCTAGTGAATAGCAAATATTTCTGTCACAGTCCTTATCATGGATTGAACTGTCTCTTCCCCTAAAGAAAATGTTCAAGTCCTAACCCCCAGTGCAGCAGAATATGATCTCATTTGGAAATAAGGTCTTACAGAACTAATTAAGTTACATTTCTTTTGAATTAAAATCCTTCTGTCTCCTTTTAACATGAAATCATTACAATGAACCCTCATCCACTCTGACTGGTGTCTTTATAAAAGGGGAGGACATTTGGACTCAGACAGACATGCACAGGAGGAGGAGGATGTGGATATGGGCAGGGAGCAGGGTGGAGTTTTGCTGCCACAAGCTAAGAAACACCTGGGGCCGACGGGCGCCAGGAGAGAGGTCCTTCGGCGCCCTCAGAAGGAACCAGTCTTGCTGACATCTTGATTTAGGACGTCTAGTTTCTAGAACTGCGGGACAATAAATTTCAATTGTTTTAAACCAACCAGTCCGTGGTACTACGCTGCTGGAGTCCTAGGAAATGAATATACTCCTTCATGAAGTTTATGCAGAGAGAAATTTAGTGTACTGAATTGGATGCTTACGAATCTGTCAGAATGACTAGAACAACAGGCTCACAGCTCAGGATCTCTTTGGGTCAGCCAGTCTGAGAATCAGGAGGGCGTCGTCGGAACCGTGAACTTCAGAACTTCATCGTGCTCCTCCTGGCCTGCACTAGCGGAGTGGATGCCTGTGTAACTCTTCATCCTCTCACAGTTTAGCTCAGAACTGAAGCCCTGTGTGAATGTGCTTGTTTCACAGAATTAAAATTCTCTCTGAAACACTTAGTTGCAAAGATATTTGAAATGCAGTTTTTAGCTTCTGAAACAAAAGAACCAAACAAAAGTAGCCCACGAAATACATTTTGAACAAGCCATTCTGTTTTATTTTTCCTTTTCTCTTTTTGGTCATTATTATATGGTTCTTGAACATCCTTCTAATTGTCTCCTCTTAAATGTTCCAATTGCCCATTCTGCCCTTGGCTATTTTTTTCTTTACATTCTCTGGACAAGTGCATCATTTCCCAGGCGTCTCCATCATTAGCACCTAGTGTACATTACCATCGGTTCTGACTTGAATTACCGCAACACTCCCTATCTGGTTTCCCATTCTCCCTTACCTCATCCAATCCGGTGGGATGACAGGTAGGGTGACCTTCATAAAATTCATAAGCTCATGTGCCTCTGCTCTCTGTTCTGGTGTTCTCCATGACCATTTCTGCTTCCTCACTGTGCTGCACTTCCAGCTCCTCCCCTCCGTGACTGCACTGCTGAGCAGCTGTAAGCTTTGCCACTCACCATGCCCTCACCAACCTTCCTACCTATTGTGTAGCCAACACCAAACTATGTAAAAGCACCCAGAATGTATCATGTTCATTGCCTACTCTTCACTGTCTCACAAGCTGCTGCTCTCTGCCTGGTTTGGAGGTTCTTTCTCTTCCTCTTTCTCTGGTCAGTTCCTATTCATGCTCTAATCCAGGAAGCCCAGGCTGGATGCCTTTCCGGTGTGCTGACTTCCGTTTTATTAATTCTGGTTCCTTGTGCATTTTCTTCTTAAGATGAAGGAATGAGAAGGAAGGAGATTTGAGGAGTTCAGAGCAACGCCACTAAATTGTTTTGTTCCCCTTTGTATCTTTAGTGCTTAATAAAATATTTAATGCCCATTCTGTTTTCGTTTTTATTTTTACTACTCCTGTGAATGGTGGCACACATTTAAGACTGCTGTCTGGAGTTTTGGGTGCATCATTTTCCACATTAGCATTAAGGTACTAATGTTGCTAATGCTTTTTAAAAGCTCGCTTTTCTTTTGATTGTAGGTCACATCCTCGGGAATACTATTCCTATTTCACAGCTCAGGAGTTGGGAGGAAGATCATGGCTTTGTAAAGAGGATGATTCAGAACTTTTTCTGTCATCCTGTACTAGTTCTAGAGGAATATCTCGTTAGTCCCTGACTAGCCTGGTAAAGTGTATTTACTCTACTTTGCCGTGTATAGTGCACACTTTTGCCCAAATTTTTGAGGGAAAAATAAAGATGTGCATTATACATAGGTGGTATTAATTCTGTATCTATATAAATGTTTTCAATTCTTTTATTTATGTTTATGCATTAAAAGTATAACTAAAAAACAATAATAGCACTTATATACAAAAATAATACTATGGATTATGAGCATCGGTTTTATATATAAATAATAAATTGAATTGAAAAATTAAAATAAAAGATTTTTTCCTGAGTGTTTGGGGCAGAAATGTGGGTGCACATTACACACGGTAAAATACGGTAACATGAAAAACATTTGTTTGTCCATCCATCTATGTAGTCTAACATTCAGTACCTGAAGAGGAACTAGAACAAATAAAAGCCGTCAGAAACAAAATGTCAACCACTGGCTGGACCTTTAGACATACTACATATGCTGTGCTTAGGACTTTGTGCTATGCTGCCTTATTCGCTAACTTGACTGTCTTTACTACGCTGTCACTGATGTATGTCATCATCTGTCATGACTGTATGGAATTGCTAGACAAATGGCTCTGTTTAGATTAGAAAGTAAAGATGAGGAGTTGGAAAGATGTTCAAAGTCTGTGCTGGACCTGGCCGCTAAAGGGAGAAATACAAGGCCGATGTCCCAGTCGTCTGCCCCAGTGTGTTAGTGGGCTTTCGGTGCACGGAGGTGGCCCACCGATGGCTGAGAAGCTCTGTTTCTCTTCAGCATCAAGTGTGGGCTGACGGAGCCGGTGTCGGGAAGACAAAGAGGAAGCCTGAAAAGCAGAGGAGAAAGGAGATTTGAGAAGCGTCCAAGAACGCCAGACGGCATTTATGGAACCTACCGCGCAGTTGTAAAGAAAAGGCCAATGAGAAACTCCCAGACACGGGGCAAAGTGGTTTAAGAATGGAAATTTTCAGCTTGGGGCATTACTGTGAGGTAAAAACACTCAAACAGTTCAACTTGTCACATGTTTTGAGGGTGGGAGGATTAAAAGAAAGGCGAAGTTCAACTGGTGTATGGGAGTGGAACAAAAAAGAAGAAAAATACCGCATTTTTGTTTTTATATACTTTCAATTTTATTTTGTATTGGTTTTAGGTGTACAGCTTAGTGGTTAGACAATCATATACTTAAAGCGCTCCCCTTGATATTTCCAGTACCCATCTGACACCACTCATAGTTCTCAATGATGCTGGCTATGTATGTCCCCTAAGCTGTGCGTACATCCCCGTGACTGTTTTGTATTTGCCAATCTGGACTTCTCAGCCCTTCACCTCTTTCACCCATTCCGAAACCCCATCCCCTATGGCAACCACCAGTTGGCCCTCGGTGTCTGAGGACTCGACTGCTCTTAATGTGTTGTCACACTGCCCTCTAATGGGCTGCCTGTCTGTAGCTCAGCAGATTCAACAGCTGGCTTTTGCCCCACCTGACCCCGCTGCCTCTGCAGGGAATTTCCTGCACCTGCTGAGAGTGCCTGAGTTAAAGCCTGCGGCTGTGGGGACAGTGCAAGTTGGTTAAAGCTGTTTATCATCTTTGCAAAATCCCGGCAGTTTCCAAGCCATGATGAAGAGGTTTCCCCATCAGAGTTGTGGATTTTACATTAATGGTAGATCTGTACATTCCATTATAGTTTCAAGACATGGATAAGGGTGGCTCAGATACGACTGATGATCCAAAGGTTGGCATAAAATTAATTTGGGTACTTAGGTCATAAAAAAATGGTCTGAATGATCTTTTTCAAGAATTACTAAGCCCTGTCAACGCGCCCACCTTCCAGGGGCAACCCACCGTTATGTTTCTCTCCCACTCTTTCTCCTTCCCTTCCCCTCTCTCGAAAAATGAATAAAGAAAATATTTTAAAAAAAAAAAAGAATTACTAAAACTTTCCCAGTTATTAATTTTATTTAAAATAAAGTTTCTCTTATTAGAGATTTTAATTCAGAACAAAGCCAGCATACTCCCTAGCAAAGTAACAGCAGCTGTTCTGACGAGGAGTCCTATGCCAGGCTAGCTCAATATGTTTTCTATGGGTTTGATTGTAAATCCTAGCTGCAAATTGTACCAATTGCTTAAATCTTTTTTTTTTTTTCAGACTTTCCAGTAAAATAAAAAGCCCAACCCCAAGTTTAGTAGAGTGGTGTTATGCAACAAGCACCACACAAAATAGTGGACATGACCAGCTAAATAAGACACCACTTCTGCCTTCAATAAGCTCACCGTTGGCTAAGTGGGAAGGGCATGTTACTGTCATGTCCACAGTGCCTTCTTCCCTTAGCAAATACAGCACCTGGCTAAGACCCTTATAGGTAATTGTAGGTGCCAGTAGGTACTTGATTAGTGTATGTGGATAAGTGAGGAAATGAAGGAAGAAATAAGGCAGTGCAGATAGACTTTAAGAGTTGGCCAGAGGCTCTTTTGTTCCCGGCTCTGCCACATACTAGCCATGTAAACGTATCACTTCACTTAAAAACCTGAAGCATCAGTTTCCACGTCCATAAACCTATCCCACAAGGCAGTTGTAAAATGCGTAGTGCAATGCCTCGCATGTAGTAAGCACTCAGTAATGAATAGTGTAATAATATGTGCAAAGAGGGAGTGATTACCTCTGGAGACTAGAATCTCTAGATTATGTGGTATATATGTACATTTAGAAACAGGGAACAATTGTTGGATTTGGAAAGTTTTTTTTTTTATGATGAATAAGGAGTCTACTTTATTTTCCAGAACCGACTTATTCCATGTGGTAGGAAATATGATCTCTGAAGACAGTGACTCACATCATTATAGCTCCATAACGGGAGAGAAAATTCTCCAGTTAGCTCAAGTGAGAAAATTTCTCAGGGAAGGCCTCCGCATGTCCTTGCTTGGTCAGGCCCATCCCCGCACCCATCACCTTCACCCGTAGTGCTAGGCAGAAATAGGACCCCTCTCACATGTCCATGCCCTGAGTCCTGCAACCCATGAACTTCACATGGCAAAAGAGACTTTGTGGACGTAATGAAAGGTACACATCGTGTGGAGGGGAGGCTGCCCTGGGTGACCCAGGGGAGCCAATCTAATCATGGGCTCTTAAAAACACAGAACCTTTCCTGGCTGCAGTCAGAGAGAGACACGGTGACAATGAAGGGTCAAAGAGATGTGACATTGCTAGCTTTGAAGATGTTGGAAGAGGGTCAAGAGCTAGGAATGTGAGCAGTCTCAGATGTAGAAAAAACAAGGAGACTGCATTCAGAAAGGAATGCAGCCCTGAGGGTACCTTGATTTTAGCTCAGTGAGAGCCGCTAACTCTGAGAGAGTTCTGATCTACAAGACTGTAAGATAATAAATTTTTGTTATTTTCAGCCACTAAGTTTGTGGTAATTTGTTAAGGCAGCAATAGGCGATTCATATACCAGAGAAACAGGGTGGAAACCTAGTTTCAGTTCCTTCCCAGATTCGCCCAGCCTCGTCTGCTCAAAGGGAATTATCAGTGAGATCTAGCAGGGTGCCCAACCTCTTGGCGTCTCTGCACCACACTGGAAGAAGAGTTGTCTTGGGCCACACATTAAAAACATGGCGACGTGTAATAACACACACAAAAAATCTCATAATGTTTTAAGTAAACTTGCGATTTTGTGTGGGGCCACATTCACAGCCATCCTGGATGCATGCGGCTCGTGGGCTGCAGGTTGGACACCCTTGCAGGGCCTCCGCCACAGCCTGCTCCCCTAATGCACAGGAATAAACTGATCTGAGGGAACAAAGTCCATGATGGAGAGAGGGGAGGGGAGGGGGGGCAAACGAGGGGAGGGGGGTAGAGAGAATTCTGATGCTCCCTGAGCCTAGGGTTGCAGTTATTTTCCAAGCCTTGTTAGCCCTTTGGTTGTATAAATTAAGTAATTCCTTGTTTTGAGTCCATTAGTTTGAATTTGATTTCTTTGACTCGCAACCAAACTGTTCTGCCTAAACCACAAATGTATAGTGAGAGAGGGATGGCTGAGGGAGTATTTTTTAAAAGCCTTTGGAGACAGTACCCAATAATGGCTTAATGTGATTTCATAGCAACCCACCGAGAAACACATTATCTTCCTTTAGATGAGGAAAGTCCTACTTACTGGCTAAGTAGCTTTCCCACAAGTAAGGGTGTTCTGAACTTAAAATGTGAAAAGCCAAATTGGTTTGCTTTGTCTCCAGCAAACATTGCACATAGAATGTTCTCCCTTGTGTGTGGGTTTTTTTTTTTTAATGTTATCACATTAGAGCCACTCTCTTTCAAGGCCTCACCACTTCCTGCTCCTCTAGCCTCAAACACTTTAATGTGCCCAGTAAACTCAATGCTCTAGTGTCTAAACAAGTACTTTCCAAACCTGCTTCAACCTAACTAGTGATGATAGTGATAGACCTTTTCAGCACTGATCATGTGATCATTCTTCCTTCTCCTAGAAAAAAAGCAGAATTAAAAAGCAGTTCCTATTGTTCCAAAGGCATGTTAATACAAGGCCCTGGATGTTCCATCAAAAGAGATATTTGAATGGAATAATCAAATGCAAATATATGTCTTGTAAAATTCATGACATTTGCCTTTCTAGAATATATGTATGCTTGCTCTTTTAATTTTTCCATTAGCAATTAGGAAAAGACTATGTCTGTTGGTGCCACCAATAAGGGGAAATGCTATAGTTGCATCATTTTTTGTCCTGGGGCAGCTTGCTCCTGGGGAAGTTACTGGCTATTCCAAGGAGCTTCGCCATGTGCCAACCCCCTTTCTCTTGTTTGCCTTCTGTTTTCTGGCGTTTTGTAATTTTTTCCTCACTTTGTCTCTGAAATTTTTGTTTTTTGAAAAGAATCAAAGAGAAGGCAATGTTTATAAAACTTGATAATATGCCAAATCACTACTAGTGGACCTTCAGGTCTTAGCTCACCTTCATTCATTTGTTTAAAAATATGTATTGAGTGCCTACCATATGTCTTGCTAAACAAGTCAAGCATGTTGCCCAGGGCTACTGTGGGTGGCTGTAGTGGTGCATGGTACCTACTGCTTCCAAACTGCTGGTGGTCCTTGTCCTCATGGAGATTAAATCTAGTGACTCCTAGGAAGTCTTGCTTGAACTTTCCTCCCCTCAGACTGCAAAAAGTGCTCTGATTAGGTGCTCCATAATACAACCAATTTTAGACTTTACCTATTTATTTATAATGGTCCTCTGTTGAGCTGTAAACCCAGAGGGGACTGAGATTGAGACTATCTTGTCACTGTCTAGAGACTGGGGATGCATCAGTGAGTTAAACAGCCCAAAACCCCTGGCATCTAGGAGCTGAAAATCTAGCAAAAGGTGAGAGAGTGTAACCAAGTTCAATGCATAGCATGTTAAATAGAGATAAATGCTATGGAGAAGAGGAAGGAAGGGGTCCTTCTCACCTACTTTGGATCTTTGCTCAAATGTCACCTTGTTTTATTTTGAGATAGGAAGCCTTGGAGGTTTGGAGTAGAAGATAGTATCTGGCTAAAAAGAAAAACAACATTTAAGGAATAGAACAGTAGGCACACTTTGCAAAAAGCTAGTAGGACGCTTATCAGATCTTCACTTTGTTGGGAATCAGGCCACAGCAAACAACATTTTATACCGAATATAGACAACAAGGACCCAGACTTCGCCCTCTAATATTCTGACACTCTTAATTTCTGAACACGTTTTTACAAAAATCCTGAAGGACCGTGTTCTAATCTGGGCTGGTTTTGTATTTTTGCAAAATAGCACCCCACACGAGCTACTGTCAGCCTACAGACCTTTTGCACCTGGCTGGGGTTGTCTGAGGCTAGGAGCTATTTAAGCCTTTCCAACCCGTCCTAATTGAGAATGCGTCCTCATAAGGAAATGACATCTTGGATAATCAAAAGACTGCTGTATTTAACACATACATTTGGCATTTCCCCATGCAATGTGGCTGGAGCAGAGGCATAAATATATCTCCTTCTTCCTACCCTCTGAGCTCGCCTTCTAGTCTTTTGATAAGAGCCAGGAAGCACCCTAGCACTTCTCGGACTAGACGCTAGTCAGTGCCGCACAGTTTTCTGGAACTCGTAGGCGTTGGCTTTCCTCCGCTGCAGAACTACAACTCCCGGCAGGCTTTGTTTCTTGCCACCGCCCTCCTGGCGCACGGCCTGCCGGGAGGGGGCAGGTAGCTACCCCTCGGGGTCCAATGGGTGCCGTCTCCCTAGGAGAGGGCGGAGGGGAGGAGGAAGGAGGCGGGATCAGGGCCCTGGCCCCATTCATTGCTGTGGACTGCGGGGCGGGGGGTCCGGTGTTTTCCGAGTCATGGAGGCGCTAATTCCTGTTATCAACAAGCTCCAGGACGTCTTCAACACGGTGGGCGCCGACATCATCCAGTTGCCTCAGATAGTCGTGGTGGGAACGCAGGTGAGAGACTACAGCGACGTCCGCTCAGGCCAAAGCCCCGGGCGCGGGCCTGGCCTGGGCTGCGGCGGCGCACGCTCCCCGGCCATCCTTTCTGGCCTGCGGGACCACCGCGCTGCTAGGGGCTTCGGGGTTTCCTGTACTCTGTTGCGTCGGCTCGCCCTGGGCTGCCTGGCTCCGGGGCTGAGAATCGGGTCCTGGCGGGAGGCGAGGGGCGGAGCCGGCGCGGCGGGCCTGGCGGGACCCAGGGGCGGGGTGGGGATGGGACGAACCGTCGTGCGGAACTGGAGTCCTCCGGGACAGGGCGCGGCTTTCCCCGCGGACAGCTGCTTCCAAGGGCACTTGGGGGACGCGCGCTGCTCGCGGGGCCGCACTGACTCGTGGGGTGCCGACGAGCCCCTTCTCGGTTGGTTTCAAGGCGGTGGAGTGATTTATTTCCCTCCTTGCTATGCTAAGGAGCTGCGGATTCAGTTTTGGAACAGGGCGCGGGCCGGTTTGAGAAGGCCGCTACTGTGTAGCACCTGAGTGTGCTTCTGCAGTGTAACTTATCCCTCCAAGGTTTCGAGAACGACGAAGCAGTTAAACACAAACATAACCCAAAACCCCCAAAACTGGGTGTTAGGAAGGAATATACCATTTTCCTGCATAGGTTGTGGTTGGTGTCTTCCATTGGGCATCAAGTTTCTCTGGTCTCTTACAGATCACATAGTTTGTTTTGTTTTGTTTTTTTTTAATATGCAGAAATGTTGAAGAAATAATGTTATTTCTAAAGTGACAGAGATGTTTCATTTTCTCTGCCTGCTCCTTTTCTTGGCTGAAGAGAAATCATGGAGCATTTATTAGAGTTCAGAGAAGCGCATTTGAGAGATTAATATATTGATTTAAATATTTCCAGTTTTTAAATGATCTTCTCTGTTGAGAAGTATAAGTATTATGACAAGGTACTTAATGTTCAAAATATTACATGTACAGAGTTTATGCAAACACTGGAAAGTTTGGAAGCCACAGATACCCTGTACTGTGTGTCCGTGCTTTTAAATAGTTGAAGCAATAGAAATCACTTCAGAAACAAATTTCCTTGGTTTGCCATAAGATCAGTGTAGATTATGCTCAGTCCTGTCTACACATGTTGTAGTATTTGTAACTCTTAATATCTGTAATGACTGGTGACTCTGAGTCATCAACATATAATAAATTATTATATAACTGGTAGTATTATGGAGCATATTTTCTTCACTGCAGTATTCCTGTTCTGAGCCCCTGGAACCATCTGGGGTATGTAGTAGGTGCTCCGTAAATGTTTTGAATGAATTGTTCACTGTAACTAGGTAATGTTTTAAAACATTGGTGCTTTTAGTATCAAAACCTGTTTTTGTGCATAAAATTAGAAATGATACAAATGAAATCTTTGATAGTTAGTTTGGAAATGTTTTCTAGTGGTAGACCCGAAACTTTCCATGTAGTTTTAAGAGATTCTCAATGCTTTTTTACACTTGAAGCAGAAAAAGTGTGCATTACAGTGTTAGCACGAATACTTTAAAATCAAGAAGCCTTTTTCCTACACAACATAGTTTAATTCATTGAGTAAACCTGTTGGCAAAATTGGGAGGGGTGAGGTAGAAAGGTAAAGATCTCACCATGTGACAGCCATTAACATGTGCTAGCAAGAACCATCCTAGCAGTGACAGCCATATGCCACATTTGCATGTTGATGCTTGAGATTACTCAGAAAGAAAATTACTTTGTTTCTAGACCTGATCTAATGAGGATTATCTGCATTTAGGTCTTTATTAGCTGCATTCAATCCTGTACTATTCAGGTACAGAAGAAATAAATAAGAACAGAAAAATGTCTTTTTTCCATAATTTTCTCAGTGTGTTAGAAAACTACTCGATTTGAATATAAGTACACCATGACTTTGTTACCTGTGTCATTTAATGTTGTGTTACACACATATAACACACACTTCACATTCATATTTAATGGAATAGTGTACTGTGAGTGAGTTCCAGACATAAAAGCATTCTGTGCTTAGTTCTGATTGGTAAACTCAATGGCAGTCTCATGTCTTCATAATACAGGTATGGACTCTATATTAGGTACTACCTATACCTTAAATGGCTGCAGGTCCTATTTTATCAAATTGTTTAGAACACTGTTACTCAAACTTAACTGTTTTCTGGATTCCATCCCCAGAGATTTTGATTTACTAAACCCAGGGTGGGGGAGGGAGGTGGGGAGTGGCGGCAGCCAGGTGCCACAGGTGATTCTGATGTAGTTAGTTCATGGGACCTAATTTGAATATTAGTGAGTCTTTGATTTTAAAATGCACAAAACTGGAACAAACAAGGAAGGAAAGCTGAGTCTAAGGGCACACCACCATCCAGTAGCATGTTCATCTTGGTGGCATTCTTGCTCCAAAGTGTCAGTCCCTAGGAAGCCTTTGCTATTCCCTAAATGGGAAACTTTAATTTCTTAAATTGCCTGATACTTATTTGGGACATAGAGATTTGGAGTTGAGGAGTGAAATTTATGCTTACAGCTGTTGATCATTCACAGGTTTCATGAATTAGATAAATAAATTGCTTTCCTATTTTGTGTAGCTGAGACCATCTGTGTGGAAAGAACAGAAAATGTGGAGAGAAGAGATGGTTGATACTTTTGACTATGGTGTCAAAATACTTTTGCAGGTGGAGGAGGAGATAAGACTTAAATAACTCCTGTGAGTCAATTCAAGAAATTTAATCACTTTCTTAAATTGAGCATCGAAAGGGGGAACCTTCAAGCACGTAATCCAAACCATCACCCAGGATAGGAATCCCAGTGCAGATAATATGTACCTGAGACTCTGGCTCAGTGTTGCTAGAAATGTCCTTTTCACTTTACTGTTTATTTCAGTGATTTCAGTACTCTGCCTTCAGGATATAATTCAGACAAATGCAAAAAGAAACGGAATCTTGGAGGGTTTTTTTTTTTTTTAGGTTTTTTAAAATTTATATTTAGAGAGGTAGGGGAGGAGAAGGAGGGGGAGAGAGATATCAATGTGTGGTTGCTTCTCGTGCACCCTCTACTGGAGACATGGTGCGCAACCCAGGCACAGGCATGTGCCCTGACTGGGGATCAAACCTGTGACCGTTTGGTTTGCACCCCACGTTCAATCTACTGAGCTACACTAGCCAGGTTGAAATCCTGGGTTTTAAATAACCAATTTTTTTATTTAGCATTTAAAAAATTGAAATATAATTCATATAAAATTCACCATTATAAAGTTTGCAATTCAGTGGTTTTAGTATATTCACAAGGTTGTGCAACCACCACCACTAATTCCAGGACATTTTCATTACCCCAAAAAGAAACTGTGTACCTGTTAGTGGTCACTCCCCAGTAAGTCCCACCCTCAGACACTGGTGACCACTAACCTACTTCAATTTCTAAAGATTTGCCTATTCTGGACATTTTATATAAATGGAATCATAGCATATGTGGTTTTTGTGTCTGGCTTCCTTTTTTATATTTAACACTTTTTTTCAATGACAGTTTACATTTAATGTTATTTTGTATTAGTTTCAGGTGCAAAGCAGAAGTGTCTGGCAGCTCCTGCTCATCATGATGTTTTATAGATTCTTCTGTGTTGTTGCATGTATTAGTACTCCATTAGTTTTTAGGGCTAAATATTGGGTTGGCCAAAACATTAGTTTAGTTTTTTTCTGTACAAATGGCTCTAGTAATCCTGAGTTGTCTTTAACATCATTCAAAACATTTTTTTTTTCTGCCCTGGCTGGTGTAGCTCAGTGGATTGAGCACAGGCCTGCAAACCAGACAATTGCGGTTCGATTCCCAGTCAGGGCACATTCCTGGGTTGCAGGCCAGTTCCCTGCAGGCCAATTCCAAGCAGGGGACGCACAAAAAGCAACCATACATTGATGTTTCTCTCCCTCTCTCCCTCTAAAAGATAAATAAATAAAATCTTTAAAAAAAAAACAAAACAAAAAAACCCCATTTTTTTCTTTTTAAAAAATACATTTTATTGATTATGCTATTACAGTTGTCCCATTTCCTCCCTTTATTCCCCTCCACCCTGCACATCCTCTCCCACCCACATTTCCCTGCTTTAGTTCATATCTGTGTGTCATAAGTTCTTTAGCTTCTACATTTCCCATACTATTCTTGCCCTCCCCCAGTCTATTTTTCTACCTATCATCTATGCTACTTATTCTTTCCCCCTCTCTCCTCCTCCCACTCCCCTGTTGCTAACTCTGCGTGTGATCTCCATTTCTATGGTTCTGCTCCTGATCTAGCTGTACTCTTAGTTTGCTTTTGTTTTAGGTGTGGTTGTTAATAACTATGAGTTTGCTGTCTTTTCACTGTTCATGTTTTTTATCTTCTTTTTCTTAGATAAGTCCCTTTAACATTTCATATAATAAGCTTGGTGATGATGAACTCCTTGAACTTGACCTTATCTGAGAAGCACGTTATCTGCCCTTCCATTCTAAATGAAAGCTTTGCTGGATAGAACAATCTTAGATGTAGGTCCTTGCCTTTCATGACTTGGAATATCTCTTTCCAGCCCCTTCTTGCCTGTAAGGTCTCTTTTGAGAAATCCACTGACAGTCTGATGGGAACTCCTTTGTAGGTGACTGTCCCCTTATCTCTTGCTGCTTCTAGGATTCTCTCCTTCATTTTAATCTTGGCTAATGTAATTATGATGTGCCTTGGTGTGTTTCTTCTTGGGTCCAACTTCTTTGGGACTCTCTGAGCTTCCTGGATTTTCTGGAAGTCTATTACCTTTGCCAGATTGGGGAAGTTCTCCTTTATTATTTGTTCAGATAAGTTTTCCACTTGTTGCTGTTCCTCTTCTGGTATCCCTATAATTTGGGTGTTGGAACGTGATGTCCTGGAGGTTCCTAAGCCTCTCCTCATTTTTTTTGAATTCTCATTTCTTCATTCTTTTCTGTTTGGTTGTTTCTTCCTTCCTTCTAGTCCACTCCTTTGATTTGAGTCCCAGTTTCCTTTCCATTACTATTGGTTCCCTGTGCATTTCCCTTCATTTCACTTACTGTAGCCTTCATTTTTTCATCTAATTTGCAACCAAGTTCAAGCAATTGTGTGAGCATCTTGATCACCAGTGGTTTGAACTGTGCATCTGAGAGGTTGAACTGTGCATGTGATAGGCTATCTCTTAGTCGCTTAGTTGTATTTGCTGTGGAGCTTTGATCTGTTCTTCCGTTTGGGTTTTTTTTTTCTTTTCTTGACGTGCCTGTATGAGGGGTGGAGCCCTAGGTGTTCACCAGGGTGGGGCAACCCAGTTGTGATGCTATAGGTGGGGGCGGGGTCTGAGAGGGAACAATACCGCTTGCTCTGTCGGATTTCAGTCCTTCCGCTGCTTCCCCCAAGCAGACTGGGACTTTCTGGTGCTGATTTCTGTGTGAGTGGGCTTGTGTACGTTCTAGGACCCTGTGGGTCTCTCCAATGAACTTTCCTGTGAGGCTGGGAGTCTCTCCCGGCACCTCAACCCCCACAGGTGTTTTCAATTGGTGTTTTGAGGCTTTATTTTCTGGCGCTGGGGCCCTGGGTTACGTGGTCTGTCTTGCTCCCCAATTTTGCCTGGTTTATCTGTGTGCAAATGTAGAACTGTCTGGTCAGCCAGCTGCCTTCCATGTAGTGCCTTGCTTCACAGTTGCCACCTTGCTAGGTCTGCCCGTTGCCACCCCGCACCCAGGGTCTGCCAGCTGCCACCTGCCACCTGTGTGCCCAGGGTCCACTGGCTGTTGTTTTGCGTACCTGGTGCCACCACCTTTTGTGCCTTGACCCCTCTCCACCTGGCTGCCTGACTCCACCCTACCTGTCTGGATGAATATGTCTACTTTATCTCCTTGGTTGTCTGACTTCCATACAGTTCAATTTTTCTGGTTATTTTGTTTCTAAATTGTTGTTGTCCTTATTTTGGTTGTGCGAGGAGGTTCAGTGTGTCTACCTATGCCTCCATCTTGGCCAGAAGTCCAAAACATTTTTGTTAGATTGTATTGTGACAGCTGTCATATTGGTGTGCATTTAAAAAAAGTTTATCAAAATTGGTGAGTTTTTGTGCAGCCATTTTAATAATGAAGATGGAAGAAAATACACAACGTTTGGTGTATTATGCTTTATTATTTTAAGAATGGTCAAGACAAGTAAAAAGCACAAAAATTTATGCAGTGCATGGAGAAGGTACTGTGACTGATTGAACGTGTCAAAAGTGAGTTGCGAAGTGTCTTGGTACTATTGACATTTCGGCCAAATAATTCTTTGCTCTAGGGCTCTGTTATACATTGGATGTGTTTAGTGGCACCCCTGGCCGCTACCCACTAGAAGCCAATAGCCGGAGATAGCTGACATACTCAGAATGTTCTAATCAATAAAGTTATTGGTGAAAATAGAAAATGTGTCTTATTTTATGAATTAAACCATATGGAGTTTTTGGCCAACCCAACATGTATACTATACTTTCTTACTAATTTGGAAAAACTGGGGATTTTTGTGGATATTACAAGTTCATGGCCTTATCAGATATCTGGATCTCACTAATTTCTTATGTTTTTCAGATAGCACTGGGCCAGGAGTTTGTTCACCAGTAAAACCTTTCTTCTCTAGGGACTGTTCTGTCTTCAGCACTTTAGCCAATTTGGATCCTAGATAGTTGAAGTGTTGCTATTACTGAGTTATGTGTGCTGAATTACTCAATACAAGAACCACAGTTTAACACCGTCAGTTATAAGTGGCTTAGACTTCAGATTTAAACTTTGCCAACCGATGGAGGATTTCACCTATATGGTAATAACATTTTAGTTTATTTACTATAAATACTGTAAAGTTTACATTTCTAAGGATATGAGAAACATTTAAAATAAGTGAGGTAAATATTAAGGAAACTTTCCTGTAAATCTAAAATTATTACCAAATAAGAAGTTAAAAAACTAAGTACATCTTTATCTGTTGTATTAAGGGCAAAATAAAGAATTGAGAAGCCTATGTTATACAGTGAACAATAAGAACTCAGACACTGAAAACTGCATAAGCCTTGGTTAATGCGGCGTGAATGGATATTTACAGCTGCCCATACCCAACTGACCAGAGAGAAAGAGCTAAAAATATGACAAAGATTTTTCATTGAAAGGCCCCATGTCAGAATGTAAATTAGATTGAGAGTACTATAAATGTCAATACATTACAATTTGGAAGAAACTGAAAGATGACACTGTGACAAGGCACACAGATCTTTACCCCTTAAATACACAGGATATTGAATCAATTTTGGGAGTATGTGGAGATGGAAAAAAGCAAAAGGTCACTCTATTTTCAGAGCAAGCCAGTTGCGACTTCTGCCACATTGCGATTCCTGTAGCCACTCATCTTCCTGGAAAGAGTGTGGACATTCATTCATTGGGTGTTTAAATCACCAGGGAAAACAAGCACTGATGTAACCAGTTGTTGAGAGAGCCAACACCATTGGTAATCCTAAGATGAAACATTGGGAGCCCACACACGTGTTTTGTTTGGTCTGTATGTGCTGATACATAGGATTGTTTTCTTTTTAAAAAAAATTGAGATATAATTGACACATAACATTACATTAGTATCAGGTGTACCACACAATGATGTGTGTGTATCTTGAAATGATCACCAAAATAAATGTAGTGACCATCTATTACATATAGTTGCAATTTTTAACAAATCTTTTGGTGGGAACTTCTAAGATTTATTCTCTTATAACTTTCAAATATACAGTATTATCTATAGTCATCTTGCTGCACATGTGCTGTGCATTACATCTGCAAGGACTTATTTTTTGTAACTGGAAGATCTACCTTTTGACTGTCTTCATCCGTTTTACCCACCCTCTGCCCTGCAACCACCAATCTGTTCTCTGTAAGTCTTTTTTTGTTTTTTTAAATAAGATTCCACATATAAGTAAGATCATATGTTACATGTCTCTCTGTCTGACATTTGACTTAGCATAATGCCCTCAAGGCCCATCCATGGAGTTGTGAATTTCCTTTTTATGGCTGGATAATACTCCATTACATATATCACATTTTCTTTATCCATTCATCCGCTAGTGGACACTTAACGTTGTTTCCATATCTTGGCTATTGTGGATAATGCTGCAGTGAACATAGGAGTATATATATCTTTATTGAGTTAGTGTTTTGTGTCTTTCAGATAAGTATGCAGAAGTGGAATTGCTGGATGATCTGGTAGTTCTCTTCCTAATTTTTTGAGGAGATGCCATACTGCTTTCCAGGTGGCTGCACCACTTTACATCCCCGTCAACAGTGTACAAGGGTCCCCTTTTCTCCACATCCTCAGCAACACATTGTTTGTCTTTTTGATAATAGTCATTCTAACAGGTATGAGGTAGTAGCTAGCAATGCTGATTTGCATTCGTTTGAGTAGCTTTTCATATGTCTGTTGGCTCGTCCTTTCGTGGGTGCCTGCGGGTGATAGAGCCTCTTTGTTGTACTGGCCTGGGTTACTACAGTACTCCTTGTGATTCTCCTGAGCCTCACGGACAGCTTTGTAAATAGTCCACTCGGAAATAAGCCCTCCTTGAGGACCTGCTGTATTATTATCTATGTTGAATTTTCTGAGTGTGATCATTGAATTGTGATTGTATAGAAGAATGCCCTTGTTCTTTTTCTTTTTTAATCTTCACCAGAGGCTATATATATTAATGTGAGAGAGAAATGGTGATTGGTTGCCCAGAGAGAGGAGAAGGGAAGGAGGGAAACATCAGTGTGTGTGTTTGCCTCTTGTGCGCCCCCTACTGGGGACCTGGCCTGCAATCCCAGCATGTGCTCTCACTGGGAATCGAACTGGTGACCCTTTGGTTGGTAGGTTGGCACTCACTCCACTGAGCCACTCCATCCAGGGTACTGTTGATATTCTTGCAACTCTTCTGGGGCTTTGGAATTTTCAAAATAAGTTGTAGAAACTGTTAAACAATAAAACATGAAATACTTATATGGATAAAGAACTTTATAAAACTAATACAGTGTCAGTACTTGAACAGGCAAGTCACTGAAGGAGAAATATAGAAAGCTCTTAAAAAAATAAAATAAATAAAAGAAAAGAAATATAGAAAGCTCTTAAACAAAAGGAAGCTTGACTTGAATAATAAAGGAACACAAATTTAAATAAGCTGCCAGTGTTCATCTGTCAAAGTAGCAGAGATTCAGAACAGTGGCAATGTCCGACCTAAAGCCCAGAAGCAGAAAAAGTGGCAGCTGGGGTCTAAGCAGCGGCTGAGGTGGGAGGGTCAGAATTCAAAATGGGGAGGGTGGGGTGCCAAGC
Organism: Artibeus jamaicensis; assembly: GCF_021234435.1. Taxonomy (NCBI): domain Eukaryota; kingdom Metazoa; phylum Chordata; class Mammalia; order Chiroptera; family Phyllostomidae; genus Artibeus; species Artibeus jamaicensis. The sequence goes on from NW_026521486.1 coordinate 39,414,779, forward strand.
GGCAGCAGGGCTTCGGCTGGAAAGGTGAAGGAGAATGACCGTCTATGCGGAATGGGAAAAATGAAGGAGAAAAATATAAGGAGAGGAGGCGGTTGCTTTGAGCCATATCCCAATCCAACCAAAAGATATAGAGCCATCACTACAAATATGCCTTTTGATGTAAAGTGGCGGGTACTTAAATACCTGTTAAAGTTGGTGAGTTAACATAATGTGGAGCTGTTTTAAATGGATGCTGAAGGCCCTGACTGCTGTGGCTCAGTAGGTTGGGCATTCTGCAAACCGAAAGGGTGCCTGCCTATTCAATTCCTGGTCAGGGCACATGCCTGCCAGGTCCCTGGTTGGAGGTGTGCAAAAGACAATCAATTGATGTTTTGCACATCAATGTTTCTCTCCCTCCCTTTCCCCTCTCTAAAAATAAAGAAAATCTCTTAAAAATATATTACTAATAAATGGATGCTGAAGGAAGGTCAGGGCGATGTGATGTTTTTGAATTCATGATGGAAACCAGAGTGAAAGAAGCTGCTGAAGTTCTAAACCAGCACAGTCTGAGTGGGAAACCACTGGAAGTCAAAGAAGATCCTGATAGTGAACACACCAGGAGAGCAATGCAAAGGCTGGAAGACTTGGGAGCACAGTATTTGCAGCAAATCTGTATTATCAAGTTGGCTGGAAGAAACTGAAGGAAGTTAGTATGGCTGGTGTGGTGGCCATTCTTGAGGATAAAGACGGGAAAAGTCGTGGAATAGTCACTGTTACTTTGAACAGTCCATTGAAGCTGTGCCAGCTATATCAATGTTTAACGGGCAACCGCCGTTTCATAGACCTGTGCATGTGAAAATGGATGACAGGGCCTTAGCAAAGGGAGATTTTTTTCTCTCCTAAGCTTCCTCATGGACTTGGTATTGGCATGGGGTTAGGACCAAGAGGGCAGTCTTTCAATGCCAACAACCTGAATAAAGGCATTGGCATGAGAAACGCAACAGTGGGAATGGAAGGCATAGGATTTGGAATAAACAGAAGGGAAGGCATGGAGGGGCCCTTTGGTTGTGGTATGGAAAACGTGGTAGATTTGGATCTGGGATGAATATGGCCGTAATAAATGGCAGAAGGTGGAGGCAGTCTTCCTGGGACCAAGTGGATGGGCCCCAGCATTGACTGCATTGGGGATGACTGTGTGGAGCGCACGGGTGCAGGCTTGGCCGGGGCAGGGACAGATTGAGTGCGTGCAACTGGTCATTGACGGATTGGCCTCCAGCATCTAACTGAAGGGCCCACTGGGCCTCAACCACATGACCTCCTGTATTGAGTGCATGGGCCAGACACAGAGCATTGGGTCTGGTGTGGAGTGCTTGGGTGCCAGCATGGGCTTTGGTGTGGAGCATGTGGGCCCTGCCATTGAGCACATGGTACCCATAGGTTTGGAGGCTGGCCAGGAAGGGAGGGGCTCCATGATGGATTGCATGACCATTGGCCTGGAGCGCATGGGCCTGGAGTGCATGGGTCCCACCATAGGCTCGGTCCTAAGTGCCGGCATTGAGCACATGACCTGGCCATGGGTGGCAGTGGCAGTGCCAGCTTTGACCATGCCATCAAGATAGAGCATGATTGCTTTGGAGGAAGCTTTGTAGGTTCCTTTGGTAGAGCTGGAGGCCATTTGTCTGGGGTGGCCAGAGAGGCCTGCCAGGTATTTATGCGAAATCTCCCATTTGCTTTTACGTAGAAGATGCTAAAGCACAAATTCAACAAATGTGGCCATGTGCTGTGTGCTGACATCAAGATGGAGAATGGGGAGTCCAAGGGGTGCAGTGTGGTTAAGTTTGAGCTGCCAGAGGTGGCTGAGAGAGCCTGCTGGATGATGAATGGGGTGAAGCTGAGTTGCTGAGAGATTGATGTTCAAATAGATGGAAATGCTTAAGCAGCTGCCTTATTTAAACAGTGAAACCAGACCTCTGAATTTGTATTTTTTCTTGTTAACCATTTAAATTTGTTGGCTGGATGTATAAAGATGTTTTAAAAACTCAGTTGCTTTGGGGGTAATTTGAATTACTGGGGTTCCTTTTGTTTGTATTGAGGTTGCAATGTGTACAGTTTGTTTTTTTTGTAGTATGGCATCTTGTTGACATCAGATATGACTTTCATAATGAATACCAGTTCCTGAAAAGAAAGTAATATGCCCAGTGCTGATGGGGACGTAACAATTTTGATGGGAAGAGTAGCTTGGGGCCTGCCATCCTGTGTGCAGCCCGCTGGTTTCTGTGAATGCCCAAAGTCTGCATGGTCCTAGTCACAGAGGTTTCATTACTGAATAAATCTAATAAGGTAATAGGAGAAGCAAGATTGTGTGTGGAAAGCATGTACTTTGCAACACTGGTAACAGTAGCAAGAAACATTTAAGTGTCCATCAGTTGGGGTTTGGTTTTATACACAGTAGAATACTATTTAACTGTTAAATGCAATAGATAGTATAATGATACACAACGATATCCCTGATTGTTACATTAAAGTAAAAGCAGGTTAGAGAAAAATACATATAGTACTACCCCATTGAAGGTAAAATGACTACATACTATAAGCATAATTTTATATATACTGTTACAGAGGTTTTGAAAATCTGATTGGAAGACTGTCAAAAAGGTAGGAAAATTATGGAGGAGTGGTACTTACTCTTTATTTTGGATTTTTTTTTGTTTTGTTTTAAAGAAATAATAGTCATATAATAGAAAACATAACAATTTTCATTTAAAAGTCCCTGCAATCATTTTTTCTTTAATATAATTTCAGGTATGCTGTTGTGTTTATATAGTCTTGCATTGTTTAAAAAAATCTGTTAAGAAGCTCATTGTGCTGCTGTGTGTTCTCTTTTCAGAGCAGTGGAAAGAGCTCAGTGCTAGAAAGCCTCGTCGGGAGGGACCTGCTTCCCAGAGGCACTGGCATAGTTACCCGGAGACCCCTCATTCTGCAGCTCGTCCATGTTTCACCTGAAGATAAACGAAAAACAACAGGAGAAGAAAATGGTAACTTTTACCTTGAAATAAGAATTTTTATTATTCGTGGTAAAAAAAAGACAAGAATTGATTAGACAGAAATTAGTAGCTGTAGCAGAATCAGAAGTCTGAAGAGAAGTGGTATGCCTCTTTCATGTAAAAAAAAATACTTTTTCTTGTTTTGAGGAGTAAACTTGTTTGGAGTCATGCCTTTTTGATATTCAGCTTAGTAAACTGTTATGCTGTTTAATGGAGGATTTAGTGAGATACTCAGCAAACAAGAATCAGTTATTTTAAAGAAACAGTTTTTGTCTTAAGTGTTTTATCCAATTGTGTGGCACAATATTTTTGCTTTCATTTAGAATTTAAATTATATTCTAGTTTAAAGAGTTTGTTTTAAATAAGATTAAAATGACTTTGCTTTTCAGCAAACTGTTATCTCAGCTTCTCTTTTCTGATCTGACCAATGTGCCTAGGTTTTGAAACTTTTGTCCGTCCATAAGATGAATATTTTTAGAAAGTTTTGACTTTTTATTATCTTTTCTACTATCCTCTTGCTAAGACTTACCTATGTGCACACACTACTTTGATTTTTAGATCTCCTTCCCCCAAAGAGTAAAACATGGATTGTTAAGATAAGGAAATATGTACAGTCCTCTGTCACACTCCTCTGGTTAAATTGAAAATATTCTAAGAAATGCTGTTTGTATCGATCAGATTTTAAATTGCTTATTAAATATGTACCCTATATTAATAATTTCTATCAGTGAGGTTTGAAATATAATATTTAATCTTCTCTTTTTCAGTTCAGTGTTTGGCTCAAACTCTCTGCCAAATTTGGAAAGTCTGTCAAGTATCTCTAGTTATTACATGACATTGCAGCACAGGGCCATGTTTCGTTTTCGTTTGTGGGGAGCTGTGTTCATGCAGTTTCATTCTGTTTTGTAACTCTGATCTAAGATGATAATAGTATTGACGAATTGAAGTTCCTGTACTTTAATTTCTGTATATGATTTTTTTTTCACTTATTATAGGAGCACTGATGGTGGTAACTTGATCCTCTCCCTATATAATGCCCCTCCCCAGGGGAAAAGAAACCTGTAATGAACATTTACAATGACTGTATAAAGTTAATCATTGAACCAAATTAGTGAAGTTGTAGATGTTATCAAGTCATTTGGGGGGAGAGACTGCCCAAGGAAATGGGGGGGGGTTGCTTTTAGGTACCTTCTTAGTATATTATTTATTACCTTGCATTTCTAATATATTTTTGTTACTGAAATTCTGGGCCTTGGGTTTAATCATTTTGCACTAATTTATGGTCCAGATTCAAATATATAGAATCATACTTTAAGAATTTTATTCCCACTAACATTCAATTAAATTTCCAAATATCTTAAACTAAAGCTCTAATAAACTGTATTACTTTCGTTAGATGTCTTTCTTTTAACTTTTCATTTTCTTCAGTTACCTCGAAAAGGGCAGATGATGATGATAACCTGTTCACTTAGAGACCGAGGGTGAGGGCAGTGTGTCTAGAGAAGGGTGTACATTTTAGCTATAGAAGTCTTAGTTTCTCACTCTTTGCTTGTATGTCCACTCTGTTTTATTGACGTCTTTCTTGGTGGTTGGTTAATAAATCTGCATATCTCTACCTGCACTTGTATATATATTTTTTCAAGCTTAGTGCTTATTTTTTTCTATAAAATAATAAAACCTCACTTGAAATGACAATTTAGCTATCCAGAACACAAAAATGATTTTATAGATCTTGAGTACTAGATTTTTCATGTGTCTTATTAATAACTAGGACAGTTCCTTAGTTTTTCCTCAGAGCTTCTTTATCCCTGGGATGAACAGGTCTACCCAGTCATAAACCATTCTAACCCAGAGGAAATCAGAATGATGCAGAACAACATTTAGTCAGCCAGAAGAGGGTGAACCACCTGACAGCCTGGCAGAGAGGAGAGAGGGAAGAAAATGTAATCAGAAAAGCTTCCAAAAAGGAAAAAAGTCCATCTCTAACCATTTAGTACAGGGATTTATGGCCTCAGAGGGCTTTGTTATGTAACAAAGACTGAAGTTACCAATAACAGATTAATTTAAGAAGAGTCTCTTCTAAGATGACATAGAAAAATATAATCCATTATATTTTTAATTTTTTTATTTTTAGAGAGAGAGGAAGGGAGGGACAGAAACATCAATTAGTTGCCTCTTGCACACCCCCAACCCGGGGACCTGGCCTGCAACCCAGGGGTGTGCTCTAACTGGGAATCAATTCCGTGACCCTTTGGTTCACAGGCCAGTCCTCAGTCCACTGAGCGGCACCAGCCAGGGCAAAAAATATAATCCATTTTAGATAGAGATCATTAAAACTGGCTTAAAATATTTTAATGTTTAATACTGTATGTATAATTTAATTATCAGGAAAATTTACTTAACATGAGATCCTTCATTCTGCCAACTACATAGGATAATTAACACGTCAGTATATAGATTTTATTTTTAAGCTTGTCCCCTACTTCTGGCAGTGTAATAGAATTTTCTGATAAAATCTTAATAAAAACAATGTTAAAATTTTAGAGTGGGATGGTAGTTTAGTTTGAACTTTGAGTTCCAGGAGTATCTTTTATATAGTTGTAAGAAATAAATCATGCTTTCCTCAGATTTCCATTTAGACAAAATCCAAAAGTAGCATGCTGATTAAAGACCAAAATTGTTTCTGTAGTGTTCTATTCAATTCAATATATATTTCAAAGAACAGTCTCTTATGAAGCCCAATCTTAGTGAATATATACTTGTATATATTTACTTACCCTTAAGGTTTTCAAAGTGTTCAGTATGTTCTGTAGATTCTTTTTAACCAATTTATCTTTTTCATGGCCAGTTATTAGATATCTAAGGCAAATTTTTGAATAATAAATTAATTTCAATCCATTTGTGTTAGAATTAGAAACCAAAAGTGCCATAATTAGTTGTAATGGAAAATAAAAATAAATTATGGCACATGACATGCTTCATTTGTATCACTTAAAATATTACATACATCCCTCTAATTAGAATTAATTGTAATGGAAATTATATAGTTGTAAATTTTGAATAATTGAATGCTTTGTGCATTTGAAATGTGTTCAGGTTTCTGCACTTTTTTAAAAAAAGGATTAAAATATTAGGGATAAGCACTAAACTTAACATTCTGTGCTGTTTCTCTTTAACTACAGACCCTGCCACATGGAAAAACTCAAGACACCTTTCTAAAGGTTTCCTTTTTCCATTTGTCTTTGGCCCTCCTTTCCTATCATGCCTGCATGTGTGCTTACGTACTCTTCCAGGCCGTGTGCGTGGTTTTCTGCCCTTTTTGTTTGCCTATCCACATCGATGTTGCAGGTTTTAGTGGTTCTTGTTACCTTTCGGCATTTCATCAGAATGAAGGCTTTTTTGGTGGTGAATGTAATTTTTTTTTAAACATGCTTGTTAAGCCAGGCCTTTTTTATGGTAAATTCAAAACACCCCTTTGGTATGTAGTACCTGCCTCTGTGAGTTCTGTTCACCTAGATTACTCCAGTCCTCCAAGGAGTCTTCTTGGAAGAAGGTACTAAGCTTCAAGTGGGTGAGCATTTTACTTGTAAAAAGGATCCAGTTTTATTTACCTTGATTCCACCAAAGAATTGATCCACATTTTTCAATAAATATATATTTGAATGTCATACAGTCATTGTTATTTTGATTTCAGGTGGCTGATATGCATTATTCATAAACTCAGCCAATTAAGACATGTAAAGCTCTGAGTTTAGCAAAAGCAGAATAGCTGTACTTGGGAGGTAGTTTACATTTCTAGCTTCTCTGAAATATATAAAGCAAAACTTGTTCTCTTTAAGTTTTAGACCATTTGAACAGTGCCTACAGTGACTATATTTTCCTTTTTTCAGAAACAGACTTATCACTAGAAATTAACAGAGCACAGCAGTTCCATACAGGGTGTCTCCCTGCACCCCCTGTCATTGCTTTCCTACTTTCAAGCCTAGAAAACAGTCTTGGCCCTGGGGGAAAATTCACTTTGAAAGTCTATATAAATTATAGAACAGCATCACATTACTGAGAGAGCTCTTTAAAGGAACAACAAATTGTAACTTTATAGATAACCAACAGGAAACCAAGTTAAAAAAAGCAGGTTGAAAAGTTAGCTGTTTCATTCACATATTACAAATTTTTACCTTAAGTTATATGTGTGAATCTATTATATATGCTTTTTGCGTTACGCAGTAAGAGTCTGAATTTTTCTTTTTTTAAGCCATTAGCTTGACTACTTTAATCAGATAAACTACTTTTATGTCTAAGATATTTAAACTTTTCACTATAACATAATAAAGTATGAAGAGAAGTAAACAATTTTATTCATAAAATTTAGATTTCAAATGGTGGGATGACCTATGAGCAACTCTACCTACAATGAGTCATGTTTATGAAATACATGAGACCATTTTTAAATGTGAGAGTATTGGATTGGCCAAAAGGTCCCTATGGTTTTTTTCCATAAAATAAGACACATTTTCAATTTTTACCAATAACTTAATTGATTTGGATATGTTGAGTATGTTGGCTATCTCCTGCTATTGGCTTCTAGTGGGTAGAGGGCAGGGGTGCTGCTAAACATCTTCTAATGGATAACACAGCCCCACAGCAAAGAATTATTTGGCCAAAATGTCAGTGGCGCTAAGAAACTTCACAAACCACTTTTGACACGTTTGATGGGTCACAGCACCTTCTCCATGCACTGCATAAATCTTTTTTGTGTGTTTCAGTTGTATTTTGACCTTTCTTGAAATAATAAAGCATAATACACCAAAGCTGTTATGTATTTTCTTCCATCTTCATTATTAAAATGGCTGCACAAAAACTCACCAATTTTGATAAGCTTTTTTTTTTTTTTTAAAGATTTTATTTATTTATCTTTAGAGGGCAAAGGAAGGAGAGAGGGAGAGAACTGGCCTGCAACCCAGGCATGTGCCCTGACTGGGAATCGAACTGTGGTTGCTTGGTTCCTGGGCCCGTGCTCAATCCACTGAGCTACACCAGCCAGGGCTTTTTTTTTTTTAAAGATCTTATTTGATAAGCTTTTTTTAAAATGCACGCTGATATGACAACTGTCAGAATCTAACAGAATAGTTTTGAATTTAGTTAAAGACAAGTAAGCACTACTAGAGACTCTTATGGAAACATGGACTTTTTGGCCAACCCAATATAATTTAGATCTTAAATTATAGATCTTAAAATACTCATTAACTTCTAGTTAGTGGCAAAATAGGAACCAATAATGTTGTGTTGCATTTTTTAATTCTTAACTAAAGATAAAAAGTAATTCTTAGAGTTTCCAATAAATGGAGCTTTTCTTTTTCCAGGGGTTGAAGCAGAGGAGTGGGGTAAATTTCTTCACACCAAGAATAAGGTAATGACACAACCTCATGAAGAAATAACATACTGAAAAAACTTTTTGTAGTTGATAATTTAGTTCCTTATCATTGGCAATGTGGTATGTATCTTGAAGCTGCTGTTCTTTGCAAAATAAAGCTCATCTTAGCAACATTTCTAATCACAGTAGTTTATTTGGAAAATACTAAGTTAAGCTATATGCTCTCTAATTTGGAAATTCTTTTTTAAATTTTATTTTACAATTATAGTTAATGTACAATATTCTGTTAGTTTCAGGCATACAATATAGTGATTAGACATTTACATACCTTATGAGGTGATCACCACGATCAGTCTGGTTACCCACTTGGCACCACACATAGTTATTACAGTATGATTGACTGTATTCCCTAGGCTGCACTTTGTATCCCTGTGACAATTTTTACATGGAGATTCTTAACTCTTGTGGGATCAGGCAGCCTTGAGAAGCTCATATAAACTGTGATTCCTTGACTCATAAAAATATATGTATATATTAGAATTTGTTTACTAATTCTCTATAGATCCTCTATATAGCGGATCTATAGACATCCTTGAAATTTATTAACCTCCCTGCTTAAAAACTTTTTATCTTATTTTGAATATCGTTTTTTGTTTCAATAACTTTTAGCTTTACACAGATTTTGATGAAATTCGACAAGAAATTGAGAATGAAACAGAAAGAATTTCAGGAAATAATAAGGTAGGCATCTTTTTAAAGTTAGAAAGTATATAAGCATTAGTAAATCTGTTATTCAGCGTATTTTGATATAATGTGGTGAGTATTGTAAATTCATAATCTTGGTCTTTGACCCTAATAGAGTATATTTTCACAAATATATTAAAACTACTTAAGCCCTGGATGGTGTAGCTCAGTGAATTGAGCTTGGGCTTGGAACCAAAGGTAATATTCCTATTACTTTTCAATTTCTAGTCAGGGCACATGCCTGGGTTGTGGTCACCTTCCCCAGTTGGGGCCATGTGAGAGGCAACCACACATTGATGTTTCTCTCCCTCTCTTTCTCCTTCCCTCCCCTCTCTCTAAAATAAAATAAAATAAAATAACATATTTAAAAAACTACTTAAAATCCTTTTGTTTCTTAGACCTTTTACATACTGTCACATATTTCATGTAGATGTTTATTCTTGGTCTTAAAGGTCTCTATACTGAGTAAGGCTGGATTTTCTTATGAATGCCAAGAGAAATATTTTTATGTCAGCGTATATGAAAAGTACAGTCAACTCTTGAACGAACAACAGTGGGGTAATGGGACATCCTGGCACTGTGTGTTTGGGTTCCCAGTTGTGACATTGAACCTTGAAAAGCATGGGTTTGAACTGTGCATGCAGATCAGTTGAAAAAATTCATATGTACATGGAACCAGGTAGTTCAAACCCATATTTTTCAAGTGTCAACTGTAATGTTAGAAACTTTAATTTAAAAAAATTATTTACTATATTTTATCCTCATCCAAGGATATGTTTATTGACCTCAGAGAAAGGGGAAGGAGAGAGTGACAGAGTGAATTAAACACCTGGGGATAGAAGCTGCAGCCTAGGTCTATGCCTTGACTGAGAATTGAACCTGAGCCCTTTTGGTGTACGGGACAACGCTCCAACCACCTGAGCCACTTGGCCATGGCAGCAACTAAATTATTTTTTTGTTTCCTAAGATTCTGGGAATTCAAGATAAATTAGATATTTAACATACCTTTAATCTTGATACTAGGTACTATCAGACTCCCTCCTTAAATCATCTTTCCCTTATTCCTATTACTTTTCTCTTTCTTTCCTTTTTATTTAACCTCCGTTCTTATATTACCTAGAGGCACATTTAATCCTACAAGTGGGCAGCCAGCCTATTACCAATATTTAACAAATACTTGTTGAACCCTTTTACTTGCCAGATGCTGGGCTAGAAAGGTTATTTCCTAACAGACATTTTTGGAGCCATGTTAATTCTTTATGCCTATATGGGATATTTGTTTCTTTATCAGTGATTGACTCAGCTTTGTTCATTACTGAACTCTGTCAAGGCTGGTAACCTTTGAGTTACCACTACTGCTGCCATATGTTCCTGCATTTCTAACGACTGGGTTGGATAATAGAAAAGTGGCAGGAAACTAGCTTAGCTTGTCCTCAGTCCTGTAATCATATCAGGGATAATTTTGACTTTTGGGATGTTAATAATTATAACATCAGTCTGAACTAATCTTTCTTGTGATTCCAATGGATTTACTGAACTCAAGAATCGTTGGCAGTTTTACATAGTACTAGAATTCAGAGTGAATATGGTTGGCAATTCAAAGGGAAAGGTTTTAGTCACGAACTGAATGTCATGAAGGATAGAGTCCCTGCACAACCAAGACATTTAATTTATGGTGGGGATATGTCATCCGCAGTGTCCAAAAAATAAGAGGCCCCTACCCTCAAATCTTCGGAAAATCTTTCATAAATTACATTTATAATAAAGTATGTGATACTTTGATCTGCAGTAAGTAATTTTATATGTGAAAATATCTAAATCATTTCATATGGGTAACATAAAGCTTTGAAAGATTTGAAGTATCTGTGAGATTGTTGTTGTTTAGGCTTTTGGGGAAAGCACTGTATTGGGCATGATAAGGGAATGCCTGAGAAATATACAAATGAGGTAGGTATGCTGAATGCTGAATATTATTAGCCTGTAATGACTTTGGAACAGTGGTACATTAAAAATAGAAAAGTAGTTCAGAGTAATCTAATATAGCAAATACAATTGTATAGAGAATTCAGAGTAAAAGATGTTCCAATAAAGCTGTTTGGGAAATTGGAATTTTGAGTGGGTTAATGAAGGAAGACATAAGGTGGATAAATATAGTACATTTTAAAGAATAAAGAATGATGTGTAAAAAAAGACAAATTATGAACATTTTGTAACTACATGTGACTTTTTACATGTAGCTAACTCAACTCTAAAACATGTACAGGGCTAGTAGTGAAGAGACTGTGTAATAATCTTAGTGTAGGGGAGGGGAAAAATAGGGGTATTTCACACTATCCAGATTCTTTTTTGTTTTTACTATCCAGATTCTTAGTATTCAAATTCAGGGAAGTGGAGATCCAGAAAAATTTTCTGACGAATCTCTTCCAGATACACTCTTGCCACTTGATAGTTGAAGATCAGGAACCAAATTGATTTGGATAGCTTGTTTACTTTCTGAGCTCAAGGTCCTCATAAATTTGCATAGTGATACATTATTCTTTTGTTCAGCACTGTCTACTAAACGGATTTAAGAAATGGTATCTGCTTAGAATCGAGAAAAAACTGAAATACAGGGGAAGTAAGTTGTATTAGGGGTACGGGGTGCAACAAGATTGTAATGCGCTCTGTCCCTTGCTGCTTTACTGTCCGTGTGTTTCATCAGGTGTTGACTTTTGAAATGTTTTTAGGGATCATGGTTTAATTCATATTTAACAGCACCTAATATCTGTCTACTTGAAGTGAGGTTTACTTTAACATTTTTATATTTCATTGAAATTTCCATATGATTTTAATGTGATATTTTAAAACTTATTTTTAGGGAGTAAGCCCTGAACCAATTCATCTTAAGATTTTTTCACCCAATGTTGTCAATCTGACACTTGTGGATTTGCCAGGAATGACCAAGGTAAAGAATCATTGATACTCATTGTGGATTTGGTTATGTTTGTTTTCACTTGAACAAATGTGGTTTTTCCTCAACTCTATATGAGAATAATCATGTATGTATGTATATATTTGCAATCAACTTGATCTCTTAGCAGCACTTGATATATAGTTGAGCCCTTTCTTCTCCTTGGACCACTCTTAACTTGTCTTCCAGTTCCACCTCTACAGGGTTACTTCACTGGCCACTCCTTCAAGTCTCTTTTGCTGGTTTCTTATCTTCTCAATGTCTAAACAGTGAGTGTCCCAGAGCTCAGTTTTTGGACCTCTTGTTAAGGGAGTACACTTAGCCCCTCTTGTTAAGGGAGTACACTTAGCCCCTTAATGATCTCATCCAGTAGTATGGCTTTAAATACACGAGAAACTATATGCTGACAGTATTTAAGTATCTCCAGACTTGTATATTCATCTCCAGAACTGTATAGCCAACTGTCTACTTGACATATAGAACTTGATGTTTAATACCCAATTCCTGACCCATTCCTCACCCTGATTTGATCCCTCTGTAATCTTCCCCATCTCAATAAATGACAACTCTGTTCTGCCAGCTGCTTGGCTAAAAAGTTTGTGGTACCCGTCCCACACCCTATACATGTCAGCAGATTCTCTTGGCTCCTTATTTTTACAATATGTACTTCTCCCTCATCTCTTTCATTTTATAACTTCCTCTCAAATGTCATTATCTGAGTGAGGTCTTCCCTGATCACTCTGTTTAAAAGCACAATCCAATTTAAAAGTATAACGTTCTCTAATTCTGTTGCCTTCAGTTCTGTTTTCAGGGTAGCCTTCATCAGCCTCCTGCTACCTAGAAACTGTATTTGTTTGTTTACTATCTGCTTTTAACCACTAACATACAAGCTGTATGAAGACAAGAATTATTTTTATTCACAACTATGATATAATCTGACATGTAGAACAGTTTCTGCAATACTATAGGGTGTGAATACTTTGCTAATTGAATGAATGAGTGAACGTGTCTCAAAGTAATTAACATTGACCAATTGTTAACATGGTAAACTTGATATTTGCAAGAGATACATTTTGCGACTTGTACATATATACCACTATAGTATATGATTTCTTTTTAACTATCTATAAATGGAGTAATACCTATACTCTGGATAAAATGGGGAAAAAGCTGAGTCAATTTTTATTACTAGTTTCTTGCTCATCTCTGTTTGGTTTAGGTGCCTGTAGGTGATCAACCTAAAGATATTGAGCTTCAGATCAGAGAGCTCATTCTTCGGTTCATCAGTAATCCAAATTCCATTATCCTTGCTGTCACTGCTGCTAATACAGATATGGCAACATCAGAGGCACTTAAAATTTCAAGAGAGGTAGATCCAGATGGTAAGGACAGATGTTAATATTTATTGAGATGTTTGGTTAATATTGGTAAATATACCTCTTTTTCCCTGGCTGCGTGGTTAAGTTGGTTGGAGCATCATCCCATATACCAAAATATTGCAGATTTGATCTTTCTGGTCAGGGTGCGTACGGGAGGCATCAGGTCGATGTTAATCTCACACATCAGTGTTTCTCTTTTCTCTCTCCCTTCCTCTCTTGCTAAAATCAATAAACATATTCTCAGATGAGGATTAAAAAATCTATTTACTTTCAAGAAAATACTTTTTAGCCCTGGCTCATGTAGCTCAGTGGATTGAGCGCGGGCCTGTGAACCAAAGGATTGAAGTTGATTCCCAGTCAGGGCACATGCCTGGGTTGCAGGCCAGTTCCCAGCAAGGGATGCATGGGAGGCAACCATACAGTGATATTTCTCTCTCTCCTTCACTTCCCCTCTAAAGATAAATAAATAAAACCTTAAAAAATAAGAAAATACTTTTTAATTTTAAAAGAAATAGCTCTGGCTGTTCATACATTGTAAAAATAATACTTTCCTATTTTGCTTATAGTTTCAAATAGAAATTCTGGTGGAAAAATAAAGTTTTAATAAATTTCTGTACAGGCTATGCAAAAATACTTTACCGTAATGTCCATATTTGTAAATGGTTACCTCATTTAAAAATATGATGGCTTTGCAAAAAGAGTTTCTTAGTGTATTGGATTGGCCAAAAAGTCCATATGGTTTTTTTCCATAAAATAAAAACCAAAATTTTCATGTTCATCAATAACTTTATTGATTTGGATATTTTTAGGATGTTGGCTATCTCCCGCATGGTATAACATTGATTGTTCTCAGTTAAAGTCTCAATTTGATCACTACCAACTTCAACTGGTCTACCTGACCATGAAGCATTGTCCAGCCAGAAATCTCCAGCATGAAACTTTGACATGTTCAATCAGTCAGCACCTTCTCCATTCACTGCACAAATCTTTTTTCTGAGTTTCAGTTGCCTGTTTACCTTTCTTGAAAAATTAAGCATGATAGGCCAAAAATGTTGCTTATTTTTTGCATTGTCAATATTAAAATGGCTACAAAAATTCACCAGTTCTGATATGTTTTTTAAAAAATGCACACTGATATGACAGCTGTCATGAGGCAACCTAACAAAATTTTCAAGTGAAGTCGAAGACAACTAAGTGCTGCTAGAGTCATGTTACAGAAAAAAACGAGAACTTTTTGACCCACCCAAAAAATACTTATGAGAATAATTAACTCCAACAGTAGATAATTGTAGATTATTTATATTTTAGTAGATAATTATGGTACCTACATTCTTCTGAGGTATGAAACATTTAGATGTTCTCAAAAGGGGAGATTTTTAGAAACAAAGGTAAAATCCTTTTATGAAGCATTTGTAACCCCAAGGGTTAGTTCAGACTGTGGGGTCAGTGTATGATACTTGACTGATGCTATAGTGTGCATCTCTTAATATATTTAACATACCAGCTGGTGAGAGGGTAGTTAGTATTGCTGCTAAGAAATACATGCTTTGCTCCACACAGGAGACAGTTTTTTTTACTTAAGTATTTGGAGGGTCAGTGGGCTCTTTGAAGAAGAATTTCAAATAAAAATTTGATAAGAAATGTTAGTCCTAAGACTGCTAATTAGAATTCCTATAAACAGACATTAAATTTTTTCTTTTTAAAGATTTTATTTATTTATGTTTAGAGGGGAAGGGAAGGAGAGAGGGAGAGAAACATCACTGTATGGTTGCCTTTCATGCGTCCCCTGCTGGGAACTGGCCTGCAAGGAGCCAGCCTGCAACCTGGGATGTGCCCTGACTGGGAATCAAACCGCGATCGTGTGGTTCGCAGGCCCGCACTCAATCCACTGAACTACACCAGCCAGGCGTAAATTTTTTTAATTTGAAGTTTTTAAGAAACTTTTGCCCTGGTTGGTATAGCTCAGTGGATTGCAGGCCAGGTCCCCAGTAGGGGGGTGTGAGGGGCAACCACACACCAAAGTTTCTCTTCCTCTCCTTCTCTCTCCCTTCCCCTCTCTCTAAAAATAAATCTTAAACCCTATTTTATTAGCAAGTAATTAATGTTCATTTTAAATTTAAATTAAAAGATAAACTATACCAAGAGATTTATTTATTTTTTAAAAATATTTATTTATTTTTAGAGAGAGGGGAAGGGAGGGAGAAAGAGAAGGAGAGAAACATCAGTGTGTGGTTGCCTTACACATGCCCCCTACTGGGGACCTGGCCCACAACCCAGGCATGTGCCCTGACTGGGAATTGAACCTGTGACCCTTTGGTTTGCAGCCCAAACTCAATCCACTGAGCTACACCAGCCAGGGTCCAAGAGATTTATTTTTATTTTTTATTCATAGCAAACTATTAAGCATTTTATATGGATTAATTATAATTTAAACAGACCTGTGAGCCATAAATATGATCATACTTTTTTTTAAAAAAAGATTTTATTTATTTTTAGAGAGAGGAAAAAGGAGGGAGAAAGAGAGAAACATCAATGCACAAGTGAAACATTGATTGGTTGCCTCCCTCACACCCCCAGCTGTGGACTGGCCTGCAACCCAGGCATGTGCCCTGACGAGGAATTGAATCAGCGACCTTTTGGTTTGCGGATGATGCCTAACCCACTGAGTCAGACCAGTCAGGGCCATACTTTTGATCTAGAAATCTTAATATATTATTAAGAAGTAATATAATCTAGCATTACAGTATCAAAAAATTGGAATCAACTTAATATATGACCCACAGTAAGAATGATTAAGTAGATGAGTATAGAAAATTAAATCATTAAAAAGGATGACTTTGTAGATTTGGAACAAATAGAAAAATGCTTTTAATTGAAAATGCCATGTGTAAAATTGGACACTGGGCAGAGCAGCAGCTGGAACTCTCATACGTTGCTGGTGGGAATGGTATAGCCAGTTTGGGAAACAGCTTGTCAGTTTCTTAAAAAGTTAGATCAACACTAGGTAATTAACCATGTTAAAAGAAAACCCATGTTCATATAAAAACCTGTATTCCAATGTCTGTAGTAGTTTTAATTATAATCTGCTAAAACTGGAAACAACTCAGATGTTTTCAAATGGGGAATGAATAACCAAACCATAGTATTGGGTTGGCCAAAAAGTTCGTTCGTGTTTTTCTGTAAGATGGCTCTAGTAGCACTTAGTTGTCTTCAACTTCACTTGAAAATTTCGTTAGGTTGCCTCATGACAGCTGTCATATCAGTGTGCATTTTTAAAAGAACTCGTCGATACTGGTGAATTTTTATAGCCATTTTAATATTTAAGATGGAAGAAAATAAGCAACATTTTTGGCGTGTTGCGCTTTATTTCAAGAAAGGTAAAAAGTCTATTGAAACTCAGAAAAAAGATTTGTGCAGTGTATGGAGAAGGTGCTGTGACTAATCGAATGTGTCAAAGTGGTTTGTGAAGTTTCGCTGGAGATTTCTGGCTGGCTGATGTTTCACTGTCAGGTAGACCAGCTGAAGTTGGTTGAGATCAAATTGAGACATTAACTGAGAACAATCAATGTTATACCATGCAGGAGATAGCCAACATCCTCAAAATATCCAAATCAATAGTTATTAATGAACATGAAAATGTGTCCTTTATTTTATGGGAAAAGCCACATGGACTTTTTGGCCAATGCTTCATATCCATACCACGGAATACTATTCAGCAGTAAAAGGGAATGCACAATTGATAAATGCAACAACATGGATAACTCTCAAATGCATTATGCCAAGTGAAAGAAGGTAGATTCAAAAGGTCATGTATATAACTCCATTTATATAACATTCTGGAAAAAGCAAAGCCAGTATGAAAAATGGGTTTGATTGGATAGTATAAGAAAAATTGGGGCATAATGGAACTTTGTCTTGAGGTGTCAGTGATAAACTCTTTCTACTTGTTAAAACTCATAGAACTGCCCTGGCTGGTGTAGCTCAGTGGATTGAGTGCAGGCCTGTGAACCAAACTACTGTGGTTCGATTCCCAGTCAGGGTGCGTGCCTGGGTTGCAGGCCAGTTCCCAGCAGGGACTGCGGGAGAGGCAACCATACATTGATATTTCTCTCCCTTTCTCCTTCCCTTCCCCTCTAAAAATAAATAGATAAAACCTATGAAAACTCATAGAACTGTACACCAGGAATGAGTGAATTTTAAACAGATTTTAAAATGCTTATTAAAAAGTTAGCCCTGAGAGCTAATAAAAATTTTTATGCGAAATTAAAAAACCATACATGATTAAAATTAGATTTTAAAAGTGTTCATAAACAAAGGTTAGAAAAGCATTATTGCCCTGGCTGGTGTGGCTCAGTGGATTGAGCACAGGCCTGTGAAGTGAAGCAAGGCGTCGCCGGTTCGATTCCCGGTCAGGGCACATGCCTGGGTTGCAGGTCAGGTCCCCAGTAGGGGACACATGAGAGCCAACCACACTTTGATGTTTCTCTCCCTCTCTTTCTCCTTCCTGTCCCCTCTCTCTAAAAATAAATACATATTTTTAAAAAAAGCATTATCAACCCTGGCTGGGGTAGCTCAGTGGATTGAGTGCGGGCTTGTGAACCAAACAACCATGGTTCGCTTCCCAGTCAGGGCACATGCCTGGGTTGCAGGCCAGTACCCGACAGGGGATGCACGAGAGGCAACTGTATCTTGATATATTTCTCTCCCTCTCTCCTTCCCTTCCCCTCTAAAGATAAATAAAATTTTTAAAAAAGAAAAAAAAGAAAAGCATTATCAAACTGATGAGAAGAGGTAGTCTTCAGCAGGATTATAGATGATAAGTTTTCTTTATTCTTAAGAGCTTCGTTTACTGGGTCATTTTTTTCTTTTTTGCATTTACCAGGTCGCAGAACTCTCGCTGTAATCACTAAATTGGATCTCATGGATGCGGGTACCGATGCCATGGATGTGTTAATGGGAAGGGTTATCCCCGTCAAACTTGGAATCATTGGGGTAGTCAACAGGTTAGCAATCAAGAACGAGCTGAGAACTGCAGCATTTTCCTTTCAAAGCAAATCTGAAGTTTTAAAATAATTCTGACATGGAATAGTGTCCCTATTTTTTCCCCTTTTACTATCATCTTTGTACTGCTAAAGTATTCATTGCTCTGAGCAGAGAAGAGAGATTCGTGAAAACCTTTTGTAGGCAGCAGTTTTCAAAGTAAGCAGTGCCACGAAACGGAAGGAAACTTAATAGCTCGGCTCAAAACATTCCAGCCTATTATGTTATATATGAAGATGGCACTGGATAAGAAGGGGAAAGTATTATGTAATTTATACCCAATCAAGAAAGTGTTTGTTAAGGTGGCAGGATATTAATAGATTGGTTTAACTTCTAGCATTAGTGATTCCATATAATTGCCAGGATGTGACTTTTATTAAACATACCCTAATTATAAGTGGCTGGTATTAAAAATTATGGAAAGGAAAGGGTGTCATTATGTTTTAGATACTCTACTGTGATCAGTTTTCAAATGGTGTCTCTTTGAACCCTTATAACATCCCTGAAGTAGGAGCTGATGTCCATTTTATAAACAGAAAACTCAAGTTTTATATTTACCAAAGTCTTAATAAAAGTCAGAAGCACTGAACTGGTCATATCACCCACAAAGTAGGTATAACATGGGTTTAAATGACACCTCATGTTTTGTGTCTCAGACCTTTTAAAATTAAAATGTTTTATTAAGTATCATCTAAGATCCACTACAGCTGTCTGCTCCTATTCATGTGTCTTCCTACCTCATCCGAACTCCAAACTTTCTCTTGAAATTCCCACTACTGATTGCTCTTTACAGGCAAACAGGTGGTGTGTGTAACACTTTCATTTGTAGATGACTGCTGGTCAAGTTAACTTAATTATTTTTGCTAGAAATTAGTTGCCTGCCCACAGACAAAATATTTTTTCACATGTTCATCCTTTTACTTAAGAGTAAATTTATAACTATAGTTAATGGTAATGAGGAGTCGTAAACTGTTTAGGCTTTACTTGGTTTGTCACGTGGTTTGAATCTTGGCTGAACTACTCAATATGTGACCTTTGGTAAGTTGGTTAATCTCCCTGAGTGTAGGTCTTTACTATAAAATGAGATAATGCCTACCACAGAGAATTATTGTGGGAATTAAATAAAAACGGTCCATGTTAGGCATTACGAACAGTACCTGGTCCTTCTGTATCATCATCATCACCACCATCATTGTCCAAGGTGCATAGAGGACCACATGGACTTCAGCTGAACATTCTTTTTATTTTCACCTGCAGGAGCCAGCTAGATATTAACAATAAGAAAAGTGTAACTGATTCAATCCGTGATGAATATGCTTTCCTTCAAAAGAAATACCCATCTTTGGCTAACCGAAATGGAACAAAATATCTTGCTAGGACTCTAAACAGGTAATGAAACCCTTGGAAAATGGTATGTTTTTTGTTTGCCAGTAAGTATTTGAGACCTTTCATTTTCAGTTCCTTATATTTTCCTAATGTCCTTGCGTGTACAACTTCACTTTCTGTTTCTTATACAGTAGGTTCTTGTCCTGTAGAGGTCAGTTTTTATTGGGGTGGTTGGCATTAAATATCATGTAGTCTAGGAATGCCACAGTGAATTTTAAAATGTCCAAATTACAACATTCTTGAGAGTCAGTTTACTTTTGATGATAGTACTAGATAGCTGATGACTTCAGTTAAACTTTGGATTTCAGGAATTGAATTAATATTTCTAATTTTCATATAATCTTTTCTTAATTTAATGTCTTTTATTCCTATTCATAAAGGTAATTTAAGTTACATACCTTAAATTCTGAATACCTACAAATGAAATGGTAGAGGGACTGGAGTACCTTTCTAGATAATTTATAATGAATGAAGTTAAGGCTATTTTTACTTTTGTCTTATGCCCTAAATAAATTAAAGGCTGATGGTCTTGGATTTTTATAGGATTTTCACTATGCTGAGGACCCATTGTAAAAGATAAGTCAGGAACCAAAATTGTGTAGGTAAAATTGGATTGAGTAGCTTCCTTTCTCTGAGGTAACTGCAATAATTTAAATTAATTTTCTTCAACTTGTATGTTGTTCTCTAGCAACTGCTATAATTTGATGGGTTCAAAGTGAATATAAAAAGTATTGATCAAGACAGCTTCCTTCATATCATTTTCTTTCAGACTTAATTACCCTCTAAGATTGCATCATTTCCTGCCAAGGCATGTTATTTGACAGGTTTCCTATTATTTGCATTTTTAAAATTTGACCTGTTTGGTTCTTCAAAATACACAATTTTACTTTCAAATCCTTTTTAATCTGTTAGGTTACTGATGCATCACATCAGAGACTGCTTACCAGAGTTGAAGACAAGAATAAATGTTCTAGCTGCTCAGTATCAGTCTCTTCTAAATAGCTATGGTGAACCTGTGGATGATAAAAGTGCTACTTTACTCCAGCTTATTACCAAATTTGCCACAGAATATTGTAACACTATTGAAGGAACTGCAAAATACATTGAAACTTCAGAACTGTAAGTAAGACATTTCTCTGTCAACTTGGCTATTGGATTGATAGGTTACTTTATCTTTTGTTACAGTGACAAAGGTACTCCAAGATTATCTGTGATTTATTACCTATAAAACAGGAATATTATTTTGTAGGAATGGTAGGATGATATCTTGTAGAAATGGTAGGATGTGTGTGTTAAAATTCTTTATAAACTATGTACAACACAGTAAAAATTTCAGATATTTTTTCTAAGACTTTAATTGATGAGCACTTAAGAATATTTCATAATTTAACTTTTAAAATACTTGTTGTACCCTGGCTGGTATGGTCAGTGGACTGAATGCCAGCCTGCAAACCAAAGGGTCGATTCCCAGTCAGGCCACATGCCTGAGTTGTAGGGCCAGGGCCCCAGTAGGGGGCATGTGAGAGGCAATCACACATTGATGCTTCTCTCCTTCTCTTCCTCCCTCCCCCCTCTCTAAAAATAAATAAAATCTTTTTTAAAAGTTTGTTGTTTCTTTAATATGCACTGTATAACTGTTCATGAAAAAAATAATAAAATATATATAAGAAAAAGAATAAAGCATAAGGACAAAATTATTTTTAATTCCATCATCCAAAAGTAAGACCTGCTAATTTTGGCATTAATCTAGATATTTTTATGCATCTGTAAAATATAAATATGCTTGTATTGCCCATCTTTAAAAACAGGGTGCTATACATGTTATTTTGGAATCATTTCTTAAACCAACATGTCATAAACAATATTGTACATTTGTAATATCAATCTTAAGGTTTACATAGAGTTTTATTTTTAGATATATTATCATTTGTTGAATCAGTCCCATACTATTGATAGTTTGTTTTCAGTTATACACAAATATAAACAGTAGTGCTGCCATTGACTGTCTTTGAGACACGTATCCAAGTAAGTCCTTAGGATAAATTCCTAGAAGTGGAGTTAGGAGATCAAAGGATATAACATCCTCAAAGTTCCTTATTATTGTCATACTATTAATAGATTTACTGTTTTATTTTTATTTTTTTTTACATTTTAAGGAAGAGTGAGTTT
The DNA here is from genome assembly GCF_021234435.1 of Artibeus jamaicensis. NCBI lineage: Eukaryota > Metazoa > Chordata > Mammalia > Chiroptera > Phyllostomidae > Artibeus > Artibeus jamaicensis. The sequence continues at coordinate 39,436,841 of NW_026521486.1, forward strand.
TTTAAAAATATTTTATTTATTTATTTTTAGAGAGAGGGGAAGGGAAGGAGAAAGAGTGGGAGAGAAACATCAATGTGTGGTTGCCTCTCATGTGTCCCCTACTGGGGACCTGGCCTGCAACCCAGGCATGTGCCCTGACTGGGAATTGAACCAGCGACCTTTGCTTCACAGGCCCCTGCTCAGTCCACTGAGCCACACCAGCCAGGGCTACTGTTTTATTATTTATAGTATTTAACAATGTCTATTTCTCTAAATTCTATTAAAAAGATCTTTTCGTTTGAAATAATTTATTTTTTATTTTTATTTATTTTTTTTCATTTGAAATAATTTAGACTTCCGGGAAGTTACAAATGAATCCCCAGAGTGGTCCTGTTTACCCTTCAACTTGTTGCCATCTTGCATAACTGTAGTACAGTAACAAAATGGGAAAGTAAAATTTGGTACAAGGTGTAGTAGCTCTTACTAACATTCACCAATTATACACATATTTATTTATTTATTTTTAGAGAAAGGGGAAGGGAGAAAGGGAAAGAAACATCAATGTGTGGCTGCCTTTTGCACACCCCTACTGGGACTGTAGTCCATAATCCAGGCATGTGCCTTGACTGGGAATCAAACTAGTGACCCTTTGGTTTACAGGTTGGCACTCAATCTGCTGAGCCACACCAGGAGGATATTTTTTTTTTTAAGATTTTACTTATTTTTAGAGAGAGAGGGAGAGAGGGAGAGAGGGAGAAAGAGCGAGAGAAACATTGATGCACAAGAAACCTGGATCGGTTGCCTCTCACATACTCCCAACTGGGGACCTGGCCTGCAACCCAGGCATGTGCCCTGACTAGGAATTGAACCAGCGACCTTTCACTTTGCAGGATGACATCCAACCCACTGAGCCACACCTGTCAGGGCAGTTCTATGTATTTTTGTGTGATCCTAGTGGCCATTTTTGTGATTTAACTCTATAAAGTGATAGACTACTTAACAAACTAATTGTTGGATGGTTATTATATGTATGGCATATTGAAGAAAATAAATATTACTAAGATGAGCCTTTAAAGAGTTTAGTAAGTGAGGTAGGTCAAGGTAACATGATGCTTGGTTAGGTGGCAAAAAGGAATATAAATCAAGTATTTTTTATTTATGTACTTTGTATTAAATACGCTACATAGCCAGAAAAGTGCATGTAACATACACAGAGTTTTATAAGCAGGTAATAAACTACCTCATCAAGCCTTTAGAACACTGAAGAGAGAACCATTTACACTTCTTTGAGGGACTGAGAGGGCTCCCTGGTTAAAAATGCATTTGTGTTGGGCCCTGAATAGAATTTGGGAAAGCAGTAAGTAGAAGGGTGTTTCAGGCTTTGGAAGAGCAAAGAACAGTCCAAGGTGTATTTAGAGAGTAGCATGTAGAGTGACGGGACGTAACAGGATAGTAAGGCATGAAAGGTGTCTAAGAACAGTATTGTGAAAAGTCGATTATCTTTAGAATTTATAGAACTTCTTAGTATAAAGAATACTGTTGGTCAGAGGGGTAACTGTTTTAGAAGGATAATTCTGGTCTTTATGAAAATTATTTGAAAATGGAAAGGTTGGAGGCAGAAATACCAGTTACTGGTAATTCGAACCATTTTTAAGTGTATAATTCAGTGGTATTAATTATATACACAATATCGTATAACCATTAAATAGTATCTATTTCCAAAGTTTCTCATCACCCAACAAAAACTCTGTATCCATTTAAGTAATATTTCCTCGTTCTCCCCTGTACCAGCCCCTGGTACCCTCTAATTTACTTTCTGTCCCTATGAATATGCCTGTTCTATATACAGGGAAACATATCATAAATGTCCTTTTGTGTCTGTCTTATTTCACGTAGCATAATATTAGACCTGAACCTTTTGCCTAGACTACTCTAAGGAAGTAGTGAATAGTGATGGTGAAAATAGAAAGGGATTACTTGGGAAGACAAAGATATTTATAGAATTTGGCTGCACTTGAATCAAAAAGTAAAAGATAACACTAGCATTTCTAATCATTAAAATAAGAAATATGAGATGCTTAGTATGCAGCCATTTAATTTTTTTTAAAGCAGGTGTAGGCAAACTGTAGTCCATTGGTTAAGAATGATTTTCTTTGTGTGTTTTTACATGTTTAAAAATTTTTTAAACAAAGTTCATATTTTAGTGTGCGTGAGTTTTACTGGAACACAGCTCTGTTTGTTTCTGTGTGATATGTGGCCGCTTTTGTGCTCGATGGCAGAGTTAGCTGAGTAGAAGAAAAGTAGGGCAGGGAAAAGATGCCGACTAGTTCTCAGAGCTGATGTTTCCTGGGAGAACAGTTACTGTGTGTGCGTGAGAGACAGACAGACAGACAAACATGGAAGCGGGGGGTGGGAATAGAGAAAATTCTTTTAATGAAATGACTCCTTTCCTCATTTTAGACAAATATCAGAGAAACTGGTTCACGGTGGAGTTGAGGACACATGGAAATGGGAGTGGTCTAAGTGTAACTGTTTATCTGAGACTCTCAGATGACGAGTCAAGCTTAAAGCTCATAGAAAAACTTCTATCTTGCAGCTTCTTTTAATAATACTAGATGGCATATACTTCATTGTCATTACCTTTCAGATGCGGTGGTGCTAGAATCTGTTACATTTTCCATGAGACTTTTGGAAGAACCTTAGAATCTGTTGACCCCCTAGGTGGCCTTAACACTATTGACATATTGACTGCCATTAGAAATGCTACTGTAAGTATGTTCAACTCAGAATTTTTTGAAATGAGGCTAAACCTTTCATTTTTTAAAACCTATATTGTACAGCTTATTATTTTGCACTCATACATCAAATTGGGAAGCATTTTCATGAAAAAAAAACCGAAGTGATTTATTTCAACCTTTGGGAAGAAATAAAATTTTATGTAGCTATAAGACCTCAAAATTGAACTTTTTTAGGGTCCTCGTCCAGCTTTGTTTGTGCCTGAAGTTTCCTTTGAGTTACTGGTCAAGCGGCAGATCAAACGTCTAGAAGAGCCCAGCCTCCGTTGTGTCGAGCTGGTTCATGAGGAAATGCAAAGGATCATTCAGCACTGTAGCAATTACAGTACACAGGTAACGAGAAGTGTAACAGGCTTCATTCAGATTAGGCAGTAAATGACATGAGGTAGCAATTTCACAGGGAGGGAGGAAATAAATAAAATGGGCTAAAAGTTAAAATATGTAGTTCCCTATCTAAAAGTGATTTGGCATAATATACTTAAATGTAGCTTCCAAATCTAATTCAGTATTTTCAGTGATTATGTAATTTCACTTTAAACAAAATGGATTGTTTTTTCTTTCTTCTACCATGTAATAGGAGCTATTGCGGTTTCCTAAACTTCATGATGCTATAGTTGAAGTAGTGACTTGTCTTCTTCGTAAACGGTTGCCAGTTACAAATGAAATGGTGAGCTGTTTTTTCACAAATCATCACTGTAGTTGTACAGCATTTTGATTAGAGTTCAGGCATAATGTTTCCCAATGTATTGGGAAGAAAAAAAAGTGGATTTCGGTTTTATTTCAAAGGAAACTTTAATAATTCTGATACAAAATGTGTTTTTCTTCATATTTAATCATTGTTAGTCTGCAGCCACGGGTTTTCACGAGAAGGGAATTATTGAGGTTTGTGAATAGCTTTGCTGTTAATGTTGGAATGAACACTGATCTAATGGCAAATTAGTTTTATCTTCAGCCTCAGTAAGCTGAGCTTTATAGCAAGCTCTCATTTTAACTCTGATGTACATCAAGATAATTTGGCCATTTCTACAGTTTGTTTGATGACCTAATACTTTAATATCATGGTTTCTTACTTTTGTGTGTTGCTGCTGTCCTTAAAAATAAAAATGCTACAATTTATCATCATGTCTCTAATTGTTGGCTGAGGGTTTAAAATTTTTTTATTGATTACGATATTACAGTTTTCCCAATTCCCTCCACTTTATCCCCCTCCAGCATTCCCTCCACTTAGTTCATGTCCATGGGTTGTACATATAAGATCTTTGAGTCCTCTGTTTCCTATGCCATTTTTATCTCTCCCGGTCTATTTTATGCCTACTAATTATGTGCTTCTTCCCTGTACTTTTGCCCCCCTATTGCTCCCTTCCTCCTCTGAACTGAAATACCTCTGTGTGATGTCCATTTTCTTTGATTCTGTTCCTGTTCTGGTTGTTTGCTTAGTTTTTATTTTTGTTGTTTTTTTTTTAAAGTTCATTTGTTGGTAGTTGTGCGTTTGTTGTCATTTTACTATTCATATTTTTTATCTTCCTCTTCTTAGATAAGTCCCTTTAATACTTCATATAGTAATGGCTTGGTGGTGATGAACTCCTTTAACTTGACCTTATCTGGGAAGCACTTTATCTGTCCTTTCATTCTAAATGAAAGTTTTGCTGGATAGAGCAATCTTGGATGTAGGTCCTTGCCTTTCATGACTTTAAATACTTCTTTCCAGCTCCTTCTTGCCTGTAAGGTTTCTTTTGAGAAATCAGCTGGCAGTCTCATGGGCACTCCTTTGTAGGTAACTGTCTCCTTTCCTCTTGCTGCTTTTAAGATTCTTTATTTTTAATCTTAGATAACTTAATGATAATGTGCCTTGGTGTGTTCCTATTTGGGTCCAACTTCTTTAGGACTCTCTGGGCTTCCTGGACTTCCTGGAAGTCTATTTTCTTTGCCAGATTGGGGAAGTTTTCCTTCATTATTTGTTCAAATAAGTTTTCAGTTTCTTGCTGCTGTTCTTCTCCTCTGGCACCCCTATAATTTGGATATTGGAACATTTCAGGTTGTCCCAAGGGTTTGTAAGAGACTCTTCACTTTTTTGAATTCTTGTTTCTTCATTTTGTTCCAGTTGGATGTTTCTTTTGTTCAAAATTGTTGCTTTGATCCCTAGTTTCCTTCCTGTCACTGTTGGTTCCATGAATATTTTCACTTTGGGTATCCTTCATTTATCCTTCATTTGTTTTTTCATTTTTTGACTAAGCTCAATCAGTTCTGTGAGCATTTTGATTACCAGGGCTTTAAATTCTTCATCAGATAGATTGGCGATCTCCTCCCCTCTTAGCTCTCTTTCTGAGGCTTTACACTATTTTTAATTTGGGTCATATTTCTTTGTCTTGGCACAGCTTATAAGTTGTAAGGGATGGAGCCTTAGGTATTCACCTGGGTGGGGCAACCCTCCTTGCTGCGGCTGCACTGCCTGTGGGGGAGGGGCCAGAGAGGGAACAGTGTGGTCCACCTGCTCATCTCTAGCGTACTTCCTAAAGGATTGTCGCTTGAGACTGGGAGTTTCTCTCACTGCGGTGGCTGCCGTAGCCCACAGCCACCTGAGTCCCCTTAAGTCAGCCCCTCCCATGCAGCCCATTGAGCTCAGCAGCCAGCCGTCCCCATGGTCTGCCGAATTGCGGAGATTATTCTGAGTTGGCCCGCAGGGTCCGCCATCTTACCAATCTGGTTGCTTTGGTTGATTTTGTTCTTTAATTCCTTGGTTGTCAGAGTTCCATACAGTTTGATTTTCTGGCGCTTTTGGTTTATTGCTTTTAGATTGGTTATCCTCCTTTTGGTTATGTGAGGAAGCGAAGGGTTTCTACCTATGCCTCCGTCTTGGCCAGAACTCTGAGGTTTATTTTTTTGTTTTCCTGCATTTGGGTCCTTGGATCAGGATCCTGAGCCCCAGTGGAGGTTTATTAAGAGGACAAAACCTTCCTTGGAAGTAGAGGATGTTAAGTGCTGCTGCTTAGTTATTTCCCAAGCAGTCATGACCCTCCGATGCTCTCAGGGTGCACCTGCGCATGTCACAGAATTATCACTGACTTTCATTTGAACAGCTCCTTTTCATCTAGTTCTTGACCTTTTAGTGCTATTCTGATTTGTTATGAAGAAGTTACTTTAATCTCTACAATGTTGGTGAAATTAATTTCAGCTTTCCTTTTTGATTATTGTCCACTAGGGTTTTGAGCCACATGTAATATATAAACCAGGTACTTCATAATTAATGTTACTCCGTCATTACTTCAGATCTTTAAATCTGTCCTTCACCTAAAGTTATTGTCTTTATATTTGATTATGAGATGTTTTCTTAATGTTGAACCTGACCTAAAACTTTGACATGGAATAATGAATGATCTGAGGTTTTAATACCAGACTGGCAGTAGCTTTGGAACTTAGATTTGCTTAAGGTAGACAGGGTGGTAGATATTATCTACCACCTTAGTGTCATCTCCCCCCTTAGAAATGCAATCTCAGATGCTGACATAGAATAGTTCAAAAGATAGAGCAAATTATTATAGTATTTGGCATAAGATTTATCAGTTCGGGTATGATTGTCAGATATTTATTTAGGTATCAGTTTCCTGTAGTGTCTTATTTAGAATTACCTGATTAATAAGTTATATACATAATTTCCTAAAGTAAAATTTGGTTGATATATTTTTATAGCCTTATTTTACTTTTTTCCTAGGTCCATAACTTAGTGGCAATTGAACTGGCTTACATCAACACAAAACATCCAGACTTTGCTGATGCTTGTGGGCTAATGAACAATAATATAGAGGTAAATATAACTTAAATGACCTTTTTTGAGAGATGAAAATCTGTTACAACTCAGTTATATTAAATATATTAAGCATGGGATGACTATAAAACATACATGTACCTTATTATTGTCTGTTATATGCTAAGAAGTATGCCAATGGCATTATATTCTTAAATTTGATTCTCAAAACTACCTGGATGAATTTTCTGTTCATGAAACTGTAACTTAGACTCTGCTTATGAAACTGAGAGAATCTGGGATTCAGTTAGTATTGAAGGACTGCCTGGCTCCATTTCGGTAACTGTTGTTGCAGTTTATTCAGGTTGAAGTGCGTAAAACAGTGTTTAAAATTGTTTTCATTCAGCTCTGAAAGCTGTGAAGGAGACATTCTAAGAATTACCTACATTATAGTAAATTTGGAAAAGTAGAGTGCTCTTTTTACTGGGGTGGCTGCATTTCATGGGTCTTTTCTTCCCATTTGAGGTTAATGTTGCAAGTTTCATAAGATCTCAGATGGAGCCAAGGCTGGTGGATAGAGCAATTTATCTGATGCTTTTTTTTCTCTGCCACTTTTATCCAAGAACAGTACATTTTTCCGCTACTCCTTAATACAGTAGGACCTCAGAGTCCCCTTCTATATCAAATTTCCTCTTGTGCATATGGATGGAAAGAATATTGTAAACATGGAATTTGGGAACTGGAAGGGACCCTGGGTTATCGACCGCAGCCCTTTGGTTAACTAACAGATGAGGAACCTGAGACCCACAGACGGTAACAGCTGTTGCTTTAGTGCTTATTTTGCTGGGCACTGTTGGAAGAAACGAGCACCTTCTCTTTAACAGGTACAGGGAACTGTTTGTTAGCTACATGGCTGAAGTGACTCCTAATGTCAGAAAAAATCTAAAATGACTGAGTAAGACACTTAACACTGGGAAAGTAGACTAGCTAACAGTTACGTCAAAATTAGCATATAGACACTATATTAGGATAATGATGTACTTTTTGTAACATTGAGACCAACTTTATGGAAGAGTTGTGTCTGGAAGTTTTTGTAATTACCAATGAGGTCATTCATGATATGACTTTTCAGATCATTATTTTTCTACAGATGATATGTCTCTGGTTTTACTGACCCTGTGCCAAAGACCTTTATGTGAATATGCTCATGTAATCTTTACTCTACCCCGAGGAGGGTCGACAGTTGGTGGCCTGTGCAGTTAACAAAGCCAGGAAGCCAGGACTGCTGGGCTCCAGGGCCTGCTAAGGTCTTAACTGCTTGGTGACAGATTAGGGTGAGAAGTTCTGGGCTTTGGGTTGCCCTGTCTTTTGCTTGCGTCCCTCTTCAAAATGTACATTTTAACACATTAACTTTTTTTCTGAAAATAGTTAAAATCCATATCATCTGGTGTATTTTTTATCATCTTCCATGTTAAAAGTGAAAATCAAATTTTATTCAGAAAATTTTATTAACTACAAAACATCCTTGTGAAGCTTTATTAACTTAAAACTTTTTGCAAGTTTGAGAATATTCATGAAATGCTTTCTGCTTAGAAACAATTTTTAACTAAATGCTTTTTCTACTATAGTTGATGCTGCCTGAGAGTCATTATTAATACCTACGTGCTTATGTATTTTCGTAATCTTGCACCTCTCGTGGTGCTTGACATATGGTAGGTTATTCAGTACCTGTCAATTTGAATTTAACAGGGTTTCTGTAGCTACCTGTACTAGAGTTACTTTTGATAATATTAGCAAACTAGAAGAGTGGGCAGTTGGTTGGTTTGTTAAATTAGCCAGGTTACAGAAAGGACTATCAGTTTTCAATACTACATTTGTATCCTGGAGATGGTTTAGGGCATAGAAAATGGAACAATCTTATGGCATGATCTTCACCACAGATATTTCTAAAACTTAACAGTTGTTTGTGTGTGGGAATGGTGACTGTTACACAAAGGTGTCTAAGTAGGAGTGGTTTTTAAAGGCTTTGCTTATTTTCCGTGATCTGTGCACTTTAAATTCTGCATAGTATGCTATAGACACCTTTATGTAGGGAGAGTTTAAATCAGTGGTTCTTGAAGGGAAAGACCATCATGAGATTCAGCCCATGGCCCCTCGTTTCAGAATCCCTGGTAAGGGGAGCCACTGTTACTAACAGTTGCATTGTATCCCTCCAGTGTGTTGGGACAGGAAAAAAGATTGAGAAGCATTGGGTTACATGGTTTGTTTTAAAATCTAATTATGGCATGAGTTCCAACAGTGACAGGACATACTGTACGTTTTCCCCAGTCTTCAAGTAAGCAGAATATTTTTTAGGCGGCTTGTATCTCAGTGCTCTGATGTTCACTTGTGTTTTTGCTTGGTTGTGTTTTACAGGAACAAAGGAGAAATAGGCTAGCAAGAGAATTACCTTCAGCTGTATCACGAGACAAGGTAAAAAAAACGATGTTTTTAAAGCATTCTCTCACTAAACAAAGATGGATTGCTAAGCCTTAGAGTATTACTCTTAGGAGTAACTTTTATTCTTTTCTCCCTTTAATATTCTATTGGGGCTATTTCCTTGTTTGAGTAAAGGTATGCAAATATAAAAATAGGCTTTGAGTAATTAAAGATAATTGGTATAGTTTACAAAGAAGAGGCTGTAAAGAGGGGAGGAGGGTTGGGGAGCTGGGTGAAAAAGGTGAAGGGATTATGAAGTACAAATTGGTAGTTACAAAATAGTCACAAGGATGTGAAGTGTAGCAAAGGGAATACAGCCAGTAATACTGTAATTACGGATGGTGCCAGGTGGGTACTGGAAATATCAGGAGTGGCGGGTAACACTTTGTTAAGTATATAATTGACCCTATGTTGTACACCTGAAACTAATACAATATTGAATGCAAAGTGCAACTGAAAGATTAAAAATTAAAGATAATAGTATTTTTAATGCATACAGGTAGATTTTAAGTGTCCAGCCTTATTTTTTATAAAATTCAGCAACTTTATCAATTTTGTAAACGACTGACTTTATTATATAACAAGAGGCTGTTTTGGAGAGGGAGGGAGAATAGCAGTGTGCACATAGCAGGTTTATAATACCTGTAATAGCTGCACACGTTGTCTCTGTGATTAAAAACCCATTGCCTCGAATTCTTTACCAGAAGAGATTCTAAAAGTAAAAATGAAGTTTTGGGGTTTGGATTTCCTTAGATACCCATCTGAAGAAAGCCTTCGACAAAGGTGGCGTTAGTATAGGAAACAAGGCAGCCTGAACATTAATTTTATGTCCCGTGATTACTTTTGTTTTTCATGTTACTTCACTATGATACAGAGGGAAAAATTCACATTTATAGTATGTTTCTGAATGCATTTTGGCATCCTTGATTTTTTTCCCCTGCATTTTTTGCCTTTAGTCTTCTAAAGTTCCAAGTGCTTTGGCACCTGCCTCCCAGGAGCCCTCCCCTGCTGCTTCTGCTGAGGCTGATGGCAAGGTCTGTTCTGATTCTTAATCTAAGCCTGCATGCCTAGGTGTTTGGTGCTCCGTGATCATCTGGAAACAATATGCGGAATAGCAGAATATCAATATGGGCTACATATAACAGTGTGTACTTATACATTTTTCTTGACATGCTTTTGCTTACAATATAAAAGATGCACTTAGAAAAAGAAGTTAAAGAGGAAATTATTCTGCAGTTTTTGAATTTCAAGCCATTGATACTGAAATTTTGCTTTTTAAACCGCATGTTTTAACATATCTTTTAACAGTTAATTCAGGACAGCAGAAGAGAAACTAAAAATGTGAGTCTCGTTTCAGAATGGCAATGTCAGTACCTTTGGTTCTCACTGAGACACTGTTTTCAAAACCATTCAAGAACGTGTCTGTACAGTGGTATCTGACTCCTTGTCTCTGTTGTGTTTTTAATGTTTGTGCTCTAACTAACCCCTGTATGAAGGCATTAATTCTAGTTTTAGCATTGTTTTACCTAGTAATAGGCCTTCCCACTGTTTTCTGTTACATTCAAGAATAGTCACAAATTTAGTATTTTGGTAGGGAATTAAGATTACAGACGGAAACTGTACTTTTGGACATTTCCTCTGTAAAGGTTCTGAGATCTGTCTGTCCAGTACTAATGGATACTCCCCTCAGGCTTCTCTCTTCTGCTTCCATTCAGTTTGCACTTGTCACTCTGTATGTGTGTAGCTTAACGTGAGCCTCAATAGCTTACGCACATTAATGCAAATGGAGGCTGTGAGAATTTGGGACTATTGTTAATTCTTGATAACCTTTTCAGGGGAAAATAATCCGTAAATTTTTCAGACCTATTCTTTTGGTTTTTCTGCCATTCGATTTAGCTCCTTTCCTTATTGTCCAGATTTAAAGTTCTGAACCTTGAACAAAATCTGATACATGTCTTACCTTCTCTCAGCCCACTGTGCTCAGATTTTAAGAGAACCATTTAAATAGTTGCTTCAGTGTTTTCACTCATGGCTTCACCCTGCATTTGCTTACTTTCCTTAAGACTTCATGTTATGTTATTCATGTGAGTTACCAGGCATTTAAAAATTAATGTGTAAATATACTGCCTATATTTAGGTAAAGCTCATCTTAACTAGCAAATTGAGGCCAGAATGATACCAAAAAATGACATTTTTAAACAACTGACATGATACTGTTCTGTGAAGTTTATGTAAGCCATTTTCATTTCTACCCATAAATTTTAGATGTGCTGTTTATCCATTTTAGAGTATAAGATCTTAAAGAGCATCTGGTCTCTTAAATGTTGATGAATTACTGTTTTCTCATTATCCTGGCTTCCCCCCACTCCCAAAGAAATCAAGACTACTAGATATCTTAAAAAAGGAGATGAAAAAGCAGTCTGATTAGTGGTAGCACTAGATTTCTCCAAGCAGATGGTTTCTCTAGAGATATTGAGGGAACTTGGGTTTATTTCACATTTTAGGCAGTTTAAAGTCACCATCAGCCTAAATATCATGAGTATATATATTTTTATTTCTTTTATTGAAAAGTTTTTTACCCTATGATTTTTTTTTTACTAAATGTAAAGTAACTTGAGTTCATAGAACTGTTGGCGACATTATAGTTCAACAGTGTTTAAGGTTACTTTGAAGAATTTAAGATGAGCGGTAGTTCTGTTTTTCCTTGTGCTTGTAATGAGGAATCTCATTTTTAAGGGCATCTTATACTTTTTCTACAATCTAGTGTTAGAGGGTTTGGAAAAAAGGAAAAACTTTGAAAAGCAGCAAATATTAAAGAAGAAAGGAAATAAATAATATTGGTGGAGGCCTCACAAACATTTTATAGTAGAATCTTTTAACTTAGTTAGCCCAGGGTTGCAGCTGTACATGCCACCCCATCTCTTTCCCTGTCACAACTCCTGCTGGGTACTAGATGTTCTCCTTAACCTCTGTCAAAAGAAACTTTATGTCTAGTTAGATTTGGTATGGTTGATAGAGATTTTGGAACATCTGGTTTTTGTTTTTCAGGTTGCATCTGGAGGTGGTGGGGTTGGAGATGCTGTTCAAGAACCAACAACAGGCAACTGGAGAGGAATGCTGAAAACTTCAAAAGCAGAAGAGTTATTAGCCGAGGAAAAGTCAAAACCAATCCCAATTATGCCAGCCAGCCCACAAAAAGGCCACGCTGTGAATCTACTGGATGTGGTAAGCCATGAGGATTTGGCTGAGGACTAGTAAAGACAACCAAAGTACTAGGAAAACACTACAAAAGATGAACTAAAAAGTAATATTTTCCCCCCTCACTCTACTTAGCCAGTTCCTGTTGCACGAAAACTATCTGCCCGTGAGCAGCGAGATTGTGAGGTTATTGAACGACTCATCAAATCATATTTTCTTATTGTCAGAAAGAATATTCAAGACAGGTTAGTGATACAAAATAAAAATCAGACTATGATAGTGCTGGATGATTCTAAAATCTGCTTTGAAGTAGCATTTTTAAAACTTTAGGTTTTTATTTTAAAGCAAATGGATCATCTTATTGTTTTGTTTTGCAGTGTGCCAAAGGCAGTAATGCATTTTTTGGTTAATCACGTCAAAGACACTCTTCAGAGTGAGTTAGTAGGACAACTGTATAAGTCATCCTTGTTGGACGACCTTCTGACTGAATCTGAGGACATGGCACAGCGCAGGAAAGAAGCAGCTGATATGCTAAAGGTATTGTTATTTAAAAAAATTTTTCACATTTGGGTTGTAGATATAAACATCTGTATTTTTAAAATACACTCTAATCTTTGGATACAGCTATAGTCTTCATATGATGGTTAATCTTTTTTTCTGTTTGTATTTTACTAGATTCAGGATAGATAATGGTTAGTATAAATCAATCATATACTAAAGAAGAGAGATTACCCCACATATTCAGATTCTTTAATATTATAAATATGAATTTATGATTTTTATATTTAATGCAGGCATTACAAGGCGCAGGTCAAATTATTGCTGAAATCCGAGAGACTCATCTTTGGTGAAGAGAACTACGTAACACCAAGACTTTGTTGAGTTGAAAGTTGCTAGTTACTGCCTACTTGAGTAGATTTTTATTTATGAACTCCTGTGTATTCCAATGGTATGAATCTGCTCACATGAAGACTGGCTATAAACTGAAAACTGTACTGTGTATTACAGAATGAATTACACATTTAATCCAAATAATAAATGGCCATTTCTAAAGTTTTCCAGTATATATAAAATATATCAAGTCTGTCTTATGACAGTTCTGTTTGAACTTAAAAAGAAATGTTAGTGTTCTTGTTGTACAAGCAGTCTGCCTGTGGATGAGATGACCTGTGTGACCTGTTAGTCTTCGAGCTGCTGCTATAGTCCTTCGAGAAGAACGCACCGAGACACTTCATACAGCTGTACTGCATGCACTGGGTAAACTGGCCTGGCTTTGAAAGATTGGGGTCAACGAGTTACTCACATAATCACTATATTCCACCTGTCCTTGGATTTAGTTTTGTCTCTGCAAACTTTGATGTGTTAGTAAGAAAGCTGGATACACAAGAGGATCTGTAACTATGACAATGATGCAGTGTGCACACTGTGTAGCTACACAGCCCTACCACGCCTGGGTCCACATTACCCCAGTGCATTAAAACATATTTGATTCTTAAACCTGAAGGCATGAATTACATTTTTCTGTATTAAAAATAATCATCTAGACTTGATCATCTAGTAATACTTGGTGATGACTAGTTCCTTTGGTTTTTAGAGATTCTAAGAGAAATTCCCCTTGGTTTTCAAGTGTAGTAGTAGTTCAGGAACATCTTTGAATTTTGGAGCACTCACACCATGCTCCAAGATTCACTTGGAGGTGGGACTTACACTTCTATTAACTGTATCTTTTCTCTTTTACATATTAGTTGGTAATAGTTCCTTTTGCTTCACACCAGTAAAATACATTAGACTAGAGATGTGAAGTTATGGTGGAGCCTTAATTTAACAAAAAGTCATACAGGCACACACTCCTAATGGCTTATAGACTACTAAATTGCATTCTGGGGTTTGGGGCCGAGGTTTAGAACAATATATATTCAATTAAAATTCCTCAGGTGATTCTTGATATATGTTACAAATTTTAAGATAAGGGTCAAAATCCTTAAGGAATCTAGTTCTGTCACTAGCCAGTAACATTAAGTAAACTGTATACTGCAGATACTAAATTTTCTTTTTAAGTTACATCAATTACTGGCAATATGAATATTGGCAATGAATATTGGAATATTACTGGCAAAGACTACTGGCAATATGAATATACCTGTTAACTTTAGGTTATGGTACCCATGTACTAAGGAACAACAGGCTTACCAACTGATCTCAAACATAAAAAACTGGATTCAGTCTGATATGACACGGTACTCTGAATTGGTTAGTAAGTAGCACACTTTGCCATCATTAAATGTCAACTTTGAAATTATAGCCACCCATGATTTACTTATTTTAAACAGATCAGATGACTACTATTTTAGCCTTTTGAATTTATAGGGGGGAAAATGCACCCTTTAATGCACCTTTCTCCAACATATCAAATAGATTTCCAATCAAATGTTACCTTTAAAGATAATGTACTTTCTGGCACTACATACCCTGTACAAAGAAAAACGGGCAAGAAAGGTATGGAAAGAATACCTTTCTTGGCCCTTCAACTGAGTGAAGTTCTGAAATGTGGAGATGATCTATGACATTTAAAATGGATACTTGTATGTTCTTGCTGTGTAAATAAAATCGCTGGTATGAAATGACATTAAAGTTGATCAGTAAATGAATTCTTCCTAACTTTAGTCCCAGAAAAAGGTTCAAATTCTATCTTTTTAACATACAGGTTTAATAGTTTATATTGTATAAAAGTTTGATGACTTTCTTATTAGACTCTTTAACAATTCACTGAAGTACTGTATTTTGCTGTGTATAATGTGCAGTTTTTGAAGGAAAGATAAGAATGCACAGCATTATACCCGTTATTCATGGGCATAACGATTTCGTAACATGGGAATAATCCATGTATAATGTGCACAAAAGTGTGGGTGTGCATTGTACATGGGTGTATGTTATACATGGCAAAATACAGCATTATTACAGGTCCGTTTTTGCATGTGAAGACAGTGACTTGCTCCAAGTAATCCAGGTAGCAAATGCTAGAACTTGAACATTAAAGCCATGCTCTGCCACCTGTAAGGTTTTCTAGGAGAAATTTTATTGCGAATCATTTGTTGTCAGCCTTTCCTTGATCCTCAGGGAAATCGGGTGCTATTACCTTGATTTTTCATGTGGCAACAGTTCTGGAGATTTAACTTTACGAATGTCTTAACCAAGGAACTTAACCAAGTCTTGATAACCAAAACCTTTATTTTTTTTCCCAAATCCTTTAAATTTGACCTGAAAACTTCCCTTACCAGGGTACCTTTTGATATGCTCATGTAATTGGAGAGTTGGTAACATAATGGCCTCTCTTACTTGTTTGGTTACTTAAGTTTTCGGTTTATCTCAAGTTGCAATCTGCTTGGGGAAAAGAAGTTGAAATTTAAAACTAATTTAATTTAAAAGTTTCCAAATGTATAAAATATCACTACCTTTGTAATCTGGGAAAAAAAAAAGGTTGTGTAAATTTAGTTACACTGAAACACAGGTAAGGGAGTGCAAACTGAATCAGAAACTTTCTGAAAAGTCAATGACTGACTTTAATCTTTTCTTCAAAAAGAAACTACTTCTATTGTAGTTTCTCATTCCAGTTGTGTCTTTATGTAGCTATTCTCCTTTATAAAGAGAGCTCTATTTGCTTCCTAAACAACAACAAAAATCAGTTTCCAATACTGGATTTCGCATTTCTAAGCTAGAGGCACTGCTGGTTTTAGAACAATGTAGACACTAGCGAGATGGATCAGACGTATACTTGATATATTAGTACCTGCAATTCCACATTCTACCTTTTTCATTGTTCCTCTTCATGTCCAAAAAGGAGAGCAAGTAGGATAGGATTGGAAAGACAGCATTTACTTTTTTCATGATGTATAATTTTTAAAACAGACTGACCCTGGAAATCAGTTTTTGATAGTAGTCCTAAATGTTTAAAGATCAAGCAATAAAATATGCTATCATTACATAAACTTAATGACCAACCTATGTAAATAAAGAAATTACTCACAGTGAGGCTAGAGTATACTCCATTCTCTTGATTTGCATAAGTGAAGGTATAAGGTCTGGAGCCAACCTTTCCCATGTCTTGAGAATGAATGACGGATCAGTCTGAATCAACAGAAGAATGTTTCATCATAGCTGAAGCCATTTTATAATGTAGAAATTCCGTTTTCCTATTTTAAGTAACGAAAGTCCATTCTTAAGAATATGTTGTCCAACAACTAAAACGCTCTCAGGGTTCGTTACTTGTCTGTGATTTATACTGACTCCGCCTTCTGTTATCATCCGATACCTAAAAGTAGAAACGTTTAGTAACTACATAAATCCAGTCACTGTTGATCTCTTCCTACAATAAGATACATCATTACTATATTTCATTTAAATTTCAGAGGTTCTCCAGTTGAAACCTATAGCACTAAACCTGTCTTCACATTTACTAGCTGTCTCCCTTTAATGCTCTTCTAAAGAACAACTTTAAGGCATAATAGGTTTCTTGGTTGGTGGAAAAAAGAGCTGGGATATCTGTCAGCTCTTGATAGAACTGTTCAGGGGATAGTGGTTTAAAAATGAAGTGAATTGGAATAACGGAGGACCATTTATTTTCTGGAGGGTAAAATCACAGAAAAGGAAATTCCAGGACAGTGCTGCTTTTAATGATCCACCCATAAGATACAAGTCACAACTACAAGTCCTCATTGATACGTTCCTGGAAACTACGAATTTAAGTGAATCAACATGTAACAAAACCAATTTTACCAGAGTTCCTGTGGCACATTTCTGGTCACTTCTAAATAAAGAACCCAAACACTACTATGGAATAAATGTGAACTACACATTTAAGATCAGTTAAAACAAGATGATGATTTTTCCAACCTACTAATTCCAGCTGTGTGGCTGGAGCTTTTCCCAGTAATGCAGAGTACAAGGCAGGCACCCACCCTGGACAGGGTGCTGGTCCACTGCAGGGCACACGCCCACTCACACCACACACACACTCACTCAGACTGTGACCAGGTAGACACTCTAGTTCACCTAATGTGCACGTCCTTTGGGACGAGGGAGGAAATGAGAGAACCTGGAGAAAACCCACAGAGGCATTGGGGGAATATGCAAACTCCCCACAGTGGCCCTGGCTGGAAATGTTTTTTTCCTCACGAACATTACAACGAAATGACATTATCTGAAGATCTGCTGTTACACTGTTATCTACAGAAATCTTTAGGAAACTTGCTTATGAAACTGGAAAATCCTTTCACTTACATTCTAAGTCTATGCAAAGAAGGGCAAACTGGTAAAATACAAGAAAGCAAAATTTTTAGCTAATTTCAGAAATGGAAAATCAATCACTGATCTAATAAATTCTAGATCACTAACAAAAGTTTTTGATGGCCTATGTAAATAGGTTTTATTCAAGTTATCAAATTCATTCCGCAAGCATTTACAGAGCCCTTACTATGCATTTAATCTAACTAGAGCCAGACAAGTGAACAGTTATGACAAACGTATTCAGTTCTGTGAAGAGCTATGAGAGGCTGCTCTAGGAGCACACTGGGCAGGTGGGGGGAGGGAGGGGTAGAAAGTAGGGACTGGAGATTTTCTTAAAAGAAGAGGCACTGAAACTGGGAGAGTGAGTCGCAGTTATTCCCACAAGCAGGAAGTGGGAACAACGGGAGCAGCTAGAAGTGGGTGAGATTTCAGGAGAAAGCTGGAGCACAAGAGGCCTTTCCGTCTGCAAGGCAAAGGTTGGTTTTCTCCTATGTTACCAAATAAAATTAAGAAATGACTACCAGACATAGTTTTAGTTCATCAGTAAAAGATCTGATACTTAAGGACAGACTTGTTCCTCTTAGGAAGTGTTATTTTAGGCTGTTTGCTATAGTTTCCAGATGACATTCTACATTTCGTTTAAATGCATAAACCAACCTTACCAGCTTACGCAATCTAAAAAATGCCAGTAGTACTGATAACTCTGGCTAAATCAGATGCAGTGTCATCTTAAGTAGCAGTAAACTTTGGTATTAGTAAATAAACCACTAGAACAATTCAGAAGGGAAGAAAAATTTTTTAAACTTCTACAGTGAGGAAAATTCTTAGGATCACTGACTCACTGTGGGGAAGTGCATGATAACACCCTCAATTTGGTGAAAATTATGTAAACTAGCATATTAGGAAATCAATAAAGTGCTGTGGACAGAGGCAAACCAAAAGCAATTGGAAAGAAAACCAAAACTACAATGGAACATGTCTTTCCTAATCATGAGCACACCCTGGTAACTGACTCATACAAGAACTGTGGATGAGGGGCCGAGTGCCTTCTGGCTCACTAATGCTTCCCACTGTTTCATTATAAATGGATAAGTGCCAAATACAATGCAATAATATCACACACCTGAAGAATTTAGATAGTCTGCCTGCTTCCTGAATAAGAAAATTCACAAGAGAAATAACTGTACACAGCGTGTAGTAATAGTCTTAAGAAGTTATGTTGTATGCTTACTTCATTTTTAGAAATTCAGCTAATATTTTAAACAGGTTGGACAACCCCTCAGCTCCCCCGCAAAATGAGGATAAGAACTGCATATAAGCGAGTTCCTGTGACTCTACTCAGGGCCTCTGTTCCTGTGATCTCCCCAAACTGTGACCAGGCCTGAGCTGACTGACCCCGGTATATTTATTAAATATACTGACCCCTTACATGCAAGCCTTTTCTAATGTTGAAGGAAAAACTGGGTTAGATTTAATAAGACTTCATAGAAAATTTAAGCTATTTTCAGCAATAAGTAATCTCACTTTTCACTTTATGCTCAGACTAACCTAACTTCTGAGAGGACTGAGACGCCATTAAAGCACTCTTAGGAAACCACCATCTTAGGAAATTGCTGTGAATTGTAACATTTAATACTGAATTAACTGTGAATCTAAAGTTACATAATCTTACCCCCGGGGACCATCTGGAATGGCATTTGCTTTTCGACATGTATCTAGGACGCTTGTTCCAGGGTCAAGAACTAATTCAGAAAAGGAAGCTTCTTTAAACAACTCTTTTAACTCTTCATCAGACATGACCTCCAGTGCATCTATGCTGCTATGATAAAGGGCTTGTGTACACCTGCAAAACAGTGTGAGAAAAACACGAGTGCTTGCTTATTCAGTACATGTCAGTAACCAATTACAAAGTGTCCAGTATGTTCTAGACAAAAAGTTTCTGAAACAGCTACATTCATCTTGTATAATTTATAAATTTAATTCAGGGTCCTCTTTCCTTACGGTAGAGAGGGGCCATTTTCAAGCAATTTAGGCATACACCAACAGTCCTTGTTAGTGGTAAAAGACAACTCTAAAGCAGTGTGGCTCTAAATTTTCTCAAGTCTATCAACTAAATAACTTCACCAAGTGTCAATTATTTGACAAGGCCACCTTTTAGCGGAATCCAGCCCTTCCTGTCCATGAACGAGCTTTGTGACCTCTGCAGCCAATCTCTTCTGAGGACCCCGCTTCTCTGGCTCTTTGACGTGCTGCTGCATGATGTGCTCAATCTCGGGGAGCGGTAGAAAAGTGAAGAGCTTCAGGTACCTCCAGGATGGAAAATAAAGAGTGACTTGTATCACATGCCTAATTTTTATCTCCCACTTCCTTTACTTTTAAATTTATTTTTGTGAAACATAACAAATATGCAGAAACATACCACATGTAAGACAACAAACATGCCATCCAAACTGAAGATGTTACTGCTTTGCTGTCCCTGTTTCAGATCTTTTAAAAGTCACAAAAGGCCTCGGGCCCATCATATTCTCCTTCCCCTCAGAGATAAGCACACTCCCTCCCTGTCTCTCTACCAGTGACCTTGCTGTGTGGCCATCCAGGACATATGGATAATAAATCTTGTTTTTCAAAATTTTCTGATGGTTGTTGCTTGCTAAGGTGTGTCTGGGATCACAGTAAGAACTACAGAGGCCAGTCCAGCCACAACGTTAGCTCTGGTCGAGCAATGTCTGTGGAGCTCCCCACAAACAGTATGGGCCCGGGTGAACTGCTCACTCATTTCTAGACAGCAGCATCGCTATCAAGAGGCTGAGACCCATACCACAGTACGTTTACTTTCAACAACATTTGGTATTGCCAATTCTGTTTAGTCATTCTGCCAGGTATAAAAATGGCATTTTATTGTGCCTTTATCTTATATTTTTCTTCTTAATTGAGTAATCTCTTCCCTTGTTTTTGGCCTTTCAGATAGTGAAGTGCCTGTTCAAGTCTCTTCTCAATTTTCTACAGGGCTGTCAGTCTTTTTCTCCTTGGCTTACAGAAATTCCTTATATTAATTTGAATATAAACTCTTTATCAATTAGTTACATGTATTGAAAATATATTCTCTCACCTTTTTTTTTTTAAAGTCAGAATTTTTTTTTAATTTTTATTTATTTATTTATCTTTAGAGGGGAAGGGAAGGAGAGAGGGAGAGAAACATCAATGTATGGTTGCCTTTTGTGCGTCCCCCTGATGGGAACTGGCCTGCAGGGAACTGGCCTGCAACCCTGGTATGTGCCCTGACTGGGATTTGAACTGCGATTATCTGGTTCGCAGGCCCGCGCTCAATCCACTGAGCTACACCAGCCAGGGCTCTCTCACCTTTAAAGATGAACATTTGAGGAACAGCAGATCTTAATTTTAAGTCAGTCTCATTTATCAGTCTTTTTCTGTGTCCCATATTTAAGAATCTTTTCCTATCCCAGTCATGAAAATAGTTTCCTATTTATTTTCTAAAAGCTTGTCTTTTGTATAGATTTAGGTTAATGTCTTAAATAGAATCTAAGTTTAAGAAACTCAAAACACTATGAAGTGTACAGAGATATGGAGAGGTTCAATAATAAAACATGAGCTTATGAACTTAATTTTCCTCAGCACAGTATTAAGAACTCACCTTTCTACTGAATGATCAGGCTGCCTGACAAAGAACTGATACAATTCAAATGGAGATGTGTTATCTCTGTTTAGCCAAACAGCATTGCCAGCAGACTTTCCCAGTTTTGCTCCAGTTGTACTTGTAATTAGAGGAAGAGTGATTCCAAATACATCTTCTCCAGTCAACCTATGAATGAAGAAAAACTTCATTATGTATTTCAAGCACAGGTGGTGGTAGCTTCTACTCACTCTTCAAAGTTAAGGCGGTCTCTTGCTCTCCTCAACTTCTGTGACTTCCTACACCTGATTCTTGTCCCTATTACTGCTTCCAACAGCATTCACTCTATTTTGGCATTTGTCATTCTGAACTGCAATTAAACCAGTGACTCTGGGCAAGCCAAGGAGAACTGCGGTTTAACTAAGGCCTAGAAATGTTTAAAGGCTGGGTGGTTGAGAGAGACCCAGGTACATGGGGAATCAGGTAGACACTAAAAAGATAACTTAAAGGGATTAAATAAATGAGTACCACATCAGCTAGCCTTGTGGTTCATCCCTCTCAAGAAGATGCCATTAAAACCTGTTATTTGCCAAATATTTGGAGAAAAATTTTTGAGATGCCATTTCCTGCAGATCTCTGGAATACGTTTCATACCTAACACTTTAATTCAGCCTTTTACTTCTAATTAGCCAGTTATAATATTAACACCATTACGGTCCCTTAATAGGGATAAAACCAAGAAGGGCTTGAACGATGAACGTCATTTCACAGTCCTAAAAGTGCATCACCAGCTAGTCCGTGCGTAAATTATTTGGTCCCAGGATGTCTCCTGGATTTAAAGACGCTTACTTGTTGATGAACTCGTATCCCGACATGATGTTGCCCAGCTGATCAGATCCACCCAGCTGAACCCGGCATCCATAACGCTGGAACAGGTAGTAGAAATCATAAGCCTGGAGCACCTGGTATAAGAACTCGCACAAGCTCATGCCCTCCGGGCTCTTAAGCCGAGTCTGGACGCTCAGCCGGCTTAGCAGCGTGCCCATGCGGAAGTGGCCCCCCACTGCTGCTACGAAGTCCACGAGGTGCTGCTCCTGGTACCAGGACGAGTTGTCCAGCACAGTGAAGCTGCCCCATTTACGCCCATTAGTGAAGAGCTGCTGGTGATTCGCTGCCAGAGTCTCGAGCCCTAGGCGTAGGGCGTGCGCATTGCTCCTCACGCGCTCTGCGTCCAGCGCCTCGCGCTCCTTCGTGCGGCCGCTCGGGTCTCCCAGGCGTGCCGTAGCACCTCCCACTAGCGCGATCACGTTGTGGCCGGCTCTTTGGAAGTGAAACAGGCCCAGCAGCGCTAGCAGGTGCCCCACATGAAGCGAGTCCGCCGTGGGGTCGAAACCGCAGTAGATGGTCTGGGGAAAGTTGGCCGCCCTGCCACCATCGAAGAGCTCTGGGAGTTCTATCTTCGTACCTCTCTCGGGGAAGAACTCCTTGAACAAACCCCGAGCCTTCTGCACCGCCAGCAACCCCTTAACGCCCGAGTGGGCCTCACGCAGCCCCAGGGGCAAGGCTTCCAACGGGCCTGGGGTGCAGAACCGCCGACTCCGAGAAACACACCGCAACATGGGCGCCGCCATCTTGATGGCGGCCCGAAAGGAATGCTGGGATATTTGTCACGCCGTTTAGCGTAGGCATCCTACAAATTGGTTCCGAATTAGCCTCAATGTTTTGGTGCGCATACCCGGGTAGAGCGGGCGGTTACTTAGTTACGGAGCTGGCGTTCTAGGCAGTAATTGGAGCTCTGCTGCCCAAGGAAGGATTTTGCTTCCTGTCCACTCACTTTAAACTAACATTTAATTTTTATCTGTAATGTAGGTGTTTATTATTATAGTTTCTACATCATAGGGCTGTTGTGAGGATTACGAATTAAAAGTACTTGGCACGGAGCGCGCTATAAATGTTAGCTTTTGTTTAAATTTCCACAGTTATGATGCGCAAGTCTTGTTTCTACGAAAATTTGTCAGCAGAGCCTGTGAAGGGTTAGGAGTTAGTTTGATTTCGTGGAGAGGTACGGAGTAGGCGCTGAGGCGCGAATTTCCTAATACTGATTCCCCAAGCGGATGAAAGCACCTCGGTCCCCAGTATTCATTAGCTTTTCCAGGAGGTGGCAGTCTTGTCCAATTAAAGCGAGAGAAAATTCGATATACTAAACCAGAAAGCCGTATGGTTTATTTTAAATTACAGGTGAGCAGGTGGGCATGGCTTTAGGATAAGTGGATTCAAATTAGTAATCACGTTGCCATAGCATTTTGCCAGGTGCTATCAGTACTCCACTCAGTAGGGACATTGCTACTGACAGCTGGCTGTTGGGGAATCAGCTCCAAAAACCCGTAGTAGAGCCTTATTTCTAGCACTACTTTCAATACCAATTCTTTTAGATTGAGTTCCTTGGGAAACAGACTCAAACTAGAAATTTGTGTGAGGGAAAATTATTGGACAACAACACAGTGATGGAATGATGGAAGCAGAGTGGGGCAGAGGGAGAAATTGAACTGTGAAAAATCTGCAGTAGGTGTCTCAGTGCCATAGGGGGCTCTGGACCTGGGATTTCCATTCAGTCACTCTGAATTGAGGCAAGGTGGCAGGCTTTTGCACTCTATTATTAACCAGTCATTAAATGTGGGACGCCCCTAAGGAAGGAGGCAGAACCTTGGGCAAGGCTTTAGCAGAAGGCGAGATGAGGAAGAGGACACAGCTGTGAGCCATCAAGCACCAAAATTTTCATCAGCGGGGTGACCTGGTTCTTGAGCCTGGACCATGCTCCAAACCATTTCCCACAGGACTTTTTTTTTTTTTAAGATTTTCTTTATTTATCTTTAGAGGGAAGGGAAGGAGAGAGAGAGAGAGAAACATCAATGTATGGTTGCCTTTGGTGTGTCCCCTGCTGGGAACTGGCCTGCAGGGAACCTGCCTGCAACCCAGGCATGTGCCCTGACTGGGAATTGAACCGGAATTGTCTTGTTCGCAGGCCTGCGCTCAATCCACTGAGCTACACCAGCCAGGGCTTCCACAGGACCTTTTCACTTATTAATATTATAAAGTGATTTAACAAAATGAAATATTTAAAAAATTTGTTTCTTTGCATGTATAATTATTAGTGAAGTGATTTATTATTGCCAAGTAGTCCTTTCAACAGGATGTTTAATTGGTTATTCTATAGGCTATGTAACATTATCCCAAATGTTGAAGAAAATAAGCAGGGTGTATTCCATCTCTTATGTTGATATTCAAAATATCTTATAATTTGCGATTATAACCTGATTATCTGCAGCCTTATTTCACACCACTTTGGTCAGGGACATCCTTCAGTATCTGTGGCCAGGACCTCTCCGAAGCACACAGCAAATGGTGCTTTTTGCTCAGTGCCCACACCCAGGAAGATTTGAGCATTTTTATTTTTTATTTTTATATTTTATTTATCTTTAGAGGGGAAGGGAACGAGAGAGGGAGAGAAATATCAATGTATGGTTGCCTCTCATGCGTCCCCTGCTGGGAACTGGCCTGCAACCCAGGCATGTGCCCTGACTGGGAATCGAACCTCGATCCTCTGGTTTGCAGGCCCACACTCAATCCACTGGGCTACACCAGCCTGGGGAACTTGAGCATTTTTAAGGGAGTATTTTTCATCTTTGAGTTTCTGGTTAATACGACAGATAACTTATCTGTGGCTTTTACAAGTATGTTAGTAATTTTATTCCAGCAAGTATGACTTCATACTGTGGTTTAATCACTTCATACTTTTAAATACTTCATACTTTAAATACTTTCCTTTATAGAAACATGTACCTATGTCAGCATTACTTGATGCACCCATGCCTGATGGAGAAGAACTTCTGTGCAAAAATGGAAAACTTGTATCTGACATTAGAATTTATTGTAAGGTCTTATATTGCAGCCTGTTACAACCACTATGGAAATCAGTATGGAATTTTCTCAGAAAACTAAAAATGGACCTGCCTTTTGACCCAGCAATTCCACTGCTAGGATTATATCCTAAGAACCCTAAAACACCAATCCAAAAGAACCTATGCACCCCAATGTTCATAGCAGCACAATTTGCAATAGCCAAGAATTGGAAGCAACCTTGGTGCCCATCAGTAAATGAATGGATCAAAAAATTATGCTACAAAGCCCTGGCTGGTGTAGCTCAGTGGATTGAGCGTGGGCCTGCAAACCAGACAATCGAGGTTCGATTCCCTGTCAGGGCACATGCCAGGGTTGCAGGCAGGTTCCCTGCAGGCCAGTTCCCAGCAGGGGACCCACGAAAGGCAACCATATATTGATGTTTCTCTCCCTCTCTCCTTCCCTTCCCCTCTAAAGATAAATAAATAAAATCTTTTAAAAAATTATGCTACATATACACAATAGAATTTTATGCAGCAGAAAGAAAGAAGGAGCTCCTACCCTTTGCAACAGCATGGATGGAAATGGAAAACATTATGCTGAGTGAAATAAGCCAGGCATTGAAAGACAGATATCATATGATCTCACCTTTAACAGGAAGCTAAACAACAAAACAGACAAGTAAGCAAAATATAACCAAAGACTAAAATAGAGAATAGGCAGACAGTGACCAGAGGGGAATGGGGAGGGAATTTTAGGGGAAAGGGGGGAAGGATTTACAGGAATTAGTATAAAGAACACGTGGACAACAACTAAGGGGGGTGGAAATGGGAGAGAGGTGGGGAGCACTGGGGGGGTGGGCTGGGATGGGAGTAAAAGACAGAAAACTGTACTTGAACAACAAATAAAAAAAATTTATTGTAAGGTCTTTATAAAAATAGACCAAAGTTCTCCCTGGTCTCTTCTTAAGTTATATCACGAACGGATGAGAAAGTCTGGCAGATAAACTAGTACTTGGCACATAGCGCACTACAAACATTAGCTTTTGTTTAAAATTCCACGTTACAAAATTGTGATGCACAAGTCTTGTTTTTCTAAATGAGAAAAAACTTGCTTGGTCTCTTCTTAAGTTTAGTTATATTGTGAACAGGTAACAAAGTCTGGTGCAGAAGTTAGTATCAGAGCAGGTTCCAAAAGACTCGACAGTGGCTCAGTAACAGCAACAATTATTTTCCTTTCATGACCTGTCATGGCATAGCAGGGACTACGAGGCTTTGTCCAAAAGACAGGAGCAGTGGAAGGAGGTGGGACTTTTAAACCTTTAGAATTGTTGACATGGCTTAAATTCTGTTGGATTGGACCCAGGAGTTGAGTTTTGGGGGCAAGAAAAGGTGCACAAGTTGCTTCTTGCTGTTTTTATTGTCAAAAGTGAATGAACAGGCGCTGGCTGGTGTTGCTCAGTTAGCTGTGTGTTGTCCCACAAACTGAAAAGTCGCCAGTTCAGTCTCCAGCAGGGCATGTGTCTAGGTTGCAGGAACAACAGATAGATGTTTTTCTTTCACACTGATGTTTTTCTCCCTCTCTTTATCACACCGTTCCCCTCTCTCTAAATAAAAACGAATAAAGTTTTTTAAAAAGGTAAATAAACAGGGTTAAAAAGTACTTTAGAAAATATGGTTTCTCTCAAAAGTGGTAACTTGAAGTTAGCTGACTTTGAATTAGGGGCACATCTATTTTGCAATTACCCTATGTATATTAAAATGTCACATAAATATTCACTCTGATGAATAATCCCTGGTTTCCATGGTTTAGTGTTCGAAATGTGAACAATTATAAACATGCAGGACCACCTTGGAGATATTGGGGGTTCAGTTCCAGACCACTGCAATAAAAGCAAGTATTGCAATAAAAATAAATCACACGGATCTTTTTGTTTCCCAGTACATGTAAAAGTTGTGTTCACACTATACTGTAGTCTCTAAATAAACAATGTACCTACTTGAATTTAAAAATACTTTGTTTACCAAAGAACACAGATGCATAAGGCACAGACAAAGACAACAGTGCAGTGAGGCCGGAGGGAAGAGGGGCTGAGTGGAGGTTGGCAAAGCGGGGAACGATAGGGATATCTGCAATAATGTCAATAATAAAAGAATAAAGGACAAAAAATTAAAAATACTTTACTGCTAAAAAACGCTAACCATTTTCTGAGACTTCAGTGAGTTGTAATGTTTTCAATTCACTGAACCACACCAGCCAAGGCCATAGTTGTAATATTTTCACTGGTAGAAAATCTTCTCTTCAATTTGTAAGAAAAACGACAGCTATAAAGCACAATAAAATGAAGTATGCCTGTAACAGCATTCAAAAGGCACAAAAAGAGTAAATATTAATAGTGTTTTAATTGATCTCTCACAGGTTATGCCCAACAGTTTAAAGATAGGCAGTGGCATGGACACCGGCCCGCAGTGTCCGTGGTGTTACTGATGAGACGAGATACATTTACACGGACTGCCGAGTTCTGTGGAGGAAAAGGGACGGCACGGCTACTCTCTCAAGGGGAGAGTGCCCTGACCCTTACCTTGATAAGCTTTTATTGGCTTTCTAATAGCATCCATCAAAGAAGGTTTTCATTCATTATCCTTAGGTTTGCTTTAGGTAATTACTTTTTACAGATAGCACCAGAAGGGATGTTACTGACTACTTCTTACAGATTAACAAGGAAAAAATGTTGCGAATGAAGGGACTGATAAGAGTAACAGGTCTGGTTACACTTCAATCCTTGGGAGAATTAGCAGACTTCCGGAAGTTACTGTAAAGATATGCAGCAAGGGCTTACTTCCTGAACTCAGGGTGAGGGAGTTTTAGCAAGAGCAAGTCACAAAGCAGCCTAGGTATAACGCAGGCCTGATTTCCCACCAGAGAACTTCTTCACGACAGTGGTCCTGCATGCCAACTCTCTCCCCACCGGTTTTCCACATGGGTGCTGAGCTACATTTCCACATCTCATGAAGCAGTTTCCTGCAAGGCAGTACCACTTAATCTGGAAGAATTTATCTTAAGCAAGAAACACATTCAAATTACAGCAGAGATCTGGCTGGACTGAAACTGAGCTACCTAAAGGTTACCACAAAATGACAGCAAAAGCTGCCTGACGAATTCTAATCATTATACTCACTATAAAATATAGTTCCCACTTGTCTCTCTTCTCTTCTCTTCTCTTCTCTTCTCTTCTCTTCTCTTCTCTTCTCTTCTCTTCTCTTCTCTTCTCTTCTCTTCTCTTCGAGCCTGGAGGTATAGGTTTCTTCTGGAAGATAAGTGATGACACAGGATGCAAAAGGAAATGGGTAGGAACAAAGAATAGAAATTGCAATTAATTTATTTCAGAGATTTAGGGATAGATAGCCTTCTTCTGGTTGAAGTATTTCTATGATATTCCTATTTCCTAGTACTAGGGAAAATTTCTAGAAGCTGGTTTCAATCCTGTGTTGTGTATAATTAATAAATTAATCTGCCTCATGATTTCATCCTGTCTCATGGGTTCCCTGTTGCCATTATTCTTGAAACTCACACTGTAAACCCTCCTCCCACCCTGCCCATCCTTACCTGCAGCCATCTTGCTTCCCCTTCATTCCAGAGGAATTTCTACCAGCAAGCTTCCTCTGCATTAGGTGGGGCAAGAGAAAAATGCTCTGACTGCCCAGGTTCATCTGCCCCTAAAACGTGTTGAAATGTGCTCGATAATGGTTATCGTCCTTACAAAAAAGGAAACGCCATTGAACCTGATTAAAAGTATAATTTTATGCAAGAGGTGTCTTGAAACCTAGTCTATGGCCTTCTATGAAAGTGGCTCCAATGCTTTTCCAGCTGGTCGCCATGTTAACACCCACACATTTTTAGAAGAGTTTGGTTTCTTTTAAGCTGAGGGTTACAGGGAGATATTGACCAAAAGAAAACCACACACACACGCACACACACAAAAGGTTACTAAATGTGTATTTCCTTTGTGTACTGCAGTTTACAGAAGGATAAACAACAGTTCTTACTTCCCATTAAGCTTATTTTGCTGCCAGTGGAATAACCTGTAGGGCCCGCAGTTGACTTATATGCACCCGGTCACGTACTTCCATGGCTGAAGAATGTCTTGAGATAATTATGACATTGTTTTTCAATCCTTCATCTTTCCCTCCCCATTCTGTCCTTTGTAGTTGATAGTGAGTTCTGTGTGTCCGTGCCTGGGGGAAGTCAGGGAAGAATGCAGAGTAAGCTGGAATCTTTTATGACTTTTATTTCCCAAAGTCAAAAGCTAGAGACAGGATAAAGTTTGAGGAAATAAGCCTCGAGAAGCAGAAGAGAAAGAGACAGGATGGTTCTTCTTGAAGAAGACCTCCAACTGGGGCAAGAGAGCGTGGGCTGTGGCCCCATTTGCAAGAAGAGCTGTGCACTCCTCCCTGGCCTCAAAGAAATGGTCTCCTGGTCTCATTTCAGGCCTGGGGTTCCTGGGCTTTCCACAGGTTTCACTGTTCTGGTTCCGTTTGGGGTGGTGGATGCCCAAGGGCCCACTGGAGGCTCAGAGAGCCTAGCTTGGCCAACGAGGGTGGCAAAAGTGACCAGAATAGACTGGAGATCAGAGATATTATTTCCTGGGCATCATGTAAGATGATTCAATTTTACTTAAAATTTGGAGAGGAAGGAGCCTAGGAATGATGAAGAAGCAACCTCCTACCATTATATTGGGTTAAGGACTCACAGGTCAGCCCATTCATTCAACAAATACTTAGTGTAAGCATTCGATGAGTCAGACACTTCTAATGGCTTACGAAATGTTGGTGAACCAAAGAAAGATACCTGACCTCATGGAGATGGAATTCTTCTGTGAAATTACATTTTTCTGAGCAGTTCTGTTCTTCCCCAACTTCCTCTTTCTCTCCCAGGGTCCTTTCCCAACACCACGCCTTGGAGCAGAGACAGAGAATGACTGTGCCAATTAGGATGGGGCTGTGTGAAAGAAACACCTCGGAGGATATGACAAGGGAGGTGAACCCCTTACCAAATAGTCGTGACAGAGACATAGAGTTGACGGGCTCCTGGGCTGTGAATTCAAACAATTCTCCCCCTCTCCATCTGCAGCCGTGTCTTCCTTTATAATTGTGGCAGTGAATTTTTTTCTCAAAAGTAGCTGGATGTTTTTCCTTAAGTGACACTCCCTGTGCTCCAAGTTCGGTGTGAGCTGGTGTAGTCCACACCAACACTTTGTTTCCCAGACCCTTCTCCAGGGGCGTCCTTCAGGGGAGGTTTGCGAGCCCCAGGAGCTGCCAGTCTGTTTGCTAATGTGATGAGAAAAGCGGGCTTGTCTCCTAGAAACGGAACCCTGGAGACACCGGTTGTGATCGCATTTTGAAGAGCTTAGTTCGAAAGGGTAATGTCTTCAGACAAGATAATTTTGGAGTGTTTCTGTCTCTCAGATCACCTTAGCGATGTGCTCGTCTCTCAGACATGATGTACATGCGGGGCAGTCAACCCACCCTTGTCCTTCCATCGGGGCCAGCTGAATTTACAACTCCACTGGAGAAGCAGTGAAATAGCGGCCATCGGTCTAAGTTTCGCAGAGCATTTCCATTTTGATTCCATCTAGTTTGGCTTTTTCTTTCCAGTGTCTTGAATATACACTTTGTGTGCTTCTGTCGTAAGCTCCGTATGCTCAGTTAGCTAATGAGAAACATGTCTGGAAACAGCCCTGCAACTTCTCCTCGGCAGCACTGGGGAGGGAATAAGTACCCCACGTTTACTTGCTCCAAACAGAAAAGTCACACATTACTTCCGTCGATCTCACAACAACAGAGCTGTTGTAAATGCAAAACCATGCACTTACACTGACTGTACAAAATAGTGCGCCCAGCAATATGGACAGGGCACAGACACAAGCAAGGACAACAGAATGAAAGTTTTTGGAGTCTGCTTGGGTTCTGCCCAAGGTGGAAAGAACCTGGAACTCTTTATCCAAAAACTGGATAAATTGCCAATTAGGCAAAAAATTGGAAAGTAAATTGGGATTTTCCACATGTAGAAATATAAAAGAGACCTGAATAGAAATAAAACCTACTACTTTCACTAGAAAAATAACTTTTCACCTAACACAGAGTAGGGCTGTGCCCTTAGCCATCTGGCCGTCATCTCCTAAGATCAATGTCAAAGCCTATGGGCTGGACTGGTGGGATTTAAGGATGGGCCCAGTTTTCTTCCAGAAGACAACTGTTGTTAAGGGCTTCATTGGGTCTCTTCAAATGTGTCATGTATAACATTAATAATAACACACTATACAGACTGTTCTGCTTCTTTCTTTTCATTTAACATTTTATCTTGGCAAAGTTTCTAGTCGGGACAGAAAGAGCACCTTCATTTTTTACAATCTCATAAAAAGCTGTAACTATTTTCTTGTAAAAAATCAAGATATAATGTCATTTAACATTATATTGGTTTAGGTGCAACATTATGATTCAACACTTACATATACAGGGGTGCATAGTAGGTTTACAGTTGTAATGCAATAATACAAATACTAATATAATAATTAACAAATAATAATATAAGAATTAACTCTCTTTCATGTACTCACAACGGTAAACCTACTTGTACCCACCCATCTTGTGACATGATCACTATAACAAATTTAGTTAATATACCTCACCGTAGTTACACATGTTTTTATTGTGATGAGAACTTTTAAAATCTACTCTTTTAGCAACTCACAAATATGCAACACAGTGTTATTTATTATAGTTACCATGCTGTATATTACATCTCCACAACTTACTTATTTCATAACTGGAGATGTGTACATTTTGGTCCCTTTCACCCATTTTGCCCACCACCACTCACCCTGGCAGGCACCCGCCTGTTCTGAGTTTGTACGTGTGTCCTTACAATGCGGAGCACAGTGCTTTATGGCTAGATAGCACTCACTCATTCATTTGTTTATCTGATCATAGTAAAATCAAATAAAGCAACATATGGGGTAGAAATGGGAAATATATAATCTTCAAGAATAAAGTATTATGATCATTCTCAATACTAAATTTAAAATCACTTCATGTCAGACAAGTCAGTTTCTGGGTTCACTGCCTCCCTGTCCTGACCTGCGCACGGAGGTAAGTCAGACAAAAGCTCAACATGTCACCTCTGCCCTCAGCCTGTAACCTTGCATCACACAAGCTGCAATGGCTCTGGCTCCAGAAAACTTTTGCTTTAAGAAAGAAGGTTAGCCCTGGCTGGGCGGGTCAGTTGGTTGGTGCCTTGTCCCATTCACCAAAAGATTGTGGGTTCAATTCCCAGTCAGGACACATACCTAGGTTGTGGGTTTGATTCCGGTCAGGGCACATACTGGAGGCAACCGATCAATGTTTCTTACATCGAGGTTTTTCTCTCTCTCTGTCTCTCTCTCTTTCTCTCTCTCTCCCCTTCTCCTCCTCCTCTCTTCCTCTCTCTCTAAAATCAATAAAAACATATCCCCACATGAGGATTACAAAAAAAAAAAAGGAAGAAGGGCAATGTTCTGTTTTATAGACCAAAAAGCAAGAATTAATGATTTTCACAGGATCTGTGTGTTCAGCTGGGGAACAAAGCTTGCTTTGTTCTTCCAGGTGTGCTTCCTTGGATGAAGAGATATTTCTGTTAATGCTTCAATTGAAATCAACCTATTGAGCAGGCCTTATTGTTCAGCATCATCTCCAGGTCAAAGCAGTTAGGCTGTAAATGAAATCCTATTAGCAGGAATGGCAGTATCAAGATGCCCAGAGCTCTGACCTGAAAACATACAAAGGATAAGGAATGAACAAAAGGTGCAACTACTGGGAAAGATGTTTGGTACTCTGGTATTTGGGTTTGTTATCTACGTGCTAAGTAGATATCAAACCCAAATGGTGTAGACTGTAGGTTATAAACATCATCTCCTCTAGGTTACCTAAGCTGTATTAGAACCACGAAGGCGTGCAGGGGACCACGCCTTCTGCTCTACAGGATGCACACAGCACCTTGCCTTGCTCTCAGAGCTAAACACACTGGCTGGGCCATATTTGCCAACATCCAATAGCAACTGAAAGCAAGAGCAGAAGACAGAGAGGTCCTGTCCTGGGAAAATGAGGCAGTCCTGCCCAATGTTACTACTCTGTGGATACACTCTGTTTTTAAAGAGTCCGTGATACTGATCCCAATCCAAACAGGTCTAAACTTAGTTCTGTAACCAAATGCAGGTCCAGCTGCCTGCCACTTCAAAATCAATTCTTGAGAGGCAGGTGCTGATGTAAAGGAAAGTGGTTCATTCAGATGCCAGCAACCTGGAGGGATGGGGGTCTCTTGTCACAAAGCCCATCTCAACAGATCAGTGCAGGCAGAAGCTTTTGTAAGGAGGGAGAGGGGAAGCAGAACAAAGAGATAAGGGAGAGACTTCCGCCAAGATGGAGGCATAGGTGGATATGCCGTGCCTTCTCACACAACCAAGTTTAGAGACAATTAAATATTAGCAACAGAAAACACAGCCAGAACACAGAAAATTGAACTTTTTGGAAGTCTGTTAACAACAAATTCTTCAGCCTGACCGGTAAGGGGCGAAACCAGCAACTGGTGGAGCCGGGATTGCACAGGAAAACTCGGTCAAATGGACTCAGGCGAGCGGAATGCAGGCGCAGGGTTGGACCTAGTGAGCGACCAAGCAAGCGACCACGGGGGAAACAGCGAGAGAGCAGGGCTGCGGGTTGACTGTGGTCGCGCATTTGTGCGCGGATAGACAAGCAAGGGAGTGGGTGATTGGACCGGAACCCAGCGGGTCCCCACAGCAAGTGGCAGGGAGGGCACCGCCAGCTGCGCCAAACAGCAGAGGGAGTCGCCATTTCCCTGCTCTGACCACGCCCCCACATAAGAGTCACAACGCAGCGACCTGGGAGTCCAAAGCGCCGCTCCTCACACTTAAAGGGCACGAACAGACCAAAACTGGCTTGAGAAGATCTCAAAGCCCCAGAGCCTATAAATCTAAGCGATGAAGAAATAGTGAAACTATCAGACGCACAGTTTAAAACACTGGTGATCAGGATCCTCACAGAACTGGTTGATTATAGCCACAAATTAGACAAACATATGAAGGCGAAACTAATTGAAATGAATGGAATTGCACAGGACACCAATAGCAATGAAAAGGAAACTGGGACTCAAATCAATGGAGTGGAGCAGAAGAAAGCAAATAATGGCCAAACAGAAAAGAGTCAAGAAGCAAGAATTCAAAGAAATGAGGAGAGTCTTAGGAACCTCCAGGACATCTTTAAACGCTCCAACATCCGAATTATAGGGGTACCAGAAGGGGGAAAGGCACAGCCACCAGTGGAAAACTTATCTGAACAAATAATAAAGGAGAATTTCCCCAGGATGGCAAAGGAAATAGACTTCCAGGAAATCCAGGAAGCTCAGAGAGTCCCAAAGAAGTTGGACCCAAGAAGGAACACACCAAGGCACATCATCATTACATTAGCCAAAATTAAAATGAAGGAGAGAATCCTAGAAGCAGCAAGTGCTAAGGGGACAGTCACCTACAAAGGAGTCCCCATCAGACTGTCAGCAGACTTCTCAAAAGAGACCTTACAGGCAAGAAGGGGCTGGAAAGAGGTATTCCAAGTCATTAAATCCAAAGACCTACAACCAAGATTGCTCTATCCAGCAAAACTTTCATTTAGAATGGAAGGACAGATAAAGTGCTTCTCAGATAAGATCAAATTCAAGGAGTTCATCATTACCAAGCCCTTATTATATGAAATGTTAAAGGGACTTATCAAAGAAAAAGAAGTTAAAGAAACATGAGCAGTGAAAGGACAACAAACTCACAGTTATTAAGAACCACACCTAAAACAAAAGCAAACTAAAAGGACAGCTAGATCAGGAGTGGAAACATAGAAATGAAGATCTCAAGGAGGGTTAGCAACAGGGGAGTGGGAGGAGGAGAAGGGGGGAGAAGGTACAGAAAATAAGTAGCATAGACAGTAGATAGAAAATAGATGGGGGGGCAAGAATAGCATAGGAAATATAGAATCTAAAGAACTTGAGACACATGCTCATAAACTAAAGGGGGGGTAATGGCGGGGACGGGGAGGTAGGGTGGAGTGGAATGAAGTGGGGGAATAGAACAACTGTAACAGCATAATCAATAAAAAAATTTTAAAAAAAGAGATAAGGGAGAGGGGTTGGAAGGTTCTCTCTGTGGAGACAAGCAGAGTCCATTCAAATAAGGTGAATGATGGTCCAGTGTACATCATCCTGGTTTAGTCAGTCAGGCTTCATGTCATCCTGGCTCTGCGGATGAAGGTCAGCAAATCTCTTGGAACTGGGTTGCCTGAAGGGTATCTTTTAAAGTTAGCTCCTAGGATTCTCATACAAACATGCTGTTTATCTATAAGCTCCATATTAGTCAGAGTCAGCACTTACAGAAACAATTTCAAAAGAATGGTGGGGTGGGTTATAATTCTTCACTGTTACAATTCTACTCCTGTTTTTTTTTTTTTCACAGTGGGTTTTAGCCTAAATCAGCCTGGTTCTTGCACTCCACAATAATTAGTTTAGGGCACAGCACATTGATCTCTTAGGAAAGTCTTTAACTCTTCACTCTGACCTACTTACCCAGGGTTTGAATTTTGCAGGGGGCCTCAGGTGAGAGGTAGCTCTACACTTGGCTTTTTAATCTCTGCTTTGCTGTGAGAAGGCATGATAACCATGTGCTTCCTTTCTGTGAGGGCGTGTCCAGGCCCCTGTAACCTTTGTTCTGCTTTCAGTGCTCTACTGGCCTACTAGGGTTCAGAGTAGAGTTCCTTCGAATCGGGAGAGCAATGTAGTGTAGTTAAGATCCAGGATTTGGAGTAAGACAAACATGGTCTTGAATCTCAGCTCGATTTCTTTCTGGCCATGACTCAGCCGCTTTGAGTTTCAGCTTTCTCACTGGGAATGTGGTAACAGTTGCTTCTACTTCATGAGGTTTCATTGATAGGACTGGATATAATATTGTGCATAACATTTGTAGCCCCTTTATTATAGCTCCACCCTGCAGCCACTTTCAGCCACAGCTTGCTTTTCCTGTCCACCAGTAAGGACTGTGGTAGTCTTGACTTGTATGCCCTTAAAGAGATACTGCGTGTGGAGACACTGCGTGTAGAGCCAGCATAGCGCTCACACACCCACAGTCTTCTATTTTATAATAGTGTAAGAGGCAAGCAGATTAGGTATTACTTTTTCATCACGGATATCCTTATATTGAAAAGACCAATAAATGTTAATTAATATACAGAGCAAGAAAATGCAAGATAAGGAAATCAGACTGCTTTGTGCAAGAGGTCATAAAGCAATAGGTGCCTTGGCAAATACTGAGCACTCAGAGGGGGAGTTTTCTTGTTCTGCTCCCAAGAGAGATTCAAAATTACTTACCATTCTTTTGCAAAAACTTGCAGGGCCTAGGTTTTAGCTTCTGTGTCATCCTGCTCACCTGCCTCTCTGAGGTGATTTCTTGCATTGGTTCAGTTGTGTTCATTCATGATGAGTAGCTGCACCTATCCCGTTGTGTTTTGTTCATATTCCCTAAAGGAGTTAGGAGGTCTTAGTTTAAAGAAGAGACATTCCTTCATATTTAAGAGACCTGAGTTAATACCTGTGCATTTCTCCCTGGAGAATGTTACAACCTCCAGTGTATCCCAGGAGGTAGATGCAGCAGAGAACAAGGGCCAGGGAGTCAGGGAAAGGCATAGAGAGACCAAGATGAGCATCTTACAGAAAACGTGGAGGTAAAATGTGGGGAACGATGACCAAAGGGCACCTCTAGTAGGTTAAGAGCTTGAAAGTGATACCAGCCATACTTTAAAACTGGAAAATACTGTTGGTAAAGGATGTGAGTTGAACTGAAGGGCTGAGTCAAAAGGATGCTACTATGAAAGAAAAAAAAAACTCGTTGTTTTCCCCCAAGGCCTTGAAATTCTAAATATTTCATATATTTTCACATGCTAAGTAGGCAGAAAACAATAGGAAAGTAGAAGTTCTTATATAAAACATATTGCAAAGGACATTTATTTCAAAGTATGAGCATTAAATCTTCACCACTTCCCTTATTCAATAGTTGAAATTTCTTGAGCAGCTGTTCTGTGCCAAGCCTTGTGTGAGAAGTGACATAACCAGGGATGATTAACACACCAATCCTGACCTCAGTCGATTTACCACCTGGCAGGACAGATAGACAAACAAGCAGACATTGGAGTACAAAAGGCAAGTAAGTGATAGGACCATAGAACTTTAACATGACAATTTGAACAAGCAACTGAGCTTGCAGGATCTGGGATATCATCACAGACATTTCTTGAGTTGCATCTTGAAGCATGAATGGCAGTTTGCCAGAAATGGTGTTCTGAAGAAGTGAGGGGGGAGCTACTTCAGGTGAATGGCACTGTATGAGCAGAGGCACGGGATTATGAAAAACCACCAATGGGAGGTCTGGAAAATTGTGAGGCGTTAATGTGGCTGCAGTTAGAGGACCGAGGGTGGTGGCTATGACATTAGCTCATTATAATAACATCGAAAATAGTTTTTATAACAAGGTAGTTCCATGTAGGCTAATGCCGGGTCAGAATGCAGGCTGAGAAAGGCTGGGTCTAAGAGAGTGAAAGTTTCTGTTAGAGATAATAAAGAGATATCAGAGAGGTTATTAGAGATAATAAAGAGACTTTGTATCAGAACAATAGACAATTTAACCAAGCTTATCATTTCTATAGTTTAAAGAGGCCTTTACAACAAAAAGATGTAGCCAAACGAATCATTTCACCCAGCAGTGCTAA
This sequence comes from Artibeus jamaicensis, assembly GCF_021234435.1. Taxonomy (NCBI): domain Eukaryota; kingdom Metazoa; phylum Chordata; class Mammalia; order Chiroptera; family Phyllostomidae; genus Artibeus; species Artibeus jamaicensis. The sequence goes on from NW_026521486.1 coordinate 39,474,692, forward strand.
GTGCTTTTGGAAGATCAGAGGAAACTTGGAGAAACTGGAAGTAGCTATTGTAGAATAAACAGGATGAATCAACAGAGAAACCTGTGCTACCCTCTGGGACTCTCTTTCCAAGGAAACCTCTAAGGAAAAGCATGGCGTTTAGAGTCTGAAAACCCGGGGCTTTGAAGTTCGGTTCTGCCATTTACTAGCTACATGGCTGTGGACAACTTAACCTCCAGAAGCCTCAGCTGCCTCATGTGGAAAATGGAGATAAGAGTCTCCTTTTGGAGATGATGCAGCAAAAGGCCCAGCACCATGCTTGGCACCCACTGTGAACCCCCAGCATGACAGCTATCGCTGCTGTGATCTTGGGGGATCATTTAGAACATGTAACTATCGTTGCTGCCTTCTTCAGAACAACTCTGGTGTGATCCCTTTGGAGTAAGCCATGTTCACCGTGAACCATGTGTGGGGCGCGGGGGTTGTATTTGCGGGGAGTGTGAATGTGGACAGGCGAGCGACTGTGAATGGACTTGGGATGAATACATCTGCTGAAAATCGGGTTTCGGTGTTGATTGATGCACTGACCTAAGGCCTCTGCAAGTATTTGTTGTGCCTCACTTTGCGGACAAAGTTCAAGGTCGCCTGAAACCAGCGCTGTCAGTCTGGTCCTTCTGTCGGAGTGCTTTTGAAAGCGGGCTTTCCCTCTTTTAGTTTCTGGTAGCGCTCTAGGTCGAAGAGATGACAGGCTGCTCTGCATCTCCAGCGGGCTGGTCCACGTGCCTGCACTGCGCTTCTCCAGCCAAGGTGCCAGGTTCCTCATGTAGAAACAGAGAACAGTGCTGGGCCCATGGCAAAGGTTTAAGAGAGCTTTACATTAAAATGGTTTCAGAACAAAGAAAAGGAAATTCTACTTCATTTAGTGGGTGAATGATAACTCTGCGGCTTTTTATTCATGTTGTATAGAGACTGCCGATTCTCAGTGTAGCCACAGACCCTGTGAAAGGTAAGCTGCACCAGGGCAGGGTCGTCTTCGTCTTGTTCATCGCATCCTAGTGCCAAACACTGTGTCTGACACACTGCAGGCACCCGGAAGCATCTGTTGGATGAACGAAGGAAAGAATGGTATCGAAAGGGGTCGGGTGTGCTCAAAGATGGCAGAGCCTTCACATAATCCGAGGGAAAGTTGGTAAGTATTTTGGAGAGACACTGGCTGCTTTTTATTGACACGGAGGTAACAACTGCCACACTATTCCACTAAATATCCCTTAGGAGAATCCCTGAGCAGATGAAGTTCCTAGAAATTCCAGGTGAGTAGGTTTATAGAATTCACGTATGAATGGACACTGTCACACAAAAAGACTGGAGGAAGGAATCAAAATGACAGGGAGGGTTTACATTCCTCCTTCAGCATGAAACCCAGAGGCCTTCAGATCATTCCTATACTCTTTTCCATTGTCAGCCAATTTTTTTTGCCTCTCTCAAAATTTCCCATTTTTTGCATAATTGAGAAGGCTCACTCAGAGCTTGCCTTGTTGTTAAGCAGAACCCGCTGAAGAGTGATGTTTTCTATTTAAGGCAGAGCTTGGAAGTTACCAGCTGATTTTCAAACAAGACTGAAAGGCAAGTCCTGGTATCATGTTTTGTCTCTTTGACTTTTTAATTTCTTGCCCCGGCCCTTCACCAGCAGCCTGGTGATAACTAACTGAGGTGGGACCACTTGCATTGGTAATATTTCTTTAACAGGCAAAATGTAGGCATTTTTATTTTGTTATTACATTTAAGAAAGAATGCTTCACATCCACATAAACAAATAAAACTGGAAACCCTGTGTTATAGAACTTTTGTTACTATAAGAGGTCTCTGTGTGAGAGATTTGAACAATATCCAATTTTGATAACATCATTTTAAGAGCAATACCTTTTAGTGATATTTGGCAATTTTTCTCAATCACCTCAAATATTTCTAATATTTTGTATAATGGCTTAGAGCATGTTTATGCCCTCACATTTAAATCCTCTGAGAGGCAAAGGGACTTGAACTCTATACTTTAACCAGCCTGTGGATATGGGCTTTCCCTGGGAAGGGGCATGGCCTTGGGTCTATGGCTGTTTTCAGCCCAAGGGAAGTCCCAGAGAAGGACTCAGCTGAGTGATGGGTGCCAACACTCCCAAGGGTTGGGGGTGTGTGCTTCAACCCAGGGTCAGGGCTCTGGGGGCGGGTACAGCATGGCCTCTGTTAGATATGGGGGTGGGACAAGTGTCTGACTCTGCCCAGAGCTCCGGGCCTCTTTACATCATTGTAGCAGTTCATCTTTAATTTAAAAATTAGTTTCAAACTTTTAAATCATGACATATGCCATACTATGATGTATTGTATAATGAATATACCATCTCCAAAATCTTGGAAGCCCCTGCAAGAATCTCCCTAATTGCATCTTTCTGTCCAGAGGTAAATGCTGACCTGTTTTGGTGTTCATCATTTCCTGACTATTCTTTATAGGTTTTTTAAATAAGGTCACCAGTCACATTAGGTTAGGAGACACAATTCTGCCCATAAAATTTTTTTCCCTTTACAAACATCTTTATTACAAGAGTTCCTCAACACTTCTCCACTTGCCTTACACAATGTGTGTGACGTCCATTCACTGATACAACACTGTTCTTGACATGGGAAGCAAGTTACACTCTTACAAACATCTTCTGTACCTGAGTTCTTAAACTCTTCTTTGTATGCATTTTTATAGTTTATTAATGCCATGTAAAATCTATTCCAAACAATGTTTTTCAGTTTAGTTTTGTTTTTTGAGCTTTATTTATATGGGATCACTCCACTTTATATTGTCTTTGTATAATCTTTGCTTAATAAGATCTAATAAAATTTACTTTCATTTTGATGCTTGTAGTTGTGTGGTTCATCTGTTTTCTTTACTACTATTCCACTGTATGATGATTTATTATGAAATGCCACTGATTGGGTTTATAGGGCCTTGTGCAGTTGTTTGGACTTTTGGTGTTAACTTGTACATGAGAATTTGTGTTTTAAAAAGATGTTTTATATTCACCCAGAGCTTCAATCTCTAATTGTTGAATTCCAGGTACTGTGACAAAGCAGATAGAAATATCTCATTCAAGTAGGAAATTTTTTAATACAAATGTTTTCCTTATACTACTTAATCAGACTCTACTGACCCACAAAACATCATTAGTTTTTTTCAGATCATAATTAATTCTAAAAATTAACATTTTATAATTGCTAAATTAGAACTCTACAGTTGAAAGACTAAATAAGGGAATACCATCTTTTTAAAAAAAATAAGGTCAAAAGGATAAGCAAGAATTGATAGAAAGTATGGTATATAGAAATAGATTCTGTGAAATACCCTGACCACCCTCTCTGAGTTTTACTGCTGCGATCCCCAAACATGGGGGTTCAGCCCAGACCACACCTATACAAAATAATATATTGAACTTTAGCCCACAACTCTAATGATGAGGCATTTGGCTACTTGCTTGGGCTTTTATGTTGGACTTATGTTGTGAACAGTCTTGCAAAAAGACTAATTTGCAAGCATGGCATCGAGGGAAATGGCCTTTCTCTAGTGGTTTTCCTGATGCAGAAGAAATTCCTACAAGAAACCTCAGCTTTCAGTGTAATTTCCAGTGGCTAACCACAGAACATATCAATGGCTTTAACTGTCTGGTCACCAAAATTTAACTGAAACTCTGGAGAGCAGAAGTCCCAGCAGGGGCTTGTTCAAGAATGGTTTACAAACATTTAAGACCTGCTAAACATTCTTGATCCAGGAAAACTTCTCTGAAGTAGCATACAAATTGAAGACCTGGATGTCTTTCATTTCCCATAAGGTCAAATCTGGTAAGCTCTCAGGAACAATGGTGGTTTCCCAAGAGGTTAAAAGCAAAATGTTTTTCCTTTTTCTTTTCTAGGGAATAGTTTTCTCTAATTTTTAATTCTTTTATACTTTGTGTATTAGGGCCCAAATTCAGTAATGTCCATATAATTTTTTAATGAGACTGATGAGATAAATAATAAAGCATTCAAGCATTGATCACTTTGTGTGTATGTGCTTGCAGAATTCAATGATCTCTAATCAGGCAGCAGACAGATTAACTGCAATCTTGCTTGGTGTGTGTGACTGTGTGTGTGAGTGTGTATGTGTGTATGGAGACTAGGCAGCAAGAAAAGCTTGTGCTTCAAAGCCCTACTCCTTTAAGAAGGATAATCTTCGAGAAAGGCAGAGAAAGGGCAGAATCAAACAGAGCCCGGAAGTCTTGCCCAGGTCTGGACCCGGACTGCAGCCAGTGTGAGACAGCATTCAGGGCCTCGATTTCATATCAGATGCGCTCAGCCGTCCTGAGATGGGGCTCTGCTCTCCTTGGCTGCACCAGGGACTTTACAACCCCACAGACTGAGAAACTAATATAGAAGTATGACATAAACCAAAATAATTTGAATACATCTAGGTACACCTAGAGGTAAGTTGAAAAATTATAATCTGCCTATGTTTGTTATTTAATACATTTAAGAGAACTTGACATTTTGTACTTGTGATTTTAATTTGAAAGTTTTGACACTAGTCTTGTGATTTTTAAGAGAGAGGTTGGTATTTACTTAGTTTGTAAATAGCATTTGCATGTTTAAAGGAATCAGATCAGATATGTTAAACCTCTCTGCTCGGGTCTCTCAGCACCATTATTGCTGAGGGGAGTTCAGTTTGCTCACCGTCAGGGTCTGCTCTTAGATGCAGGAGAGCCTTGAGAGGTGCTGAAATTAGCCATACAGTTTAACATGCCTAACTGAATTAAGAAGTTAATTATTTGGGGTGAATTACTCTATTAAGTTCTTAGAATATTAATCAAAGGTCAAGTAAAAATATTATAGGAAACAGATTTATAGAAAATAACCAGATATTTCAGTTGAGCTCAATGTTCAAGAAATACATATAAGTCATGATGTGCCAAAGATTCTTTTTAACATTAAAAAACTCAGTGAACTAACAAAATTAGGCTGTCTTGGGAAACTAATTTCCCCAATTATGAGAAAATAAAAGTGTTTGGAATACTGTATCAGAGTTCAGTGCAGAAAACAGAACTCACTCTAGCTATGAGAGTAAGAAGGGTTTACTACAGGAGTTTGGGCGCTCACACACCTGTGGAAGAGTTGGTAGAGCTGCTGCTGTTATGGCCGTCACATCTGCCACTTCACATCTATCACAGCTGCCAACACTCACAAGACTGGTGACCGGACATGGGTTCGCTGGCATCTTCTGGGGCTTGCTTTCCATCCACAACAGCAACAGGAAAATGGTCTCTTTCTTCCCACCCAACTGCCTCACACTGGCAAAGCTGTCATTTACAATGGGAGGGCAGATCAAGTGCTTGCCAGATAAGGTCAAGTTAAAGGAGTTGCTGGTCACCAAGCCCTTATTATATGAAATGTTAAAGGTGTTACAGAACAGAGCCAAGGGCGGGGGTGTACACAATACTATTACTGAAAGGACCCCCCACTAGGTTCATTATGTCCGTTGCTAGAGGAAAGACATCTCTCAATGCTAGAGATTGGTAAGAAGGAAAGGAAATATTTATTTAAAGCTATATAGACTTAGAGTAGTGACCCAATGTTTTCATTAAAATATTGAAGTCCTTTGGGATATCCACAGATGTACACAGTCCTTCTTTCTCCCTCTGCCCTAATCTGGGTACCATAACTCAGGAAAAGAAGCAGAAGTCTGTGATTCAGGCTCCTGGCACCACCAGCTGTGTTGCTACCAGGATCTCCAGCTAATCCAAAACCATGTGACACCTTCTCATGGCCCACCAGCCAGAGTCCTTTCACCCCTTTTTTCCCCAGGCAAAGTCTCTCTTGCTTCCCAAACCACGTGGCAAAAGGGAGCACCCCAAAACCACGTGGTTCCCTCTCACCAAAGCTGTGGGGGACCCTACTCTGCCAAAATCACTGGTTCTCTCTCAATGGCTGCCAAGTCTGGGTTTTAAATCCCCACTCCAGTCCTCCTCTGCAGCCCCATTTCTGACTCCTCCTACAATCAGTTACACCTGCCAGCATTCCCATATTATTCCAAGTTTACTGGGCTGCCATGGTGAATCTGGGCAGGTGTGGCCCCATGGCATGGAGTCAATCTTCTCCAAGCTCTCATGCAGGCAATGTAACCAGGGGGAGCTGTCCCCCAGTTACATCTTGGGTGGAAGCCACTTCCATCCCCCTGGCTCAAGGCATGGCCACAGCTATTTAACATTCTATGCAACAAGTTAAAGGTTATAGATATGTTAAATGACCATGCTAAATGTTAGCTGCAAAACTGTTGCTGTTCAAAACAGCTCTGCATGTTCCTGCTCCATGTGTCCCTTCCCCCAACTCATACCTGTGGTGGTGTGTGTGTGAGGACATCCTATCTGTCTTTCTAATATTTCCTGGACACCCTGAGTTCCAGACCCCATTCCAAATCCCTATTTGGGGCCCCCCTCTGGGCTGCACCCTGTTACAAAGGGACTTATCTATGGAAAAAAAAGATAAAAAATACGAACAGTAAAATGACAACAAACTCACAACTATCAACAACCAAACCTAAAAAAACAAAAACAAAAACTAGAACAGGAACAGATTCACAGAAATGGAGATTACATGGAGGGTTATCAGTGGGGAGGGGAAGAATAGGGGAAAAGGTACAGGAAATAAGAAGCATAAATGGCAGGTAGAAAATAGGGGGAGGTTAAGAACAGTATAGGAAATGGAGAACCCAAAGAATTTATATATAAGACCCATGGGCATGAACTAAGTGGGGGGAATGAGGGTGGGGGCGTGTAGGGCTGAGGGAAATAAAGGGGAGGGGAATGGGACAACCGTAATGACATAATCAATAAAAATATGTTAAAAAAACAAAGAAAAAAACTGTATCCCAAACTCTACCTGCTATAAGAGTCTGAAAAATGTAGTTTTTTGCCTTCTAGCCCTTATGATAGAACAGGAGGGAATTCAGAAGAGGTGGGACTGTGTGCTGAGTGCCCGAAGACAAGATCATGAAGCACAGATCCCACACACCTATATAAGGCTGTTTATTATGAGTTGGTAATGTTTCTTAAACAACACAATAGGCAGGATGCCTTTTTGTCAAACAGAGCCCCTGTGGATATGTTGTATTAGGCAGCTGTACATGGTTTTCCAGTAGATCTTTTAAAAATGTTTGTAAATTAAGTTAGCTGTCTACCTAATAATTCTTTTCATTATATAGAAATTATTTCCTCTTGACATTCGTGAGCAAGTACATTGTAGAAAACAGGCTTTGCTGGTCTCATAGTCATAGACTGTATTTCAGGTACTACTTCTTTTTCTCCCCCCTAGGCAATATTCCCCAGAGTATGATTCTCAGAGGAAATCTGATACCATTAGGTCACACTTGTACCTTCCAGTTCCCTGTTGAAATTGTATTTATTTTTCTACTGAGTAGAATTATTTTCACAATGTGGCTGAAGACTGCTCTGTAAAGAGCTTTATCAACAGCATAAAGGGACATGAAATCCAAAACTAACTTGCAGAATTCGCTTCTCCTTCTCTGCATTCTTACAAACAATTTAATCTTGTAGTTGGCATTTTGATCTAGGACGGAGGTTTAGAAATTTTTTCTTTTAATTCAATTTTGCTCTACATAGTGGTGTCAAGAAGGAACAATCAGAATTATTTCATTCTGAGTTATAAAAACCAAAATAATAGTAGCTTAAACTCCATAAAGTTTCATTTCCCTCTCATGTGTGCAATGTCTGAAGGTAAGTGGCCCAGATTCAGTGTGACGAGGTCCCTCTCAGGTCACCGTCCTGCCGCACCAGAGAGCTGCCTTCATTTTTGTGGTCCAGGTGGCATCAGCATTCCAGGCAGAATGCACAACGAGGACAAACACGGGGCAAAGCACACATGCCCAGCTGTATCATAAAGAAGATTTTGAGAAGCTACTGGATTATATTTCACATACATCACACTGGTCAGCATTTAATCATATGCCTTCACTGAGTGGCAAGTAAGGCAGAGAAATGTTGTCTTCATTCGGACACATGTCCTGTTAAAATTCTGTTGTGTTGGAAAGATGTGAGAAAGGGTATAATTAGGGTGATGTGTAGTCCACCATGCCCAACCTTCATATAAGCATAAAATATTTACTGGTTCAGAATATTCTTTAAAAATATCTTTTTATTTTTCAGAAAGAAATTCATCTTTACTGTATAGCTGAGCTGACATTATTTACTTGTACTTTGTTGAGAGAGAATTTTAAAAAATCCCAAACCAAGGATGTTTTTTTATTGATTCTTTTAGAAAGGAAGAAGGAGAGAAAGAGAGAGAGAGAGATTGATTGGTGGCCTCCCACACATGGCTGGACTGGAGATTGAACTTGTACCCAAGATGTGTGCCCTGATGAGGAATCAAACCCACAGTCTTTTGGTGTATGGGAGGACGCTCCAACCAACTGAGTAACCCAACCAGGGCATTACCCTTACTTTTAAAATAGAATTACATGTTCACTGATTCCTCCTGGGTTAAGAAGAACACACTATTCCTGCTGCAAACCTACCAGCCAAAAAGAAGTTCTTTTACCTTTTGCCCTTGGGAGGTTCTCCTGATTTGAGTTCTTCAGGAGGGTGGAGTTTGGTGTGAAAATGGGCAGAACAAGGGACTGTGGGGTTGTGGATTACAGGTCAGCAGATGAAAAGTGAGGGAAACCTGGAAGCTTGGGGAGGGGCTGGAGTGGGCAAAGAAATGTTCAGCAGGTTTTTCCTCATCTCTTATTACCATTGTTTCATGGAGTTTGCTTTCTGCTCTAAGGTAATACCTGGGGCAATGCAAAACAAGGGAATACAACTATAGGTGGTGGTTCAAGCTTGAACACACCTGGGTGGCAGACAGATCTATGAGAGAAAGGAAGTAATCACTACCTTGTATGGAGTACCTAGGTGCCAGGCATTTTGAAAACATCTTATTTTATTCCCTCAAAAATGCTATGAAGTAGTAATAATCAGTTCTATTTTATCAAAGAAGTAAACTGACACTCAGAAATTTATTTTTTCATTTTTAAATATATTTTATCATTTAAGCTATTACAGCTGTCCCAAGTTTTTTCTTTTTGTCCTTTTCTGCCCAGTACCCTCATTCTCTCCAGCATTCCCTCCCCTTTAGTTCATGTCCATGGGTCTTGCATATAAGCTCTTTGGCTTCTCCATTTCCTACACTATTCTAAACCTCCCCTTGTCCATTTTGTAGCTACCAATTATGCTTCTTAATCCCTGCACCTTTCCCACATTCCCCCTTCTCCCTTCCAGATGATAACCCTCCAAATGATCTCCATATCTGTGATTCTGTTCCTGTTCTGCTTATTTGCTTAGTTTGTTTTTTTACATTTAGTTGTTGATGTGAATTTGTTGTCATTTTAATGTTTATAGTTTTGATCTTCTTTTTCTTAGATAAGTCCCTTTAACATTTCATATAATAAGGGCTTGGTGATGATGAACTCCTTTAGCTTTACCTTGTCTGGGAAGCACTTTATCTGCTTTTCTATTCTAAATGATAGCTTTGCTGGATAGCTTTGCTAGGTTTACTGCCAGATGGACTAATGTAGGTGCTTGATTTTCATCACTTTGAATACATACTTGCTAGCTTCTTCTTGCCTGCAAAGTTTCTTTTGAGAAATCAGCTGACAGTCTTATGGGAACTCCTTTGTAGGAACTCCCTGCTTTTCTCTTGCTGCTTGTAAAATCCTCTCTTTAACCTTTGGTATTTTAATTATGATGTGTCTTGGTGTGGTCCTCTTTAGTCCAATTTGTTGGGGACTCTCTGTGGTTCCTGGACTTGTATATATGTCTATTTCCTCCACCAAATTAGGAAAGTTTTCTTTCATTATTTTTTCAAATAAGTTTTCAATTTCTTGCTCTTCCTCTTCTCCTCTGGCATTCCTATGATTCTGATGTTGGTTTTGAATGTGCCACAGAGGCTCCTTGTACTATCCTCGTGTTTTTGTATTCTTTTTTTCTTTTTGCTGTTCTGGTTGAATGCTTGTTTCTTCCTCATGTTCCAAATCACTGATCTGAATCTACAGGGAACCAACAGTGGCTTCATCCCTGCACTGCTGGTTCCCTGTAGATTTTTCTTTATTTAACTTAGTGTAACCTGTATTTTTTCCTCCATGTTGTTGCCATACTCAGTGAGTTCTTTGAGCATCCTAGTTACCAGTGTTTTGTACTCTGTATCTGATAGGTTGGTTATCTCTGTTTCGTTTAGTTCTTTTTCTGGGGTTTTGTCCTGTTCTTTCATTTGGGCTATATTTCTTTGTCTCCTCAATTTGGCACCTTCCCTGTGTTTGTTTGTGTATCAGGTAGAGCTGCTTTGACTCCCTGTCTTAGTAGCATGGCCTATTGTTGAAAAGACACCTGCAAATTGTGTGGGGCAGAGCTTCAGGTAATTGTCAGAGTGGGGCAATCTGTTTCACCACTTTGTGGTTCTGTGTGGGGAAAGGGCTCAGAGAGGGGACAAGTTTGTGGCTTCTGGAGGTTTGCCTGGCACTTACCCTGTGTGACTGGCACCCTTCCAGCTGTTGCCCTGGTGCTAATCCCAGAGGGGGTGGGTCCGTGTAAGTTCCATTTCTGTGTGGCCCTTTAAACTGAGTCTCCTGAAAACTGGCAGTTTCTTTCACCGTCCCAACCTCTACTGGTTTTTATAGCCAGAACTTATGGGGATTTATCTTCCTGGTGCTGGAACCTGGGGCTGGGAAGTCTGGCCCGAGGCTGGGATCGCCCGCTCCCAAGGAATCCCTCCTGATTTGTCTGCAGCACACGTGAATGTGGGACCACAAATTCCACCACTGCCACCTCTTCGTGTCACACCGCATCCCCACGCCTGTCTCCCCGTCTCCACAACTCCACCCTCCTTCCCACCTGGATGAATACGGTGTCTTTAAATCCTTGGTTGTCAGACTTCCATATGGCTCCATTTCTGATGGTTCTGGGTGTTACTTGTTTTGAGGTCTATTTTTAATTCTTTCTGTGGTTGTGTGAGGAGGTGAAGTGTGTTTACCTACACCTCCATCTTGAACCAGAGGTCAGAAATTTAAAATAACTCCCCAGAGTCATACAGCTAGTGAGAGGTAAAGTCAGAAGCCAGAAAAACTCCTGGTAAAGATGGTGAAGTCAGTAAATGCTGTGCTCACCTCCTCCCATGACCACATCAAAATTAGAACTAAATTATAGAATCCACTGAAAACCACCTAAAGAGTGGTTGAACAGAAGCCCTATTACTAAGAATATAAAGAAGAAGCCACACTGAGACTGGTAGGAGAGTCAGATGAGAAACGGGCTGGTCCCAAACCCACATGTGATAAATAAGAACTGGAAGGTCCCCTCTGAGGGGCAAGGGGTCCCAGCCCAACACTGGGCTCCCCAGCCCAGGGCACTAGGGCCAGGAAGAGGATCCCACACAACATCGGGCTGTGAAAAACAGCAGGGATTGTGTTTAAGTGAGACGGAGGGCTGCTGGGATCCTAGGTGTTCCTCTGGGGGGCCCACTGATAGACTCACTTGCTTACAAACTCTGTCACCTTAAGTTCCAGGGCAGGAGAGACAGTTTCAAAAGTGTCAGAGGCATATGGGGAGGAACTGAATTGACCAGCCTCAGGGTGGGGCCCCGGGGGCATGGGTTAGGGCAGTTCTCTCTATGGATGGCGGCACTGCCAGGCCTCATGGCTCCTTTTTTGAGTTCCTCCCCAACCCAGCCATCAGGCACAGGTGGCCACCAAATCTGCACGCTCTCTCCATTAACCCAGTTAATATTGTCTGCATTTCTTGCCCTGGGGATTCCGAGATGACCCCCCCAGCCCGGGCCTGGGCCACTCAAGCAGTCTGCCTTGGCTCCAGCTGTAGACTTTCCGAAAATCTCTCAAAGATCTACAAACCCCATCAGCTGGCCTCAGCATTCACCCTATGTATCTCATGCAGAGTGGCCGCAAGCTCAGCATGAATGGCAACAGATCTCAACCTGCACTATAACTGCCATCAGGCCACCCCAAACTTGTTGTCCTAAGTTACGGCCAGTGTTAGCTTGGAATATAGCTTCAATTAAGCAGCTACACAACGGTTTCCTAACCAAAAGATGTAGTGTGGTTGAATGGATTAAAAAAAAAAGACCTGTACAGATGTTGCCTGCAAGAGACCCATTTCACATCAAAAAACACACACAGACTGAAAGTAAAGGGATGGAAGAAAGTATTTCATACAAATGGAAATAAAAATATGCTGGGGTGCCATATTTACATCAGGCAAAATGGAATTTAAAACAAGGGCTGTAACAAGAGACAAAGAAGGACATTTCATAATGATAAAGGGATCAGTCCAACAAGAGGATACAACTTGCGCCAGCTTCTAACTAGAAAAAGCAAATATTGATGGATATAAAGGGAGAAAATAAATAAAATGTATAAATGTTTAGCCAGACTCATCAAGAAAAAAGAGAGAAGACTCAAGTAAATAAAACCAGATATGAAAGAGAAGTGACAAGTGACACCACAGATATACAAAGGACTATCAGGAAATACTATGAACAATTGATCTCTCTAGTGTGGCTCAGTGGATTGAGCACTGGTCTGAGAACCAAAGGGTTGACAGTTCAATTCTCAGTCAGGGCACATGCCTGGGTTTCAAGCTAGGTCCCTGCTTGAGAAGCAACCACACATTGATGTCTTTTCCTCTCTTTCTCTTTCCCTTCCCCTCTCTCTCTAAAAACAAGAAAAAAGAAAAAAATAGAATCTTTAAAACAAAAAGGAAATACCATGAACAATTATATGCCAACAAATTGGATAACACGGAAGAAATGGGTAAATTTGTAAAAACATAAAATCTTCCAAAGCTGAATCAGGGAAAAAACAGAAAACTGGAACATACTGATAACTACTAATGAAATTGAATAACTAATTAAAAAACTCCTAACAAATGTAAGCCTGATACCAGATGGCTTCAGAGTTAAATTTTATCAAACATTCCAAGAAATTAATACTTATCTTTTTCAAACTATTCTACAAAACTGAAGAAGAGGGAAGCTCCTAAACTCATTTACAAAGCCAGCATTACCTTGATACCCAAACCAGACAAAGACACTACAAAAAAAGAAAATTACAGGGCATGTTCCTGATGAACACAGCTACAAAAATGCTCAACCAAATATTAGCAAGCCAAATTCAGCAATACATAAAAAAGACCATACACTATGATCAACTGGAGTTTATTCCCACGATGCAAATCTTGTTTAATACCTATAAATCAATTAACATGATATGCCACACAAATACACTGAAGATAAAAATCATAGTATCATATTGGTAGATGCAGAAAAAGCATTTGAGAAAATTCAGCACCCATTCATGATACAAACTTTCAGAAAAGTGGGAAGAGAGGGACTCTATCTCAACATAATAAAGACCATATACAGTAAAACCACAGCTAACATCATACACAATGATTAAAAAAGCTGAAAGCTCTTTTTTTAAAGATCAGCAACAGATAAGGATGTCCACTTTCACCACTTTTGTTAAAGATAGAAGGCCTAGCTTCAGCAATCAGACAAAAAATAATAGAAGGCATCTAAGTTGAAAAGAAAGAAGTAAAACTGTCTTTATTTGCAGATAACATGGTACTGTATATAGAGAAAAAAAAATCCAAAGAATCCACAAAGAAAGTATTAGAATAAATGAATTCATTAAGGTAGGAGGATACATTCAGAAATTGGCTGCATTTTATAAACCAATAAGGAGCTATCAGAAAGAGAAATTAAGAAAACAAACCTACTTACAACTGTATCAAAAGGAATAAAACATCTAGGAATAAATTTAAACAAGGAGGTAAAAGATCTGCAGTGTGAAATCTATTAAAGCATTGAAGAAAAAAATGGAAAACTATACAAATAAAGGATATGCCATGCTCAAGGCATTAACATTGTTAAAATGTCCATATTACCCCCCCAAATCTACAGATTCAATGAATCCCTATCAAATATCAATGGTGTTTTTCACTGAATCATAACAAAAAAATCTAGAAACGTATATGGAACCACAAAAGACCCTGAATAGCCAAAACAATCTTGAGAAATAAGAACAAAGTTGGAGGTATCATGCTACCTGATATCAAACTACACTACAAACCTAAAGCAGTCAAAATAGCATGGTACTGGCATAAAAACAGACATATAAATCAACGGAACAGAATAGTGAGCCCAGAAAACCCCCTACACCTATATGGTCAATTAATGTATGACAAAGGAGGCAATGGGATAAAGATGGTTTCTTAAATAAAGGGGAGAACTGGACAGACACATGCAAATGAATGAAACTGAATCACTCACTTTCTTACACCATGTGGGAGAGTAAATTTAAAGTACATTAGACTTCAATGTAAGGCCTGAAACCATAAATGTCCTGGAAGAAAACACAGGCAGTAAACTCTCTGGCATCACCATTAGCACAATGTTTTGGGGTCTGTCTCCTCAGGCAAGGGAAACTAAAATAACAACAGATAAAAGATGGCACCACGTCAAAGTAAAGAGTTTTTGCACAACACAGGAAACCATCAACAAAACGAAAAGACAGCCTACCAAATGGGAGATATTCATCAGTGGTACATCTGATAAGGAACAGATACATTTTGTAAATATAAGGAACTCATAATACAACTTAACACACACAAATCCAAACCCCCCAAACAATCCAATTAAGAAATAGGTAGAGGATTATTTCTCCAAAATGGACATGCAGATGGCCAACAGACATATGAAAAGATGCTTAACATCACTAATCATCAGGGAAATGCAAATCAAAACCACAGTGAGACATCACCTCACACCTGTCAGAATGGTTATCATCAATAAATAGCAAGTGCTGGCAAAAATGTGGACAAAAGGAGGCCTCATGCACTGTTGGTGAGATTGTAAATTGGTGTCGTCACTACAAAAAAGAGCATGGAAGTTCCTGGAAAAATTAAAAATAGAACTACAGTATAACCCAGCAATCCTCCATCTGGGTATTTACCTGAAGAAACCTAAAACACTAATTGGAAAGGACATACACCTGGTGTCCATTGCAACATTATGTACAGTAGCCAAGCAACCTGTGTTTACCAATAGACAAATGGATGAAGATGTACATATAGACAATGGAATATCAGTAGTAAAAAAGAATGAAATTTTGCCATTTGCAAGAACATGGATGGACCTAGAAAGTATTATCTAAATAAAGTCAGAGAGAGACAAATATGATTTCACTTATATATGAAATCTACAAAATACAAATGAACAAACAAAACAGAAACGAAACTGATAGGTACAGAGAACAAACAGGTGGTTGCCAGATGGGAGGGAGTGGGAAGACGGGTGAAAAATGTGAAAGGATTAAGCTCCGCTGTTGTAGCTCAGTGGATTGAGCTCGGGCCTGCGAAGCAGACAATCGCGGTTCGATTCTCAGTCAGGGCACATACCTGGGTTGCAGGCCGGTTCCCTGCAGGCCAATTCCCAGCAGGGGACGCACAAGAGGCAACCATACATTGATGTTTCTCTCCCTCTCTCCTTCCCTTCCCCTCTAAAGATAAATAAATAAAATCTTTAAAAAAAAAAAAGTGAAAGGATTAAGAGGTACAAATTCGTAGTTGCAGAATGGTCCCGGGTTGTAAAGTACAGCCTAGGGAACACAGTCATTCATAGGGAACACAGTCATTCATATTGTAACAACCGTGTATGGTGTCAGGTAGGTGCTGGATGTACTGAGGTGATCACTTCTTAAGTTGTATATGTAATCACTGTTGTACACCTGAAACTAACAGGATAGTGTGCATCAACTGAAAAATATTTTAAATTGTTTTTTTTAAAGAAAAAGGGCACCCTTCTTCCTAACCCTTAAAACTGTGAGGACTAACGATTCCTAAAAATAAAAAAAAGTCAGAATTGAAACTCAGGTTCTCTCTACTCAGCTACATTAATGTTTCCTCGAGGAGAGTGAAGGTTTTCCCAACCATCTAGCCTTAGGTCAACTCTCTTCCAAGACATTTTGGTCAATGAGGGTGTAACTCAAGATTCCATAATTAGTAGTCAAAGGTGAAAAGTGGCAGATATCATGGACAGAGTGGAAGAGGCATAGGAGCTTCTGAAACGATTTTATCCCACCTTTATTGTTCAGCTGAATGGCAGCTTTACCATCTTCTATTAGTATTCTCCTGGAAATCACCAGCACTGCTACAAGGGCACGTCCTTGCCCTCCCATCGCTCTTTGCCTGAGTGCAACAATGGCCATGGTGGAACAGCGGCTCCTTTAGCCTCCCCCCTCTCAGAGAACACTTATCTTCCAGGCCACAGGAAATCAGTTTGCCAAAAATGTTGAATTCTCCCTTCTCCCAGTGTCCCTACACAGTGCAGGCAAGGTTGGATGGCTATGCCGCAGCCCCTTTTCCTTACTCAGTAAAACCCTGACTTTGTTTGTATGTTCATCCTCGATGAGGCTCAGGGAGGCAGGCCCAACCCTGAGTGAAATGTGACTGGTTTCGACACACGGGTTTCACTTTCATGCCAGGAATGGCCTAAGGGGTGGACAAGTGATGTCACTCCAAGCAATCTAAAGTGAGAGATGTCTGATGGAGGCTTCTGGGAAAGAGTTCTATACTTATTAAAAAACAGATGCAGGACAAAACGTTACTCTCTGGCCTGTGGAAATGGCTCCATAAAGATGGGGCATTCGGAGCTGCTGCTACCATTTTGTCAACGTGAAATAAATCAACCAGGACACAAAAGGTAGCAAGTCGAGAATGGCAGAGCAGAAACTTGGGAGGAAGCTGGGTTCTAGACGACTTTACTGAGCCGATGCAATACCCAAGCCTATGTCTAGACCTGGTCTTCCTGTTACAAGAAAAACTTCGTGTCTTTGTTACAACAAAAGCATTATTGCTTAAGCCATTTTGAACTTTTTTTTGATATTCAAATGCAAATAAAGCATCCTATGTGATAAGCTTCAGCAGGAGAAATAGAACATGAGATGATATGCTATGTCCATACAAATTCTTATAAAAAGCTACTTCTGTAACAGCACAAAACAGATTACTCTCTTTTTAAAATTAGGAACTGAAAAAAATATCCAATTAGAGCAAAGGGTAAAAGAAACACATTCCTGGGAAAAATTTTTGATCAATTTTCTAAATGTTAGAATTTTCATGCACTATTATCAATTCTGACAACTCCTGGCTAAAAATGATTATCTTCTTAATGATTCTGTGCTTCTCACCCCATTTATTGTTTCAGGGGAATGACATACTCCAGAAGATCCTTAACCTTCACTGTGAAGTTGATGACTTCATTTCCGAGGTGAAGCAAAGTTTTCTGTAAACAGTGACTGCCCGTCACGATGAAGCCAGTTTCACTAAGATCCGAGAGCAATTACTCATAACGGCGCCTCTCACTGGCTTTCAGCTTCAGCACAAAGTTTTCCACACAGGTATGTTGAAAGATAGAATTAAAAATGGAACCCCTCCCCCTCCTTTTTCTAAAACAAACACCCAAGGGATTAGTGGTTTCTGGGAAGAAGATCCTGTTATAGCTGTGAGAAAATCAGCAACAGTTTGGACTTGCTTCTCATCCCTTGCCAGACGCGTTGTGTTAGCAGCACACAGGTGGAAACCAGGCTTCTTAGAGATTTAAGTGCATCTTGATGTGAGGTTTATGAGGTCTGCTCAGCCGGACGTGAGGATGTCTGCTGCTGCCTCAACCTGCTTCTCGGGGCTAATGACTACCTTTCAGTCATCATCCTGTCTGCAGATTAGCAGCACTGCCGGTGGGAACAAAGCAAAACATTCAGGAACTCGTCCTCAATCCACTGAAATCACTGATGTTCTGATTTTCCTAAAGACTCTTCATGACTAACTCTGGCTGTAGCAAGATGAACTGGAGTAGACTGTGAACCAGGTAAACAGTTTGTCCTCTTGTTTATGGCTCTAAAAGGTGTGAGACATGCATCCTTCCGTTCTGTCCTTTCCTGGACACTTCACAGTGGGCACTGCCTATTAGGGACCCTGAGGAATCTAACAATCAAGGTCTTTTCAATCTTTGTGTAACTTGGCCCTTCTCAAATTTGAGTATGGGGTATTTCTTTTCTTAAAAATATTTTATTTATTTATTTTTAGAGAGAGAAGGAGGGTGAAGGGAGGGAGAGAAACATCAGTGTGTGGTTGCCTCTCATGTGGTCCCCATTGGGGACCTGGCCCACAACCCAGGCATGTGCCCTGACTGGGAATCAAACTGGCAACCTTTTGGTTCATAGCCCATGCTCAATCCACTCAGCTACACAAGCCAAGCTTGGGTATTTCTTTTCACATAAGGACTTGTGTTCTGAGGCAGACATTCAACACCACTTCTCTGGGTTGTATTTGTTTTCCTCATTTCTGCCTGGCCTTCCAAGGCATGGGTCAAGCGTGTGTATAAAATGGGTAGGTAAGGGGGAAGTTGGGGCTTTTAACCGACCCAAATGAAAGAAATTCAAAAAAGATGGACCAAAAAATAAAAGCAAAGATACCCTTCCCCCCAACCAGGGAACTCCACAAAATTTAGTTCACATTTATTGAGGACATATTGTCAGGTACTGTTTTAAGTGCTTTATAATTAGGAAAACAGTTCATCCTCCAAACAACCCAAAGAGGTAACAGCTACCTTGATTCACATATAACAGATAAAGACGGCTGAGGCTCAGAGAGGGTGGGAAACGTACCCCAGCTAGTAAGTGGAGAAGTCACAATTTGAGCTGGGGTGGCTGCTTCTAGAATCGGTCCTCTTCAACCTTTCCAGACTGCCCTCTGAACTCTCCAAAGGGAGACAAGCCAAAGGGATCCCGCATTTCCCCAGCATGGAGACACATGTCTGTCATTCCTGGTTCCCACAGAACCTTGTCAACCCCCACCCCTCTTCATATAGCCCCTCTGCACCTTCTAGCTGTGGGACTTTGGAATGTGACTTAACCTCCATCTATTCAGGTTATGTCACGTATAAAATATAAAAAATATATATACATACTTCATGAGGATGCTGTCAGTCATGCCCGTTATATTCACCATTGTTGAGCTAGTCTCACAAGTCTCTGCCTGTTGCCCCTGGTCTGCCCTCTGCCAGCCTTTAAGGACAGGTAACACAGCACCATTCTTCAGGCTAAACATCACCCGAATTCTTCAATGGTGTCTCCCAAACTAGGGCTTTCAGAATGCTCTCCCTTCTGCTCCTGTTTTCAACAGCTCTTAGGCCAATGAGGAGCATTGTGAGAGCTTTGAATATATCATAAAAAGAGAAAGCATTTCTTCTTAAGGTCCTTAAAAAGATGAATTTCATAAGAGATGAAATGGTCAGTATCAGTATAAACTAAAATGTTAAACCTAAAACAAAATCTTATTTTGAAAAGTTTGTTTCCTTTTTTATCTGTTTTCCTTCCCAGAGTGAACATGTTAATGCAACGGTTACTGACTCTTAAGATGGACCAGTTCCAGGGTCATTTTGGGCATTAGTTGAATGAATGACTGCATATTTTTCTTCTCTGTCACTTTAATAAGAACTGAGTCCTCTGATGCAAGAAGATACTCTAAGGCGGATTTAACCAGATGACCTCTAAATTCCTTCTTAATCCTCAGATTCTGTGACTCAAGGCTTCTGCAATTTTGCTCAAAGTAAACATATACTGACGCCCTCCTCATTCCAATGCAGTAAGTTCATTGCATATGTTATTCAAAGGGAATTTCATTTATAACTGTAGTGCACATACATTATAAACATGTATTTCCCATTTCCCTTTTCTTCTCGGGGATTGTATCTGCAGAGCATGATTGCACTGGTTTTAAAGTAGTTTATCTACTCGTACTGTCAGTTTTTCAATTTGACATGTTAATTCCCTCTCTATTTTGTCAGCGCATCCTTGAGTTGTTTCCATGAGGTATAAACAAATGTTTTCAGGTACAGAAATCCAGGTCAACAGTATCCCGTATTCCCGAAGAACGGTGAGAATTCCTGGTGAGGCAGCAGCCCTTTGGAACTCAGCACAGATCTATGCAAAGGCCCAGCCCCGAGGTTAGTTCCTTGGATGACATGGGCATGGCCCGGGACACACAGGACACAGGAGAGCTTTGTGTGTAGACCCGTGACCAAAACTGATCAACGGTCACACAAGGACCTCCCTCAGAAATGTTCACAGACAGGAAAGGAATGAGGTTTTCGTAAACAGGGTGACAAAACAAAACATGGGGATCAAATAGCCTATCTTTTGTGGTCACAGACTCAGTCCATTTACTAAAGTCTAACAGTGGTGAACTCATTTGCATGTCCTTCCACTACCACATGTTTTAGTCACTAGCTGTTTCCATCTTTCTTATAGGAAGTGTTTTTAGGTAAAGAATTTAGGACTTTAATTAGGGGAGAAATATAAGCAGGAAGTATCACACTCTTAACAATTCAAGTTACAGTTTCTAAGGTCAAATCTTCAAATGTCACGTCAATCAAACCATATACACAAATTAGATACAGACACCAATGCAGGCGTTATTTTATCTCATTTTGTATTAAACTTTATTGATGCCTCCACTAGTACCTTGAAAAATACAGAAACTTCTTAACATATATCAGTCATCTGGAGGGATAAAGATACTCCAAATGCTTATTGTCAAAATTCTGGAAAAGGAGAATTTCTTTCCTTAGTATTTTAAAAACTGGTATCTAAATAAGTTAAGTTTAAACTAGGTTAGCAACTTTAGTCTTCTTCACTGAGCAGTTAAAATTGAAAAAAATTTCAAGTTCTAAATGTATAATAATAAAGACATTCAAATTGAAAATGGAAGTCTATTTTCTACTACACTTTTCTGCCAAAATGAAGATTTTTTTTCCTTCTTATTGTATTTTCTTATAAAAAACACTGTCAATTCTTTTTTTTTTTTTAAAAAAAGCAAAGTATAACAGAACTGCAGTGGAGAGGCCAACATCAGGACTTCTCCCATCTCTTCTGGGTGGTCTAGACATGTTCCTTCTCAAAACCACTTCTTCATGTTTCTTCTGTAGAGTTTCCCGGGCTTAAAATAATAGCTGGAGCGAGGTCGCATGAGACTTCGTGGCTCTGTGCTATTTTTTAAATGTGAGGCAAAGCTGGACCAGTTGATAACGTAACTCACTAAACCGAGCTGTGCTTTTGGAGCCAGTATGGGTCCAGCCGTTTGAGAGGCCCTGGTTCGTCCGCAGCTAAATATAGAGTCCATTCTTTCAGCAGCCCACTGCGTGACTGAAGAGGCCCAGGAAATAGACGACACCAAATGCCACTGTCCACAAGAGATTTGCATTTACTGCTGTTAGTATAGGTAAAGTATTTCCTTGGGCAAAAACCTCATTTATTCCACGTTTAGGGGAAACATTACATCTCAGAGCCATTGTTGCCTTTCTCTGTGGAAAGGCTTTCAATCTGCTACTATCACTGCCTTTCAATTCCTTTTCTTACAGTCAGGCATGTTCTGTGATCTAAACTTAAGTTCATTTAAAATTAGAGAAAAATTTAAGAGGCTAAAAACAAGCACAGAGTAAAACAAACAAACAAACAAACAAACAAACAAACAAACAGTTTTGCCATTAAATCTGCTCCTGGGTAACTCAGGGAATATTTCTCATTTCTATTCTGTTTCAACACCGCAGAACCACACGCTCACAGCTCCACAGCGATGTGATGTGTGTGCGAGGGACAAAACCCGGGAACCAGAAAATACAAATGTAAATGAAACTTTAGAAAACTGTAATGTTGTAATAGCTTCTTTCCTTATTTAGTCCGTTAACGTCCGTTCCACAGAAGCCCCATTTCGGTTCCCGGCGGCCGTGCACTGCGCGCCCAGATCACGAAGACCACTACTGGGGGGCAGCAGACAGCCTGTTGCCAATACCTTTTTGTGGTGAACTTGTGAAAATCTTCTGGAAGTCCAATAAAATCATATCCTGATGATTTGTTGTCTGGATTCGGGGGACCATGGAAACAGAAAAGGATAAAAACAGGGCAGACTCTTCTTGAAGTTTCTTGAACTGGGAAGTAGAAAAATAGGTGTTTTCCTTTGCGGTTTTTTTGTGGCTGAGAATGGTGAGGTTGGTATTTCTGAGAGCCCTGTTTCACTTGCCTCAGTCTTTAACGGAGTGGTAGGCTTTGGCAGTCCGGCTGTTGACGAAATCTGTCTTCTTAAACTGAGCCTTTGGAATAAGCAAACAAAAATGTGAAGGGTAACAACATTTTCACACACACAAACGCAGTTCTTAGTGATTTCTCACCAGGGTGAGTGAAGCAGACCATTAGGGTCTGATTCTGCTGACTATGACACGGGCTTTTATATTTCTAAAATATTTTTAACTTAATTTTTACTGTATTTTTTCTTTCTATCACCATTTAGTCCCCTTCTACCCCCCACCTCCCAACCCTGTGCCTTTTTAGCCCCTCTTACCTTCTTGTAGGCATTATGGAGCTCCGTGTGCATCCACAGAGAATATAAGAGAACAGAAGCCGCTTTACTTGCTTTGTTGGAGCCATAGCTAAAAGAAGAAAAGCACGTCCCGAGATCAGTGAGAATGCGTGAGGCTTCTGGAGGTGCTCTCTTGTCGTTCTGTGAACTTTCTTGAATTGCAGTTGCGCAGTAGCCACTGGCTAAGGCGGGCTACTCACAATGACAGGAGAGTTACATGGTAAGACTCAGAAGCTGGGGACCACTTTTTTAAAAAAAATATTTTATTTATTTATTTTTCGAGAGAGGGGAAGGGAAGGAGAAAGAGTAGGAGACAAATGTCAATGTATGGTTGCCTCTCATGCGTCCCCTGCTGGGAACTAGCCTGCAACCCAGGCATGTGCCCTGATGACTGGGAATCGAACCATGATCCCTTAGTTTGCAGGCCTGTGCTCAATCCACTGAGCTACACCAGCCAGGGCTATACAGTAAATTTTTGATATCTATGAGGAATATATCCTTAGACATGTTACAAATCCTTGAATTTATTTGCAGAATACAACTTATATTTGTATTGTCGTGTATAGCATATAAATATATTTGTATATTTATAATGTATGGGTATATATATACAGGAAAGAATGACTGAAAAATATACATCCCTCTCTGAGACTGAGTGACTCTATAAAGGTAAGAGTAAAGTAAGTTTTTCAAGTTAATAAAATAAGTTTTTGTTGGAGCATCTGTTAAATTATTATAGCTTCAAAATGTCTTTGCTTTTGTATAGAGCAAATGTAAAATGTGCTCCTGTTTTAAATCCAAGTTATCATTAAATTTGACATTGTACTTAGTTTTTGATGTTGTACTTTAAAATTTGTCCTAAATTTTCTGTTTCTGGCTAAGGAGAAAATGCTTTCTTTGATCTCTTTCTCTTCTGTCACCTGAACTAGTGCGTAGCTGAAAACTGTTCTTTTAACAAAGAAACCTATCTTTTGTTTTTCCTCACAGGAGTTTGTAAACATGCAACCAAGAGCAGAGAATGCAAAGCTGTATAAAGAAGTGCATGCTGGCTGGGTTCAGTCATCAGCTGTAAGCCCTTCTTTTCCACACCAGCCTGGCAGACAGAGCGAGACCAATCAGTGGCCAACAGGTTTGTTTTAGTTACTTCCTGGACTTCTCAGAGTAGCTTGCTCATAACCAAGAGACTGTTTAATCTATAAAAGCTATGGTTCTCTAATATTTAAAACTGGAAAATGTTTTTAAATAGCAAGTGAAGGGAAACAGACTATGTCACCCCCAAAATATGCCTCTATGGTATAAAGATTCTATTTACCTATCTATTTATTTATTTGTAGATTTTAGAGGGAGAGGATGGGGGAAAGAGTGGGAGAGAAACAGGATGTAAGAGAGAAACAAATTCGTTGCCTCTAGTATATGCCCTGACTGAGAATCAAAGCAATGACCCTTTGGCTTTGTGGGATGACGCCCAACCAACCAAGTCACACTGCTCAGACGTGGCACAGGGATCATTTTAGGTTGATGATTTTAGAGAAAGAGCAGACAATGAAAAAGCTCTGAAAACTGAGCAGAAGTTATACTTTTATAAGAGACGTTTACACTTACAAGAGAAATCTCCATGTGTAGGGAGTGTACCAGTAAGTGAAGGATGACTAAATCTTTAGACTTTTATCAATGGAGAAGGCAAGGACTTAAATCTGCATAACCCTTGTTTGCTGTGGTTTTCCAGGTAACCGCCTTAACTGGCCCCACCCGCCCGGCCCCCTCCACCCCACACCCCCTGCCTGACATCTTCTTTAGTGCCTGGCCATTTCTCAGAGTTATCGGGTCTCTCCTGTGTATATGGGAGGTCTCAATTCAGAATTACATAAATAAGAAAAAAGATAACCTTTGTGTCCCTTTTGGATCCTATCACTCTAAATTAAGTAATAGTAATAATTTGGTCACACAAGGTTTTTCATTCTCTTCCTCCCTTTTTCAATGGGGAAAATTCAGAGACAGAAACAGGGATGTGGAATGATGTATATGCATTAGACCCTCTATTCCAAAAAGGGAACCAAGGGTGGAGAGAGATGTGATAGAGAAAACTGAGAACGCAGTAATTCACTGTGCTGCTTCTCACTTCTTGTGTTACCACTCTTATCAGCCCCCTGGTCCGATGCTGGCTCCACAGATTTCAGAGAGGAAAACGGTATTCACTGTCCCTGGGACTCCCACTCTGCCTACTCTGCCATTCTTAAAGCACAACGGTAGTTGTGGGAAACAAATTAATCCATTAGGTCAACGAAATGCTGCAAATATGGAGTTTGACTCTCTCCGAATACTGCCCCGGTCCTCAGTCCTCAGTGACTGAAGAAGGCTCACAACTTGATGTACATGTGGGAGCTGTGGTGGGAAAGGACAGACGGCCAGCGGCCAGAGGCTCAAGGCCTTACCTATCGTCTGCGCTGATGGCCATGATTTTGTGCAGGCCCCCGGTGTTCAGAAGGTCCCGGGCATTCTGGTAACTGGTCTGGATTATGTTGTTCAGTGTATAACAGGCAGAGGCTGTAGTTTCAATGAGAACGTCAGCAGTCGGAACTGTGTCGGGAATTATGGAAACCAAATCAGGTAGAGTTTCTTTGGCTATGAAATGAAAGAAAGAGAACACCTGATTTAAAAGATTGTTCTGTAAATGCAAGATCCCAAAATGTTTTGGGTAAAGAACATTTTAAAAAGGAAACGCAAGTGGTTAACAAGCATTATGGGAAGATGTTAGCCTCTCTAATACTCAAGTTTTAACAGGATTTTTAAAAAGATATTCTGTGCTCAATACACTGGAAATATTTCCAGAAAGCAATGTGATAGAAATGTCAAGAATTTGAAAATTTTTCACATTCTTTGATTCAGAAATTCTACTTCTGGGAATTCATCCTAAAGACATTACTTTAAAAATGAAACAAAACTTTATGCAGAGATCTTCATTATAGAATTACATATAAATAAAAAATTTATAAGCCAAAATATCCCAATAACAGAATATAATGGACTAAAATACATCTGTACAGAATTTCAGGCATCACAAAAAATACACATGAAACATGTAAATAACCAGAGTATTAATATCAATATTCTACAGGAAAAATCCATATACTTATTTATATAAAAATATAAACAATTCTCCTCACTACTGTCCTTCAACGAGAGGAGGCTTATCAGTGACGTCACCTCACAGGAACTAGGGGGCTACAGGGTGACCTCCCCGACACTCTCCGAGGACCGGATCTGCGGCCAGGCAGCATCTCTGCCCCGAGGGCACAAGCACAATGTGTAGAGTGCGGTTATTCTCGTTGGCAAGGTTTTAAATTTAACGATGGAGTAAACATTTTATTTGAAAAAAAAAAAAAAAGTCAAAGGATAATACCCCTGAGTGAAGTGGAGCCCAAAGTGCACAGAAGACGATGGGGAGACACTTTTGTAATGTTGGGAGTGCCGACCGCACGGCTCCATTCAGATCCACTGAGAAGTGTCCGGGCTGCCTTTGTACTTAGAGTGGGCGTGAAACCACCTGTGCAGTGTGGTGCCGCTGGGGGTCTTTGGAAATGACACGATTAAAACAGGACCAGACTTCAATGTCTCTGATGCTGTGTGTATGTGCAGTTTCAGAATAACCCAGTCCGTTAAAAAAAACAAACAAAAAACTACTCGTAATGTTAGTGAAGTGACTAATTTATGGAGCATTAGGAAGCATAATTCATTTTAACATTATCTTCCTATTCTCGTTTTATAGTTTTTGACTTGATTCAGTTATCAGATATTTCTAGGCAAATAGATGAAAACTTGTTATGTGATAGTGTAATACAGTTATCATTTTTGTCAGTAATACAGACTCTCAAAAAAAGGAGCAAAAATGTTGCCTTGTATTTATATAAATAAACCATCTATGCCAAATCCACATATCCAGTGACTTTTTTGGTCTTTTTTTGTGATTATCTACCCATCCATACATTCCTAGCCCAACAATGGCCAAGTTTTTGACCACTGTGTGAGTGTCATTGTAATGTTTCCAAAGAGTGCTGCTTACACAGACCAGAGAGAGAACGTTCTGGAAGACAGCTACATGGATGGATTAAAAAGACTTCTCTGGATGGTACTGCTGAGGGCTGAAAAATACCAAATATATTATTTATCTTGTTAATTATTATTATGGTGTAAAATTTCCCTTCTGCAGTAATTAAAACAAAAAAAAATTGTGGATATGAAGAAAGCTCCTATTGGAGACCCAGTGAGAAAGCTTATCCTTAATGCCTGGGTGCACAAAAATCAGGTCTAGTTATCCCATTTTGTTCTTTGTTCACATTTTCGGTCCTTCATTGTAAAAAGAATGTGTTAAGGGTAATGTTTTATTGCATTTGCATTTTCAATATAGTCACATTCCATCTAGACTTATTGACTCACCGATTTCATTGCGCAGGGAAAGATTCCGAGACAAATTCCTCAGCAGGGAGACCGCAGTCTTTTTCACATTAGCATCACCAATATGCAGCATCTTCCGGGTGTGCTGAAGGCCATTCTCCTTCTGGACCACTGCCTGTGCTACAGACATCGGCATCTGTTTTGTAAACACATTCCATAAGTACTACCGCATTGACTTCATGGTTAGAGGAAGTTTCGGTAGATTACTAGAGATGGAGGAAGATACTTTAAAAACTAGAGCTGTGACAAAACCAGTCTAAAGATATTGTTTTTAAACCATTATTAGGGCTTTCAGTGGAACCACTGGATAAAAAGTTTATGCAGTATTTTTAAATACAATATTAGACTTGGTTAGCTCCTATGTCTTTTGTATCTTTTATTTAAAAAATGGGCTTGTCTTTCCTTTCTTCTCTATTGATTGGTCTGCCCTTTTTTCACATTTCCAGTTCATCATCATGGCAAGAACATGATAAAAACAATGTTTTAGCATCAAAGTTACACTATATTTATTGGTTGTTGGCTTACTCATCTTTGTTTTTTTCTTGTTCAAGTTTTGGCATTTTACATATCTTAATAAACTTATTCATTTCTAAAAAGCCAGTTTATTCCAGAAGAGACACTGGGCTTTCACATAAAGAAATGTACTGCTGGGTAGCTGATGTGTAATTCCATGCTCTGTGCCATGGGATGCATGTCCACTAGAGGCCAGTCTCTTTTGGAACGAGGCTGGTCCCTACTTCCTGGCTTCTGAGTTCTGATCAGACTCTCTCCAGCATCAACAAACCTCCAACAATGCTGATGCCTTGGCTTGTGTGTCAGTAACTTTACAGATTTCTATTTGAAGCAGATTTGAGGCCATTCATGCCAGAAGTTTCTGTAATTCATGACCATTCTTCAGGGTGTATCTTCTGTTTATCTTATTTAAACACTGTTTACCACTGACAGGTCGCTGTCCATCTCGCATGCCCCACTGTATTGTTTAGAACAGGGCTCTTCATATAGGGTCCAACATAGGTTTCAGGGAGGGGACTGGTCCTGAAAACTACTTTTGGGTTCATAATAAGCTTTCTCAGGAAAATGGTCCATAACTTTTATTAAATACTCAAGTCCCCTTAACAAAGTTTAATAACCACTATTTTAGAATGTTTGCTTTGGTGTAAATGAGTTATACTTTATCTTTCACTACTTTGCAAAACATTCCATTAAACTATTTGCTCTCCTCTGAGAAGAATCCTTCCCCTGTGGCCATCTGGAGAAGGCTATTCATTCTGTGCAACTTGTGTCTTGGGCACAGGGTAGGTTTGGCATTTCTCTCTCTTTCCAATGGCTTCTCTAGATAGTTATGTCTTCCTGCATATGCAAAACTCTGCTCTTCTGACTCACTGCCATCCAGCTATTATCACCCCCGCAGCATTTTCTTTGCCATCACAAGACCTACTGTTTTTTCCCCAATATCTACTGGGGGCTTTAGAGCCTTCTCCAGTGCCTACCTGTTGTAGATGACCACATCAAGGGGAGGAAGTAACTGAAAGTGGGTGACGGGTGAGCAGAAGGCATAGTTCCTTCTCTGACCCCTCCCCCAACATACAGTGCCACAATGCAGTGAGCTGGGTTGCCCTGCCCTGGAGAATAACTAAAGCTCCACCCCTTACAATATAACAGGTGCACTGAGACAAAAAAAATATGGCCCAAATGAAAGAACCAATGAAAACTCCAGAAAAAAATAACTCAGAAATGAAGAGATAGCCACCCTATCAGCTGCACAGTTCAAAACACTGGTGATCAGGATGCTCACAAAAATGGTTGAGTATGGTTACAAAATGAAGGAAAAAGTGAAGACTATACAAAGTGAAATAAAGAAAATGTACAGGGGACCAACAGTGAACGGAAGAAAACTAGGACTCAAATCAATGATTTGGAGCAGAAGGAAGAAGTAAACATTCAACCAGAAAACAATGAAGAAACAATTTAAAAAATGAAGAGAGGAACCTCCAGAACAACTTTAAAAGTTCCAACATCCAAATCATAGGGTACCTGAAGAATAAGAGGAGGAGCAACAAATTAAAAACTTATTTGAAAAAATAATGAAGGAGAGCTCCCCCAATCTGGCAAAAAAAAAAGACTTCCAGGAAGTCCAGGAAGCTCAGAGAGTCCCAAAGAAGTTAGACCCAAGGATGCACACACCAAGAAACATCATAATTACATTACCCAAGATAAAAGATAAGGAGAGAGAGAATCTTAAAAGCAGCAAGAGAAAAAGAGATACTTACAAAGGAGTTCCCATAAGATTATCAGCTGATTTCTCAAAAGAAACCTTATAGGCAAGAAGGGGCTAGAAAAAAGTATTCAAAGTCATGAAAGGCAAGGACCTACAGCTAAGATTGCTCTATCCAGCAAAGCTGTCAGTTAGAATGGGAGGGCAGATAGAAAGCTTCCCAGATAAGGTCAAGTTAAAGAAGTTCGTAGTCACCAAGCCCTTATTATATGACATGTTAAAGGGACTCATCTAAGGAAAAGAAGAGATCAAAACTCTGAATGGTAAAATGACAACAAACTCACAACTATCAACAATTGAACTGAAAAACAAAAATAAACATGAGCTAAGCAAACAACTAGAACAGGAACAAAATCTGAGAAATTGAGACCACATGGAGGGTTATCAGTAGGAAGGGAGAGAGGGAGAATGGGGGAAAAAGTACAGGAAATAAGAAGCATAAATGGTGGGTAGAAAATAAATAGGGGGAGGTTAAGAATAGTATGGGAAATGGAAAAGCCAAACAACTTATAAGTATGACCCACGGACATGAACTAAAAGGGGGAAATGGTGATGGGAACTGGGGTGCAGGGAGAAGGGAAATAAAGGGTAGAAAAAAATGGGACAACTGTAATAGCATAATCAATAAAATATACTTAAAAAAAACATAAACTCCACTGTTAGACTCTGAACACAACTTCCTATTCTCCTTGCTCTCTTCCTCACACTCCTACCATATTCTTCCTCAGCCTCATTAAGAACTCCTGCCCCTTTATTGTAACCTTTATGCTATCAATTCTCTCCTGCCTTAAGTTCTTCCTTACCTAGATTAAGGTACATGAACTATCACATCAAATACTATCTTTCCAATGCCCTTACCTCTTTTATCATTCTAGCTCTTTGGCCACCCACCCACCCACTGAAACTGGAAAACTGATTTATACTTGGTCACCAAATATTGCTAAATAGTACATTTGCAGGTTGTTACTTCTGCAAATGTATGGTGTTCAATCTCTACTAGGAACCAAATGTTGTTGGTCAGCTAGCTGTTTCTTGGATACTAGAGGGTGGATGCCTAAGCCTTACTTACACCAGAGGATCCTTCTAAAATTTAATCTTATTATATTCCACCTCAAGTTTAAACCCTGCAATAACTCCCAATTGCCTTGAGAACGATGTTGAAATGTTTTAGCATGGCATATATAGTCTTTCATAGCCTGGCATCTTCTTTCCTCTCTTTCCTTACCATTACTCCCTACTTCTTTAGCTTACAACTATAGTATCTGTCCTATTAGAACAAAAACTCCTTGAAAGGAGGAAATGAAACTTATCCATCTTTTCTTCCCCACAGTACCTTGCATGGTGCTGAGAACATAACAGGTCCTATATAAATGTTTATTAAATGAACTGTGTGCTGCTCTCAAGTTTTCTTGAAGATTAACTATCATCTCAAAGAATCAAGACACATTAAAATGTCACAGATAATTATTTAAAAATTTATTTCTTTTAAAATGCAAGATGTTTTACAAATTAAAATCTTGCTTTATACATATAACATACTATACCATTTAATGATATATAATAAAGAGCTCTGATGTTAATATATAAAAATAATCATTGGAAAGTCTAGGTGAATTCTGGATCCTCCAATGACGCTTTCTCAACTAAGAAAAAGCACAGCCTAGTCTCGCTCATTCTGATTCACTGAGGGGAAAGGGCAGTATTAAGTGGAATGGTCTCTAGAATCTATTCAGTAAGGAAAGTAAACAATCAGATTTACCAAATGGAGATTTTATATTTCAGTCTTAGAGAACATGTGAAATCATTTGCAAATGACTCTTCTAGATCATATTGTCCTGATTACTAACAAGGCTGAACACTGTTCAAATGATTACTAGCCAGTTCTTTACTATCTTTTGTGAGGTTCCTGCTATGTTTCTTGTCCATTTTCCTACTGCGTTGTCTATCTTTTTATTGTTGATTTGATGAGTTTAATGTTTTCTTGATACCACTGTTTTTAGCTTACCTATGTTACAAAAATCTTTTCTTGCCCTGTGGTTTGTCTTTTTATTGTCTTAACCATGTCTTTTTTTTTAAGATTTAAAAATTTTTTAAAACTTTTTAAAATTTTTAGACAGAGGGGAAGGGAGGTGGAAAGAGGACAGAAACATCAATGTGCGGCTGCCTCTTGTATGCTCCCCACTTAGGGACCTGGCCTGAAACCCAGGCATGTGTTCTGACTGGGAATTGAACCAGTGACCCTTTGGTTCATAGTCTGGCACTCAATCCACTGAGCCACACCAGCCAGAGCTTACCCATGTCTTTTGATAGCATAATAGCATAAGTTATTAGTTTTAATGTAGTCAGTCTATAAAGTAATTATTTTATGGTTAGTGCTTTTTTTGTGTCCACTTTTAAGAAATTTTTCCCTACTCCAGGCCATGAAGATATTTTTCCATGTTACCATTTAGAAGCTTCATTGTTTTATCTTTCATGTTGAAATGCTGTTGGAACTGATTCTTGGGTAAGGTGTGATATGGTAGGGATATGTTGTGTTTTCTCCAACAGATATCAAATTAAGTGGTTTTATTTTAAAGTATTTTAAAAACTGAAAAACTGCCTGGCTGGTATAGACTGAGTGCAGGCCTGCAAACCAGAGGGTTGCAGGTTTGATTCCCAGTCAGAGCACATTCCTGGGTTGTAGGCCAGGTCCTCCCTGGGGGCCATGTGAGAGGTAACTACACATTGATGTTTCTCTCCCTCCCTTCGTCCCTTCTCCTCTCTAAAAATAGGTGAAAAATTTTAAAAAACCTTAAAAACTGTTTATTTCAATGACCTTTACAATTTGATGTTTAGTCCATGATTCACTTATTTTATTGAGATATAGCTGACATATAACATTGTATTTAATACATAATATGATGATCTGATATATGCATATATTATGAAATGATCACCACAATAAATTTAGTTAACATCCATCACCACACATAGTTACAATTTATTTTCCTTCTCGTGATGAGAACTTTTAAGATCTACACTCCTAGCAACTTTCATGTACACAGTACAGTGTTGCTGTTATCACCATGCTGTTCATTACACCCCCAGGACTTAAACTTATCTTATAACCAGAAGCTTCTACCTTAATTTTTAAATTTGTATTGTACTTTTAATTTATACTGTAATTTATACTATAATTCATTTTAACATTATCTTCCTATTCTTGTTTTGTAGTTTTTGACTTGATTCAGTTATCAGTTATTTCTAGGTATAAAGCAAATAGATGAAAACTTGTTATGTGATAGTGTAACATAGTTATCATCTTTGTCAGTAATACAGACTCTCAAAAAAAGGAGCAAAAATGTTTCCTTGTATTTATATAAATAAACCATCTATGCTGAATCCACATAAATTTATACTTTATATTATAGTTAGTTTATACTTTATATTATAGTTTGCTAAATGGTACATTTTATGGATCCATCCCCTTTCCTTATTTATTATTGGAATGACCATTATATCTGAACTAATAAAGTTTATTTACTTATTTATTTACTGTTTTTCCTATTACAGTTGTCCGAATTTCTCCCCCTCTGCCCCACTCCGCCCAGCCCACTCCCCACTCCCACAGTCAATCCCCACATGGTTGTCCATTCCGTGGGTCATTCATTCATGTTCTTTGACTAGTCCTTTCCCCTTCTTTCCACCATCACCTCTCTTCTCCCCTCTAGCAGCTGTCAGTCTTGAACTAACAAAGTTTATATTAATGTAGTTTTACTGGTGAGAAATTATGTCACCATTTTATATTTCAATTCTATAATCCATCTTTTAGGAAGCTATTCATTTCAGTTAAGGACCTTTGCCATTTGAGGCCCATGGGCAATACTGCTCGACAGTTGTGAGCTCAGGGTTCGTGGACTGGTTGTTCATGCACCGATGGTTTCTGGAACTACGTGAATGGCCTGCTTTTCATGTTTTCCTACTTGATGATTTCTTGTAGAAATTATAAAACCAAGTATATTTTTTATCACACCACCTAACACCATTAGGAAAAGTAATGATTAGACAAGATATTCATAGAAGTCAAATTTTTAATAAAAATCATCTCAACTTATAGACACAAAAGGTCCTTATAACACTGTCCCATGTCACTAATTATTTCTCCTATAAATCTCCAGGCAAGTTCCATTCTACAACCTTGAGTATGGATGGATACTAGTGCTGTGTGGGCCTCCTTTCGGGGGACTGGACTGCGCTAACGTCAGGGATGACTTTGAATGCCATGACACAATTAGATCAATTAGGGCAGTTACGAAGACATCTCCACGGTGCGGATTCCATGAGAGATCTTGGAATGCGAGAGGCTAAACTCCAAGCTCAAAGGCTTTGCTCCTGGTGAGCACATAACAAGCTTAGACACAAACACACACACACACAGCGCAATTTAATTTCTGACATTTTCTTGTAAATTAGCTGGTAATAAGAGGGCCTCTGTGGTTTGGGAAAGTGACAGAAATGGTTTTGGGAAACGGAGCATTGGAAAATGAGAAGGTAAGATGATAAATTAATGTCCCTGCATCATTCGGTTCTGTTTGGTAGTTTCCCATTTCTGTTTGTGCAAAAGTATACTTTGCAGAAAATCAAACATTGAAAGTTTGTATTCTTCACCACGGTGAAAGATAAAGGTTGGTTTTAGTACTTTACAATATTATCAAAACAGAACAAGCTTCTGTGTAAACACATCAAAGAATGAATATGGTTTCTCAAATAAAGAATAAATAATATTTTTTCTTATCCACAGGAGTGCTTTTCCCTATGGGATGTATACTTGGCCAGACAATGAACTGTTTTGGGGGAACGTATTCTAATCATTTTATGATTAAGGCAATGAATATAAGTTTAGCTCAAAGAGTGAAATATTTATAGATTCCCTAAGTATGTGTAGCAAGACGCAAAATACATGGGGAAGGGACTAAGCTTCAACTTTTTTACATTTTGATTTTGCTAACATAAAGTGAGAAGCAGCTCTTGATTGTGTAGTTGGACGTTCTTGGACACAAAAGCACAGATGTCCCTTCCAACTTCATCCTGCAGTGGACATCTGTTATGTTCGCCTGCCCAGCACTCGCTGTTCCTTTTGGTAATAGTGTGCTGCTTTCCCATGAAGGTGCCACTGCTCCTTCAGCATCTCAGTCCGTTTCAGAGGTAGGAGGGGCAGTGACCCTCTCCTGATCAAACCCAGGCCTCTGAAATTCCATGTTGGGCACATTCCCCAGACCCGGCCAATCAGAACCTCTCAGGCTCCGGGCCACAGGTACTGGTTCAGAAATGGGTAAGGATGACTAACTCTCTGAGTTCTTAATAGAGGCTTTCGGGAGAAGTAATTTCCTTTCGTGTGGGAACATTGGGCTGGATAAAATGTAAGCCTGAAATTGTTAGTGGCTATTGTTGCTACAACAAGAAGAGGCCCATTAAGAATGAAACCAACCGAGGAAGACAGAGCCCAGAGGGAGTCAGGATTACAGCTGCTGGGACACCTGCTTCCCACCACAACAGAAGGGAGACCCACCTGGGCTTTGCAGTCATACAAGCTAAGGAATTACTTTTCATTGTTTTATTTATTTATTTATTTTTATCTAAGCCAGTTTAGATAGGGTTCTGAGAAAGCTCTGACTCATGTCAGTATCTGCGAGTCTTTCACTCGCAGTGACTCGGCCTCACAGAAGGCGAGGCTGTAAGTTCTAGAACTTGGCAACTCCGGCAGTTCCCGGGAACTCTCTTAACTCAAGTGAGAAGGCATTTGTTCTTACTCACTGTCTCATGTCTAAACCACACATAGGTTCATCTATAACGTCATTACTTTAAAAAGCAGAAAAACAGGCTGGATACTCACGGGTCCATTTCCGGCCGTGAGATTCTGGAGGGCTCCCAGAGATGCTTCCTGGGTGTAGCTGCGGACGCTCTTGGCGATCAAGGAGAGGTACATCCGCACCACGATGGAGTGCCACAGCCACTCCACGCCCCTGGGGTTGCTCTTCTCCTCGGGCAGAGGCATGTCCTGGTACTGCTAACCACACACACAGAGCGAAATCCAGAATTAATGCCTCCAAGTGGTTTCCACAGTTCCACACCCAAACCGAGACACCAGAAATACTGTCTGGTCTAGAGAGACTAATAATTTGTTTACTATGAAGCCCCTGAAACAGAAATTAAGAGGCAAAATATGTATGATCTCCAACAACGTAACTTTTCGCCCACGATGATGGTTTTTCCCCAGCAGCATCCCAGGCCCCCACCCGTGCATTTCACAGTGAGAAAGACCTCAGGGAACAGGGCACAGGCTGTCCTGGAACAGTGTTCAGGCTGCTGTTCAACCACAGGCTAAATTAGGCACAAACACTCTGAAGATAAGAAAAACTGGTGTCTTCCCTTGGAGTTTAGCGAAGTGGTCTGGGATCACATCAGGATTCTACATTTATCAGTTCTTCTCCAAGTTCACAAACACCACGATACTCCGAGGAGTAGGAGAGGCCATATTCTTTCAGCTTTCATGAAATGCCAGTACGGATAGTCTTCCTTCCTATGGGCTTTGCCTTTAGGATAGCCAAAGCTTGTTTTTAGAATGTCCAAATGTGACTATCAGGGCTGTTTTTAATATCAAGACAATTTATGTACCGCTGGCCATGTGGCATTAAGCCTATTTCCTGATCTACAGGGAATCCAGCAGTATGGTTAATGGCTAACAATGCAAATTCAGAGCCAGACTGCCTGGAGTGGAATCCCATCCCTTCTACTAATTTGCTGATTTATGCTGGGAAAATTGATTAACCTTACCATACCTCTGTTTCCTCTTCAGTAAAGGAGAATATTACCAGTACACATCTTGTGTCACTGATGTAGGGATTAAAATAACTCAACATAATGCCTGACACATGAAGTGAGCAAAAGTAGGTGTACAGTTGTTTGTATGGAAAATAATACAATAATTAATAAGTAATAATATAAGAATAAACCCCATGCTTCATGTACTCACAACTGTGGATCTATTTTTGCCCATCTCTGCACACTAAGTAATCAGAAATATGCACATATGAACACTTTTTTTTTTCCAAAACCCTCCCAAGATACCTCTTTAACTTTCCTGCTCCGATTGCCAAAACACCCAATACTTTTGTTGTTGTCCGTCTGGATGTTCCGGTTTTGAATATAGGCACTCTGCGAATATCTCTCTGGGAGCTCTGCCTCCAGCTGGTAGGAGAGGTTATGAAGAATACACACACAGTTTTCTGTGGCCTGAGAAAAGATACGAATATTGATCATAACCATTTAGATTCCCTTTGCAAGTGTGATGTCACAGGACTTCGTTACAAGGTTTACTGGGTGTGTAGATGGCAGAGAGCCTGGAAAGCGGAATGAGCGTGGCTAGAAAGGCTGAGGCTCAATCATAAACGCTCATGAGCACAATGCTAAGGAGTAGAGGCTGAATTTTTAAAAAGATTTTATTTATTTATTTTTAGAGCGAGGGGAAGGGAGGGAGAAAGAAAGGGAGAGAAATATGGATGTGTGAGAGATACAGCGATCGGTTGTCCCTCACATGCTCCCAACTGGGGACCTGGCCTGCAACCCAGGCATGTGCCCTGACTGGGAATTGAACCGGTGACCCTTTGGTTTGCAGGCCAGCACTCTATCTGCTAAGCCACACCATCCAGGGCATAGAGGCTGAATTTCTTAAAACACTGTAGAGGCTTTCTAGTCTACTTTTTAAAGAGTGTGTTCAGAATGATTCTGTATTTTAAGTATATAACTTAGTAGCCATGTGCAGTTGGAAAACAGGAAGTGGCATTATTTATAGAGACCAATCAGTCAATTGCAATAATCGGTATGCAAGTTGCACAGCTAGGACCGCACAGGTAGCATCAGAGAGGAGTAGATAAACCAGAGGGCATTTCAGAGGTAGCTCGGACATGATTTGTGGCTCAGTAGATGTGGGATTAGAGGGGAGGTGGCCCGAGATTATTCACATTTCTATTTTTATTTGGTGGATGGTGGTAATTATTAACAAAGATTGCAAAGAGAAGGAGCAAGTTTGGGGATGAAGCAAAAGACAAATTTACTGCCGATCATGCAGCATTTGGGCTTCTTTGAAATATCTACATAGAGTTGTTAAACAAATAGCTGGAAATTTAGGTCTGGAAAGTAGACAAATGGCACTGAACAGACTTTACTGTTCCTAAGCATGTATGGGAAATCTTAAGCTCAGTAAATGAGTTAATGAATAAAGCTAAACCTAAATAGCTACTTCAAGAACACCCTGAAGAGTCATAGTAAGATAAAATAATTCACTATGTAAAACATCGAACTCTTGCATTACCTTGTCATCTGGCTGGTAATCTGCAATGGTTCCTCGGACATAATGGACCAGTGAGTCAATGAGTCCATCACAGCTTCTCATCACCTTCCTCCCATCAGGGCCAGCTGAACTCATGTTTCTATCAGGAAAACAAACACACAAAACCATAGGACTTAGGCCATGTATCCAAGAGGCTTTTTGTTTCAAAGCTTTGCTTGATACTTTTTCCCAAGGGCTTGGAAAACTGGCAAATTTGTCAAGGTGTGATAGACTTGTCCCAGGGTCTATATCAATTGCTCGACAGTCCTTAAATTTGGACACATCTTCTAAATATATTCATGTAACATAACACCATCAATAGAAGTTTCCTGTTTACTTCACTCTAAGCATCGATGTCATAGCATTATTTCCTTAATCTTCGCCCTGTTTTTGGGAGGGTATACCTACGAAGTGAAGGTTTTGCAATTAACAAATGACAACATACACTGTGTACTAGATAGCCAAGTCTGGCCTTGTTCTGTGACTTAACTGCAATGTGCAAAAAGTTACTAAAATCCATCCAGCCTCAGTTTCCTCATTCATAAAGATAGGATGTTGTACTACATTACATGGGGATTTTGTAGGTTTCACTGTAAACTGTTATTGACAAATATTAAACCACATGCTCTAAAATGTGATGATGCTATACTTAAAATGGCAGAGAGGTGATATGAAAAATGCAGGGTTTCAGAGTGTGTTAGACCTAAGTCAAAAACGTGACCTATAAATATCTCTGCACTTAGTCTATTTCTAATTTTGCTAGGCCGTGACACCTTTCTATAAACAGTAACTAAATCTACAAGTCGAGGTTGTTTCATTATGGAGAACGGAAGCTTACTGAATCGAGCAGTGCAGCTGGGGATCACGCTTCTGATTCAGATCATGTTTATATTCAGGTATTATTATTACCATGCTCCTTTGAATTAAGTTTTTCTTGTTAGCATTAGCCATTTAAAAATATTTTCACCCCCAAATGTTAACATCTTTGTCAATAAGAATGGCCAAAGGAAAAAAAGTGCAAAGCCCTTTGCTAGCTTCAACTGCTAAGAACAATTCCTGTAAAATTTATCAGACTAGTTCCTCTTCCTGGTAGGTAGAATACTCAAAGCACATTAAAGGAATGTTCATAATTTCTCAGTGTCATTCTGAACATTGAAAAAATGACAATCATGAGAACTCTGGGGGGTCTTATTTTTTTCATTAAAAAGTAACATATTGAACTAAGTGATTCCAAAAAGACCTTCTGTACCCAAATACCACGTTCAGTGCACATTGCCGAAGAAAAAAATGTGCCCAGCATTACAGCAGGCACTAAAGGGAACAAGAGACCAAGTGCACACACTCTGTACTCTGCTCCCATTCATGCCTATAGGTTGCAACTGACAATACTTGACTATTTCTAACCCGCAAAAATGCAATGTCATGATTCAACCTAATAGTTGAAGAGATAAGACTAACTAACACACCTAAAACTAAGGATATTCTAACAACTGAAGTGCTGCTGAACTGATACATCCAATTTTTTTATTTTAATGAAATCCCTTCTGCAACCTTGATTCTCCTTTAACCATGCTAATTTAAAGATTCACTTCCTTGTTTAATTTTTACTGTGCGTGAAAAATTTTGGCACTTTGTACATTAAAAAAAAGACAAGGAAAAGGTTCATAAACTGTGAATAAAACCGTTTCTAGGACAGGTTTTTTGTCACGAAGTCATCATCTGAACCAAGATCTTCCATCTATTCTCTGACCCATCTCCTTAATTTACGCACAGAAACACTGAGGTCCAGAGACTGTTGGTGTCTCTTCCAGGTGACAGACAGTTAGTGGTCAGGCCAGGACAGGAGAGCCATTCTCCATTCTGTGTCCTGGGCTGCTCTGGACAGGACCGACCCTCGCCTAAACATTCACTCAGACTGCCATCTGTTCAGCTGATACCATATGTCCCCACTTCCAAGGCAACGCTGTCATGTTTTAAAGCTTCCCTTTGACCTTTCAACCTCTGGCTTGGAAAAATGGCTGTGGCTTAAGATTGCTCCGACAAATCAAAGGTTGGTCTTTTTCACTTGCTAAACCCACTGCATGCCTTCCAGGAGGGTGACTTTGCTTTGTTTAACTTCAGGGTGTTTATTTTGAGGGAGAGTGGTGATTCGGTTTGGCAGGACTGACAGTTCACACCCACTAACTGCTGTCTGGTAGTTTGGTATTATCCAGACTCTACTTACTTGAAATGGGACTTATCAGGGGTTTCTGGCAGTTGATACCTTTGCTGACAGAAAGCGCACGGAACCCCACTGCTTCAATATTTGCTCATGCATATCAAAGATAGTTCCTCCCTTATTCAACCACCCAGAAATATGAATGATAAGGGTGTATCACTTCATAGCACTGCATCTATGAATAGAAGTCACTAGTCAGAAAGGAATTTGTTATTGCACCAACAATAGTTATTAGAAAATAATATATCCATCTTAAAACATTTTTTTCAACAGCTAATACTTCAGTCTGTGGGAATCAGAGAATTAACATGGCTAATGTTGGGCAGAATTGATCCTTTTACAATGGATCTCCTGAATCCTGAGAAATATTTAGCTGTAATTTTTTTCTCTGCATAGCCCAATATAGGCTTAATATGGAAAAATATCTCAAAACTATAAACAAGATATATCAAGACAATTATCTTGTTAAAATATAAAAGAGAAGGAGCAAACCGAGTAGTTACTCAATAAATATTATTAGAGTTATCAATGAATATACTGGAAACATTTAACTTAGTGTCTACTGTTTGAATTAGATTAAATGATGAGTTTTTTTTAGGTTGGTACAAGCCAAAAAAAATCTAAGTAAATATGTGGGTACCTTTTAGGAAACTAAAACTGTATACTATTGCATTCTAAAGTTTAAATTCTGAACTCTGTATATCTCTGAACAAAACTTCGTGTACTTAGTATTCAGGTGTTTTATCTGAAAGCAAATCAGAGATTCATGACCCCCCCCCCCAAACTACTAATCTCACTCATTCCTGAAAGTCACAATGAAAAGGAGAAAAGAAAATCAAACACTCTGGACCTTCCTAGAATTAAAAGAAAGCACGGTATGTCTTTGTTGAGATTAAGGACAGTGTGACTAAACCTTAAATTCATATGGCACACCAAAGAATGGACGATGTCAAATGATAAAAGTAGCTGCAATTCAAGTGTGTACTAGACACTATTGCAGGTATTTTACGAATACCATGAACTGTAATTTTCACAAAATTCCTGATAAGGTTTGCTAAAATCTCATTCGGAATCGTGACCTGTAACTCTGCTTAAAACCAGAATTATCTGCTTCTAACAGGATTTTACTGGCGCTTCCATAAAAGGGCCGTGTGTGCCTGGCCTTGGGCAGGTGTGCTGTCGGTTAGCCAGTTCGCCAGCACTGGAAGCCCAGACTCAGAGGATGGCCAACTGGCCTGGGGAAACAATGTGCTGATACAAAATGTTTAAAGTAAAAGGGTGTAATTATTTCCAGGCCGTGAAAATAGCAGAGAATAATAGGGTTGGAGTGAATCTTTTCAAGACACTTTGCCAACAAAATAAGTAATTCTAAGAAGCAGAGACTTTTTTTTAATGGGACCATTTCTACAGGTAACAGGGCAGTTTCTTACTAACATGCAATATGTATACATGTGTGCATCGAGGACCTGCTGCCTAGGGGGCCAGTCCTAAAGTTCTAACCAGGACATCGAGACAGTGATCACCTCAGTGGGTTTTTAAAAATTGTGGGTGCATCTTCCTATTCACCCACAATCGTAGGCTTCCTGATATCATGTGTTGTAAATGGTGCCGTAGTACCAGTCAATAAAGACTTGGTGAGTCCATTCTAAGACTCCAGAGGCACTTGATAAGACACTGGCCGATAAGGAGGCATCCTTCTTCCTCTTGTTATTTGAAATTTAGGTCTGAGCTCTCATTTAACTCTCAGCTGATACATCTCAGACAGTTGGGCCTTGTCTGTGATTAGCCCAGAGAGAGCAGCAGTGGTTGCACAGAACAAAAGAGGAGCCTCGTTTGAACTGGCAGAGCAATAAAAGTCTCTGCCCGAAGAAGGGCTCGTCTGTTATTCTGAAGTCAACATCAGATCCTGAGGGTATCTGCAGACATCAGCCAAAGTCGACTGCTGTATCTGTGAACAGAAGCAACAGTGGGAGACAGAACAAAGCTCTACAACCTACACGTTTTGTTCCTTCCAGGACAAGGAATATTCACTGAACCAAGATATGTCAGCATCTGTTACACATCAAGAAACCAGAACGTGGAGGAGAAAATCTATCCTTGAAATCCTTTAGTTCTGCTTTTCTGCAGTTTTGGGTCTTTCCCAACGCGTTCTGAGTAGTCGATGCAGCCAGTAATCATCTGGCTGGTAGGCGACAGTCATTCTCCCTTGATGGAGCAGGCTGTTCAAGGCAGAGTGCCAAATTCCACTTCAAAAAAATTATAAACAGCAAACGAGTTTCTAAAATATGCCCAGAAGCCACTGGAACTTGAGCAGACATCCGTGACCTCTAAAGGAGATGTCTAGTTACCAGACTAGAACTGATGGAGATGCTGCAGACCTACAGCGGAACAGTCCAACGGCCAGCACCTCCAAGACAGGGACAGATTCTAACCACAGGACAGCAGGAAAGTCATCAGTGGCTTTATCCGAATACATCAAATCACTCATTTTTTAACTAACGATAGATGAAAAAATTTTAAGAGTAGTCCTGACTATGACGATAGCTTTCGGGTTTTTTTTTTAAGACTTTCGGTGTCGTAAGATATAGTTAATAAAGTACTATCTTAAATTGTAGGCTATACACAATTATTTTTAAACATGAAAAAGCTTTTAAAAATCGCTGACAAAGTCATTCTTGGGAGTTTCTCTTTCTGTTCAAGACAACTCACAAACTAACTGATGAAGTTAGAAAACAAGCAAGTACAGTCTTCTTGATATAATAAAAATAATTCTTTGGTCTCTTTTGCTGATTCTTCTTTCTCCATATTTTCCCTATTCATGTATTTTCTTCAGTAGTTATCCCAGGCCCAATCTAGGCAGTCAGTATTTATGGACTGATAGGTAACAATAGTTTCTTTAGGAAACAGAAATGCCACATATTTTCACTGAAGTATGTTTTTAAAAAAATGTATTATTTATTTATATTTAGAGTGGGTGGTGGGAAGAAAGAAAGGGAGAGAAACATCAGTGTGTGGTTGCCTCTTGAGCATCCCCTACTGGGGACCTGGCCTGCAACCCAGGCATGTGCTTTGACTGGGAATTGAACCTGGGACTTTTGGCTTTGCAGGATGATGCTCTAGGCACTGAGACATACCAGCTATGTGTTTGCTTCACTAATTTAATTACTGTTGAGAGATTTCAAAATAATGACCTAAGACCCTTGAGCCTTAGCTTATGTAAACATCACTGTTAAAAATCAAGATCTTATTTACCCATTTAAGTGCCTCCTTAAATTTATTTAAAGAGAAATTTACAAAATAATTTAATTCATTAAACCATATTTGTTTGTATATCTAAAATACCCAACTTATAAAATGAGATTAATGACTTACAGTGTAACATTACTAGAAACATTGCCAATTCTATTATTTATGCTTATATATCAAATATAAAGAGTTAAAATAACCATGGAACTGAGGTTGAAGCTGATAATTCAACTGTCTTTCCATTTCTGAAAAGTCAACCTCTACGGTGAACTATATGGATAACTTTATCGGGTTTACGCTGCTTCAGCTTCGTTTCATGTTACATTATTTATCAGAAGTAAATAACTATAAATTATTGTAAAAAAGTAAAGTCTGGATCTCAGGTCTATATCCTTACAGAATGAAAAAGTTTTATTTATTTATTTAGTAAAGATTTTATTCATCCATCTTTA
Source organism: Artibeus jamaicensis (assembly GCF_021234435.1). Taxonomy (NCBI): domain Eukaryota; kingdom Metazoa; phylum Chordata; class Mammalia; order Chiroptera; family Phyllostomidae; genus Artibeus; species Artibeus jamaicensis. The sequence goes on from NW_026521486.1 coordinate 39,518,223, forward strand.
GAGGGGAAGGAAAGGAGAGAGGGAGAGAAACAATGTATGGTTGCCTCTCATGTGTCCCCCGTTGGAAACTGGCCTGCAACCCAGGCATGTGCCCTGACTGGGAATCGAACCTCGATACTCTGGTTCGTAGCCCTGTGCTAAATCCACTGAGCTACACCAGCCAGGGCTTGAAAAAGTTTTTTTGATATCAGGTGAATTAGACCCTCATTTTATTAAGCATCTTCTTAACTAGCTAAATAGTAATTTGGGATTGTGCACAAGGCTAAATAAAAAAAATCCTTTTCTGTCATGAGTATTCACAATAACAGATGGATGAGCAAGAGTAAACAGAATGAAATGGACAATTAAGAAAATGCACATGTGGTAAAGTTCTGAAGTTATATATCCAGATCAGCATAAAAAATGAAATTCAGTATAACAACAACATTTATAGAGCAGACAGACATAACTAAAAACATTAAAATGTTACATGGGGGAAATTTTTAACCCCATGGCTAATTAGGAACAAGAACAATAGATGTAGCTTTTCTTTTCAAAGGTAAGTTTGATTCTTCTGAGTATTACCCTCACCCCCAGCTAGATTATAGTGATACATGACGATGAAGATTTCTGTTAAGACAATTAAAATTTTAGTACATATAACTGTTATACATTTAGTGAAACACATTTACCACACCATGACACATGTGGGGAAAAATGAAGGTTAAGTCAGTTGTAGGAAAACACATCCTACCAGTTGCTTTTCCTCTTTAACTGGCCTACGCGCACAATGTAAACAAGAAAGAGCAGTATGTTTTGTAATGCACTCCAGTTCGATCGCTTTCCCCTATCACCCTAAACATAATGGCAAATTCTGGGGTGGTTTTTACAATGCAGAAACAGTTGTTAGTCATATCTCAGTGAAAAGATTAGAGTGGCAGTTTTACAAACCTTTCTCAATAGAACTGTCATTGAAAAAGGACAGGACTGATACGAACAGAATGAGGAGCTCAAGAATGAGAGAAACATTCAAATACCTACTCAATTCTCTAACAGCTCCCTAAGTACGACTCTCAAGTCAACATTTTCCCACCAACTCCTGGGCAGCTTCAGTTAACTAACTCAATGCTTCCATAAATCCTTTCATGCTTCTTTTGTGTTATCGAATGTAATGTCCGCCAAGGACATTAAATCTCTCCAGGTGCCTATCTCTCCCACTAACCCTAGATTTCCTTCAGGGCAAAGATAGGTTCCACTCCCCTTTGAAATTTCAGTATCGTAGAAAGTGCTTTGGATATAAGAGGCACTGAAGAAATAGTGAGAGGGTGGGATAAGAGCAAGAGGAAAAACAGACCAAGTGGTAAAATCCCAAGAGGGCTGGACTAGTTGCCTTTCTCAGATTTCTGTAATTGTGGAAGAGTAACTAACCGGCACTTAACTTCTTCAACTGAAGAATGAGACCACTATCACAGATGCCTAGATGTATGTGTGTTGGGCCTGAAGTGTTTTCAGAACCTTGAATCTCACTGCTCTTTGGGGGTAAGCATTTCCCCCCTTGTCTAGCTTGAAAGCCCCCAACCGTCCCCATGGCCTGGTGGGGGCTTGGTCTAGTGGTCATGGTCTGTCCACTTGAGTGCCTGCCTGTCCCCTGGAGGCACATTAATTTCTGACCTCTAAATCGTTTCCACTTTCTCTTTTTACTTTTTATAATCCTTACCAGAAGATATATTTACTGATTCGAGAGAGAGAGGATGGGGGAGAGGAAGGGAGAGAGCGACAGAGAGAAACATGGATGTGAGAGAGAAACATGGACTGGTTGCCTCCCGCACATTCCCTGACCTGGGTACATGCCCTGACTGAGGATGGAACCCACAGCCTTTTGGTGCACGGGATGAAGCTCCACCCAACTGAGTTGACCAGCCAGGGCATTTCTCCCTCTTCTTTAAGGGAATAAAGACTTAGGGAAGAGGAGGGAAGAGAAAGAAGGGAGAAAAGAAAGGGGAAGAAATAAGCCATGAGAATGATATGGAGGAATGGAGAATAATAAATGCTTGGTAGAAATTTTGGACATACCCTTAATACCCACTGGTTTTATTTATGGCACATCCAAAGGTTTTTCAAGTGTGATAATCAGTGAGGTAGAACGCACGCACTTGACAGCCATGTCACACTAATTCCCAAGCAGTTACTCATCAGAAATAGACAAGCAGGGCTCACAAGGACAGAGTGTGTGGGAGAGGTATACATCCAAAAGAGGCAGCTAGTGCTTTTTTGGTCATTTACAATTCCACGATTATCACCTATCTCCTTTGAAATCTGAAATATCTGGGAGAGTATCTTACTGATTGCAATAAATTATCAAATTATTTTAACTGTTACACTTCTTGCCCCAAGTAGATGAAAAAAATGTTTTTATAACATGAGGTATTTTAGGTTTTCTCCACTCAAAAAAAGAGGATAATGCTGAAGCTTTATAATACCTTCCAAAAAAACCAAAGGAATTGTTTTTTCTTTGAAAAGGGATGTATATGGAAAAATATGTCTATGTCCTTAACTATCTACATTTTGCTGTTAAAATAATTAACTAATGGAAATCCAGTGCCTGCAGTTTACTGATAAATGTTTAACAACCAGTTTTGTGGGGGCAGGGGAGCAGGGACACTTCTGATTTGGCATATTTGCCAATTTCCATGGTATAAATACCCCACCATGGCTGACTTCGAGCTGCCAACACGATGTCACACATGTGGAGTTAAGAAGAGATTTTTACCTTCTCAATACACCTTTCCTGTTGATATAATTATTTGTTTTCACCCTGAACTTATCATATTCGTGTCCTCCCCACACTAGCTAATATTGCTTACAGGAGACCATACTGAACCCCCTAACTCCACATGTCATGATCTTGAGGGCCCCCACAGTCTGGCTTTGGCCTATGTTTCCATCTTCTGTTTGATTACTGTACATCACAAATTTGGTACTCTTGCCAGACTTGATCATTCACCTAATTTGTCATACACCTTCATTTGCTCACTCACTCATTCATTCTTTTCCTTCATATACTTTATACTCGTGTCCTGTGTGCCAGAAACTTTGCTAGGTGTTAGGGATTAAAGATTTTAAAAATGCATATGCTTGTCTGTCTTTGTCAAGAATGAGCCCAGCATGCAGAAGAACAGCAAGCAGAGATGAGACTAAAAAAAAAACTCCCACTTGGCACTAGTGAGTCTGAGCTGAGCACCTGCTGTTTTAAATGGAGCACCTGACTGATACACCTGCCACAGTAAGAACTCTGATGTACATAGTAAGGCAACAGGAGCTACAGAGAAATTTAAAAAATTTTTAAAAGCTCAAAAGTGCATTCAAAAAGCAGTTCCCATGGACTGTACAGAATTCGAGGGAGGCCATTTAGGCACCTCTTTCGCTGTTTAAGAATCCAGTCCTTCATCCTTAGAGAATTTGTGACTATTTAAATAGTCCGCCAAGGCCCCGCTCACCTGGCGCCTCTTCTTTGGTGTCTTATCCCACTCAGATGGCATGAATGGCCCCTTGTCCTGCTTTCCTGGGGCACTGCACCTGGACCTCTGACACCAGCCGTGCAACAGAATCACCTGGGGCTTGTTAGGACTGGACTGCTGGGCCCCACCCCCAGAGCTTCTGATTCAGTAGCTCTGGGCTTGGAATTCACCCAAGAATTACAAGTGTGGGTGATGCAGATGCTGCTGCCCTGTGGGGTCCCCTCCGAAAACCAGGGCTCTAACACATTTCATTGCAGCAATAGTCTACACTGCTGTCTCATCAGCGTCCCCTGCTAGATCCAAGTTCCTGAGGACTTTCTAATTTATCTTTGTGAAGTTCTCAGAAGCTAAAATAATGTATTATACAAAAGTGTATCTGATGTGCATTACTTACTGTGTGACTAACTGTGGAAATAAGAGCAAAATCCTACCATAATAAATTCTCTCAGCACCCAGGTTCCTTCAGGCAAAAAAAAAAAAAAAAAAAAAAAAGTGAACTGTGTGTAACTAGAGAAAAGATCGAAAGGCAGAATATACCTTGACTTCTTTGGGGCTGCCTAATTCTGATTATATTTTCTGACTTCTTTTAGTCCTTGGACATAAAGGGCAGTGATTATTTTCAACTATGAGAAAGCCATATGATCCTAGAGAAGTTAAGACTATCATTTTTCTTCCTCCTGCATGTGTTTCTCTTTCTTCTTGATTTACTTGGTATCTGACAGCTCAAGGAAAAATAAAAACATTTCAAGCATTTTTCACCCCAATATTTAGAAATGCTGATTAAACTAACTTTTTTGTAGCTGTTCTTATGGCAAGACAGTCTGTCACTTTAGGCAATGTGGCTTTATAGCTATTTAAAAACACCTAGGAATAAATTTAAATGAAGAGGCGAAAGCTATAAGACATTGAATACGAAACACATAAATGGAAAGGTATTCTACACTTGTGGATTGGAACAACTAATACTGTTAACTAGTCCACACTACTTAAAGCAACCTACAGGTTCAACACATCCACATCAAAATTCCAGTGGATCAGTGGGTTGGGCATTGTCCCGCAAAGTGAAAGGTTACTGGTTCAATTCCTGGTCAGGGCACGTGCCTAGGGTGTAGCTTCCTCCCCAGTTGGGCTGCGTGTGAGAGGCAACTAATCAATGTTTCTCTCTCACATTGATGTTTCCCTTCCTCTTTTCCTCCCTCCTTTCCCCTCTCTCTAAAAGTAAATAAAATCTTTAAAGACACTCCAATTGCATTTTTCACAGAAAAAATTCTGTAACTTGTACGGAACCACAAAAGACCCCAAATAGCCAAAGCGGTCTTAAGAAAGAACAACAAAACTGGAGGCATCACACTTTCTGATTTCAAACCATATAATAAAGCCATATTATTAAAACAGTATCGTATTTTTTAAAGTATGGATATTGGCATAAAACCAGACACAAAGATCAATGGAACAGAACAGAGAGCCCAGAAAGAAAACCACCAATATATGGTCAATTAATTTACAACGAGGAGTGAAAAATATACAATGGGGAAAGAAAAGTCCCTTCACTAGGCAGTGCTGGGAAAAGCGGACAGCCACATACAGAAGAACAAAAGTGACCAACATTTTACAACATAGGCAAAAATGAATTCAAAGTGATTTAAAGACTTGAAACTATAAATAATACTCCTAGAAGAAAATACTGGCAGTAAGCTCTCTGACATTGGTCTTAGAGATGATTTTTTTAGATTTGACATCAAAATACAAGGCAACAACAACAATAAAATACAAACAAGGGAAATGACATCAAATTAAAAAGCTTCTGCACAGCAAACAAAGCCAGCAAGAAAATGAAAAGGCAACTCACTGAATGGCAGAAAAATCTGCAAATCATATATCTGATAAAGGGTTAATATACAAAAAATATTAAGATATCAATAGCAAAAAAACAAATAATCCAATTTAAAAAGGGACAGAAAATCTCAACAGACATTTTCCCAAAGACATATAGATGGCCAACACATACATGAAAAGATGCTCAATATCACTAACTAGGGAAATGGGAATCAAAACCACAATGAGGTATCACCTCACACTTGTTAGAATAGTTGTCATCAAAACGTGAACAGGTAAGCGTTACAAGGAAGTGGAGAAAAGGGAACCCTCGTGCACTGTTGGTAGAAATGAAGCTGGGGCAGCCACTATAGCAAATGGTATGGCGGTTCCTCCGATCTTTAAACTCAGAACTGCCACATGATGTAGCAATTCCACTTCTGGGTATTCAGCTGAAGAAAATGAAAAACATTAAAAAAATATATGAACCCCACGTTCGCTGCAGCATTATTCACAATGGTCAAGATACAGAAACAATCTAAGTGTCCACTGATGGATAAATGGATAAAAAAAGGCGACATACATATGCACAATGGAATATTACTCAGTCATAAAAAGAAAATCCTGCCTTTTGTGACAACACGGATGGACCTTGAGGGCACTGTGCTAAGTGAAATAAGTGAAGCAGAGGAAGGCAAACATCGTATGATCTCACTTACACATGGAATCTAAAACGCCAAACAAAACCAAAAGCATACATACAGAGGACGGAACGGTGACTGCCAGACGTGGCCAGACGTGAGAGGAGGGTTGTGGGGGCGGGAGCCGGGAGGGTGTTGACAGGGATGCTGAAGAGAGTCAAAAGATACAGACGCAAACTTATAAAAGTTCCACTTATAAAAGGAGTAAGTTAGGGGGATGCAATGTACAGCGTGGCAACTACAGTTATAACTGTGAGTAAATGTTAAAAGTTCTCATCACAAGAAAAAACATTCTATAACCATGAACGGTGATGGATGCTAACTAGACTTATCGCAGCGATCCTTCCACATTACACACAGTCACAAATCATTATGGTACACACCCAAAACCGATGTATGCCAATGATCCCTCAATAAAAAATGAAAATAATGAAAACACCAGTTCAAAAAATTTTTTAACCTCGTCATTAAATCAGATTTTTGTAAGTTAAAAATAGCATGAAACCTGCCTTAACCCCTGTGAGAGGAGGGAGGGCAGTGCGCATGGACTTCTAGCAGTTCACATCAGATTAATTTGGGTTCTCTGCTGCAATGGACACCTTCTGTCTATTATGGGCAGCTTCTAACATCAAACATGTCTGGAAACAATACTCTATTGATACTTGAACCTTTCTCATTGTTTCTACATTGTGGTTCTAGTAGTTAGAACGATCTTTATAATTTTTACAGCATCTCAAGACAAGGAGGTACAGTTTTAGACAGACATGAATGCAGTATTTAGGGGGTGGAGTGCAGCGTGGCATTACCTTAGGCATCCTGTGACATTGTAGAATATGTCGAAATCCAACACACCATTTGCTTTGGGGTAGTCTCCTTCTGGCCACCCCGAATAGGGGATGATGATGTTTTCAGTCAGGATAAGCAAGGCTTCTGTTATCATGAGGTTCTTGAGTTTGTCACTGGAGGACAAGTTCCACAGCAAACCTAGAATTAAAACAGTGCCGGTGGGTCAGAGGACTGCTGCAATGGCAGGTCAGGGCTGTCACGCCCAGGGCGGGGGCTAGGTATTTAAAAAAAAAAAAAAAGGATGGGCTGGGGAGGCAGCCCCTTTTCCAATAGAAAAAGCTTGTTTATTGCTAATTCGATGGCAATGGAAGCTGATCCATAAGAACAATTAAAAAATAGATAAGGGGGAGGGGAAGAGAGATTACCATATAAAACTATGCAGGTTTAAATTCTTCAGGAATGTCAATGAAAGCCAGAAACCCTTAAACATTTATTGCTGTTTCTCTTAAGCCCCCGCCATAAAGCTGAGCACGGAGAAGAACCAATTCTGAGCTCACCAGCAAGGAGGCTTGAAACGACCCTATAGTAACTAAGTTTTTTGAAGGGTCATATTTTTTTTCCACTTAGATGCATGAAAAAAATGCACCTCCCTCTGCCTCCTACTCTCCACTACCTGCAACTTTCACTTGTCATTTGCCTCCTAATAATCGCAGGAGGGGCTTGCAGAAAGCCTCCAACTATGCTTTTCCTGTCAACGGTAGGCTGATTAACATCACCAATGACTACTTATTGACTCCAATCTAATGATAGATTTAATGTCTTCCCGGAATTTTTGCTGGCTACCTCATGCATTTCTTACAGTTCAGCACAGAAGGAGAGACAAAGTACTTTATCTGTCTGCCAATTTGCATGGCCTAAACATTGGCCTAAAGCTGGAACCACATCTGCTCACTTAACTTCCCTTTTCTTTAACTCTGCCCCCACCCCCGCCCCACCCCCATTAGAGAGAAAGAGTATATAAACCAGCTAAGGGAAAAATTAAGATAATAGGATACTACTGTACGCTTTCCAGGGCATTTGTGAGACAGCCTGAAGCTGGGTACTGAGAAAAAGTACAAAATGGTATACATGAGTTCACTTATGATTTGTTATTCTTACAAATTTTTCGTTCAAATACTTCTGATTCAATGGAAAGCCTACACACCTATTGCTTGCTATTCCACGGACTCAGTAGTATAAAGCTGCTTGGCCATCCTTCATTCCTCAGTGCGTTTCTCTAACTCTAGCATCTAGGAAAGGAGAGAGTGGGAACAGAAAGAAAGGATCTTCATTTTCTTCCTATTCACTCTCCCTCCACCAGTCAATAACTCCTACTTGCTAAATTTACTGCTTTGTCTGTATAATGGAAAGAGGACACACAGGTATACAGGATGGTCTCCTTCATGAAGAAAAAGCAAACCTGGAGATCTTGGCTGAATTACGTGGTGATATCATCTCCTCTAACTTTAATGACTGAAATAATACAGGTAAAGTGTGGTAGCTATTCAACCGCACTTGTATTTGGCCCATCCACTAGAACATGCTAAGCCTAATGCAGTCTTCTGTGTTTACACAGTTTATTTTGGCTGTGTACAAATAACTAATTTCTAAAACCAAATTTCCACCGCAGCCTACACTTAGCTTACATTAGCCCCGGCGACACTGGGTCTCCTGTCTTGTAGGGACTGGAATTCTGGCTAATGAGGAAGTCTTTTCCTGACCAAGCTAGCATTTGGGTTAGTCATCAGCAGTGCCCCTAAGCCACAGTTTTGCAACACAATGACTTCATTCCTCCCACTTCACCTCAGAGGCCCCGGAAGGGAAGGGCGAGACAATAAAACCCTGAAGGTGGCTGAAAACAATTAAAGGCAGAACTGAGGTGGAGTTCTGGTTACTAAGATACAAAAGAAAGTTAGAGAAGAGAGAAAAGGGGAAAAAGCTTCCTGTTCTAAATAAGCAAACAATTAAGAGTCTTTGCCTGTGGCGTTGGAAGGAGACTTGGCTTGGGGTGGTGAACACACAATATAATATACAGATGACATGTTGCAGGATTGTACAGCTGAAACCTGTATAATTTTATTAACCAATGTCACTCCAATAAATTCAGTAAGAAAAGAGTCTCTGCCTGTGAGAGGCTTAAAGTGTGAAGCAAAAAGACACTTCCCTTTTATAAAAGACCACACAGGGCACTCAAAGGAAAAGTACACCTTACAATAAAAACCAGAGGAGATTAATTTGAACAAAGGGACCGGAATTTTCCTTCCATAGTCAATGTTCTTTATAGCTTGACATGCAACGATTATGTCTACATTATTTCTATGGTTGGCAGTGTTTTAGTATATATAATTTTTGAATTTTTAACGTAGGATGTTGTACAGAAACAGTATGCCTGCCAAATTTCTGTGTGGTACAAGCTAGGGAGGAGCTTAAATGTTCACTAGAAAGTCGAGATTATACACACTCATACACACACCCTCGCACATATACACACAAAATCAATGAATGACCAAATACAAATGAGAAAAAATTAATACTCTTAATATACAGAATTCTTACAAATTCTTAAAAATTCAATGACTAGTAGAAAAATTAACCCAAGGCCAAAAGATATTTGAGTCTAATATACTTAGGAAAGCATGTTCCCCAGTAACTAAAGAAATGCAAATTCCACAACTAGATAACCATTTTCTGTGACTATAGGAGGCAAAACCAGAACCAATGAGTGGAAATTCCCGGGAAGGAGATTTTGGCTCACTGCACGTATAAACTTCTAAGACAGCACTGAAGAAAACAGAAAAAGTCTACTTATAAGATCCTGCTCTATCGCTGGAGCTGATAAAAATGAGCTCTTTTACCAAAATACTGACAAGAAGGTTTTATTTCGAAACCAGAGTTTTGGACTAGACTAGCAGTTTCCAAATAAAATTAGCCCACTGGCAATTCAGAATTGCATACATATTCCTGGGCCACACTCCACACTGACTGAGCCAGTACCTTAGGATGAATTTCAGAAATTCATGTTTTAAAAGTGATTTCCACCCTGGCCAGGTAGCTCAGTTGGTTAGAGCGTCGTCCTGATACACCGAGGTTGTGGGTTTGATCCCTGGCCAGGGCACATGCAAGAGTCAACCAATGAATGCATAAATGAGCAGGCCAACAGATCAATGTTTCTCTCTCTCTCACTCCCCCTCCTTTCCTCTCCCCCTCTCAAAAATAAAAATGAATTAAAAAAAAAAGATTCCTATTTCTGGTACTGCAAAGCTAATGGTCTATCTGACCCTGAGTAGATGCCCCTTTCAATGATTTGATTCTAGAATCCCTGATATACTATTTAATAGAGTTTAGGTTTTCATTTGTTTCACCTTTAACTTCTGGTCAATTTATTCACAGTGCCTAAATTTCAATTATAGTTCTTTGTTGCTACTGTTCTGCCTGCAATTTTCTATCATTAAGCTCTCATTTTAGCCAAAAGAGAAGGAACTAGATTCTAGCAAGAGATATACTTTGAATAATTAGCAATAATGACAACTGAATTATCCAGAAATTTATTGCCAACTGCTATTTGCAAAAAATAGCTACCTAACTAATACAAGGATCTTACAGATATTAAAACCCACTTTAGTTAATATACTACCCTCTAGGACCAGAAGTATAGTTATTTAAGTAAGTCTGCATGACACTTAGATAGCAAAATGTGCAAATTTGATAATTAAATGAGTTCTCATTTTTAGTACAGGAGAAAGGGGACCAGGTAGAGGAGAAGGAAAACTGGGATTTTAACCTTGTTTTCCAAAGTGATCATGGAGCATGAAGATATTTTTTTAACAATCTCCTTTGCATGGATATACTCCTCCTTGCAGCTAAGTTTTATAAATTTCACCTGCAATACCACATATCACAAAGGTCATTTATGCCAAGTTATAAACTGAAAGTACCTTGTGCACATTACAAATACAGAAAAATACAGTATAAAATTATTTAAAGAAAGTGCATAAGGAATATTTTACAGCAAAATGTTCCTGATACTCTATGGCCATAGAGCAATTCTAGGAAATATTTCCATAAACTATGCAAAGGTTAATAAGAATTTGCAACAAATTTTGCTGGTAGTCATCCTGGGACTCTTCCTCTGTGATATAGAGAAGAGGTACAAGAATCGACTGCTTCATTCTTATCACCTGTTTTCACCCAAGGCGGAGCCCGCGCACTACAGCCAGGACTCATTTATCACCTTGGAAGATGACTCTCTGAGACTAGTACGCACTGTTCCCATTTCACAGTGCAACGCCACACTCACTGGCAAGGGAACAGGAACAATCTCATGGAGGAGAAAGCTTTGATTCTGAAGTCTTGTGATTGAAAGAGGGAAGACCTTCCCTCCTAGGCTGGTATAGAAAATCAGAAAATGCCAGGAAGGTCAGTGTGTTGACATTCTTTTCAACAAACAAAGCTCTGATCCTAAACTTAGGCGCGCGCGCGCACACGCGCACACACACACACACACACACACACACTGATAGTTCTTTTAATAACTTGGGCAGAAAAATCAAGGTTTTACCTGAAAACACATCTGGTTCTCTTATTTATGTATAATCTAAATATTTCCAGGACACGAGTCTCTTTTTTTATACTTGGTCAGACATCCAAGTTGTTCAGAAACTTACATGAGCACCACAGTTGTTATTACAATAAACAGGTGTGAAATAAGTGGCAACCTATTATTAAAGAATGCAAAGTTAGTTCAGAGGAGTCCCTTCCTCCAAAACTGGGGGGAGGGGCTGCAAGTAAAGACTAGAGGGATGGCATTTGAAAACACTTCAGAAAAGTGATATCTGAGACAGCGATTGAAGGATGAGAAGGTTCTCTAGGTGTGGAAGAGGACTCCAGTCCAAGACAACAGTGGCAAAGATACCGACACAGGAAGAAAACATGAACAGACCAGCAGGTCCTTTAGGACTTTAGACCTTGGGATGGAAGGGTAGGGGAGACCTTGCTGCCCGTGGTCATCAGGCCCTTAGCCACAGAGCAGACTTTATCTTACAGGTAATGGGAGGGGCATGATGAGACAATATTTTCTTTTTAGAAAGAAATCACTAGCAGAGTGGTGGATAGACTGGGAATGTGTGATACTGAATGACATAGGCGAGGTACGAGGCTAGGGCAACAGCAGGCCAGACAGAGGAAGAGGCCCGGACCCAGACAGAAACAAGAAGGGAGGGTCAAAGAGGAGTGAGAGAGAGCTCTCCACTCTGAGATTCTCAAAGACAAGCCCCTTCCCAAATAAGAGTAGAAATGAGATCCCCTGGCCCCAAGATGTAGGTGGGAGCCACTTTGATACACCAAAACACTCAGATAAAACTAGTTCAGATCTGGGCTTTATTGTTTCCTAGCTGTGTAACCTTGGACAATTTATTCCCTGCCCGGAACCTCACATTGATCAGTATGTAAATCATCAATAAAGCCTTATGGAGCTGGCAGGCGGAACAGAGATGAAAAATGAAAAGCCCAAGCTTAGTGGTTAGCACATAATAGGGGCTCCATAAAAAGATGTTTATGAAATAGACAAGAAGAGATTCACATATATGGTGACTCACTTTGTGTTTCTAAACAAAGATATAAATATGTCTATTTAAGTCAACAATTTATTTTTAAGGCCAGGAAAGCACTTACTTAACTTTTTTTATTAATAGAGCTAATGGAAGTTATTTATAAGGATTTGTTTCCCACCTTTAAGTATCAAGTCAAATCAGTTAACATGTACTGAACACCCTCTGGTAGGAATGTTTGTTTTGTACTAGAAATCTGGGACTTGCACAATTACCCTCCATTTAGTGGTTTCTATGGCATCAATACCACACAATGTTCTCTGACCTGCTTCCTACTGTCTACACAAAAGAAGAGGAAGCCTTGTTCAATGGATTACTTCCTTGACACACACCGGAACAACCTCCCAAGCTTTCCAGCAACCTCAGTCGCCCTATCCAAGCTTCCTCTAAATGGTCAGTAGCTTCTTCCCACTTCTTTGCTCTGCCAGTTGTGCTGTTCACTTTGCTGGGGATAACTTCATTCTTCTTTAAAAAGGCCAGTCCAAAGCCTATCCCTCTTTTAAGGTCCACAGTGAAACATACCTCCTACATGAAGTCTTTTTTGACTGTTAAGACACGATAATCTGATTCTCTTTAGTGGTTCATTACTATATTTTAATGAAAAAAAAAAAAAAAGGTTAGGTTCTAAATGTAAGGTTTTTTTTTTAATGCCAACTGTTACATAACTGTTTATGGTTTAGTAGCTGGAAAATAAAATCCACAACCTGTCTGGACTGTGATTTTCACCGCATGGCACTTGCAGGCTGCCCTGTAAATGCTGGCTAAGTGAGATGCCTTCTAATTTCTGTCGGTATTTAATTTAACTCAGAAATACGAAGGGCACTGTCCTGTGGGACATGACAACACGCCAGCAGGAGGGTCACATGCTACTAACCTTTGGATAGTTTTACACAATTAAATGGTACCAAGATAGAAAAAAGTGTTATATTTTAAGATACAAATGAGTAGAGAGGATATAAAGTGTTTACAGAAAAAAAAACCATATAATAAATTGAGGCTGACTCGGCATAAGATATTCAATTAAAAATCATATTTGTGAAGTACCTTCTTTTTAAATAAGAGCACTGTCAACTATTACCATTAAAAAAAAGTTTATATAGTAAAAGGGTTCATTTCTTTGGGTCTAAGTTTTTTCATCTGTAAAATTGAGATTAAATACCCAATAATACCTAAATATACCTCAAAACCTAAAGCTTTTGTTATAATTAAATTTTATTATCTTAAAAATATATTTTATTGATTATGCTATTACAGTTGTCCCAGTTTTTCTCCCCTTTATTCCCCTCACCCTGTACCCCACCTCCCACCATTATTCCTCCTACCCTTAGTTCATGTCCATGGGTCACACATGTAAGTTCTTCAGCTTCTCTATTTCTTACACTATTCCTCACCTCCCCCATCTGTTTTGTAGCTACCATTTATGCTTCTTATTCCCTGTACCTTCTCCCTCTCTCTCCCACTCCCCCTCCCCGCTGACAACCCTCCATGTGATCTCCATTTATGTGATTCTGTTCCTGTTGTCGTTTGCTTAGTTTGCTTTGTTTGTTTTTTAAGGTTCAGTTGTTGATAGTTGTGAGTTTATTGTCATTATACTGTTCATATTTTTGGGTCATCTTTTTCTTAGGTAAGTCCCTTTAACATTTCATATAATAAGGGCTTGGTGACCAGCAACTCCTTTATTAACTTGACCTTATCTGGAAAACACTTTATCAGCCCTTCCATTCTAAATGAAAGCTTTGCTGAATAGAGTAATCTTGGATGTAGGTCCTTGCCTTTCATGACTTTGAATACTTCTTTCCAGCCCTTCCTTGACTGTAAGGTTTCTTTTGAGAAATCAGCTGATAGTTTTATGGGAACTCCTTTGTAGGTAACTGTCTCCTTTTCTCTTGGTGATTTTAAGATTCTCTCCTTATCTTTAATCTTGATTAATGTAATTATGATGTGCCTTATGGTGTAAGTTTCTTTGGGACTCTCTCAGCTTCCCGGACTTTCTGGAAATCTATTTCCTTTGCCAGATTAAGGAAATTCTCCTTCATTATGTTTCAAATAAGTTTTCAATTTCTTGCTCTTCCTCTTTTCCTTCTGGCATCCCCTAGGATTCAGATGTTGGAAAGTTTAAAGTTGTCCTGAAGGTTTCTAAGCCTCTCCTCATTTTTTTTTTGAATTCTTGTTTCTTCATTCTGTTCCGGTTGAATTCTGTGAGCACCTGATTACCAGTGTTTTGAACTCTGCACCTGATAGGCTGGTCAACTCTTTATTGCTTAGTTCTATTTTTTCTGGAGTTTTGATCTGTTCTTTCATTTGGGCCTTTTTTTTTTTTTTGTCTTGGCGCAAGTTATGTAGCAAGCAGTACAGCCTTAGGTATTAGCTGGGGCAGGACAACCAAGGTCCCTGTGTTGTAGGGCTATATGTAGCAGAGGGGTGTGAGAGGGAACAATGCCACTTATGCTTAAATTTTAAAAGGTATGTGTATCACCTGGGACGCTGAAGCTATTTAAAGTTTCCTCAAGGCAATACTACTGATGATGATTGTGCTCAGGAATGTGTTTTGCACTGTGATGTGTGCAGGGAGCTACAGCAGGGAGCTGATGGCGAGGGCAGGGAGGGTGGGCCCAACATCAATGAACCAACCATGTTCTCCTCGATCCTACCGATTACTCATTTAAATGAAACTAGGCCTCCCTCTGTGCTTCAAGGATTACTAAAATTGTTGCTTTAATTCTATCTTATTAGTCCATATTTTTAACCCATTAGGTAGAAACAAGATACTTATTTGTTCATATCAGTATTTGGAAAAAAATATACAGTACAGAACTGAAAAACACATCCATCCACTCTCTTCTTTTCTCTTTTTGAGAGGGAGGTGGAGGGCTAGGTGGGGTAGGGAGCTGGTATTTTGAGGGGTTCAGGTGACGAAAGGAAGACTGGGAAATAGAGTGTCTGGTATTTTGACTAATTTGATTAAACAGATCCTCTACATTGGGATACAATTTGACTCCCCAATTTACTTTCTCTGTATTGATTTAGCAAATAGAGTGTTGAGTAAACAATAAAAAGAACTGGGTGTGGTTCTTGTTGGAGTTCCTCAGAATGTTTCGGATACCTTAGACAATACTGAAATTCCACAGATTCTTAAACTTACCAAGTTCACTGTTAGTGAACTTATACATAATTTTCGTGTGGTCTTGTTAACAAGCTGTTTTAAAGACATACACTCAAAGGTGCACACAGTTTCTGATTAAAAATGTTAAGCAAGAGCCTCAGAATAATTTCCCCCTTCAGAAGAAAAGGAATTTAAACCGGACTTGAACCTGGGATCTTAGCCAGGTTCCTTGAAAGTCATCTGTCAAATAGCAATGAACCCAGGAATTATTTGTTCCAGGGAACTGAAAAAAGAAGCAGAAGACATAACACATCTTGCTGGGGTGCACCCCAGGAGGCCTCTAATATCTGTAAGTACTACCTGTTATTTGTTTCTTAGTCTCCAGGTCTCTGGTTTGCTTCAGCACCTGCAGCAGCCGAGGTACCCCGTTGAGCTCAGCCACCTCCACTTTGTTGTCATTGTCTTCAAATACCAAGTTCCTCAAGGCTCCACACACGGCTCTCTGAACATCTTCATTCTGAAATTTTAGGAGCTGCAGGAGCTTCGGGATGCCGTGAAGCTGATTGACCTGGGGAAGAAGTGGATGCATATTTCAGATATGTATTAATGTTGATGGGACATTGGAGACATTCAATGAAATATGAATGAAGAGATAAAGTTGATTATTAAGTCCCATCAATCAACAACCATGTGTGGTACAACCTGAGACTCATGGTGTATAATATACTGCTGCTATAAGGTATCTCTCATCGAGGAGCTTACAATCAGTTAGAGAAGTTAAAATGAAAACCCATGAAAAATTGAAGGGAAAGTTAAGTGATAAAAGGTGGATGATAGCTAAGTGGACAGGAAGAGTTAAGTGATAAAAGCCTTGAGCATAATAAAGATGAAGAGAACTGGGAACTTGAGGAGTAAGGCAAGTTTTATGGAAGAATACCACATTGCATGAGTTTTCTAGGACAGAACTTTACAGTCAACAAATAAACTGAACAGAAATCACCTTCATCAATGGTAGCAGTAAAAAGTCATTAACCACAGTAACTGTAGTAGCAATGAAAACTAACCTAAATATAAGGTTATTTTTACAATCAATTGCTCTATTTTAAACAATTTCTATAAATTAGTCAAACATTTAAGTAAATAACATAACTTTACGCTCTTTTATGCCCTATTTTAAAAATATTTCTTCTATACAAATATGCAAGGGGCAGAACTAGGAATAAGAAGAACAATAGATGGTTTCGATCTGGGCAAGATGATTCTGCGTGCGAGGCTGCAAATATCTAATGAAATCAAGAGGTGGACACTGGGTTGCTGCAGAGAAATGTTAAGTTGCAGGCTGAGAGCTTTCTTTCTCATGGGCTTCCATTACTATCTGATTTAACATTTTTTAAGTTGGTAAGAACTTTGGGTAAAGATCTCGGTAATTTGCACCGTCTTAATGCAGAAATGTGTAGGTAACAAGTTGTGAATGGGCATGAGTTTCCTTTGCAGATGAAGTTCCTCCCCCATGATGAATGATGCCCTCATTATACAGCAGTTCACACTGGGCGGAGAGCTGCACCCCTGGCCCAGGGACGTATTTTCACATTTCCTATGTATCATCAAACTCTAGCCTCCCTTTCATATAGATAAATGAAATGTAAGGCCCAGTCTTCCAGTAACACTCCCATTTATTGGCTCTCTTCCAAGAAGACATTTGCAGAACAGGAGACCATTAGAAGATGGACCACAGCAATTTTGATGGGTGATGTCTAGAGCCATTCTAATATGCTTGCATAATAATTTTAAATGATATTTCATTTCATAGCTACCAATTCAATCTGGTCCAACAGATCACCCATTTGATCACTTCATCTATTCTCATTATTACATTTCCTTAAAAGCAGAAAGGCACAATTTATTTTTAAAACAGCCCGAAACTCACCTGTTTCCTTAATTCCGTCAAATTCTATTTCACAGTTGGGTTTTAAGGTGCTTAAATTCCCTCCATAAACATCATAAATGCCACGCAGACTAAATCTCCACAGTAGCAGTGTAAACATCAGATGCAAAAAGAAAATACCATTCATCCTGAAGGTACTTTGGCAGCTTTAGAAATATTTTATTACTTAATTTATAATTTATAAGTTGCCTTCTTCAAAATATGATGTGAAGTGCCTTACTGACCATACTGCCTTTCCAGCTGTGACGACAGTGTTAGCGAGAAGTGGCAGCTGGCAGCCTCCACCGCCCTGACCGGGGAGTGCAGACGGCACCCTTCCGTTTAACAGCCTTCTGACCAGTTGTCCCCTCGCCTGCCACCGCCAACCCCTTGGCTCTCCAACCCCTTGGCTCTCAGCACTTGCAGACACACCACGCTCAGATAAAAGCTGCAATCCGACCCCAGCTCTGCTGTACCGTAGAATTTGACTGCCTAGTGTCTGGCACCTACCTCACAATTAAAAATGGAGTTTAGTTAGGTGAGGACTTTTATCTTTTTCATCCAGCAAATGGATATAAATCATATTAAATGCGTGAAGCTAATGACATTTCCTCACTGTACAGAACCAGAAGGACGCTGGTAATGAATCCTATACACATCAGGACTAATGTCCCATGTGCTGCTCTGGCCCCTTTAAATTGAGGGCAGCAGCTGGAACCAGAGAGGTTACATCTGTTTCCCAGTTAGACTAAATCCTCAGGGGATTTGTTCTTCCTCGGGGAAAGGAAAAAAGAAACAGACCCACATGCACGTCTCAGAACTTCAAAGGAGCTTTCATTTGAGATGGTTTCTAAATATATGAAAGGGCAAAATCACGTCTTAGAATTTGAACTTCCCCTTTGCCCCTATCTGATTCTCTTCCCTGTCAACTCCAAAGTAAGGGAATGAGTAGGATTTCTGGTGGCAAATCCACAGAGGGAGCAGACGGCCTCCGTGGGGGTCTGGGCTCCCTGTGTCCAGATGCCTTTGCTCTCACTCCCTTTGCTGCTGGCAAAGCCCTGCTGCTCCTGCAGGAGCCGGCTCAGATGTCACCTCCTCCATGAAACGTCACTCCCTCTCTCTCCTTTCCCTCTCTGTAGAATTAAACACTCCCTATAAATTGGTAAAACCTTCAGGAAGGCAATTTGGAAATTCATGTCAGAAAGGAAAAATATTCTATTCTGGAAATCTTGGTTAGGAGGCAATTTCAAATGCAGAGACAGACTAGGAACACACAGTAGCAGTAGTTACTTTATAACAGTGAAAAATAAGAAACCATAAATGTCCAACAATGGGGGAAGACTGGCTAATGATTAACTGTCACATATTCACATATCCACATATTGAGGTGGCCATGGGAGAGGCAGGGCAATGTCTGAACTGACGGGTATTTTATTAGTCATGCAGCTTCCTCATCCATCAAAGAGGGGCGGTGTTAAGATAAGCAATTGTGTGCCAGGATGTGGTAGTTACTCCACCCTGGTAGCTACTTCTATCACCACGAATGGGCCACCATCAAAATGCCTACAAACTATTAAAGTTACAAGAAAACTCTTATGATATAATGGTACTGAAAAAAAGAAGCTGAATAAAATAACTGCATTTCTACTCACAAATATGGATGTAAAGAAGGGAATGAGATGAGGGGTCTGGGAGAACGGCTGGGCTATAAATGATGAACGAGGCATACTATTTTGTATATTTTTAAATAGCAAACATATTTGAGCATACTTTAAAAAATCAACACAAAAAATCTCCACAAACAAAGCCACATATTCAACTGATTACAGCTATGTACACCCAGGGTGGGGCAAAGGTAGGTTTGCAGGACATGAAACAGAGTTTATTCTTGTATTATTATTTATTCTTGTATATTTTCCATACGAATAACTTTAAACCTATGTTTGCCCCACTCTGTACATGTATTAAAAAACCAGAGAACAAAACCAAAATGTTAACAATGGTGGGACCATAACTATGTTTTTTTTCTTTTTTCCTTCTCAATTTCTCAAGGTCACCCTGGTAATTTGGAATGCCGGGATTCAAATCCAATACTCAAACCACCACGTACTTTATCTCCCAACCCAGCAGGAAGAGGAAGTTTAGAAGGAGGGCTGGATCATGGAAAAGAAAAGCAAAAGATGATGCGTTTATTTTTTGGTAAGTTGATGTCGAGCTTAGTGGGAAGTCTAGGAAATAGATGGACATGTAGTTTGGACCCCAGGAAGAGATATCAGCTGGAGATGCTGTGGGCCATCCATGCCTGGATCGCATATTACTTGGGGTCACAGAAGTGGATGAGGCAGGTCAAAAGATGGTGTTGAGTAGGAAAAGCCCCGGCAAGGCAGCTAAGGAATATCTAAAGGACAGGTCAAGCATAAATTTTTTTTCACAGAGGAAACCGGAAGAAGCCAGAGGGACAGAGAAAAACCAGGAAACTCTGGACCAAAAAAAGAAAAGTTTCACAAAAGAGAGAGTGATTGATGATATTAAATGCTGAGAATCCTAACCATATAAAATAAAAACTGAAAAGGTGCCACTGGTTTTAAAAGTTATGACTTAAGCCCTGGCTGGTGTGGCTCAGTGGACTGAGCACTGACTAGTGAACCAAGGGGTTGCTGGTTCGAATCCTAGTCTGAGCATATGCCTGGGTTGAAGACCAGGTCCCCTATTGGGGGTGAGCAAAAGGCAACCACACATTGATGCTCTCCCCCTCTCTTTCTCCCCCCTTCCCCTCTCTAAAAATATATAAATAAAATTTTTTTAAAAAAGTTATGACTTAAAATTGTAAACTTTATATCCAAATAGTAATTGCCTTTTATACATAATTTTAAAACTATAGCATCACGCGTATAGCAGGAGTTTGTTAATGTTCTTGGGTTATAACATCACAATTCTTAGATTTCCTACAAAGCATGCCTTTAGTTTTCAAGTTTCATTATTCTCAAAACTAGTCTTTGTTCCAGCTTTATCACAGAATAAGAGTTAAAAAGGCAAATATAGCTTTAATTCTACATTTGAGCAATAACATTAGTAATCAAATTAGTAACTTCATAATAGTGGAAATCTAGCCCAACTTGCGTTAACAGAAGAAAATCCAAGTAATGCCATTATTATAAAATGAAAGTAATAATACCAAGTACTTAAAGATTGGAAATGAGACAGATTTAAACATGTATCTGAATTGGCCATAAAAAGGACCCATTTTTAGCCCAGTTTTCCTGCAAATACCACCACTAACTTTCCGGCCTCCTCAAGAGAAGACTCTCCAGCCTCACTGGAGCCTGTAGACAAAGGCGCCCTCGCCAGAACCCTGACTGCACTCGCGGGAGTGGACCGGAGCTGCCTGTAGGTGCTTCTGCCTGGCTCGAATTACCTGATGGGCAGGATTAAGCACATTTCCTTCTGTGAAATCTACTGATTCCCTGAGTGCTCTCAAAGTGGGAAGGTCATTCTGCGTTGGGAAGGTCATTCTGCGTTGGGCTTCGTACTCCTATTTATACCAGTTGAGATGCCTGTTTATCAAGAATAGCTCAGGTTTCTTTCCCAATGTATTTATGTTAACTGTAATTATTACTGTAATAATGCAATTTATTTCTTAAAAAATGAAATACAAATGAAATACAAAATGAAAAAAGACTTCACTCTCTGAAAACTAATCCAAATGCTTTCAAAAGATTAAGTAAAGAACTTAAAAATAGAAAAATGTAAAAACATAAAAATCTAGAAGGGTTTAAAATCACATGAATTGGTGCTATTAAGTTTTTATTTCACTTTAAAAAAGCTAAAAATGGCAGATAATAAAGGGCATAGTTTGTGTAAGAAAGATCATTACAAACTATACCTGTTGATGTGCATAATTTTAAAAAAGATTTTCTCTGTAACTGATTAACTGATAACTATTAGTCTTGATCCCCCCCCCCAAAAAAAAAATTCTACAAAGAGATGCTTTTCTTTTGCTTGTCAGATTAACATAAACAAAAAAATATCTTGTGGTATTCACGATGCTGGTAAGAGTGTAAATTTGTACAATTTGGGGGAGGAGTTATTAGGGAGTTATTTATCAAAATTAAAAATGAGTCAATAGTAACAAAGGCTAAAATGACCTACTGCCTGAAACAACTTTAAAAACTGGAGAAAGGATACAATGGTTCGTAACTGGACATGGGGCAATGGTGGAAAGTGATCTGTAGGAGACAGAGAGCAAGCAAGGCGAGCCTAATGGCTGCCTCAGATCACTGCCCTCAGAGAGTTCCCAGGCCACGGTGCTGCAGTGAGGGCAGTAAGTGGAATTCAACAAGCTGAGCTGAGGACACAGACTGGAGATCCTAAGAAGAGCGAAGAGGTGAGTGTTTGCAAGGAAGGGTTCCAGAGAGATGAGCTTTACAGAAAGGAGTCCTGAGATCCCCGGAGGGTCCCATGCCAGTATTCAGTAGAGTATTAATTAGTGCACGTGTGTGAGAAAACTGCCCGAGGCCAGAGAAATAACCCCCTAAAAGGATTTTAGGAAACAACAGTTCCTCAAGCTCACACCAGCCATGAATACTGCCTATTCTCACTCATCCAGAAAACCTCCTTATTCATGGTACACTGTGTAGAGTTTGCAGAAGTGTTTTGCCTTAAGAATAAATGTCGCTCTGATCCTGCTGACCACAGTTGGAAAGAATCAAACAGTTTTCAAGTAACTTAACTGCATCCTAGAACAAAGCTCCAGAATATTTACAGAAAATTAAAAGTATACAGCATCCAACAAGATAAAATTCATAATACCTGGGACTAGGTAAGAAATTTCCAGGCATGCAAAAAGAAGAAGAAAATGCAAAGAAGAAGAAAAGTATGATTCATAATGAGAAGAAAGACCAATCAATTGAAACCCAGGTAGGGACATAGGAGATATAAAAAAGACTCAAATTTAACTTACACAGATAAAAACTATAATTTATGAAATACAAAAATAGAACTTCTGGCCAAGATGGAGGCATAGGTGGATACACTTTGCCTCCTCACACAAATGAAAGGACAACAACAAATTTAAAAACAAAAATAACCATAACTGCCAGAAAATCAAAATGAAATGTATTTAAGTTCAACAGTGAAGGAGTTAAACAAGAAACATTCATCCAGACTGGTAGGAGGGGAGGGAGACAGGCAGCTGGGATGGGGAGGACTTGCAGCAAGACAGCTGCTGAAGGACTGGGTGGATAAGGCAGCAGCTGGTAGACTGGGGTGGGCGAGGTGGCAGCTGGAGGACCAGGCAGCCCCACATTTGTGTGCAGATAAACTGA
Organism: Artibeus jamaicensis; assembly: GCF_021234435.1. Taxonomy (NCBI): domain Eukaryota; kingdom Metazoa; phylum Chordata; class Mammalia; order Chiroptera; family Phyllostomidae; genus Artibeus; species Artibeus jamaicensis. The sequence goes on from NW_026521486.1 coordinate 39,541,018, forward strand.
GAGGAACAACTGAAGAGTGAGACAAACCATGCAACCAAGGATTCCAGCTTGGGAAAAGAATGCCTCAAAATCTCTGTCTGGAAAGATCTGAGGGGGTTGCAGTGGCAGGAGAAACTCCCAGCCTCACAGGAGAGTTCCTTGGAGAGACCCACAGGGTCCTAGAATGTACACAAACACACCCACCTGAGAATCAGCATCAGAAGGGCCCAATTTGCTTCTGGGTAACGGGAAGAAGTGACTAAAAGCCAGTCAAGAGCTGAGCAAGTGGAATTGTTTCCTCTTGGCCTATTACAGTGCAACATACAGTGCAGTGCAGTGCAACATACAGTGCAACAACACAGCAACCTGGGTTGTCCCATTCTGGAGAATACCTAAGGCTCTGTCTGTCCCAAACAATGTAACAGGTGCACGAAACAAACAAACAAACAAACAAAAAATATATATATGGCTCAAATGAAAGAACAGATCAAAGCTCCCAAAATAGAACTAAGTGATGAAGAGATAGCCAACCTATCAGAAACAGAGTTCAAAACATTAGTAATCAGGACGTTCACAGAAATGGTTGAGTATGGTCACAAAATGAAGAAAAAAATGAAGGTTCTGAAAAGTAAAATAACGGAAGATATACAGGGAACCGACAGTGAAGGGAAGGAAACTGGGATTCCGAGCAACGGTTTGGACTAAAAGGAAGAAATAAACATCAACCAGAACAGAATGAAGAAACAAGAATTCAAAAAAATAAGGAGAGTCTTAGGAATCTCCAGGACAACTTTAAACATTCCAACATCTGAATCGTAGGGGTGTCAGAAGGAGAAAAGGAAGAGCAAGAAATTGAAAACTTATTTGAATCATAATTAAAGAGAACTTCCCCAATCTGGTGAAGGAAATAGACTTCCAGGAAGTCTAGGAAATTCAGAGAGTCCCAAAGAAGTTGGACCCAAGGAAGCACATACTAAGGCACATCATAATTACATTACTCAAGATTAAAATGAAGTAGAGAATCTTAAAAGCACCAAGAGAAAAAGAGGCAGTTACCCATTAAGGAGTTCCCACAAGACTATCTGCTGATTTTTCAAAAACAAACAAAAAAAAAAACCAAAAAAAAAAACCTTGCAGGCAAGAAGAGGCTAGAAAGAAGTACTCAAAGTCATGAAAGGTGAGGACCTACATCCAAGATTACTCTATCCAGCAAAACTATCATTGAGAATGGAAGGGCAGATCAAGTGCTTCCCAGATAAGGTCAACTTAAAGGAGTTGCTGGTCACCAAGCCCTTATTATATGAAATGTTAAAGGGACTTATCTAAGAAAAAGAAGATGATCAAAAATATAAACAGTAAAATGACAACAAACTCACAACTATCAACAACTGAACCTAAAAAAGACAAAACCAAAAACTAAGCAAACAACTAGAACAGAAACAGAACCACAGAAATGGAGACCCCATGGAGGGTTATCAGTGGGGAGAGAGAAGGGGGAGAATGAGGGAAAAGGTACAGGGAACAAGAAGCATAAACGGTAGGCACCAAATAGACAGAAGGAGGTTAAGAATAGTATAGAAAATGGAGAAGCCAAAGAACTTATATGTGTGACCCATGGACATGAACTAAGGTGGGGCAATGCTGGTGGGAGGGGAGGGTGTGAGGCAGAGGAGAATAAAAAGGAGAAAAAAAAATGGGATAATTGTAATAGTATATTCAATAAAATATACTTAAAAATAAATACAAAAATACAGCAAATTAGATTAAACAGAAGAATAGTGAATTTAAAGCACAGCAACTGAAATTGTCAAAGGAAATACAGGAAAGAAAACCTGGAACAGAAAACAAGTATGGATGAGCTGTGGGACAACTTCAGGCAGCCTGATATGTATATAAATGGAATTCCCAAAGAAAAGACAAAAAAATATTTGAGGTACTAATGGCTAAAACATTTCCAACCAAAATTTCAAATGTGATGAAAAGGAGAAATCCACAAATTTAAGCTCAATGAACTCCCAAGCACAAGAAACCTAAGGAAAATTACACTAAGGCATATTGTGACCAAATTGTTCAGCACCAGTGACAAACTGAAAAATTTAAAAGCAAGTTGGGTAGGCGGGGTGGGTGGGGGTAAAGACACATTATGTACAGAGGCAGGAGAAAAATGACAGATTTCTTCTCCCAAAAAATTACAATACAACTCTTTCAGAGAACAAAAGAGGGGGAGAACACTTCTCAATTTATTCTGTTAGGCTACTCTCACCCTCAATCCAAAATCGGACAAAGACATTGCAAAAAAGAAAATTAAAGATTAATATCCTTTGTAAATATAGCTGTATAATTTTTTAACAAAATTCGGAAAACAGCCCAAATGTCCCCATAGATGAGTGGATAAAGAAAATGTCATATATAGAATATATATAACATATGTAACATTTTATATGTTATATATAACATATATTATTAAGCCATGAAATGAAAGAAAATCCTTAGATTTGTGACAACATGAATAGGATGTTGAGTGCATTATGCAAAGTGAAATAAATCTCAAAAAGACGAATAGTGTATGATCTCACTTATACGCAGAATCTAAAATCACAGACTCACAGAACCACCAAAATCACAGATACAGAAAACAGATTGGTGGTTGCCAGAGGTAGGCATTTAGGCATTGGTGGTTGAAATGGGTAAAGGTGGTCAAAAGGTAGAGACTTTTGTAAAATAAGTAAGTCATGAGGATATAATGTTCAGCATGGTAATTATAGTTAATAACACTGTATTTTACATTTGAAAGTTGCTAAGAGTATATCTTAAAAGTTCTCATTACAAAGAAACCCTTGTAACCCTGTGTGGTGACGAATGGCACCTAAACTTATAGTGGTGATCATTTTGCTGTACACACGAAACTAATAAAACATTACATGTCAATTATACCTCAATTTAAAAAAAAACACCAAAAAGCAAGAAATATGATGTTAGAAAGTTTCCCTTTCTTCAAACAAAAACAACAAAACCTTGGCCTCCTCCTTCAATATCTTTCCTTGAACTATCTCTTTTGGGGGAGCAGAAGAGAATCTTAAAGAATGAAAAGATTACAATAGTGGGGTTTACGTAAGATTTGACAAGGCAAAGGTGAACATCTCAGGTGGCAGAGAGCATAAACAGAAACATGTATGTAGGGAAGCACCAGGCACGGTGAGGGGTCAGGGGCCTGCCTGAGTCTGAGTATACCCAGGAATACACGTGAAAGAACTGTGCCACATGGCTAGGAAGAAGACAGGTTCTTCCGTGGCCAATGAGAAGACATGGAGTAAGTGAAGAATTTTGTGTTTCTTGATCCATATAAAATGAGGATCCATCCTTTCGGCTGTGTTCTGTAAGAAATGTTCAAAATCAAACATGGCTAGTGGGAGTATAAAATGGTAAGGCCATTTTGGAAAGCTGGCAGTTTTTACAAAAATATATTTTATTGATTATACTATTACAGTTGTCCTAAGTTTTTCCTGCTTTGCCCTCCTCTGCCCAGTACCCCCATTCATTCCAGCAATCCCTCCCCCTTAGTTCATGTCCATGGGTTGTGCATATAAGTTCTTTGGCTTCTCCATTTCCTACTATTCCTAACTTCCCCCTGTCTGTTCTGTACCCACCATTTATGTTTCTTTATCTCTGCACCTTTCCCCCCATTCTTTCCCTCCCTTTCTGCCCCTTCTCCCTCCCTGCAGATTACCCTCCAAATAATCTCCAATTTATGATTCTGCTCCTGTTCTGGTTGTTTGCTTTGTTTGTTTTTTTTAGATTCATTTGTTGGTGGTTGTGAATTTGTTGCCCATTTAATGTTCATAGGTTTGATCTTCTTTTTCTTAAATAAGTCTCTTTAACATTTCATATAATAAGGGTTTGGTGATGATGAACTCCTTTAGCTTTACCTTCTCTGGGAAGCACTTTATCTGTCCTTCTATTCTCAACGATAGCTTTGCTGGATAGAGTAACCTAGGTTGTAGATCCTTCTGTATCACCACTTTGAACATTTCTTTCCAGCCCCTTCTTGTCTGCAAGGTTTCTTTTAAGGATTCAGCTGATGGTCTTATGGAAACTCCTTTGTAGATAACTCTCTTCGTTTCTCTTGCTGCTTTTAAGACTCTCTCTTTATCTTTAAACTTTGGCATTTTCATCACAATGTGTCTTGGTGTGGCCCTCTCTGGGTTTTCAATTTCTTGCTCTGCCTCTTCTCCTTCTGGCAACCTTATGATTTGAATGTTGATACATTTAAAATTGTCCCAGAGGTTCCTAAGTCTATCACCATTTTTTCAATTCTTTTTTCTCTCTGATGTTCCTATTGAATGCCTTTTCCTTTCTTGTGTTCCAAATCGTTGATCTGATTCTCAAGTACATACTCTCCACTGTTGGTTCTCTATTGATTTTTATTTCATTTAGTGTAACCTTCACTTCTTCCCTTATGTTTTTGCCATACTCAGTTAGTCCTTTGACCATCCTGATTACCAATGTATTGAAACCCTGCATCTGATAGGTTGGTTATCTCCATTTTGTTTAGTTATTTTTCTGGAGTTTTGTTCTGTTCTTTCATTTGGGCCATACTTCTTTGTCTCCTCAATTTGGCAACCTCCCTGTGTTTGTTTCTGTATTAAGTAGAGCTGCTTTGACTCCCTGTCTTTGAAAAAGCACCTGTAATTTGTGTGGGGTGGAACCTTAGGTAATTGCCAGGGTGGGGCAAACTACTTCACCGCTTTGTGGCTCTGTATGAGGGGAGGACAATGCCACTGCCTGGCTTCTGGTGGTGTGCCAGCAGTTGGCCCAACTGTAGTCACTTCACCCACGCCCTATATATGACTGGTGCCCTTCCAGCCCTTGCCCTGGTGGTGAATCTCAGATTGGGCATGTTTCTGAATGTTCTAAGTCTGTGAAGGCCCTTTAAATGGACTCTTCTGAAAATCTGGCAGTTTCTTCCACTGCCCCAACCCCTACTGGTTTTTACAGCCAGAAGTTATGGGGATTTAACTTTCTAGTACTAGAACCCTGGGCTATGCAGTCTGACCTGTGATCGCTTGTTCCCAAGGTATCCCTCCTGATTTTTATCCACCACATGCGAGTGTGGGACCACCTGTTTCCCACTGTCCCTCTGGTGTGTCTCTGGGCCACTCAGCCCATCTCCACGACTCTGTCCCTCCTACCCATCTGGATGAATGTGGCTTCTTTAAATCCTTGGTTTTAAACTTCCATACAGCTCAGATTTCTGGTGGTTCTGGGTATTATCTGTTTTGAGATATAGTTGTAATTCTCTCTGTGGTAGCTTGAGGAGGTGAAGCACGTCTCTCTATGCCTCCACCCGACCAGAAGTCCTTGGAAAACTGGCAGTTCTTAATAAAGTTATACATATACCTATTTTATGACCCAGCAATTGTGCTCCTAGGTATTTACCCATGATAAACTTTTATTCACAGAAATGCTTATTTATTCATGTTTACAGAGGCTTAGTTCATAGTTATCAGAAGATGGAAACAAATGTCCTTCAGCTGGTGACAAGATAAACAAACTGTGGTATATCCATCCATAGGATGGAATCCTACCTGGAAAAACAAATTGGGACGGACTACTTATACACGCAACATGGATGAAACTCCAATATGTATGCTAAGTGTAAGAAGACAGACCCAAAGGGCTATGTATTATATGACTCCATTTATCTGACACTTTGGAATGAGTAAAACTTAGTGATAGGCAGAAGATCATGTCAGGGGCTGGAGATGGGGGAAGAACTGATTGCAAAGGGACATAAAGGACTTTGGGGGGGGTAATGGAACAGTTTTTTATCTTGATTGTAGTGGTGGTTACATGACTGTGTTTGACAGAAAACTGTACACTAAAGAAGGCATATACTATATGTAAATCATTCTGTCATCTTGAAAAACAAAACAGAGCACTGGGGGGGTGGGCTGGGATGGGAGTAAAAGACAGAAAACTGTACCTGAACAACAATTAAAATAAATAAATTAATAAATTAATTAATAATAAAAAGAAAAAACAGTACTTTTTTGAGTTTGGTATTAAAGCCAAATTTTTTTAAAAAAAGGATCTCTCAGAACCTAGCAAAATCTAAGGGGCAGATTTCTTTATAAAATTTCCTGATAGAATTGATTTTTCCATTCTATTTTAAAGAAATGGCCTTAGAAATATTCAATGATTTCAGCTTAGTGATATGGCTGGACCTTTTTTTTTTTTTAACTTAAATGCATTTTATTTTTAGACAACCTACATGACAGGTTTTTCCTTAGAAATAATGCCTCCAGTCCAAATAAATCAAGGTCAAAATAAACGAAGAGCTCCAGATAACATCAGTTCCGTTTGTTATGGTGTTGGATGAAAAGCAGCAGCCAGCCCAGGCCGGGTGGCTCAGTTGGTTGGAGCGCTGTCCCATGTACCAGAAGGTTACAGGCTCGGTCCTCATCAGGACACACACCTAGGTTTGTGCGGGGAGAGCACAGGAGGCAACCACTGGATGTCTGTCTTTCACATCGACGTGTATATCTCTCTAACTCGAATCAATAAACATATCCTCTAGTGAGAATTTGTTTTAAAAAAGAGGCAGCCAGTTAGGATGACAGGTGATACATCCAAATTGCCAAACTTGTTAACATTTTCCCATTTCTAAGCCATTCCTAAAAGAGAATCATCCGTGGGGCCAGCAGAGCGCCCATGCCATCCGGATGCATGTTTTCACCACTAGAAAACTGGTAGATGTTGAGATTAGCAAGAATGTGCTCGATTTGTGTTAAAGACCCTGTCATAAGAGCTTTACTCTTTCTGGTCTCTGTTTTTCAAGTTTCCCTTTGATAGATTTTGTGTAATCTCTGATGGACTTCCTATAGGCTTCTTTTGTGAAGCTTTCAGGTGCCCCGCCTGCCCTTGGGGACTTTAGCGGAGACGATTCCACCAATAAGCGAGTCATCCATATTATCTTCTCTTACCGATCATCTTCCCTTCCACCTCTGTGCACAGTCCCTCTGCATCTCCGGGATCTTTTAGATATCGGAAACCATCTCATCATGGTGGATGAGGTCCTGGTGGGTGACCATGACGGCTGGCAGCTGGAGGGAGAGGACAGTGGCGCTGACAGGAGGAGCACTGAGTTGCCTAAGTGCTGCCTCAGTGGCGCCGGGCGAAGGACGGGGAGTGGGCAGAAAAGCAGGGCTGTATCTTTTTACCTGGTGCAACTGTACAGTAATAAAACCCTTTGTCTGTTAGAAAAAACAACCCACAAATAACCCCTAGATTAAATATCTCCAAAATATAAACCAATCCACAAGGATCACAACAGTTAATGGCGAAAGACAGAAGGCTTCAAAGAACAACACGTGCACTACCGCTTCTCTTTAACAACGTGCTGGTGGTTCTAGCCAGCATGAAGAGAAAAAAAGAAATATAAGTCATTTCAATTGTAAAGGAAGAAACAAAACTGACTTTATTCACAGATGGCATGATCTTCTACGCAGAAAATCTGATGAATCTACAAATACGACACAGAGCTAAGGAGTGAATTAGTACGGCAGGATACAAGATCACCTGTACTGACTGAACTGTATTTCTGTATACCAGCATTGCACAATCAAACACTGAAATAAAACAACCCCTGAGCATCTGTAAAGGTATGTAGAAATATGGCATCTTTAAGGATAAATCTGACAAGAAACACTGAAGACCTCTAGAGTAGAAACTACAAAACAATGCTGAGGGAAAACAGAGACCTAAATAAATTGTGAAATGTATCTTGTTCAGGAGTCAGAAGACTCAATACAGTTCACACGTCAATTCTCCACATATTGATCTATAGATTCAATGTAATCTGAAAAAAAATCCCAGAAATTTTATAAAGGTAGAAGTTGACAAGCTGATTCTAAAATTCAAATGTACTGCAAAAGACCTAGTCTAGCCAAAATAACTTGAAGAAAAAGAGCAAAGAGGACTAATATTACCTAATTTCAAGACTTAAAATAAAACCAGAATAATCCAGACTGTGGTTTTGGTATCTGTAAATATAGATAAACAAATCCATGGAATAGAATACATCATCCAAAAATAGATTCACACACTGATCAATTTCCTGCCAACAAAGGCATAAAAACAATTCAGTACCAAAAGGAAAGCCAACAAATGGTGCCTGAAAAACTGCACATACACATTTTTTAAAGACTGATTTTAAGAGAGATAAATTCTAGAAAATTTGATATTATTTATAGTAACAGAAGAACAGAGCTAAGGTTGCGTAGGGTCTAAAAGTGGGTGGGGGACGGGTGGGTTTAAGGACAACAGGGCACGAGGAAACTGTGAAGGTCATGGCTACGCTCAGTGTCTCCATTGTGATGATTTTTTCCCAGTGCCAAAACATGTCAAAACTCTGTCACATGGTACCTTACGAAAGGCATTTAAAAAATGAACAAACAAAACTAGTACATTTATACAACATAAATCAATGCAACAGTTTTAAGAAATAAAGGAGGGCTAATATAGATCGAAGATTTCCAAGCTACTAAATGAAGGCAAAGTACAGAGCACTATAAATAATCTGCTGCCATTTGTGATTTTTGTTTCAAACAAAAAAGGATACTCAACCAGCCCATCCAGTAATTGTTTCTACACGCATAGAATATCTCTGGAAATAAACCCAGAAACTGATGAGAGAGAGAGAGAGAGAGAGACTGAAAGAGAGAGAAGGAGGAAGGGAGGAGACAGAGGGGAGAGTGAGAGGGAGAGAGAGGAAAACGGGGAGAAGCTGGGGTTTGAGGTAGGAGAGAAACTCTTTCCACTGCAGACCTTTTTGAACTATGATCCCTACCCCTGCCACAGATGTATTACTTTTTAAAACAAACAAATAATAAAATTACCCACTGATTCTATTTTAGGGCGCTGGTTATTAGGAACACGTGTGGAAGTGCCCAAACACACATGTAAAAAGTTGATATGTATGATAAATTATTTAGCAAAAACAAAAATTGGAAAATTGGCTTGTATTTAATATAATGCAGAACACACTCATGCCACCTCCCTACCCTCTCTCAGAGAAATCAAAAAGCACCCAGACTGTCAACAATTGCCTCTGGGGATGGTTTTAAAGGGGGAGGTCTATGTAGTGACTTTAAGTTTATGAGTTGAGGGAACATTTTTCACAAAGTATATATTTTCTTTTAAATGAAAAACTCTCGCCCTGACTGGTGTGGCTCAGTTGGTTGGGCATCAATGTATAATCGACATATAACTCAATGATGATGTTTAAAAATGTAAGTATGTTACTGGTTTAGGTTTGCAGGGTTGCCATAGTAGACAGAGCCAGTTCTGCAATGGACTTCAGATGATACTCACCCTTTTCCGCGCTTCAGATTTCTGGAAGCACTCATGCTGTATGAAGGTGGCTGCCACCGAAATCCTGGCAGGGGGTGTGTGGTCTGCATCCAGCATACTCACTGCCCGCTCCAGAGTCATCTCCACGTCTGCATTCCTAGACGAACAGTCACAGGTTCAGCAAAATTCCAAACCCGCTCTCTCCTACCTATCAACCTGACCCTCCAGAGATGACTCAGCTAATACTGGAAAGTGCCTGGAACATCAGTCTTGCCTCCTTCAGGCAAAAGAAAAGTCAGTACCTGAGATCAGAAAGTATAGGAAGCTAGCAGCAGAAATACTTCAGTTCTGGTTAGACTGGCGTCAGAAAATCATCACTGAATTGAGCAGATTCATAATAAATGAGGTCTGTCCAGAAAAAGTGCAGCCATTGTTAATATAAAGGTTTGCATGACATCAGTGCAGCCTGGCAGACAAACAGAGTGGCCTGGAACGCCTATGCATGAACAATGACAACCTCACTGTACTAATCAGTGGGGGCGGTACACACTGTTGAGTGAGCATGTGTACAATTTTCAAAATGACTAAGCACGTAGAGCAACGAATCTGCATCAAATTTTACGTTAAGCTTGAACATTCCTCCACAGAAACTCTTTGGATGATTCAGAAGGCTGCAGCTATAAGCATCTGGTGATTGGCAGCTTCATCACAACAACATGCCCACTCATACATCATGTCTTGTGCGAGAAACATCAAATCACCCAGGTGACTCGGCCCACCTACAGCCCAGATTTGGTGCCCTATGACTTCTGGCTTTTCCCAAAACTAAAATCACCTTTGAAAGGGAAGAGATTTCAGACTGTCAGTGAGATTCAGGAAAACACAACGGGGGAGCTGATGGTGATTGGGAGAACTGTGTGAGGTCCCCAAGTGTCTACTTTGAAGGGGACTGAACATGCATAATGTTTCTTGTATTGGCGTCAATAATAAGAAACCATTTTTCATATTACATTATTGGATACCTTCTGAACAGACCCCATATACCAAAGAAACTGAACTGTGTTTCAGATAAATACGGGTAGTGTGATAGTCACACCTGAAAAGGGAGTTTAAAGGAACAATAAGAGTTCCTTTAAGAGTTCCAATAAGAGTTCCAGGTGAAATTTAAAACAAATCTGGTCATAGAAATAAAAAATTATTGCTACCCTGGTCATGTCAGACCTGTAGAGAAAACACCTTTCCTGGAAAATCATTAGATTTTCCTCAAAGCTTCTCTGACTGTGTTATTTGACCTGAAAATGAGTTTTTAAAAAAGCATTTTAAAAGTGTTCTTATTTAATGAAAGTAACAATATATAAAAAGTAAAAGCCAGGAAAACTGAGTTCATTTTGTTAAAATAAGTCATGCTGGTATGACAAAATCCATGAGGAAAGGTAATGATTGAATGCAATGATAAATACGCTTTTTCTTAAAAGAACAATTTTATACACATTCTCTTACCATTTGCTTTGCTATTGTAATGACGTTGAATTTATGTCTAGCTAGCAGCCTATGTCCTTTACGAATTCGAAGTATTTACAGTGGTGATGAAATCTGATGCCGTTTGACACAGAGAGGATATTTATAGAGGACAATTAAAACTGCTACTTGTAAAATAAAAACCGGTACCTCCCAAATGCCTCATAGAACTACAGTTTTCTCCCCTTTTATTTCTGCCTGGAGGGTGACCAGATTACGCAGTCTGTATCAGTGTGGTTTGGCTCCCCTAATCATTGCCTCAGAGAAATTACTCAGGACGCTAACATCTTAGAGTCATGGCCGAAGACATGCTTTAAAGGCAGGACCCTGCTTTGGCTTCAAAGAGGGGAGGCTGATTCATTCCAGGTAATAAACTCCAAAGACATCCTGGGAGGGTGTTTTCCAGCACCGGCTAGCAAGCACAGTGAGTAAGTCCTCTCATGTCGGGCTACCCCCAGTACATACACATGTGCTCTGACGTGAGTGTGTGTTGTGTTGCGAATGGTGTTTGTACGTGGGTGGATGTGGCACAGGGGAGGGGATAAATGAGCCTCGTGACTAAGAACTAATACTCACTGCCTCTGAAACACATGTTCAAACTCAGAAGTGTTACCTCATGAGTGTAAGGGCATTAAAAATGAGGCAGCAGAAACAGTTCTGGCATCCACACTGGGAATTATGTAATGATCTCATATTTTAAAATGTGCCTCAGGAGTCAGTTTCGTTGGTAAAAAGTGTAGGCTATGACCATTAAAATCAGAATTTGAGTCATTTAAAAAAAACATAAAGTTTTTAAAGGAGATGGAAATAACTGACATGCATAGACTCCAATGCCTTTAGAGAGAAATCTGGACTCTACCAATCTCAATCTCAGTGATAGTTTTAAGTCTTTAGCATTTACCAGTACAGGTGTTGTTATTGATGAGAGATCACTCACAGCATAAGAATACCCTTTTGTTTAACACAGCTTAAAAAAAAAAAGATTCAACCATTAATCCACTTCATAAGTCATAAATGACTCAGAGGAGTTTGAATTTCCCAAAAATAATTCCATTACTCGAATCCTCTAATTTTTTTTTAATGTGATTCACAAAGAAGCTCTGCATTCACTCCTAGCCAATCCAATGCCATTTACTTTATTATTAAGGAAAGTTCCCACACTGAACAAAGGCCCCCTCAATGGAAGGTTTGCTAGAGCTGTCGGGGCACCCGTTTCTGGGTTTGTGAGTGTCTGTGATGCCCAGGTCTAAAACGCAGCAATGTTCTGACCCCACTCTGGCTCTAATCCCACCACCCTCCGTCCCCTTCCCCCCTCTTTCCCTTCCTCTGATGGGCCAGTCCATCTAACCACACCACACTTTCAATCCTTTCCTACACCCTGCAGGTCTCTTCACAAACCACTTGGATTTTCTCTAGAAAGTCCATCCTTCTACTTAATTCTTGCCTATTCATCTAGACTCACTTCAAACATGCTCACTTCTGTGACATCGGTCTTGTGCCCTATTCCAGCTAGAGCTACTCCTTTCCTTCTGTTCTCCTGCAGCACTCCTCCCTGGCGTCCCCTGCTGTTTCTCTTTTGTCCTCCTTCCTTCTTTCCCCCTTTCCTTCTCCCCTCCTACTCATTCATCATCAAGCACTTCCTGAAGCCTGCAAAAATGTGGCTTGGAAATGGGGTTGGGAGGGCGGGGAGATCAGGAAGAGCAGTTGTCACCGGGACCCCATTATCCCGGTAGCACACTTGCCCGAACTGAGTCTTTTCAACACATTATCAGTTAACATGTTAACGCAATGTCAATGTAAATAAGGAATGTAGGGAGGGGGGCATATAAACTATTCTTGGTCAGAATATGAGCTAATATTTAGCAATAAATAACAACCTGTATTTTTTTAATGTGTGCAATCCCATCAGTAACAGCACAGCGCGGCTGCAGGCTGGTCCCCAGATGCTAGAATAGGGCTACACCTCCAAGGCCAACAAACACTAAGCGACGAATGGAAATCTGCATGTGGTCACGGACACTGAGGAAATGCAATTCCCCTGCCTCAGAAGGATTTTAGGTGTGCTGTGTGGAGTATAAGGGGACAAAAAGTTAATGGGAAAAAATACAATAAAGATTAGATTTTAAAAAGTGTGATAAAAGCTAAAAGCACCATTTGAAAGGTGACTTTGGAGTAGATCTGTGTTTCTAGAAACAATATTGAGGGCACCACAAAAGTCTTAGAGGAAGCAATGAAGCCTTGAACTGGGCTGTTAAAAATGAAAATAGTTGAAAGAGACTTTAAAGAAGTCAGTAATTAAGAGGATGTGGAGGGAAGTTGATGTGACATATTTTATGCTCTATGCCACAGACCTGCCTGGTTTAGACCTGTCCTAGAGACCCAGTCTCTCCCCTTCATCTCCTTAGCACACTGTCTTCTGGTCTCTGAGTTGCTGTATACACTAGTATGTACCACACAGTATACATAGCACTTGATGATGCATCTTACTTTCCTTTTCACTGATCCTCTCTCACCTTCATATATCCCTCTCAATTTTTCTCTTATAGTTCTTACTGCAGTCCTGTGTATCCCGAGGAACCAATGTTCATTTACTAAACCACCCATCCCCCATAGGTGCGGAAATCACATTTTTGGAAAAACTGATCTAGAAGTTTTTTTTTTTTACTTGGTGCTTTCTTGAATCATCTTCTTCAGTCTGATTTAGGACAGGCATTGACTGTCGGTCTCTCTTTTACTCCCAGGTCTTGGCTTTCAGCTGCATTAGTAACTGTCTGGGCAGCCATTCTTCTTTTAGAAAGAAAGATCCATGGTTTAATACCTTATTTCATTACACAGGTTTATAGTTTTATCTAGCTACTCTACAGGAGTGTTCCACAAATGTGAGACAACAGTTCTTTACAGGTGGGACTTTCATTAAACATAAAACAGTAGGTTCTAAAAGTGGGGGCTGGGTAGACATGAAATGTGAGACAAGGCCAAGGAGAGCTGCCTCGGGAGCAGGGCTCTCAGAGAACAGTCTGAGACAGTGACACGAGCCACAGCAAAGCAAGGAGCAGAGTCAGGCACCGACGCCACCTGGATGGTTTATTTTCCTCATTATAGGAAATGCCCCTGACTCCCCTTTTCACAGAAAGCAAAATTTTCAAAGAGAGTTCATTTCTATGATTTCTGATCTCTAGAATGGCAACTTTAGGAATCATCAAGAATTGATTTCTTGCCTTTAATTTTAAATTTCTTGACCCCCAACTATTCCTTCTCTTTTTGAAATATAATTATTCTAATACGATTTACCCTATACGTTCAAGCAATAACCTGAAGTGGTGTGGTTAATACTTCATCTAGAATTTGAGTAACCAAAGAACCTAGATGTTAAGAAGGAGAAAGTTTAGATTCCATTTCTTCCTCCTTTAATCCCTTCATTCTCTCACCAAACATTTACATGGGGTGCTGAGAATATAAACATGATAAGACACACTCACAAAAAGCTCAAAGTCTAGAGGAAGAGAAGATAAGTAAATGAATAAGCTCCACATATTTTTCAGGGAGAGGTACCTACACAGTGCAGATAACTGGGGCACCTGGTGCAGACAGACTAGGCTGAGAAGGGAGTGGTCAGGGAAAGGTGGTATCTGAGCTGAGCCGAGCAAAACCAGAGCTAATGGGGGGAAAAGAGATGATGGTAGACAGACGGACAGATGGATGAATGGATGGAGGAAGAGAGGGAGGGAGGAAGAAAGGAAATATATGAGTGAATATCTCTCATTGTGGGAAATAAAAGAGGTTCCGAGTGGTGTGTTTACGTGAGGGTGTGTTTGGGGGTGGTGGCGATGAAGTGAGAAGATTAAGAGTAGAAAGGTGACACTGGACAAGCAGCGGGGGAACAAGGGCCTTGTGTGCCATGTGAAAAAGCAGAGAAAGTTGGTGGGATTAAGGAAAGGTTACAAAATGGAGAGAGAGCAATAACCAGATCTGGGAAGCCCATTCTAACACTGCTGGAGAACGGTTCTGAGCGAACAGGGCAAGAGGCAGACAGACCCATGCAATGAAGATGGGAAAAAAGCAAAAGTTTCAGAGCATTAAGGAGATAAAAATATGACTTGGTGTTATGTCATTGGGGAGGGTGAAGATAAGAATGACTTTCAGGTTTAGTATGAGGAGATGGTTAGGAGTAGAGGGCCTAGAGGAGCTGATAAATTTAGTTTTGGCTATACTGACTTGGGAAGTCCAAGAGGTTATTGGAAATACAGGGTGGAACAAAAGTAGTTTTATAGTTGTTTGAATAGAAAATAATACAGTAATTAATAAACAAAAATGCAAGAATAAACTCTGTGTTTTACATACCCACACTTGTAAACCTACAGTTGCCTCACCCTGTGTACACAAGCCTAGAGTTCAGGATAGAGGATGGAGCTGAAGACAAGACTCTGGGACTCATCACAAGATGTAAGTGTGGTACACAGGGCCTCTCTGGAAAGAGCAGCAAGACTTGGGAGAGAAGGATTACTGAAGACGACTTCTCTGAGCATGCAGAAAGTCTTTCCAGAGAAGACTAAGAAGAGAGGTCTTGGGGAGGTGAGTGGGAAACCAGGGGAAGAGAGAATTTCACTAACAGGGTGTTAAATGCTGCCCAGAGGCTGAGCACTGTTAAGGACTGAGTGAATATGTGTGTGTGTGCTTTGGCTGTGGCCCTAAGGCAGTCACTGGTACGTTGCGGGGAGAATGATTCGGTCAAACAGTGGGGACTCACACCATGTGGCAGCGGGTTGATGAGAGGCTGGGAATCCACAGGCTGCTTTACGGAGCCCGGAGGCCCAGCCATGAGGGAAGAGAAGAGTGCCAGGTACGGGAGGATGTGGCAGGATAGCTTTGTTATTGTCAAAGTCATTTCGTTAAGATCATGTGGAGCACAAATCTTAGAATTAGAATAGGCATTCAATAAGTTCTAAATTAGCCATTTAAAAGCCTTGATCAGCATTTCCCTTCCATAGTTACCTCACGTATTTTTCTTCTCTATAAGTGAGTCCATATTGACAAAGTTCTGCTTTCTACAAGAAATGTTTGAAGTCTCATGCGCAATTTTGCTTTATAAAAATATTTCCTGCTCTGGCTGGTGTGGCTCAGTGGACTGAGCACTGACCGGCCTGTGAACCCAAGGGTTGCCGGTTCAATTCCCAGCCAGGGCATATGCGTGGGTTGTGTGTGGGCCGGGTCCCCAGGAGCAGGCATGAGAGAAGCAACCACACATTGATCTTTCTCTCCCTCTCTTTCTCCCTCTGTAAAAATAAATAAATAAAATCTTTAAAAATTTTTTCCTGCTTCAATTTTAGACTAACCCTAACATCTCTTATCCACAGTACCTGCATGGTCAATGTGTCTACAGTACAACTTCACTTAAAGTGACAACGAAAGGTAACAACTTCCATTAAGCAACATTAGAATTCAAACAAAAAAATCACAGTCAATGTTTTACCATAATGATACATCATGATTTCAGGACTTGTGACTTAATCATCCAGCCATTTCCCAATCTTTCTCTTTGTACCTTTCTCCTCAGTTTATAAAATTTGCACTCCAACATTAAACTTGAAAAAGGGTTAAGTTCCAAAGACCAGATTAGTCAAGCCATACAGTAAAAGTAAGACAGGCACAGGAATGACTTTGAATATCTAATTTTTTTAATTGTTTGGTGTTACAAAAAAAAATACCCTCGAAGTCACCGACACTAGAATCAAAAAGTAGAAGTACTGGGTGTAAAAGGCGGGGAAGCAACATTTGAAAATGAGCTGCCTCTCCTTAAATCTTTCTTATAGTAGTAGTTACCAAAATAGCTTCTCAGGTTCAATAAGTCTTTTTGCCTTTTTCCTTTCTTTTTTCTTCTTTTTTTATTGCAAGAAAATGAATGCAACGATCCACTTCTTGGTCTACTTTGGTGTCAGCTCTCATTCAGTCGAGGTAGTCGCCCTTCAGCTAGCATCTAATTTGGAACAACAGATAGGTTGACTGTCCCATTTCCCTGCAAAGCTGCCATGTGAGCAGGTAGCCTGGTCTCTGTCTCTGAGGTAAAGAGGAGGCTAATATGTCAATTAGGCAGCCACCTGAAAAGTCGTTATTTTAATTGCTAATCTCATGAACCCTTTCTCTGCAGCTGCAGAAGTGCCAGCTCCTGCAGTAGGGGCTGTGGGAACAGGATGTGCTGGCACTGCATGCCCTGCAGACCGAGAAGGGGACTCACCTGATCTGGGAGTCGCTGTAAGTGGCTCTCTCGCTGTGCATGGTCCCACTTCCTCCGGCTGCTACCTGGCCAACGGTCATGTGCGTCCTCCTTCCGCCTGCATCTACAGTGACACTAGGCCCGGCTTCCCGCACCGTGCGGGTACTGTGGAAGGAGCTCTGATGCCAGGAGGACCGAGCGCCCCTGTTCTGAGTGATGGGCTGCAGAGGCACCAGCGGCCTGACCTGCCCAGGGGCAGGCCCCGAAGCTAAGTAGTTCTCCTTCTCCAAGAGGTTGTTCAGGCTGTGACTGGTCCCAGGCCTGGGGTACGTGAGCACCACTGGGTTGAGAGGGGCACTGTCAAAGACGCTGTCGTTAACAGACCCATACTGGACCTGTCTGTGATAAGTGTCATAGTAGCGCTGCCTGCTCACAGGCCGGGAGGTGAAACCCACAATTTCTGAGCGCGCGTATCTTGGGGGCATAAGGAGGGTGGATCTCCTGCTGTCTTCATGCCGCAGTGTGTGGCCGGCATGGCTTCTCTGGCTGTACTGGTGGTCGCTGTGGGAGTAATGACCCCTCTCAGGGCTGCTGTCTGGAGAAATCTCCAGTCTTCTCAGAGGCTGCCTCAAGAATCTTTCTTCCACCGACCTCTGTGAATTGTACCGCGTAGTTCCTCTCCCCCAATGACCTTCATAAGCCGAGGTTACGCCTGACTGCATGAGAGAGAAATAAAGTTTAAGTGGCACAAATCAGTTTTTATCTTGTTGGGGACTAACTATTCCAGGACTCTTATACAAGGCATCCATTTCTCTGAGTCATATGGAGAAGTTCAGCCCTTTCTGGGTAAAATCTATTTTTAAAAAAGACTTAGTTGACTTGGTTAATGAGTTATTTCCATTAGCATTTGAAGCTGTGTGACGTCCCCAGTTTTCTATGGTGTCCACACAAAATCAATCTTTTTATAATTCATTTAGGAAAGAGTAATATTTGGGAAAGGTAACATTAAAAACATAATTTATGGGAGTTGAAAAACATTTTCATGGTTATCTAATAACCAGTGTTACATTCTTGGGTAGCCTACCTTTAGCACGTCATAGGTTTTGGTAACAGGGGAACGCCCAACAGCAAAATCATTTTCAACTAAGTGTAGGTTGTAGACATACTCAGGAACACTGCTGGTTCGGTGAAGGCTTCCTGCAATCAAGCATATATATTAAAATAATGTAAGTGAGCCAGTCAGTAGTTAAACATCGTATAACAATAGTATATTTTAAATTTAAGGATTCTGGCCAATAACAAGTATCAGATTTACATCAATTTTTATAAATGCTGGTTTAACATCACCCTTGGGTATGGCAAACAATTAAGGGTTATCATAACATTTTCTATAAGCTTTTCAAAATAAAAGTGGAATTAAAAATATACATAAGACTTCCAGCCAAGATGGAGGCATAGGTAGATACACTTTGCCTCCTTGCACAACCAGAAAAAGGACAACAACAAATTTAAAAACAAAAAATTACCAGAATTGCCAGAAAACCAAACTGTATGGATGTCTGACAATCAAGGAGTTAAAACAAGAAACATTCATTCAGACGGGCAGGGAGGGCAGATATGGGCAGCCGGGGTGGAGAGGACACATAGCAAGATGGTGGCTGGTGGACTGGGCAGTCCCATATTTGCACACAGATAAACCAGTCGGAGCAACTAGGGAGCGAGATAGACCATGCAACCCAGGTTTCCAGTGTGGGGAAATAAAGTCTCAAAACCTTTGGCTGTAAAAACCTGTGGGTGTTGCAGTGGCAGGAGAAACTCTCAGCCTCACAGGAGAGTTCACTGGAGAGACGCACAGGGTTCTAGAATGCACACAAACCCACCCAACCAAGAGTCAGCAGCAGGAGGCCCCCATTCACTTGTGGGTAGAGGGGTAAGTGACTGAAAGCTGTGAAAAACCAAGCAAGTGGCATTGTTCCCTCTTGGAACCCTCCCCACACACACAGTGTCACAGAGCAGCAACCTAGGTCACCCTACCCTGGCGCGTACCTAAGGTTCCTACCCTTACAACATAACAGGTGCGTGGAAACAAAAAAAATATATAGTGCAAATGAAAGAACAGATCAAAGCTCAAAAAAACAGAACTAAGTGATAAAGAGACAGCCAACCTATTAGATGCAGAGTTCAAAACAATGGTAATCAGGATGCTCACAGAAATGGTTGAGTATGGTCACAAAATAGAGGAAGAAGTGAAGGCTATGAAAAGTGAAATAAAGGGGACCAAGAGTGAAGGGAAGGAAACCAGGACTCAGATCAATGGTTTGGAACAGAAGGAAGAAATAAACATTTAACCAGAACAGAAATGACAATTCAAAAAAATGAGAAGAGGCTTAGAAACCTCCAGGAACACTTTAAACATTCCAAATAATAGGGGTGCCAGCAGGAGAAGAGGAAGAACAAGAAATCAAAAACTTACTTGAAACATTATGAAAGAGAACTTCCCCAATCTGGTGAAGGAAATAGACTTCCAGGAAGTCCAGGAAGCTGAAAGAGTCCCAAAGAAACTTACACCAAGGCACATCATAGTTACATTACTCAAGATTAAAGATAAGGAGAGAATCTTAAAAGCAGCAAGAGAAAAACAGTTACCCACAAAGGAGTTCCCATAAGACTATGAGCTGATTTCTCAAAAGAAACCTTGTAGGCAAGAAGGGGCTGGAAAGAGGTATTCAAAGCCATGAAAGGCAAGGACCTACACCCAAGATTACTCTATCCAGCAAAGCTATCATTGAGAATGGAAGGGCAGATCAAGTGCTTCCCAGATAAGGTCAAGTTAAAGGAGTTGCTGGTCACCAAGCCCTTATTATATGAAATATTAAAGGGACTTACCCAAGAAAAAGAAGATGATCAAAAATATAAATAGTAAAATGACAACAAACTCACAACTATCAACAACTGAACCTAAAAAAGACAAAACCAAAAACTAAGCAAACAACTACAACAAGAAGAGAACCACAGAAATGGAGATCGCATGGAGGGTTATCAGTGGGGAGGAGGGAGGGGAGAATGGGGAAAAAGGTACAGGGAATAAGAAGCATAAATGGTAAATGGACAGGGAGAGGTTAAGAATAGTATAGGAAATGGAAAAGCCAAAGAACTTATATGTGTGACCCATGGACATGAACTAAGGTGGGGCAATGCTCGGGGGGTGGGGTACGAGGTGGACGGGAATAAAGAGAAGAAAAAAATGGGCCAACTATAATAGCATAATCAACAAAACTTATTTTAAAAAATTAAATATAAAATAATTTTTTAGGGAAAGGGAACAAAGGGGAGAAGAAATTTTCACAAAAAAAATCCATAAATATTTGTTACATTGAGAAATTTGGGGATCATTTAAGTGGGTCTAAAAAGTTCAGCTTCTTAGGTCAGAGAACTCGATTCCCAGGGCAGGGCCCCAGAAATCCCAGAGAAGGCTGTAGAGGTAGGCAATAAACGAAAGGGTCACTCAACACTACTACATGAGATAGCTTGTCTAACCAGGTGGCTCAGTCGGGTCAAAGAAAACATAGACCTGCTTGACAAAGACCAAACCTGGGGTGGAGGTGTTTGGCCGTGAGAAGCAAGGGAGGGAATCAACCTCTGCCCCACAAATGACTGCATTTTTGGAATCAGCTGGGTTGGCTTGTTCTTACTTTGGAAGTCTAACAGCCAGCCAGCCCACTCTCCCGCAAACACTGAGTAGGACACAGCCTCCGGGCTCAGCTCCGGCGGAGCCACAGGGACTCTCAGTAGATGTTTGAAGGGCTGTGGGGACAGGACGTGCTGGCACTGACTGCACTGCAGTGTCTCTTCAAACGCTCCTCTGAGGGCCGGCGGTAGAAGACAGTGTCGTGACCCTCTTCTACCCCTTGATCCTTCTCCCAGCTTTTCATTTGTTCTTCTTTTATAATCCCCCACTGCCTTAGCAAAGGGAAAAATAAAAAGAACAAAGCTGACCAAAACAATCAAAGATCTCTAAAACCCAGGAAATTTCTCCTAATTTTAGCCAAAATGATTCTGTCATATAGCATTCTTTTAGCAATCAGAGGAAAAAATACCCAGCTTCTCTAGGCTTCAGAGACTGGGGAAAGATACTGAGAATAAAATGACACAGGCAGTCTCTTTCCAATTCAATTGTAACACAGCACCATACTTTCCGAATAAACTGTTATAAAGTCAAAGTTTCTAAGACTCACAATAGATTCACAAGTTGTTCTTTGGGAGAGAAGAAATGGAGATTATTGTTGTCAGGGCCTACAAGAAGGACTCCACCCCCAAAATGTGTGTGTACATGTGTCTCATGTCCTAGAGCTAAACAACCTGGCTGGTAAACAAGTCTCAGGCCTCAAAGGGTCCTGGGGGAGGCAGCCGCGGGCTGGTAAATGTCACTCTGAAGACCAGGGAAGTGGAGGTAAGCCAGGTCTCTCCCGTTTCTACTGGGCTGACCTCTCCACAGGGGATGGTGAAAGGTCAGGTAGCCCCTTCATTTTTAACCTCAGGGACGGAAAATGCCTGAAACCAGGATAATGCATGAAGGAAAGGAATGTTCTCCAAGGCCCCTGAGCAAAGGCTCCAGGTGGCCTTAGGACTCAACTCCCAATGCCACTCAGGCTCCTGCCCAGGCTGCCCGGTCCCGAGCTCTGCCCTCACTGTTCCCTGTGCCCCTCTCCTCCACTCTCCTCCAGGCTGTCGGGGAGGCGGGCAGCAGGGTCCTGCTGGGGTGGGGAAGGAGGCTAGCAGGGCAGGTCCAAGGAACCCTCACCACTGGGGTGGGGCGGGCGGAGGAGCGCTTAAACTGTCCCTACCCCCGCCCCCGATAAAACAGTAGCCTTTCTACAGTGATGGCAAAGCAGAAAATTACCAGTCGGTTGGTAGGTAAGAAACCAAATTTATTACCTTTACGAAAAGTAGTGTAGGGGTATCCATGTTCAGGATTTTAGATTGTATGAAAACGAAATACATGAAAGTCAGGAATGATCTAGAATGGGAAAATACGAATAGCATATATAGATGGTTGCTGGAACTATTAGTTCCTGTTACTTGACTATAAAATGGCAGATGGGAAGAAGATGCAATTTTAGGAATCCAACAGAATTTCTTCAATGGGTCCCCCCTACCCTGTCACCACCTACAGTGTTCCAGCAACTGGCAGATGTTCAGAAACAGTCGCTGGGGGCTACTTTGTATCTTTAAGCTGAAATTCCTGCATGGATTTTTAAAAAATGTGTAAGAATCTTTGGACAGGACCAGAGAAACACGGAAGCCTATCAAGATAGCGAATGATTGAGTTTTAGAAGCAGGCCTGCTGAACGAAAGCACTCAAGTCACACTGCTGCTTGTAGTAGGGCTTTTCAAAGCAACTTACATGAACTCCTTACACTTCAATATTACTTTTCTTTCAGGAGCTCAAATTATTTTACATGTGTCTTTTCAATATTCTGTGAAGCAGAGTCAGCTGTTATCATTTCCCTTTATAATTAGGAAAGCAAATTACTTGCTTTGAATCACAACGAGATTCAATATCAGGTTTGAACTCTGGGTTCCTCCTTTCCACTGGTCTCTGCTGTTTAAATACTCTGGGGCTTCTCTGAAATTGCCACTTATTAAAGCCTTGAAGAGATCGGCATCATAGTTCTTGGTAGGAGGACCAAAACCAATCTTTCTCTTTCCTCTAGAACCTCTGCTGCACAACTCAAAAGACTCTAAATGTTAATTCTTTTGTTTGCTGACATAAGTCCTTATAAGGAAGCTTCTCCTTTAGTTTTCAGATGAATGAGCCTAAGACCAGTTTGCTGGTTCCCAAAATAACTGCAACATGGCCAGCAACCAGGGATAAAACAAAAGACTGGATCTTTAAACCACAGACTCTCTACCTTTGCCAGAAAAGTTGTGACTCCTGATATTCAACCTGCAGGCTGGGACAATAGATGGTTTCACTGGTTAACAGGCCAATCTCAGACAACAAATAATGCAGATTAATTTGCCTAGGCAGTCATGAGTTTGGGATCATGACTTAAAGGTGGGTTAGCATTGGATTAAAGGTGAGTTAGCAGCTGTGTTCTAAGACTTTAAAGAAATTTTGAACGCGGTGGAATTTTTTCTTACAAGATAAATATTGATCAGGATGAAAACCAGCTTCTTTAAGGCTAGTCATTATTTCCTGTGCAATCAGAGAATATTAAATACTATAATAATTACTATTGAACATACAAAGTAATTCAGCCATGAATTATGCTTCTCCAAAAATAGAAACAAGAGCGCAAACAAAAGCATATTATACACACAGGCACATCCTGCTTTAAATACATCCAACGTGAAAATGCACATTTCCAGACATGGGAACTGAGGGTGTGGCTACATTGCAAAGACTTCCTTTACTTCACAGCAGGAGGCTGGTGCCTTCCCTAAACCACAGAAACCTGTGGCCAGGGGCCGGAGCCTCCACCCACCACTTTCATCACTGGACAAATCACGTGGGTGCCTCAGCTTCCCTTAATTCCAGCTACTAACCCAGTTGCTGAAAGAGAGGTTTACCTGAGAAAGCATACTTTCTAATGCTTTTAAAATTGTAAAGCAACATGCAGAAATGAGTTACGGTTTTTAAAACAGAATTTGGATCACAAAAACTTGTTTTTCACACTTTTTCTTAAATTAGTCTTTTCTAGGAGGAGGAATAAACTGGTATGCAAGCTTTAATTTACATTGTGTTGTACCTTAGAGTTTTATTCTGGTAAATTTACCAGTGGCGTTGAATTTTACTTTTTTGGTTATTTTTGATTGTCTCAAGCACCAAGGATCACAATAACATTACTGTGATTTTTGGGGGGGTCATTCATTTCACTTGTACCGTGTATTATGTGTTTTTGGTATTTCCTAAAGATGATGATGATGATTTATAGGGAATATTTAAATTTTTTTTAAATCCTTACCTGAGGACATGCTTATTGATTATAGAGAGAGATGAAGGGAGCGGGAGAGAGGGAGAGAAATATTGATGTGAGACACTGCATGGCACCCACTTGAAGAGAAATGGAGGAAGCAGTTACAGAACTTTAAACTCCGCCCTTCTCAAATAGGAATTGCCCGGGTGGGGCTGGAGGATGGAGGGGGAGGGGGTGGGGTTTGATGGAAGGATTCCAAACTGTTCAGAAGATGGCTGAGGTGTGGTAGACTTCACAGGATAGCGGCATTTTCTCTTTCCTGGTCTCAATGTTAATCTGAGCAATATACAATCCCTAAGCAGCTGTTAGGAAAATATCTTGATTTCTGGTTATCGATGCAAGTATTATCCAAAATAATGGATTATTTTAGGGTTAAAAAAATAAGTTGACTTCCACAATCAGTTGTTTCTTGTGAGTTTTATGAGCAGCTTTCTTACCTAATTGGTTAAATCTAATACATTTACGAAGGCAAATCCACAAGCCTCTGTTTGGACACCATTACCTACATCTGGGTACCTTTAAAAAAATCAACTATAGCTTCACTTATGGTACATAGATGACAGAGAACTGCTAACACACACACACACACACACACAAAACCTGCTTATGTTAGTTAGAAAAGAGAAAAGCATTCACAGTCAGCAAAGCATCTTTTCCTTCAAGCTTCTAGCACTCTCTGAGCGGGGTTAAAAAAGTGAATTGGTTTACCCTTAGCTCTAAAAGGAGAACGTGCAGACACGGAGGGACAAGAAATTTCAATGAAAACAGGTATTGTTAAATGTATGCGCAGACTCTTCTTGCCACATCTACTAAGAGGATGAAGACCATTCTCAGCAATCAGACTGTCAGACATTCCAGAAAATGCTGACACCCCTCTGAAGAGACGCACGGTTATTGTGAAGGGGTGCAGAGGCACTAAGAGAGACGTCAGTCTCCTTGGGAAGAAAAAAGGCTTGGGGTTTACAAATGATGGGGCAACAGAAAGGTGGTGGCTACCACTGTCCACACTACCTGCTGTCCTACACAGAGCACGATCAGAGGTGTGACACCAGGCTGCCGTGACGAGATGCGGTCTGCATATTAACCCCCTGCCAGATGTACCCGGGAGTATGTTCTCCCATTCCGTGTGTTGTCTTTTTTATTTTGTTGATGATTTACTTTGCTGTGCAAAAACTTTTTAGTTTGCTAGTCCCATTTGTTTATTTTTTCTTTTGTTTCCCTCGCCTGGGAGGATATCTGAGAAAACAAATTCTATGAGAAATATCTGAGATTTTGCTGCCTATATTTTCTTCTAGCAGTTTTATGGTTTGGAGTCTAACATTGAAGTCTTTGATCCATTTTGAATTTATTCTTGTGTGTGGTGTAAGAAGGTGGTCTAGTTTCTGCACATATCTGTCCAATTTCCCCAACACCATTTACTGAATGAACTATTTTTAGCCCACTGTCTGTGCTTGTTTCCTCTGTCAAATATTAATTGACTATAAAGGTGTGGCTTTATTTCTGGTCTCTCTATTCTGTCCAAAATTTATAAAGAACATACAAAACTCAAGACCAAAATGACAACCCAATTTAAAATTGGGCAATGGACCTGAACAGACACTTCTCCACAGGGGACATATAGATGGCCAATAGACATATGAAAAGATGCTCAATGTCACTAATCATTAGAGAAATGCAAAGTAAAACTACAGTGAGATACCACCTCACACGTACCAAAATGACTATCGTCAATAAATCAACAAACAGCCCTGGCTGGTGTGGTTCAGTGGATTGAGTGCCTGCCTGCAAACCAAAGGGTCACTGGTTCGATTCCCAGTCAGGGCACATGCCTGGGTTGCAATGCAGGCCAGGTCCCCAGTAGAGGTTGCATGAGAGGCAACCATACATCGATGTTTGTCTTCCTCACTTCCTCCCTCCCTTCCTCTCTCTCTAAAATAAATAAATAAAATCTTTTTAAAAATAAATAAGTCAACGAATAGCAATTGCTGTTGAGGATGTGGAAAAGGGGAACACTTTTACACTGTTCGTAGGAATGCAAACTGGTGAAGCCACAGTGGAAGGCAGTATGAAGATACCTCAAAAAATTAAAAATGAATCTGCCTTTTGACTCAGCAATCCCACTTCTGGGAATATATTGAAGGAACCCAAAACACTAATTCAAAAGGACACAAGCACCCCTATGTTCATTGCAGTATTATTTACAATTGCCAAGATATGGAAATAGCCCAAGTGTCCACCAATATTTTAGGGGATAAAAAACTACGGGATATTTACACAATGGAATTCTACTTGGCTGTGAAAAAGAAGAAAACTTTTTGTGCTTGTGAGCACAATTAAGAGTCACATTTAAATCAACATCAGTAGTGAGTGCCACCTGGACTGCACACCAGCGTCCATTTTTCCCCCAAACCAATACACGGCTTTTATTGCATCATTACAATATCACAGATTATCTAAGTCTGAGGAATCACCGGACATCTTGCTGTTTCTGTAGCTGGACAACTTAGATCTTATTCATCAGCCTGATGAACTATTGGTCTCTTTCAGAAACAGAGATACCATTCAACAATTTCTGATATCCTGCATTTTAACTGTTGTGGCCTGTTAATCAAAGCAGCTGAATTTGATACAAGTTCATTGTCGGTTCCTTAAAGAATGAACTCATCTTTCTGGGCTTGAGATACTGAACAAGCAATGCTTGACCTCATCCAAACCCTGCGGATACATTTTTCACCCAAGAAATTGCAGGTTTCAACAAGAGAACCAGTCTCCTGAATAACGACATTGATGGAGAAATAAGTGTACACAGACCTCATTTTTTAAAATTTAATCCTACTGTATTTTCCCCATTACCATTTAGGCCCCCCCTCCCCTGCAATCATCACACTGTTTTTCCATGTCCACGAGACATTTTTCCTTTTTGCTCAATCCCTCCAACCCCTAATCTCCCCCACAACCCTACCCACTAGCTGTCATCTGCTCTCCATCTATGAGTCTGTCTCTGTTTTGCTCGTTAGTTCAGTTTGTTCATTAGATTCCACATATGAGTGATAATCATATGGTATTTGTCTTTCCCTGTCTGGCTTATTTAACTTAGCATAATGTTCTCCAGGTTCACCCATGCTGTTGCAAAGCACTGATCTTTTTGGTGGAAAGAGAACTTGGAAGTCTAAAAGTTATCACCTCTGGCATTTGGTCCTTCTACAGCAACCTCTGGGTAACAAAAGCGCCTCTTCTCTGCACATGTGAAGAAATTTCACTTCTGCTATTAAAGTAAAATTAAGGACCTGCTATTAGAGTTGAGACATGGCATCCTGAAAGTTATTAGAAGACCTCTGTATAGCAACTCATATTTTAGCGGCTCCTGAAGTTATTTGCTAGCAAAAGTAGTAACTGAAAAGAAAACATGAAATCTGTCAGGACCCATCAAGAACCATACAGTAGGATGCATTTCTGTTTGTGTGGGCATATAACAAAATTCTTTCCCCTGACTTACATTAAAAAACAAACTTCTATCTTCTTCTAGTCTTACTTTCTAAAAAAATGAGCACATATTTATGGAAACCACAATTTCACACCTTGCATATAACTCAGATAAGTACTTGCCCGGGCTGGAAAATGAGTAGAATTTGTTGGTTTTAGAAACTACAGTGAAACATAAATGTTTCAAAGCACATCAGCGTCTACTAATGGTCTACATTATTGAAAAATTTACAAAATGTGTGCAGGGGTGACTATTGTGTAATTATTATTACAGTTAACACAGCTCACATACTCGACCCTAAGAAACAATTCAGTGTGCTGGGTGCATAGCTGGATAGTCAACTCTGTGAGAGTCCACAGCCCGTGTTCTGTCAGGACTTGGCATTGGTAGCACAGTGGTGAGCACAGCTGCCTTCCAACAAAGTCTGCCAGGGGCAGACCTGTTCTCTTGGGAGAATGGGCCATAAGCTCCATGTGCCACTGTGTGACTTGTCAATGGATATATCAACCAGCTGCCGGAGTCCTTATTTTTCGAGTCCCCTAAGCAGTTTGAGGGTATCCTCTGATACATCAGCTTATGGCATTCTGGGGACAATCTTCAAATTACTGCTGTAGATAACCACACATAGACACATGTAAGAAGCCCTTTCATGGTGCCAGTGTCTACAGAGTGTATTTTGTTTGAGTAGCCAGAATATGTCATTATAGAATTTGTGATTATAACCTGGTAACTTAGCACACTGGTGAAGTCCTAAACTGCCACAGCCTGGCATTTTCTAAATCTCTTAATTCCTGTAATTTGTCTCCTTACATTGACATTCCTGCCAATTCACTTGCTGAGATATCCCATAATGATAACTTCAGAACTGCGATGACAAATATCACACACTCTCACAATGATGTGACAGCCGAAAAGATGAATTTATAGAACTCACAGATTTTTTTCCTTCAAAAACTCATCACAGGTTTTTGTAAGGGTTTTAAGTCATGAAATTTCCACAGCCTTTCGGTGGCAGAGCATTAACCTCTTCCCTCCCAAATGATTCATAACCGTCACCCCTTCTCCTCTAAACCCACCAAATCTGCCAAATGTGGTTTTACAGAACAGGCAAAACCCTTGCGTGTTCTGTGTCTCCCCTGCTGAAACATCTTCAGTGACTCACGGCTATCAAATCTTTAACTTGTATTGAAGATCTTCCTCTACAGTATGAGGTGGAACAGGGGTGAGGGAAAACTGCCATCGGGATACAACTGAACTGAGTCTGGAGGGGCTTGCAAGAGTTAATCAGGCCAAGAGAGGGGAGGGAGGAGGGCAGTAGGGGTAGGAGTGAGAATACCAAACAAGATAAATCACACATGTTTGGGGTTGTGGGGGTAGTATTGATAGTACGACGTTTGAGAAGTTGCAGGCATTAGATCACGAAGACCTCGGAATGCCACGCTGAATGAGGATTTTACTCCTGTAGATAACAGCAAGAAAATAAATTGAAGGAAGATAAATCAGGTGATTCAATGAGACTCTAGAAAGTTTACTCTGGTAGCTATGGGGAAAATGGATTGGAGTGAGGCCAGCACAGAGCAGGAAGAGGCTGTCTCATCTTTCAAGTAAATTTTTACCTCCTTGACATGAAGACTCACGTCCTTTACACTCACTTCTAGTACAGTCCTGCATCAGCACTTGACAAAGTAATTGTTGATTAGTCATAGTTCCTCGTACATTCAAAATATGCCAGCCACACAAATTCAGTGCGCACTTAATCCTTCAGACTGACATCTACCCTGTGGACTGCACAGTGGAGCCTAAATGTGAGGACTGTAGTTGCTTGTGTGTTGTTGTCTTGGAGCGGGTGGAAGGTAGGCACTCAAATATTTTTTACCGTTTCTCTGTCATTCTGGGAATATAGAGGAAGAATAAGTTCCTTCCCACAAGTATGGGCCGACTTTCTTCCTGGGTGATCAGAAAGGCCCCCTACGCTCATTTTGCCAAGGTTAGTTCTACATCTGGATAACATATATTTACCGTCATTCTCTTCTCTGTGTGGCTTGTGTATTTATCTGTAATAATTTGGTGGCTCACAATACGTTCCTATTATCTATCAAGAAAAGTTCCTTTTTTTCTTCTCCAAAGACCAGAGGTAATCAAGCTACAATAATTCTGATGTGATCCTTCTCAACCCCATCCCATGGATGTATTACTGAGATTTAAGATTTAGTGGGAATAATTTATTAAGCTTCTAGTGAGCAATGTTTTCTTCTGAAAATGAAAGAATTACCGAAATGTGGTTGTAATACTTTGGCCAATTACAATAATATTGTTAAGCCTAAAGCTGATTATTCCAAGAGTAAAAATATGTGAATTCTTTTCATGGTAATGGCGATTATGTTTTCTTTTTTGTAAATACACATTTTTCTCTAAGGCTACATATTGGGTTCCCCAGCTCATAACAACATAATAACTGCTTTTATGTCCAATATCCAATCACCTTTAACTACATCACACAAAGATACACAATAGATTTCTTAACATTTCTATTGTAAGAGGACTGAAATTCTATCATTCTTACTCTAATAAGGCAGGGGAGTGAGATGGCTCATTCCAGTACAAAGATTAGGTTTTCCCGTAACTCTATCTATTCCCCGCCTTGCAACACTGCCTCGAACTGCTTACTTCCCCAGGAGAAGTGTGCTATCTGTGTCTTCACACATTTGTGTGCACGCACAAAGTAGCTGGGAAACATTTATCTCAGAAGTGTATAACTGAAAATTCCCGAGTGTCGTCTGAGATAGAGCAAACTGATCTTATTATAGGCTGAATCAATCATGTTCGATTTTTAGATATTAGAGGTTTGAACAACATATGTCTTATTGTATTTCATTAGTATCATTGATAGGTTGCCAATAATATGTGTGTTCTTTCAGAAAAGAAAAAAAATAAAGCTTTAATAATTATTATTGGTCAGCCCAGGAATTCAATTTTAGTGTAAAATCAATGTTAACTATTTGTAGATAAAATAAATACATATAGCCTTATTTTAATGCCTGGGAAAACAATTAAAGCTGATACCCAAAACGACCCTTTAGGAGAAGGAGGTGATGTGAAAAACAAATACCTAGAATAGCTAATTCACGTGAGCCGCCCTCTATCCCTAAGGACTGGAAGCACTAGCACAGGACACAGATGACATTTCAAAAAGTCTTTTTGAAAGCTTAAGGGGACAGTCTTCTTCTCTTTAACTTCTCTATGCGACACATAGAGCAAAGAACTCCATTATTACAATCAGTTCCACAGATTCTCCTTACCAGGTCTTGCCTGACTCAGGCCTCACCCATAAAAGACGTGTTCTAACCATTTCCAGGGGTAGAGATCTCATATTTGTAATCACCATTGTGTTAACACTCTTATTTCCTTTGACTAAGAATAATCAAAATTACCCCTAAAAAGAGACACACTTTCTTCTTTTTTTGGTACTCACTGCAAGTGATTTGCTAGACATTGGACAAAAAGGGGCTGGGCCATGGGCAGGCAGACATGGGGGTACATGAAATCAGGTGGCACTAGTGACACTTTGTGTTCAGAGCAGCATGGTCATGTTCCTACCATCCCACCACTGAACTTTTTTTTTTCCCTCTCCTCTCTTGATATCTCTTACTTTCTGAATGACTAGTCACCTTGCTTCCAGAATTGCTTCATTACTGGAATTCCTTTTTGGCAATCAAAGAATTGTTTCACACCGGGTTTGAACAATGTCTAACCTCCCACCCCCTCACCCCACCCCCGCCCTGTAACACCTATTAATCACCTTTTTTGGTACCTTAGCCAGTTTTCAGTCCTTTCTCCAGAATTCCACCTGATCACAGATATTCAAAAGATATTGGCTAAGGAAACTGTCGAAGTAAATTGCATGCCTGGAGGTCTTATGGTAGATTTCAAAAAAGTTGCAAATTTTATTATGATATGGTTCATTCTGTTTTTTATGTATTATATATAATTTAAAACATGACTTTCTTCCTACAACAGGCGGGGGGGGGGGACAGTGTAATATGTAAAGTGGTAGTACTTTAGAAGTAAGTGTAATAACTATGATAAGGACACTTTAAAATTCCCTTTCACTAATACTTGCAATTCTTAAGTGCCTTCTCTGTGACTTTTATAAAAGGATTTGAAAAATTCCTTACAACACAGACTCATTTCACAATGCTGCTATGCCCCTCTGCCTCCACCCCCATGAGTTACAGATAACTTTAAACCCATTCAGCACAGTTTAAAATAACAAAAGTTAGAGCAATTTACAATGAACACCACCCACCTATATTAAGGCAGTAGAGGGAAACTGATGGGTTAAAGATCCTTGCAAGGTATTTATCAACAATTCAGCCCCATATATCTCATCTGTTTTCAGATTATCTGCTGCCTCAATCGTACAGGTATGTCAACAATTCAGAATTCTCCAGAGCCCTGGAGCTAACAACAATTAACACCAGGGTCATTCCTTCCCAGAATTTCTTCTGTTGATACAGGATTCTTTCCAGATGCACTGTTTCAACAATTGCTTGTCTGTTTCAACTTTAGAGACAGGATAGTAATAAGGAAATACTAAACGTAATACTCAAAACCATCAAGAGCCCCTAGACCTTTTCAAAGAACTTTAATTAAACAACATACTTGAATCACCTCTGGTAATTGTTCCATGGCACGTTAATGTTAAATTCCTTTCAAGCCGATTACTTTTTTGAGCCTCAGAAAGCTGAGGCTTTAAAGTAAGTAGGTGTTGTTTGCTGCTTTATCTCTCTGCCTGACTTGCACTTCTGTGCACGCTGTTGAGTGTATTTCAGCTTGCTGGGAAGCTCCTGTTGCAATCAAAATATTTCAAACACTTTGTTCCTTCATTTGAAGAGCCACTTAACCAGCTGCCCTTAGCATTACAGCAGAAGCACGGTGACAATGCCCTTTGCTCTACCACATCAATTCCATGAACTATGAAGTATTTCTACTATTTCTGCCTAAAATGCTCTTCCCTCTGGCCATGTTCCTAGGTCCAATCCTACTGACTTTTGGGGATCTAAAATTTCAATCCCTCTAGAAGCTTTTCAAAATTCCCTTCAGTAAGGGGTCTAATTCATCTTTCTAAACTCCACAATGCATTAGCTGTTCTTTTTTAGTGTCACTTACCATTTTTTAATTTGGTAATGCATTTTTTAGAGAGAGGTTTCTTTCTTCAGACTCTTAATTCCTTGCATTAAAGCAGGCAGAGTCTATGTTTAATTCAGCACCTACAGTGTTCTGTATGAAGCACAGACCCATTAGACTGTTCTTGAATTCTTGAAGCAACATGAATGTACATGTTGTAGAGAGGACAGATCATGTGTGGGTTTGGGACTTAGTATCCAATAAAAGTTGAGAGACCAACACATTCTACGTATGTGAAATTACTCCCTGTGTCCATCTCATATAATTGCTCTAACGATAAAATAAAATGGACACATCTTCTTGAACAGGATTAGGCACATAGTAGATGCTCGACAGTGCTCCCTTTCCTTCTGATCATTCACCCCATTTACTGAATAGTTGATGTCTGGTTGCTCCTTCTGGCTAGCCATTCTCAGAGGGTACGAATGAAGATCTGATGTGCATCCCTGTATCTCCCCAAGCAGAAAAGCTAGTTTGGTTCCAGCTTTTGGTCTGTGCACTGGTTCTGCACACACTAAAGGGATGCAGTGACTCCACTGGTCAAAAATTGACCTCTATTGTCTTGCAGTGGTTAGTTAGCCTCATAAATGTAAATTCAGGTTTGTTCCTTTTTTTCCTGCACCATATCAACTCTGTGTTATCTAGATCTCCCACTGTCTCAGAACCACTTCAACTGCATTTAGGGAAAAATGGGAGGGGGCTTGATGTCTAATATAAATTCCACTTTGTGTTACTAACCAAAAAGCTCAACAATGTAACAGAAGAGTGGTTTAAAAATTCAGGCTTATAAGTTTAAATTCAGTTCTGCTACCTGTGAGAACCTGAGTTTTACCTAACTGCTTCGTGTCCTCATCTGTAAAATGGAGATTAAAGAATTTATCTAACAAGGATTATTTGGGGGGAGGGGTAAAATGACAGAATGAACACAAACCACATAGTCCAATTCTTGGCACAAAGTAGGCAGTTACATGAACTATAGTCATTGCACATCTCTGTTTATCTTTCAAATATATAAATACTGACTGCCTGATCCTTTAGGATTCTTTTACAGAAGTTGAAAACAATACATCCTCTCAGGGTTTGCTGTTGTAAATTTCTAGTCTGGTCTGCCAGCGTTTTCCTTCTCCATGGGCCCTGGCCCTGTCGCTTCCTAGAGAAACTGTTCAACACTGCAGGAAACAAACTGATACCCCAACTTAACTAACTGTTCAATTTCTTAACTCTTCTATCATAAGCTTATAATACTTTTATAATGGAAATAAATTAATTAACTAATAAAGGAGAAACTGTGTGGCTCTGATTATCTGGCTTTAAGCAGGGGAAAATATTTCATGTCTTCTAATTTTTACAACAATAATAGTTTGTCAACTGCTTCACCCTTCATCAATTACACCCTAACTACCAATTACTGATATAGTATTTTACTTATTTGAAAACCCCTTTCACCTCTTGGCTGAAGGGGTGCGGGCTGGGGTGCTGGGCCAGCGGGGCCAAAGTCCCTTCCTCCTCCCCCTCTTCCTCCCTGGGGCGGCGTGATAGCTCCCTGGCTCAAAGCTTCCTAGTCGATTTTTTCACTTCCTAGATCATCCCCTCGCTCCTGACTCTGGATGGAGCGCCCCGACGTACGTGAGCGAGGCACCGTAGTCCCAATTTACAGTTTGTGGGTGCGCCAGTACTTCTAAGTTTTCTTTTTCAAAATGTTCAAAAAGCTAATAAAAGCTAGGGGTGCTTTCTCCTCGAATTTCTGCATAAAATTTCGAAGTGTTTAAAGACTCCCGGAGACTCCAGATTAAGACCCGTGGGGAGGAGGGAAGGGGACGAGGGCAGCAGGTTAAGGAAGGAGTGAAAATCGTGGACTGAATTCTTCCATATAGATATGTATGTGCGTTTAACACACCTAGATACATATATGACAAAGCTGAGTAGACGATTATTTTAGAAAAGAGTGCTTTCCCCAAGTAAGCGGGTCTGAGCCGGGAGGGCGCGGCGGCTCGTACAAAGGGACCGCAACAGGTGGGCAGAAGCCCAGGTCTCGCACCCTCGGGAAGCAGCGAATGGAAGCAACCGGGAGCTGAGAGGTGAGGCAGTGGGTAGGGTAAGTGGAAGGGGGGGGTGTCGGGGTGGTGCCGGGGGGGCGGCGGAGCTCCACTCACCATTGCCCACGAAGCTGCGGCCCTTCCGGGCCAGGGTCTGCTGCACCTGTTCCTGGATCCGCAGGCTCTTGGCCGCCTGGCCAGTGTGGCCGCTGCTCCCCGTCAGCTTCAGCTTGGCCTCGGAGGGCAGAGCCAGGCTGGAGCTGTCCAGCTGCCCCAGGATCTGCTGACCCAGGACCGTCCGGATGTAGCCGCATTCAGCAGGGGTGCTGAGGGCTGCCATGGGACCTAAGGAAGCGACCGAGCCGCCCGCCTGCCACGAGACCCGCCGGTGAAGCTGCAGCGGAGCTCGGCGCACTGCTGCGAGCCCCGCCTCACCACCTCGGCCCCGCCTCCGGCCACGCCCCCTGCGCGGGTAGGAGGTTAGTCCAGAGGGGAGCACGACCCAGGGGACCGCGGAGAACAGCCTCCCCGGGGGAGGGGGCGCGGCTCCCAGCAGGCAGGCGCACTCCGCGCGGGGGCGGGGGCGGAGCCAGCCACCGGCACCAGCACCTGGCGAGTTGGGCCCGCCCCCGGGGAGGGCCTGGCGCGTTGGGCCCGCCCCCGGGGCGGTGGGGGAGGGTGCTCAAGGGGAGCGCGCACTCGGGAATCGCCTAGGATACTACGTGCCAGATTCGCGCCCAACTTGAGCCTCGGGGCTCGGCCTCCGCCCAGCCTTCGAAGGATGTGGTATCCGCTGGATTGCATAGGGGCCGCCTTCGGGCAGGTGTGACCTGGAGAGTCACGTGTCTTACTGGGCTGAGATTTGTTTGCCTCTGGGATCCCCTAGTGAGTAAGCATATCTGGTTAGTCAGTTTGTGTCAGACTGTTCGAAACATTTCGTAGTTTTCCTGTACCTGAGGGTGAGAAAGAACTATTTAGTCAGGCCGAAAAAACAGACGGGAAGTGTGCCAAGATAACATGTGTGAAATAAAAGATGTTTTTGTAATACGGTACTTGTTTTTCTTAGTACAACTTCAGGGACTATGTACTTTTTGCACAGATGCAGAGTCAGAAACATATGCTCTTCCTCATTGAGATCTGTTTCCTCTTACGAATACACATTGTACCCAGGACACTCTGCTCACTGACTCCTCTGTTACGAACACACCCACACAGAGAAACTCCAGTAGGAGGCGCCAGGGAAGAGCACGCTTTTAATAGGTAATATGTTTTAATAGCCCTGCTAATGTCGATGAAGTCCTCTTTGTGACAGGCTCTGTAGGAGGCCCATGGGAGGGGCCTCTGACATTCGCATTTTCCACAACTTATATTTATCATGCTATTAATTATGTTTCACACGTAACTGACTACTGAGAAGTTGAGAACTAAGCTCAAGGGTCCTTGACCTTGTATTTTATAACCTAAGCCACTCGTCCGGATTTTCCTCTTTGGATTTGAGAAGCAGGGAAAAAAGTATGCATCCCTGGCATTAAGATAATTTTCCTTTGATTGCTTGGGTTTTATGTTCACTTTCCCCAAATCACTCAGGAACTGTAAAACTCCACTTACTCAGGTCAAGAATGGCTGGAGAACATAGCTTTCCCCTTCCCCGTTTTCCTAATCATGCCCTTTAATCTTTACAGATACCATTAATGCACAGGTACCCGAGTTTCCAGGGAGTGAGGGGAAATCAAGGGGCTCCAATCCTGAGCAAGGAAATGGTGATAGTTCTGCCACCCTTTCTCAGCCAGCCACATGGCTAAGTCCTTGTGAAATGTAGTGGTTCAGTGAAGTCATGTGGGTCGTAGGTCTTGAAAGGATTTCCTCCCATTCCAGCAGGACCAGTCTGGAGGTATAATCTACCTCCAGTGATCATAAGTGACCAGGTCATTTATGTGCCCAAATGAAAACATCCAATCCTGATGCTAAGATTCTGTTGAAAAGAGTGGAGTGAACAGAAAGGGGAGTGATGATAGAGACTTCCCACAACAAACTGTTCCTATCCTCTTCTTCCTCTCCCTCTCCTTAATCATGGCCTCTTAGGGCAGCTCTGAGAGTACTGCTTTGAGAGGTGATTTCAGTACCTGCCATTAAAGAGCCAAAGGGCCAGCTAGGGCATCGTGTGTGTGTGTGTGTGTGTGTGTGTGTGTGTGTGTGTGTGTGTGTGTGTGTGCCTACAGAGCCATAACTTACAAAGTCTGCTCTGCCTCCATCTACATTCCTCAAGAGGGGAGTAGAGAGGCTTTTTTTCAGTTATTTATTTGATTGAGCTAAAACTCATTTACTTTTTTTCTCTCAAATTAATTTTTTTTTTGCTTTTTAAGTGTAATGTTGTAATGGACTATCCTATTATGAGGGTACCAATATTGAACATGTAGAGATCTTGATTTTGGGTAGTTGGGTGATTTGACAGGAGGAAAATGGTCAAAAGTAAAGTTTGTGAGTGAGAGAGATATGGGCTAAATCTTAGCTTGCCTTTTATAGGTAGTGTGGCTTTAAGCAAGTTTCTTTACATTTTCAAAATGGGAGCAATAAAAATACCTACCATGAAGTCCTGCTGTAAGAATTAAATGGTAAGTTGTTATAAGAAATCCTGAACAAATAATTGCTCAAGGATCTTTAAAAAACATTTCCCCTCACTCCCCGAGGCCCAGTTTTGGATTTTCTCACCTTCTTCAGGTCTCTGCTCCTGTCAACTTATTTGAATGAGATACCTCTATGCACGAACACATAGCACTTATTTTCATTATACATGCTTTATGCTTTGCTTATTTAATAGTTTTCTTGCTGCAGCATAAGCTCCATGAAGGGGATTTCGTTTTCTTCACTGTTCTTCTCCAGGTCCTAGAATAGTGCACATAGTAGACAATAGGTTTATGTTGAATGAATGAATGAATGAATGAATGATTGATTGAATGATGCATAAGAGGTCTTAGTGTATGTTATTGTATATAATGAGTGCTCAGCTACTGTTAGTAATGATTATTTAGGCTGTCATACTCTTTTGGTAACTTATTTTTTAAAAGATTTTATTCATTTTTAGAGAAGGAGAAAGGGAGAAAAACATCAGGTACCTAGCCCTCAACCCAGGCATGTGCCCTGGATGGGAATTGAACCAGGACCTTTCGGTTTGTGGCATGATGCCCAGTCCTCTAGGCCACACCAGTCAGGGCTGGTAACTTATTTTTAAAAAAGCCAGATAGATATCATTATGTATTCTAGGTATTCAATTAATTAGCTATGTAATACTCCCTATAAATAAAAAACAACACTGAGATAATTTTTAAATACTTTCAGAATTCAATGATTCAGAAAAACAATCCTTTTGAAAATAAGATAAACATATAAACTCATTAAAAGGCTCCCTTTGGAGATGAGAATCCTGTTGTAATAGCAATAGTTAATTACAGGGTGAGGAAGTATGCAGACTCTGGCAGGGTGCCCCCAAATGTAGTCTAGATGTGCTTCTGTTGCAACAAAATGCAGACCCTGCCTTGTTTGCTGGGAAAGCTGCCTAGCTCACTTCCTAAACTGTGAGCAAATCCTGGGATAACTGTGAAAGGTAGCTCTAGCCAGCAGATTGAAGCATGGAAACAAAATGCTATGAATACTTTTGTGGTAGTTGGCTAATCTACAATCTGCTGCTATTCACTATTAAGACCCAGTTTTGAAAACTTTTATTTCTTTTGTTTTATCTTTACCAACAGAATTTGATAAGAGAAAAAGGTAGAACCACAGGAATGTAGAAGTAAAATGTAAATAACAAATAACTGAATTATGAGGCTACAGTTATCTTCTGCTGGAAACGTACAATCATGATGTGGAAATTCTTGAGTTTTATACTTGTGTTTTAATTTGATTTACACACTGTAGCTTTAAAGCAGTAGTCTTTAATTGTTTTCAAATGTAGAGCTAAAGCTTCCTCAGAGTAATTTTATTTCCTTTAACCATTTATAAATTTCAATATGGGAAATTTCAACACCTGAAAAATTCGGCAAGTTACTAAGGGATCATAGTATACAGTTTAGAGCAGAAATAATATTTTAATGGATAATATAAAGAACATGAATGGCATCAAAACTCTTTGATTCACATTTAAGAAATAGATTCATCCATTTTCATAACTGTCTTCTCATAAAACATTATCCTGTTACTATTTGTAGGCTATTATTACCTCTTGCTTTTAAAAAGCATTTTCTAATTTAGTGTAAGAGACCTGGCAGCTAGAAAATTTAAAATAAACCTCAGGTTTTTTATTTCCTTTTTTTAGCACATGGATGTGTTGCCAAGGCAATGGGTAGCAGTTTTGTCATTAGCCACATATAATGAAAGTGGCTCAGAACTGGAAAAGGGAACTCTGAACATCACTCCCCAGTGGGGACTTTATTTAAGAAAAAAAAGACTTTATGTGTTTATTTTTCAAAGAGAGGGAGAGAAACATTGATGTATGAGAGACACGTTGATTGGTTGCCTCTCACGTGGCCCCACCCAGAACTGGCATGTGCCCTGACCTGGAATCGAACTGGTGACTTTTTGGTTTGGGGAATGACACCCAACCCACTGAGCCACACCACGTAGGACTCCAATGGGGACTTTCAAAAGCAATGAAGATTAAGGTGTTTCTCTTTAATGCCGATGTTCATTTTGTCTGCTATTTTGGATATGTTGTGAGTGTGTAGGTCTGAAAATTATTCTTTCTGAAAGACTTCAAATATGGTGTGGGAGGTGGAAACCAGGTGGGCAACCACGAGGGCTGGCAATGAGCAATTTGTTCATAGTTACTGAAGCTTTCAAGACAGTTCCTTTAATCATGACTCATGGCATGTATGAGCTCAGGAGATCAGTGGAAATGATCTACCTTCTGGGTGGGTGACCACAGCTGCTACATTAATGGTTGTCAGATCTCTCAACGGATGGCCAGGGAGAGGACAACTTGGTTGACCACATACCCTTGTCATCATTAGCGACCATGGTCCTCACTTTGTTATCTCCGCCATGAATCTAGCAATGAGATAACTAGCAGATGCTTAATAAATAATGAGTGCAACCTCTCACCTATAGGCATTTTGATTAATTAGTTTGCCTTTGTGTGAGCTCAGGTGCAGGTGAACAAAAGGATCTGGAGGGAGGTGGCCTGGCCTGAAACAAAACATCGAAGTGACTTGAGTGCCTAGGAGAGCACATGGTTAGTGATTTTTAACCTTATGAAAGTAGCATAGTAACTCAGAAAAGCTGTTTTTTTAAAATAAATTTGTAGAGGATCTAGCACCTCAGTGTCATGTATTTAAATTATTAAAGTTATTGTACTACATACTTTATTTGAAAGTTATTTGAATATAAAATATTGATATATGTGCATATTTCTTCATAAATAATCTGCATTAAAAAATTTGTCGCCCTGGCTGGTGTAGCTCAGTGGATTGAGCGCGGGCCTGCGAACCAGACAGTCGTGGTTCAATTCCCAGTCAGGGCACATGCCTGGGTTGCAGGCTGGTTCCCTGCAGGCCAGTTCCCAGCAGGGGATGCATGAAAGGCAACCATACATTGATGTTTCTCTCCCTCTCTCCTTCTCTTCCCCTCTAAAGATTAATAAATAAAATCTTAAAAAAAAATTTGTCAACTTTTTTCATACGCACTGTTTCCTTGAAATTCCCAAAACAGAAGTATTACATCTCATATAGAAAAATAATAGCAATAATCTGACCTTGATTTAAAAAGCTGCACCAACCCCTCTTGTTTCCTTCAAAAACATCATCAGAATAGTAGGTGTATAGTGTGTGCTTGAAGCCAGAGCTGAGTTTGATTTGTTTCTTTGCTGTGTAACTTTGGGCAAGTTATTTAAATTCACAGAGCTTCAAGTTCTTTATTTATAATGTGGTGTCATTAATAGTATTGGCTGCACAGGATTGTTAAGAAGATTCATTTAGATAGTAAATATAAAGCACTTAGATTTCTAGTCCATCCTTAGTATTTCAGTTATCTATAATTGCAAAAAAATCCATCCCAGCACTTAAGAGCTTAAAACAAGAATGATTTCCATATCATGATTTTGTGGTTGAGTCCATGCCATGGTTGTGGTGTGGGTTCACTCGTGTGG
Organism: Artibeus jamaicensis; assembly: GCF_021234435.1. NCBI lineage: Eukaryota > Metazoa > Chordata > Mammalia > Chiroptera > Phyllostomidae > Artibeus > Artibeus jamaicensis. Next base: position 39,581,900 of record NW_026521486.1, read on the forward strand.
CTGAGGTGAGCTGGAGGCTCAGCTGCAATTAGATGTTCTGAGACAGCCATTCTCACCAGTCTGGGGCCTCAACCGGTGCGGCTGCAACAGCCGGGATGGTTGAGCCTATCTGTCTCAGATAGACTTAGGTGGCCCATCATTCTCCAGTGGGCTAGTTCGGACTTCTTTACAGGGTGGCCTTCAGGGGCATTCTACAAGAGCAAGAGCAGAAAGCAATAGGCCTTTTTAGGCGTAGGCTCTGGCACTTGCTTAATGTCATTTCCACATACCATATTTTTCAGATCATAAGACACACCTAGGTTTTAGAGGAGGGACATAGGAAAAAAATTGAAGCTAAAAATGTGATAAAATATTTAATAACATAAATAACATAATGTTTCACCAATGTAAATGTAAACAGAACTCAACAGCAGTATTAACAACCATTATTCCCCCAAATTTGGGGGCAGGGAGTGAGTCTTATAGTCTGAAAAATATGGTATATTCTATTGACTAAAGCAAGTCACAAACCTATCCCAGATTCAAGGACTGAAGAACGAGAGGCCATTTCTTTTCTTTTTTTTTTTTTTGTGAAAAGGAAACGAAATGTTTATTTAATGCTATTTAGGCCTAATGCCTCCACTAAAATATCAAAGTCCTTTAGGGTATACACCTACACACACACAGCTCTCCCTTCTCCCACTCACAACTCCAGGTACCATAACTCAGGAAAAGAGCACATGTGTTTTTTCAGGTCGCTGGCACCGTCAGCTGTGTCGCCGTGCAGGTAGGATCTCCAGTTAATCCAAAGTCATGTGCCACCTTCTCACAGTCCACTGGCAAGAGTTCTTTGTACCCATTTTTCCAGTGAAAGTCTCTCCTGCTTCTCAGGCCTTGTGGCTAAAGAAAGCATCCCAAAGCCAAGTGGGCCTCTTCTACCAAAGCTGCAGGGGTCAGCACTCTGACCAAAAGCATGTGGCTTTTTTCTTCACCTGGCTGCAGGGGTCCCCATTCTGACAAAGCTGAGTGGTACTCTTTCACTCTGCTAAAACCGCATGGCTCTCCCTTTCACCTCGCTGCAGGGGTCTGCACTCTGGCCAAAACCACATGGTTCTCCCTCTCAGTGGCTGTCACATCTGGGCAGGTATGGCCCCATGGCATGGAGCCAATCAACTCTACGCTCTCACATAGGCACTGTAACTCAGGGGACCTGCCCCCAGTTACATCCTGGGTAGAAGCCACTCCCTTCTTCCTGGCTCAAAGCAAGGCCATAGCTATTTAACATATCTATGAAACCAGTTAAAGGTTATAGATATGTTAAATGACCATGGCAGAGGTTAGCTGCAAAACTGTTGCTATGCAAAACAGCTCTCAGTGGCCCTGGCTCCGTTTTTCCCTTCCCCCTGGGGGGAGGGGGATGAGAACATTTTTTTAAAAGATTTTATTTATTTATCTTTAGAGGAGAAGGGAAGGAGAGAAGGAGAGAAACATCAATGTGGTTGCCTTTTGTGCGTCCCCTGCTGGGAACTGGCCTGCAGCGAACCAGCCTGCAACCCAGGCATGTGCCCTTGATACAGGGTGCAGCCAGGGGGGGCCCCAAAAAAGATTTGGAATGGTGTCCAGAATTCAAAGTGTATAAGAATATTAGAGAGACATATAAGATGTCCTCACACCTCCCCCCAGGGGGGAGAAACAAATGGAGCAAGGCCATTGAGAGCTATTTTGCATAGCAACAGTTTTGCAGCTAACCTCTGGAATGGTTATTTAACATATCTATAACCTTTAACTGGTTTCATAAATATGTTAAATAGGAGTGGCCAAGTTTGGAGCCAAGGAGAAAGTAGTGGACTGGGACTCAGGAGGATGTAACTAAGGTCTGCACTCCTGAGTGAGAAGGGCTTGGACTCAGGAGGTAATGAGGGGCTGCGCCCCTGAGGGAGGGTGCCGCTGTGTGGGAGCTTGGAAAAGACTGGCTCCAGGACATGAAGGGTCCCCGCTTGGCCAGATGGAGAGAGAGCCACGCGGTTTCAGCAGAGTGAGGACCCCCTGTTGGTGAGGTGAAAGAGGGAGCCACGTGGTTTTGGCAGGGTGCGGACCCTCTTTCCCAGGTGAAAGGGAAAAACCACGCAGCTTTGCCAGAATGGAGATCCCTGCAGCCAGGTGAAGAAGACAGCCACATGCTTTTGGTGGAGTGCAAACCCCTGCAGCTTTGGTAGAAGAGGCCCACGCGGCTTTGGGGTGCCCCCTTTGGCCGCGGGGCCTGAAAAGCAACAGAGACTTTGACTAGAACTGGGTACAAAGGACTCTTGCCAGTGGACCATGAGAGGGTACCACAGTACTTTGGATTAACTCGAGATCCTGCACAGTGACACAGCTGACGGTGCCAGCAGCCTGCAATACAGATGTGTGCTCTTTTCCTGATTTACGGTACCCGGAGTTGGGACAGTGGGAGAAGGGAGCGCTGTGTGGGTGTAGGTGTATACCCTAAAGGACTTTGATATTTTAGTGGTGGCGTTAGGCCGGAATAGCATTAAATAAACATTTTGTTTCCTTTTCACAAATCTCTGGCATTAAGAGATGTCTTTCCAATTGGCGGCAGACAGAAGGGCCCAGTAGATTTTAGTATTTTGTTTTTGGGAGGGGCCCCTGTTGTGTAACAATATTTGGCATCCCTAGGTGGGCCAAATATTGTATTGCCCCTCCCTCGGACCTCTTGTTCGGTAACACCCTGACTGGGAATCGAACCATAATGATGTGGTTTGCAGGCCTGTGCTCAATCCACTGAGCTATACCAGCCAGAGCTGAGAGGCCATTTCTTAAAGGAGAAACTGCAAAGTTTTATTTCAAGGGGAATGCATGCAGGGACAGGAGGAAATACTGTGGCCATCTTGGCAAACTGTCTAACACCTTTACCGCTCAGTAAACAGCAGTTGCTATTATTATCATCATAGTCATTACTATTATTATTTAAAATGAACATATGTTTAAGAGGTTGGCAGGATTGTTGTTATTAACTTCTGATGGCTGGGGGAACAAAGTCAAAGGAAAGCAATCTTGATTTACCCAAGATGCGGATACAAATAGTTCTCTGCCTGTTATATCAGTGGAGTGTAAACTCTATTCTGAGGAACCTTGGGTATCTTTGGAAATCAAGGGCGGTTAATACAGACAGGGTTCACTGGATGCGAAGGATTCACTGTCAGTCTTCTACTGCTTTAAAAGTGATTGCAGCCCTGACTGGTGTGGCTTAGTGAATTGAATGCCACCCTGTGAACCAAAAGATCACTAGTTCCAGTCCCACTCAGGGCACTTGCCTGGGTTGCAGGCCAGGTCCCCAGTTGGGGTTTGTGAGAGGCAACTGATAGATGTATCTCTTATACATTGATATTTCTCTTTCTTTCTTCCTCCCTTCCCTTCTCTCTAAAAGTAAATAAATAAAATCTTTTTTAAAAAGTGAATGCAGTTCTAGTTTGTTCACTAACTCAGCGAGGTTAATGATGCCTGACCAATCATATTCTTGGATTTTATTCAGAGTGTACTTATTAATACTTTTTAAAAGATTTTATTTATTTATCTTTAGAGAGGGGAAGGGAGGGAGAAAAAGGGAGAGGGAAATATCAATGTGTGGTTGCCTCTCATGTGCCCCCTACTGGGGAGCTGGCCCGCAACCCAGACATGTGCCCTGACTGGGAATTGGACCAGCAACACTTTAGTTTGCAGGCTGGCACTCATTCCACTGAGCCACACCAGCCAGGGCTACTCTTTAATAATTCAAAATTAATAAAAATGTGAAAGTGATCAATGGAATAATATAATTTCATTGTGGCATTACTACTTACAATGATAAGGGAAAAAAAATACATGTTACCTTTCTAATAGTAAGAAAGGAAAGTGTACTGTTCATTTGGACTATAGTTGCTATAGTCCAAAAGAACAGCAACTGCTGGGAGTAATGAGAATGAGAAAGGGTAGACAACTGTCACTCCAATCCCATTCTTTTGTGTTCTTATTCCATTATTGTCTCAGTTTGTTCAGGCCGCTATACAAACTACTATAAACTGGGTGGCTAAACAATGACATTTTTTTCTTATGTTCTGGAGGTTGAGAAGTCCAAGATCAAGATGCTAGCAGATTCTGTATCTGGTGAGGACCCATTTCCTCGATCACAGAAGCTAGCTTTTTGCTGTGTCCTTATATGGCAGATAGGAAGGGATCTATTAGGGGTCCCTTTTATAAAGCACTACTCCCATTCATGAGGGCTCTGCCCCCTTCCCTCTGTCCCCGAAACCCCTCCTCTGACCTAAATGCCTCCCAAAGTCTCCACCTACTAACACCAACCATCACAGTGGGCACTGGGTTTCGACAGATGAATTCTGGGGACACAAACATTCAGACCATAACAACTATGTTTTGTTCTCTTTTATTAGATCTGCAGCATAAACCCCAATTTAAAAATTGTCCAGGTGAGGTTGGGTATGTGGGGAATAGGGTTCTTCCTTACTTCTTGATGAAATATACCTGTGCATTACTTCTTTCCTCTTCCTGGAAGATGCCTTCCTGAATTTTCAAGGGACTGACTTCTTCCTGTCATTTAGATTTGTTTAAATATCTTCTCCCCAGAAAGAATTTTCCCTGCCCAACTAGTCTTAAGTAGCCACCCTGTCACTCTCCACAAAGCACTTACTGTGGCCTGATAGTTTTCTGGTATAAAGAGGTATGTATGTCCATATACATATATTTCCCTACTGTATTTCAAATACAGCATGATTTCCCTACTAGAATGTGTGACCCGTTCAAGCAGAAACTTTTTCTTGTTCACAAGTTCATCTGTAGTTTTTAGAATCCATACATATAGTAAGCTTGCAGGACTTTTAAATAAATGCCTAATAGAAATTCACTTTAATTTTAGTTCTCTCCTTTTTAATAGAGTTTCACTGTGGAGACAAATCTTTTAGTGTTGGTACTTTTTATATGGGATTCCGAGGCTTATTTGTTTTATTTCATTATTATTTTTAAACTTAATGGCCTTAGCAACATGTGTTAAATAAATGGAAAGTTAAGCAATTGCCTGTTTCCCAATGTGTTGTAGGTCCTGGAACCTGAAACCCAGGGCTTAGTGATGATTTCTGGCAAACCTCCCGGAGCCACCCCCTAAATCCTCTAAAGCAAAAATACCTTTGGAGAATCCATGGATATTTATGGTTTCAGGGATAATTCTAGACAGGACACATAATTCTGCATCCCTGAGCCCACTTGTATTATTGTTACAGTGCAAGTTTTCTCAGACTCCTCAATGTGATTATTGCATTGAACTAAAGAGGTTCAAACTAGAACCTGTTCAGACCTGCTCTTTTTGAGCTTAAAATCTTATTTCTCAGATAGCAAGAAGCCTTTTGAAGAAATGTTCTAGCCATAGAACCAAAGTCAAATGGGAATCTTAGTGATTTCTCTTTGAAAAGAGGAAAAGGTAAGAAAAAAACCTTTCTGAAGTCAGGCCTGTGGTAACAGCTTCTAAAAAAAAAACGATTCAGAATGATTCGCTGTGTATTTTGACTGATCCTGCTCACATTTCAGTGTTCTAGATTTCAGCAGGAGTATCAAGCTTTGGGGCCATGAATAACAAGGCATATTGACTCAATAAATCAAACTTCAGAGATGTTATCAGGAAAATATTTAAGCAAGGAAATGACTCTGGCAACAGTCCCGTTGCATAAAGGAGCGAGACAGTATTAATTATCTTGGCCCTCTCAGATCTTCCTTATCAGCCTCCCCCCAGCCAGCTGACTTTCTCTCAGTATGGAGCTCTCCCTTACACACACACCCTGAGTGGCCAGGCTGAAATTCCCATCAGCCCCTAAATGACTGGTGCTCATTTCCTCTTACCTTCAATGGCTGTCTCATTTATTTCTACCCATCTCTTAAGGTTTATTTCATGCTTCCTTTCTTTGGTGAGGCTGACTTCACCTGTCCTCATGGTTTTCTCTTTGCTCTACCCCCAGTCCTTTCAGAATCATTTGTTTTTACTCCTGAGAATTAAACGAGATGACATTTGTTAGGAGCTTAGCCTCATGTACTGAATAGAGATGCCCATTTTATGCTTGAATGCATATATAAGACACTTAAAGTAAAAATGAGAGTATACAAAATGAATAGTCATGCATGATTTTTAAAGAAATATAGGATAACAATTAAAAGCTTAGCCTCTGGAATCAGATAAACCTGAATTATTTTCCCTACTGTCGCACTTACAAGTTATTTAAACTTGGTCAGGTTAGACTTCCCTAAGCCTTAGTTCTGCCTTGAAGATTGGGGTAATAAAGACTCCCACATTTAATAGGGTTGACATCACAAGTAAAATAACAGATATGAACATTTTTCATAAGCCAGAAAGTACTATATGAATGTTAAACCTTTTCTTGCATATTTTAGAATTTTTACGTATGTGTCATCAAAGCAACAAATTGTTTTAAAGCCAGTAATATGCAAGACAGTAGCTAGGAGCGTGGAATGCAAAATAATAAGGAGCCTTCCTGTCCTGGAGGCCTTTCCATTGTACATTGTAGATAGGGAGAGAAAAGAAAACTATGTAAACATCAAATAAGGAGAGCATGTCAAAAATTATTCAAAGCAATAATAAAGGAGGTGATATGGGGTGATGTGTCAAATAAATGGGAAAGAGCAACAGTAGTCCTGGGATCCTAGGAGGAATGGATTGCTGTTCTGTTGGTGCCTTCAGGGAGGGTATTTGTAGGGACTGTGATTGGGTATTAATTGAGCTGACCCTCCAAAGTGGGCAGGATTTGATTAGGTGGGAAGTGGGTAGAAGGTACAAGAAGGTGGCAGCAGAGGTGTGAAGGTAGCATGGTGTGATAGTTGGAAGGCTGATAAGAAACTGGTCTGACTAAAGTAATTCTGGCTCCTATTCCCAGACCCAGGTGGACATCAGAATCAAAGGAGACACTAGAAAAATCATACAGATTCCCGGGCTCCATCGGAGACCAATTAAATCAGAATTTCAGGGGTGGTGTCTGGAATCTGTAGCTTGAAAATGCTTCCAGTGTGATTCTGATGAACAGTCTGGTTTGGGAACCTGAGGTAAAAAGGGCTAATGGGCCGTAAGGCAAGCAATTTAGTTGAGGTCCAAACTTCAAGGCCTTGAATGTTAAGAGTAGGTTTGGTACTTCATATAAAAGTATGTCTCAAATTTTAGTGATGCATGGGTAATTTTTAAAGGGAAAGATGTCTCTGTGGGGACCCTATGAGAAAACTGCAATTGTCAGTGGAGAGTCATAGAAAGTTCTGGAGGAGTGACAGTGCTTTGAGGTATGAATCTGAGATACTCATCTACTTACGTATAGTCTCTGGAATGTCCTGGAAGGGAAAAGACAGTGGAGATGGGTTGATAAGTGAAGATCCCTACAGGGGTGGTGCAGGGGTTATGGGGGTCATAGGGAGAATTTGGAGCTCTAGAGAATGCCCTTTCTCAGCCAGAGGAAGCAGTAGTAGCAGAAGCATTGGTTATATAGCAGGGATGCTTAGCACCATTCAAAGACCCCTAAGTGATCTGGCCGTTTAGGAGGTTAAGGCTACTTCCTTCCTTTTATCTGTCTTCATTGGCACTTAACACAAGCCACTCTTGGGACATTTTTTCCCACTCATTTGCTTGGGAACCCCAAATTTCTAGTTCTGCCTGTAGAAAGCTATTCCTGTACAATTTTTCTGTGGTCAGCTTCTAAGTTTAAAGCAATGGCTTTTAAAGCACAATGTACAGGCCACTTGGGTTCTCTGAGATCCTTCCAGAGAGCTGTGCATAGTGAAACTGTTTTCATAATAATACTACCGAAAGTCTTCCTGCCTTTTCCACTATGCTGGTGTTTGCACAGATGGCTGGAAAACAGGGGTGGAAAATAGGCTGGTCTGTCTGTGGCCCGGCCTGTGCTAGGAGTCACTGCCACACCCCTGCGGTGAGACAGATCTGCTTTCTCTTAGCAATGCCCTTGATGGAGCAGTAAAGATCATTAATTTTCTTAAATCTTGATCTTTCAGTGTATGCCTTTTAAAAATGCTATGTGATGAATTTAGAAACACACACCAAGAATTTCTGCTGCACAGTGTGAGAGTTGTTGCAAGGGAAAGCATTTGTGCAATTGTTTGAGTTGTGAGTGAAACTAGTCCCTTTTTTTTAATGAGATATCTTTTACTTGAAAGAACTGACAAAATATTATGCAGACTTGGGTAATTGGCACGTACTTTTTGAAAAATAAGTGAAGTAAGCCTGTCAACACAAGGACACTGACTACAAATGTTTGTTGCAAATAACAAGGTTCAATGTTCTAAGTAAAAATTAGAATTTTGGAAAGCATTATATTTCCCCTTGAAAGCTGCCCATTCTTTTCTGATGAATTGATGGGGATATTAACAAATATGACTTTTTTGTTATTGTATAATAAGATGTGTGTCAACACTTGGAGATACACAACTCAGTGAGCCAACATTTCTAATGTTATGTCGTGCACAGATGAAGAGCTATTTAAAGTGTTGAACAAATAAATTTTAATGTAATTAAGTAAAAAATTCATTCATATGGTTTCAGATCCCACAATACAACTAACCTTTAAGATTCTATCACTTACTTGTTAAGTTTTCATGTGTAGTATTCAAGAAAATGCTCATAAATCCCTGAAAAGGCTATTGAACTGCTCTACCCTTTTAAAATTACATGTCTGGGTGAGGCTGGAGTTTCTTCCAATACTTTAATAAAATAACTTGCCACAGCAGTTGACTGTAGAAGCAGGAGTGAGAATCCAGCTATCTTACATTAACTGAATTTACATAAAAATTTTACTCTTGTCACTAATGTTTTACTTTGGAAAATGCAGTTATCTTTCCAAGCCATATGTTATTTATGTTAATGTGTGACGGCTTCATTGCTTTTAAAAATACTGCATTGTAATCTCTAATACAGTGAATATTGATAGACTTGATCCACACAATTAACAATCTTTGGGGTCTTTAAAACTGTCTGAGAGTGTGAAGAGTTATAGAGACCAAAAAAAAAAAGTTTGAGAATTGAAGTTGCTCTACCTTTTCCTATAGTCATAAAAAAGTCTCATTGGAGGTTGATGACAAAAGAAAAGATGTGCTATAAAAAGTATTACAGCTGATCCTGGAAAAGTTCAATATAAAATTACCACGTGATCCAGCAACTTCATTCCTAGGTATATGCCAAAAATAATTACAAATGGGCACTCAAATAAATACATGTCTATACATGTTCATGGCCATAATATTCAAATCAGCAAAAGGTGAAAATAAGCTAAATGTTCATCAATATATGAACAGATAGACAAACCATGATATGTACACATGATGAGATAGTTAGTATTCAGCCATAAAGTGGAATGAAGTACTAATAAATACTACAACATGGATGGACCTTGAAATAAACCAGACACAAAGGCTCACGTATTATATAATTACATCTACTTATATGAAATACCCAGAATAGGTAAATTCAAAGAAACAAAAAGCCAATTGGTGGTTTCCAGTAGCTGAAGGAAAAGAGAATGAGGAGAAACTGCTCAGTGAGCATAGGGTTTCCTTTTGAGTTGATGGAAATGTTCTGAAAGTAGATAGAGGAGGTGCTTGTACAACCTTGTGAATGTGAGTGATGCCACTGAATTGCCCACGTTAAAATTGTTAGTTTTGTGTTAGGTAATTCTCACCTTAATTTAAAAATATCAGAGCTGGGTGATCACTAGACGCAGGACTTGGCACTGGAAATGAATTCAGAATTTCTTTTTTAATTTTACTCACACAAAATGAATGGTGTCTGTTTTCTTTTGTTGGCAGAGTTTCACAGGTCTGATGTCGGCATAATCATTATTTTGGCTATTATCAGATTCAACTACGCAGTTTTTGCTTTGATAGTCTTCCCAGTTGTTATCTCAAGAAGAATGCAGAATTAGACAGTCTGCTAAAATTAAATCAGTATTTCTTACATAAATGATTGGTTGGGTGAGTCTGTTTTTGGTCATAAATCTCCTTTGAAATCTAAAAGCAAGAAAGAAACTTGAGATTGTTGACGTTTTCTACAGAAGAGCTGAAATACACTGTGTTGTTGAAAAAAAAAAAAAAGAGAACATTATAATCTTCGATTTATCAGCCAAAGGTGGAGCCACTCATTGTGTTCTTTTTTCAAGGTAGATTTCTTTGTCCTTTACTTAGCAAAATTTTGGGAAATGTTCTAAATGTGTTTGATTACCATAGAGAGTTGGCTTACAGTTCTGGGGTTTGCCATTAACTTCTTTTCCATAGTAACCAGAAACAATATGACTCATCAAGAAGACTGAATGTTATATCTTTATGTAGGGCCCTTTGTATTTAACTTGTAGTCTAATGTCCTTGAAGTCTGCACCCTAGACACATCATAAATCCATCAGTAGCAAAAAGATCATATTTCTAATAAGACAAAGCAGCATCTAAAGGAGAGAGCAAAAACCTGAAAAGGCATTTGTATCAGGATTTCTGATTTTAAGATTAGGGTGTGAGGGTGGAGGAGGCAATATTCTGGGTTTAATTTTCTTTGTAAAGCTACATTAATGGTATAATTTATGTAGGATTTTGTGATAGCATGTATGCATTTATATGAAATATCTTATATAGGACAAGGCATGTGATTGGCCAGTAAATTAAATGATTTTGAGAAATACACTTTACTTATAGCATTGCATAAATTTAATAAGAGAGTTTGTTTTTATTATTAAAAAGTATTAGAGAACCAACTGTATGGGAAAACATATTTGCCAATGATACCTCAGACAAAGGTTTAATCTCCAAAATATACAAAGAACTCACATGACTCCACTTTAAGAAGACAAGCAACCTATTAAAAAATGGGCAAAGGACTTGAACAGACACTTCTCCAAGGAGGACATACAGAAGATCCAGAGACACATGAAAAGATGCTCAATATCGCTGGCTATCAGAGATGCAAATTAAAACCACAATGAGATTCCACTTTACACTGGTCAGAATGAATGGCCATCATAAAGAAAGTAACAAACAACAAATGTTGGAGAGGTTGTGGGGCAAAGGGAACACTAGTTCACTGTTGGTGGGATTGCAGACTGGTACAACCACTATGGAAAACACTATGGTATTTCTAAGAAAACTAGAAATGAATATGCCTTTGACCCAGCAATTCCACTGCTGGGATTATATCCTAAGAACCCTGAAACACCAATTCAAAAGAACCTATGCACCCCAATGTTCACAGCAGCACAACTTACAATAGCCAAGAGTTGGAAGCAACCTAGGTGCCCATCAGTAAATGAATGGATCCAAAAACTATGGTACATTTACACAATGGAATTCTGTGCAGCAGAAAGAAAGAAGGAGCTCCTACTCTTTGCAACAGCATGGATGGAACTGGAAAGCATTATGCTGAGTGAAATAAGCCAGGCGGTGGAAGACAAATACCATATAATCTCACCTTTAACAGGAACCTAAACAACAAAACAAACAAGCAAGCAATATATAACCAAAGACACTGAAATAGAAAAGAGGCAGACAGGGTCCAGAGGGGAGAGGGGAGGAAATTTCAGGGGAAAAGTGGAAGGATTTATAGGAACAAGTATAAAGGACACGTGGACAACAACTAAGGGGGTGAAATGGGAGGGAGGTGGGGAGCACTGAGGGGGTGGGCTGGGATGGGAGTAAAAAACAGAAAACTGTACTTGAAAAATAATTAAATTAAAAAAATGCTGGAACTAAAATTGTGCTGGTCATAAAAGGAAAGACCAAGCAGCAAAGGGAAGTGGAACTAGTTCAACTTTCCTTCAGTTGAAGAACAGACTTATAAGTAAAGCAAAATACCACCCCCTACACACACATATGAGGTCTGTCTGGAAAAAGTACAACCACTGTTAATATAAGGAAAATGGTTTGTGTGATACTGATGTAACCTGGCAGCCAAGAACAGTGGACTTGCACGTTCATGCAGGTTCTTCACGTTCTTGAACAGTTCATGCACGTTCATGAACAATGATGACTTCACTGTAATAGTCAGTGGGGGCCATAGATGCCATTGAGTGAGCATGTGTACTGTGTGGCCATCAAATTAAAAATGGCTGAGCTAGTAGAGCAACAAATCTGCATCAAATTTTGTGTTAAACTTGAACATTCTTGGGCAGAAACTATTTGGATGATTCAGAAGGTTGCTGCTATTGGCAACTGGTGATTGGCAGCTTCATCATGACAATGAACCCACTCATGCATCATTTCTTGTACAGAGTTTTTTTGTGAAACATCAAATCACCCAGGTGATTCAGCCCTTCTACAGCCCAGATTTGGCATCTTGTGACTTCTGGCTTTTTTCAAAACTAAAATCACCTTTAAAAGGGAAGAGATTTCAGAATGTTAAGATTCAGGAAAATATGACAGGGCAGCTAATGGTGATTGGCAGGTCCCAAGGTGCCTACTTTGAAGGGGACTGAGGCATCATTGTCCTATGTACAACGTTTCTTGTATTTTGTTCAATAAATGTCTCTATTTTTCACAGTATATGGCTGTATACTTTCTGGAAAGACCTCATGTGTTTTTTATATATAATCTATAGTTATTGCTATAGGAAAATGTATACCGTGTAATATTTAAAAGAGAGAAAAATGAAGAAGCTCTATGAAGGAAAGGAGATAAAAAATAAAGAAGTGTTGAGTGAGGAATAAGGTACATCCAGAAAGATTATTTTGAGCGGCATATGAGGATATAAAAATGTAAAATTATTTAGCTATATAGAATATCAGGTCAGCTTATATTCCCTAATATTATAAATTAGGAGAGGTGTAGGATGGAGTGAAACAGAGACCTCTGAACCTTACTGACATTCAGACTCACTCTGAGAAACCCATAAAAACATGAATGTGTATGCCCCACCCTGGAGATTATGATTCTTCAGTTCTCAGGTAAAATCCAGTGATCTGCGTTTTAAAATATATCTCCAGATAAATTGTGATACACAGCTACATTTGAGAACTGCAGACACAGGAATGAAATATTAGCCGTTGTGCAGTAGTATCTGCTCAGTCCCTTCACGTAATTCCCTTCTCTTTGCAGAGCAAGAAAAAAAAACATGGTGGAATAACACAATTTAAAACAGAAGAAATAATTACTTTTTAAAAAATGTCCATGAGAAAACATTAAAATGATATTTCTGTCATTTCCTTCTCTGCTGACTTTAGAAGGAGCCAAAGTCTCTTCAAAGCTGGAGGCAAGCAGTGACATCAAGTGGTTGTAATGGGTATGTTCCTTTTTATTTGGGACTTGGATATATACCTGAATTAACCTAAATAGTGTGCTATTTTCCCCTTCCTCATCAGTTAGAGGATATACTCTTTAGCTCCTGCATGCCTCATTCTCCAGAAATGCTTAAAAATGAAAAAAAAAAATCCCCACCAACAAATAAAATTTGACCCTGACATGGAATCCTTTGAGTACTATCCAATATAAGCAGCTTTGTTTAGCTGTTTCTAGAACCAGGTGGTTTCAGTGAAGTGAAAGAAAGCCTAAACTAACCTCTACATGCAGAAACTATGATAATGTTGATGAAACTGTCAGTGGTTTTAAAACAATATGACTCATAAACAAGAGAGCACTATGAATTTGACTCAAGTGAGAATACTTCGGGCTGACGCCAAGAAAAATTCAATGAGTTTATGGTGAAGGTCAAAGCTCCTTTCATAACCATCTGTAGGGAGCTAAAACGTAGGTATCCAAAAAGTAACCACAATAACCTCCAGGCCCCTCCAGATTTTATAGGAGAGAAATGAAGAGGTGGCTTTCAGGATTTTTACCTTATGATAGCATTCATCAAAGATCTCCTTTAAACAGTGCTCTCGCAGTATGTTTACACTATGACTAAGTTCACAAAAATTTGAAATACACGGTTTAAAGAAAAACAATTGCTGAAGAGCGTAAGACACACCCAAATTACAAAGAAAAGAAAGAAGAAGAAGGTAGGTAATTAATTGGCATATGGACGTTTAGTTATTCTGAACTGTGTCACTTCAAAACACTGGTGGAGAAAGAACCCTCATTATTTAAGAAAATAAGAAAGAAAGAAAGGGAGACACAGAGAAAATGGGATTCTCTTGATCCCAGGGACAACATTTTGTATGTGGAACCAAAGGTTCGGTTAAAGACCCGGTGACCTGCCACTCAGCCCAGGCTGCCAGTGTGAGCGCTGCAGAGCAAAGTTGCTGAGTCACAGGAAGCGCCCTTTCGGCCTGCACCTGTGTTTCTCAGATGTCACTTTTCTTATTTTTTCAATATGTCTACCTGATACTTTTAAAATCCGACAACAAAATGAAGCATGTTTCATTGTAAAATTCTAGATTTAGCCACCTTTTAAATGGGGGAAACAATGGGTCCTCGGTTTAGCTCCATAAACTTCATTTTATGTCACAAGTAGCAGCCTGGTACATTTAGAAAATTGGCAGGGGAAACAATGATATAAAAACTATACACAGCAGTCAGCTGATATGCTAGGTCATGGACCTGCTGCCAGAGACAATTTAATGACCAGAAACAATAAACGAGGAGAGAACTTCTATGAGTTATCATCTATTTTTGAGATAAATGTCCTAAAATTTGCAAATGACTAAGTGATGAGGCATCCGTCTGCATGTCCCATTCATATGGAGATAATAGGGAGGGATTAATGAGTAGTTTTCTTTAGCTTATGAGTAAAGTCATTCCAAGATGAGAAAGAATGCCTTGCCTTAAACTGCAAGTTTCCAATGCTGGAAACTTTATAAATCCCTGTGAAATTATCTACATGCCCCAAATAAGAGGATAGAATTTTTACTTTTATTTTACCCAATCAAATGTGGAAACAGCTTGAGAACAACTGTGTTTACTTGGACACAGACATTGCAGAAACATTCATATTACAGCTAATGATAATTGTCCTTCTGCCCTGTCACTCTTCATCCCCCCCACCCCTACGAGTATGTAATACTGAGCAAGCCTGAGATAAAGCCAAAAAAGGAGACTGGGGCCAGAACATGGATGAAGTATTTCCTTCAGCAGTGAATGGGTGTTGTTAGGAAAACAAAAGAGATGATGGGGCTTGGAAAGACATAGCTGGTAATGCTGTGTAAGACACATGGGTGGAGTGTGAGACTGAAGGCGGGGACACGGGATACCGTGGCTGGAAAATGAAAGGAGGGTAGACTTAATGGGGCTGGCCGGTGCAAACTACTTTCTCTCTCATTTAGAAAGAATGAATGCTGACAAAAAGTTAGTGGAATACATGCTAGTCATTGTTGAGGAAGAGGAAATAGTTAAAGGTGACAGAAAAGGCTCAGTTCTTAACAGCGGGGTTTCAAGACTGAATTCATGCCGTTCTTCCCAACAATGGCATTGCTGCCAGTGCTGTCGCTACCCCAGCAGATCCTCTGTGTGAAAATTTTTGGACAAGATAGTTTACTGTGATCAGTGTAAAAGTTTTATAACTAATTCATAGGTATGATGCGTTTGGTGGCAATAGTGCCCTTTGGGTGTGGCAATGCCCACCCTACACAATGCCCACTATATGCAGTGGCCTTAAATGCTACTTGGTCTTATGAAATAACGACTTTTTATTTAAATCAGGGGAAAGAAGAAAGCATGGTCTATAGTGCAAAATGCTGTAGAGGTAGAGGAAAATGAGAAAAGACTAACGAATGCTATGTGTAACTATTAAAATGGTCATTGGTGAGTTTTTTGTGAAAGAAATTTCATAAAAGTATAAACCTTTTGGGCTGAAAAATCCCACAGAGATCTTTGAACTCTCCCTTTCCTACCATTTTGAAATGTGGGAAAAGAATTTGAGGGACTTGCCCAGTGTCCAGGAGCATTATGTAATATTCTACATTTCTTTTGGTCTCACGCTTGTGTCTTGTATTCTTCTTTCTTTATTATTGTTTTCTATTAAGAACTGGTGAGCATTATGCTAAGTGAAATAAACCAGGAGGTGAAAGACAAATACCACATGATCTCATCTTTAAGTGGAACCTAATTAACAAAACAAACAAGCAAGCAAAATAGAACCAGAGACATTGAAATAAAGAACAAACTGCTAATTACCAGAGGGGCTGTGGGAGGGGATAATGGTGGGGAACGGGGGAAGGGGGGTTTTCTGGAATAACTGTAAAAGGACACATGTAGAGAACCAAGCAGGTGGGTGGAATCAGGGAAAGGAGGTGGGGATGGCTGGAGGGGGGGTGGTGGAGGGAAAAGGCAGACAACTGTACTTGGACAACAATAAAATAAATATATATACTTATATTTGTAGAATAAAAGACTTGAAGAAAATATACCAAAATATTAGTACATATTATAGTTAAATGATAGGATCATGGGTATATTTATATCTTATTTATAACTGTATTTTTCCATTTTTATAATAAGCACATGACAATTTTTATAATTATTAAAGTAATTTTTTACACAAGAAAAAAAAGAGAAATGTTCTGAGCTCATATGCTTTCCTAATCATGTCAACTTAGGGAATGTGAAAGCTGAGTGGGTGAAATTCTGGTGAGCAAACCCGAGCCCGGTAATGAAGATGAACGTTACTGACAGCATAGGGTGTACCGGGGTCACCTACGTTTTTTTCCAGAGGAAAACTCAGAGTTTCTTCCAATATCTCTTTCATTCAGAGGAAGGCACTCTCTGCATCTCAATACTAGAATAAGTTTCCATACTTTGGGGTAGATTAACGGGAGCAAAGGAGGTGGGTTTTAGACAAGGTAACTTCCAAAAGCATTTCTTTTTCTGTCCTTGTCTAGCAAAATGATGAGGATAAAAGCTTGATTGTCCAGGTTTGAGCAGTCCCTAAGAGGTGAGGACTCAGGACAGTCACCATGGGTGACTATGAGACAAGTTTGGCAGAGAATGACAGGAGGTTGCTAGGAGAGGAAGATAATAACATTAAGGAAAAAATAGGAAGTGGTTAAAACACAGTGTTTATTGGCTGTTTCTGATTCTGATTCAGTCCTATCCATAGGTGCTCCGCTCATTTCTTCATGTGTTATTCCCTGCCGCTAGACTCCCTTTGAATATTTGCTCTCCCTAGAAAGTTTTTCCTGAAAATAACATCATATACTACTGGATCTTATACTTGACTTTCTAGAGTTACATGTAATTATTATGTATCTTTGCATGTTATATGCATCTGTTGAGCTTTTAAAAATTCAACAATTTAAAGATCAAATTTCCTGTACCCAACCCTAATACCTTATTACACACAGAGATACACGGACACATGCACAAGGGCACTAAAATATTGTTCTTATTTTTTGCCATCCTCCTCAAATCATCTTTCAGCCTTCTATCCATTTGAAATGTTTCAGAGCATCAGTAAGATGCAGTCCTGGATACAAAGTGAAGCTGATGTGACTCTGGCTAACATACTGCTGATGTCTGCTCCTGGCAAATTGGGTGCCTTTGTGGCCCATTCAGCCACTTATTGACCCAACAGTCATTGCCCCTCTTCCTTCACGCTCACTGAACCTCCTTATTGTTGAGAGTTTGGACCAGCAGCAATGGGTTCTGTGCTTGTGCAAGAGGAGAACTATACATGATTAAGCCAATCACATCAATCTCATTCTTCTTTGCTGGGGAAGAGAGTAGGCTGGTTCTAGTTATGGCAATGGAATATAAGGGAAGTGTCCTGAGAGTATGTGACAAATGTTGGTAACGGAGAGAACACTTGGTGAGATGGTGCGGTCCGACCCCTCTCCCCTCCTTCTAGGTGCACCAGGGGGAGGAAGTGCTGACTGGAACTAAAGTAGCCGTCTTGTGACCTTGCTGTAAAAGCCAAGAGAATCTCAGAGACTCTAACCTGGAATACTGACAACTTTGAGCTGATAAATTGCTTGGAACCGCTTACCTCTGGACTTTTTGTTAACCGTGAGTTTTATCTTGTGGTTTAAGCCTCCATTAATCAGGTTTTTTTCTTTTTGTTTTGATTGCTTGTATCTGAAAGTATCCTAACAGAATCCCTGATCAAAGGCCTGTCCATGAGGGGAGAGGAGGGTAGCTAGATGGGAGACAGGCAAATTCCAATGTTGAGTAAATTCAGGGAGGTTGTTCATTAAAGAATGTTTGAAATAGTGCAGCTGGAGATAGAGCAATTCTTGGGGGCTAAGAGTAAAGAGACATGGAGAATGTCTTCAAAGCCTAACCAATGTCTGGCATGCTAGATCACAATAAATACTTATTGAATATTGGATAGAGGCCAATGCTGATGGTCAAATTTAACATACGTGATTAAAGTCAGTGACCAGGAGGATAATGAATGGGATAAAAATGCATTTTAAGAAGTAGGTAAGGAATGAGAGAAGATATTTGCAAATGATACCTCTGATAAAGGGCTAATATATAAAATATATAAAGAAATTATACAACTCAATAACAACCCACCCAAATAATCTAACTTAAAAATTGGGAACTATACATGATAAGCCGTACTCTCTCATTGATTGATTACTGGCCATCATTTTTTCGGAGGACCTGAACAGACTCATTTCTCAAGAAGACATACAGGCGGCCAACAGACATGAAAAGACACTCAACTTCAATGGCTGTAATAGATATGCCCATTAAAACCACAATGAGATACCAATGACTAGTATCAATAAAACAAGAAATAAACGCTGGAAAGGATGCGGAAAAAAAAGAATCCTCACACACTGCTGGTGGGAATGTAAATTGGTAGGGCTGCTGTGGAAAACAGTATGGAGTTCCCCCCAAATTAAAAATAGAGTTACCATATGACCTAGCAATCCTCCGTCTTGGTATTTGGCCCAAAATTTTGAAAACACTTATTTGTAAAGATATATGTACCCTGTGCTCACTGCTGCATTATTCATGAGAACCAAGATGTGGAAAGAACGGGGGTTTCATCTGATGGATAATTGAATAAGGGAGATGTATGGTAGGTATGTATGTAAATATGAAATGTATATACAATGGAATCTAGTCAGCCATAAAAAATGAGCTATTGCCATTTGTGACAACATGGATGGATCTTGAGAAGATCATGCTAAGTGAAATAAGTCAGATAGAAAAGGACAAGAACCAAATGATTTCATTCATATGTGGGATATAAAACAAACAGCAACAAACAAACAAATTTATAGACACAGACTACATTATGGTGATTACCAGAGGGGAAAGAGATGGGGAGGGGATGAAGAAGGTAAAGGGGGTCAAATGTCTGGTGATGGAAGCAGGCTGGATTTTGGGTGATGAGCAATATAAAAAAATATATATATCCCATTTATACACACATGCATATATGCATATATATATTTATATCCCATTTCAATTATCCATTCACCTACTGATTAAAACTTGGATTGCTTTCACCTTTTAGCTCTTGCAAATAATACTCTTATGAACATGAATGTACAAATATCTCTTCAAGACTCTGCTTTCAAAAATTGCTTGCTATTACGGTTATTTTATTTTTAATTTTTTGAAGAACTGCTATACCATTTTGTACAGCTCTGTAACACATTACATCTTCTCCAATAATGCACCAGGGTTCCAATTTCTCTGCATTTGTGCCAACATCTGTCATTTTCTATTTTACTTTTTTACAGTAACCATCCAGTGGGAGGAGGTGGAGTCTCACTTTAGTTTTATTCACATTTCTGTAATGATTGGTGGTGTTGAGTATCTTTTCATGTATTTTGTTGACCATTTGTGAATCTTTTCTGGAAAAATGTCTATTCAATTTCTTTGCCCATTTTTAATTGTTTTTTTAATTTGTTGAGTTGTCTCTTGTCCTTTTAAAAAGTGCCCAGTGTTAACACTTAAATTCTGTTCAGAGCATTGGCATAGATGATTTGCAAAGTGAGGCCAGTGGCTGGTAACACGCCACATGTTTTCGGGCACCTTATCAATAACTTAGAATAACTGAGTATAGCAGCTAAAGCAGTGTAAACACTGTGTCCTTAAGTATGATAAATAACTGGGTCAAAAATAATTAGACTCACTTTGAATAAATATTTGACACAATTTATTGAGTGCATACTGTATATTAGGCATGGTTCTGTTAGATATATAGAAATATATACATAAAAACAAGGTAAGTTTCTTACTGTCATAAAGCACATCTTTTAAGGGAGTGAAAGAAATAGTAATTCAATAAGTACATTAAGAAATAAAATGTGGTGTTAAGAAAAAATACATCAGGGTGAGAGAGAGGGAGTTCCAGGCTTGTTTTTCTTATTTAAAGCATTGTGTGGTGCCTTGGTATAACTTTCTTCATGTTTCTTGTTCTTGGGATTTGTTGAACTCTTGGGCTTACAGATTTCATTAGGTGTGGGAAAACCTTAGTCATTACTTAAATAATTTTTCTGTCCCCCCCCCTCCTTTGGAAACTTCAGTTATATGTATATCAGGCCCCAATGTGCTCTTCCAATTTTTTTTCAGTCTTTTTTAATTCTCAGTGATTCATTTTGGATAGCTTCTACTGCTAGGCCTCAAGTTTACTGACACTTTCTTTGGCAGGGTCTAATCTCTTTTTAATCCTACCCAATACATTTTTTATTTAAGACATTGTATTTCATGTCTTAAAGGTTAATTTTTATATCTTTTATTCCTCTACTTCATGTGCTCAATCTTTCCTCTACATACTTGAAAATAAGGAATATATAATATATAGATTATATATGCTTTAATATCCTTGTCAACTGATTCTAATACCTGTATCTTTCTGAATCTTTCTACTGATTGGTCTGATTATTGGTGCCATTTTCCTGCTTCTTTGCATGTCAGCTAATTTTTATTGCATGCCAGATATTGTGAATTTTGCCTGTTAAGTGCTGAGCATTATTTTCGATTAATATTCCTGACCGTTACTCTGGGATACAGTTATTTGAAACAGTTTAATTTTGAGGCAGGCTTTCAGCCATTTGTGCAGGCCCAGAGCAGGGTAGGGCTCATTTGGCCCCGTACTCAGACCTCTGGAGCGCTCTGTTGGGTGGGAACATGAACATTTTCCAGCCCTGAGTGACTCTGAAGATTGTTCCCTCTGCTCCTTTCTGGCTGTTTTTTCCCACCTGGACCTCAGGTAGTTTCCTCAGATGCGTGTGTTGATCAGAAATCAGATGAAGACTTGCGGGAGTTTTTCTGCAGGTCTCTGGAGTTCTCTTTCTATGTGGCTCTAGTAGAGGAGGAAAAAAATGTCCTTGACCCTCTTAGGGTCCCTGCCTGTGTCTGAAAAGTAAACTGACAGAGACAAATTAACAGGAGAGAATTGTACAATGTGAGCCAGGACCGCCTAGCAAGCCATTTCCAATTCCCTGACCTGTGGAAATTGTGTGGGATAATAGGTGTTGATTGTTATTTGAAGGTGAGGACAGTGCGAGTGAAAGCCCAAGGTGTCCTGAAGAGACTGGTAGTAGAAGCCTGCTGGCCTTTCAGAAGGTCGCCAGTGAGAGCTTAAAGGAAATTGAGTAAAAGTTTTTGAACACTGAATACAGGGGTCCCTTGAATTGTGGCAGGAAGTTTAGCAATGTGAAAAGTATAAAATATGTCTAATGAACCGGGCCATCTAGTTAAGAAGATGTGCAGGCTAAGTGTTGAAAACACTTATAGAAAAGTGAGAGAAATAGAGATAGAGATAGAGAGAAAGGTAGATAGGGGCAAGGGGGAGAGAGAGAGAAAAAGAGAGAAGGAGAAAGAGAGAGAAAATGACTGTTGTGATCCATGGATTTTGGGTAGGGGGCTGAGCTAAAAGACATAAGCCTAGCTCTCCTGGGGGGTTAGAGGGAGCGAGAAGTACGGGGACTTGGAAACTAACAGGTATCTCTTTGTCTGTCTAGGAGTTGAAGAGCGGAGTGGTGGTAAGTCTGTCCTCATTTGATAAATAGAGTCTGAGATTCAGCTCTCCGTAGAAACTTTGGGAATATGAAGGCAGAGATCTGTAACCAGAAAGTGTGTGTGTATTTATTTGTTGAATAGAAGCCATTTATTGGTGATATAATTCAGGTTTTAATACAAATTTTGGGCTTTATATAATTTTGAAAAGAGAAATATGATTCTATTCTTCCCCACCTCTTCCTTCCTATATTGACAAAATTAACTTTCCTGGATGTCACAGAGCTTTGTTTATGAATAAACACATTTTTGCAATGTTTGTGATGTTGCATTTCCTTGTGTTCTTTGTGTTTGGGAAATATCTACAGGTGCAGAATGAAATGTGTCTGGAATCCCTCTATATGCACTGGCTATTTAGCTCATGACATTTTACTCCCCAGCAGGTACTTTCTGGTTATTTATACAGGATGGATACATTAAAAATAATCTGTTTCTCGTTTGCTAATTCAGCTGAGGTACTGAAATCACCAGATAGTTTCTGATTGCCCCTGTTAACGGACGCTCTGATTTAATGTGACCTTGGAACCACTGATTCTCACAGGAGATGTTAGAGTACAAAGCACCAACATCAGGGTCCTGGTTTCTTTTTCTGTGAAGGCCACTGCTTCTGATATTGAAGTTTTCTCAAACCTTTTCTCCCATTAGAGTCCATACTCTAGGCCTATGGTATGTTTATCACTCATTCACCCAGGAAATGAAACAAACAATGATCATAGACTAGATTGTTATGAAACCAGGAAAGCCGGTATCCGTGCTGCCTGTCACTGCTAAAACCAATAGGCAGAGACAGGGATTGAATCCTTATGGGCCCTTTATTCAGATGGCTGGGGACCTGAGAAGGGCAGCAGGTTTGTACCCTAACAGACCGTCTTACATTTCCTTTCAAGCCAGCATTTTTTATCAGGGGGAAAAGTGTAGGTAAAGGATTTGGAATTCAGGAAGGAGGTTAATCAGATAAAAGCTGCATTCCAGCAATTTCCCTAGCATTCTTTCATCCACCGATAGTGATTATCTGCTTCCCAAGTCCTTGATGATTTCTCTGTCTGTGTCTGGGCAGCAGACTGTCTCTCTCTGGAACACAGTGGCTCGGATACACCTTGACTGCCTATATCATCTCTTCTGGAGCACAAAGGTCAGTTGCTCGTGGGCTCCTGGAGTCAGAGTGGGCTGTACCTGCAGTCCCCGAAACAATAGCTTTTCACATGCATTAACTAGTAGGCTTCTCAATTATTACCTTAAACTAAAAATATCCAACTCTTGAGTTTCCCCATCAGTTATATCTCACTGATAAACTTCCCAATAACAAGCTGAAACAAATGGGTCACTGGCCCCATTGTGACAAGCCAGTGAGGTTCCCGCCAGGTCAAACCTGTGAGCTCTGTCGCTGTAACTGCTTTTTGTGGTCTAGGTGTTGGAAATTATTCACACCAACCAAAGTTAATATAGGAAAATAATTCGTGAATAAAAAGTTCAGTGAGCAGAAGATTAATATGGACTTTGATTTTTATTCAGGCCCTTGGTGTCTTGGAAATCAATGTGGAAATTATGCGAGAAGAAATTATTCCCCAGCAGGTGCTTTGTGAAAGGTTGTGCCATATCAAACGGCAGAGGTAGCAGACACAGCATAAATTGAAGATGCTACTGAGGGTTGGAGCTCACTGGGAAATGGAAATGACTGGATGACACAATGATAGGTGTTGACATTAAGCATTTCAAATACTTCATTCTTACCAACTGTAGTATGCTAGATGTTCATATCTCTTCAACTGCCATTGGCTGTCATTATTTTCTGGTGCAGGTTTCACAGGGAAAATGTGTGTTTTCCAGGGAGCGTCTATTCTGGTAAATAAAACATGGATAAAGAGCAAATCCAAATGGAAAAAGTAATATAAATAAATGAAGCAGCAAAACTGTTATCTTTTGGTCAAAGCTGTAGATACCTTGTCTGTACTACTTAATCTAGAATTTTGAGAAAGTACTCCAGTCTCGTAATTCCTACTGCTAAAATTAATGTTTGAATGTATATGTTATATAAACATAAATATAGGTCTCTTATAGCCTGAACTGTATCCCCAAAATTTATATGTTGAAATCATAGCCCCAGTTACCTCAGGATGTGACCCTATTTGAAGATAGGGTCTGCAAAGTGGTAAAATGAGGTCATCAGAATGGGCCCTAATCCAATGTGGCTGGTCTCCTTGTCAGAAGAGGAGGTGAGAACAGGGACAGGCACACAGGAAGATTACGTGAGGATACAGAGAGAAGACAGCTATCTGCAAATCAGGGAGAGAGGCGGCAGAAGAAACCACCCTGCCGACACTTTGATCGTGAACTTCTAGCCTCCAGAACTGTGTGGAAATAAATTTCTATTGTTTAAGCCACACAGTTTGTAGTACTTATTTACGGCAGCCTGCCATGCTAATACCAGGTCTCAAATGGCTGCTCTGAGGGAGAATGGGAGAGTCTAGGGAAACCGATGTCTATTATCTTTGTAAAGGTACTTCGTCTCCTTTTGAGGGGGCTGGGCATATGGGAGAGTGTAACTGAGAGCAGAGTTTTCAAATTGTAGTCAACAATGTCATAATCTATCTATGACCTGTTATTCCCCTTATTCTGAAAATGCTTGGTAATAAATAAGAAAGATCAACATATTGTTATAAGCATAAACAAAAGAATTACAAAGCAGTAGTATATGATAATTCCATTATTATGTAAATCCAGATTCCTGCTAGTGCCTATGTCTAGATGCTGGAAAGGTATCCCCAATTAAGTGCAAAGGGTTAATAATAAGGAAGAAGATCTCATCTGTTGAATCAAGTCAAACATGTACTTCTGAAGTTAAATTTGTTTTGAAAAGAAAAAGCTTAGATTTTGCTTACTTTATCTTGTCTTTAGAAAATTTAAAGCACTAACTTTTATTTTTATTTTTTAAATATTGTTCTGAAAAACATCTGAGATAGTACTACCTATGTTTTTTTTAACAAACTATGTTTTATTTTTATTATTTATTCTTAGAAAGAAGGAAAGGGAGGAGAAAGAGAGAAGAACACTGATGTGTCAGAAAAACATTGATCGATTGCCTCTCC
Organism: Artibeus jamaicensis; assembly: GCF_021234435.1. NCBI lineage: Eukaryota > Metazoa > Chordata > Mammalia > Chiroptera > Phyllostomidae > Artibeus > Artibeus jamaicensis. The sequence goes on from NW_026521486.1 coordinate 39,606,901, forward strand.
CACATGCCCCTTCTGGGGATGGGCTGCACTCCAGGCGTGTGTCCTGACCCAGAATCACACCAGCGACCTTTCATTTTGCTCTATGTTGCTCAACCAACTGAGCTACACTGGTCGGAGCTAATGCACTAAATTTTAAAATGGCTTATTAAAAGGAGAAATTTCTGGTAAGATCTGGCATCTATTCCTGTGGTAGAGTCGTTATAAAAGTTTGTTTAATGTTTTATTTCTGGCTAATATTTCTATTTCATTTTTTAGAACGTTGGGGGGCATTTACATACCTCTGTTGTGAATTGCCTTCTTATGTTCTATACCCTTTTTTAAATTGTATTTTTCATTACCACTTATGCCCTTTATACCCTCTTCCACCTCCACGTCCCTCCCTCCAGCAATCACCACATTGTTGTCAGTGTCCGTGAGTCCTTTTTCTTTTTCGCTCCATCTTGCTCCTCCTAACCCCCACTTCTCCAGAGCTGTTAACTTGTTCTCTATCTATAAGTCTGTCTCTAGTTTGTTTGTTAGTTCAGTTTGTTCATTAGGTTCCACATATAAGTGAAATCATGTGGTATTTATGTTTCTCTGATGGCTTATTTCACTTGGCGCAACATTCTCCAGGTCCGACCATGGTGTCACAAAGGGTACATATTTCTTCTTTTTATGGTCAAGTAGTATTCCATTGTGTAAATGTCTCATAGTTGCTTTACCCACTCATTTTCTGATGGACATTGGGGTGGCTTCCCAATCTTGTCTATTGCGAATAACACTGCAGTGAATATAGGGGTGCCTATATTCTTTCAAATTAGTGTTTCAAGTTTCTTCAGGTACATTATCACCCAGCAATAAATAAGTGGAACTGCTGGGTGATAAGGCAGTTCATAGATTTTTTTCAAGTAACTCCATACCGCTTTCCACAGTGGCTGCACCAATCAGCCTGGCTAATATGTTCAATATGTGTTTCAAAATTGGAAAATACTCTGGTGTTAAATCAAGCTTACATTGCTATCTTCTTTGAATTGAATAGTTATTATGGGCTAGGCACCATTATAGGCACTATTACACAGTAGAGAATAAGACAGACAAGGCCCCTGACTCACAGCTTATATCCCAGTGGTGGTATGGATAGTGAGATACATAATCATCAGTCCATGCATAAAGATGACCTGTCATGGTTTCTATGCACAGAATCTTGTGTAAGAATCACCAGGAAAGAATGGCCTTGTTTAGACATAGGCACTAGCAGGATGCTGCACTTATGATTGTTCCCAATGTGATAGTAGGCAAATTATTTCCCTCCAACTCAAAATCTCTTTCTAGGAACAATTTATTTTCCATTCATTTTAATCTTAAGATGGACAATGATTTAGGCTTTTAATTTGTAGCCTGGCAGTGGAGACCAATTAGGACCTTTATTAAATGATAGTCAAAAGACTACAGGGTACTTAATTTTTCTATTGTTAGATTTTATTTTATCTTTATAAACACATCCAGAGATTTTTTTAAAAAGAAGATTTAATTTATTTATTTTAAGAGAGAGGGGAAGGGAGGTAGAAAGAGAGGGAGAGAAACATCAATGTGTGGTTGCCTCTCACACACCCTCTACTGGGGACCTGGCCCACAACCCGGGCCTGTGCCCTGACTGGGGATCCAACCAGCAACCCCTTCGGTTCCCAGGCTGGCACTCAATCCACTGAGTCACACCAGCCAGGGCCGGAGATTTTCTTAAAAGAATGCCTGTGTCCAGTGGAAAGTATTGGACAGCTAGGTGTTGAATAGTTAAAATTGTCATGTGTACATATTTTTAGAACAAAAGTTATAGAATTTGTTGTAGATTTGTTGTACATTTTCATGAGGCACACATTCACGAGCGCCTCATAAGACAACAGCAAACACGATTATGACAGGAACTGGAATTTACTGGGTAACTTGCCATGTGCCAGGCACTGTTTCCAAGTGCTTCTGTGCATCAGTTTGCTGAGTCTTCACAGCTACCGTAGGACGTAGGCATCAGTCTGAGCCTTGTTTTATGGACCAGTGATGTGGGGCCCAGAGAGTTTAAGTGACATTTTCATATATTAGAAAATTTATGTAATGACATTTCTCATGTTATTTTCTCAAACTGGCTTATGGATTTTTTCCTGACTTTTTAAAAGCCTTTTTATTGATTTTTTTCTTAGAGAAAGAAAGAAAGAAGATCAATTCATTTTTCCACTTATTTATGCAATCATTGGTGATTCTTGTATGTGCCCTGACTGGGGATTGAACCCACAACCTTGGCCTATCTGAACAATGCTGTAACCAATTAAGCTACTTGACTAAGATTGATTTGTGGATTTATTTTGGTTGACTGACCATCTTGGTTTGCCTGGGACAGTTCTGGTATTAGCCCTGAAAACCCTCAGTCTCCGGTAACCGAGATAGTTGGCTCCTTGAATGTTTCTACTCATTACTTAATTCATGTGTCAACTAGACTCTTGTCAGAGAAGCTTGCTTCATTGAACTCGTCTTTACAAACTGCTGCCCCTTCACCTTTAAGGGATAAAATCCCTAATTCAAGCTCTACTTCCCCTCTCTGAGGTATTGTTTTAAAATAGTCTGAAGTTTTTTTTTTAAAAAATCTGTTATTTTACTGTTATATCTAACCTTACTCTTCACCTATTTTTCCAATTTATTTACAGTGACTGTTTATAACTAATGCTTACTTTGGCATAAACTGTTGGAGCAGGAACATCTCAAGGACACTCCTCCGGGGCACGGGGGTGTGGAGGTGAGCCAGGCAGGTGAGCCAAAGGAGATGGTGACACAGGAAATGGCCCCATGGGCCCGAGTGGGCAGTGAGAACCTGACAGGCTGTTTTCACACGCTGCTGACCACCGCTGGTCCATTTCTGCTGCCTGCAGGAAATCTGACTAGGAGTGTTTCTGAGATTTTAAACGGGAAATTCCAGACGCTGTCTCACACATGGCAGGACTGTGTTGAAGCTACAAGTTTCAGCCTGAAATGTGGACTACATAGGTTTTTAGACAATGTCTCTATCGGTAATGGAGTGCTAGGTTCAGTGCTGGGCTCCTAATTCTACTTTGTGCTTCTTCTTGATGGTTTTTTAAATACCTGTAAATTTCCTGCAGTGCCCTGGGGTAGTTTGCCATACAATCCCAGATTTTAAAAACTTATAGTGAGTCTCTGTATCGCCCCCATTCTTTTATAGAATATATTTCTATGGTCCTACTAAATTTAGTACTTTTAGACGCATTTACTTTTTCCAGCTGCTTTAATTGCTGAGCTTCAAGCCATTGAGTAGGTCACAAAGGTGAGTACGATTGCATAGGAAGCATGCCAAAGCGGTGCGTGGCCAACCGTGTTTCAGGATAACCCTTCCAATATAATTAGATCCAAATTCTTTTATCTGTCCTGTGACAGAAATGTGTTACGTGGAACATAACACTATGAGATACTCCAAGAAAAAAACAGACCGATGTTCAAATAAAGGTTGTGAAATCGGCATACTACTATGTTTATCCTCAGTAAAAGTATAGGTGTAATTGCAAGTATTGCCACTGATTCAGCAACTTTTGAAGAAAAGTCTGTAGCTACACATAATATACACATCACTTATAAGTCAAACTTGATTCTGAAAACATTTCTAGGTGAATAAAAGTACACCATAGCGTTGAGAATACATTGAAAATTCTTCTTAGAGAGTCAAAATTCAAATCAGCATATTAAGTGCCTCAGAAGGCTCACATTAATAAAATCTTGTTACTTTTGTCTTACTCTGGGTTATCCAAAATTACTTGGCCACAAATGTCTTTTTTCATGTATCATTACTCACACATGTGACCTCAAGGATCCCCCGACAAGGAATGCTGCCTTATCACTTGGCTACTGTTTAAAAATGGACCCCGATATTTCATTCAGAGGTGTCCAAAAGAATGCTTTTAGGAATATCTTGAATTTTTGTCTGGTCAGACGTCCCACTAGGTGGTAGTGTTACAACAGCAAAATCCTTCCTAGTAGGGGCCTAGTAGCTCCAATTCAATTCCACGGGTATTTACTGAGTGCCGACATGTGGGGAGATACTGTCTAATGCTATGTAATCGACTGACTTTGCTGAAACAAGGACCCAGCCCTCTTTACTGGCCAATGCTCTTTGCATTTTACACAGCACATGCCCTTAAGAAAGCAACTGCCTCATTTTCTTAACCAAAAGTCTTTGAGATGTTATCTGCTTACAAATTTGTAAAAGAAAATTTTCTAAGGAGTTATGCAAGAAGGCAAATCTATTTATGAGAAAGCAAAACTGACAGTATAAAAGATCCGTGAAAACTTATGAGAATTTTTGAGTTCTTCAACCCCGGAAAGGGAAGAGAGATACAGTCGATTCCAGAAGCAGTTCAGCTCAGGAAAAGCTTACAAAGCAGAACTGCAGCAGTCCTAGCACGTATGGTTTGTACACACACCCTAGGTGACAGTGTATACCGGTCTCAGGACTCATCCAGGACACTGGAGCTGTTCGAAAGGCTGCTGTATGTTGCAACAAGAAGTGACCTTAAGGACCAGCATTTCAAAGACCTTTATGTTATAAACGAGGCAGCTGAGGTTAAGGAAAAACAAGTCATTTTCCAGGGATATTTCCAGCATACACGTGAGCAGAATGAAATCTTAGATCTATTTTTTAGGACATAATTCTGAATCTCATCATTCTCAGGTCTTCTGATATATATCTTTCTCCCAGTTTTAGGACAGGAACTTTTTGAGTCTCCCTGCCTGTCCAAGACTTGTTGCTACCATGATTCCTGTATTATGAGCAGAAATCTATCTGATTGACAAGATTATAAGTTTTTCTATTGTAATGGCAGTACCTCAGCATAGGCACAGCCTGGCATGGTGTCCAGCACATAGTAATCTCCCATGTAGGCACACATCTCTCCTGGCTTGTCCCCGCATTGCCATGCAGTCGGAGAGCAGGGGAGTAATTTGGTAGAATCTTCAGAGTCCTCCTTCATTTTTGGTGACATCTATTTTTAACAATGACTTTTTGGAAGCAGCATTACAGCTTTTCTTGCCTTTCTCATATGGTTTCTGTATTATGATTTTATATTACAAATTCCTTCCCACCCTGATATTTGCATTTTCCTATACCTTCACCTAATCTACTTATTATTCATATTGACATTTAAATATTTAATCATTCTAGAATTTATTTTTGCATAAAGTTAGGTAATCTGATACCATTGACTTATCTGTACTTTCCTCACTAATTTGAGATGTCACATTTTTCATCATGTCAATATATAATTGTATATGTAACAGAATAATACAATTTATCAGTGTATATAATAATAAAACATCACTTTTATATGCTATACATAAATTTAAAACTATATATTTTAACATATAATAAATAAAATATATATATGTTTCTATAATTTTATTATATATATATTTAAATATTTTATTATTTGTTTTTAGGGAGAGGGGAAGGGAAGGAGAAAGAGTGGGAGAAACATCAATGTGTGGTTGCTTCTCATGTTTCCCCCACTGGGGACCTGGCCTGCAACCCAGGCATGTGTCCTGACTAGGAATTGAACCGGTGACCCTTTGCTTCACAGGCCTGTGCTCGATCCACTGACCTACACCAGCCAGGGTTAATTTTATTACATTTTATCAATTTGTCTATTTATCTAACTTTTTATTGTGGAAGGGATAGGATACATTACTTTTTTCTTTGGAAAAATCAGTAACATTTAATAAATATTGTCCATATCAAATATGGAGATGGTTAGCTAAAGGAACAATATACTCAGTCCCAATAATATATAAATTGACATACACATGAGGAGCCAGTTTTTATTGCTACAAAAGCTTGAGGATTATGGAAAATGACCAAGGAATGTGAGGTGATAAAATCCCTGCACTTAGTAGATGTGTGTGCATTTTCCTCGTCTACTCTTATGGACACTCAGGTCTTGTTGTGTTTGAGAACACAGCTATTGAGAATGATTCCATAAAACACATTATTGTCTTTCCCAGAGACATGACCATTAAGTATTTAAGGACAGGTGAAGGCAGGATCAGAATAATCCTAAGGAGTGAGATCGCAATTTTCTTTTTTTTTTTTTAAAGAATTTTATTTATTTACCTTTAGAGGGGAGGGGAAGGAGAGAGGGAGAGAAATATCAATGTATGGTTGCTTCTGGTGCACCCCTTGCTGGGAACTGGCCCCTGCTGGGAATTGGCCTGCAACCCACGAATGTGCCCTGACTGGGAATCGAACCGCGATCGTCTGGTTCGCAGACAATTTTCTTATTCTCAAGTTTCAGAGATAGGAAAGGAAGTGGGGGGAGGTTGGGGGTGGGGGGATAGAGCACAAAGGAAAAAGGACTCACGGCCATGGACAACAGTGTGGGGAGTGCTGGGGAAGAGGGCGTAAGGGGTCTAAACGGTAATGGAAAAATACAATAAAGATTAATTCAAAAAAGGATGGATAATGGTACACTGTGAAGTTATTATGAAGATTGAATAAAATACCAAAATGTTATCTAGCCCAAATTAGATGATTAATGATATTATCTTCCCTAAAAGACATTCTGTGAGATCCTTGTGGGCAATAGAGACTTTAGTAAGAATATAAAAAAGAAAAGAAGTTGCTCAATTATGGAGCTGACAAGTCTTCTTTACATTTGATGAAATTGCGGAGTAACAGGGGTGTCTGGCCGGATCTCCGGGAGGTGGGGAGAAAGCCCATCCTGGCATGAGAGGCTGCCCCCTCAGGGGAAGGAGGGGTGAAGCAAACCCCAGGGGGTGGATTGGGGCAGTGTCCTGTGAAAGAGCCTGCCTACTGGGAGCAGGGAGGGACCCCTGAGACGGGTTGGTTCTGTACAGTGGCAGGCGGCCAAACCCCATTCTGCCTTGAAACAACTGGATGGATCAAAACAAATATTAGAGTTAAATTTTCTGAAATACAAAATGTTCTTTGTACTCTGTAATACTGACAAAGAATATTTGCCTAATGCTACACCCTTCAGTTGAAAGCTCCTGTGTTTTGACCATATGGGTAGAAGACATTTTTTTTAGGTTGTTTTTTTTTTTAGAGGAGAGTAGCTCTCAAATACCTTTTTAAATCACTTCTGTAGCTTAGATCAAATGTAAAAGTTCTTTAATTTGGGTACATGCTAGGGCTTTATCAGCTAATGAGAAAATTATTAATAGGTTCACTTAGGACATATTTGATCCATGTTATTGAGGAGGAACTGTCAGAGGTCCTATCTCTGTAGGTCTAAAGCCTACAGGTTAGAAACTATTTTACTGAGATGGTTTTGGTATGAAGTCAAGAGTTTTGTATATCCCTGGTTTTGAGATTCTAAAGACACACCTTAGCCAGCGAAGAGGTCAAGTTTGAGGAGCTGTTTTTCAAGGACATTTCTAGGAGCTGAGGTGGACTCACAGGTCTGGGACATGAGATCATCCCTTTTGATTATTGTATTGGAAACCCAAGAACAGCATACTTAAGTAGCAAGAAAGTAAAATTCTTGCGTGGTAGACTGGTTGCATTAATAATTTAATTTTATTCTTGCTCTTACCATTTTATTTTACAGGGAGGGCCCTTCTACTCTGACTCCAGGCTGGGCCACGTTGCTTACTCTGTCCAAAGGATGACCAAATGCCCTGGTTTGTCTGGATTTGAGGGGACTTTCTGCGGGATATGGGATAGACCAGCCAAACCAGGACCAGTTGGTCACTCTAAGACTTGGCAAATGACCAAGCAGAGGCTGGAAAGGAGCCCTCACTTGCCTGGATTGCCTCATCTTGAGGAGGATGCCCAGGTTAGCTCCCTGGATGATGAGGACACGTGAAGAAGAGTGCACCCTCCCAGTTCTCCCAGCGGAGGAGTCCTACATTAGCTGATTTTTAGGGGACCACACACCTGTGCATGAGGCCAGCCAGGTCAGCTAAAGTCCATGGCTCACGAGCTGAGTAAATGTCTATTGCGTGCCACTGAGATTTGGTGGTTGTTTGCTGTGTAGCACCGCTGTGCAACACATAAGTGAGACACCTACCTACATTTATTTAAAATATACATTATTTACATTTTTGACAAATTAGTAAATAAAGAGCAGAACAATGCTTCATCTCAAATTTGAACATTATAAGTTTTGGTATTGAAGTGCTGGATAGCATTATTGTTATATGCCCATAGGATTGAATTGATGATTTTTCAAGACGTGGCTGGAAGGTCAGGGGTGGAATTTAGCAGCGCTGAACTCAGTGCACAGAGATTGGTAATCCTTTCCCAGGAAAGGCGGTGCCGTTTGCCTCACGGCTGTGGGTGGATCTGGGTGAGTTTCTCCACAGTGTTCGAGGTGCGGGGTCCCTGTCCTTCTGCTTCTGTACTTTCTCAGCAGCTCCACTGCATTATTTGAAGTTATGTTTCAATTCCCTGGAAATTTGTCTGTTTCAGCTGTTGCCAGAGCATCTCTTTGGATAGTCCATTACCATTTATTTTCTGTGTACCTGCTGCTCGAGAAAACCAGAATTTTGTAGTTGGAAGGGGGTTCATAAATAATCATCCTCTCAAATTTTTGATGAGGGAACTGAGATTTGGAAAAGTTAAATTATGTTATATCCAGAGCACTCAGCCAATAAACTGCAGAAGTAGGATGGGAACTTGTGAACACTGACTGTTAGTGTAGAAGTGTTTTAATCACGTCTGGAACATTTCCTCAGGGACAGGAAAGCATTTACCCTCCCCTGCCCTCTCAGTAGGTAGGAGTCTAGCCTTGTCTTGCCTTGGGACCCTTGGTAGAAAGGTTTGGTGTTGCCAGGCTGAGTGAGGTAAAACCCCTTTGCATATGTAGGGTAGGTACAAAACCAATGAGAAAAGAATTAGATGTTTTATTTTCGCTGGAGCAAAAAGGAATACCCACCCCCTCTTTTCTTTCAGAGCATGTCCTCAGAAAACTTGGAATGTATATAAACCCTTTTAAAATTTAAATAAGCCTCTTCCCTGCATTACAAGCCAGGAATGTTTTGCTCAAGGACCACCTCTTGAGAGCCATCTCTTTGAAATGTAATCCTTAGGGAAAAGAGTGTCCCCCCCCCTCTCAGATTTTGTGGGAGGGAAGGAGGCAGCTTCCCTGGGCACCTCACTTCAAAACTAACACATCCCTCCATAAGATAGGAGAGGTATGTTTCTCCCCTGGGTACAGCCAATGATCTCATGCCAGGACCAACCCAATTACCAGGTGAATCTGGGAAGGAGTCTGTGTGACAAATGGTACTCTCAAGTCCTCTGCCTTGAGGACCAGTTACCAGTTAGCTTGAGGGCTTGTATGCCATGTTGCATCTGCCTGGCTGCATAAAACAGTGAGATTTCTTTCTGCCTGCAATTCTTAGTCGATTGCCTGTGATAATGGTCACACTCTGGTTTCATGCTTAATTGATCCTAAAACTGTTTTCTTTTACCTTTGTGGACAGGTTATCTGAGTTGGCAGGAGATTTTGTTTTAATTACATTTTTCCAACACATGATAAACAATAGTGAGAAAGAGGGAGGAAATAGGAGAACAAAATTGCCTGGACTGGGAGAAGTGAAGTTTTTAGAAGGCTTCGAGGAGAAAAAGAGTCTCAAAAGGCAATAAAATGAGAGTGAGGATGGGAGAAGAAAAAGAGCATTTTCAACAAATTAGGTGCTACATGCATTTTCCTTCACAGTGTTCAAGAACTAGAAATAAAGGACTTGAGTTAAAACTTGAAATTACTTTTGGCTACGTGGACCATAATTATCCACTACATTTGGTTAAAAATTGAAATTACTTTGGCTGTCTTGTGTTCTGACCGTAACATCACCCTGGGCCTAAACAGAACAGGCAGCAGCTTTGCAGCTGTGCAGAGAAATCTCATCTTTCTTCAGACACATTCAGCCACACACTCACCTCGGTGCACTTCGCACATCCCAACTAGGTTAATCTTCTAAAAAACATTTGAACCAACATATCAATAGAGAAATGGATAAAGGCTAAATAAACAATTTAAACATTCACATTGACAATACATATATAAAATTATTGAAATGCCCTAGAAATGAAGAAAATGAAATTTAAGATAACCATGATATATCAATTTTCACTTGGCAAAGATGTAAAATAATAATTTTCAATTTAGATAGAGGTGTGGGAAAAGGGGAATTCTCAGAATGTAAATTGCTATCACTTTTATAGTAATGTATATATTAAAATGTACATATTATCTGATCCATAATTTTCCTTCTGGAATTGTAGTCAATAGAAATAATCCGACAATATTCTTATAGCACTGCTTTTAACATAAAAAACTTGAAAACAGCCCTGGCTGGTGTAGCTCAGTGGATTGAGCGCGGGCCTTCGAACCATACAATCGAGGTTCAATTCCCAGTCAGGGCACATGCCTGGGTTGCAGACCAGTTCCCTGCAGGCCAGTTCCCAGCAGGGGATGCACGAAAGGCAACCATACATTGATGTTTCTCTCCCTCTCTCCTTCCCTTCCCCTCTAAAGATAAATAAATAAAATATTAAAAAACAAAACAAAACAAAACAAAAACTTGAAAACACTGTAATAGCCAACCAATAAGTTTGATAAATTATACTATATCCATATAAAGAAATACTATTTAACTATTAATATGATTTTTCAATGCCCATTGACTTGGAAAAATAACCTTAAAATCATGTCAAACCAAAAAAAGCATATTACATAATAATACACATTATAGTTTCATTTTATTTATTTATTTATTTATGTTTTCCCATTTTATTTAAAAGCATTTTGAAGGACATAGCAACACGTCACACTGATTATTTTTTTCAGTATGAATAAGCCTTTATTCTTTCACTTTATTTTCCCAGAGAAAAGGGGAGGACAAAGTCAGCATGCATTTTACAAAATGAAAGATAACAAGTGGAAGTGGCCGGCACGGCAAAATCAACCATCAAGTAAACAGTCCCCAGTAACGGAGGTCACCAAACCCCAAGGGGGCAGTCTCCTGCGGTTCAGAAATAAGAAGGAATCAGGGAAAGAACCGACAGGCACATGCTTTCCCTCTCTCCCTTACACCCCATAAATTCAAAATTTCACACAAAGCTTTGGTTTCTAGCAGTAAACATGAGTTATATTCCTCCGTCTCCTATTAAACAATCTTGTGGCTCCTTTGACATAAGTTTTTTGTACCCACATAAAAGTTCCTGAGTGACGTGGATATACATTTGTCTTCCTTTTTTTGGTCTCTCAACCCCATTTTCAAAATGAAAGGCCCCCTCATTGCTCCTCTACCCTAGGATCAGAGATTAAAACACAGCGGTCTAAGTGTCTGGCATGAATTCCATATCAAGGAATGGTCTGGATTCAGGGTATTGGGAAGAAGGGTTGGGGTATTTTTAGCTTCTTCACAATATTTTTCACAAATCATTTAAGAGATGAGGTGACACCCATACATTTACCGTGTATGTGGGTGTATATGTGGGCTTTTGCAGTGGCGGATGTAGTAGATAGAAGGGGAGATAGAATAGGAGTCAAGCTTTTAGGACAGAAGATCTGGTCCAAAATGCAAAAGAGGGGAAGAGGAAACAAAAGAAAGAACGAGTCCAGATCCCCACTTCAAGAAGAGGGGTCCCCAAGCTTATGTTTCAGATCCTTTTGCCTGGTGCGGAACCTTTTGTCAAAGATACGTTGGCTATTTTTCTCAATAAAAAAAGACTAAACACTAAAACCCCAAAAGAACACGGCAAAGGGCCAATACATTTACACAAACTAGGTCACTTAGCAATCACCAGATCGGCTACTTGGAAGTCCTGCAAAGCCCAGACAAACACAGTAACTAATTGGGGGAGATAAGAACCCAGGATCAGACACGCAGAACCTAGTGCATTGCATTTGCCCTGTTTCGACACAGTGAGGAGGGGTTTCAGTACATGAAACCTGCTTTTCTCCTTCAGCTACTGTGACTCTAGTCACTGCCACAGCAGGGCAGGACACTGGCTCTGGGCATCACAAAAAAGCCATCATTTATGGTCTCTCTGGAGGCCGAGAGAAAAAGCAAAGAATTTTTAAAGGTTGAGGAATTTAGTCGTTGCTTCATATATCTATCCCTGGACAGCTCAAAACGGGTAGAGAGGTATTGTTTTTAAAACCTGTCTTTGTCAAGTCATTTTTTAACACACACACACACACACACACACACACACACACACACACACACACACACACACACACACACTTTGCTGTGCATGGTAAGCCTAGCCCAATCCAGTGAGGGATGGAGCTGGTGTGTAATGTGAGTCCCACTGGAACTAGAGGTCTGGAACAGGAATCCTTGGTTGCACGTATACAGACAACCCTGTTCTTAGCTTCCCTCTGTGCCTCTCACCCAGCCTCACCCCTCCTAACCTCTGCACCAACCACTTATTCTTGTTCAGACCAATTTCCAGTCTTTCGGTAGAAGGAGATCAAGTAATGGGGCCACCCACTTAAAATCTAATCTTCCACAAAACCTTGAAGATGGAGGGGTTTCAAGAGGACACTGGCAGAAAACCCAGCTCTAATTGGCAAAAAGGAGGTAGTTCAATAGGCTATGACCTCTAAATAGTTATTCTTCTTGATGATAAAAACAACAAAAAGTATTCCTGCTGTACAGACCTGGAGCTTCTACCCACTTACCCCTGAGATTGCTCATGAACCTGAGAACACAGTGCAGGGATGAGGGCCTTGGGTTAACATACACACAAATACAAAAACCAGAATATGTTACGAAAAAAAGTTAAAATGCATGAGGTACATCATTTGCATACAGCTAGTGCAGCTGGCATCCTGGAGAAAGTGGGACCCAAGGTGCAGTTATCCAGGGGACCAAATAAAATTGTATTGGTCCAGAAATGGGGTGGGAGTGAGCTTAGGAGCAGCAGGTCTGTAGCTGTTCCTCAACCATCTTTTTCACCTATGGTCATAATCCATCGCTTGGGTCAATTCTCAGCACCATCTCCCAAGAGTGGGGGATGAGGAAAAACCCTGCTGTACCCCTGAGAGATTCTCTGCCACAGAATGTAGTCGTTTGTGGGCTGGGTTCATCAATCTGGTCTCATGCTAATCTTTTCACTCTGGCAGGGGAGATACCATTACACAGCATTCTTAAAAAAAAAAGCAACTTCCCTCTCTAGGTCACTTTCCAAAGCTGGAGACTCAAATAAAGCACACACAGAGGGATTTGCCCCAAAGTCCTCACATGCAGCTGGATGGAGTGTGGCTGGACTTCCTTTACCTCTCCCCTCCCCCCACCAGGAAGGAAGAGGGGTGAGGCTATGGAACCCAGCTTGAGACACATGGCAGTGCCAGCTGTCCCTTATCCACCCGTCCCCACTTTCTACTTTCTGCCAGTTGATGCCTGCTCTTTGAAACTTTCCGATCACAAAAGGGTAGCCCCTGATCCACCGTAGCTCATTTCTGGCATCTGGGAGCAGGGCAGGGCTATGGATCTCTTCTTTAGCTCCAAAGCAGGCTGGCTTTCCCTGTGAGCTGGGGGCCTATTGGGCCTTCAGTGGACATGAGGCCACCACATGGCTGATCTTTTGGCAGAAGTGGCACTTCTTGGGCAAGGGTGGCAATTTGCCTTTCTTGGAGTGATGGGCCAGACCTCCACAGTTGTAGCATCTGTCTCCTTCTGATCTGCACTTCTGCTCGTTCTTCCCCTTTGGCCTCCTGTCCAATACAGAACACTCCACCAAGGCCCATAGATAGATTAGATTAGATCCCAGGCCCTTGGCAGACTTCTTAAAGGTGAACTCACTGCCTCACCCTCCTTCAGGCTCCAGAAGGCCTTCCTGAGCAGCTTACTCTGGTGCACAAAGATATGCACTGGTGGGTCTAGTGCGACCTTGATGTGGGCCATCATGGACAGGAAGCCAAATTCCACTTTGAACCACTTACAGATGCCTGTGCCCTGCAGCAGCTGTGGATCCTCTGACAGGCTGCATCTGCCCGGTGTCTTCTCTGGTGCTTTGGCACAGCCACCTGCAGACTGTGGATCTGACAAGGAGCCCATGATAGTCAGCTAAGCCCATGGCTCAGGCCACAGGTGGGGACTGTTGGACCCAGAGAAGTCCAGAGGCCTGATTATTTCTGTATCTATTTTCTGTGTTACTTTGTTTTGGTAAAAGCTTTATTGCAGTACAAGATATTTGCAATGATACCCTCAGTGAGGGGCTAATCTCCAAAATATATAAGAAACTCATACAACTCAACAACAATAAAATAATCTGATGAAAAAATGGGCAAAGGATCTGAATAGATAATTTTTGAAGGAAGACATATAGAAAGCCAATAGATATATGGAAAGATGCTCAACATCACTAGTTATAAGGGAAATCTAAATGAAAACCATGAGATACCACATCTCACCTATGAGAATGACCTCATACGTACAAGAATGAGAGGATGTGGAGAGAAGGGAACCCTCGCACACTGCCAATGGGAATGTTACTGGTGCAGCAACTATGAAAAACAGTATGAAATTCCCCCCCCCCCAAAATTAAAAATAGAACTACCATATGACCCAGCAATCCCTGTTCTGGGTGTCTATCTGAAAAATCTGAAAACACTTATTTTAAAGATACATGTACCCCTGTGTTCACTGCAGCATTATTGACAATAGCCGATACATGGAAACAACCCACATGTCCTTCCACAAATGACTGGATAAAGAAGGTATGGCACATGGATACAATGAAGTCCTACTCAGCCATAAAAACGGTATCACCACTATCAACAACACGGATGAATATTGAGAGTGTTATGCTAAGTGAAACAGGTGAGACAGAAAAGGACAAGAACCATATGATTTCATTCATATGTGGAATATAAAACAGAAAGCAACAAATAAACAAACAAGGCAAATGTGTAAACAAACTAAAAAACAGATTCGTAGATGCAGACAACAGAATGGTGGTTACCAGAGAGGAAGGGGGTGGCGAGAGGAGGATGAGGGTAGATGGGGCTGAACACAGAGGGACAGAAGGAGACGAGACTTCAGGAGGTGAGCACACGATAGAGTACAAAGGTGTTCTCTGAAGTCATACACTTGAACTTTACACGATATTATTACCAATGTTACCCAATAAACTTAATTGTAAAAAGCTTTATTAGGATAAAATTCACATACATGTGTCAATTTTACATATCTTTTGTTAGATTTAATCAGAGCTATTACATACCTATTATTATTATTGTTATTCTTATTTACTAGTATTAATGTCACTTATTTAAAAATTACATTTTCTAAATTTAATAGTAAATGCTATTGTACATTTATAATGAACACTATTTCCATTAAAACTATTTTAGCATTGTTTCAATGAAAGAGTCATTAAACAAAAAAAGAAGACCCCAAATTAATTGTTTCTCATAACTTACACCAGTATTAATGAGCACTTACAGAACATTAAAAAATCACTATACAATTGTAATAAGTAAAAATAAATAGATTAAATTATGTTACTGTGTTTAGCTTCTGCTGCCTTTCATGCCAGTGGGACAACCTCTTCAGCTTTTAAACCTGTCTACAATTTGATTCTAATTCCAACATTATTTGTTGATTAGCTATTTGGCTGATTGTTTTTCACAAACACATATATGCCAAATACTTTCTTATTTTCTACTTCTACCTCCCATAATCTTTGCTGCAATTTAAACCTGTTCTATACATTGCTGCTTCCTTGCCTATGGAGTTTCTCATCATTTCGAGTTCATTTATTCAACACCTACTATCCATTAAATCACACTCATAAACCTAATATTTTTTCTTCAAATATTCCACCTTATCTTTCTTCCATTTCAAATAATTCAGTTTCCTATTATTTCCTCGGACTAGGCTACATGTACATTGTGAGATTCCACCTTCGGGGTCTGGGCAGGTGGAGAGGGAGCCCTGACGGTGAGGTGTGCCACCGGAGGATGCGGATACTCATTGGGCCTTGCTGTCTGCATACTAATTCTTTCCTATCTCAGCTTATGATCACACCCCTTGATATGTGCTTTACTGAAGAACATTGACAATCAAATATAAGATGTGATGGAATGACGAATTCCCATTCTTTAGATCTAAATTTAGATTGTAATATTTTCAAATGGGTTTACAATTGTCCTAAATGCATTTCTTACTGGGTTCCTCCAGGCCTTATTAACATTTTATGGTTCATCTCTATATTTTCACCTTAGTTGTATAGGGAAAAGCCCCATGGAGAGACCATTCATGGCCCACTGGTTACTTCTTCTTCACTGATAGTTTTCTGTAAAAATCCTCAGCTACACCTGTCGTTCAGTAGTTCCCTTCCTGTCCTTGCTTGTTCAGTGCCTTTAGTCTCTATTGCCACCCCCATTCTTTCTGTCCATCAACATTTTGCTAAATCTTATAGATTTAATTCAATGCCCATTTATAGAACTATTATTAATGAAATCTGGCCTAAATGGATCTTCTTCTATTTGTATTTCTACAAAGAGTTTGTCACATCCTCTGTATATACATCACACACTTGCTTTGTCTCAGAATCACTGTTTTCATATTTTTAAAAATTTAATCTGACTGGAATTTAGCTCCCTCAAGAGCAGGCTGCATGGATGGTAGAAAGAGGCTGGATTCAGAACCTGGTTTGATTTGTGGCTCTGCCACTTTGCAGCTGTTTGCTCTGGGCAAGTTACTTAATACCTCTGGTCCACAATTTTCTTCTCTGTTAAAAGAAGCAGCAGCTACCTTCCTCATGCGATTATGGTGAGGACTAAATGTGACACATATAATGTGCTGTGTACAAAGTAATTGCTCTAAAAAGCTATTATCTTTTTCTTACTAGGTAGAAAACATTAAATTATGCCATGGTAACAAACAGTCCAAATCTCAGTCACATAACACAGAAATTTATTTCTCTCTTGGATTTTCTATCTAACGCGGGTTAATAGGGAGGCCCTGCTGAGAGGAGTGACTTCCCTCAGGGTAATGGAGACTCATCTGACACTTACTTCTAGGACCAGGGGAGCAGTGGGGAGAGAGCTTGGCAAAGGCGTTGGCTCTTAAATCTTCTGCTTGGAAGTAGTACACTTTCCTTCTACTCACATGTCATTGGCCAAAACAAGTTGCCTCTTATTTATGGCCAGTCCTTCAGAAGTGTAGGTAACATCCTGGAGTTACTAGAAATGAGTTAAATTGTTGGACACTCAGCTGGTGTTGGCAAAATGCTTGGTGGGGGAAAATTCCCCACCCATTTAGTATCAGAAGTGCTGTGAGTGTGGAGGTAGTGTGTGGGCAAAGGAGCCACAGAAGAGGAGAACTGGGGTTTTCCCTACTAAGGTGGAAAACTGGGAGTTTTCTCAACTCAAGTAGGCTGTTCTGTTCTAATGCTGTAAAGTGTTGTGATTCTATCACAGAGCATTGGATTTTAATGCAGGGAAGGTCCTGGTAGATTATCCAGTCTAGATGATCTAGCCAGCCCTCCTCCATGTTTTCCCAAAGTGGTTATTCAGTCTCTGCCTTAGCACCTCTGTTGATTAAATAGACTAAAAGTTTGGCAAGAGTTTCTTACTGAAATAATTAGATTTCAGTAGGGTCTTCCATGAAGGTCTGTGATTTACAAATTTATAGTTCTCTGTTTTACTTTTAGAGGACTTTGGATGTTGTCTCTGCTCATAAATCTTGCTGTGGTGCTAACACCTGATAGCACAAAGAACATTATTAGTAGAATAAAAAAGATTGATGCATCCTACTTCAACCTGTAGGTGAATTGTTGTTTAATGTGATTGTTCTGTTTTATGTCAGGGCTTTGTCCCACCTTGGTGAATACTGAGACATAATGTTGCAATTTAGTCAGGAGAGCACCAGGTGGTACATAATGTCATCACTGAGTATGCCGTTACTATGGCACCCAGCACCCGATTCCAGCTCTATGCTTTCACCATCTTTCTCTGTTTTCACAGAGGGACAAAAACTGCTGCAAACCAGATTTTAATATTTTAAGCATAGCTAGGAGGTTTTGTTCTCTATCAGGATGGATGTTCTTTTTTATCATTCTTTTTTGTCAAGCCATTTCACTGTGCATAATCCAAAGTTTCTTTTGGTGTAAATAGAGTCATTTCCAGATAAAATATTTTGGAGTGTTACCACTGTGGTCTAAAAGTTGAACCAGAGAAAGAATGAATCTTTGGGAAAACACGTTAGTGAACAGAAAGTTGATGGCCTTCCTGTGTACTGGGGAGACTAGCTGGTAATTAAACGATCTTCCTAGTTTGTAAGAACCTTAAAATATATGGATTGTTTATTTGGTTCCCCAGACACTGCAAGACAATCTTCTGTGTGACACATTTTTAAGGAGGAGTTTGGACACAACAAAGGCTTATGACGTTAAGATTTCTCTTAATTAACCCAAAAGCTTTATGGTGATAAAGGTGATAAAGTGTGATATTTTGGTATGATCTTTAAGAAAGAGAAAATGGAATCCTAAATCTCAGAACCATCATTTTCCTAAGTATATTCTGTAGGATGTTACTAAATGTTATACAACAGATTATTTCATTGAGAAATGCTGGGTTAAATCAAATTAAGCAGGTTGACTCATTGGAAGAATTCACAGGGTGAATTTCCAAGAGTTGGATAGGGTATGCAACATTTTCTACTTTTATAACACCATGATTTTATTTTTAAACAGAGTATGTTAATGGTCTCATGTTCCCCTAAGCAACCTTTGGGAACACCTTCCCTAAATTCTCCTTTGAAAAAAGTTTTGACTGCTCTACAGCCTACATAGATAAAGCATATTTTGCTTAATTAAGCAATGTGCACATGGTCAGATAAAAACAGTTATTGTAAACAACGATGGATAATAAAAGTCAGAATCCTCAAACATGCTAGAGCATAATCTTCCGTGATGGATAATGGAATGAATGTACAGCTCTAGCTGCTGGTGTCAAGGGATCAAGAGCTCAGCAGAAACTCGGACCTCTCACCATGTGAGTACAAATGAACAAGCTCCATTGCGAAGATCCCATCCCCTCACGGATGTGAAAGATAGGTACTGAATAGTTGTGTTGGCCACACGCAGGACATAGTTCTGTCCTTAGCTTTCCTATATTTTCATTGGAAAAGCCAGTTTTACACAAATAAGAAGTGAAATAGCAATATAGCTTGATATTGAGTTGATCTAAACGTGTTGTACAGACAAAAGTGTTAGAATTCAAGGAAGGGAGAGATGGGTGCACTACTCAGATGGCTTCAGTAGTAGATGAAATTTGGGCTAGTTTTAAGGAATAACCTAAAATATCAAGAAGTTGAGTTGGACTATAAACTTGGTATTCTTCCCTCCTTTCCCCCCAAATCTCTTTCCTTGATTATCATAGTGATGACTTGAGATATGATATGTAGAATTACAGAGTGTGTCTAGTTACAATCCAGGCATTTCTATGCTGTCATTCTCATCTCCTAAAACCCAACAGAATGTTTGCTTTGTCCAAAAAAAGGCATATACTCTCATCCTTAAAAAGAATAAGAAAGAGGAAAAAAAAGTAGTTAAGGAACTTGGATATTTAGTTTAAAACTGCTTTGCTTTGCTGTTTCTTTGAAAGTAATCTATTGTAACAGGTTTCTGTACCTCAGTCACAGTTTAAGAAAAATTGGTGTTATTACAAGTCATATAAAATTACTGAATCCTTTATTTCTTTATCACTATTGATTGTGTAAAAATCAGAAAAATAAAACGATAAAAAATTGAAATAGAAATGAAAAAATCAGTAGTAATTCTAAGCCCACGATAAATAGCACACAAATGGAAAAATTATAAAGTAAATATTCTATACCTATGAAAGATAATATATATGAGAGATAATATACTTGGTCTGTAACTATATGTATTTATATAAATGGGATTACAGTCCTCATACTACTTTTAAACCTGATATTTTTTCACACAACAATATTGGTCTACTTTAATATATCTCTATTTTTTTAACCAAGATCTGTTGAACCCATCACCTATTGTCTGACTTTTAGATTATTTTTTTCCATAGACTACACTAAATGCTTATTTTCAATTAAATGATAGGAATGATTGAACCATAACTGAGTTCTTCAAATTAAAATCATCCAAGATGTAAAAAACATTATTGCTAATATTTTTAATTACTAACCAGCATTAATATTACGATACAACCTACCCACAATCAGGTAGTGCACTGTGACACACTAGGAGTGCCCCAAATTATGATTTACTTATTTTTCAAATGTGTTTTAGAGTCAAAACAAAACAAAACAAAACAAAGAACCCCAAATTTTAAATGAGGATAGTTTTAAATCTATCTACTTAAAAAAGTAATATTTCTTTATCTTTCATTTTTCCATATGGAGAAAAAAAACTCCTTTCAGAAGCCAGCGATTGTCACTCTGTCTTCTTTGGGCACTTGAAATATTCTGACTGCCTGTGTCTCAGTTAGTGATGTGGAGTCAGCCACATGCAGAGGACCTCTCACTGTTTTTGTTTTTTAAGTTCCACCTGTGCCAGAGAAAGAGCGAGAGCAATACACAAACAGTGGTTCTCAACTCTGGGTACACATTAAAACAACTGGAAAACTTTAACAAAATATTCTTATTCTGGCTCCTTTTTCTTAGGAGATTCTAATCTAATTGGCCTGAGGTGGGGCCTGGACATCAGCATTTTAAAGACTTTCTAGTTGATTCTAATGGATAGCCAGGTTGAGGACCACTCTTGTGCAGAAGCCAAATATATGAGACCTGTCCGTAAAAAGTCCAGCCTTTGTTAATATAACAACGATGGTTTGTGCTACACTGATATAAACTGGCAGCCATGGAGAGTGGACTGGAATGAGCATGTGTGAACAATGATGACTTCACTGTACTAGGCAGTGGGGGGCAGTAGATGGCATTGAGTGAGCATGTGTACTGTGTGGCTGTCGCATTCAAAATGACTGAGTCAGTACAGCAATGAATCTGCATCGAATTTTGCATTAAGTTTGAACATTCCTCTGCGGAAACTGTTCACATGATTCAGAAGGCCACAGCTATGGGCAACTGGTGATCGACAGCTTCATCATGACACCATGCCTGCTCATGTATCATGTCTTCTGCAGAGTTTTTTTGAGAAACATCAAATCACCCAAGTGACTAAGCCTCCCTACAGCTCAGATTTAGCACCCTGTGACTTCTGGCTTTTCCCAAAACTAAAATCACCTTTGAAAGGAAAGAGATTTCAGACTGTTGATGAGATTCAGGAAAATACAACAGGACAGCTGATGGTGACTGGGAGAACTGTGTGAGGTCCCAAGGTGCCTACTTTGAAGGGGATTGAGGTATCATTTTCCTATGTACAATGGTCCTTGTATCTTGTGTCTTCTTCAATAAACTATTTTGGGGGAGGTTGGGACCACAAGGTCTTTATGGAGGCCTCATCTTTCTGGAGGAATAGATTAGTAAACAAAAGCATTGCCACAGACTGCTGCTCACAGGTACAAGTGTAACATTTCAATTAGTAAAGGATTAATAGCAAAATGAAACTGCTTCTCAACCACAGCCACTTTTCTAAAAATAGTCCCTTTTTGCTTTCTTGAGGTTTTGTTTCCATAGAGGCAAGGCAGAGAAGGCAGCGGGAGCCATCCCAAAGGCCTTGGTGAAATCTTCAAGGGACAGGTGCTCCTCCTTCCTGCTTGTGTCCACACCCTTAGGGAGTTCTTCCACCTGCTTGTTCACCAGCTGCTCCAGGGCATAAATGGGTAGAGGCCCAGAACTGAGGCTGCTGTTAGCATTCAACATACCCTGTTTAGGGCTTGTGATCTCAGCAGTGATCAGACTCCAGTCCCCAGAGCTGTTGAAACACGGCAGACTCTGCCCCATCATTCTGCACCTCTGCTTGTGTGCTTGTGGGAGTATTGGCTTTTATGAAGTTCAGGGCCTGGTTCAGGGCCCTTCCTACTCCTGGGCATTGTCATTCTTTCCTTTCCACACGTAGATCTTCAGGGCCCCCTGGTTCCTGATGTAAGAGTCTTCATGACTGAGCAGGTATTCTGTGAGTGGCTGCATGGTGACTTCTCTGGCCACCAGATTTCCCTCTGTGCCCAACACCAGGTACAACTTGAGAGTGGCCTTGAGCTCCACCACTGTATTAGGCACATTAAGGTTAAGCTGCCTTAACCTCCCTCCTCTTGCCCAGCACTTGGTTCATGACCTCCATCAGCTGCAGAGACTTCTTCTCATTCTCCCTGTCCACCACTGCTATGTGGTCCATCCACCACACTCCTGGTCTCAGATCTTCTTGGCCAGGGTCATACCTCTGAGTTTCTCCATATAGTTACTCTCTGGCCTGTTACACTGGCTGATAAGCTTCCCAAGGTCCAGGAGGAAAACATCCTCATGTTTGAAACTTTTCCAGGACATTTCCACCTCTCTGGTACCATGTTCCTCTTGCCTTTCACATGTAGCAGCCACCTGACTTAGCTGGAGTTTGTCTCCATGTGCTTCATGCTGGAAGCCATGTTCTCTTTCCAGCTCACAGGCCCTTCTTGAAGTAGCCTCAGAAAGTCTTAGTCTCTTTGCCTTGGATGTCATGGTGCTGGACAGTGGGGTCCCTTAGGAAGTTGTCCATCTACATGGTATAGATGGCAGCTGTGGCTTGCTCATCCTGGGACAAGGCCTGGCTGATCCAGCAGTGGATGTCATAGGACATCCTGCTGCCTTTTTTGTGGATATCCAGGACTACATAGCAGTCACCATCAAAGAAGCAGTCATAGATACTGGGAGGAATAGGCACCATCTGCCTGTTCCCGATCCTCCATATTTGCATACCAGGTATGGTAATGTTGAGGGAGCCTTCGACTTGGGTGCTCAGTTTGGTCATGGTGATGAGCCTGGCTGGAGAAGGCAGCTGCCACCTGGGAGATCTCAGGGAGCCATCGCCTCTATTTTTTACATTACATGGCTAGATACCTTCTGGACAGACCTCATATATGTGTCTAATGGAAAAAATTGTATTCTTTCCTTGGGCCACTGTAAAGGTATTCTTGTAAGATATATCATCAAGATTTCACTAGTACCTTTAGCTTCAGTTTGTTCAAGGAAGTATGGAGACAATGGGAATGACTTAATATTCCCTCAGAGGCAATTTTAGAAGAAGAAAGAGGCAATTTTAGAACAACTAGAATAACGTGATGTTTTACTTTACAAGTAAGTAGCTAATCCACAGAATGTACCATTCAGAATGCTAAATGGCGGGCAGAAAATGAAATAGGTCCTACAGGGTGTAGACAAACTGAGTCATAGATTCTTCAAAAGGAGATTGGGGCTATTCAGAATGCCTGTTTAGCCCTTTGGTTTGAAATCATAAAAATAATTACATTTTTTTTCCAAATGTCTTTCTGATCCATAGTCACATACAATAGTAAGCTGAAAGAACCGCTAATTTATACTCATATGGGGCTTTATAATTTAATGGGGTCTCATCATAGAATTCTAGAGTAAAAAGGATCTTCAGAGTAATTGGACCAAATCTCCTCTTATGTTTCTGAATCTCCGCCATCACACTCACAGCAAGGGGTGAGTACCTTTTGCTTAAACACTTCTAGTGACAAGGAAATCACTGGCCACTGGCTTGCCTTTCAGTCTGTTCATCTCCAGTTGTTGGAAAATTCTTTGTTGACTTTATAAAAATGAAATATTCTATAACTTCTATCCTTTTATTCTGTGGTGCTATCTGAAGGAAAAAAATCATTTGTAAAGGTAACAGTGCTAAGTCAACCAAATAAGAGAATTAGTGATTCTTTTCTGTGTAGATGAGAAGCATAAAAACAAAAATTACAGCACCTTTTAAAATATTATAAGATTGCTAATATTTTGCTGGCATGTAAAATGAGGTATTCTAATTTACCAAATATTAAAAGTAATAAGCGTATAATTCAATTTAGTAAGTAATGAGTGCCTCCTGGGCACAGAAATGTGAAGACAGAGAGATGTGAAACAAATGACTGTAGGCAAGTGAAGTTTTAGTTGCCCCAACAATTTTTAAGCTACAGCAAGCTCTTTCAATGCGAGAACTAATGTTTATACTTAAATTTCTCCTGGTCAACATAGTTATCAATGCCTTACACAAAGATACAAAAAACAGGTTAATCAAGTGTGCAGATAACATAAATCTGGGAATATGGAAAACAGTTATTGCAGTGCTGTGGGGCACTTACTGCAGCCTGAGATGGAAAAAAAAAATGTGTGCTCTATATACTCTTGCCAAAATGTCCTCCAATATTATGAACCAAATGGAAAAGGTAATAAACACTCTACAATCAAAAAGCATGACTATAAATACAAAGCTTCAGTTTGGACAGTCTGTTTGCCTGTCATCATCAGCTCTCATAAACCCACTGGTTTAGGAATGAGGTGGGTTGGGGGGCATTCGGGGGCTACCCTGGCCTGGGAGCTGCAGGCTATTTGAAAATGACTGTTTCCATTGCATCATTATGTGGGGTCATAAAACAAACAGATAAGAATAGTCTTTATTTAAAATTTTGATATTTTATGTATCATAATTTTTTTGCATAGATTTTGGTTTTAAAAATATTGCATAAAATATTTGCTATCATGAAGAGATATCTGTAATTCTATGTTCACTGCATCATTATGCATAATAGTCAAGGTATGGAAACAATCTAAGTGTGATGGATGAATCGATAAAGAAAAGGTGATACACACACACATATACATACACACATACACAATGGAACATTATTCAGCCATAAAAAATGGGTAGACCTAAGTAAAATAAATCCAAGAAAGACAAATACTGCAGAATATCATTTACATGTGGAATTAAAAAAAAGTTGAACTTATAGAAACAGAAAGTGGAATGGTAGTTGCCAACAGCTAGGGGTTAAGGGAAATACAGAGAGGCTGGTAAAAAGCTATAAACTTTCAGTTATGAGTAAGGTCTGAGGATCTAATATGTAATGGGGTGACTATAGTTGATAATACTGTATTGCATACATAAAATTTGCTGAGAATAGACCTAAATGTTCTCAAAACAAAACAAAACAAAACTCTAAACCAAAAGGTGAAAATGTGAGGTGATGGATGTGTTAATTAAGTCAATTGTAGGAATCCCTTCAAAATGCTCACATATACAAAGTCATTATGTTGTACACTTTAAACATATTAAAATTTTATTGTCCATTATACCTCATTAAAGCTGAAGCAATTTTGTCTTGATTTCTGAGAGTTTGAGTGCCCCTTAAATTTTGTCCTTGAAAAGAGTGTCTAACTTGTCTCACCTTAATCTTGGCCTAGCCCTGGGTCAATGAATTGAATAATTGAACAATGACTCATTTTAAAATACAACAGAACAAATGAAAGTAAACTAATAAGATGAAATTTATTCGGGATGCAAGTTCATCAGGAAGTTCACAGAGTCATTGAATATTCAGGGTTGGGATTCATGGTTTAGTGCCAGTTTATATGAAAATGAGTGAAGAGTTTTGGTGACTGTAGGCTCACTATGTGTATCAGTGTCACATAGTTATTCTCACTAATGCAATTCAATCTGTGAAGAACAAGAAACCACAAGGGCAACTTTATTCTACACTCATCAGGCCACTGGAGAATGCTAGATTGTTCACTAAAGATTAACTTCAACTAAGTAGAGCATATTCAGGAAATTAAGATGATGAGGGAATCTGAAAATAATGTCATATGGAGAATAATAGGAGAAAAACAAGAATTAGATTGGGCAAGGGAAGACTGATAGTGTTGGGAACAAGACAGCTCTTTGCAAACACAGTAGTTCTCCACCCTGCCTGCACATTGGAATCACATGCTCTCCAGACAACTCAATGTGCATCCAAATGTGAGAACCACAGATTTAAAAGACAAGTAATAGAAAGCTGTATTTTGTCACATTTCATGGAATAGGGCTAGGTTCCAAATGCGGAGGCTTCACAGAGAGTTACTTTGGTTCAACATCAAAAGCCCATTTGAACCTTATTTTCTATTGAGGAGGCTGCTGTCACAGTTACAGTTTAAATAGAGGTTGGGTGTTGTGGAGGAAACTTCACTTTGGCTGGGAGGATGAAATTAAATAATGTCTAATATTGCATCCATTTTTATAATTGTGTTACCCTGTGCCAAAAACTTAATTTAGCAATCCTCTTTAGAATGAATATCCTTTTGCTTACTTTGATCTTAGAGTCAGAGGTTCATTTACTGAATAACCTACCCATTTCTGCTCTGCTATTCAATTAAGATGGATTAAAGCTAGAATAATTACATTTGCAATGAGAGCTATTAGTCTGAGCAGATTACCTCCATGATAATCTAATTGCATAGGTGCAAATGACTTTGCAGAAATAAGTATTTGACAGAACATTGGTAATCATTCTTTTTTTTGTGCAGAATACAAATTGAAGTTATCTTAGGTAAAACTTAAGTACTAGTTTTAATTTTGATCTTAGCAGTAAAGGGGCAGTTGCAATTTTGCCTTGTAGAGAGTTGTGGGTAAGAAAGCAGGGTCAGTAGAGAGAACTATCCTTCATCTATTTCACAGAGCACTCTCTTCCTTTATTGAGTTCAGTGACAAAGTGATAGATGATGTATATGTACATCAGGTACTGAGATAATAAAAAGTTACAGCAACCAGAAGTATTAAATACTTAAGCAATGGTACTTAATGAGATTAAGCTCCTTCCAAAATTAACATCTCCATTTATTTCCAAGTATTCTCTTCTGATAGTTCACTTTTTCTTATTATACTTAAATATTTTAACTCATTCACTTTTAAATAATAAATTCAATAAAATATTTTATAAATCCTAGAAATTTCCCTTACAAATGTAAAAATTATTCATATTGAACAATGAAAACCTCAATTACTAACAAACACTGTAATTCACTTAAAAGTATTATCATGGAGCTGTAGTCTTGTGTGTTGCTATCCTTCAGATTGATATTTCTCAGTGTGGAATTGCAAAACTGTGACAGAGAAGAAAGAAATGAGTGTGAATCTATTACCACTGTTACAAAAAGCATTCATTAATTCCAAAAATATTTAATGAGTGCCTACTATGTGCCAGGTACTGTACTGGGTGATTGGCCTGCACTGAGAATAAGACAGACAACGTTCCTCCCATCGTGGAGCTTGGAGAGTAGATGATAAAAGAAATTGAATATTTAAGTGAATAAATTATGTGATTTAGGCATTGGTAAGTGCTCTAAAAGCAATGCACAGTCATAGTAATGTAGCAGTAAGAGATTAGGAGGTCACAGGGCAAGGGGAATTTATTTAGACAGGTAGAAAAATCTTTTTGAGGAGCACATTTCAGCAGAGTCCTGAATGGTTGAGCTAAGGAAAATAAAAAGATCTGAGAGGAGTGTGGTATCCCATCTCTGAGATAGCCCCTGATGATCTTTGCCCCCCAGTATTTCTGTCCTGTGTAGTCTCATCTTTCACCATATCAGTACCAGGACTGGTCTATGTGGCCAGTGGACCATAGTGGAAATGGAAGGAAAAGTCAGAGGTTAGAACACAAAAGGCATCACCATCTCCACCTTCATCTCTTGGAACATTTTTTTGAGAAACCAGTTGCCATATTGTGAGGATGCTCAAGCAACATTATGGAGGGGGCTACATGGTGAAGAACTAAGGTCTCCTGCCAATAGCCAGGAGTCAGCCACTTGAAGAAGCTGTCTTGAAAGTGAACCAACCCGCCAGGCCCCAGTCACATTTCAGATAACGAAGCAAAGCTGACATCTTATCCCAACCTTACTTGAGACCTTGAGCCAGGGTGCCCAGCTAAGCCTCTCCTGAATTTCAGACCCAGAGAAACTATGGTATAATAAATGCTTATTGTTTTAAGTAATGAAGTTTGGGGGTATTTTGTTACACAAAAATATATAATTAGGACAGAAGGAAATAACAAGGACAAAATATTTTGGGCCAGAACAAACTGGGCATGTTTGAAGAAAGACAAAACACCAATGTAGTTGGAGCTTAGTGAGGAGGGGAGAGTGGTGGGCGATTTCTGTTTCCAGCCTATTTTTGTTAAATAATGAAACATGGCAAAAATTTGTAAGTACTTGGTATATATTTTGTGTTGGTAGTTCTTTCCTTATCTTCTTGGGTTTTGTAAGGGGGTACCCTGAGAATGTACTTCTGGAAGCCAGGCATTAACTTGCTTTCCTCCTGAAAATACAGTCAGTGGCTTGCACCTTAGAGGTGATCATAAGACACCCTCGAGGGTTTAAAGAAAAATGTCCACCTGATTCAATGGCCCTCAGAAGACTATAGCAATCTCTCCTAATTGAAGTTACCCTTTATTACTTTCAGTGGCTTCCCAAAAGGATAGCTGACTTGTTATTTAATATGTTCACTTTTATTCCTATAATGGGCAGGACATTCAATTCTAGATAAAGTGATTTGAAATATTTCTTTGACTTTCACTGGGTTTTTCACCCAGTAAGAACTGGGTGCAGAAACACATTCGGATTAGTCCTCACTCTCTGACAAGCATTTTTATGGATGAGAGAATTGCCCAAGACTGATTTTTTTGGAGGGGCTCTGGGGTGGTGTAGGGGACCGGTTTGTCTCGTCCTGGCAAATGTGACTCAGCTCTGTATGGAAAACCTACAGAAGGGAAGTGGTGGGCAGGAGCTGGATCTTTAAACTGAGTTTTCCAATGGGAATCAGGCCTAGAAAATACTTATAGACTTATGGCTTGCTCTTGCTAAAACTCCTTCACCCTGGTCTAAAGCAACAAATGTATATTGTCTATCTTCAAGGTAACTTCCAAAGCCTGTGTGAGCTTTCCCAAGGACAGAGCTAATCAGCTCATTGCCATCCCCTCTGCATGTTATTTTTATTTCCTTGATTGTACCTAGAATGTAGACAACAATGTTCTATGTGATAGATAATAAATCTTTCTTTGATGTAAGACCCAAGGAAAACAATAAAAGCCTGTCTAGGCCAGGGTTGGGGTGCTCCCCTCTTGAGGGAGTGACTGAGGCACCATAGGCACTCTCCCCTTGGAGAGTAGTTCTGCCTGTTCCCTTTTCCCACTCGAGATTGTTGTCTGTGCATTGATTCTCATTGTCAACCACAACAGGCGAACTCTGCTGGACAGAGTCTGCAACAGTGTGGAATAATATACGTATTTTTCTTTGCCTGAATTAATGTTTCCAGCCAAGTAAAAAGGTCAGTACAGAAGCTTGAGGTGAAGGCTACCTGGATTTCTAATGCAGATCCTGCTGTATGGTATTTGTTTAGGTCCTGGACCTAAGCAATTTGTTTAGTTGGTTGGGTCCTGGACCCAGCAGGGCATGGTTGAGGTCAATCCTGTAGGTTGGCCTTATTCTGGGGGTTGAAGTTTTGCTGATTACCTTAATTAAGACTATTTATTTTTGAACCAGGAAAGTTGAGTGGATTAAGGCCTACCCTCTGTCAGATTAATTCAAGTGGCCAATGTGGTAATGTACTCATTGAAAAATTCACTAGAAGCCAAGTTGGTGTGGAAATGAGACATGGATAGTGTTGGGACACAATTCTCCTTGGGTCTCTTATATGTCTGTGTGTTTTGTAAACAGAGACAGAAAGATTAGTTTTTTTCCTGAACTATTCTTTCAAGGATACTAGTGTGGTGAATAGTCTTGTAAGACAGAGATGTGGTCCTTCAAGAGGAAAGGTCAGACTTGTTTACAGTCTTGGAAAAGAGCCTCTTCTGGAGGAAAGGGTGGGCATGCTGACTGCCCATTTTAAGAGACTTGGTTTCTCTAAGCTCTAAATTCCTCTCCTGTGAGATCACCTGCATGTGTGCAGGTATCACCTGGCTCTACTGTGACATCCTGTTGGTGTTGGAGTGCAGGGACCAACATGAGAAAATGCTGAAGTTCTGGCTACTGGTGTTGCTGTGAATAAGTAAGTAGAGCACTAGAGTCTTGTGTCTTGTAAGCATCTTTGAAACTGTGGCAGACTAGCTTGTTAGCTTGCAGGCAGGGTTAAATGTCAGACCCTTTGCAGTTCTTGACAGGCAGGTACCGTATTAGATTGCTTTCATTCTAAATCCCAATGACCATCTGGTTATGCTACCAAATAGGCCCCCTCTGAAGGTAGGAAATAAGGAGCAAGGCATCTGGAATGGCAGACATGCAGTCTTATTTAGAGTTTACAGGTATTCTCTTCCCCTTGTTAATTATACCGAGTAGATTGGCCACCCACCAGATTTTCCATAGGTGAATTAATCATTGATACACTTTTAGTTCTTTCAAGTTTTTTTCTATTAGTAACGTGACTGTAGTAAATATTGTTTTGAATTTGTGTCTTGAACATATCTGTATCTATAGGGAAAATTTCCAGCTAGAGAGTTCCTGGGTCAAAGTACGTGCTGATTACAATGAACAAACAAATCCACAATTTAAAAAATCTCTGCCTTACCCCCCTCCCCTAGCCATCCAGTTCTCCTTCCAAGTATCCACTGTTATCTTTCCAGAGATAATTTATATAAATACAATCCAAATGAATTCATGATACTGCCTCTCTTCTAGTTTTTAAAAATAAGAATAGTTCTATATTTTACACATTGTATTATATCCTAATTTTTTATTTTAATGTTATTTTGAGGTCTTTCTGTATCAGTCATAAAGAACTCCTTCATCGTTTTCTTATGGACGCACAGTTTTCCATTGTGTGGATTTTCCTTCCCAGTGCCCTACTGATCCCATACACTTTCATATCTGTCAGTTACTGCACCTTTGGGTGATCAACTAACTTGGCTTTCCTACTGCTGCACCACTAGGCTTCTTTTTTGGCAGCAATATTTTGTCTCCCTTAATTTGTCAGTGGTTGCACTTGGTGCAACAGGGCTCCAGCACTGGTTTAGGCACATAATTCTCTAAGTATCAATACATTCACAATCACTCTGTTAATCAATTATCTGATTTATTTTACATTGCTAGTAAGATAATATTTCTATTTTTTAAAAATTTCAGGTCTTGAATGTGTCCTCCAAAGTTATAATAGTTATTCACTGACATAGGGTAATGAGTCCTAAGTCTTGCCAGAGAAATTTCAAGATGTTACTATATTAAGAAAACACTTTCAAACATTTGACTTATATTTGTCTCCTCTTTTTTATGGTTGCTAGCAAAGACCTGGAGTGGCTTTGATCGTTGCTTGCAAAGATTATGTGAACCCACAGTGTATCAGTTTGAAAACTTTAATATTTGATATTTGTATTTAAAAAGTGGAAACAAAGGCTTTTAAAAATGGTATAAGATTGAGGGGAGGGTAATAAGACATTACAGAGCTTACCTGCATACTTAGATACTTTTCTGCTAAAATAGTGACTTGTTATGATATTGACTTGTGGTTGGTATGTTTATCTCCATACCTCCTTTGGTTTAAAATTTATTGTAATTAAAAACCTAATTATTAATATTTGTGTTTACCAGGAATGGTGTTTGACTTTGCAGTTTTTGAGTGTAATGTCATTTTTTTTGTTAATTGGTTTGCACTATTGGCTAATTTTAAAATGCTAGAAAGAATCCTGGAGACAAATGAACATAATTAAATCAGAGCATTGGTCACTTCTTACTGTCTGTTTTTCCAATGGGCAGAGAATTTCTGTAGACAGAAACAAAGTCTACTTAAAAGAAGAAGTAATTAAGGTTCCAATTTACATTTTCAGCAAGGATGAATCTCATAGTATTTAAGATGATCATTGTGAAATTTGATGATTATGAAATGTGAAAAGGGAAAAGCAGCACATGGGAAGATCTGTGTGATAATATACTGATTGAGAACAACACGTAAGACTTCATGGGGGTGGCTCTTGGTGTAGAAGCACGAAGTTCAGGGTTCGATTGACCTGAGTTTGGTTCCTGAATTCAATATCTACTATCTGTGAGATCTTTGTTAAGTTATTACATGTTTTATGTTTCAATTTTCTCATCTTTAAAATGGGTATAATAATATC
This sequence comes from Artibeus jamaicensis, assembly GCF_021234435.1. NCBI lineage: Eukaryota > Metazoa > Chordata > Mammalia > Chiroptera > Phyllostomidae > Artibeus > Artibeus jamaicensis. The sequence continues at coordinate 39,638,904 of NW_026521486.1, forward strand.
TGTGAGCTGATAGTGAGCTGAGACTTTATTTTGGAGAAAAAACACTTGATTTGGCTTTTAGTTGGGGGCATAGATAAGAGGTGGTCCCCAGGCAGTAGACTCCCCTCACTAAGGGCGACCTGAGGCCTGGGGCTGCACCTCAGTTGGGTGTCCTGTGCTCTCTGCTCCCCTGCACAGCTTCTTTCCCGCCAGTTCAGAGGACAGGAGGGACTGCAGTAGTCGTTCACTTGGTCAGGACATCAGATGACTCAGACACTAGCTTCCCATCACAGATCTTAATCTTCTTCAGAACCACCATCTTGGAGAAGGTAGAGCTACTGTGTCTGAAGGAGCCAGAGCCCCACCAGGCAGCAGTTGAGCTTCTGGTAAACCAGGCTCAGCCCACCTGAGTAGCCATTGGTGATCTTGGTATGGATACTCATGTTCTGCATCCCAGACTCCAGCCAGTTATCTTCACCCTCCAGCAGCTGGTGGTAATCTCCATGTCCAGGTCCAGCTTGATGTTCATGAGCTCCTGGTACTCATGCAGCTGTCAGGTAATGTTCTGCTTGGTGGTTCTCAAAGAGACTTCCAGCTCAAACACCTTCGCCTGAGCACCTTTGATGACCAGCTTACCACGCTGCTTGTTATCCATGATGGCTGCCTCTAGGGAAGCCCTCTGGCCTATGAGGTCCTTGATCTTAGCATGGAGTTGGCTGATGCTCCGGTTCATCTCAGAAATCTCCACCTTTGTGTGATGCAGGTCATCCCCATGCTTTCCAGCCAATGTCTGCAGCTCTTCATACTTGATTTAGTGCATGGTCTCAGCCTTGGCTCGGCTGCCGTTGGCGATCTCCTCATACTGGACCTTGACCTCAGCGATGATTCTATTCAGGTTCAGGGAGTGGCTATTGTCCATGGACAGACAGCACTTCAGACATGTCAGAAATATGAGGCTGCAGCTCACGAATTTCCTCTCCTAACAGCTGTCTATAGAAGTTGATCTCATTGGTCAGCCCTTCCAGGTGGGACTTCATCTCTACCTTATTCACATAAGCTTCATCCACATCTTTCTTGATGATCTCGTCCTTGTACTTATTTTTCACATTCTCTACCAGCCCCTGCATGTTGCTAAACTCTGTCTCCAGCACCAGTTTCTCCTGGTTGTTTCCAGCTACCACAGAAGGTTGTTGATGTATGGGTTGGCCAAAAAGTTCACTTTTTTCCCCTATGATAGCTCTAGTAGTGCTTAATTATCTTTAACTTCCTTGAAACAATTATGTTTGATTGTATTGTGACAGCTATCAAGTCTGTGTACATTAAAAAAAGCTTATCAAAATTGGTAAATTTTTGTGTAGCCATTTTAATACTAAAGATGGGACAAAATATGCAACACTTATGGTATATTATGTTTTATTATTTCAAGAAAGGTAAAGATGCAACCAAAATGCAAAAAATAAAAAAAGATTTGTGCAGTGTATGAAGAAGGCGGTGTGATTGATTGAACATCCTGGAGATCTCTCAGTGGATGATGCTCTACAGTCAGATAGACCAGTTAAAAGTGGTAGCAATCAAATTGTGACATTAATTGAGAACAACCAATGTTATGCCACATGGGAGATAGCTGACATACTCAAAATACCCAAATAAATGAAGTTATTGGTGAAAGTGACAAACGTGTCTTTTATTTTATGGAAAAAACCACATGAACTTTTTGGTCAACCCAACAGCTCTCAAACATGTTGTCCTTGTTACTGTGAGTTGTTGTCTGCTGCTGCAGGGGACTCTACTTGGCCTCCAGAATCTATTCTGTTGCTCCAGATGCCACACCTTATTGAAGAAGGAAACAAACTTCTTGTTGAGCCTCTTGATCTTCTCCTTTTCCTGGTTGTATATGGCCTGGATATCGGGGTCCATTTCTAGCTTCATGGGGCTCAGCAGGTTTGTGGTTCACTTGGATGGTTCTGATGCTCCCCATACTCCCAGACCTGCCAAAATCTCTGGCCAGATTGTTGTTGGCACCCAGAACAACCTGGTAGCCCCTGCCCACTTGGGAAATGGCTAAGGAGCTAATGCTGGGTCAACAAGAGTCCCAGCGGCTGCTGAAGGCCAGGAGGCCAGAGGTTGACACCTTATAGTCTTCTGGGTCACTCTTCTGGACATGGTGGAGGCAAGAATGTCAAACCAGACAGAGACTGGAGAAGGAGCCCAAAAGTTCTGCCTAATAATATTTTTAAAAATTAAGTGAGGTAGCATACATCAAGTAGCTCATACATTCTAGGCACTTAATAAATGTAAAATTATTTTTCCTTCTAGTCTTATAAGATTAAGGAAGAGTAATTACAAATAATATAACAATGACAACAAAACTCTACCTATGAAATCTTTCTCCCTGCAGGTCACTTACATAAAGGCAGCCAGCCGCACCTTTTGGTTGGGGACTCATCACAAGCCAAAGAGATTAGTCTAAATTTAAGAACCAGGGACTTCAGATGGGCTATAAACAAAGAACATTTTGACTATTATTATAAAAAATCTAAGCTGATCTAACACACTTTTTTTCATGTCAGAATATACTTATTTATTTTCACAACTAAGTCCATCTTTTCCCCCCTGTGGTTAATTGGGGAATTATTATTTTTTTAACCTAGAATAATAAAACATATGATTGAGCACAGTAATTTATTCTTCAAATTGAAGAAATAATTCTTCCAATAGTTTCATATAATTATCCCCTGAATTTAAAAAAGTATTTACTTCTTGTGATATGATGTATAAATCAATGATTAAAAATGAGCACACAAACAGAATATGCCAAAAATGCATGCTTTCCAGTTTGGGGGGTGCATGAGGAGAGGTGCAAGAAGGAAGAGGGATGGGGAATTGAGAGGTAACTAATCTCTGGGAAGATGAAAGTAATGTAAAAAAAAAAACCCTGGAAAACTTTGATGAATAATTAGTGCTAAATAAATTCAACAGACATCAAAAGTAGCTACTGCACTTAGGAAGAAAAAGATCTACAGATAAAAGGTAGAGAATTTCTGACCATTAATTCACTTGTTCAACTAATATTTGAGTGACTATGATGTGGCAAATAGAGCTAAAAAACGTAGGAATATGTGGGGGAACTGGATAGAATCACATTTGTTACTGAAAGACGTTATCAGTACCTTTGATCAGTGTCTGCCCTTTTCCCTCACGCTCCAGCCTCTGGTAGCCCCTGTTCCACTATCTGTTACTGTGAGTCTTGAGAGTCTTCATCACTCATACACGTGGGATCCTGAGATTTTGCTCAAAACACTCTGGGAGTGGCATTTAAAGCCCGTGAATCATGGTGCACAGAGCTTGACTTCAGCATTCACCTTTTTGAAAATGACTACAGGAGGATCAGTGTGGCCTCATCTGTGAGATAAACAGGAATGTGGAATGAGATGCTTTGGGGGTGTCCATTTATAAATATATAATAAAATAACACTTCTTTTTCTGTGGCTAGCTTGGGTTTTTAAAAGACATTACTTTAACACTTATCACCTCAACTCCTATCCCGCCATTCCAACCAGGCAAGAGGAAGGAAAAGGAGACCCAAGTATTACAACTTGTGAACATAATGCGGGTAGTGAGGGATCTAGTGTGTGACCCGAACACTGAAATCCAACCGAGAGGCACCGCTGTCTCTGTCCCTGAGTGGCCACATTAAGCTTCCTGGCACTTTCTCCGAGTCTGATGCTGGGCACCGTCTGCATTTCTCATCCAGACAGTCAATGTTTCAAACTCAAGAATTTGGGGACAGAGGTGAAGTTTTTCCAAATCTCTAAATCATTTATCATTCCTCCTGTGGAGGAAAAATATTTATTTGTTCCTCAGAAAGAGCCACAAAACACATTTGATTATAGCGCTTTCCTGACACTTGATTTATTTTACCGCTAGATCTGTTTTTAAAAATAGAAAGCAAATTATTATGCCTGAGCGACTTCAAAGCTTTTTTACCATTCCCATTCGCCACCATGTGGCTTCCATGGAGGATGCTGGGGGCTGAGGGCGACCGGGAGTGAGGAGGAGAAGGGGAGGAGGGGAGGAAGGTCTGGAGAAACGATGAGTAGTGGCAAATTGCCAGAGCTCGACAGTTTGAAATTACAGCCTGGATGAATTACTGATTGTATTTCCTCAGCTGAACTAAAGCTTGCAAGTCTTGGAAAGAAAAACAAGAAAATGAATTCTTGAGGTAGGAAGAAAAAGATCACATACATTCCAAGGTGGCTGGACTAGAATCAATGGAGAATATTTTCATAATTTTTTTTGCATATACAGGCCTTATTTGCGAAAACATGATTTGGAGAGAGTGATGAGGGGAAAATAAAAAGAGCCGCAAGCATTTCAATATTGATTATTTTCTTCTTGCTTTGATTTCACTTTCAGGAGAGTAGAGAAAGAAATAGCTTCTTAAGAACAATCCCGAAGAAGTCAGTTCAAGGCAGATAACGTCTAGTGAGAACTAGAGTATGCTGTATATATATATTTTTAAATAGATTTTGAGGCCCTGGCTGGTTGTGGCTCAGTTGGTAGGAGCTTTGTCCTGCACACTGAAAGGTCAGGGGTTTGATCCTTAGTCAGGGCACACACCTACACTGTGGGTTCCGTCCCAGGTTGGGGTATGTACAGGAGGCAATCAGTTGATCTTTCTCTCTCACATCAATTTTTTTCTCTCTCCTTCTTTCCCTGACCCTCCCTCTACAGGCAGTGAAAAAATATCCTCAGCTAAGGATAAAAAAAAGACTATATTTTAGAGCAGTTTTAGGTTCAGAGCAAAATTGAACAGAAGATGTAGAGATTTCCCACATACCCTCTGCACCCACACACGCATAGGCTCTCCCATTATCAACATCCCCCACCAGAGTGGTACATTTGTTACATCTCATAAAGCTTGATACATTATAATCACCCAAACTCCATAATTTACATTAGGAGTCACTCTTGGTGTACACTCTACAGCTTTGGACAAATGCATAAGGATGTGTATCCATCATTGTAGTGTCATACAGGGTAGCCCCACTGCCCTAAGAATCCTCTGTGCTTTGCCTATTCATTGCTCCCTCTGCACAACCTCTGGCAACTACTGATCTTTCTACTGTTTCCATAGCATTGGCTTTTCTAGAATGTGATATAATTGGAATCATACAGTATGTAGCCTTTTAACATAGCTTCTTTTACTTAGTTATATGCATTTAAGTTTTCTTTATATCTTTTCATGGCTTGATAGCTTATTTCTACTTAGTGCTGAATGATACTCTAGTATCTGAATATACACAGTTTACTTATCCATTCATATACTGAAGGGCATCTTGGTTGCTTCCAAGTTCTTGCAATTATAAATAAAACTGCTATAAACACTCATATGCAGACTTCTTTGTTGACATAAATTTTCAGTTCCTTAGGGTAAATGCCAATGAGTGTGATTACTGCATCACTACTTTAATTTTCATAAGATTACTTACTCTTCACTTCATCTTTATGTAGATAAGCTTGTATTATGTTTTTAAGGGTCCAGAAAAATTCATGCACTTTGTTCCCATTTCTGCATGTTTATTTTTGAGTTCTTTGTCTTCTTTGGAATGAAGTAAAAGAAAATTTGAACTAACCCATACAGTTAAAAACTTGGACTCTGCACTAAACTCTGCTTTGGCATTCAATTTCCTTAGAGGAGTGTTGCTCAAATCTCAATGCCTTTCTTAAGTTTCTGGACTTGTGAAACTTATTTTCTTGTTGAACATTAAGGAGTACTTGGGCTTATTGTCAAGAATTACAGAAAACCAAGTAACTTGCAAATACAGAATGAATCAAATCCGACCTTAAGAACTGTATGACCTGGCACTAAAATGTGTTTTCAAACTGTTGTATCCCTTTCTTTCCTTCCTCCCTTATCCCTTCCTCTCTCTCCATCTCTCTCCTTTCTTTTTAAAAATGTGATTAACAAATCCTCACCCAAGGATATTTTTTATTATTATTTTAGAGAGAGAGTAAGGAAGGTGGGGGAAAGAGAGAGAGAGAGAGAGAGAGAAACATTGATTGGTTGCTTCCTATATGTGCCCTGACTGGGGATTGAACCTGCAACCTAGGGATGTGCCCTGATGGGGAAATGAACCTGTGGCCTTTTTGGTGTATGGGACAACGTTTCAACCAACTGAGCCACCCAGCAAGGCCTCCCTTTTTTCATCTCTCTTTCCTTTTTTTTTTTTTTCCTTTTTTTTTAATTAAATAAATTTATTTATTTATTTTTGAATTGTTTATGCTGTTACAGTTGTTCTATTCCCCCCTTCATTCCCCTCCACCCTGCCCCCCCAACCCCCCCATTACCCCCCCTTTAGCTTATGTCCATGTGTCTCAAGTCCTTTAGGTTCTGTATTTCCCATACTATTCTTGCCCCCCCCATCTATTTTCTATCTACTGTCTATGCTACTTATTTTCTGTACCTTCTCCCCCCCTTCTCCTCCTCCTACACCCCTGTTGCTAACCCTCCTTGAGATCTTCATTTCTATGTTTCCACTCCCGATCTAGCTGTCCTTTTAGTTTGCTTTCGTTTTAGGTGTGGTTGTTAATAACTGTGAGCTTGTTGTCCTTTCACTGTTCATGTTTCTTTAACTTCTTTTTCTTAGATAAGTCCCTTTAACATTTCATATAATAAGGGCTTGGTGATGATGAACTCCTTGAATTTGGTCTTATCTGAGAAGCACCTTATCTGTCCTTCCGTTCTAAATGAAAGTTTTGCTGGGTAGAGCAATCTTGGTTGTAGGTCTTTAGTTTTCATGACTTGGAATATTTCTTTCCAGCCCCTTCTTGCCTGTAAGGTCTCTTTTGAGAAATCTGCTGACAGCCTGATGGGGACTCCTTTGTAGGTGATTGTCCCCTTAGCTCTTGCTGCTTCCAGGATTCTCTCCTTCGTTTTAATTTTGGCTAATGTAATTATTATATGCCTTGGTGTGTTTCTTCTTGAGTCCAACTTTTTTGGTACTCTCTGGGCTTCTTGGATTTCTTGGAAGTCTGTTTCCTTTGCCAGATTGGGGAAATTTTCTTTTATTATTTGTTCAAATAGTTTTTCCACTGGTGGTTGTGTCTTTCCCCCTTCTGGTACCCCTATAATTCGGATATTGGAGCGTTTATGGATGTCCTGGAAGTTCCTAAGCTTCTCCTCATTTTTCTGAATTCTTATTTCTTCATTCCTTTCTGATTGATCATTTTTTTCTTCCTTCTGGTTCACTCCATTGATTTGAGTCCCAGTTTCCTTTTCATCTCTATGGGTTTCCTGTGGAATTCCATTCATTTCCCTTAATTTAGCCTTCATATGTTTCTCTAATTTGTGGCTATAGTCCACCAGATCTGTGAGGAAGCTGACGACCAGTGTTTTAAACTGTGCGTCTGAGAGATTTGCTATTTCTTCGTCACTTACGTTTATCTCCGGGACTTTGAGGTCCCCCTGCGACATTTTTGGTCTGTTCTGGCCCTTTAAGTGAGAGAAGCGGCGCCTTGGAGTCCCAGGTCGCTGGGTTGTGACCTGTATGTGGGGGCGTGGTCAGAGCGGGGAGAATGGCGCCGCCGCAGCCGGTCCCACCGCTCACTCCCTCACCCGCGCGTATCCGGGCACCCACAGTCAACTCGCTGCCACCGCCTCCCCACTGACTCCTCCGTAGTCGCTCACCCGGTGGGCCGCTCACTAGATCCAATCCTGGGTTTGGAACCCGTGCGACTGGATTCGCGCGTCTGGATTCCGCGCCCGCGCCCGGGTCGATCGAGTTCTCCTTTGTAACTCCTCACCCGCCGCCGGTTTCGCCCCTTACCGGTCGGGCCGAAGAATTTGTTGTTTGCGGACTTCCGAAAAGTTCAGTTTTCCGTGTTCTGGTTGTGTTTTCTGATGCTAATATTTAGTTGTCCTTAAACTTGGTTGTGAGAGGAGGCAAGGCACATCCACCTTAAACCTCCATCTTGGCAGAAGTCCCTTTTTCTTCTCTTCCTTCCATCCATCCTTTATTATTCACTCATATATTTAATAGTTACTATAAGCCAGACTGATAGCAGCAAGGCAGAATGAAAGGTAAAGCAGTATGGAAATGTAACTACTAAGCCTGTAACCTTCATCAGAGAAGATAAAGGGTGAGATCCATAGATCAACCTAGTAACTCTGAAAACCAAGTATCATGAGGAAAATATGTTGGTGAAGATACAGCTCCAGAAACTATACCTGAGAACATCTGTAGTGTGAAAATAGAGAGTATGCCCCTTATGAGATTTTCTTGTCATATAGTATATCAATGAACATTCTGACTGAAACACATTTCTTGCTGTTAAGTAAAAGGTGACATTTCTTCCCTCCTCCCTCCAACCCCACAACTAGACCCAGGTTTGTTCATTATCACTGACTGTTTGAAAGACGATTATGGCTTAGATGTGATCCCTTAAATGCTGACCTTATAAAAAAGACTTGGGTGTAGGTAGTTCATCTGGGCAGATCCCAGGATATACAAGGGAAAGAGCTGTGAGGGTAAGAGGGAAGGAAGAGAGAAAGGCCCTGGAGGGTGCACTAAACAAGGCGGGATGCCTCTGTAGGCAATGGGGCTCAGTCTGGCCAGGGATGCTCTCGGGGACTTAGAGTTACTCCCTGTGGACAAGGAAGTTGGGGTATTTATTTCCTTTTCTCATCGTCAAGAATTGCTCCTTGTGTTGAATCCTCAGCACTTCCAGAATGCCCGCAAGTAGGGATAAAAAGAGCCTTTCTTATTATACTAGCTTTGCTCAATAACAGCAAAAGTGTGGGAATACAATGCACACTTGAAACAGACCCATTAAGTCTTTTACATGATCATCTGTGCCTGAACAGTGTCTTAGAGGGCAGGAAGCGCCTGCTGGTGGATAAACAGCTTGCACAGTGTTTGAGGTGGCAGTTGTCAGTGGACCCAGAAATTGTCCTTGGGAACTACAGGAACTCTCTGGGGAGAGATGGAAGGGACTGGGCTCATGGTATCTATATGAGTTTTAAAGTATTTAGAATTTTTTACTTGGTGGAACTTGAAATAAATTAAGAATGATGCCTTGAAGCCTCCTCAGTGGTTGCCTTTCACTGGTACTAAGTCTATGCATGCTAGGTGGTGAAGTATGTCTTCACAGACTGGGGCTATTGTGGGGAAATGATAAAAGGTCACCTGTGTGAGCATTGTGGTGAGAGTGAGGGCCTTACCTCCCGAGTTTTAACACCGAACTCTGTACAACCTGCTAGCACATCACCCTTTCAGGAATCTCTGTCAGAGGGGCATACTGCAAGGATTAGCAAAACTAGTCTCTGTAAGACTGCCTGGAAATTCTCATAGAAGATTCTTCACTTATTAAGAAATAAGTAAAAAATAAAGATTAAAAAAATAATTATTTGACAGTTTCAGAAAATAGTTGAAAACTACTTGTCGACTTAAGCACATCGTTAATGTCTACAAACCATATGATAGGACACACGCACACACACACATATATATATATATATATGAGTAATAGATCTCAGTCAGGTAGCTTTTAAAAAATCTTTTATCAGAGAAGCGGTCACATTTCAGTGTGGACATTTGCACTGAGGTGGTCAAAGCTATTATTTCCATCTGAATGGCAATAAGCTGTCAACAGTGCACCCAACAAACCAAGTTTAGCAAGACAAAGTGTAATTTATAGGCAAAAAGACAATGCCTACAATGTAGGATGCTTTTCTATAGTTAGTGCAGCAAGAAATAAAACAATAACTTTATTATAATGAGAGATAATATAAATACAATAGAATTTCAAGATTTTCATGTCTTGGAGAACGTTCTTTTTAAAGAGAATTTTATTTGCAGTACCCAAAGCTGGGCATTACACATAAAAGTGGATATTTTCAACTCTTTGCTGTCTTCCGTATCTTCTCTTATACACAAGCAGAAATGAAGTCAATAGCTAGGCAAGACTAACTACTAAAAACAGTTATGCAGTAGTTAATTTACATGTAATATTGGGCACAGTCTATAAGTGGGGGAATTTATATGGAAGATCTGACAAATTTTACTTAAAGTAGAATGAGGAGGAGGAACACTTGATATATATCACATGTGGGAAAGTTTATTCTCGTCATGCTTATTCAATGTCTCTTAGGTACACTGTTAAAGATGCAAAGATAATGCAACATAGTACCTGTTTTTGTAGGAATTCATAGTTTCTTGGGAAAGAAAAACATGCAGTCTTTTTGCATTGTATTTCCTGTTGCTTGGTTGGAAAAATGTATTCCTCTAGAGGCCTCTCAGGCTGGACCACAGCGGAGAGGGCTTTTATGAACCTTTGCCTGGACTAGGATTTTTAACTGTCTTTTCAGAAAGTTATAAAGCAAAAAGACTACTTTCACTGAATTTTGTTTATCTCCTCTTTAAAAGGAATGACTGGACTGCTTACCATTTAAGTTCTCATGTAGCTATAATTCTACATTTAATATAGGTAGAATTACAATGCTACATAGTAATATAAATGGGTTAGGGAGTAGGGTTGGTGAGAGTGGAAAATTCTCATAAGCAAAAGAAAATATGGCTCCCAACCTGAAACTCTTTTGTAACCTAGTGCGTATTACTCTGTACCGTAGAGCACATTTACCCAGGCCTGATGAGAATTTTTGGTGACTGAGTACACAGCCATGAAGCTTTACATTCTTGTCCTTTGACTCATTCATTTGACCGAATCAACTTGAATTCTTTATTTAATTTACAACCACTTTATAAGTTTGTATTACTCAGAAAGCCTACACAATTGCATGTTGAGATCTGGGAAAAACAGAGGCAGTTGCTTTCAGTTTATACATGAGAGATGTAGTGCATTCCTGGTATGCATATGATTAAATAGCCTGGGGCAGTTAATTTGTTTCAGATGCAATCTAGACAACATAAGACTCCTCAGCAGCAGATGAGCTGGAAGGACTGGCTGTGGCAGACCCCTGGGAGAGAGGAATGTTTTATTTTGTCATGTTTGGTATGTAGTCTCTTTTTATTAGATCAGGCTCTTATTTCTTGACTACTTTTCCTATGGCCCCTTTGTGTGGGCAACATTACTGGGGCTTTAAAAATAGCGTATTGAACCAACAGAAACTGTAAGACACCACAATGACATGGTGATTGGCTATAAAAATCTTCCCTGAGCCAGATGCTTCGTTTATGACTAACTTCACTCAGATCTGCTCATTTAATATTGGTGCTATTTTAAGTCAAAAATGTTCTCTCTTTCAAAGGATATTGTTAAGTTATCAGATGCTTAAGAGATGACAGTGAGCTTTCAGACAAAAGCTCACGAAGCATCCAATGCACTTGTGTGTCCTGCGATGTGGGATTGGCGCTGAGAGCCCAGACTGCCATTGGTGCAAGAAGCTAATGGACACTGTATTGTACAGCCTCTCAGATCCCAGGGCCAGTGTAGGGAAACTTAAGGAAGGGGGCGGGCATGAGGAGGACACTGGGGGATGTGGGTATTCGACTGCACTTTTGTATTTAGCTACCTGGTTGTCCTCTAAGACCGATAGTTTATCTAGTACCCTCTATGTGCCAGAGCACTGCTCTGTACACCTCATTGTTATCTAATTTACCCTTTCAATGGGTCTTCGAGGTATCTACTCTTTCTGCAAACAATTGACCCAAGTCTTACTTGTCTGATGGTCTAGATGAGGTGTTGTTAACACTAATGCCCACATGGCAACAGTACTTAGGCCCCTGTGTGTGAGAGCCACCCTTCCAGGCTTTCCCCATGAGTGTCTCATGTGGGCTTGAGAACAAGGCTCCTTCTGTTCTTCCACTCTGACTGACGTGGTCAGCCCTGCCTCTCCTGGAAATGCTCTCTCCAAGCACTGATGACAACTGAGCTAATCTGGGCTGCAGCTGCCCTTGGACCCCTTAGCACCAAGTCTGAATTGAGGTCAGTGGTAGCATGGGGTGCTGTGAAGTAAAGGGATTCAGGGTAAAGGATGACTTTATTTTCATTTCTGTGTAGCACTTTCCACCCAGACCTGAAGCAGTATTGTTTGTGCTGTTGTTGAATACCCCCTCCCCACAGCTCCACCAGTTACTGCTCTTCAAATTCTGTTCCTAACTCCCTTTTCCATTGGGGTTCAAAACTAATGAAGGGGGGGGAGAGAGAGGAAATACCCTTTCGCTCTCTTCATCTTCCCCATCTCGTCCCTGTTTCCAGTATTGCAGCCCACTCCTCCCCACCTGGTCTTTCTTCAGGTCAAAGATTAGAAAACTCTTATGCCTATCAACTCATGCAATAGATACATGAATGGACCAGCTCCACACACAGATGACCAGTGTCTGAAATCCCTTTCAGAATCAGCTGGGGAACTGGCTGAAACAGCCTCTGAGCTTCCACTGAAACAGAGCAGTGTGACTGCAAAGGGTCCTGCTCTTCTGTCATCATACCACTTCCCAACACAGGCTGAGAAATTAGTGTTTCTGACTCACCCCACTCCAGAAGACCTGATTCCTGATCCCTAATTATAATGATTCTGAGGGAAGAGAAATAAGAACACAGAAAACGTCCTGAATTTTAGTACATAAAACTTGGTGTTATTTGAAAGTTAATCTAAGACAGTGGTACTGAAAAGTGTCATGTTAAGAAAACAGTACCCAAAGAACAATGGAGTCTGCCAGGAAAAACATCCCCTTTTCATGACAGTTTGAATGCGGCAGTAATCTATCATTTCCAGGTGTATGACTAATTGAACATGTTTTTATTTTTTAATATATTTTATTAATTATGCCATTACAGTTGTTCTAGTTCCCCCTTCATTTCCCTCCACCCTGCACATCCCTCCCCCACCATTCCCCCCTTTAGTTTATGACCATGTGTCTCAAGTTCTTTAGATTCTATATTTCCCCTACTATTCTTGCCCTCCCCCTATTTATTTTCTACCTACCATCTATGCTATGTATTTTCTGTACCTTCTCCCCCATTGTCCTTCCCCCACTCCCCTGTTGCTAACCCTCCATGTGATCTTCATTTCTATGGTTCTGCTCCTGATCTAGCTGTCCTCTTAGTTTGCTTTTATTTTAGGTATGGTTGTTAATAACTGTGAGTTTGCTGTCCTTTCACTGTTCATCTTTTTTATCTTCTTTTTCTTAGACAAGTCCCTTAAACATTTCCTATAATAAGGGCTTGGTGATGATGAACTGCTTGAATCTGAGCTTCCTGGATTTCTTGGAAGTATATTTCCTTTGCCAGATTAGGGAAGTTCTCCTTTATTATTTGTTCAAATAAGTTTTCCACTTGTGGCTGTTCCTCTTCCCCTTCTGGTACCCCTATAATTTGGATGTTGGAATGTTTAAAGATGTTCTGGAGGTTCCTAAGACTCTCCTCATTTTTTTGAATTCTTGTTTCTTCATCCTTTTCTGTTTGGTCATTTTTTTCTTCCTTCTGGTCCACTCCTTTGATTTGAGTCCCAGTTTCCTTTCCATTACTATTGGTTTCCTGTGTATTTCCATTCATTTCAATTAGTTTAGCCTTCATATGTTTCTCTAATTTGTGACTAAAATCAACTAGTTCTGTGAGCATCCAGATCACCAGTGTTTTGAACTGTGCATCTGAAAGTTTGGCTCTTTCTTCATCACTTAGATTTATTGGCTCTGGGGCTCTGAGTTGTTCTTGACTCATGTTTTGGTCTGTTCCTGCCTGTTATGTATGAGGAGCGGAGCCTTGGTTGTTCACCAGGGTAGGGCCACCCAGGGTAGCTGGTTTGTGACACTGTAGGTGGGGGCAGGATCAGAGAGGGGCAATGGCAGTTCCCTCAGCCGCGTCTTGCCGCTGGGGCCTGCGCGGTCTGTCTCACTGCTAGCTCCGTCACCGGTATATCTGCATGGGAATGTGTTCGATCAGCCCTCAGTGGGTCTGCCAGCTTCTCCACACCTGGCATCCGCCCATGGCTGCTGGTGCACCTGGGTAGCATGCCCAGGTCAGTCCAGTGGATGTTTCCTGCCTGACCCCGCTCTGCTGCTAGCTCTGCCCCTGGCTCTGCCCCTCTTACCAGTTTGGCTGAAGGTTTCGTTATTGTCAGACTTCCATGTAGTTCAATTTTCTGTGGTTTGGCTGCATTTTTGTTGCTAAAACTTTGTTGTTTTTAAACTTAGTTGTGGGAGAAGGTGCAGTGCTTCCACCTACACCTCCATCTTGGTGGAAGTCTGAACATGTTTTTAATTGTACCTTTGATGCTGCACTGAACAATGCACGTTAATCTACACATTTTAGCTTGGTAATACATCTGAGTTTTCCTCACAACTCCACTCTTCTGAGTTTCATGAAAACACACTGCAGGCTGCTCCGTCTCTGCCCAATCTCTGGCCAAGGCTCTGCGCTCTGTGCTGTCCTCTGCAGCCATCACGGAGGTTCCAAACTCATTCAAGGTAGGGAGTCCCTGACCAGCTGCACTTCCTTCTCTTTGGCGCTTGGAAAATGTTAACTTGCAACTGTCACTCTTCCTCCCACTGTGCTTAATGTCCCTGACAAGGTATTAAGGCACCAGAAACCCCACTGTTTAATAATAGTCCAGACTGTAATATTTTATTGGTGCTTTTAAGTTTTAAGGTCCTTCGCTGACAATCACATTTTATGCTGCTACAAGCCTAGCAGAGGGTTGGAGCTGATGTTACTCTCTGGCTTACACCTGACAGAGAGGAAATGGTTGAGAGGTGTGCCTAAAACCATCCACTTTGTGGATGTCCTAACTCTTTTAATTGGAGTCTGTTGACTTTAACAGATAGGATGAGAGGTCTTGATGTAATCGCTCTGTTTATATTTCCAACCCTTTGAAAAGCCATTTAGAAAAAAATTGAGAATGACTTATTTATTCATTCATTTAAAATATTTATAAATACCTACTGCTTAGGTCTGTGCATATAGCTATAAAAAACTAAAAAATTCTGCTTTCATAAAGCTTAAATTATAGCAAGTTAAGCGCATGCACAGAACAGAGAAGCAGGCGGTATAGGGTACAACATGGTGATAAGTGCTAAGAAGAAAAGTAAAGCAGGAGAGGTGTCGGCAGTAGACTGTATCTGGGACACGGTGCCCAAGGATGGCATTTGAGTAAAGACCCAAAGGAGAAAGACATTGAAGAGATTGGCCTTTATGGCTCATTTTATGGCCTACCATTTCTGAATGGCTAGCATCCATATAAAGTCATTCGGACCTCACCAGGGAGAGTATCCACAGATGAGAAAACTGAGTTTCAACGGTTCACCCAAAGTCATGCAGCCAATAGACATCCAAGCTGGACATAGATTTTGTTTTTTTTAAAATCTCTGGTTATTTTTGTTTATTTTCTACTGTACAAACTCTCTATATCAAGACTGAACATATTTTTTTTTGGTTCATAAAAATAGGTTTAATATTTCTACAACAAAACTTAAAACCCACTATTTTAATTTAAAATGTAGAAATTAATATCTTCTAATCTTTTCTCACACTTGAATCATATTCAATTACTCAAATTTGGTACAACTAATTGCTTTAATGACTTTTCATTTTGTCTACTTATGTTCAACTATCTAAATACACTTTATTAAGCATCAGTGATGTATGCAGAAAAATGTTCTGGTTTGTAAATAGGACCAAAAAGCCTATAGTCAAGTGAGCCCTCAAGGATTTCACGTGACTATTTTCTGTGATTGTGACAAGCCAGACTCTTCAGACCTGGTTCTTGGCCTTGTTTGGCAATGACATAGAGGACACAATCTCAGAAATATGGGTATCATTAATTGTTCCTATTAGAACTTTTACTAAATAACCGACAACAAAATGCACAAAGCTGCTCCCCTTCAACCCACAAAACAATAATGATGCTTCAGTAAATGAAAAGATTCCTTGACTGCCCCTCCTATTAAGATGGGGAAGAATAAGGAGTGCAGCTGTAGCTTTCTTTGCTTGGCATTGGACATGTAATGCAGACTTTTGTTAAAAAGCCGAGTAGATGGCCATGTCCTACTGGACTTGTTTTACATTGCTCTCAATTTTGTGGTACCCAGTAGGCAACAACTTGGTAACAGTTTGCTAAATTGCTGGGTTGCACAATATTCACACTGCCTCTTCACCAGGTCTAGGGGGAACCACCGGTAAACATAGGCGGTCATATTGGATTCCTATAACGCAGTCACAGTAACTGTAAGTTGCACATTTCCCTAGGCCCCTTTGAAATGACCACTTCATTAGGCAATGGACATGCTCATCAACGTCATCTGTGCTTCCTATAGTTCTCGAAGTTTCCTGGCTTGCCTCTCTTCCTCCCAATAAAATAAGCAATTTTCTTTAACTATGCTCACTGTTGTCCCTGTTTACTGAATTAGAATTTCCAGGTTTGGTAATTGGTCTCCTGCAAATGTTGCAGCCACAGTGGTTCTCATCGCTCAGCAGCTGCTGCTCCCATGGCAACAGGAGTGTTTACACTCGCTGTGTTATTCAACTTCTTTTTTTTAACCTCTGCAATTCAGAAAGAACAAAAATTGACATGTGAAAACAAAAGATACTGCTATGGAGAAGGGCAGAAGAGGAAAAGGATTTTATTTATAAAAATTAATAAAATATTTGAAAAGCAGAGCATATTTGCTTTTAGGGGAAATTAATAAAGGAAGGGGCTGGTGGCTTTGTGAGAAGCAGTAAAATATTTAAAAATCAGAAATAAATATAGATTTTACTGCAAGCTTGGTTGTAGAATACATTGTAATTATCTTGAAGGTAAAAATTGCTTTAATTGAGCTCCGGGAAAATAATATATGTGAAACAGTGGTTTCACATCTTCCCGTAAAGTTTTTTCTCTCTGATGGTAAGATCTCTGGGGTCATTGTGGACTGAATGTTGGTGTTCCCCCAAATTCATGGGTCAAATCCCCAATCCCCAATGTGATGGTATTTAGAGGTAGAGCCTTTGGGAGGTGATTAGGTTTAGAGGAGGTTATGTGGGTGAGGCTCCTGTGATGAGATCAGTGCAATGACAAGAGGAGGAAGACACCCAGAGCTTTCTCTATGCATGCGTGCACCGAGAATAGGCCGTGAAGCACACACCAAAGAAGCGACCGACTGTAATACAGAGTGGGGTTCTCACCAGAACTTGGCCATGCTGGCACTGATCTTGGACTCTCAGCCTCCAGAACTTTGAGAAAATAAATGTGTTGTTTAAGCCACCCAGTCTATGGTATTTAATGATAGCAGCTTGAAAAAATTAAGACAGTGTCCTATCATGGAGTTAAGGAAATGAACTATGCTGATACGCTTCAAACACCGTAACATGGGATGAATGCTGCTTCTCTGTGAAGCGTCATGTCCTGTGGGTGTGCTCCGCCTGTGTTCCCATGAATTACACTTCAGTGAGACAACTAACTCACAGTCTGAGGAAGGCCCTGGTCACACCCTGGGTCTGAAGTCTTTCTGCTCATTTATGCCTTGAAACAAAAGCTAACATTGATTTTTATTCCTGTAAACTGATGCATTGACAAGTTGCAGGCAAGATGATATCATAGAATTATTTTTTTCTCCATGCAGCTGTCCAGGGGCTAAAAATATTTAAAATAGAAATAAACTATTTCCACTTCACTCATTTTCTAAGGAAGTGGGATCTGGGGAGGAGTCTTAGGTTTTGTTGAGTGTAGTGGTGAATGGGAAAAGCAAATGGGCAGCTTGCTAGGACATAGACTTACCAGGAAAAATGAGAACCACAGAAAGTGGCAGGAGGAAGACAAGTAGGGAAGGAATAAAAAGGGAAAGTCAGGCAGGCTGGGAGGAAGCTTTGGAGTTCGTAAAGGGAAAGAGAGGGAAGAGAAGTGGGTGGCCACTCTGTGGTGGAGTTTGGGGGCATGCAGGCAGTCTCTAAAGAGGGTTTTAGAACTGACTGGTTTTGCTGTGTGAGGTAATTCCCCCCTTTGCTAACTCATCAAGTGGTTTAGTGAAGACCTAGATTATTTTTCTGTTTTTTAAGAAATTGAGCTTGGATTTTTTAAAGTCCTGGCATTATGGTGAGACTAGCCATAAGATAAACTTTACGTTTTACTTGTCTATATGAACCGCCAAGACTTCTTGGCAGCCTGCATTCATGGGACTTAACTCAAATGACTCAATTCTTCTTTCCTGTCCTGGGAGTACCTCAATCAACATGTCAGGACTGAAGTTTTCACGGTATTCATACCATTTTAATCTTAGTCTACTGCCTCATTGTCTTCCTAATGCTCCATCTCTTAAATCTCAGCACCAACTTTGAGTCCCTCTGCCTAACCTCACTTTACGTATCAATCTTCTTCATTTCTTTAAAAGTCATTATTATTCACCTAGAAGTTCAACCTCTCACTCCACCTCCAAAGTAGCAGCTTTTGTGGTAGGTAAGAAGTGTGTATTAATTCTTGGTAGCTCATTCCATCAAAAGGTGGAATCTATTTCTAAACTCATTGTATCTGAACTGGCTTTGTGATATTTTGCCTAGTAGAACACTGAGAAAATAATATTGTACTGTTTCCAAGCATGGACTTTAAGAGACCTCGAAGCTTCCTTCATTCTCTTGAAGTGTTTCTTGACTTCAGCACTACTGATATTTTAGACCAGATAAATCCTTACTGTTGGGGGCTAGTCTGTACATTGTAGGATGTTTACCAGCACCCCTGGCCTCTATCACTAGATGCCAAGTGGCAAGCTACTCCATATACCACCCCAACCCATCCCATCTTCCTCTGCCTTCATATGTGACAACCAAAAAAGATGTGTAGACATTGCAAATGCCCCTGGAGAATGGGACAAAAATTGCCCTAGTTGAGAATCAGTGCTCTGCGGGAAAGCTGTCCTGGCAAGAAGGCCAGTCTGGATTACGGAGGATGAGAGCCCATGTAAAAGCAGAGCATTGGTAGGGGAGTCCTCCCAGAATGGCCATCCTACATTATCCTGGGGTAACCAGGCTTAACTGAGCAACCAATAGGCCACTCACATCAGCTGGCCACCTGTGTATGGCCTGAGGATGGACTCAAATTTTTTTTTGTTGAATAGGGTCATCCAATTGTTTCAGCACTATTTATTTAAGAAAGATTCCCTTTCTCTTTCTTCAGTCAGGTGTACATACCTAAATATGCATGGTCTGTTTCTGGCCTCTCTATACTATTCTACTGGTTCACTTGTCTATTCCAGTAAGAATAACACATGTTCTTAATCATTATGTCTATTGCAAGACCTAATGTATGATAGCTTAAGCTCCTTTACCGCATCCACAACTGTCATCACTGCCTCCTGCTTCTCCTCCCTCAGTAGTGCCCTTGCTATTTCCAAGTCTTTGCACTTGCACCTATACTTTAGAATCAACCTGTTATAGTTTATCAAAAAAACTGAAATTTTGATTGATATTACACAAAACTGAATCAGTCTGGAGAGAATTGATATCCTTACAATATGGAATATTTTATTCTATAAACATAACTTTCTCCTACTTGTTTTGGTCTCTAATTTATCTCCATAGTATTTTATATAGTGCTACTCATAAATTTTATTAGATTACTTTTTAGAAATTTTATATTTTTATGCTATTATAAATAGCATCATTAAAAATTCATTTTCTAAGCGTTTCACAGCTGGCTGTATAAAGGCAATTGATTTTGGTATTAACTTGTTATCTAGAAACCCTGCTAATTAAACTTATTTATCTTAACATTTTAACTTTAAATCCTTTTGTATTGTTTTACGCATTTAACCGTAAGTTGTACAAAGAATCCTTATAACATATTTCTTTTTGTTGTCTTGCTTCACTGACTGGGAACATAGTTTTTCTTTTTAATCTCCAAGAGAAGGTTTTAAACACTTTATAATTAATTGTGATATTTGGTATGATTTTTTAATAGATTAAGGAAATTGTCTTTGATTCCTACTTCAGAAATAGACTTTAAAGTATTTTTGAAAATATGTCAAATTTTTAAAGTCTATTCTGTATTGATTCAGATAATTACCTATTTTTTACTTATTCTGTTAATGTGGTGAATTAAACTGATTTATTTTCAGATATTAAAATAAAATAAATAACTTTACATTCTTGAAACAGGTGCAATGTGTTTGTTTTATTATACTTGTTATATTTTACTGGACTCAGTTTTCTAATAATTTGTTTAGGGTTTTTCTATTGATGCTTATGAGTGTGGCTGATCCATAATTTTTCTTTATTGAAACATCCTTGTCAACTTTTATTATCAAGGTTATGCTGCCCTCATAAAATGAATATGAGAACTGTTATAATTTTTTCCTTTTCCCCCTCAGATCTTTTCTTTGTTTTTCTCTGCCCCTTTACATGTTCAGGAAGGCTGACTGTTAGAGATTCACCAGGCTACTCTGCTTCCCAACTTCTGTTTTGGTTTGGGTATGGGAGGCCAGGATTAGAAATGAGATAAATACAGGAGTGAGTGAGTGATTGGGGTATTTATTCTTCCCACTTTCTCCAGGTTCAGCAGTGGCTACTTTTCTTTTAAACTACAGATTTTGACTTCTGGCCAAGATGGAGGTGTAGGTAGACACACTATGCCTCCTCACACAACCAAAATTAGGGAAAACAAAAATTTAGAAACAAAAAAACCCCAGAACTGACAGAAAATTGAACTCTATGGAACTCGGACAACCATTCATCCAGACCAGTAAGAGGGGCAGAGTCAGCAGCTGGTGAAGAGGGGTCCTGGCAGGAAAAGGTGGTGGTTGGCAGAACCGGGTGCAGAGAGGAAACGAGCAGACCTGGTTCTGCAGTGAGGCACACAAAGCGGTTGGCTGACCGTGGTCACACATTCGTGCACAGATAAACCAGGTAAAAACGGGGAGCGAGACAGACTGTGCAACCCAGGGCCCCAACAATGGGAAATAAAGCCTAAAAGCACTGATTGAAAAAACTTGCAGGGGTTAAGGTTCCAGGAGAGATTTCCAGCCTCACAGGAGAGTTCGTCGGAGAGACCCACAGGGTCCTAGAACGTACACAAGCCCACCCACCCAGGAACCAGCACCAGAAGGGCCCAATTTGCTTGGGGGAAGAAGCAGAGGAGACAGAAATCCAAGAGAGAGGGCAGAGCAAGCACCATTGCTCCCTCTCTGACTCCGCCCCCACACACAGTGTCACAACCCAGTGACTGAGTTGCCCTGCCTTGGTGAACACCTAAGACTCCACCCCTCATACATAATAGGCTCAACCAGACCCCCCAAAAATGGCTCAAATGGAAGAACAGATCAAAGCCCCAGAGCCAATACTTTTAAGTGACCAAGAGATAGCCAACCTATCAGATGCATAGTTCAAAGCACTGGTGATCAGAATTGGTTGCTCACAGAATTGGTTGATTTTGGTTGCAAATTAGATAAAAAATTGAAGGCTAAACTAAGTGAAGTGAAGGAAAGTGCACAGGGAACCAATAGTGATGGGAAGGAAACTGGGACTCAAATCAATGGAGTGGACCAGAAGGAAGAAAAGAATGAATAAACAAGAATTCAAAAAAAAAAATGAGGAGAGGCTTAGGAACCTCCAGGACACCTTTAAACATTCCAACATCTGAATTATAGGGATGCCAGAAAGAGAAGATAAAGAGCAACAAGTGGAAAACTTATTTGAACAAATAATGGAGAATTTCCCCAATCTGGCAAAGGAAATAGACTTCCAGGAAATCCAGGAAGCTCAGAGAGTCTCAAAAAACTTGGACCCAAGGAAGAACACACCAAGTCACATCATAATTACACTAGTCAAGATTAAAATGAAGGAGAGAATTCTAGAAGCAGCAAGAGATAAGGGGACAGTCACCTACAAAGGAGTTCCCATCAGACTGTCAGCTGATTTCTCAAAAGAGACCTTACAGGCAAGAAGGGGCTAGAAAGAAGTATTGCAACTCATGAAAGGCAAGGACCTACATCCAAGATTGATCTATCCAGCAAAGCTTTCATTTAGAATGGAAGGGCAGATAAAGTGCTTCTCAGATAAGGTCAAGTTCAAAGAGTTCATCATCACCAAGCCCTTATTATATGAAATGTTAAAGGAACTTATTTAAGAAAAAGAAGATAAAAAATACGAACAGTGAAAGGACAGCAAACTCACAGTTATTAACAACCATACCTGAAACAAAAGCAAACTAAGCAGACAGTTAGACCAGGAGCAGAACCATAGATATGAAGATCACATGGAGGGTTAGCAACAGGGGAGTGGCAGGAGGAGAGAGGGGGAAAAGGTACAAAGAATAAGTAGCATAGGTAGTAGGTAGAATATAGACAGGGCGAGGGAGAGAAAAGTATGGGAAATGTAAAAGCTAAAAAACTTAAGACACATGGACATGAACTAAAGAGGGGTAATGTGGGTGGGAAATGGTGTGAGGGTGGAGGCGAATGAAGGGGGGAAATGGAACAACTGTAATAGCATAATCAATAAAATATATTTTTAAAAATAAATTATAGATTTTGCTAGGAATCCCAATTGTGTGGCCATAGTTTTCATGGCCCTCGGATCACCAGGTTTTTCCCAGTAGTGGTGGAACTGAAAACAATAACAACAACAACAACAAAACAACAAAGAGAGCCCAAAGTGAATAGAAGGAAGAAAATAATAAAGACCAAAGCAGAAATAAATTAAATAAAGTCTAAAAAATGCTATAAAAGAGCAATGAATTCAAGAGCTGGTTCTTTGGAGAGATAAACAAGATTTACAAACCTTGAACCAGACACATGAAAAAAAGAAGAAAGGACCCAAATAAATAAAATCAGAAATGATAGAGGAGAGATAAGAAGTGACACCAAAGAAATACAAAGGATTGTAAGAAAATATTGTGGAAAACTACATACCAACAGACTGGGCAGCCTATGCAAAATGGATAAATTCCTACAAACATATAATCTTCTGAAACTAAATCAGGAAGAATCAGAGAATCTGAATAGACAGATTACATCTAGTGAAATTGAAGCAGTAATCAAAAGACTCCCAACAAGCAAAAGCACTGGACTAGATGGCTTCACAGTTGAATTTTACCAAACATTCTGGGAAGATCTAACAGCTCTCATTTTCAAACTGTTTCAAAAAATTCAAGAGGAGGGAAGGCTCCCAAGATCATTTTAAGCAACCAGTATTATATGAATTCCAAAACCAGATAAAGACACTACAAAGAAAGAAAATTATAGGCCAATATCCCTGCCGAACGTAGATGCTAAAATCATCAACTAATTATTAACAAACTGAATACAGTAATTAATTAAACAGAGCATGCACCATAATCAAGTGAGATCTGTTCTGGAATGCAAGGTTGGTGCAACTTTTTCAAATCTATAAATGTATGCACCAAATAAAAAAATGAAGACTAAAATCACATAATCACATCAATAGATACAGAAAAAGCATTTGATACAATCTTGTACTCATTTATGTTAAAAAAAAACTGTCTGCGAAGTAGGAATAGAGGGAACATACCTTTATATAATAGTCTTTTGAGGAGAAAAATTTACTCCACATATATGCAGAGGAATGATTTTATCTTGGGAAGCCTTGTTTCTTCTTTTCTTAGCATATGATTTAGTGTGGGTTTGGATAGAGGACAGTGAGAAGATTTTGGCATGATTGAATGAATTTCATGAATGCAAATATTGAGGGGCAGGGAATGATGTGGTTGAAGGAAAAAACACATCAGATTTATCTCTTTATGTATAAAATTTAAGCTCCTTCCCCTGATCTACAGGACATTCCTTTGGCTCT
The DNA here is from genome assembly GCF_021234435.1 of Artibeus jamaicensis. NCBI lineage: Eukaryota > Metazoa > Chordata > Mammalia > Chiroptera > Phyllostomidae > Artibeus > Artibeus jamaicensis. The sequence continues at coordinate 39,662,613 of NW_026521486.1, forward strand.
CGCCTACCTCTTTGCACTTTAGTCTTTTTTTAAAATTTTTATTTAGTTATTTTTCAAGTACAGTTTTTTGTCTATTTCTCCCATCCCAGCCCCCAACCCCCTGCCCCTGCACTTTAGTCTTTACATTTTCTTTTCCTTCCCTGGAACAGGCTTCCCTCAGACCTTTGCATGGCTTTCTCCTCAGTGTCATTCAGTTCAATTTCTGTATCACCAACTGATAGATGTCTCTCCTCGATATCCAGTTTAAAGTAGACTTGTAAGTCATTCTCTGTCACATCACTTTGTATTGCTTACTTCATGGCACTTATCACTGTCAGAAGTTGCCTCACTTGTACATTTGCTTACCTGTGTATTGTCCAATTCCATCAGAATATAAACTCCAGGAGAACATTGACTGGGTCTCTTTTATTTACTGCTATATCACCAGTCTCTATAATGTTGCCAGGCAGTAAGTGTTAAATAAATATTTGTGGGTTGAGTGGTTGACCGGCTCACTAAGAGAATGGTTTGGTGAAGTAGGGGGCAGTGAGGAGTCCCGCTGAAGCGAATGTTTGCAAATAATTATACTTAAAATTATTGAGGATGACCAAATCGCTTTAGTTTTTGTGTTATATCTATGGTACTTAATGTATTTGCAATTGACATTAAGAAAATATTTATCAATTATTCATTTTAAAAACAACAGTAAGTCCATCATATGTTAACATAAAAGACACAGAAAGAAAAAGCATTTTCCAAAACAAAACAACTGAGAAGAGAGGCATTGTTTCACATTTCACTAATCTCTTTTGTGTTTGGTGTAATAAAATATACCTGGGCTGTCATATCTGCTTTGCATTCAAAAGTTATGACATACTGTTTTGACGAAAGTACATGTAGAAAATGCAGCCTACACAGATATGCATTTGGAAAGGGAAAAATATTTTAATAGCTTTTTCAGATAATTGTGGCTATTCTTTGCTACTAACAAAGCTTGACAGTGATAGTTTCTTAAATTTAATTGCAGTGTAGCATCTGAGACAATACCAGAGAAATTTCTGATCTTCATTAAATTGATATCCTATTTTTCTGTGAATGGGTGGGTCTTTTTGCAATGTGCAATTTTGTAATAATTTGCATGGATTATTTTCAAAATACTAATCCACTGAGTTACACAGATAATCCAAATGTTGACATGTTTCATTATATACCCCCCACCACACACACAAAACATCAAATCTATTAATATGACCATTGACACTGTCAGAAGATTCTTTAAATATTGTGCAGCTGTCAAGTTTATGGTAGCAGACATAAGTTTTAAAATTTAATTTTTCCTTGAGAGCTTAAATTCTATTTCTGGCAGTAAATACTTAGAGTGATATTTTCTGAATTTGCTAAGCACACTTTATTTAATTTTGAAAAAACTTTGGCCAAAAATCTAAGAGAGAATGATTCAGGTCAATTATTCTTTTCAGTAAAAACAGTTCTTTTTTAAATGACAAGGGTGGCTAGTTCAGCTTGCAATTCAAGCCATTGCCCAAATGCTTTTTCTTGTGGCAATGATAATACCTTTTGAGCATGCAGCAAAAGTGCTTTATGTCTAGTTCTAGCAGAGTATTTAAAAGATATGCATTCAAATGCTGAGATTTAGCAAAACTAATAACTTTTACTGCTTCACCAACCTTTTGAATCACTGTTAAGTGGAACAGGTAACTTTTAATTTTTTTCTGTGAATGTATGACAGTGAAGAATATCATGATTACTTGTACAGTTGGGTGACATGCCTTGTTTCATGCTAGGACATCTGGTTTCCCTCACAGCTGGTTTTACACTATCAGTACAAATTTTAACTCTTTGAAAAGGGCAAAATTAAATGCTGACTTCATAAACTTCTTGAAAGAAGACAATACACCTTCCTCCCAGAGGTGTGCTGGGGACACATTTTGAAAAGTGCTGCTCTATTTCATGGCTGCTAAAGGCCAGAGATAAGACATAGAAGAATAGTTAGCATACACCTTCTTAATCCAAATGTCAATCTAACTGACTTTATAAATACTAAGTTCAAGGCGATATTTCCTTCCTATAGTCCCTTATCTATAAACACCTACCCAGGAATGGGCCCCCAAATCAAGGTGTCCAGTATAATGTACCTTGCACATCTAGACTGTAATTATGGAGGCCCACTGTTCTCACTGTTCTGTCCTGACTCAAGGCTTTGCTGATCCTCCGTGTGGGAGAAAGGCCTTGTATTTGCGTGCTGTGTCTTAGGAATGTTTCTGTTGTTTTCTGCCTGTGGGTGGGTAGAATATAAAAGGAGTGAAGAAGGAACAGTATAGGCAGTAACCCATAAGTTTAAAAATTCTCCCTGTAAAAGTGGTTCTGCATTAACAATGGGAAAACTCAAAAGAAATTAGACTTTAACTAATTCTGATGAACATGCCATTATTCAGAAACTTGTTCTGTTTCATATGTAAAAGTGTCATAGTGCTGTTTGAGGTATTTTTGATATGAGGTCTGGTAAGCTGAAATAATGGATATGGTCTTTTATAGTCATACATTATGCAAAATAGCAATTCCCAGTTTGGGAAATCTGGGAAGTTTTATGTGTACTTCTGGACTATGGTACCAGGAAGACTTATGTGGCGTGCTACTATTCTTTGGAAAGACATCTTTCACTAGGTGAACCTCCTTTAATGTTGAATTAATCTTTTGAGTCACATTCGACATGCTGAAATTTATAATAAGGGCGATTGTTCATTGATTTAAAAAAAGTTAATTATATAGATTTTCTTGATTCGCTGTTTTCCAAACGTGGCTGCACATCAGAATCACTTGGGGAGCTTATATAAAAGAATTCTGAATCCCAACCCAGACCACAGACTCTGGGAAAAGGGCCCAGACATTGGTATCCTTTTGTTCTAAAGCACATCGACTGGATGTGCAGCCAGAGTTGAGTACAGCTTGTTCTTGAACTGTTTCTTCGTAGCAATTTACGTCTCTGAAGAGCTGAATTAACCCTTTCAGGACTTCATGATTCCATTTCCTGTGTCAAAGCTAGATTAGTACTTGATAAATTAGATTTAACAAACAAATAAATGAATCATACCTATAAATGCAGGAGCCTGGGAAGGCCAGTGTGTCTCTGGGGAACAATAGAGTAGCCAAGCGGGGTGATCCACCCATCCTAGTGATAGTAATTATTGTGAAGTGTTTGTTTCAAAAGTAATTCTCTTTCTGAAACATCACCAGTATCATTTTGTCCCCCAGATAGTTCTCTGTAATCAGATCAAAGGGTTCAGTTTCTTTCCCCAAGTAACAGTAATAATCTGTATTTTATTTCCACTTAGTAATAGGAAAAGAGGAAATGATGTTTTGTAAATTACCATTCGCTGTATCAAGCTTTTCCCGATGTCACATGGGTTGATGTATTAAAGAATTTATAAGCTTGAATGGCCTCTCCTTGTTGTTTCTTCCACTTTGGGGAGATTTAATACAAAGTAATTAAGCTAAAACTGTCAGAAGCTCCGCACAAGGATTGTTTTCAGCAGGGACTTCTGGTATAACAACAGTCTAATAATTAGACTCAGTCTAATCAGGACAATCTAAAATCAATTACACCCAACAGCATTGAACAAATGTCAAATTTTGTTAATTTTTGAACCGAGACCTCTTGCAAAGTGGGTACCAATCTAAGTGAGCTGACATCAAAGTCTGCTCTTGGTATTTCCAGTGCTTGCAGGTAACACACCTTGGACAGATCACTGCAGAGACCCACCCTGGGGGGGTCTGATTTGGACCAGGAGGGGTGGTCCCCAATCCTTCAGTGATGGTGATTTTCTTCTAAAATACGTATCTTAAATTTTTGTACTGTTACAGATACATTTGAGATTTCACTTTGAAGTCAGCTACTGAAATAAATGCTGATCCTAGATGCAACCCCAAATGCACCCCAATTGTGAGTGGGCTGCTTGGCCTACCTCTGCCTGTTTACACATCTCTCATCACCATCCACCCACCCACCCAACACGCCCATTGTGAACTTTTAAAAAGAACATCATAGACATTTATGGCTGATCTGTCTGAAGTAACGATAGGAATTTTATATAGCTTAGCACCTAAAAATCTTCCTCAAAACATCTTCAGATATTGCTCACTCAGCCCAAGTTTCCCACTTCAGGGCAACTGCTAAAAACCTCTCTCTCTGGCTCTTTCTGAGGCTTCCTCACCATTTTGCTGCTCTTGCCTTTCCTTCCCTTATTCTCTGCAATGCTTATTGCCCACTCTTCTGACAGTTGTCATTTTCCATCCCATAGCTCCTTGGCAATCAGGGTTTATCTCATTTTTCTTACTCGAAGCAGGTTTCCCAAACCTTCTGAGTTCTGCTGTATATAATTCTCTTACCTTATTACATTATTCTCTTAGGAAAAGTCCCCAGAGTGCTGCCCAGAGAGGCACACAGTATACATTTTTGCTTCCTAAGGTTCTTTCTCACTCTCAGTTTATTATCCCTTTTTTTACTTCTCTGAGATAAGTGAGATTTTTCTCAGTTTTATTTGAAGGCATTAGCTGGCTTAGTCTGGTTGTGCCCATCAGTTTTTCCTGGCATACCTGGGAGCCAACACATTCATACTGGGATTTAATTTTCAACTCTTTTGGGGGTTCTACTCCTATAAGTAGGGTGGATGTCCTCAAGATGCAGATTGCCATTAAATGTCTTCCTGTCATAGTCAGAGCTGGTTGCCCAGCTATCTTCACCCCTGCTGGGGGCTATGAAAGAGCTGTAGGTGGATAGCTGGGTATTAAAAGCTGTGGCCAACTTGCCGTACTAGAAGCAGATTAGGGAGTCTTGTTTTTAAGCTGAGCCCTACATTGATTTAGGGAACAGGGAAGATACCAATCATCTTAGCTGGCATCAGTGAACTGGCTTATTCCTGTCCACCGATATCTTTCCTATTATGGGTTCAACTTTGAGAGACTGAGGCATACTTGTGGCACACTTGACTCAGCATCCCTTTCATTTTTAGTATTCAGTAGTTTAACCAATACTGAGCATTTAGGGAGCTGTCCAAGACTCAGTAAAGCCCAGTCTCTCAAATCACTCTTTCACCACTCGGGTCTATGTGTACTAGATTTTTCAAGTTGTACTTCACAATTCCAGATGGCTGGTTCTCATTGAACATATGATGAAAGAACATTTCTCTCCTTCTTGCTGATTCTTGATTTTCAGTGTAAATCTCAAATACAAATCACTCTTTTTCCTATTATTTAATGTCCAAGAAAGTGAGACTCCCCCCAATGTGAAGCTTCTGATGACTTTGACACCATTCATAACCAGAATCCCTACACCCCAAACCAGAAGTGTTTTGTTTGGGTTGCATACTGTTTTAAAGTAGAGAAGGTTTTCCTTCATTATTTAGAGTTTTAGCTTCTCTACACAAAGTAGCAACACCTGGAGGTCCTGGACCTGTCTTCCCACTGAGCTGAGCCATAGGTCAGGCAGAGTAGTGTGGGCCTCCTTTCCATGGGTATGTGCTTTGTTGTTAGTGACTGTCCTTACCACATCTGATTCCTTGACTTTTAGACTCTCTCAGTCAAAATGTTACCCGATTGCCTGATGGAGAAATTCGAGTTTGCCACCCATTGTATAGACTCTTACCTGATCTGCAGTATTTTCATCTATAAACAGTACTCAAAGTCACCTTTCCACCCCGATATAGAACTTCCCAGGATATTTCTTATATAAAAATACCTGTACGTAGGTTTATACGTATTTAGTTATAAGTTCTAAGTTAGAAACGAACCCTGGAACATTTGGTGGATCAGGACAAAGATTTAAAATAAGCCTTCATCCCTCTGTCACTAATTGCTTTTCCTCCCTCGCTTTCTCTTTCTCCCTCTCTTTTCCTTCTTCTCACTTTGCCTTCCTTCTTCTCTCTGTTTCCTGAATTTGGGGGGTTACAAATTTATTGATCAAATTTTCAGTAAATGCTTACTTTGTGTTATGCTTGTCCTGGAATAGAGTAGTAAACAAAATCACAGACAGTTTTTATAATCATGAAACTTAGGGTGGTGGTAGGATTGTGGAGAGAGTAAACATTAAAAAATACAAGTAGCAAGTGACCAAACTACAAGGCCTGATGTAACCTACGAGTAATAGGAAAGCATTGGAAGGCTTTAAGCAGTTGTGAGTGTGTGTTTGATAGTGTGTATTTGTGGCATAAGATCTGTATTAAAATGACCATTCTTGGTAACACATAAAGGATTGCAAAGGATCTGGGTGGATGAAGACAGACTAATTATCAAGCTTTTGTAATAATCTAGCTGAGAAAGGATGGTAATGCAGATGGGGGGGGGAAGCAATGACAATGGAGAGAAGGGGAATGAGTAAAAAGAGGTTTAGACAAGACTCTTAAAAGCAGCAAGAGAAGAACAGTTAACTACCTACAAGGGAGCTTCTATAAGACAGTGACTTCTTAAAAGAAACTTTGCAGGCTAGAAGTTAGCAAGAAATACTACAGTGATGAAAAGCAAAGACCTACAATTAAGATTACTCTACCCAGCAAAGCTATCATTTATAACTGAAGGACAGGGAAAGAGCTCCCCAGGCCCCACAAAAAGCTAAAAAAGTTTATCACCACCAAACTAGTATTATATAAAATATTAAAGGGTCTTTTTTAAGAAGAAGAATATAAAAATATGAACAATGAAATGACAAAACTACATGTCTGTCAACAACTGAATCTAAAAAACAAAGTAAATGAACAAGCAGAACAGAAATAGAATCATACATACAGAGAGTGTTTTGAGGATTGGGAGAGAGATTGGGGGAATGAGTAGAAAAAGTGAAGGGATTAAGAGGTACAAATTGGTTGTTATGAAATAGTCATATAATCGATATAGTCAATAATAGCCTAGTGACTATGTATGGTGTTAGATTCACCAGGATGATCACTTATTGAATTATGTAATGCTACTTACAAGGATGTACACCTGAAACTAATATAATAATGTATACCAACTGTAATTTAAAAAATGATGAAGAAGAAATAAAAAAGGTTTAGAAAATTAACAGGCCTTCATGACATGAGTTGTAGGGTAGAGAAAAGGATGCAGGATAACTCCTAGGTTTCTAGAGGTTCAAGAAGATGATGGTACTGCCATCATTGCATCAGAGAACCCTACACAGGTTCAAGGGGAAGATCACCTTGAGAGATGCTGGGCTTAAGGTGTATTTAGGCTTTTTTTTGTGTGTGGAGATGGATGTACACTATGGGCAGGACTGGCTACATAATTTGCAGGGTCTGGTGCAAAAAAAATGGTGAGCATCTTATTAATAAAAATTTCAACATGGCTACAGCAGAACATTAAGTCCAAAGATGGCCCTTCTAAGCATTCACCCCTGTGTGACTGTACATGTTGCATGCCCTTGACTGTCTTATGAATCTGTTTATAAATCTGGAGCTCAGAGGAAATGCCCTGATTAAGAAATGCACAATTGGGAGCCATCATGCTGCAGACAGTAACTAAAGGTGTGGGCTCGGGTAAAATTTTCTAAAGAGATTTTAATGAGGGAGAAGAAGAGAAAGCCTTAAAGAACCCCAACAGTGCCATAGCTGCACAAGAGGCTCCTGAGAACTCTAACTTCTTTAACCCATATATGCTGGGTTAAAGACCAGTTTCTAGGAAATTACTTAGAATTTTTAAAACTCCCTCAATTTAGTGAACTCACAGAATATAGAACAAGCCAAATGTTTTGCCTGATGCATCCAGTTTAAATGATGTGATGTGCTCAAACTTTGATCCCATGCTGGTGTGGACTCTACAACCTGGGGCCATTACAGGAATAAGCATGGCTTAATCTAGACCACACTTGTCACCCAGGTTCCTGATGTAGGCTTAAAGCCTAGAGCTGAGAAAAGGGTGTGGCCAGCAGCTTCTCCCTCTTTTTCTCTTACCAGTAACCACTAATTTGGTTTCTGGCCCTTAAGGGGTTGGAGCCACTACTAAAGGGAGGAAAGAGAGGTAAGGGGACCAGAAACCTCCTATAGAATGGTCTGTGTTCTGGCTTGTTTTGGTATCTGTTATCTAATGTCTTTGAATTTTGACTGAAACTTCCATTTCAATATCTATTATAAAAAAATGTACCATTCACGTTTCTAACCTGTGGCATGAATCCAGAAACACTTCGTCTGTGAGTTTCTGCTCAGGGAATGCTGATTGGAACTTTAATCTTTGACTGAACAAGAGATAAATTTTAGCTTACTCAACTGAAAGATGCTGTGGGATCAGAGAGACCATATCTAGTCTCAGGTCACGGATGACTTTCTGGAGCCTGGGGTAAGTGTTATCAGGTGAAAGGGAGAGCAGGGGTAGTATGGTTTGAGCTGAGTGTGTTGGATAGAGAGCTCAGTACACTCAAAGGCATGAGTCAGACAGAGGAGGTACAGTACAGTGAACAGTACAGTACAGGGACCTGGAAAGGGGTTGCAATGAAAGGTCAAGCAAGAGTTGAGAAGAAGGTAGACTATGAAGGGCCTGATGACTGTGTTAAGGAGCAATGGAGAGTCTTTGAAAGTTTATAGCAGAAGCATGATATGGTCATTTTTGCATTTTCCTGAGATAACCCAGGCCACAGTGTGGGGAATAGATTACAAGAAGCAGGGAGAACAGTTAGATGGCTCTTGGAGTTATTTCTCTCATAACAGTCTATATTTCTAGTTATTAAATTTGTTAAACTGGTCTACTTCCCCATCAGTATGGCATTAATAAATAATTCTTTCTGTGTCTTATGTCACTTAGCCATTTTCCTCCAAAAAGTTCAGGGAGAATTTGGAAACCGTAAAGATATCCCCAAAGGGTCTTTAGAATGGAGATGGACATAGATCTAAATTACAGAGGGCTCTTTATTTCCCCATATGACATCCAGAGCCACTCAAGGGTAGATAATAAAGGCCATTGGTAAGCTCCAGCTTTCACAATGTTCTCTTCTTGTATAAGAAGGCCTGCATAAGGTGCAGTGAATTCTTTTTCACAATCTCATAAGGATGAAGGGAGGATGGACCTTGGATTTCAAAGCAGAAACCAACAGAACAAAAGCATCGATTCCAATTTTCCTCATTTTGAAAACATGCTTATAATCAAATTTTCTCTTCAGTTTCCTTTACTCAGCTCCCACTGATTGACTAATTGTTGGTTCACTAATTGTTCACACAGGAAACTTTCCCTGTCTGTGGAACCCAAATTAGTGACAGTCTTCATAACTGAGAAGGTCTGTGTGTAATTTTCTATCTTTATGCTCTATCTATAGAGTAATCTCCTTCAGATCAGTTCTTGGCTAATCCCCTTTCCTTCATATTGCCCTTTGCTATAACCAATTTTCCTTTTCATAAATGTTAGAATATTATAATTTTATGATATTTGATTAATTTTTAGTAGATTCTTTTATTTCTTGGGTAGGGCAAGGAAACCTGTGCATTGTCCCAGTAGTAATTATTGGTTCATTAAGCTGTGCCCTAATCCAGATAACTGGCTCTTTCTAATAGAATGTTTTTAGGATGCCCACAACTGGAATGTCATAACCTGAGGCTCTAAAAAAGCTGTGCTGTGTTTTATTTCTGAGGCTGAGTGTATATTCGTGCATAGCCCAATGGCTGAACCTATTCTCCAGACCTGTCCACCTTCAGCCCTATGTTCCTCTGACTCATTTATTTCTCTCAGTATATGCTTATGAAGTGGATACTTTCTAGATGGTTTCTCTCTTGCTTTTGTTTTCAGCTCCACAGAATCCCATCACTGTTAACAGAAGATATTTGGGCAGAGGTAGGATAAAGAGGTCTGCAAAAATAGTCAAATAAAATGCCGGGGATTAACAACCCTCTGTGTGTCTGCTGAATTCAAAAGGAGAAAAAAAAAACTACCAGCACCGTATCATGATCGTGACCACACCTGACATTTATACAAAGCACTTCATATTTTGGGAGTTTTGAAATTTACTTTTATAGGAACTTTGCTCTGCTCATCCATGTGAAACCTCAACAGGGATAATTGATTTCCGATTGGCCGCTTTGCTAGAAAAGCTGCCTTTTAGAGAAGAAATAAATGGCACTTACTTGCTGCAATAAATAATAAAGATTAACAGGACAAACTAAGTTAAATAGAATGCACGAATCAAGTCCCAATTAATAGCACTTCAAGAGAGGATTATTCTTATTGGTAAAAAAAACCTGATTAAACCTGTTTATTAGAAGAGGGTGCCATTTAATACAAAAACTTTCAAATTCCTAAAGTTAAAAAAATGTAAATTAAAATTGCAATGATGTAAGAGAATGGGAATTTTTCCTTATAATTAAAATAAACACCTCTACCGTTTCATAATGAACAACATTTGATTTTACTTTGATTTGATGCCAATTTAGATGCCTTTGCTCTGTGGAAGATTTAGCTGTCTCCTTAGGATTCACTCTGAATAAACGGAAAAACCAGCAGAAGCAAGCGGAAAAGAATGAGTGGATAGGATGTTGGGGAGTAAGGTTCGTGTCTCAGCCTCCTGCCAGCCAGCAGCAGGAAGGTCTTGGTCAAGTACCAAACTATTGTGACTTGTCTTAAGAATGAGATGTTGTTGTTGAAAAACCCCTTCCACCTGTAACACATTTCTGGCTTTATGTTTAGCTGGGCTAACTTTTCTAACTTAAGAATTCTAACACTCTATGAGTGAGAGAATATTTATAGAAATACATTGAATTATTTTGGCATTAGTGACTTTTGAAAAAATATTAATAATGATGATAGTTAACACCATGAAGGGGAGACGAATAAAGAGCTAAGCACCGGGCCCCAGTTAAGTGCACTGAAAAGAAAGGAATTATGGTAAGATGGATAATGCCAGAAGGGGTAGGGGTGAACTAGAAAATAAAGGTATGTGCTAAGGCGGGCTGGGGGTGGGGTGTTATGAGAAGTGCAACATGCACTGAGTGGGCTGAGAACTGAGCAAGAACAGTTGAAGTTCATGAGAGGGTCCTCTGTGTGGTTAGAGAGCAATCTAAATGCCATGGTGGGTAAGGAGTCAGACTGGGAGGGAGTTAGATAGAATATGCAGTTAACTGTGAAAATGTGAAACACTGGGGTTAAAAAGAAGGTGATGATTTTAAGAGAAAATGAATCAACCCCAAATTTTTTCACTAATCTGGAAATTGGAAATGGTCCTATGGTTGAAAATATTAGAAAAGGAGGGGGTGAGGCTTGGAACAAGGGATCAGATCTGAAGGGCATAGGCAGAGAAAATATAGAACAGACAGTTATTTGTCAACTATCTGAAGCAGAAAACAACTAGCTTAGCTATATAATATGTCCTGGAGAATGGACTGTAAACAGAAGTGATAATGTTACTCATGGGACAAAGTGGTTTGCTGATTGATATTTTTCTCCCCCATCCATGTGGTCAAGAAGAAAGAACTCAAGAACAATGAAAACATGGTGAAAGGAAGGCTGATTCCTAGGCATCGGCAAAGGAGAGCTGCTAGACCATGTAGGGCTCTATATGAAGGAGAACTAAATTTTTCTGGTAAGCCACTGAGATTTGAAGGCCCCTTTTATACCAGCTAAACAGCTACCAAACAGACATTGGTACTGTGCGTGAGGGGCCTTGTAAGTAAGCAGTATTGGCTGCACACTCAGGTGTTTGTTGCTCTACACTTGCACCAACACCTGATATTTTCAGTCTTTTAAAATTATAGTCCTTCTAACGGGAGTGTATTTTTATTGTATTTTTATGTTGTATTTCTCCAATGACTAATGACCTTGTGCACATATTCACGTGTTTATTTGGTATCTTTATTATTTTTTGCAGATGTGTGTATTAAAATCTTTAGCCCATTTCTTTTAAAATCAAATTGTTTCTAGTTATTGAGCTTTGACAGTTCTTTATATATACTGTATTCTGCATACAAGTCCTTTATGAGATATATGATTTGCTAATATTTTCTCTTTGTCTGTGGCTTGTCTTTCAATTTTCTTAACAGTATGTTTTAAGTTTTTAATTTTTATGATGTTCAATTTATTTATTTATTTTGGTGGTTGTTTAATGGGCATATACATGTATCAAAACTTGTCATTTGTATACTTTAATTACGTGGAGTTTTTTTTATTGGTCATTTGTATCCCAATAAAACTGTCCTAAAAAGGAAGGGGATGAGGAGATGGCAAACAGATGCAGGGAGTTCAAAAGTACAAACCTCCAGTTATAAAACAAACAAGTCATGAGATGCAATGTACAGCACGGAGACTATAGTTAGTGATACTGTACTGCATATTTGAATGCTAATAATAAACTAGATATTAAAAGTTCTCATCATAAGAACAAATTTGTGTCACCATGTTTGGTGACATAAGTTGACGAGACTTATTGGGGTGCTCATTTCATAATATATCAATAACAAATCATTAGGTTGTACCCCTGAAACCAGTATAGCATTATATGTAAATTATACCTCAATAAAACAGAAGGGCGAGCAGACTGAGTCCAGGAATTCAGGGTCTTCAAGGATTGAAAGCTAATTTTTTGCTTATGACCTCCCCCTATCACAAGTAAGAATGAAGCGACTCAATGCAAAGAGGAGGTTAAGGATATGGTCTTTCCATCTACTCTGCTGGATAATCTCAGGTAATCAGAATGCAACTGTTTGGAGAGATAGGGTAGGAACCAGGCCGGTGAGGAATAAAGAAAATAGAGAAGCTGAGAAGTAAAACCTAAGACAACGTTTGAGTGTGGCTGCCAGCACATGGAACTAATTGCAGTCAGAGCTAAGAAGCCTACTAAGTTTCTGGAGAAATTATATTGCTGAACATGGAATAAAAAGCCTTTTATTAGTCAGGACTTAAAATCATTGTGTTCTCTGCCTTCTATAAACAGAGGTGCTCTGACAAGTGTACAGCCCCCAAGGAGAGCATTAGGGTCAGGGGGCCTTCTAGAGAGTGGAGCCCTAGTGTCCCAGAGAACCACGGACAAGGCGGTTCTTGCAGAAAGCAGCAACACCACAGTTTGAAAGTTTCTATCCTGCTGTGGCAGAGGGACTTCACAGTGTCTTCCCGTCAGAGTGCAGAATTGCTACAGACGAGTGACTGCTCTCTGTTTTCCATCCTTCCCCTCCCTGAAGGAGCGCCCAGGGCCAGTATTTTCTCTGTACTGCCGTTGTGTACGGAGCCCATGCCGAGGGACCGAACCTGAACTTTAGGTCACAGGAAACACCTGGAAGTACCATATCTGGATCTAACAGATAGGACATAGAGACATGATTCTCATAACAAACCTTTAGGGTATGAGTAATGATTTCCCCAGTTCTGCAGGGGAGACAATAGGTGAGTAACATGCCTAAAGTGTACACAGCTGCTGATAGAACGCTGGATACTAGATATAAGTTGGCTGTGTATTTGGGTTGGGTACCTGGGGGGGGGTGTTTTCTCTGTGTAAGAAGGAGGAACCAAATGGGCAGATGGTGGCAGGAACTGTTAACAATGCTGAGAAATGTCCACGTGTTGCATCTCTATTTTCCCGACTTCCTCATGATTACGCTGGTCATCTGACTAGTTCTGGACCATAGAATATGATCAGAAATGCCCCTTCTGCGTTAAGGGGTCAAGTGTCTGGTTCACCTTCCCCCAGTGCTCGCTGTCACTTTCATTTGTGTTTCTGGAAGCAGAGGCCCCAGGAGGGCTTTACCACATGATGCAAGGAGCCCAGATCTCTGAATTTCGGCTGGAGGAGTGCTGCTTTGCCTTTGCTGGACTTCAGGTGAGTGTAAAAGAAATCTGGATTGTGTTAAGCCACCAGGACTTTGGGGCTGTTTATTTCAGTGATGAGGATTAATCGCTCTGACCGATGCCATATCAGAAACCATTGTTGGGTAAAGACGCCACAGCCTCTGTACCCAGTCACCTTGAAGATAATGGCTGGGAAGCTATCAACTCTTCACATTTGCCAAAGATTAATGACTTAGTTATTTTCTAGTGTTAAAGGGAAGTAGATGACAAATAACAAGGATTTAGGACATCTTTGGAAAACACAAAGGGCTAGAATGCAGTTATGTTTGGGTTGGAAAGTATGAAATGCTAAATCAGAGGAGAATTATTTGTGATTTGTGGAATGGAGTTGCTTGATTAGATTTCTAAACAAGGGCCAAATAACAAGGAGGAAGTATATATTGTTTAAAAACACAGGTTCTGCCATCAGATTCTCTGTCCATTCATTAGCTGTGTGGACTTTGGACAACATACTTAACTGTACTCTGCCCTGGGAAACAATTGCTTGTGCCTCAGAGGGTCATGAGAATGAAATGAGTTAATGCTGTATAATAACAAATTTAGCTGGCCTTTAATCCTGGTTCCTTGGAATTTCCTGAGTGACAGGAGTGTCTGTAATTTATGGTGTGTCCCTTGGGTCACACCTAAGTTTATACTAACAAGTAACTCCTGGCGGGCCCACGGATAGTGTCAGGAGGTTCTGCAGGAAGACCCACCACGGGATTAAAGTATCCGGGCTTTAGGCCACGTGATACCAGCCTGACCTCCTGACCTTTGGGGAGATTGGCTAGAGACTGAGTTTAATCACATGGGCAATGATTCCATCAATCTACTTACATAATAAAACCCCAATAAAGACTCCAGACACTCCAAGCACAGGAGAGTTGTTCTGGTTGATAATCATATATTGATATGCCAGAAGGGTGGAGTGTCCTGAAGACCCAGAGGCTTTGAGCTTTCTGGCTGGTCCTGATTTGTGTCCTTTCTAACAACGTTGTCATTGTGAGTGCCTTCTTGAGTTCTGTATGTTGTCTAGAGAATTACTGAATCTGGGGGCAGTGGGATGCCTCAATTTGTACCCAGTCGGTTGGCAGTGTGGGTGGCCTGAGAATCCTTAATGTGCAGTTGGTGTTGGAAGTGGGAGCAGTCTTGGAGGAAGCAGGGACCTCCACCTGTGATGCTTTGTCAGACTTGGCTTGCATGGAGGTTAATATACATGAGACTTTTGGACTAGTACCTGGCCCAGAGACACTGCAGGAATAGTTAGTCGACACTGTTAAGCTGTAACATATGATCTGTGCAGGAGCACTGACGATTTAAAGGGTAAGTCTCAGGTAAACATAGAATTACTGTTTTTTGATGCTGGAAAGAACCTTGCAAATCATATAACTCTGAAGTGGTTTTGACTTAGTTAGAAAAAAACTAATTAGTGACAGAGCTAAAGCTAAAACCCTGATCTTTAAAGACAAGACCATTATATAAAATGTGCTTTAACCTTCACATCTTTAAAATGGAGCTAATTCAACAGAACCTGCAGCCTAGTGGCAGGAACATTTGGGGGGATCTTTCCAACAGCTACCCCTTTCCTCTGATAACCCATTGCCCTGAGCCTGCAAGATGGGACCCTGTGCACCACATTGGACCTACATAACTCTGAATCCTTGGTTATGGTCAGCAGACCGGGGTAGACAGCGATCAGGTCTGCACTTGTCAGAAATCGGAATTTGATTTGAAAAGCACTAGTTGGCCTTGTGAACTGGAGATGAGGCAGCTGAGGACAACAAACAGGCTGGCTCTGTGAAGTCAGGAGTGAAGACAGGCAAAAATTGAGTGTGGCGACCAGGGTGGCTGGTTTCTTCACCTGGCCCCTGTCTTTCACGGAGCTAGGCTTCATCTCCTGCCCTTTGAGTTCAGACACTCTAGTACTTTTGAATATATTCACTTTGTTTGCTTATGCTTGTTCAAAGTGAATTTTGTTACTTGCAAGAAATAGTCTTGATTAAGTAAGTGCTTCAGAAGGCACATAAGAGGGTAAAATGAAACAAAAGGTGCAAATTTCTGTCACCACAACTGTTACTGTGACTATGGGGGGCAAGGGCGAGGAGTGGGGGGAGGTAAAAAAACTGAAGAGTAAGGTGGGCCAAGGCCTGAGATTTTATAGGAACATTGTAACATGGCCATTCTCAAAGAGAATGCTTCATTATCTTCAATCGCAATGCACTTACATTATACTCCTGTGAATGTGGATGAAAGAATGATAGAAATGTGGAAGAATAAGATTAAATAAGCAATCGACAATTCTGCTGCCTTGCCCAAGAAAAAACTGGGTTAAGCATTATCTGTGGCACGCCAATGCCAACATACGACATAATGAAACTGTTGGTGGCAAATAGAAAACAGGACAGGACCATATCTCAGGTGATTGTAGTGAATCAAAAATAACATTTTTGCAAACAATTGTGTTATTTTGAAGGAAAAACCAACAGTCCTAACAAAGCTCATGTACTACTGCATGTTTGGAAGGAAAAAAAGATTTCTCTCCTCCAGTGGTAGGCCCCATCAGGCCAAAATAACCACTGTAAACAATGGGCTGGAGACTGGAAGCCGAGAAGGTAGGTGTTTGCCAGGCTGCCGCTCTTCACCGCTGGAAAAGGGTCAGATCATATTTTGTTGGGTGCAAAAGAAGTTCTAAGAAAACACGCAATCAAATAGCATTCACGGCCAGAGGAACTGCTTTTCTAGGTACTTGGAATGCTAAAAGGCAGCAACAAAGGCTGGGCCCTTCTTTTCCCTTCATCCAGTGAAAGGATCACTTTGGAGAAGGGCAGCCAAACAAGGGGGGTCCAATCCTGCCTTCCCCCTCTGCTCTTCTGTCCACGTTTTATTCCCTTTTCTCTTTCCCTTCCTTAGCTTTATCCCTATAATGTAAGTAAAAAATAGGAGGTCCCATCAGATATCTTTCAGAGTAGCACACTTTAAGGAGTGTTTTTCTTTGTCATATGCAGATCAAATAAGAAACTAGAAACTTGGGCATCTTAAGCTCTGTAAGTCAAAGAACTAGACAGATTTTAAAAATATTTAAAAAATGTTTTGTCCCCTGTGCTCCAAAAAGCCAGTCTGATATTGACATAAATAAAAGTATATAATTCCTATTTTCTTAAAGAATTCTTAAGTAATTCAAGGCAAATTTTCTTAAAGATTTTAAGAGTTCTCCTTTTAAAAAGAATTCTAGAAAAATCATTTTCATAGTGAAGCATTTTCTAAAAAGTGTTTTAGTAATAAAAAATATTTTCTTAAAGAATTCGAGGGAACAATTAAGTATTTTTATCATTTATTTTAAAGAAAACAATTTTCTTGAATTCTTGGGAATTCATTTTCTCAAAGACTTCTAGGGAAAATGAATTAAAAATCTGCTTGGAAAGGCATTCTAGTCAGAAACATCTTCCTTGTAAAAAGTAACTCCTGCAACTTGTTGCTCTCGTCAAAGGGTGTGCATTTAATACTAGGACCTCAGTGCAGCAAGTCAGCTTTCAATTGCCCATGCCTTAGATAATTCAGAATAATGGAAAACACCCCAAACTCTTGCTTTTGCAATATGATTTTGTATGTTACTTGAATTGATAACCTGAAAAATCTAGAATATTTTTAATGAAATATGAATTTTGCTGAGAGCTCTCAGACCTAAAATTCTCCCATGCTTCATTCTTTGAGTTGTGGACACAAGATAATTTGTACATGGGTTTGTAGTTCATACCTCCCTTGGTTGGGGGAGAAAGTTAATGCTTTGGTTTAAAAAAGGCTTCTTGGTCAGTTCTTGGGAAGTTGGAACAGAAAATAAATGAAGAGAATCTTGTTGGATGTTCTCCACCAAAGGCAGTCATTTCTAATCAAATTGAAATACAGTGGAGAATAGTTACATATTAACTTTCCATTGTTTACTTTTTAGGCCACATGATACCAAATTTTATTTTTACTCATTACTACTAATTTACTATACTTCTTTGGTTTCTGTTGCTATTTACTTCAGTTACCTTATCTTAATATGAGAGATTCGAACTGAATGTGGGTTTTGAATGAAGGTTTTGTTATTCTCCAGAATAAAGATAGTTTATTAACTATCATGTATGGTAATCCTGGTAAATGAAAAAGCATTTTAGACCTTTCAGAATTATGGATCTATATTTTTGATCTCTAAGTTAAAGTCATTCAAACATTATTTGCCTATATTTAACATTATGTAAAGTTAAATATTTGTATTAAAATACATTAAATATTTTGAGCTGTTGCACTTTTCATGGTGCTATTTATATTGTGAAGAACATGATTCTCACAGATTAGGATTATTGAAGTGTTGGAAGAAATGGGTTGGGGGATAGGAATCTATTTCATGCTGCGCCAAGTCCTGTCTTCTTACAGATAGGTGCAAATATTATTTACAATAACTATTGTAGTAGTTACATTTATAGTGAATTTTATTATAGTAAATATTATTATAGTTTTTACTAAATATTTTTATAGCTCTTTCACAGGCAAAGAAAAAAGACTCATAGAGGCAGAGGAACTTGCTTATGTTCCTGTAACTACTAATATGGATTGTGATTAGAATTCAAACCCAGGTCTGTTTAATTCCAAACTGAATGTTCTTTACACTGTGTTGCTTGACCTTATGTTTAATTTGCATCTATTCTTTCACAATGTTTTGGGTTGTTTTCCATGTCAGAAGAGTGTTACTGATGATGCAATAACTCATGAGCTGATTCCCAGAGATGGGTTCTGATCATCAGCCACATGAGTAAACAGGTTCATGGATGCTTAAGGTCTGGGTCAGGAAGTTAGATTCTCAATAGTGACAAGGTTCCCCCCCCCCCCCCGCCACTCTCTCTCCGCCTCCCTCTCTCTCTCTCCTTCCCACTCTCTCTCCCTCCCTCCCTGTCTTTCCCAACCCCCTCCTTCCCTCTCTTATTTTGCCATATGAATAAAGTAATAATCCTTGCCCAGGTTTTCTAGTTGGGTTGTTCTTTGAAAAACAAATTATGATTATTATTTTATTTTTCCTTTTTATAATATATTCAGAGAACCTGAAGGAAGTATGATCAGTACTTGACTCTTAGAAATTACTAGAAGCTGACAAAATTAATTCGTAATAATTTATCATGGGTTTTTCTTTCCTTTTTAAAAAAGGCTGCAAATCTCCTTTCCCAAAGTCCTTTCTGTTGTTGTCGCTGATGGAAAGCCCACTCTCTGGTGTCTCTCTGTCAGTCTTGACTCAGGAAAGGATGCCAGAAAGGTAACAAATGACAAAACCATTGTTTGACAGAAAGAAACATGGCATTAAAACCCAGAATGACAAATGACTTCAATAGAGTTGCTATTCCAGAGAGTTCTCAATGAATTCTATTCAAATTGAAAAGAAAAAAGCCCTTCCTTATAATTTTTAATGCCTGTAAAAATCTTTAATAAATGTTTACCTAAATTTTCCCTTTGTGTAAAATATAGCATTTTGATCTAATCTGCCATGTATGTGAAAGCATTATATGTGCAGTTGACTTTGAGAAATATGATGTTCCCTTTAAGTATATGAATATTATTTTGTAGAAGTAAAGATGGAATTTTGGGAGGGTCTATAGAAAAACAGTATCATAAAATTTTAACCATGGTAAGCTCAGAAATTGTTACCCAAC
Organism: Artibeus jamaicensis; assembly: GCF_021234435.1. Lineage (NCBI taxonomy): Eukaryota > Metazoa > Chordata > Mammalia > Chiroptera > Phyllostomidae > Artibeus > Artibeus jamaicensis. The sequence continues at coordinate 39,682,070 of NW_026521486.1, forward strand.
ATCTTACAATTGCAAATGCGAAGGCGGAAGTCTCACTTCGGTTGTGTTAGTAGCTGATGGAAATATTTTCTAGTTGCTTTTTATTTTCAGAATTCTTAAGAGAATTTTTCAATAATCAAATATCCTTTGAAGCATCAACATTTATTTTGGCAGCTTTAATGAAAATCTCTTAAATATGTATTTGTCATGTTTCTGGATTTTTACTACACACGGATTTTTACTATACAGCCTTAGCTCAATTTCTTTGGCAACTAAGGCTTGTCATTATAAGAATCAGTTATTGATTGCACCAGATAGAAATACAGTAATAAAACCAGGTACTCCTCAGATCCATTGCCAGATTTCTATGCTTTGAGCATGTTGAGATTTCTCTCTAACCCTTTCTACCTGCTTTTGGATCTTCAAACTTCTTAGTGTTTCTAGTTTAATGGAAGACCTTTTTTAATCTGATTGGGAGAGAAATTTGATCTTTAATAGAAAAGTTGATAAATACACAAAAATGTTATATACTTACAATAAATATTATGCTTGAATAAAACATAAACATTTTTGTTGGCCAATATTTTTACATAAAGCAAAGGCTTATTTCTTGTGTACAGGTTTTGTGATTGGAATTCCTTGTTGCCTTTCCCACATAAATCAGACACATAAAACACCATCTGGCAATTTCACTTGAATGATGCAAAATTTCCACTAATCTTCTATGGAACTAATCAGACTTGTTATAATTGTGTTTAAAATTTAGAGGATTAGCAGGTCACAGTAAGACAACATATCACTAAGCATTATTGGTGAATATTGGAGTCCCAAGATCTGTAGTCATTTTCTATAGCTGTTGTAATAATTTGCTGCAAAGCTTGTGACTCTAAACAACACAAATTAATTATCTTACAGTTCTGTAGGTCAGAAGTCCAACATGCATCTCACTGGGCCAAAACAAAGGTGTCAGCAGGATGTTGCTCCTTTCTGGAAACTCCAGGGGGGAATGTGTGCTTGTTTTTTCCAGCCCCTAGAGACTGCCCTTGCCCCTTGGCTTATGCCCACCTTCCTCTGTACTTAGACCCAGCAACATTGCATTTCTCTCTTTATTTATCCATAGTCACATTGCCCTCTTTCTATAGCTAAGACAGGTTTTTCTGCTTTTAAAAATCTATGTGATTATATTGAACACCATTTCTCTTTAGTAATCCAGAATAATCTCTTCATCTCAGGCACAGGTGACAAAAGCAAAAATAAACAGGTGAAATTGCATCAAACTAAAAATCTTCTTCAAAGCAAAGAAAACCCCCCAAAAAGGCACCCTACCAAATGAGAGACAGTGTTTTCAAACTACATATTTGATAAGGGATTTGATATCCAAATACATAATAACTTATGCAACTCAGTAGCGAAAAAGGGAAAAATGGGCAAAGGACCTGAATAGACATTTTCCCAAACAAGACCTGTAAATGGCCAACAGGTGTATGGAAAGGGTTTGAACATCACTAATCATAACACAGTGAGAAATCAAAATCACAGCGAGATATCACTTCACGCCTATTAGAATGACTATTGTCAAAATGACAAGAGATTTGGATGGGGTGGGAAGAAAATGCAGACAACTATAACTGAACAACAATAACACAATTAAAAACCAGAAAGACAAGAGATATTAAATATTGGTGAGGGTATGGGGTAAAGGAAACCCTTGTACACTGTTGGGATGAATGTAAAGTGATACAACTATTATAGAGAATAGTATGGAGGATCCTCAAAAATAAAATAGAACTACCATATGATGCAGAAACACATCTAAAGAAAATGAAATCAGTATCCTGAAGCACGATCCGCAGTTTCATGTTCACGGCAGCATTATGCACAATGGCCCTGATAAATGTCCACTGATGGATGAAAGCATAAAGAAAACAGGATATACACACATGCAATGGAATACTATTCAGCCATAAAACGGAAGCAAAGAATGTTATTTGTGACAACCAGGATGAACCGGGAGGGTATTATTCTACATAAATAAGCCAGGCACATTTTAAAATCAGTTTATAAAAATGGTGGGAATGCAGACTGGTGCTGCCACTATGGAAAACAGTATGGAATTTCCTCAGAAAATTAAAAATAGAACTGCCTTTTGATCTGGCAATTCCCCTGCTGGGAGTATACCCTAAGAATCCTGAAACACCAATTCAAAAGAACCTATGCACCCCAATATTCATAACAGTGCAATTTACGATAGCTTAGTGCTAGAAACACCCTAAGTGCCCACTAGTAAATGAACGATCAAAAAACTATGGTACACTTACACAATGGAATACTACACAGCAGAAAGAGAGAAGGAGCTCTTACCCTTTAGCATGGATGGATCTGGAGAACATTATGCTAAGTGAAATAAGCCAGGTGGTAAAAGACAAATACCATATGGTCTCACCTATAAGTGCAACTTAAGCAATAAAACAAAACAAGTGAGCAAAATAGGACCAGAGACGTGGAAATAAAGAACTGACAGTGACCAGAGGGGCAGGAGGAGGGGGATAATGGAGGAAAGAAGAAGAGTTATTAAAGAACGTGTATAAAGGACCCATGGACTAGGACAATGAGGGGGGATTGAATGTGAGAGGTGGGGGTGGATAGTGCAGGGAAGAATAATGGGGTGAAACAGGGACAACTGTAATTGAACAACATAAAAAATAAAAAAATAAAACTATTAAAAAATGAAAATTCTCCTTTTGTCATTTCTGTATCTTGTTTCTTTTTTTAAATATAGTTTATTGATTATGCCATTACAGTTGTTCTATTTCCCCCCTTCATTCCCCTCCACCCTACCCCCGTCCCCACCATTACCTCCCCTTTAGTTTATGACCACGTGTCTCAAGTTCTTTAGATTCTATATTTCCCATACTATTCTTGCCCTCCCCACTATCTATTTTCTACCTACCATCTATGCTACTTATTTTCTGTATCTTCTCCCCCCTTCTCCTTCTCCCACTCCCCTGTTGCTAACCCTCCATGTGATCCTCATTTCTATGGTTCTGCTCCTGATCTAGCTGTCCTCTTAGTTTGCTTTTGTTTTAGGTGTGGTTGTTAATAACTGTGAGTTTGCTGTCCTTTCACTGTTCATCTTTTTTATCTTCTTTTTCTTAGGTAAGTCCCTTTAACAATTCATATAATAAGGGCTTGGTGATGATGAACTCCTTGAATTTGACCTTATCTGAGAAGCACTTTATCTGCCCTTCCATTCTAAATGAAAACTTTGCTGGATAGATCAATCTTGGATGTAGGTCTTTGGATTTCATGACTTGGAATACTTCTTTCCAGCCCCTTCTTGCCTGTAAGGTCTCTTTTGAGAAATCAGCTGACAGTCTGGTGGGAACTCCTTTGTAGGTGACTGTCCCCTTATCCTTTGCTGCTTCTAGGATTCTCTCCTTCAATTTAATCTTGGCTAATGTAATTATGATGTGCCTTGGTGTGTTTCTTCTTGGGTCCAACTTCTTGGGGACTCTCTGAGCTTCCTGGATTTCCTGGAAGTCTATTTCCTTTGCCAGAATGGGGAAGTTCTCCTTTATTATTTGTTCCAATAAGTTTTCCACTGGTGGCTGTTCCTCTTCCCCTTCTGGTACCCCTATAATTCTGATGTTGGAACATTTAAAGATGTCTTGAAGGTTCCTAAGCCTCTCCTCATTTTTTTGAATTCTTGTTTCTTCATTCTTTTCAGTTTGGTCATTTTTTTCCTCCTTCTGGTCCACTCCTTTGATTTGAGTCCCAGTTTCCTTTCCATTACTATTGATTTCCTGCCATTTCAATTAGTTTAGCCTTCATATGTTCCTCTAATTTGTGACTGAAATCAACCAGTTCTGTGAGCATCCTGATTGCCAGTGTTTTGAACTGTGCATCTGAAAGTTTTGCTATTTCTTCATCACTTAGATTTATGGGCTCTGGGGCTCTGAGTTGTTCTTGAGCCATTTTTGGTCTGTTCATGCCTGTTTCGTATGAGGAGCAGAGCCTTAGATGTTCACCAGGGCGGGGCTACCCAGGTCACTGGTTTCTGAGGCTGTATGTGGGGGCGGGGTCAGAGAGGGACAATGGTGGTTCCCTCTGCTGCGTCTTGCTGCTGGGGCCTGTGCAGTTCGTCTCATCGCTAGCTCCTTCACCAGTTTATCTGCACACTAATGTGTGACTGTGATCAGCCCTCAGTGGGTCCACCGCCTTGTGCCCTCAGTGGGTCTGCCCACTTCTCCACACCTGGGATCTGCCCACAGCTGCTGGCACACCTGGGTCGCATGCCTGGGTAGGTCTGGTGGATCTTTCCTGCCTGACCCTGCCCTGCTGCTGGCTCTGCCCCTCTTACGGGTTTGGCTGAAGGGTTCATTGTTGTCGGACTTCCGTGTAGTTCAGTTTTCTGTGGTTTGGCTGTGTTTTTGTTTCTAAAACTTTGTTGTTTTTAAACTTAGGTGTGGGAGAAGGCCCAGTGCTTCCACCTATGCTTCCATCTTGGCGGAAGTCCCCTGTGTCTTGTTTCTATTGACTGATTTTCCTCCTGGTTTTGGCTCACCTTTTCTGTCTCACTTGCCTCGTGCTGAGTGTTTAGACTGTGTCCATCTTTAATAGGTGTTTAAGGCAATAGTTAGTTTCTTAAACTGCTTAAATATTTTGGCAATATTTTTTCCTTCCTGAAACTCGTTAGGGCACATCCAGAGCTTCCTTTCTGCTTGAACTAGATTAGCCTTACTCCTAAGGGGTGACCTTTGTGGGTTCTCTCCTGAATGTTCCAGGTGATCAGTGAGGGTTGCTCCTTTGGCTGAGTGAAATTTGGGGGTCTTACAGCCTTGTGTGGATTTTGATACTTGTTTTTTCCTTATGAGTTCTATAGTTAGGTGCATATTTCTCATTCCCCACTTATGTGCAGTTTAGTAATCAAAGTCTCAAGAGGATCTTATACAGATTTCTGAATTTTCTTTCACATCTTCCTTCCCCTGCCACACCCCCCAGGTACTCTGTTCTCCAAATTCTAGCTAATATTAAGTTTCATTTCTCAGAACTCTGCTACCTCCTCAACCCAGTGATACCTTGACAGTCAGTTTGTGTCCCCCCTTTCTGTCATCTGTGCAGCATCCCAGGATGTGCCTCGGGGCAAGATGCTCAGGCAATGGAAAATCTTGTCTCAAAATGATAATCCTATGCTGTCTATTGTCCAATATATGGAATACACATGAAATTAAAAAAATTTACTATATGAATGCAATCACTTCACATATGTAGTTTATAGTATTTTGGGTTTTTACAATGAGAGGCCTAATTGAGTACCAGTTACTGCATTATGGCAGAAAGCCATGATAAAATTTTAAATGCATATATCATGCTATCATTAAATTAAAAAGCCATAGCACTTACTATGAACTTTTGTTTGAGAGTCTGATTAACTTAGAGTCTCAATTTTAAAAATAAATCTCGATCAAAAGTATTAAAATTAAAATTACCATGAAGGTAATTACTGATTATTTAAAGATGACACAAAAATATTTATACTTATTATCTTGATGATGTTGGGGACCCCATTTACATGTAGATGTAAAAATTCCACAGGGTCCAGCAAAAAATCACTCAGATGCTTATGAGATTATATGAAATGAACTAGCTGGCATATCTGAAGACAGGTCAGTGGGACTGAGTTTATTTAGCTCTGGGAATTGCAATTTAGAAAAGGACATAGTCGCTGAAATCAGATAGGGACATGATATTCTTGCATTCTGCTAGGATATAAATATACTGGGCTGGCCAAAAAGTTTGTTTAGTTTTTGCCATATGATGGACCTGGTAGAGCTTAGTTGTCTTTAATTTCATTTGAAACAATTCTGTTAGATTGTATGTGGCAGCTTGCAATTAGATTGTATCAGGGTGCATTAAAGAGAAACTGATCGAAATTGGTAAATTTTTGTGTAGCCATTTTAATAGTGAAGATGGAAGAAAATAGACAACATTTTTGGTATATTATGCTTTATTATTTCTAAAAAGGGGAAAAGGCAACTGAAATGCAAAAAAAAAAAAAAAAAGGATTTGAGCAGTGTATAGAGAAGGTGCTGTAACCAATCAGATGTGTCAAAAGTGGTTTGCAAAGTGTCTTGGTACTATTGACATTTTGGCCAAATAATTCTTTGCTGTGGGGCTGTGTTATATATTGGAAGATATTTAGCAGCACCCCGGTATCTACTCTCTAGAAGCCAATAACCAGAGAGAGCCAACATACTCAAAATAACCAAATCAATAAAAATTATTGGTGAAAATGAAAAATGTCTTTTATTTTACAGAAAAAACGTAATGGACTTTTGGGCCAACCTAATACTTATAGACTAGAGAGAAGATATACATAACATAGAAAGCAAAATGCCCTTCGAAAGTTTCCTGAATGTTTTTAAATTGTTTGAAATGTTGTGAAATCCTTCTCTGCTTGGGAGGTAAAGAAACAGCAGGGCCTCTTCTTTGTAAGATGATTTAGATGGGGTATTAGCAGTAAGTTAAATAAACCACCGGGTTTCTTTCAGGCCTCTGATTCTAATAGTGTTAAGGAGACATTTCTTCTGCTTCCTGATGCTGCCTTCCTAGAGTTTATGAGATTGCTCTCCTTATTATTATTTTTTCAGTAGAACAAGGCTTTTTTGATATTTTGGTTTTCAGTTGCCTGGGGTCTTTTTTAAGATAGCAAACCAAGAGACTCTTGGCTTCATTGATTCTTTTTTTCTGTACATGAAGTATTTTTTACAAAAATAAAACCAGTACCTATATTTGCATGCAAAATCAAATATTTATGAGACATTTTTCAGCAGAATACGACACAGTTTTTATATTTTAACTCTCAGTCAAAATTTTTGCTTAAGAGAAAAAATGATGAATTGATACATATTTAAAAAATACTAGAACAGAGAAAAATTTCCAATTACTGCATAATTCCTTTAGCTTTTTTACAGTGAGACATCTGCCTGTGATAAATAATCACATGAAAAGAGGATCTCTTTTTCAGTGCCTCTTTTGAAAATTATCTCTCTTTAGAGTTTCTTTGTAATATGTGACTTGAAAATTATATTGGCAAAGAACACTTTTCTCCTCCCGCAGGAACAGAACTCAGCAGTTGTTTTTCAGCCGGAGGAAGCGGCAATGTTCTGCAGAGTTGTTCTAAGGGAGGATCAAGTTTAAATCCTTCGAGGATATATAAAGCAATATTGGATTTACTAAGAAAAGTCTTTTAGCCAGGACAAAAGATAGAGCCCTCGACTTACTATGATCTTTTCTCTGGTTAGTATTTGTTCCATATTGTTATATGTTTTACATACATGTTATTTGAGCATTCTTTTACCTATAATGTAAAGAGATTGTGAAACTCCATGTTCTCTCAAATATGCCCTAAATAATTACTATAGCAGCATAATTCCCCCTTTTAACTCAGTGCAATGATGAATAATTCACTTTTGGGGGGAGGGGTTGGTTAGATAATAGGTGGAATGGCTTCTAGAATGTTTTCCCACAGTTTGGAAAGGGAGGTAGTTGGCTGAGGGTAGGAGGCTAGGCTAAATGGTTTCATTACCACCTCTCACAAATTACTTTATTAGATTAGTTGTTACGTAACAAGTTATCTGTAGATATTAGGCTTGGGGGCGCTAATACACATTTTTAATATAGGCTTATTTTGGGGGAGTCCTGACCTAAAATGTATCCCTTAATAGTGCTTCTGTGTGCTCAGAGGTTAGGAGGAAGCAGGATAGAACCCAGGCAGGAAAAGCTGGAGGAGGTGAGAGGACCATAACATTACATTGATTGGGCTGATCTGATGAACCTAATACCTGGCTGCTGGTGATAATGTCTTCTAAAGATGCGCACTTTGTGGGCATCTCTCCTGATTGTGTGGACTCATTTGTCAAGGGTAGCAATCCCAGACAGAAGGCCGAGTGTTATAATTATTTCAAGAGTACAGTACAGCAAGAGACTCTTCTGCTAGTACTGCTAGAAAAAAAAGCAGAAAACAACTCCCCCCCAAATGTCCACTGGCTGTGGTGTTTTGCAGGCATGTGAGAGGAAGTTATGGAAGTGGAGGCCAGCGCTTGGTGTGTTGGTGCGCATGAAGGGCTACAGGCTGAGAACGTTGAAAACAAACAGAACTGGTTTGGGCAGAAGCAGTCTTTCCATACTATGATTAGCTGTCAATCATAGGTAAAGTCCTCAGGATCAGGACCTGGATGAGACATTTAGAATACTCCAGTGGCAGCTCCAACATAACACTATGTCTGAGTGTCTGTTACAGAATTTACGACATGCTGTCCTGTGTTAGAATTGTAAGAGCTAGACTGTGAGCTGCTAGAAGTCAGGGGTAGTGTTTCAGTAATCGCTGCGTTCACTTAATATGCACTCCATGGAGCTCAATCAATGTTTTCAGAGTTGAATGAGTGTATTATAATGCCTTCTGATTCTTAGCTCTAAATAACTAATGTAAAGTAAATAATAAAGGTGTTTGATGCATCCTATTGCATTAGAGTCCAAACCTAACAACAAAAGGGTTATTCATGGGATGTAGAGAATACAGATTGGTTGATTTTTTCCCCCAAGAGATACAGCAAGTGAGACTGAAGAAAACTTCTCTTTAAGAGCAAAGCAAAGCAAAACAAAACAAAACAAAAACTTTCTTCTTTCTCTCTTGTGACTGAAGCAACATGTGTAGTTCTCTGGTGAATGGAGAAAAAGTTTGGCTTCATTATTCTCCATTATTCCTTTTAATATAAAGTAAGGCAATGAATAAACTACATATTATATTCTGAAACTTAAAAAAATTAAAAATACATTAATTTCTTTGCAAGTCCCTCTCTTCCCAGCCCTCTTCTCAATTTATCCCATTAACTTTTCAGATCTCGAAACCAACACATGCTCTGGCTTCGTGACAGCTTTTGGAGCACAAGGAAAGGGAAACAATGAAAACAGTCGGGAATGGTATTTACATCTTGAGTAAAAATAACAGTTATGTGTTTCATGAACAGCAACAGTACATCCCACAAAGTCATGTTGCAAGTCTTTAAGCAATTCCCCAATATGTAGAGGAAAAAGCATATAGTATAGATATAACTATACTCAAAGTAGATTTGACAAAAGTTTTTATCTCCTTTTATATTGAATAGCTGAAAATATATAAAAAGAAAATTTGTTTTTTTATGATAGTATGAATTTACTTATTTTTCAATCTAATTATTGATCTGTACATTTTTTTGTTTGTTTAGGGACTTTGGTAATACCTAGTCTGTACTTTTTAGGTTCTTCTCAACTCTGAGAGAAAGAGCTCTATTTGTCAATTAACTTCTCCCCTCATTCTCCAAATAAAATTAGACCCACATGTAAATTTCACAGAGGTCTGCACTTACTAGCTCTGTGGTCATGGGTGTTATTTGATTTTAATTCAGTCCCAGCATCTGTAACATGAAGCTAATATTTGCCTTGTAGTGTAGTTATGTGGATTAAATAATATATTGAAAATACTTATAATCGAGATGAGGAACATATGCTTAATAAATGTTATAGTTCTTCTAATTTTACACTATATTTAAATATTTTTATTTCTTTTTCTAACAAAATGAGGTTTAACCCGTTGAAACACACAATAGCAAACTGGGTGTGGTCTACTTCTCTCTCTGAAGCACATGTTCCGACTTCAAAGGAGTCATTCTGAGCAGTCATTCCGTGAAATCTTAAGGCACAACATACACTCCAAGAGATAAAGCTCAGGTGAGAAGCCACAAGAACAGCAAAAACAGAAGTGCCCAGAGGGGAGAAGGGAGGGAATTTAAGGGGAGAAAGGGGAGGGATTTAGAGGAACAAGTATAAAGGACACAGGGACAATAACTAAGGGGGGTGGAAATGGGAGGGAGGTGGGGAGCATGGGGCAGGGGGGGCTGGGATGGGAGAAATGAACAGAAAACTGTACTTGAAAAATAACTAAATAAAATTAAAAAAAAAGAAGTCAGACTATGAAATTTGCTTTCAATGCCCTCTCATTTATTACCACTCACCAGCCTCCTTTCCCCCAATACCTCCTCTTCCCTTTCTTGAAGTCTCATTAAGAAAGGCGTGTTTCTATAACATGAGAGTTTTCATAGAAATGAGCAGAAAGGAATCAATGTTTATTATAATATAAGGAGCAAAGTGGAAATTATATTTTTAGGTTGGTATATAAGTGAAATATCAAATCAACTATTTAATATGAGAGCTAATATTAGAAAAGTGATGGCATGTATAAAAAATCTTAAAATATTCAATTTTGTTTTTAATTACATTCTTTACCAATAATCCCTACCCCCCAAGAATTTGTGGCAAAATTTCTTTCTGTTTTGAAACATCTGTATGGAATGGCTGGATTTTTGAATGGTGGCCATTAGAAGGAATGGATTGACTATTACTTTACCTTCTTCTGATATTTGTGTCATCTGCTTACAACAAAGAAATAATTATAGCAAATAGATATATAGAGTTTACTCTGTAAAAGACACAATTGAAAGTGCTTACCTCATTAACTTATGTGGTATTCAAAACAGTCTTATGCTATAGGTACACTTTTATCAGTTCCATTTTACAGATGAACAAACTATGTCACAACCAAGTTAAATTACTCCCTCGAGGTCAGAGCATCATAGAAAGAGTAAAAATACAGGTCTAGCTTGTATTTGAGTGGAAGCATTTTGGCTCCTGAATCTTACCTCCTGCCACTTTACACCACTGTATTTTACCTCCAGTTATTCAGCATAGGGGGACAGAGGAGAAAAGCTTGGACAACAGGCATGGAGTGGGGGAAGCACTTGGGCTTCTTGTAGACTTTGAGTATTGTGTCATTTAAGTAGAATGAATGGCAATTCAAACATTGGAAGAATAAAAATTATTTTCTCTTTAGGGTAGAAGAGTCCTTATTTTACAACCACATGACCTTGAACAAATGACTTAATCTTTGTCTCATTCCTTTATTTTTCTGATTTAAATGCCTACTGGGGTTGTTAGGTTATATCAAATGTGAAAGTTCTTTGAAAGATAGCATCTACATGAAAAGTGAGAAACCGATTTAATGTAAAAAAGTCCAACTAATGATGTTATTTTCTTCTGTAGCTCAAGTTCATTTTATTGGTTTTCTTGCTCATAAAAGGTAGAAAAGAAAGATATCAGTCCAGGATCTTTCTGGATGAAGCTGAGGCATACAGAACTTAAACCAAAAAGGAACAGAGACAGTTTAGTCCATAATCAGTTTGAATCAACTGAATCTTGTGTCAAGTTAAAATTATGCTCAACCAAGAAACCACGAATGTCTCACTCTATGTCTCTCACTCCCTCTCTTTGTATTGATTTGAGGTGGTAGCTTACAGAGAGCTGTTGCTAGGGGACAGATTTTCTCAGGTTTCTGCTGAAGATATATTCACAAAGAAGCCATGCAATTTGCAAGAACAGCCAACAAAAATCATTGCATGGAGCCTTGTTCATTATCAAAAGCACAACACATCATCAAAAATAAGAGGATTCGGTTTAATTATGAATTCAATCCATTCAAGGGGTGAGTGGACTGATTTTGGCTTGAATTTAGTGCACAGGACAGTGTGAGTAGCATCTGTGAAATTTCTGTGATTGTTTCTAAATTATCCATTCATTCAGGTAAACAAATAGCTATTGGGGCCCATTCTGAACAGGGAGTGAACAGTGATTATTTAGTAAGACCCACACTAGCAGAGCTTATAGCCTGGTGGCTGAGAGAATGACTCACCATTTTTATAGGTTGACATCAACCAATAATGGCAATTCATTTGGTTCAATTGAATGCTACTAATACAATGTGGTTTGCATAGTGATAGAGATATTTGAAGATGTTGAGTAGAAAATAGATCGAATGAGGTAGGTGGTGGTTAAGAAATGTATCCTGGAGGTGTCTGAGCTGAGGTATGGACAGCGTGCATGAGTAAGATAAGAAAAAGTTGGAGGAGGAAGACTGAGCAGAGACAGTGAAGGGAGAGACAAGATATGTGTAGGACTCAGCACTCTGCTTGCTATTGTAGCACAAAACATGAGACTGGGAGTGACAGAAGAACTGAAGGGTTAGGTGGGAATCAGGTCATGGAAGAGTTTATATCCTATGGTAAAGGTTTCCACCACCACTGGACCCCAAACTGGCATATTCTGATCTTCTTGGGCTGGGATCCACATTTCCCTTTTTTTCCTCTTTAAAATCCTGAACCCTTTCTCTGTCCTTAAAACAATGGTCAGATAAAAATATCCTGAAATAAGCACAGAGGAGCCTTACATTTCTGTCCTAGGCTGTTAATCAATTGTTTTAAATATAACACTAATTCTCAATTTTTCTGCTTGTGAGAATATTTAATGATATTTTGAGGGTAAATGTTTCATGTGAATAAGATATAGCAATAACACTTTCATTGCTATCCTATAAGTTGAAACAAAAATCCAAGTTAGAAATTGTTCATGCATATAGCTTTCATTATCATCTAAATCCTTAATCTCAATTGTTTGCCATTGCATGCATTCAAGGGCTCCTCCAGAAAAAAACCTAAATAAGATAGAATTGTTGGGTACTTCTATGAATAACTTGAATGTAATATATATATATATATATATATATATATATATATATATATATGAACTTATATTTAGAAACGTACATGTATGAAGGACACATGGACAAAGCCAGGAAGGGTAGGTCTGAGGGTGGGAGGGGGATGAGTGGGGCAGGGGCATGGTAGGGGGAAAATGGAGACAACTGTACTTGAACAATAATAAAAATTATTAACCCCCCCACAATTAAAAAAGAAACATACATACATGTATATACATACACATACAGTAATGGAAATATGAGATTCACATTTAGGGATTTCATCAAATGTTTGAGAATAAAAAATTACAGTCTTAAAAAATCTGGAAGTAGTCACATAAATAGTTACAAATTATATAAACTAAAGCATCATTATTCTGCAATAAGATCCTATGATGCTAATTTTGCCATTGACTGAGTAATGATCATCTTTGTACCTCCAGCACCTATCACAATGCTTCGCGTACCTTAGGAGCGCAACAATATTTGTTGCATCAGTGGATAAGAGATATTCTAATCTTCTCTCCTTTCTCCTTCTCTTTGGCAGCGTTAGTCTTTGTTCTAAAACATCTCTTCCCTGTTATTGCACATTTTGCATGAAATTTTACTCTCATATTCCTTAGATGATTGTGTATCTTATTAAGTTACCGAGCTAATGTGGAACTATCTTTAGAGAAACTTGTTCTCATGAATTCACTTCTGAGGCTAATGTGGTTATAACTAGAGAAGCTTTGTTTGAAAATCTGTTAGGAAGAAAAAGGGCCCTGGGTAGTTCAGTTGGTTAGAATGTTGTCCTGATATGCAAAGGTTGACGGTTTGACCTCTCCAGGTCAGGCATGTATGGGAATCAACCAATGAATGCATAAATAAGTGGGACAACAAATCTCTTTCTCTTCTCTTTCTCTCTCCCCATTCCCTCCCTCCTCTCTCTCAAATTAATAATAAAAAGGCAACCCTTTCAGATATATTATATGAAATCAACCTAACTGCTCTTGACTTTTCCAGTCTTAAGACTTCTGTCTTTACCAGAGTTTATCTCACAACTGTGGTGGCCTGCCTACCACAGTGTGTGTGTTTATTTAGGAATATGAGATGCTGGGTGTATAGTCAGTGTGAAACCTGCTTTTGAGATATTTCATAACAGGTTTCAGCTCTTAAAAAGGATGTTTGATATAAAAATACTCAGAATACATAAGGTAAATAGATACTTTTTTCATATACAACAATATGCAATTTCTATCTTTCATAGAAATAATTACAGGATTTATTCTTCTTGTAAGTATAGGTCACTCTGAAACTATGGGTTATGTCTTGTTCACTGCCACATGTTCACAGGTCTAGAGATTTTCCTGGAACATAGTAAGCACTCAATAAATTTATGTTGAATGAATCAAGAAGTGAGAGACAAATATAGATAATAGAATCCTCTGGGTAGAAAGGCAGAGAGAAAGCTGAGCATTGCACAAATGGCGAGAAACTATTTCTTAGTGGTAAATATCTAAAGGTAGACCTCCCATAGATTTTGTTAGAAGCAGAGGAAATATGCATTTATCCCCAATCTGCCTAAATTTTTTGTACTTTTGAACAGTGATGGCTACAGGTGAAAATAGTCAGTCTGAAATTCCCTCTTACAAGGCTGAAGTGTAGTTATTGAAGATGCAAATATCATGAATGGTCTGCAATCAGCATTTAAAGTCCTCATTAAGTGCCTATTTCAGACTGGCATGGGACTGGGATGGAAAAGAACATAAAGAGATTAACTGACAACACAGAATCCACCTGAAGAAAGGAGAGAAATTGGGTAATATCAGTTACACCCATTTTCCTTCATTACATCTCATGAAGGGTTTCTGATTCCTTAGTGAGAAAGATTTGAAAACTAGTAGCAGAATTCTATTACACACAGCTAAAGTTTATGACACGTGTATTTATGCAGAAGTCCTTAGTTTGTGAAACTGTATATAATTCATAGTGTTGTTTCCAACATTATCAATAAATATGCTGATTGTCTTTATAATTTCTAGAAATATAATACATTGAATTTAGGTGTTATTTTAGAAAGATAGTCTTCAGATAACTGTTTGGATACAGAGATGGCATTGATGGTGCCTCTTGCTGTGTGGTGCTCTGACAAAGTTTATTTCTGTCTGGGTGTGAGTTACAGAGAGTTCACAGCCTTGAACTGGATCCATCAACTTTTTTATTTTTGATTAGTCTATATGTCAGTATTTGCCAGATGACAGGCTAAGAAGAGAGGTTTGGATGGTGATAATACTACTATTTAAAGTTATCATTTGTATTAGCTACAATGCTGAGCCCTTTTCATGTAGTACATAAATGATCTCATTTAATTCTCATAAAAACCTTGCAATATTATTATTAATAATAGAAAGGTATCACAATGTGTCAAAATATTTCAAAAATAGTTATTGGTCTACTGGTGCACCTATTTTTATACATGTTAATTCATTTACTGCTCAAAGTAAATTTCAGGAGGGCTATTATTTTTCCCATGTTATAGATGGGGAAACTGATCAGGGACATTAACTGCTCACTGTATAGGATACATGGGTGATGTATGGAAGAGATAAGATCTGAATCCAGGCTGTCTGGTTTTATTGCCCAAACTCTTTATTTTTTAATATATTTTATTGATTATGTTACTGCAGTTGTCCCATTTCCCCCCTTTACTCCCCTCCACACTGCACCCCTGTCCCACCTGCACTCCTCCACTTAGTTCACATCTGTGGGTCATATGTATAAGTTCTGTGGCTTCTCCATTTTCCATACTATTCTTAACCTCCCCCTGTTTATTTTTTAAATATATTTTATTGATTATGCCATTACAGTTGTTCTATTCCCCCTTCATTCCCCTTCACCCACCCTGAACACCTCCTCTTCCACCATTCCCCGCCTTTAGTTTATGACCACGTGTCTCAAGTTCTTTAGATTCTATATTTCCCATACTATTCTTGCCTCCCCCCCGTCTATTTTCTACCTACCATCTATGCTACTTATTTTCTGTACCTTCCCCCCTTCTCCTTCTCCCACTCCTCTGTTGCTAACCCTCCATGTGATCTTCATTTCCATGGTTCTGCTCCTGATCTAGATGTCCTCTTAGTTTGCTTTTGTTTTAGGAGTGGTTCTTAATAATTGAGTTTGCTGTCCTTTCACTGTTCATCTTTTTTATCTTCTTTTTCATGGGTAAGTCCCTTTAACATTTCATATAATAAGGGCTTGGTGATGATGAACTGCTTGAATTTGGTCTTATCTGAGAAGCACCTTATCTGCCCTTCCATTCTAAATGAAAACTTTGCTGGATAGAGCAATCTTGGTTGTAGGTCTTTGGATTTCATGACTTGGAATACCTCTTTCCAGCCCCTTCTTGCCTGCAAGGTCTCTTTTGAGAAATCTGCTGACAGTCTGATGGGGACTCCTTTGTAGGTGACTGTCCCCTTATCTCTTGCTGCTTCTAGGATTCTCCCCTTCATTTTAATCTTGGCTAATGTAATTATGATGTGCCTTAGTGTGTTTCTTCTTGGGTCCAACTTCTTTGGGACTCTCTGAGCTTCTAGGATTTCCTGGAAGTCTATCCTTTGCCAGAATGGGAAAGTTCTCCTTTATTATTTGTTCGAATAAGTTTTCCACTGGTGGCTGTTCCTCTTCCCCTTCTGGTACCCCTATAATTCGGGTGTTGGAGCGTTTAAAGATGTCCTGAAGGTTCCTAAGCCTTTCCTCATTTTTTTGAATTCTTGTTTCTTCATTCTTTTCAGTTTGGTCATTTTTTTCCTCCTTCTGGTACACTCCCTTTATTTGAGTCCCAGTTTCCTTTCTATCACTATTGGTTTCCTGTGCATTTCCTGCCATTTCAATTAGTTTAGTCTTTGTTTGTTTCTCTAATTTGTGACTAAAATCAACCAGTTCTGAGAGCATCCTGATCACCAGTGTTTTGAACTGTGCATCTGAAAGTTTGGCTATTTCTTGGTTGCTTAGAGTTATGGTCTCTGGGGCTTTGAGTTCTTCTTGAGCCATGTTTTGGTCTGTTCACGCCTGTTATGTATGAGGAGGAAAGTCTTAGGTGTTCACCAGGGCAGGGCCACCCAGGTTGCGGGGTTGTGACGCTGTTTGTGGGGGTGGGGTCAAAGGGGGGCAATAGTGGCCCCCTCTGCTGCTTCCCACCACTGGGACCTGCTGCGGTCTGTCTCACTGCTCACTCCTTTGCTGGTTTATCTGTGAGTGAATGTGTGACTGCAGTTAGCCAGCCGCCTTGTGCCCTCACTGTGTCCACCCATTGCTACTCCACACCTGGGATCTGCCCATGGCTGCCTGCCCACCTGGGTCACGCACCTAGGTTATGGGCCTGAATCAGTGGGGTGAATCTTTTCTGCCTGACCCCGCTCCACTGCTGGCTTTGCCCCTCTTACCAGTCTGGCTGAAAGGTTCGTTCTTGTCAGACTTCTGTTTAGTTCAATTTTCTGTTTTTTGGCTGAGTTTTTTGTTACTAAAACTTTGTTGTCTTTAAACTTGGTTGTGTGAGAATGTACAGTGTTTCCACCTACGCCTCCATCTTGGCGGAAGTCCTTCTTATTGCCCAAACTCTTAACTGTGCATATGCCTATCATATTCTTTAAAGTGATTATGACCTATGAATTGCCTTGTTTTGTTGTTTCCTAAATATTTCATCATTTATATTTTTAGATTGAAAAATGAGCCAATTTATTTAGATTTCATGTACACAAGGAAATCTATTTTCTCACAAGCTTCCCTCACAAAGTTAGTCAAGTGGATATAAAATTTTTGGTTGAAAAATAAAATATAAACTGTTTTCAGGCTTACAAATATAATGCTATGTTAGCTAAAATCAAGCACAAATTTTGTTTTGAGCTAGAGGATTGCTAAAGTTCAAAGTCTTGATTTCTGAAGCACAAGAGAATGCACTGACTCTGGGGGGATTAATCAGCGAAATCTGTAGTTCTTAGCATTAATCCATCCACTTTAAAAACAATGCATTTCAAGTCAGCCAACTTTACTTCCTTGATCAGTTTCTTCCCATATTCAAAGTGAAAATGGTGGTTATAAACCTTTGAAATAAAATTTAAGGATGTTAAATATCTATAAATTTTAATTCTGCAAGATTGAATTTTACCCATGCACCTTAAAAAACAAAAAAACTTTTCTCTTGCCCTTCAACCTCTTCCTGCTTTAGGAATGCATTGCTTTAAAAGAAAAGAAGTATTCATGTCATATAGTGATACACAGTGACCCTATGAAAAGACAGATGGTAGTAGTGACAGTCTCTCCTCAGATTTTTACTTTTGTGGGTCACACATATGTGTTTCTAGTCCTGGGGCCTCTTCTCTCATTAACAAATAATTATTTAGTGAGTTTTTTTGGCTTCCTTGGTTAGCTTCCTCTGTAGCCCAGTAGATACTATATCTTGGGATTCAGAATATTACTTTTAATATTAGTAACTTATAGAATCTATCTCCATAAAAGCCCTACTGATTTTATCTGTATATAGTGAGAATCAAGAGATCAATTTGAGACCATTTGCCCAAGGTAAATACAAACTAAGTAGAAGATGTCTTTAAGAACATTATAATCTCATTGGGTGAGAGACAAGATGTCCAAATCGAAAACAATGGGAAGAGTTTCAATGTTTCTCATGGGTGTACTCTTTTAGCAGATGCTCGCATGGATACTCACATGACTTACTCCTTCAATTTATTCAGAATCAAAGGTTATCCCCACAAAAAGGACTTTTTGGACTGCCCTATCTAAAGTCTATCCCTTTGACATTCTATTCACATATACCATATTATATTACATTATATTATATTCACCTGCTTCTTTCCTCACTTGTTCTTGCCATCAGCTGATGTTGTATTTGTTTGGTAGCTGTCTGCACAACTAGTGTGTAGCTCCAATTGGACAGGGACTCTGTTTTGGTCACTGTACTATTCTCATTAGCTAGGGCAGTGCCTGGTTCCTTGGAGACACTCAATGAACATTTGCTGGATGAAGAAAATTTAGGTTGTTTTAGGTAGACAAAGAATTGAGGAATTCACAAATATGAATTAGCATATTTTTCATCTTCACGATAGGTACACAGTCTAAGTTTGAACATTATTTTAGACCTAGGATATATGGATCATTGTTAACTATCAGGGACCACTTACCATGACTTTGACCAACCCACTTTGTGAGGACATCAGAAAGACAATTTAGGGGTGGCTGTCAAGTCCTCTCAACAATTTGAAACTTATGTATCCACCAATTAGAATTATAGAAGTACCAAACTTCAGACCTATTGTGAGCAATGTTGTTGAGCTACATATAGAACACAGACCAAGTGGCATGTGTAGCCTATTATCAGTAGTAGAAATCCAAAAACTTCATCCTACTGCAACTTGACATTGGAGCTCCCAAGGAAAACACAGTGAACTCAAGCACTGGATGGAATAAGGCTTCACTGACATAGGCAGGAGACAGAGCAAGATTAGCTTCAGTAGTGGGCATCAATCCCTTATGGCCAGCAGGTCCCCCTGGCAGTCAATGTAGGGCAATTATACTGTACTCACCCCTCCAGTGCCCTAGAATGAAGGACTCCCCTCCCCTGCCTGCAGTGATTTAGATATAACAGGTGGGGTGGACCAGGTGCCATATGATGCACATGCTTTAGCAAAACAAAGGAACACACATTGAGCCTGAAATAGGGAAAGTTACTCTTGCACAAAGTGCAATGTCCAGCACAGGGTGAGGATGCTTTATGTCTTGCTAGGAGGTGTTACAGGCCCAAGACCCATTCTTAGGTTGCTGAGTAGGGATCAAAGAACGCATGTATTAGATTTCTTTGCCCAATACAAAAAAATCTGAAGCACATGATTCAGAATACTCTTGTGCAAATGGAGGGAACTGGCTAATACCAAATCGAATACATACTTCATAGTCAATTGGTTTCCCACCTGTTTTTTTTTAGATATCTCTTCCTTTCCCTCCAAAACCATTTACATATATGCATATATGTGTATAGATATACACACATATATAATATACATAAATACTTTTTCCTTTTTCTTAAAAATAGATTATTCTTGATCACAGAATCAAGTAGAGGGATTTTACTACTTGAACTTGGAACTTGGTTTACCCAGGTGGTCATCTGTGTACATCCTTTGGATATGATTTAAACAGTTGAAGGTTTCATCCTCTGTATATGGTCTCTGATATAATAGGTTGGAAAGCTGATAGAATAAAATCAAATTTGTGGTGAAGAGACTTGAATATCAATGCTATGGTAGACATGTAATACATGTAACACATCACGGAATTCTAACACTAGTTAATTAATTATATTGTTTTCTTTTTAGGCCAAACCATCTATTTTGACCTCTTATTTTAATTATCATCCACCAGTAACACTAACTGTGGGTCTGAAATATTGGAATACACATTTCTCAAGAAAAGTGTATAGAAATACTATTTTTTCAAATATAATTTGCTTGGATAATTTGTATACCTCCATGCAGCTTCTCACAAAAGAATTCCTTGTTGGAAATTTACCAGAATTTTCACAGAGTTTTTTCCTTTTTAGTTTTAGATTGAGTGTAGATTGAGTGTAAAAAATGAATTTGATGGATGGAGAAAAGCTTAATACGGAAAGCTTAATACATCAGTTGGAAAAGAATTTTTGATAACAGCAATTTAAAAATTATCCGAGGTAAACGCTTAATTTAAAACTTTTTAAAAACCAGGAAGTTTCAGTAATGTGTTGCTAATTAATATTCCCTCAGCATTTCATGCGTGGTACCTGCTTTATGCTAGCAAGGTGCTCAGTGCAAGTTTTCCTGGCTTTGTTGTCTTTTCTACCTGAAAACAGAGCTGGAGAATGCTGACCCTTTAAAAAGTTCTGGCTCAGAAATGATATGTGTGTATACTTTCAGAGTGTTGCAATGAGAAGAACTAGTCACGTGGCCGCAACTAGATGCAAGCAGGATGGAGGAGGGGAGGGCCGGGGATGAAGTTGGAAAATGTGCTCTGGCTGAGTGGCAACAGCCCGGTAACAACTCTGTACTGGAAATAGAAGACTGTACATTTTTTGGTTATTCTTTCTGCCACAGTCTGCCCCGTTAGCCACCAAATATTGAGCAGAGTGTTTATTTGCTTATGCATTAAACAAACTCAACACCTCCTTAGAGAGAGAATCCTCATTTTTTCCCAAGGCTTTTGATTTCATTCATGTTTTAACTTGAGGTGGGTATTACAAGTGAATCCTCCATGAGGTTGGTTTCTTGCTGGTATAAGTCTGGAGAATCCAAGTTTGAGGCTGAAACAGTTACAGACCTATCTGCTAAAACCATCAGGCAAAGCCAACACACATTCCGGTCCTTACCATCTATTTTCCCTGGGCACGGCAGTTATACAATAAATGTAGCTTTTATTGTTCTCAATGTTTCATTTACATATATCACCTACTCTAATAATAATTAGTAATTCTTCCTCTTTAACATACTAAGCTCATAAGCAGGACTGTGGAGGGAACTGTCCATCCAAGATGTAGAGAGGGCATCTGTCACTGTCATGGCCTTCATTCCGGTGATCCACTTTATTCCATCTCAAATCACTTTTTTTCCCCTACAATAACTGTCATTGTCTAAGAATTCTGAAATTAGTCTATTTTCACAATTTTTCAATATTCTGTCACTTAGACTTTTAGAGCTGTCATTCTATTTCTGGTACTTTTGGTATAAGAAATATCAGTGTGCTAATAAAATGATGGTGAATTCTCTATTGTCACACTTTACAAAATAACTTCTCTTATTGGTGTGTCATGGGTTTATTATATGATGCCATATGTTTTGGTTAAAAAGGATCAATATCTACTTTTAAGGCAGTGAGGATACAAATTTTATCTATCAACTCATTTGTGAAAAATATGTAATGTTGTTTTTGAAAACATAATTTATTTCATGCCCCTTTTTGACATAGGAAAAGAAACAGTCTCCATAAATATAGGATTCTGCTCCTTTCACCATGTGACAAATGAGATGCGGTGGGAAGGTGTCCAGCTTTTGGTGGCTGGTGGAGTGAGTGTGGAGAAGGGGAGGTACATCTGACTTGCAACATCAGGTCCACAGGAATAGCTCCTGAGATGCACGGCATCCCTTATGATCCTTTGGCCGTCAACCTATGCAGATTGCACCTGAGACTCCCTTGCTCCTCCTGCCTGACCTCTCCAGGAATCTGGGCCTCTCCATTCCATCAGTGTCGCATTTGAGGCCATGGGAATCTTTGCAAGGCTGTTGGAGTTTCTGTTTCCCCACCTGTGAACCTGCCTTTTTGCTCCCAGGGCTCTTCCCAGCAAGAGGGTACAGGTTCTCTCTCTCTTTCTCTCCAAGACCTGTAAACAGCTGGATGTATTCTCCTTGGTCTGTCTGCTTCCTGGTTCAGGGGATACTGTTTGCTATCTAAGGGGCTCTCTTTTGTTCAACAGATGCTCCCCACAAATATTATTAAAATATTTGGAACTCTTTTTTTTTCTTACAAGTTGTGTGCTTTTAAAACTTTTTTTTCCCCAATAAAAAGTGCCAAGAGCATCTTGTTAGCTACTTCATCTTTCTTCACTAGGGCGAAGCATACCTGGCTGGTTGGATTTGGAGGCAAAGCCCAAGAAGAGAAAAAAAGGAGGGACAATTAAACAACAACAGCAGCAAACTGTCTTGCCACAATTTGCTTTGTGGCTTATTCCTATCTTTTTCCTTCTGCCCATCACCAATGAGCTCCTTGCACCGATGAGATACTGCATCTCTCTGTCAATTCTTCTTCATTCTGGCTGCTCTCACTAGTTCTTGCCAGTGGAAATGAGGGCATAAACTCCAATAAATGGCTTACTGTCTGTCAAATTTGACTTCAAGTGTTTATGCCATAAAATCATGAAGCTGATTTAATTTGGGGGCAATTTAAAAAATTTTTATAAGGTCTGGCTTTTAACTTTGCTTTTGCTCCTTGGTCTGAAGGTCAATACATTGTAATAACAATTTTCTAATAGCTTAAAATTATCACTATTGGAGTAATAAAGTGATGACCATGTTTGTAACCTTGATAGATCTGTCAAAATATATTGACTCTGCTACAGGTTAGCAAAGTGGCAACAGCCTGACTTGTCTTTTAACAAAAAGGCTATTTTTACATGAATCGTGGATAATTATTGAGAAATAATAATTGTGCTAAATGTTTTTTCTAAGAGGTAGAACATAAAGGCTTTAAAATCTCAATTTTTGTTTGACAAACAAAATAACCAATAATCCTGCTGAAAGGACTTTGGAATCCAGAGGATTGTTTTCTTCTAAAGGAAAAATAAAACAAAAATGAGAAGAATGATGCAGATTTTTTTGCAGTCATTGAAAACAGGTGGGAAAAAACATGCCATAGTGAATCCTGGGTTTTCTTTTTAAGTGCCTCTTTATATGTCAACAGTGAGCAATCACTCATTCTGTTTATGTTTTCTAGACCAGTTGTCAGCAATGCTTTTAGCTTTATGAATAAATTATTTTATATGGGTTAAGAAATATTTTCATGTTCTGTTTTCAGGGCTTTTCAAAATAGTAGATTCTGTACAAATGCATAATATATTAGAGATGCTCTGAGTCAAATGGTGACATTGCAGAGATGATGACCTCTGCATCTCTGAAATGTCACCATTTGGGCTGAAAGGGAGGGCCAAAGAGCAAGGGGAGGTGAGGGAGTTTAAAGCTCTTGGAAAGACTTGGTGGGTCTCTACCTGTACTGAAGCCATAGTGTGGGAGCTTTGAAAGGTAGGTACATTGCGTTCCTCTACGATTTGCGATCGATGCTAGGAGACTAGTGAGGAAAGAAGTAGGAAAGCCGAGTGGAAGATATGTATTTTCACTTATAGGCAGATTAGGCCCCTAAATTGATACTTTTACTGAAAAACCCTGAAAATGATGGGTCATGTAATTTCAATAATCATAATGAATCGGCATGGAAGTAATTTTTTGTACCGAAAATCCTAGTGAGAGTAAGATCTCAGAAAGGACAGTGCAGCATAGCTTATTATTATCTTGAAAGCATTTGGCAAGCTTTGTACAACTGGGTTTTGCTTTTCATGGCCTCACCAGACACATGATATATGGAATAAAGTCTAGGGCTCAACCACACTGATGAGGTTAATAGAATACATTCCTTCCAATATCCCTCAGAGTCTACCATATACTCATCGAAAAGGTGAACTAAAAATAAATCAAATACTTGTTCCTTTTACTGTAGCAAAGAGATAGTTAATGCCTTGAATTTGGTGCTGAGTAGAAGCCAAAATTTTTTAAAAACCCACTAAGAGTTTGGTGCTTCAAGTCTCACTCGTATTCAGCCTGAATGTATCCTTTCTGTGTACTCTAATGCACTTCATTCCGGGAACTTAAATTAGAGTCATCCTGGATAGCAGTGGCAGGTGAAAAGAAAGGCCGAGAATATAAAGATTTCTCACAAATAAAATTACATGGGAACTGAGTGTTTTTGCAATTTAATATAACTATACACAAGGCAACATAAAACGTAGCAGAGAGACAAGTCTATGAAAGTGCTGTAGGAAGCATACGAGACACAAAAAAGGCAGTGAAAAGACAAACATTTCCGTATTTATATCCCAGGAGGAGATGAGAACACAAGTAGGAAAAAGCAGTGTCAAAAACCAAAAAGGTGTGATTCATGAAAGAAATAATTGACAAGCCAAAATTCGTTAAAATGAAATCTTATGCTCTGCAGCCCTGGCCAGTGAGGCTTAGTTGGTTGGATGTGATTCTGCACAGCGATAGGCTGTCTGTTTGATTGTGGCAGGACACGTGCCTGGGCTGCGGTTCAGTCCCTGGTTGGAGGGCGTACAAAAGGCAATTGCTTGATGTTTCTCTCACACATCCACGTTTCTCTCCCCTTTCCTCTTTCTCTCTACTTTCCCCTTTCTCTGACAACAAATTAAATCTTTTAAAAAAACTTCTGCTCTTCAAAACAGTCAAAAGATGAGAAGATAAGACACAGAATGAAAGTATGTGCAACAAAACTATCAGATAAATGACTTATCTAAAAATGCACCAAGAACACTTACCAACAAACAGTAATAAAATAAACAGCTCAGCTGAAAAATAGGCAAAAGATCTAACAGATACTTCACCAAGGAAGATATACTGGTGGCAACTAAAACATGAAAAGTTGCTGAACATCCCATGTACTTAGGGAACTGCAGGCTAAATCAACAATGAGTTGCCACTACAAATCCAGCAGAATTGTGAAAAGCCCGCACGTTGATAACACCAAACACCAGCAAAGATGTGGAGAAACAGAACTCTCACTCATTGCTGGTGGAAATGCTAAATGGTACAACTGCTTTGGGAGACATTTCGGAAATTTCTTACGAAACTAAACTTTCTTTAGCATGCAGTCCAGCAACTGTGCTACCTGGTTTGTATCCAAAAGAGTTGAAAACTTACGTCCACACAAAAACCTTCACACACATGTTTATAGCAACTTTATTCATAATGAGTGAAATAATCCAGGTGGTGAAAGACAAATACCATATGATCTCACCTTTAACAGGATGCTAAACAACAAGACAAGCAAGCAACCTAAATACAACCAAAGACACTGAAATAGAGAACAGGCAGACAGTGACCAGAGGGGAGCAGGGAAGGAACTTCAGGGGAAAAGGGGAAGAATTTACAGGAACAAGTATAAAGGACACATGGACAACAACTAAGAGGGGTGGAAATGGGAGGGAGATGGGGAGCACTGGTGGGGTGGGCTGGGATGGGAGTAAAAAATGGAAAAGTATACTTGAACAACAATTAAATAAATTTAAAAAAGAGGATATTAGATCAAAGAAAAATATAAAAACATAATGGCCATACCTTGGAAGTAACTAAGATGTCCTTTAGTAGGCAAATGGACAAACTATGGTATATCCAGACAAGTGAATATTATTCAGTGCTAAAAAGAAACAAGCTATCAAGCAATAAAAGGAACTAATTGCATATTATTACATGAAAGAAGCCAATCTCAAAAACAATGTATTGTTTTGTGCAGAGGACTTTCAGGGCAGTGAAACTATTCTTTTTGAAACTGCAATGGGGAACACATGTCGTACACTTATCCAGACCCATAGAATGTGTAATATCAAGTCAAGTCAACCCTCATGTAAAGTATGGACTTTGTAATAATGTTGTGTCAATGTAGGTTCACCTACTGTAACAAGTGTACCACTTTGGTGGGGGATGTTGATAATGGGGGAAGCTATGCATGTGTCAGGGCAAGGGGTATGTGGGCAATCTCCATATTTTCTGCTCAATTTTGCTGTGTGTATAAAACTTTAAAAAAACAAAGCCTGTAAGATATAATGACCGGTACAAATAATACATATTTTCTTGGTCTGTCAAAAGAGCACAAAACAATGACATCCTAGTAGCAATGAGTACACCTACCACCCAAAACTTGTTTTTTCACACTATTCCATAATCAAAGGAATGCAGGCTCATGGGAGAAATGACTAGTTCTAGGACTGGACAGGAAATAGGAGATAAGTCTCAATCATTCTGCAGTGCCGGAAAAAGGAAGCGCTCAACCAAACTAAACCAAATAAAATGATTTGGTATCCCCAAAAGACACAAGAGCTAACAAAAAGACCTCCCAATGGTCAAAGCTAAAGCAATGTGAGAAACACATAAATAAAGTAATAATGGGTTATAATCAAAGTGTAAACTATCTATGAATCCATAGTGACATAAACAAATGATTGAGTAAATAAATAAATGAGGAAAATATACATATATCTGAAGCAGAAGAATTTTGAACAGTTTATGCAGTTACTCTGCCCTCAAGGATAGAGAACATAACTCCTCAGTCCTTAAGAGAGGGCCACACAGATTGATTTCCTTTCAAGAGAGCACAGTTTGGAAAGGAGGAAAAAGAGCGATGCTTCAATGGAGAAAGCTAGCCCACCAGTTCAGCAGCTGAGCAAGGCTAGCAACAACAATGATAAGCCGTAGGGATACTAAGTACTTGTTATTATGTGATGAAAATAGTACTGCATCTCTGTAGTCTTTCTGATAAGAAACCATGATCCTAGTCTAATAATTAGAAAAATATCAGATAAGTCTCAAATGAGGGATGTTCTGCAAAATGCCTAATCCAACACTCCTCAAAATTTGTCAAGATCATTGAAAAAAGGCCTACCTGAGGAGCTGTTGCAGCCAAGAGGTGGGTAAGGAAACACAGGACAAGATATAGTGTGGTATTCTGGGTGGGGTCCTGAAATAGAAAAAGTAAATTTTACACTAGGTAAAATTAAGGAAATCTGAGAAATCTTGGAACTCTAGTTTCATACATCAATGTCAATTCATTATTTGTGATAATGTACTATGATATTGAAAGATATTAGTAATGGGGAGAACTGGGTGTACAGTATGTGGGAACTCTTCAAAAATGTTCTGTAAAAATTAACTTATAGTAAACTAAGTTTTATTTTAAAAATATACTGACTCAGAACTTTTACCAAATAACAAAAGGCATTAATCCATAGATTTAAAAAGGTTAATAAATCCCCCAAAGGAAAACTACTATATGTAAAACACCTATACATGTAAAAGTAAAGCTGAAGAAATCCAGAGATAAAGAGATCTCAGAAAGCCAAAGAGAAAAGACTGATGATTAACAAAGCAACCACAATGAGAGGGTCTGCTAGTTCTCATTAATCACAGCAGAAGGCAGAAGATGAGTATAAAAAAGGAAGTAATAGCCCTGGCCAGCGTGGCTTAGTGGATTGAGCACCAGCCTGTGAACTAGAGGGTTGCTATTCCAAGTTAGGACACATGCCTGGGTTGTGGGCTAGGTCCCTACTAGGGGCATATGGGAGGCAACCAATTGATTGATGTTTCTCATATCAGTGTTTCTCTCCGTCTCCTTCTCTCTCCTTTTCCTTCTCTCTAAAAAATAAGTAAATAAAATCTTTTTTAAAAAAGAAGTAGTAAAGATAAGAGCAATAATTATTGAGGTAAAAACAAACTTTGAGAATAGCAAATAACAGCTGATTTTTAAAAAATACTAATAAAATAAACAACCTCTTGGCAAGACTGATGGAAGAATAGAAGTGAGATATAACTACAAATACCAGAAATAAAAGAGGACACAATTATTGATATATATGTATATATATATGAAATTAGAGGATACTATGGATAATTTTATGCTAATAAATTAAAACATTGGGTAAAATATACTAATTTCTAAAGAACAATTACTTTTCAAAACCATCTCAAGACAAAAGAGAAAAACTGAACAATCTTAAAGACATTAAACACATTATATTATTAGTGAAAAAATTTTCCAGAAAAAAACTTGCTGCCCAGATATTTTCCCTGGACATTTCTATTATTTGTTTAGGAACAAGTCATTTGAATATTGCAAAATAATTATTATAGGGTGTTGAAAAAGAAAACACTCTTTGCCAGGGTCCAGCCTCGGCAGGTCTCAGGGTCCCCAAAGGATGGACGGTGCAGGCGATGAATGAAGAGTCAGACACCTGATTGGATGCTGGAGAGTAGCCAGCCTCTGAGGGTCTGACTGAACTCTCTGAGTTTGAGTTAAGCTTTATTTTTATTGGGATTGTTACGTATCATTAAAGGAACAGGTGTATGGCATGATTAGTTAAGCAGAAAAAATCAATACAGAGGTAACTAGGGAAAATACAAGAAATTCCAGACTCAGTCATGTTACGCAAAAGTCATTTTGACAAGGAGAGCTATCAGTCAGATAATTAGAAATAGCTGTATGTACAGAGCTTCAAATGTCTCATTGACGAATAGATGTTTATTTAGAATTTGGCATGGGTCAAAAGGATACGCTAGTTATGGGAAATTCACTACAAGGCCTTTGTAGTGTCTAACTTAACTATCTTTTTGTCTAAAATGTTTCTTTTATGTACTATAGACTCTGACTCCTTGGTAATTGTTTCTTTGTGCTTAGTTTGTAATAGCTAACCAGCTTCTCCTGTTTCTTTGTCTGTCTAATTCTAATTAGTATGTATTTCTGTCCAAGGTATAGGAGGGGCTGTTACTCATCAACTTTTAGACATTCAGGAGCTATTTCATTAGGGGGGACTTTGTTCTCTGGCCAAGAAATCATTTCGTACAACTTCATTGGAATTCTGTGGATCATTGGGCCTGAAACACAGGTGTCTAAAAATTCTACCACCTATTAATTGCAAAGACAAACATTCAAGGAGAGATCGACAGGAAGTCCAGCCACAGTTGCCTCTGCTGTGCAGATGCATCTCATCTGTCTCAACTGTTGTCTATGTTCATGGGTCATTCATTCATGTTCTGACCAAGGGTCATTGTGTAGTCCCTTCCCCTTCTTTCCACCATTCTTCCCTTCCCCTTCAGCCACTGTCAGTCTGTTCCATGTTCCCATGTCTCTTGTTCTATTTCAGTTGTTAGTTTATTTTGTTCATTAGATTCCTTTCATAAGTGAGGTCATATGGTGTTTAACTTTCACCAACTGTCTAATCTCACTTAACATAATATTCCCTAATTCCATCCATGTTGTCACAAAAGGTAGGATTTCCTTCTCTCTCTCTCTGCTTTGTAGTGTTCCATTGTGTAAACCTTCCACAGTTTTTTGATCCACTCATCTACTGATGGGCACTGAGGCTGCTTCTAGCACTTGTCTATTGTAAATAGCACTGCTATGAACATAGGGGTGCATAACTAAGTTCTTTTGAATTGATGTTTCAGGATTCTTAGGGTATAATCCCAGCAGTGAAATTTCTGGGTCAAAAGGCAGTTCCATTTTTAGTTTTTTGAGGAAATTCCATACTGTTTTCCACAGTGGCTGCACCAGTCCGCATTCCCACCAACAGTGCACTAGGGTTCCCTTTTCTCCACGTCCTCTCCAGCACTTACTGTTTGTTGATTTATTAATGATGGCCATTTTGACAGGTATGAGGTGATATCTCATTGTGGTTTTAATTTGCATCTCTCTGATGGCTAATGACATTTTGACCTATTGCTAAATACATGTGATTCATAGTCACGTACAGCCTTGTGATCTC
Organism: Artibeus jamaicensis; assembly: GCF_021234435.1. NCBI lineage: Eukaryota > Metazoa > Chordata > Mammalia > Chiroptera > Phyllostomidae > Artibeus > Artibeus jamaicensis. The sequence goes on from NW_026521486.1 coordinate 39,711,787, forward strand.
CCTGGTTTAAATGCCTGCCTGTATTTACTACCTCACTTTTCCTTATTTCATTTGGGAATAAAACTTGGGTTCTTCATTGGTTTTATATATATATATATATGTATATATATATATACACATATATATATACATATATACACACACACATATATATGTATATATATATGCACACCATATTTTTGTGAATTTTATTATTTTTCTGAAGGCAACATATAGTACAGAATCATATCATTTATGATGTGCTTTCAGGCTGCCTCATCTTGCTCATCATTCCCTTCCCTTATCTTCTTCTTTTTTTAAATCCTCACCTGAGGATATGCTTATTGATTCCCGAATGAGAAGACAGGAGAGAGAGAAATAGGGAGAGAGAGAAACACAGATGTGAGAAACATCAATCGGTCACCTCCCATTTGTGCCCTGGCCACTAGGGATTGAGCCCACGGCCTAGGTGTGTGTTCTGACTGGGGACAGAACTTGCAGCCTTCTGGTGTATAGTGCGACACACCAACCAAGCCACTGGTCCAGGACATCTTATCTTCTTATCTCTTCTCCTTAGGGTAACCACATTCTTTTCCTTATATTCTACATTGTAGAAGCATTTTGGTAATTTTTTGTTAATTGTGTAGGCTTTGGGGTGATTAAATAATTTATCAAAGTATTTATTTCCTCCCAAACTAATCTTCTCAAGAGGAATTCTGGAAGGTAAAATATTTAATTAAATTTTAATATATCTGTCTTTATGACTATGGCTTAAAGGACTTTAATGAGTGCTTTGGTATTGCAGGAGAATATGACAAAAGAGTTAAAGAGTGAATTCTTCTTCACAAAATGACCTCGGACCAAGGTTATGTATGTTAAAAAAAATCTGCTGAGCTTAAAGATTATTACATGGTGCTGTTACACCATTTCTATCTCCAATGCAGCTACTGTTCTTTTTTATTCCCTGAAATGTGTCCAGGCTTTATGTATCTTTGATTTTGGTGTCAACATATCTCAATTCCTTGTATTTTGAAAACCCTTCTTGAAAGTGGAAATAGGCTAATTTGTATACACTATACTGTAAGTGAATATTTTAGTTATATCAAATCATTTTAGAACTGAGGTACAGTATAAATAAATCAATACCCATTTATTGAGAAATAACCTAATATATATGGATTTTTTCTGGAAGCATCACTGCCAATTGTGATCAAATTATGACTGCTTAACAACCTCAGTTCTGAGTGACCTCAGAATAAAGTGTAAAATCCTAGCCTTGCTTGCAGTGTCTTTGATGACATGGCCTTGCCTGTATTTCCATCTTCAGAGCCTCCGTCTTATGCTTCAGTCACCTTGTACTTTATTCGTTATTATGAAACCACCATGTACTCTCAACTGTAAGCTCTTTCTTAACTCTGTTCCTCCTGCTGGAATAGTATGTCTCCTCTCCCCAAATCTAGACTGGTTGATAATTTTGCTATGCCCTGCTATGGCACCTATGTGGTTCCACATTAGTTTAATTTCCTATTTTCTTTCTTTATCCTATGCTGGAGGGCATAAACTCTGTTAGGGCAGGGATCACTTCTTGCTTGCTTAATGTTCTGTCTCCAGGACCCAGCAAGGGGCCTGAAACATGATAAGCATTAAAGAATTATGTTTTGAATGTTTAAAGGGGAAGATGAAGAAAAAAGCCCCATTGAATTAGACACAGTCTTTACCCTTAAAGATCTTGCAATTCTATCAGAGATGGTAAAGACACACTCATTATACTACAAGGCTATATGGAACAAGCTAAGTGCTAGAGGCAAGAAGAAAAGTACCACGAAAGTAGAAGGGAAGGAAGAACTCTACTCACTCACATGAGGGGCTTTGGAAGGGGCGTCAGGAAGAAAATGGTGGCTGATGCGGGTCTTGATGGAAGAGAAGGGCAAGGTTTCACTGTGCAGCCATGAGGGTGGGACGGCCCGGAGCCTGTCCGGAACGCCCAGTCACTTGTTTATATGGGACTAAAGGGTACACGTAGAGCAGGTATAAAGGATGAGGTCAGAGAAGGAGGCTGAGGCCTCAGTTTGGAGGCCTTTGTAATCTACACTGAGGAATATATCTTTAAACTGCTTACCAAAGAAACAGCTCTGATGGTGTTTGAACATATTGCACATTGGTTTATTCTTTTCACAAAAATTAATTTGATTTTAGAGAGAGGGGAGAGAAGGAGGAAGAGAGGGAGAGAAACATTGATGTGAGAGAGAAATATGGATCGGTTGCCTCTCATATGCACCCTGACCAGGGACCAAACTCGCCACCCAGGCACATGCCCTGAACGGGAATTGAATTGGTGAGCTTTCGCTTTGTAGGATGATGCCCAGCCACCTGAGCCACACGGGTCAGGGCCCGTTTATTCTCTTAGTCTTTGTTTCTATCAGTTTATGATACACATTAGGGACTTTTAAAAATAAAAGTCTTGTGTATCAAAAGATAGCGATGGGTGTTTCCACGCTCCCTTAATGCCCATGCTGGCTCTCTTACTCTTCCTTAATAAAAAGTAACAGTTTGGGACAAAATAAGTATAATTTGTAAATGTTTGGCTTTTGTTGTTCTAGTCTTAAACTTTGTAAGATAATCATAAATATGTTGAAAAATAATTGATAAACTACTTTTTGTGTATTTACAAAACTCTTGATAATTAGATAAAGTATTTTAATCAATAATATTTTAAGTTGTTTTAATGGTATCATTTAGACTCAGCTTCATTATTTTCAATTTCAACATAGTAACTAGATTTTTTTTATTTCTTTAAATGAATATTTATGAAATATAAATTTGCAAATTAAAAATGTATAGTTGAAAACAAATAAAATGATATTTTTAAAAAGTTTGTAATAACATTAAATTTTTTTACAAGCCCTGACCAGGGTGGCTTAGTTGGTTGGGCATATCCCACAAAGCAAAGCATCTCCAGTTTGATTCCTGGGTTGCAGTTTCGGTCCCTAGTCAGGGTGCAACTGACTGATGATTGACGTTTCTCTTCCACATGAATATTCCTCTTCCTCGCTTTTCCATTCCTTCCCCTGTTTCTAAAAATAAATAAATAAAATCTTAAAAAACTTTTTTTTTTACCATATGTTAGGCTAAATAAAAAACAACTAAAAAGACAAATATTTATATAATATGATCAGGGATAGGGAAAGTTTGTAGAAAACTCAGGAAGAAAAATTAATAAAGAGATTCTTTCCTTGTGTTGTGTGTTTTGTGTTTCTATGTTACCCTAACATTACTTATTTAAAAAATATTTTTTATCCTCCCTGGAGGACATTTTTTATTGCTGTTTAGAGAGAGAAAGAGAGAGACAGAGAGAGAGAGGAAGAGACAAAGGAAGATAGAGAGACAAACACTGATGTGAGAGAGAAGCATCTATTGGCTGCCTCCTGTACATACTGGGGATCACAGGCATGTGGACCAGGGATTGTATGCGTCAGGACTGGGGGTGAACCTGCCATCTAGGTGTGCTCCCTGACCAGGGAACAAACCCACAACCCTTTGGTTAAGGGACAGTGCTATAACCAATGGAGGCTACATTGCCCTAATTTATATACTGATCATTCCTACCTAATTTACCCCAGGTATTTATTACATTAAAATAATAATAGCAGGATTAATTTTTTTCTATCCACATAGTCTTAACACTTTACACCTTTGTCTTTAACACTTCAGGCTGCTATAAGAAATTACCATGGATTGTGTGGCTTAAACAACCAACATTCATTTCTCACAATCTGGAGCTTAGAAGTTCAAGATACAGTGCCTGCATGGTCAGGTTCTCGGTGAGGGCCCTGTTCTGGAGGGTCATCTTCCTTCTGTGTCTCTCATTCAGAAAGGGACCTCTGGCTCCTTATTATAAGGGCACTAATCCCATTCATGAGGGCTCCACCCTCATGACCTAATTATCTCCCAAAGGCACAGTCTTGTAATATCATCCAATTGGGATTAGGGTTTCCATGTATGAATTTTGGGGAGACACAGACATTCTGTTCATTGTACTTTCCTTTTCACTTTATCTACAGGTTTTCAGAAATCAGCTCAGAGAATGCAAAGGGAGTAAATTTTAGAAAATTCCAGATTGTCTTATCTTTATGCTAATAATTTTTTTTTGTTTACTTAGAAATTTCATTTATTCCAGAGTTTAAGGTCATGATAGACATTTTATACTATTAAAAACATTTCTAGTGTTTTTTAAAGGTGGTTGGCATTTAATATTTTTAGAACTTTAGAAATTAAAAAAATATATTTCATACATATACATTTTTGTTATCTACTGTATGCCAGTACTATATTAGTAATCAAGGATTTGTAAGTGACTAATACATAGTACTTGGTCTTATGAAAATTATATCTAATGAGGATAGTATATGAACATTTAAGCAATAGTGATTTTGCAAGGAAAAATAGTTGCTATCAAAGATATAAAAATTACCCATTATAAGTCTGGAGGAAGGAACTGATGTGTGATGAATTCTGTCTATTGTACTGCCCCAGACATTTTCACAAACATACATGAGCCAATTTTATTTTTAGGTGAAGAGATGTTAAGTAAAATGTCCAATTTTTTATAGATAGCATTTATTAAAATTAGGATTTAAACTCAGGGGTATCTCAGTGGTTCTGACATAAGACAGGAATGATAATGGGCTTGTCAAAGAAGGTGATATTTTAGCTGAAATTTAATGGTACAACAGAATGTTGATACATAGAAAGGGCTCAAGGAGATTTCCAGGTAGAGAGAACTTATCCCCTTTTGCCTTTCTCACTTCTCTAACTTTCTAGCCCCTATTCTAGTAGTCATGCATTGGTGACTACATTTTAGGATGGCAAAAATGGGCATATAACATCTTAAATATTTTCTCTTTGAAGAGTGAGTCCAGCCCCTTCAGGCTGTTTTTCTCTACCTGCTTATCCCGACCCTATGAATGGAAATAAAACAATATGAGAAAGATAAAACTCTATATTGTAAAGATAGTATTTTCAAATATTTTGGGGTGGAGTTATACTTCAAAATTTATATTATTGTTGCCTTATACTCTTATTGCTAACCAGGTTCCATATATGGTAAGTGCTGGGTTGGGGTCACACTGAGTTAAAAATTTTCAAGCATCATAGAAATGCAAATCTTTCCAAGCAAACATCAAGAGCAGCCTAAGGATTTTCATTACATGGGAGCTATCTCTTCAGTCTTTGAAGGTTATGGCATCAATAAAAATTACATACAAAGCCATGAAAAATGGCTCTTTGGAGATGTGTCCTTTGCCAGAAATCAATTTTTTCCCAGCAGAATAATCTCTGACTGCTAGTATAAAAGATAAAATTGTAGGATGGAAAGGGAACTTAGAAGGTCATCTATTCTAACCTGTCTCCCAATGGATGCACACTTGATCAAGTTTTGAAATACAGCATTGTTTTGCTTTTAAAGATTCTCAGGAAAAGAGATAATACAATTTTTTTCAGGTGCCCAATTAACACTTATCTGTTTGCTAGATAGAATAACGTTTTATTCTAGTTTATATTGTCTCTTGTTTCTTAGCAGAAATTGAGTGTTTATCTTTGTTTTCCTCCTCCTCCCCTCAATCTTAACCTACTAGATACCCTTTACATCTTTGAAGAAGATTGCTGAATTAATTCTTAAGCTTTCATTTCCATCCTAAATAATGATAGTTTTTCTAACATTTCTTCATAGACATGATTTTTTCCTGATCTTTAAACATCTTTAATAAGGAATAGATGATTTCCAAATTTTACACATCATTCATTGGTGCTGATGCCCGGAAAAACATGTACTCTCCTAGAAGGCAGGATTACATGTCAAGAACTGAAGGATGGGGTATGTTTTGGGGGGACCCCTTGTAAAGCAGCTGATATATGATTGTCTAACCAATATGCTGTACACCTGAAACCAATACAAAATAATATTGAAAGTAAATGTTTATTGAAAAAATAAACTCAAAAAGGCTTGGAGTATTTGGAACCTTTGCAGAGAAAGATAAAAAGACATGATTTTGCCATCATTTACTACTATTTTATACACTAAAACAATATTTTAAAGAATAACTGGAGATATGGCAATAAAGAACAAACTGACGGTGACCAGAGGAGAGGGAGGAGGGAGATAATGGAGGAAAGAAGGGGAAGGGTCAAGTCAAGGAACATGTATAAAGGACCCGTGGACAAAGACAATGTGGGGTGGGGAGAGGATTGAATATGGAAGGTCCAAGGTGGGTAGGGCAGGGGAGAGTAATGGGGGGAAATGGGGACAACTGTAACTGAACAACAATTACAAAAAAGAATGAGAGGTACAGTCATGAGGTGCAAAAATAAGGTGAAATGTCACAAATAACCATCAACTCGTGAAGAAGCGTGCACAGGAAATTGGGTTAGGAAAAAGGAAACTTGGACTTTTCGGAGGCCATGACTTGTTTATGGGCATGATCATCAGTTAGTAAATGGTTTTTATTGAATTGGGTGTTTTTAGAACAGAAATAAAGACAACTTCCTCTCCATGAAGTCTATCTGCCACCTATTAGGAGGGCTATAACCAAACCAATTCTGGGTGCGATGAGAGACATATGTCAGGGCCCCCGTACCCCACCTCATGTTACATGCTGTGAGCTGTGCTTGTTTACAAACCTTGTCATCCTTCTTTTAGGGGTCACTCTATCATTCATAGCCATGCTTGCAGGTACCTGGACTTCTCCACACAGTGTTTGTGGCTCCCCCTCTCTGCATGTGCTACCATAACTCACATTGGTGAAGATGACTGTGAAATGAAGACATCTATTTCACAGTAGTAAATTCAGAAATTTAACAGATGAAGACATAGGCTCAGGGTAAGTAATTTTTTAGTGAATGAGTGAATCAGAATGGGGCACATTGAGGAGTTATTGTTGACAGTGTGGGGACAAATTGACAGAGAAATGCTGGAAACACTCATAGAAAAAGGAACATTTAACTCAGAGGAGAAAGTAAAGAAAAAAAGGAAATACAGAACAAAAAACTCTAATGAGTAAAAGAACTACTACCCAGTGAGCTGTGATGGGACAGTATTTGAAAAAATACTAACAGATTCTTATTCTCCACTCACCCTTATTTTGCTTGTCTTTTCTTGACTTCCCAACTTTCAAGGTACTCTGTGCTCTGTTGAAAAAAAAATAGGTGGAGGAAGCTTGGAATAGAGGAGTGCAGTGGTTCTCAAACACAACCCAAAAGACCAGCATCAGGACCTGGAAACTTGCTTGAAGTGCAGGTGCTCCATCCCCAACCCGTAACTAATGAGTCAGATACAATGGGGTTTGAATAATCACCTCCAGGTGAGTCTGAGGCTATGGAAGCTTGGAGACCCCCTGATGTAGTAGATGGAGCTGATTCCCCTTTAGGACTGAGATTCTTATTACTTCAGCCTCTAGAAATGTAGCTTACTCATGGCTCCAGGAGTTGCTCAAGACTCAAAGGAGCAGTCTCATTCAAAGCTATGTCCCTCTGCGGTATAGCACTTGACCAGTGATTTGTTGATGAGAAGCATCGAATTTACTCTAACTTGGGGCATCTCCAAAGAGCTGTTCCTGCTTCTGAGATTTCTGGCAGATCAGCTGTAGCCTCTTTTGCACCTGCAGCCTGTTGAGCACACCCTTTACCCAATTCTGCTCCTCTCAGACCCCTACAAGTGTTTTTTCCTGAGGAATCTGAACCCTCCTGGCTTTCATGTTCTTGGCAGAGGTCATCCAGAGGACATGAAGGCTGATTGACAGGGGAGGACAGGAACAATGGGAGGGCCCTTTCCCTTTCCCTGTTTTTGGAATATACTGTATTTTGCCAGGTATAATGCACTCCCATGTATAATATGCACCCATGTTTTTTGCCCAAATTTTCAGGAAAAAATCTTTCTTTTTAATTCAATTTTTTACTTATTTATATTTAGAAACAAAACCAATAATTGTATTCCAGGGTATTATTTTGCATACAGGTACCATTATTGCTTTGTAGAATTATACTTCTAATGTATAAACATAAATATAAAAATTAAAAACATTTATATAGATACAGAATTAGTGCTACCCTTGTATAATGTGCATCCTTATTCTTCCCTCAAAAATTTGGGCAAAAAGGGGCTCATTATACATGGCAAAATATAGTGCCTTCTGCTTACTACAGTTAACCCTGGAATGACAGAGTCTGAACTGTGTAGATTCACTTATACACAGATGTTTGTCAAGGCAGTCAGCCCTTCATATTCCAGGCTTTTGCATGTATGTAGATTTTAGGCTGCATGGGGGTTGGTTCCCCTAATCCCCGTGTTGTTCAAGGGTCAACTGTATTTCCATCAGCATTTGCTTCAAGGATAGAACCAGGAGAGAGTAACGTGTTGTTGAAACCGCCTGAACTGGGTATGTGACTGAACTGAGTTAAGGCTTCTGTGTAAACTTGTCAGCTTCTGGCTGGCAAGAGCAGGGGTCTAACCATGGGGCAGTGCTCGAGACAGGCCCATATGTAGTTTCCTTCCTTATCCAACCTGCCGCCTGCTAGTCTGCAAGGGTTCACCTCTTTCCCCAGTCTCTCCTTGTCCTTCCTGTCCAGGGCCAGTTTCAGTCTCGCCCAGAAAATTTCCAAAGCTGTGAACCAACACATGTTCCAAAAGCCCACACAAGTGTGTGGAAGTAAAAATAAGTTCACAAATTAAAAAAATACATACAAGGATTTGGGAGGAGTGACTTAGGATAGAGGGGTTTCTTCTTCAGGAAGAAGAGAGATCGAGTGGAGGCAGTAAGTGTATGGATATTGGGAGACCTGACTGAGGGGGACCCCACATCTATCTTGCGGGAAAGAGACCCGGGGCAGAGACAGCAGGGTCATAGTTGGGGAAATAGGACCTTTGATAGCCCTGCAGAGATTCCCATGGCCTCAGGTATGTCACTGATGGAAGAAAGGGAGCCAAATTCCTGAAGGACAGACAGAAACAATTTTGTGTTGCAGAGCAACCCAAAATAGATCAAATACCAAGGGTGAGATGGGGTGACATGCATCTGTGTAGACCCTCTTGTGGTCATATGACATTGAAAATCAGGTACAGATGCCCCCTCCCTCTTTAGCCACCAAAAAATAGGTGCTATAAATATCATCTTCTCACTGGAAGTTATATGTCACTTGACAAAGGAGAAAAATCCTGTATTTGTGAATACTTGTTTCTTTGCTCATGTAAGGATGTGGCACAAAGTTTAAATACTGTTAAAGATGAAAGTTGTAATTTTTTTGCACTTGATCGTGAACTGAGATCTCTGCCCCACAGCACAAACTAGAGGCTATTTTTTTTGTTAAATAAAGTATATTTAAACAAGCAAACAAACACAAAACAAGTCCCTTTCCAAGGACTCAGAGAAAAGGCCTTGGTAACAGGCAACAACAGAGGACTCCATTTCCTCTGATTTCTGCTGATATGTGTACAGTAGTTATAGCTTCAGAAACACCTGGATCTGATACCTTCCTGTGCCAAGGCCCTGGTGCCACGTGAGGCCAACCTGTCCCCCCACTTCGCTGGGAAACATGGAGTGGCCTTTGGATTGACTAGGATTAAGTTTCTACTGCTGGACTTCCGCCAAGATGGAGGCGTGGGTGGACCCACCTTGCTTCCGTGCACAACCAAATCTAAGAACAACTATTTTTAACAATGATAAATACAACCAGACCACACAGAAAATCGACAATACGGAGTCCAAAAAAAAGGACGAAATGCTCGGCTAAACGGGTAAGGGGGGCGAAGACAGCAGCGAAGCCAGCAGCGAAGCCGGTTGACCAAAAAGATCCCTGACCTGGTGGCGTGCAAGCAGCTGAAGGCGCGGATGGTGGGCTAGCTACTGGCGCACACAGGGAAGAGGCGCGGCTGTCTGTCTGCGGTAGGTCTCGCATTTGCGTGCAGATAAACCAGTGAAGAGATGAGCATTGAGACCGCATGGCGCGGGGCAGCAGGCTCGCACAATTCTGCTTGGATAAACAGGCGAGTGGTGGGACAGGACGGACTGGGCTAGCGGAGAGGACCGCCATTGCTCCCTCTCTGACCCCGCCCCCACACACAACGTCACAAACCAGCAACCTGGGTGGCCCCGCCCTGGTAAACAACTAAGGCTTCGCCCCTCTTACTTACTTACCCGCGCGAACAGACCAAAAATGGCTCAAGAACAACTCAGAGCCCCAGAGCCGATAAATCTAAGTGATGAGGAAACAGCCAAACTTTCAGATGCACAGTTCAAAACACTGGTTATCAGGATGCTCACAGAACTGGTTGATTTTAGTCACAAATTAGAGAAACATATGAAAGCTAAACTAATTGAAATGAATGGTAATGCAAAAGATACCAATAGTAATGGAAAGGAGTCTGGGACTCAAATCAATGGAGTGAACCAGAAGAAAGCAAATAATGGCCAACCAGAAAAGAATGAAGAAACAAGAATTCAAAAAAATGAGGAGAGGCTTAGGAACCTCCAGGACATCTTTAAACGTTCCAACATTCGAATTATAGGGGTACCAGAAGGGGAAGAGTCACAAGTGGAAACCTTATTTTAACAAATAATAAAAGAGAACTTCCCCATTCTGGCAGAGGAAATAGACTTCCAGGAAATCCAGGAAGCTCAGAGGGTCCCAAAGAAGTTGGACCCAAGAAGAAACACACCGAGGCACATCATAATTACATTAGCCAAGATTAAAATGAAGGAGAGAATTTTAGAAGCAGCAAGAGATGAGGAGATAGTCACCTACAAAGGAGTTCCCATCAGACTGTCAGCTGATTTCTCAAAAGAGACCTTACAGGCAAGAAGGGGCTGGAAAGAAGTATTTCAAGTCATGAAAACCAAAGACCTACAACCAAGATTGCTCTATCCAGCAAAGTTTTCATTTAGAATGGAAGGGCAGATAAAGTGCTTCTCAGATAAGACCAAATTCAAGGAGTTCATCATCACCAAGCCCTTATTATATGAAATGTTAAAGGGACTTACCTAAGAAAAAGAAGATAAAAAAGATGAACAGTGAAAGGACAGCAAACTCACAGTTATCAACAACCACACCCAAAACAAAAGCAAATTAAGAGGACAGCTAGATCAGGAGTGAACCATAGAAATGAGCATCACGTGGAGGATTAGCAACAGGGGAGTGGGAGAAGGAGAAGGGGGGAGAAGGTACAGAAAATGAGTAGCATAGACAGTAGATAGAAAATAGGGGGAGGGTAAGAATAGTAGGGGAAATACAGAATCTAAAGAATTTGAGACGTGTTCATGAACTAAAGGGGGAAATGGTGGGGGAGGGGCATGGAGGGTGGAGAGGGGCATAGAACAAATGTAATGGCATAATCAATAAAAAAAGTTAAAAAAAAGATGCTGCACCAACAACAACAACAAAAAAGTTTCTACTGCTCATTAGAATAGGTTTATTATTAGGAGGACCATATTGCTTCTACTCCAAATTGGGTCATTTTGAGGGTGAAAAGGGAAACTATTGATACTATGCCCAGATCAGTATAGGTAAAGTGGGACTTTATACAGAAAATAATCACTTTTTCTTCTAAAAGGAATTAGGGTCAGTGACAGAAGAACCAAACAAACTATGTTTCTGCCTCCATGAAAACATGGACTAAAATTCACACCCACCGCAAAAGGCAGTAGAATCTGCCTATGCAAATCACGGCAACGTGTAAAGGAGATTATTTTCTCCTCTTTGCTCCACACTCCATACTTTTAAAAGTATGGGCTATCCTGTATTCCTTTGCACTTTTCACCAACTCCCTCATGTGGAATGAGGAATGACTTTTGTCTTGTTGAGACAGCAAGGGTCTGCCATCATGTGATGTAGCTTCTTCTTGAGGGGGAGTGCAGAATTCAACATCTTTCCCCACGTGGCCTCTCCTTCCTTCTCTGGGGGAAAACACTGGAGATTTCTTTCCTTCTTCTGCCATTTCTTGGCCTCCATACAGACACTCACCTGGCCAGGCTCTGTTTCTGTGCAGAGGACACAGGCAGTTTGCGGTGGCTGGATTCAATACAGGGAAAATGCATGGAAAGCTTAATTTTGAACACAGATCCAAGTCCTAGTCTCTATTTCATCTTCACCAGTAGAAAAGCAGGTATTTTAATTTCTATCTGGCGTCTGTGTGAATTTATACATTTGTTTTAAACTCATCAGGGGAAGGGACTTGTCTAACCTTTTAGAGCCACAATGCACAGCAAGAGTATGTCCTGGATAATCTGGACTAGGACTCAAGTGAGTAATCTTCTCCTGGAGATGGTTCTTAATATATGCTTTGGTTGCAATGCAAATACTATCTAGGACTTTTATTATTATGCTTGAAAGTACATTTAAATAGAATGCTCACTTATATAAAACATTATACCATTTAAGGATTGACCCGCTAATAATAGATTAATGCATTATGGCCTTACATTTTTTAGAAAGTTTATTTTCTGGTTGTAAATGCTAAGGGGACAATATTTTCCCATAATTTCTGAAATTCTCCCCCAGTTTAGTAACTCCGTGTTAATGCTGCAGTGCTGGCAACTCTCTATTTCTCTCCATTTTCCTCTGCCCCAGAAGTAACATATAGTTTGGGAAGGATCAACTGAGCATGCCCAGATCAGCTCCTGTTTGCTTTCTCTTGAGGAGTTTTTCTTCAGCTCCTCTGAGCCTTAAGTCTTACGGGCTCCTGTCCTGCAGGGCCTGTGACTAGACAGGTGAATCCACCTAACACTGGGCTCAGTTAGCAAACCAATTGAGCTCTTATATGACGCTGTGACCTTTGATGTAGTCTTTATCAATCAGATAATATTTTGATTTCCTAACTGTTTTATTCCTTTTATTTCTATATATGTTTCAGATCACCTCAATGTCCTAACAGTAAAGTGATGATTTGGGGTTACACATGGACTAATTTGTGGATGTGTTGGGGTATTTGCATAAAGTAAAAATTATTTTTGTGGCATTTCTTAGCAACAGTTAAAGCATTGTGTCCTGGCAGCTCTGCGTCATTAAAGGAATCTGTATTATTCCCTGGAAAAATGAGATGTCTGACAGGCTCTTCTGGGTGAAAAGCGGAGTTGAGGGCCCTGGATGTTCTGTGGACTCTAGACAGAATAGCCCCTTCCTCACTCCCCTCTCCTGGTCGGTGATGATAACTCACCTGACCTTCCCTCAGTTATGGGAGCTACTATTCAATAAGGTCCATTATGCTGTAAAACTTTGTAAATTATTTCATGTCATTTTCATGATAACTGCTATCAGATAAATTTTATTATCAGCAGTTTTTACTGAGAAAGAAGCTGATACCCAGATAAATTATGTGGCCATAAGTCAGAAGCAGGACTTGAAAATTAAGGACCTTAGACTCTGAGAATCATACTTAAATGATACATAGGAGAAAGTACCAAATAAATATTCATTATCTGACCCCTGCATTTATGAGGTTATGTGGGAAAATAAAAACTGAATGAGAGTTCATTTAGGAACTGGTAGTCGAGTTTGGAAGATTGGTGGTTGAGACTCCTCTTCAAATGCCTGGGACTGGATAAGCACTTTTGGTTATAGTATGAATTGTGCTGAGAGACTGTATTGCCATCACTGTTGTCTGGGGGAAGGGCTTTGATTTTCTTTTTACTTAGCTCAAGCTCTTTCTGTTAAACATAATAATATTCTAAATGTTTATGACACAGCATAGCAGAGAGCATAGTGTTGCAAATATGTTAGTATGGCCACCTAAGCTGATGGCAGTGGGGAATGATAAACATTGATTTAAAAATACCTGAGCTGTCAAAGCAAACTCTTGAAAGTTCAGTCACACTTTAGCATTCACGATACAGAAAAAGATAAGACAGCGTTCATTGTCAGTACAATTGCATTTTGTTTCTGAGATGAAATTCTGCAAACACATTTGCTTCTATGGACCTGATGTTTCACCCATGAGAAAATTTTTACTTTTTTCTTGATCATTCTATTATTGTTTTCTCTGTCATCTTCAAGAGGTCAAAACTGAAGCTTTGTGTAAAACAATGTTGCCTGCTTTATTGTAACAGAATGAACCCGGTGTTCTGACAAGCAGTTTGGAGGTGGCTTGGATAAATCTTCAGAAGAAAGTCAGGCAAGGACAACTGGCAGCTGGGCCTCTGTTGTATTTTATTTTATTAATAATTAATTAATTCTTTTTTTTTCCTGAAGCACAGTGCTAAGTGCTGGAGTTATTAGCTCCTATTAATTAAGTCTCTTATGATATGAGACAGGCTGGAAAGAAAGGAGACGAAGCGACTGGCTCCCTGTTGTGTCTCTGTCAGAGATATTGGCTGCTATTTTCAGCACAGACACAGCGGATGAGGTGCTCAAACCTATTTTGAATACCGAATGGAATACACCTTTACTCTTATTGAGTACATAGAGGATGCCAAACTGTCTAAATATTTTGCAATTTCACAAACTATCGAACAAAATTGAAAGACTTGTAGAGATGGAGAACAGACTGACAGCTGTCAGAAGAGCAGGGGGGTTGGGTGATTGGGAGAGAAAATCGAAGGGATTAAGCAAAAAAAACAAACTAAAATAAAACAAAACAAAACTCATAGACACAGACAACAGTATGGTGATTACCAGAGGAAAAGGGAGTCGCGGGAGATAGAAGAGGCTAAAGGGGTATAAATGGAGATAGAAGGAAACTTGACTTGGGGTGGTAAACACACAATACAATATACAGTTATTGTAGAATTTTATACCAGACCCCTATATAATTTTATTAACTATGTCATGCCAATAAATTCAATTAAAATTTATGATCATCTTGGTTAATGAGGCTCTTTCTGGTGTTTGAGGGGGAAATAGCTTTAGTGGAATGCCAAGGAACACAAATACACACACACATACACACACACACACACAAGAAGAAAGAAAGAAAAAGCAATGGAGACTCTGATGAGTTAAGTAACTGACCTAAGATCACAGGCTGGTAAGGATTCACTCTGGCTCTCTGACAACAAGCTATTGCTGTTTTTGCTATACTCTGTTGTATGTAATTGCAATTTTTATACATCCAGCTGTCTTTTTGATGAGTAGGAGGTGATTTTGTATGTTAATTTTAAAAAGTATGTCTACAGCACATTATCAGTATTTAAAAATATATTGTTGATATATGAATATATATGTATATATAAACACCTTTGTAACATATTTGGTGCTTTACATACACTAATTTATCCAATTCTTGTAATAATCAGATATAAAATAGGTATGTTATCTATATTTTTAGATGAGGAAAATAAAAGACAGTGAGGTGTAATTACTTGTTCAACAATATATAGCTAAAATATTAGAACATGTTGTCTGATGTTTTTACCCTAGTATGTTGTCTTTATGATTCTTTTAATATTTTATCTTTTAATTTAATTTTAATTGTTCAAGTACAGTTTTCTGCCTTTTATTCCCATCCCAGCCCACCCTCAACCCCTCCCCACCTCTTTATGATTTTTAAAAATTATAATATTCATTTTTGAAAAAGTGTTAGTGACATCTCAAATTAATATAAAATCTGTATTTGAATTAAGAAAACCAAATTAGGCTAATTGTCAGTCTATGAAGAGAGAATTTAATATAGTAGAGCTGATATTTTCATGATTAGAAAAAAATCACTAATGTAATTATATAGCACAGAACATGTATTAAGAATTTTTTGTTTCAATCTTAATGTTTTAATGTTTTCTTAAATATTATTTGTTCCTAAGCCAATTATGAAAAATTTTAGTTAAACAATTATGACATAAATTGCTTAACTGAAATGTCACAATAAGTGCAAAGTTTTATTTTAATATTAGGGGAAAATATGACAATGTTCTGGTTTGTTTTGCCCACATATATATAACACTCTTAACAAATTGTTTTAGATTGTCTATTTTTGTCCTTATATATAACACTCTAAAAATCTTCATTTTTTTCAATAAAGAAACATAACATAAAATAGGAAGTCTTTTTCAAAGATATTGTCAACCATTCTTCAGGCTTCTTTAGTAATTACAATTTAAGAATAAAATAGAATAATTTTTTCAGATGCTAGAAATATAGGAACATATATGACATCATTCTGATATTTGCTAAACTCATTGAGACAGAAACATTTTTATTAATACATTCTTAGATGAATATTTACTTATTTACTTTTTTTCTCCAAATTGTACAATGAGTCTTAAGGAAAGGATGACTAATATTCTGATTTTCTCAGCATATCATAGTATTGTTCTGAAGATTGCTTGATGTAATAATTAAAATTGCTATCTTCAGTTGCATACCACATGCAGAGGTCACTTACCTCCTGTTACCTAGTCTGCTTAGTGAGTGAAGTGGATAAGAAAGTTAATACATTAGCAACGCAGGAGTCCAGGGTGGGTATTGCTTTCCTGATCACCTAGTCAAGCTGATATCTTGCTGAAACAGGTACACAGAGAAGGGGACAGCTGGTGTTTTTTGTGTGGAAAATACAGGGAGACTCAGAGCAGCTCAGGTAAATAAGCCGTCTTCCATCAGGATCCATTCATTTGAGTACAAACACTATCATTTGTGTACAAAACCTTATGTCTAACTACTTTTCCATGTGCTTTTGGCTTGCAATAGTTGACATGTTTTTGTTGTAGGGAGATGCCCACCCTGGTTTACAAGTGCATGCATAGATATGCTCCAAGGTACGAGGGTAGGATAGCTGGCACTACCCAGCGGCCAGCAACACCTCTGTTGTAGCGTTTGTTGTAATGCAGCTCTCACCACTCTGTTGATGTAGGAATTGAGGCCATATCATCAAGACTTTGACAAAAGACTGATGTTTACTAACATTCTTCCTGCATGTACGGGATTGTGTGTGGTGGTGGGGATGTAGGACAGGGAGAGCAAGAAGGAGAGAAAGGGCATGAAAAGTGAAAGCCAACTCTCAGGTGCACAACTCAACTTCCTCAGAATGCTGGCATTTTGAAGTCATAAATATTCTCATAAGCACACACACTCACACGAAAAAGAAGTATATGGACTTAACCTAGTAACTTCGGAAGCCATCAGTCTCTATCCAAAAACTGTCTTTCTATAAGATTAGTGGTTTTATTTTTCCCCCTATAAACAGACTTTTCTTTTTTGGAGGGGTAGAAGCCAAGTAGTTTCTTGTTAGGTAGAGGAGTTGTGGGGCAGAGGTATTTTGCCATACAAGGGACTGATAGATCTCAGGTGACAGAGTGGGGGTTTTGGACATTTCTGGCAGGGCAAAGGTGACTGGACTCTAACTTCATCTCCCTCCTCCAAGTTAGCTTCTGAACAGCAGGGATTATATCTTATTAACTTTAACTCCATAGCATTGAGTTTGGGTCTCCAACCCAGCAGGTATTCAGAAATGTTGATTGACTCAAAGTATGAGGAAGATTTAAAAACTCTAATTTGAGTTATGTAATAAGTATAAAGTTTTACATATAAGCTATTTTAAGTTACATAAATAACTATTTAGTATTTAATACAGTGTAATAAAACTCACGTAAAACAGTATTATCCAGGTAAACTTTCAAGGTGTTTCTCAGTGGTATGAATTTGTAACACGGCTAGTTTAATTTTTGTTGAAAAGCTCTCCCATGTGTCTTCTAACGAAATCCTTGCTCACTCAACAGAGGCAAGATGTCTTTCATGTTCTTCAAATAAGAAATTTAATGTCTTTAAAATAGTACTTGTAAGTGGATATTATAGGTAAGAGGAAAATGAATAGGCATCATGGTAGCCTAATTATACTGTAGTTATTCTGATAGTAAGTTAAGGATTGGACATTGGCAACATAAGTTTGGAATGGAAAAGTTTGCTTACTGAGAAATTCTTTATCCTAAAGTTGGACAGTTATGTAATTAGATCGTGTTTCTAAGAATAAATTCATCTTTGTATAGGGGAGGGGGATTAGCCTCCTTCAATGGTAGATAATTATTTAAGTCAAAAAATATCTTAAGACAACTTTAATTGTCTACTCTCCTCTCTGATACCCTTTCAAACTTGAGGGTGGGAACTGGGTTTTGTTTATTGTAAGTCCCAGCAGCTAATACAATAAAGAGCACATAATCGTCATGGAATAATGGTTTGTTGTTTGGAAACTATTTTGAACTAAAAATTACAACAGATTGTCAATTCTCGTTGATCAAAGTGGCTAAATAATTATAGTCATTTTCATGTATTATTTAATTAAATATAAACCAAAAAATATTCAAGATTGTTTTCATGGCATTTTTTGCTGTTTCTTTACTTTGTTGACTATAAGGGATTCTTACGTCAGAACTGACCCAGTTGGTCTTATTCTTGTACACTACTTTTGATGATGCTTCACTAGTCAAACCTATTCTGTCCTTCCTTTGGCTTTGGAGGTACTTATTTATGTTTGAATGGTGTGACGGCAATACAACGACAAAATCAATAGGCACCTCATACTTGCCCATGTTTCTCAGGTCAACAGGTAAAGTGCACTTCTTTTACATTACCATTATAGTGATGTTTTTATGAGACACATGATTAAGAACAGTGTATAATGTTGGAGGAGACAGGAATTAGTAATGTTTGAAGCATAAGAGCTTCTATAGTTTCCAGGAGACAGATGCCTGCAATTTAATTCAAAGGGTTTAGAACCTGTTCACCAATTAGCATGGAATGACCTTAAAATTTTATTATCACTTCAAAGAGGAGGCTAAAATTATGACCATCACTACAAGCATGAAAGTGCTGTAAACTGTGGTTGGCTAACCATGTGCACAGACAGGCTCACAGATGTGCTTTGAGAGACTGATGTGGGAGCCGTCTACACCCACAACAAAAGTGAAATTGTAAAGAGGGATAAATAAAATGTAAAATAATTACCAATCGGTTACAGATATTGTTTTATGAAAACAAGAGGACATGGAAAGAGATAACAAGTATATATACCATAGTTTGCCATGTATAATGTGCTCCCATGTAAAATGTAGACTCGTGTTTTTGGCCCAAACTTTTGGTAAAAATATCTTTTATTTCAATTTTTAATTCACTTATTAACTTATTTATATTTAGAAACAAAACCAGTTATTGCATTACAAGGTGTTATTTTGCATACAGATATCATTATTGCTGTCTGGAGTTTCTCTTCTATGTGTAAGCATAAATAAAAGAATTAAAAACATTTATATAGATATGCAATTAGTACTACCCATGTATAATGTGCATCCTTATTTTTCCCTCAAAAATTTAGGCACATTATACACAGCAAAATACAGTATATAAAAGTAAACACTTGTATCCAGCATGAATGTTCCACATAATGTTAATATTTGTCTTGGTGTTCGTTAACGCTGAAGGTCAAGTCAGCAAAAGAATAACTTTTATGGGACAATATGAGTACTGAGTTCTAGGTATGTGTTTCATGCTTTGAAAAAGTAAAAAAGTTGGAAATTTTTATTGTAAAAATATACAATTTATATTATGGTAATCTATTTTAAACCTGTTGTATATTAATTTTTAATATATAAAAGTTATTGTAAGTCATTCCAACAATTTAAGATTGTTAATATTGTTTGTGTAAAATATGTACATATTATCATATTGCTCATGTGCAAATGTATATTACATTGTTGAATCTATCTTAATGTTAAAATCAAAGAATGAAAATATTTTTTAGTATATTTGTGCTTTTTATATCTGAACAAGTTTGGATTATGTGGAATGAAGTGAGAGAGAGGGAGAGACAGACTGGGTATACGTTTGATATATCTGTGTAAGGCATTGAGAGAAATAAAGGCTCACATTTTAAGGATGGTTTCTTAAGTATTTGGCATTTACCTTAGTGCTTCACTCTAATTTCTTAGTGAAAACTTAGTATGGGATATCATGTTTTAGTTAATTACAATATTTATAAGAAGTTAACTTTTGGAGTCAACAACACTCAGGATCCCGGAGCTACCTATTTTTCTTTATAAATTTACCTTTATTATTTCCAAGTTCGCTTAATGAGAAATAGTAGTATGTTTGTTGTAAAAACTAAAACAATTAAGAAGTATATAGCCTGGCTGGTGTAGCTCAGTGGATTGAGCGCAGGCCTGAAAACCAGACGATTGCGGTTCCATTCCCAGTCAGGGCACATTCGTGGGTTGCAGGCCAGTTCCCAGCAGGGGCCAGTTCCCAGCAGGGGGTGCACCAGAAGCAACCATACATTGATATTTCTCTCCCTCTCTCCTCCCCTTCCCCTCTAAAGATAAATAAATAAAATCTTTAAAAAAGAAGTATATAAAATAATAGCTTAAATATCTCGAAATTCTTCTATCCAAAACCAATCACATTTTCTTTCTAGAGAAGAAAGAAACTATAACTTTTACAGAATATATAGATCTCTCAAAAATTTTTTTCTGTCAAATTGTTTTCTTGTTATTATTTATTTATTTTCTATAAAATAGACCATGCCATCTTTCCATAAAACTGTATTATTTCAAAGCAATTGCTATTCAGCAAAACAAACAAACAAAAACTAAAATCAAACTACCTGTAAGTTTGAATAATTCTTGGCTCAGAATTCCTGGATATTAAGATTATGTTAAAGGTTTAATAGGAACCTAGTCAACAAAACAAACAAACAAGAAAAATATAACAAAAGACAGTGAAATAGAGAACAGGCTGACACTGACCAGAAAGGAGAGGGGAGGGAACTTCAGGGGGAAAGGGGAAGGGTTTACAGGAACAAGTATAAGGACACATGGACAAAAACAATGGGGGGGGGTGGAAACAGGGAGGTGGGGAAAGCTGGGGGGTAGGTTGGGATGGGAGTAAAAGGCAGAAAACTGTACTTGAACAACAATTAAAATTTTAAAAAGATTATGTTAGAACTTTTATGGATGGGAGGACAGAAAATTCAATGTATGTTATTAAAAAGGACTTCCATTGACTAGCAAAACTGAAAAGTCCCTTAGTAGAAGCTTGGTAGATGTGGCTTCAGTTTCACCCTACCTTGGGAATTCCAAAGACAGCACTGTACTTGTCTCGTTTATACAATTCTTCACTAGCACTTCTCCCTTGCTGGTTACAGTCTCTGACAGGTCTAGATTCGTGGTGACAAGAGGGCTGCAGCAGCCCTCAGCTTGAATTCACTCAGCTGTAAACGCAGTAGTGAAAAATATTCATTTCCAGAATTGAATCTTATTGGCACTGAGTGATCTGACTTGACCTACCTACCCATTCGTATTAGTTTTCTAGGGTTGCTATAACAGAATGGCTGATGTGAACAACAGAAACTTGTTTTCTCATATTTCTGGAAGTGTGCTGGAAGTCCAAGCTCAAGGTGTCAGTAGGTTAGTTTTATCCGAAGACTCTCTTCTTGGCTTGCAGATGGCCACCTTTTCCTTCTGTCTTCACCTGATGGTTCCTCTGTGTGTTTGTATCCTAATCACCTCTTTTTGTAAGGACACCAGTCATATTGGATTGGGAGCCCCACTCAATTAAATGACCTAATTAAATCTTAATTACTTCTTTAAAGGCTCTATTTCCAAATACAGTCATAGGCTGAATACCAGTGTTAGGACTGAAACATATGAAAGCGGGGGAACACAATTCATCCTATAATGCTATTTCTACATAGCTCCTGCAACATTCATACGTAGCTACATGCCCACGCTAGGTCTCACACCATCTGTGAGTGTAGTGGGCCATTCAAAGCACTGAAAATAGGGAGGCGTGGATACCCAAGTGAAAACTGGCCATTGTCACTGACATGAGGGTGAATGGTTTCTTGCCAATCCAAAACCACGAGTATCCATTTCACTAAGAAAATGTAGGTGAAGATGATACTATCAGTATCAGATATGCTGGTAATAAAATATTGTCATATAATCAAATAGTAAAGGAAGAAGCAGATTTTCGAATTAAACTTTACAGTTTTACTTCAGAGAGATGAAAAACATTATCGTATCTTCCTCAAGAAAAGAAAGAGAAATAGCTTCACCCAAGACACTTTCCACAAAAAAAAAAATGAATGGGGGTTTGAGCTCCCCATAAATTATATAGATTAAATATGAAGAAAAAGTGAAATAATTTTATTGTTGGGAAAAGAGGGGATGGTAAATCCTGAAGTGTGTAACTCAGGCTTGCTATCACGAGACAATATCCACTGTCATCACTAGAATCAGGATAAATGTTATTAAAGACTAAGGCACATCTAGTAAAATTATTGAACTTCAGTGTTAAAGTAGGAATCATTTCAATATACAAACAAGAAACAATAAATTAAAACTAGTTTAATTTCAGAAACTTTACGTGCAAGAGAAAAGGAAAGCAATACTTCCAGAGTTTGGAGGGAGAATGGAATGGAGGGTAGTAAGTCCAGCCAAAGTATCCCTGACATGTTAAAGCCACAGAAAGATATTTCCAAATACACAAAGATTCTTTAACTGTATGTCCTACATACTCTACATGAAAAATCTACTAGAATGTATAATCTGTTTAAGCAAAAGATTGAAACTGTGGGGAGAAAATACTGGTGGTAAATCATTAATTTTTAAAAATATAATTAATTACTGCAGTTTAGAAATTCAAGTCATAGTTACAAACTTTTATGACTATAACTCATGAGTATAACTATATAATGGAGTAGTGAATAATAATTATGAATTCAGTTATAGTATACTAAGGAAAATATCCCAGTACTTGTCACCAAAACTGAGAAAGGGAAGAAGTGGTGGTAAAATTATATAATTTTTGCATCGTTCATAGATGATAGTAACTAACATAGCATCTAAATATATAAATGTAAATTTAAAAGATCAGAAGTAAAAAGAAATACAGTGATAGCCAAAAAAATTTAATACTCCTTTCATTCTAGAAAAACTGAAAAATTCAAAATTCAATAAGGATATAATATTTCTAGTGATATAATCTAACATAATTGATATAGTTTCTATGAAATTTTTATACAATAGAAATTCTACTTTTCAAAAATTCCTGGGAACCCACAAAACAAAAATCAATAAATTCCAGAAAGTAGAAAAGTTTAACCTCTAAATACAAGTTAGCAAAACCACATATAGCAAAAAGTAAAAAACAAAAGAATGATTTTAACATAGCAGACAGTGGGTCAGATAGAAAATAAAATCCAGAACTGCAGAATATTTTGAAAATCGATTGAGAACACTATATATAAAAATGTAAGGTAAAAAATTATTAAGCATTCAGTATAACATATTGAATAAATATGACCAAGAAAAGCCAAAGAAATAAAGAAATTAATAAGGATAAAAAATAAATTAATATATTAGAAATAGAAAAATAGTCGAATTGATGTATCTATGAGATAATAGTAACAAAAACCTATTATAGTGGGTAATTTTTCACTTAGTCTCATCAAGGGGGTAGATGGGAAAAGATGAAAGCTCAGATACATAGACATAAGGGTGAGAATAAGGAATGGTTCACCAGTAGAGATAGTTAATGGAGCCATGTAACAGAGTTTTCAAAAATCTATGCCAATAAATATGAAAAGCTCTTTGAGTAAGTGATTTCCAGGAAATATGCCACTCCAATTAACTCCTAAAGGGAGAGAAAAATATAAACACCCAACGGCCATGAAGGAAATTACACAGTTGGCAAAGACCCCTATTGTCAAATCCATCTACTATTTTTGAAAACAAAGACTTTATTCTACAGTGTTCTAGCAGCAGTAGTTATTATCCATAATGTGGAAAAAATTACTTTTAGTCATCTTGAGATTGTGTTTGTGCATTCTCTTAATACTTTGGGATATATTTTTTCTGGTTTAGGTATTTCAATTGCTTTAAAACATTTTTGAAATTAATATCCTCTTGTCTATGTGATTTACTATCTGGTTTGGAATTGTTCTAATTAATTATAAAATCCAGAATCAACTTACTAGACAAAATCTTGGCATTCAATTCCATTTTCAAGTTAGGAAATATATTCATAAAAGTAACATAATTTTATTTAGCATGGTCATCCATCAAACTAGCAGTAGAACAAGCACTAGAAAAAAGTGAGTACCTGATCACTATTAAAAACATGGTAGAAGTTTCTTTTGCCAGGTTTTGGATGAAGGAAAAGGCAGTTAGGTGTAATTCCAGGACATAATTTATGCCTATAAATACTTCAACTTTAGCTAATCTAAAGTGATTTCACGTTCTAATTGCTTACCTATATACTCTGTTTAAAACAGAATAAGAAAGCAAATTTAACTAACTTTCTGAGCTAGTAAAAATATGTTTTAGGGAGAATGCCTTCAAAATTAGAGCCGAGGGTAACAGCTGTCTCACAAATTGTGAAGATTTTTTCAGAAATGCAATTGTAAAGTGGTCCCAAAAGATTGCTGAGGGCCTTACTACTTATGAGCAAATTCGACCATCAGGGCACAGCCTGGGTGAACAGTAATGTCATATCCTGACATTACCTCACCATCAAAGCGGTCAAGAAAAGAGCAAGCTGGGAGGCAACAGCTGTATTTCCAAGTAATGAAAATGCTAAAGGTGTTGCACAGGGCTATAAAAGTTATTTATATTCATCAGAGAGGTACAGTGGTGCATGAGTTTCTTTTAATTAATATTCTATAAGAACCAGGCCCTTCAAGATTTAGAGCACCATGTGAGTGAGGACCTGGGCTAATCTTGTCTTCTCTTTTCTCTCCTCACAAAAACTTGTTTTAAGGCTGGGCCAAAAGTCGTGTGAAGGCCAGTGTTTGGTTATGTAAGTAAATGAGTATGTATTAATCCAAAGATCTAAAAGAACTCTAACACTGTTTTCTGAAGGTAGGGACATTTGTTTTGCTCACTGTTATTTCCCTGTGTCCACATTGGTGCCTACAACATAGTGCATGCTCAATAAATATTCATTAAATGAATATACATACTATTTTCTAATATACTCCCTACATATAGCACATGTTTTATTTAGATTCTTATCATCTTTTATGTGGATTATCATAGCAGCCTTCGATTCAGATTCCTTGATTAGAGTGTTATTCCTATTTCACATCTACCTTTCAATCTAGAGCCAGATTAAAAAAAACAAACGTATCTCTGATCTTTTCTCTCTCTGATATGAAATCCTTCAAAAGTTTGCTATCAATTATAGCATGAAGCTAATGGTTTTTAAGATGGCATATGAAGTCTCCCACGATCTAACCTACACCCTCTCCCAGTACATCTCTCAGCATTATCTGCCTCTCACTGTATGTTCCCATAACCACAAATTACTTTATTGTCCTGTGCAGTACCAGAGGTCTCTTCTTTTCTGTTCTTGTTTCACCTGTGTTTGGAATGTCCCATCTCTCACTTCTTCTAAGATTCAGCAGAGAAGTACTTCCTTGTGAAGCATCACTAACCTACCCTCTCTATTACCTTCTGCCTGGGCGACTAGTCCAATTTAGCACTCTCCGGTACCCAAGGAGTACCGCTCTTGTAGAACTTTCCACATTGCAGAGTGATGGTCTGGTTATGAACCAAACTCTTCCCCGAAACTGTGAGCTTCTACAGGGCAAGGATAAGTTCTCATCCACTTGGAGATCCCCGATGCCTTGAACTGCTAAGCCAGAGTTAGCAGACCCCATAAAACTGTCTCCTTAATTTGTAAATAGATAGAGGGGAAGAAAAAACTCACGACCCTGGGGGAGCATGATCTGTGCACTCAAGATGGAAAGAACACATATTTTATCCACCCCATTTTGCACGAAGGATTCTGGCCTAAGAACCTTATCTTCCCTAATTAGAAAAAGTCAAAACTAAAGGAACATGGCTCTATCTCCTCAAATCAGCATGAAAGGGAAAAACTGGTTGCAGAGTGGGGGAAAGAAATGAAAGCAGCCTGAAAGAGAAGATTACCATGGGTAAAGGGCAAGAAGAGGCAGGTGGCCTGGTCTCACTGGGACGTGGTGAAGGTGATGCATCTTTTTAGGGAGTAAAGTGAACATGTTTCCTAATGTAAATGCTTCCTTTGTGTGAAGTGGTTCTGTGACTCTGTTATAGAGATCTCATCTATTCTGAATAAGAGGGAATATTTGGTGGGAATCACTTGGGGATCTATTTTTGACATCTCGGTTCTCTCTTTGCTTCCACTGAGCCTTTTGTTAGCTTGAACCTTTGACAACATATTGTAAACTTGCTACTTGGTAGTATCTTGAATTTCATTTTCTCTGTTAGCTCAGCTAATGAACATTTCTGGAGGCCTGCAAAATATTCATTCTCTTCCTTTCTCTGCCCCCGCTTCTTCTTTTTACTAACAGAATCCTGATTTTGCAGACACACTTGTAGAGTGGTGGGCATATAACACAGGTCTAACAAATGAAATAGAAGCAGAGATCTTCGAATGGGATTTCCAGGAAATTCTTTTAAAAGAAATAGGCCTGACTGGCTTGTCCCTTTAGCTTTTCCTTCTTCTCTTCTTCCTTCCCTTTCTACCTATCTACCTACCTAGCTACCTCCCCCTCTCTTCCTTTCTATCACAGTTGCTCATTTTCCTGCCTGGAAATGGAACATCCATATTATGAGCATGAGGGAAAGGGACACATTTTAGGAGTGCTCTGCCATTAAAAGTTAGAAGAACTTGGGTCATGAATAACTTTTTGTAGCCAAATTATCATTCCCATATTTTATATTTTATGAAAAAATCACTCTTCCCCTTTAATGTGGTTAAAACACTGCTATTCATGAGGCAGCATCTATTCCTAACTGCCAACAATCACTTAATGTCGTTAGAAAGAAACTAGGAAAGATGACTTTTAAGTGTTGGAGAAGACTTTAACTGTCTTCTGCTTAGGAAAGGGAGGTCAGAGGTCTCAAAATCATGGATTAGGGCTACAACAATGCAAATAAAAATGCTTTATGTCATAAATAATATAATATTAAGAGTTTGTGATTGAGAAGGGAATTTGTAGGGAGACTAGAGAATGAGAAAGAAGAGGAGATACAGAGAAGGGCCAACTACAGTGAAGGATCTTAAGGCAATATAGTGGCAGCCTGGACCCTGAAGGGGAGGGAAGCCCCAGCCCCCACTCAGAAAGGAAAGTTCCCTGTAGAGAGCAATGAAGAGGGGCTTCAGAAACAGATATGGCTAATATTAAGTTGTGCCTTGTTGTTTTTTTCTACACTTAAGTTCCCCGCTGTTAACCCAATAATTTCAGTAAAATCCTCTGATCTCCTGGAGGAAACTAAAAAGAGGGTGACTGTCTAGCTCAGGCAAAGCTGTGGAAGAGGTGAATGGGTTGCACTGGAGGCAAATCATTATGAGACGGTAACAGAACCTTCAGATAAAGCAGGAGACTGAGAAGCATATGGGAGCAATGCAAGTTTTTAATAATCCTTTAAGAAAAAATTGGGGCTCCTCAGCTGTTCAGACTTCTCAGTGTAAAGGAGGGCTTGTTGAGATATTAAAATAGGAAATTATGGCCCTAAAATGTTGGAGGACTTTGGAATGTGTAGGTGGTTAATACTTGGGTTTTATAGTTGAAAAGTCGCATGTATTCCCTTGAAGTTGCCCAGGGTGCACTAGTCTTCTGATCAGATATTTCCATTTAGGTAAGCGAGCATCATGAGAAAAAATTTTTCATAACTTTCACAGAATATTTTTGAAGCAGCTAAATTCAAAATCTGTTCTGCATTCTCTTACTTAACTCCAGGGAGCATGTTTTGTAGAAAAGCTAATCCATCATTTTTCCCGTGAGAGAACTGCTGACATAGGAAAGGTAAAAACATTCAAGAAAATGACCAGATTACTCTCAAATAAAGAATGTGACGTTTAGCCAATCATACTCGTGTCAGGCCACTTTTCCCTAGTGAAGGGTTCTGACTGAAGAGTCAAATTAGAAGCAGTGTCATTTGCATTCTATTTTGCATATTTCTGCATATTACCTATTTTTTGCAAACATCATTTAGTGAAACTCCAGAAAAATTTATTTAGTACTCTATAAAATGCTTGGGACTATTGTTTTACAACTTTTTGTACCTCTTTATCAAGATATGGTTCAGTGAGGAATTACAATTTTTTAAGGGTTTCAAGCATAAACAAATGTAGAAAATTAGAATTTACAAAATCATCTGGATGAGCTGGGGGGTGGAACTCAGAGGGCTTCCTTTGGATATTTGGCCTCAAGTTCAATACGCCAGAGCTGTCCTCTAAAAGTTATATAGTACTGTTGTGTGGTTTCTTCCACTGTGACTCAAAGCTACCCCATGCCATCCAAGTGAATGAGGAGACCATGGAAATTGTCTTTCACTGGAGAGGCTCGCATCTCTCTGAGCTTGTTGTTCACCCTCATTCTTTCCACTCTCTTCAGCTGTCTGCATCTGATGGGACACCATCTTGCTGGTAGAATCCATTCATGTTGCCATGTGTGACAAGTGCCAATAGGTAAGACCTGGCAAATTTCCGTTGTAAGAGTTTCATAGCATGACTGAAGGTAGAATCAGTCTGACCGCTTTTGAACAGGTAAAAACTACTGTTGCAGATGGCTTTCCTTGGGCTATTTACCATAATACAGAATGAATATGCAAATTGGGGATGACATTTATTAGGTTTTCTGAAATCCTCAATCATCAGTATCAATATTCTATTTATTTTCAGTTATGACAAAGGAAAAATGTACCTTTTCAATGGAAAATTCTGGTGGTCATCACCTGAACAAAATGGTCAAATTCAGCCACATCGACCGAGGGACAAGTTGACATTATGTGCTGTCCAGATGGGATGCTAGAGCTTGTGCACACCATCGTTGCTTACGTATTTGTGTCCGGAACAACCTAAATATATTTAAGAGGCAAGATACAGAAAATGGGAATTCTATAAGACAACTCCCTGGACAACTTAAAAATGTCAATAACCTGAAAAACAATTAACCAACAAACCAAACAAATAAATGAACATGTGAGATACTGTCCTATATTCAGAGAGTGAAAAGCCATAACAAATAGCCTACAGCACACATACACACAGCATTACAGAGATACATAAATGTAAATATGGATGGTTTCTTTTTTATTTTATTTATTTAAAATTTTATCTTATTGTTCAACTATGGATGGCTTCTTAGATGATGTTATGGGTCATTACTAACTTTTTAGGTGTGGCGATGGTCTACAGTTATATAGGAAATGCATGATACAGACTTTGGTGTGAAAAGTTTTGATGTCTACAGTTACTTTGAACTGTAGTTAAATTTTTAATTGTAGTTAATTTTTAGGTACAGTTAAGTCATACACAGAAGGCAATGTGGTAAGTCTAGAAGTGTAAATGAGTATTTATTGCATTATTCTGTCAAATTTTATGGAGATTTGAAACTTTTAACAGTAAAAGTAGGAAAAATGGAATGAATTCTGGCATCGAGTTAATACTTTGATTAGGAAAAATTTGATATCACAGAAATAACCAATGCACACAGACACATAACAATGATAATGGCTAATACCATGCTAAAGGAATGCATTACAGATTAGAACTGCTAAACCTTCATCAAAAGTATGTGGGCAAAATTTTTTTCCTTTCAATCCAGGACACTGAGTTATTAGAGACGGCCATAAAAGAATGCTGAATCACTATATATCTGGGGTTGCTTGGAAGAGCAGATAATCATCATTCAAAAAGTTTAATGGAAACAACTACTAATGTTGAAGTGGTAAAACAGCAAACACTAACATTTATTTAGTGCTGGTCGCATGCCGTACACTATTCTAGGCTCTTTAGATGCATAAACTAATTTACCCTTGTAGTAACCCTCCGAGTCAGGCATTTTATTAATGAGAAAAGAGAAGTCTCAAGAGGTTAACTAATGAGCCCAGTACCACAGATTGAATAATGCCAGAACTAGAGTTAAAATCCGTGGATTCTCACTTTGACGGTCATACTTAGCCCCAATGAGGCAGTTTAATTGGAAGTAATGTGTAATATAGGGACGTGTAATCTGTTACATGGAGAATTTACTATTATGGTACATATGTCACTGCTAGAAACTGCAAAAGATTTAAAAAATTGGTAGTTCATATGAATTAGTATTACTTGAGAAATAATTCTTTTTTTCCCTTCCCACACTCAGTGGAAATATGGGGTTGGCCCGAAGGTCCATTTAGTTTTTTTTGTTTTCATAAAATAAAGGACATTTTTCATTTTCACCAATAACTTTATTGATTTGCATATTTTGACTATGTCGGCTATCCCCTATTATTGGCTTCTAGTGGGTCAAAGCCAGGGATGGTACTAAACATCTTCCGATGCATAAGACAGCCCCGCAGCAAAAAAATTATTTGGCCAAAATATTAATAGTACCAAGAAACTTCACAAACCACTTTTGACACATTCAATTAGTCACAGAACCTTCTCCATACACTGCACAAATCTTTTTTGTGTGTGTTTCAGTCACATTTTTAGCATTCATGAAATATGAAAGCATAACACACCAAAAATGTGTATTTTGTTACATCTTCGATATTAAAATGGCTACACAAAAATTCATCAATTTTGATAAATGCCCACTGATACGACAGCTGTCACAATACAAAATTGTTTTGAATGAAGTTAAAGACAACTAAGCACTACTAGAGCCACCTTACAGAAACACCCAAATGAGCGTTTTTGGCCAACCCACTGTACATTTAAAGGCCTTGATGTCACTTTTTCACTCTCCATTTCTGGCCGCTGCTCCATGGTAAATGTTTCACAGCTTTAAATTGAACAGTGTATACTTTCATACAAAGATCAGCAAAGGAATAAATGATAGACACTGATTAATTATGTGTTAGGTCCTTAGCATAGTTGGTTTGGCTAATTTGAAATCGGTGTTTGTCCTTTTAAAGCCACTGTACTTCATGTGGCCTGTCCCTTCCTGGTCTGTCAAGTCTCTGTCTCAGGATTTGCACCATCCTGCTGAAGAGCTCAGCCAGTTTAAGTCTCAGTGTCAGTCACTCTGAGGATGACTTTCTATTCCTGTGCTCAATTACTCCTCAGTTTTTGCAACAGTCTAGGCTGCTTTGAAAAGAGCAGGACTTTGCAGGCTGGTGACTAACTCTTCTTTGTGTAGTATGTCAATCTAATTTTGCTCTTGAATTAGCTGGACATTGTTGAATGACAGTTATTCTTTTCTGTGCTCTTGAAACTAACTTCCTTCTTTTCTTCTTCAGCCCCTTCCTCCTTTCCCACTCATCCTCCTCTCGCTCTCCCTCCCAACCTCTTTAAAATCTTTTGTATGTGGAGATAGCAGTATGCAGGTAAATATTTAACAGATGGCTTTGTGAAAAGAAAGGAAAGTTCTGATTTGTATTATTTGCTTTGCCAACTTCTGTGGTATAAATGTTCCCACCATGGCTAATTTTAAGTCATCCACATAATGTAATTGATTGTGGAGTTGGGAAGAGATGTGTCCTATTGGTTCTCCTGAGGTGGCAGGAGCTGGCACCAGTGCAGTGCTGTGCACAATCTAGATTGTTCTTCATGATGATACTGTTACTGGCATAATTTTCTACCTGTTTTCAAAGAAATGAGCTAAAACCATCCACTTTGAAAAATTAATGAATACTTAGAATGCCTCCTTCTCAATTCATAAAACAGAAGCAAAAGATAATTTTTTATTAAAATTTTATAATTTAATTTAAATTATATTATATTATTTTAATTAAATTATATTAAATGTTATTAAATTTAAATTAAATAAATTAAATTTTAATTTAAAATTAATTTATAATTTATTTAATTTATAAAATTAATTATAATTTAATTTAAAATTAAATTATAACATAATATAAAATTATATAATATAATTTAAAATTAAATTATAATTTAATTTATAATTTAATTATAATTTATAATTAATTTATAAATTATAAATTAATTTATAATTTTAAATTAAATTTTATAAATTAAAATTTTTGAGTAAGCAAATAATTTCATAAAGTTCAGAAAAAAAATAATGAAAACCAGTGCACATTGAGTAAAATATTTCCATGCAAGTTTCTGATTGTGAAAAAGAAACACGTAGTTAAGGCAGAGTATCTCAAAGTTGCCTAACAAATTTGGTAAAAATACACCCTGTCTTCTTAAATGAAGTGGGAAAATAGACTGATGATTTCTAGTTTCATACGAGCTCTCAAGAATTCTTGTAATCCATCCCTTATGCCCCAGTTCATTCATTTGAAGAGTTCTTCCAAAAATGTTCTGTTTTCCTCAAACCCTATCCAGCCCTGCAATTCAGTATTCTACTTCCCCCAAGTTTTTGAAAAAATTATAGCAAATCCAAGATCACAGGCATCTTATTCCAAAATCAAGTATGTTGATAAATTTTATGTTAAGTTCTTTTAAAATAAGGTTGCCAGATAACTTTCAACTTTCTTCCATGAACATAGCCAGACTGGATCATCCCCTGCCCTCTCCTGGCCTGTGCTTAATGTATGTTCTTTTCTCCTTCCGAAGTGCCTCCTCCTCCTCGCATTTTCTTAATACCTTCTGACTGAAATCCTGCTGAAGGCCTGGATTGTTATTTCTACCTCAGTCTTTTACCAGGAAATTTTATTTTTTAATATCATAGTTATCTGTGTTTATGCTTTTTACATAATTGTATAAATAAATATTATTTAATATTAATTAGTAAGGGTTTATAAAATTAGTTTTTTTCTCATCAATAAAAACCCACCAGGAAGAATTTGACTTTCAAAAC
Organism: Artibeus jamaicensis; assembly: GCF_021234435.1. Lineage (NCBI taxonomy): Eukaryota > Metazoa > Chordata > Mammalia > Chiroptera > Phyllostomidae > Artibeus > Artibeus jamaicensis. The sequence continues at coordinate 39,744,467 of NW_026521486.1, forward strand.
TCTTCACCTTATAAGAGTAGTTCTGATTGCTTTCAAGAGACATTTCCATATTAAAATTCACTTACAGATTGAACACTTAAATTATTCATTAAGGGTAATTTTCTCAGAAGATATAAAGTTGCTAAATTAAAAGCAAGCATTGACAATGGAAATGCTATCTTAGCGTTAACTCTTGCACAGATCATTTAAATTGGGCTCAATGCCTATTTTCTAAGATATCATTGATTAGTATATCAATGAGAACTCCATTAGGGTATTATAATATTCTTAAGAAACTCATTTGATCCCTATTTCCACCCTAAGGAAGAAATAGATATGTTAAAACTCAGGCTTTTCCCCCTCCATTTTACCAATTTTTTTAGCCAATTATTACAAAGAGCCACTTAAAAAAATATTCCCAACGTGGTAGATTTACTTTAATGGATTTCTGGACAGAGTGAGATCAGCAGAGGATTTGGCCGCACACACTGTTTCCTTCTCCAGCTAAAAGCCATGTTGTTTTCGCAGCAGAATTCCCTATGAGCAATGTCGTTATGATACCACTCAATGGCATTGACCAACTTTAATACGATTTTAGTGAAATTAGATATTCAAGTTACAGAAATGTTTTTTAATTTTTAATTTTATTTATTTTTTAAACTTAAAAAAATTGTTGTTCAAGTACAGTTGTCTCCATTTTCTTCCCAGCACTCCCCCTACCTCAGCCATCCCCACTTCCCACCCTTGATCCTACCCCATGTTGGTTTTTCTCGTCAGGATTTTTGTTTGTTTGTTTTTGGATTTCAAGAGCATCACAATATTGTAGTTGAAAGAAACTGTCTAGGCTCTCCAGTTCAATTTTCTCCTCAATGTTGTAAAGATTTTTACTACTTCTAGTAGATGACCTTCACTTTTGTGTTCAAACTTGCCCACTGATGAAAAATTGTTTACTTCTTGAGGTGGTTCCTCCCTTTGAAAAGTTTAGCTACTTGAATGTGTTACGTACTGGAAATGATGCAGTATGAACCTTGTTCTTTTTCCCATGACTGCTTTTCAAATATCTGAAGGCAGTTTTTTCTTTCTTCTCATCTCTAATCTTTAATCATCCTGATATCACTTTTTTTGGATGCCCCTTTCGAAGTAAGACTCAGAACCAGATATAATATTTCAGATGTCATTTGGCCAATAGAGAGACAAAAGGGTTATTATGGCCCTTGATCATGACCCTCTGGCACAGAGTGTTTGATCAACTATTGATGTCGTATCAATGAAGAATGTTGTCCATGATTCTGTTTCTAGTAGTTATGGTGAGCATTGATTTGTGGTCAACTAAGCTTCACAGAGAAATTTTTACATTATTGCTGTCCACATTGAGCATCATTGGAACAGGAATTGAGGAATTAAGCAAATCCTGCTCATCCTAAAATTAATTTAAATTTTGATTTGGGTATATTCTTTCTAAATTTAATATATATGTTTTCTGCGTCTTTACCAACCTTGTTGAAGAATTAGTTCTATAGATTTTAATTTATTTATATTGGCTTAATTGGTCAACCTTTTTGCACTTCACACACTTCATTTGAAGTTTATCTTCATACTCTATAGAAACACATGGACCCCTGAATAGAAACAGCAATCTTGAGAAAAAAGAGCAGAGTTGGAGGAATCATACTACCTGGTATCAAACTATACTATGAGGGAATAGTAATCAATACAGCATGGTACTGGCATAAAAACAGACGTATAGATCAATGGAACACAATAGAGAGTCCAGAAATAAACCCATACTTTTCTAGTCAATTAGCATTTGACAAAGGAGGCAAGAACATACAATGGTGTAAAGGCAGTTTATTCAATAAGTGATATTGGGAAAATTGGACAGATACATGGAGAAAACTGAAATTAGACCACTTTTTTTACATCACACACAAGAATAAACTCAAAATATATTAAAGACTCAAATATTAGACTCAAAACCATAAAAATCTTAGAAGAAAACATAGGCAGTAAGATTTCTGACATTTCTTGTAGCAAAAATGTTTCTGATATGTCTCCTTGGGCAAGGGAAACAAAATAAATAAATAATGCTACATCAAACTAAAAAGTTTTTACACAGCAAAGGAAACCATCAACAATATAAAAAGACAACCTACTAAGTGGAGAAACATATTCACCAATGATACATCTGATAAGGAGTTAATATCCAAAATTTATAAAGAACTTACACAATCCAATACCAAGCAAATAAGCAATCCACTTAAAAAATGGGCAAAGGACCTGAATAGTCGCTTCTCCAAGGAAGACATACAGATGGTCAATAGACATATGAAAAGATGCTCAATGTCACTAATCATCAGGGAAATGCAAATTAAAACCACAAGGAGTTATCATGTCATACTTGTCATAATGGCTGTCACTGATAAATCAACAAACAGGTGAGGATTCGGGAAAAAGAGAACTTCTGTGCTCTGTTGGTGGGAATGCAGATGGGTGTAGCCACTGTGGAAAACAGCATGGGGTTTCCTTAAAAAAAAATGGAGCTGCTTTATGACCTAGTGATTCCACATGTGAAAACATATCAGAAGAAACCCAAAACACTGCTTTGAAAGAATATATGCACACTTATGTTTATTGTGGTGTTATTTATAATACCCAAGATTTGGAAGCAGCTCCTATGTCCATCAGTAGATAAGTGAATAAAAAAGCTGTGGCACATTTACACAATGAAATACTACTCAGTGGTTTAAAAAAAAGAAGGAAATTTTCCATTTTGCAGTAGCGTGGGTGGACTTGAGAAGGCAAATACCATATGATTTCACTTATAGGTGGAATCTAATGAACAAAATAATGAAACAACAAAATAGATACAAACCCATAAATAACAGAAAACAGACTGACAGGTGTTAGAGGGGAGGATGGTTGGGGGCTGGGTGAAGAAGGTGAAGGGGTTAAGCAAAAAAATAATAATTAAACTCACAGACACGGACAACAGTATGGTGATCACCAGTGAGAAAAGGGTGGGGCCACCAGAGTCTGTCAGGTCCCAGTGGACCGAGACTTGGCTGCGCGAAGGAAGAGTTCTGCACTGCTCAGGTGTGTGAGGGAGGGAATAAAGTCTTCCATCCTAGAGCCACATAAATCAGTCTGTTCCAGATTCTGCCAGGAAGTAAAGCTCCACAGGTCATGGCTGCTAGGAGTCAAGAGGGTGCATCTAATACATCTTCTGTTAGGGGAGGTGTTGGAGCCCAGGGTGAGCAGCTGTTGGTGAGATTTTGTGCTTTAACACTTAGGAGGGTGCCTGTGTCTCCAGCCATCATTGTATTTCCCTGGCAGACAAATTCCCCACTGATTTTCACAGCCAGATTTTATGTGGGCACCTCTTCCTGGCTCTGGTGCTCTGGCCTAGGGAGCCTGGTATGGGGGTGAGACCCCATGCTCCTCAGGAGGAACCTTTCTAGCTGAGATATTCCTCCCAAAACTCAGCTTTTGCTGGTGAGAGAGGAGCCATTGCCTTTTTGCATCTGCGCCCTTCAAACTGTAACTGAAAGTAGGTCTGGCTTCTTGAAAGCCAAAACTGGAGAAGCAGGTGCTGATATAAAAGAAAGTGGCTTATTTGCAAATACTGGTTATCAGGAAGATGGATGACTCACACCTCAAAGCCCAACTCTTAGAAAATGGGGGAATCACGTCACAAAGCCCATCTCTGCTTCTCAGTGGAGGCAGACGTTTTTTACAAGGAGGGAGAGGGGAACAGAACAGAGAGATTAGGGAGGGGTTTGCAAAATTCTTTACGTGCAGATGAGCACAGTCCACTCTGTAAGGTAAGGGATGGTCTGGTGTGCATCATCCTGGTTTAGTCATCTTGGCTCCAAGGATGAAGGTCAGCATATCTCCTAGAATTGAGATGCCTGAAAGTCAGCATCTACATCTTTTGAAACTACTTCCCAGGATTCTTATACAAACATGCTGTTCATTTATAAGCTACATATTAATCAGAGTCAGTACTTACAGAAGCAATGGCAAAAGAATGGTGGGGTAGGTTATGATTTTCTACCATTACAATTTTTCACTGTTACAGTAACCAGTCTCGATGTGGCTTCTGTAAATCCTTGGTTATAAGACTTCTATTCAGCTAATCTTCAGTTAGTTGCTCAAGTTGATTACTCCATATTTTAGTTATAATTCCAGTTTGGTTCTGGAAGGAGGTGAGTGTAACATCCCCCTAATCTGCCAACATCTTGGATCTCCCACACAATTTGTTATTATGGTTTTCTTTCCAACTTTCTTGGTCTTCCATTTGTTATGATCTTTAGCTGTGATTCTTTTTATAGCTGACATTTTCAATTTATTTGGAATCACATTTGCTATTTCACTTGCACTTTGTCTTTCTTATTATCTAACTGCCTATTTCCTATTTGCAAGTCTAGAGTCTCCTCTCTACCATAAGCTAGCTTCCATTTTTTATGTGCATAGACAGAGAAACACATAAAGATATTCAAAGGTGTCTTGAGATGAGTTGCTCAGTGCTTTTTGAGTTACTGCCTTTTCAACTCCAGAAAGCTTCTGAGTTAAAAGTTGCCTTTGACAACAAGTAAAGATGGTTTTGCTGATCTTCTGTTCTTGAAGGAAACTTCACAGTGGAGTCACTTAGACTGATGTGTGAATAGTGCAAATATAAAGTATTTTAATTTTGTCCTTTTTGGAACTTCTTTCTGCATCTGAAATATTTTGATGTCAGTAGTCATTTAATAAGTACTGGGTAAAGAATTGACATGCACAAATATTTTCCATCATTTACCCACCAACCTTCTCCGCAATATTTCAAACTCTGTACAAATTCAAGAAACTTACCCTAAATTGGATTTTTCTTTATCTACGGCACAACCAGACTGTTCCAACTGTTCCTAATTCACTACACACACTTGAGAGGATATCATCTGGAGAGTCTTCTCCCGTTCATATTTTGGTTGCTTTCCTATAAGGTAATGAATTCAAAGTAATACTAAGTAAACCAAGACATGTGTCCTTTCTCAAGGAATTTCTAACTGACTAGACACTATAAAACAAGTAAAGATGAAACTCAATAATGCAAACTAAGTCCCAAAAGACAGGTTGGGGTTCAAGTGAGAAAAAGATCACTTAAAAAAAATCAGGCACAATGTGGCATTTCAGTCGTTGATTATGTGTGTGATGTCTTCCTATGCAGAGGAAATTAAAATAATGAAATCAAGAAAGTATAGGGCCACCTTAGAAGGATAGAAAATTAATTTGGCTGGAACATTTAATTATCAGAGGGCAATTGTAGAAGATAAATCTGGAAAATAATTGGGGCCATATTGTGAGGGATTCAAAAAGCAAGGCCTGAAGATTTAGATTTAATATGCTAGTACAAGTAAAGGCATCTGAACAGGGGAGTAGCATAGACAAGCAGATGCATTAAGAAAATTTGGCTGGAATGCATCAGCAGACTGGGGTAGGAGAGACTCCTGGATGAGAGGGCTAGCCAGGTGTTCGCGTAGCTGGGAACTCACGAGGCTCTGAGTCAGAACAGTGGACGTGTGTTGCCTTGTTTGATCTGCGTGGTCTAGAGAGAAGAAGAACCAAGAGTGAATTTAAGATTTTCTTCGTGACCAAGAGAACAACAAAGTTATTAAAGTAAATGAGACATCAGGAGAACAGAATAATAATTTGAGTTTTGTATATATATATATATATATATATATATATATATAGAATTCTAACAGATTTTCAATATAGATTTCAGAGCTATACATAGATAATTGAAAGTATAAGAAATGATAAGACTCCTGCAGAAATAGAAACTAAATAAGAAAAACATGAATTTCATGAAGGGGAAAGAAATCGGCATATATCCTTAGGAGTGAAATACACTGGTAAGAACTATCATAAAGGTAAAAGAGGTGCCATGGACGTCTGTCAGTGTCTTTTAGGGCCAGGAGAAGATTCCTGAGGGACGGGAAGGCTTAGGCTGATAGTTGAAGCATGATTAGGGATTTGCCAAAAAGAGGAAAGAGATCGGGGTGAGGGATGGGACACACCACGGACTCGGGGAGGTGGATTCCGCAGCCAGCCCTAGGAGCCTCACTCTGCTGTGAGGGTCCCTAATGGAAATCTGGTAACAAGGCCTTTATACTCCTTTAGGTATAGATCCTTTACCACTGTAGTTTACTTTTTTCCTCTAATGAAGCTCTCCGACTTATAAAATAATTTCATTCTAGAAGGTCTTAATGTAAAGGCCTTACTGAGGCCTTTACATTAATCTGGATTTTCTGGGTAATAAGCAAACAGAGGCTTTTAGCTACTAATTCCCACTACATTGGCTGTAAGCAAAAATTTAAATGTGTGTTTTAACAGCTTTAAATTCTGCCTTTTAAAACCCTTTTCTTTTTAAAAAAATTAATTAATTTATTTTTAGAGAGGGGAAACGGAGGGGAAAAAAGAAGGAGCGGAACACTGATGTGAGAGAGAGACACTAATTGATTGCCTCTCATGTGCACCGACCACGACCGCACGTGCAGCCCAGGCGTGTGCCCTGACGGAGAGACAAACCAGTGAGCTTTCGCTTTGCAGGACAGGCCCAATCAACTGAGGCACACCAGGCAGACCGAAAAACTTTTTCTTGAACTATCTGCTCTATCTGAAAAGTTTCCGCATGTCCTTCCAATTTTTCCTCATTTAATGTTTGCTGTACTCTGGCAATTTTCTTCTGTAATTTTCCCTAAAATATTAAGGTACATATGCACCTTTATTTTTATTAGCTTTGTAGCATCACTAGAAGCTTTTATATTCATAAAAATAGCAAGAGGTTTAAAATCATTTTACAATTCTATGAAAAATTATGAACACTGCTTAGCGTTATTATAAGAGTAATAGTAATACCAATACCAGTCAAACCAAGCAGTAGTAATATGAGTAATGCGACAATATTAATGATGATAAATTTTTATTGAAAAGAAAAAAGCAAACAAAGCATAACCAGAGACATTGAAATTAAGAACGATATAACAATAGCCAGAGAAGAGTGGGGAGAAGGGTTTTCGGGAACTGCTATAAAGAACACGTAGACAAAACCAAGGGGGAGGGTGGAAGCAAGGGAGGGAGGGACGTTTGGCCTGAATTGAGGGGAGTGGTGGGGGGGAGAAAATGCAGACAACTGTAATTGAACAACAATAAAATAATTTTAAAAATTATTGTTGAATGTCAATTATATTTTAAGCTGCCTATTCAAGACAGTAGTCACTGTCTTGACTACTGTGGTTGTTTAGCACTTGAAATGGGGCTAAATTAAGGAGAAAAGATGTTATAGAAAAAAATGTGTTAAATATTTCATTAATAATTTTTATGTTGATTGCCTGCTAAAGTTATAATATTTTTGATATATTGGGTTAAATATATAACTAAAATTGATTTTCCCTGCTTCACCTTTGTAAAATGTGGATATTAGAATATTTATAATTATGTGGTTTGCATTTGTGGCTAACATCATATTTCTATGGGATGGCACTGGTCGAGGGCATGCAGATAAAAGCCTTACACAAATTGTCTTCTAAACTCCATAAACCACTCTTGTGGGGTAGCTCCCCTTGTTATTCTCATGTTATAGATGAGAAAACAGGTCTCATTCCAGCTGATTAGAGGTGGACAAAAGATCTATTCACTCTCTGGCTTAAAAGGAAGACTGGCTGTCAATCAGAAGATTATAGTTCTTGCTAGACTAAGAAACACATTTGATGATTTGTTTCTGTCTTTTTTTGAAAGATCTGAAATTGGCTTCGTTTTCACTGTCAGTTTTAAAAGTAAGGAATCTTTCACATAGGTGTGCACTGTTCAAGTGTATTCTGTATAGCAATATGTATGATACAATTCACAATGTGTAAGGTGTATCAAGCTGAGTTCAAATATAATGCTAAGTAACTTGTCTGGATCTGGAAGTTGTTGCAGAGATTAAATGGAAGGGCCTCTTTAAATTCTGCCCCAGCTATATGCCTCATTGTTAGAACCTAGCTCCCATACGTAGGTGATAGTATTGCTAATATCTTTGTGATCTATTGGGATAAAACTTGATACCAATTGGATTTTTAGCCTTTTCCAGTTCCTATCTGGAGCTTGGTGTTCCCATTGCTCAATAGACCCCTAGGTGGCGCTTCTTTTTAATGAACTACAGAAAGCTCCTTTGGACCTAACTTTTGTTAGTGGTTCTGCCCCTGCACGGATAGGAGCCTCAGAGAAATCATGCTTCAGTTTTTTTTTTGTAAATCCACTTCTTTAATTCTTCTTTAGTCTAATGTAATCGTGCCCATAGTTGTGTCCTAAAATAAAAGAATTTGGAGAATAATCTGAAGAATCTTTTTTTTTTTTTTTTTTTCACTCTGAAGAATCTTGACTCTTTTCTGCTCTTTCACCCTTGGGCTCCTGACAAAGCTGCTATTGTGATCTGAGCTTGGGGGACTGTGTCTTCTTTTCACTTAAGCCCACATTTACAGCTGCAAGTTTCAAGGATGCCCTGATAATTGGTGAAATCATGAATCTACTCATGTAAAATTAATATCAATATATGCAGTTATACATTGTGAACTGCCTCTATACTAGTCCCTGGTGGTCAGAATGAACTAAATTTTTAAAAAAATATTTCAGACTCAGGAAGGGATGTTTTGTAACTTCTCTTGGGGAGTGTTGTTTGATTGGGGTCAGTTATACTCTAAGGCACATTTGTTTTAAAATTTAATATTATAACACAGAAGAGGCAATGATGATGCTTTGTTGAAATATTATTTCAAGGGTCTCAGGAAGTATTAAAATATTTACCATTGCTTTTTTCTTGGGATATTTATATTACCTCAGTTAATCATTCACTATTATAATTAACCTTCTTGATAATTCTCAAGTTTAAGCTATTTGTAATATTTTCAGGTCATTTTATGTAATAAGCAGAAATGTAGTAGCACTTTCTCTATGCCAGATACTGTTTTAAGTGCATTAAATATATTAATTCACTAGTGTTATAACTTTAAAATGTAAACATGTATTTCTGGTTTACTTGAATGAATCATTCAAAATTAAAGACATTTGCAGGTCTAAAATATACTTTACTAGTTATTTTAGTAATAATACTTGTTGATTAAAAAGTATGTAGAAAAGAATAATGCAGAACTAACATTGACTATTTTAAGGATATGAGTTTTTTGAAGAATGAAAACTATTATTTATTTATCTGTGAAATCATCTACCTATTCATTAATTTTGTCCATTTATCAATTAATAATTTAGAATATTTTTATTTCAAAAGGATTTTTAATGGATTGTGGTGTTTGAATATATAAAAGATGGCTTAAATGAATGACAAACATGGTCAGAAATAATTTAGAAGAGAAATATTTGTTCTGGGATGTATGGGGAGATAATCATAATAACTAAACCCTGTGTTTTTATGTTCTCTCCCTCACTACTAAAGGAAAAAGAAACATGAAATGAATCATAATTCTGTATGACAAAAAATCAAATATATGACTTTGTCTGGAAAGACATTTTTTTCTTGGCACTAAATTTTAGGAGAAAAATTCTGGTCATTTCTTCAGGTGCCAAGTAGAAACATGTTTCCACTGTGAGAGCTAGCATCTTCAAATGGCAGTACGTGGCGGCTCTACAGCTTTGTGCTAGTGGCCATGCTCACTGTTCCAGATATACTGTTCGACTAGCTGTAACTTAAAAAACAGAAAACACACACACAAACCCCTTAAAATAGGCAGAGTACAAATTCCATAAGTGCTCCATATTCTCCAACTCTATTGCTTCAGTTAAACTTCAGTGTACTCTTGAAAGCAGTTAGTTTAAAATAGTGCTTTCTGGCTGGAGATCATGTATTTTCCACCAATGGGAAGAATTCTATATTTGACAGCTAGTATGCATTCTGCAACACTGAATCATTCATGATAACAAGATATTATTCTCCCTGACTTGATGAGATGCCTCTATATGCCTCCCAGAGTATTGTAAACATATTTTATCACGACACTTATAATGCAGGGCATTTTAATCTTAGTTTTATTTTTATTTAATATTTTTGGTTGCCTTTTTTGGCTTCTGAATGGGAGAAGGCACTCTCTTACTCATCATTGTATCTCCAGCACCAGAACAGGTGTGAAACATAGAAAGTACATGATCCATATTTGGTAAATGAATGAATTAATGCATGGTTTAACTTATCAATGATTGACATTTTCATCCAAAAAAAAACATGCTCAGCAGATACTTATTTTTTATAAAGATTTCGGACAGGATTTCTCTTTGCAATTGGCATTAAAATAACGCCTATTATTTTTATTATAAAAATGAAATTAATTCAACTTGGAATCTACACAAACACATATTCATATACACAAACACATATTCATATACACAAACACACATACACACACTGGAATAAGATACACCCATAAGTTTAACTGCCATGTTCTCTGTTTCCATACCTTTAACTCTTTCTAAACATTTAATATACCTAAACATGTAAGAAAGTAGGGTTGGGGACACATGTAACTTTCTCATAAATTAGTTGCCTACTTTCATGGTTTATCACTTTATAAAGTGACACTCAGAGTTCAGAGTAGAATGACATCTCCATCTCATCTTCATTACGTGGCAATTTTGTTCATTTTCAGTTTGAGATCTCAAATGCACATGCCTGGGAGGCCAGGCAAGGATGGGAAAGAAAGAATGAAAAACAGAAAAAGAGAGCTGAAAGAAAGGGGGCGGTGAGGCGGAAAAGGAGGCAGCAAGAAAAAGAGGCGGGCATACCAAACGAAGTGGGAGGAGCTGGAGTGTGCGTGCCGCTGCGGAAGAAGACAGCCTCGGTTACCAGGTGGGCGGGAGCTTGCGGAGGACTAGATGTCTTACTTTCAAAGGGGAACTGAACACGGAAAGTTTCATGTGAAATATTCTTATTCTTAAGTATCGGTAACTCACTTTTTGTATTATTTATTTGAACTAAGAGAAAAAAAAAAAACTCCAAGTAGGCCCTTGGCTCCTTGTTTTAGAGTCTTTGAACTAGACGGTGGGGATCGCTGACCTTGCTCTTAGATTTAGGGCTTATTTATTTATTTAACTTTAGGGCTAGTCCACCACCCTGGAATCTTAGATTTAAAAGATATTTCTGAACACTTTTTAAATGAAAAAAAAAAAAAAAGGCTAAAATGAAAGTCAGAAAATACAGACCAGCTTACAATCAGAAAATGATCAAAATTAAACGATGACTATTTTTGAAAGAGAAAATCTCTTTTGTGAAACATATTCAAATTAACATAGTTTGTGGATTCATTTACTAAAAATCTAGTATTGGGAGTAGGTCACCTTGAATGGAAGACTTATGATGGAAATCAAGAGCAGTGATGACTTTTTCTGACCTAAAAATCATGCTAAGGTGAACTTTATTTAATTCACATGTATTGGCTTTAAAGTGGGAACCTCTTTATACATTTTTTTTGAAATGCCGGTAATCAGAAGAATGGCCCAACTTATGTGAAAAGGATAAATATAGTAGAATTACAGAGGAAGGTTATTATCTAAGAGTAATCACCAGCGAACATATAACAAGTGAAACATTAAACTATAGAACTTAAATGTTTTATTTTACTGTACATATTGTTTTATTTATTTATTTTTTCTGAAGTACTACACCTTTAATAAGGAAAGTAGGGATTTTGCACTCTTGGAAGCATTTATATATGCTATAATTAAGTCAGTGTATTCTCCTGGACATGGATACTATACCAATTTTTAAAAATTCTTTTTAGTGTTGCTAAACTAAAACCAAGAATATTTGGTGTATTTATATTTGTCTAATTGCAATTAAGCTATCACTCTAACAATTTATATTTTACAGTAAAATATTAACAAAGACATATCCAAGGTATTTATGAAATTATCTTTTATTATAAAAGAAGTCTTTGTATTTAAAAGTGCTCTTGAATGTTAGTGCATTTGAATTGTTTTCAGTAACCATTCTAAAGCCAGAATGGTTAATGCTGGTAAGGAAGTCTTTAAACTCTATTAACATGCATTGTTCTGAAGCCAAAAGAAATGGCATATATATGAGAATGAATTTCCATCCAGTTTCATCAAAGTGATGGAAATTCTATTAATGGTTTTGTTTCCTTCTTGTCATTTTTCTGCAGGAAGGCACTAGATGACCTTGCATGCACCTGATAATAGACTCACTCATTTTTCTCTGAAAAGATGGGTGATTATATTGAAAAGTATTTTAAAAGAACTCAAATCACCTAAAAGCAAATTCTTAGTCAATTATGATAGATTTCATGACAATCTGCTATATGCCAATGGTTATGTTTATAGTTCATATTAACTAATGATTAATTTCTATAATTTCAGGCAGTTCATTTCATGAAAAGATTAAAAATTGAATTATCAATGTCATAAAGTTTATGTTTAACACTTTTCTATCTTGAATCACTAAACATTAACTTGAGCATCTTAATTTCAAGTTCTAAGCCAAGTACATTGGAACTAAATATAAAAGAAATAATAAGAAATAATCGGAACTTAGAGTAGCTTGAAGGGTGTGTAGTCTATTGAAACACTAATGTTGGATTTGTGAAGATAAGTGACAGGAAAGGATGAGAATTCTGTGCAGCAGAAATCTTTACCATCTTGCATATAATATTAAAACATTGCTTTCTCTCTTTCATCAACATGGGTATCAAGAGACAGTGGTTTATTTTGGAGGTAAGGAATTACCTTACATTACCAAAAGTCACTGTAGTTTGGTATTTTTAAAAATACTTTAAAGGTGTAAAACTTTCTCATATTCATAACATTCAATTCTCACATCATCAATTTGAAATATGTAGATCATATATTTGTAGTCTGATTTACAAATGAGGAATTTGCTTTGCAACAAGTACCCAGCCTGTGAGTACAAGGCTTGAATCTATGCTTTTGGATTCCAAGTTAAATTAGTTATAAGTAAAGGAAGGGAGCAAAGAGAATCAGACATTAAGCCTACTAAACTAGGGAGCTGAATCAGACATTAAGATCAGACATGAAGCCTCACTCACTGGAAAGCCACAGCATTTACAGGCTCCCCAGGGAAAGGCTGTATCCTCCAATTTCAGGACCTAATCCCGAAGCAGGCAGGAAGGATGGGTTACTGGTCATTAGCTCTGATTACTGAGGGAAGAATAAAAACATCAGGGGAATTTCCTTTGCTAGACAGATGCACAATAAAAGCCAAGATGGTAGAGGAAGAGGTCTTTCCACTATGAGGGCATATACAGTAGAGGCAAAGAATGAGACCATAAAGGGAAGGAATCTAGCCTGGGAGAGGGATCAGATTGGATAGAGGGAGGACCCAACACAAGCTCGTGAAGGATTGGGAAAGGGATTGGCTAGTTTGAAAGCCAGCCAGCTCCTTCCCAAGCTTGAGATAATTTAATCAAAGCTTAACAAAGGTCTCTTTTGGTAGCATGCATTTGCCTGTTCATTCGCTGTTCTCTTTCCATAGCAGCCGTGTGTGCCCAGCAGCTGCACAGGACCTAGCACTGACTCCAAGTAGGGGCTTTAAGGGTGGACTCCAATTGCAGGTTCCAAGCATGAGCCTGGGTACAGCAGCACAGTGCCAGCTAGAGTGCAGCTGGGAACAGAGACCAAGCTGGCCAGATGGGGATAGAGACTGAGGCAGACTAAGCTTTGGTGCCCATGGCACATACTTTCTGGACCCAGGCCCTTCCTCAGGGCTTGTTGAAGACAAGGCTGGACGTCTTCCACAATGGGACAGAGCTGAACCACTAGGACGAAGATGAGGCACAGACTCCAGGCACCCAGGGACAGTCCTTTGTGTTTGATCCAGCCTCAATAAATCTTACCACTACACCTCATCCCCCATACCTGAGTCCCTGGAGTGTTTCCCTTGTTTCACCAAAAGAGCCCATCTCCACTGGCAACACTGGCACTTGAACTCTTTTGCCCAATAGTAGCTTTAAGAATAGTCCATTCATTATTAGTTTAGGTTGGGCTCCAACCCAGGTCTTTTGAAAAACTAAATTCTAATTTTTTCTCACTATCCTACACTTATTTTGGCATCTTATGTAAGACTAAGGTCTTTGTTGTGTGACTTAGAATAAATTAATATGCCCCTCTCTATGGGCCTTAGGTTTCTCTTGGGTAAAAGAAAAACAATGGGACTTTTGATTTAAAAAATTTTTTCCAGTGATCTAGTGCAAAGTGTACTTGAATAAAATTTTGTCTACCTTTGGGAGAACACATATTGTCAAACTAAGTATCATATATGATTAATATGCAAAGAAACAAAGAGGAGCCGTGACTGGTGTAGCTCAGCAGGTTGGGCGCATGCAAACCAAAAGCTTGCCCCTTCAATTCCCATTGAGGGCACATGCCTGGGTGTGTGTGAGAGGCAACCACACACTGATGTTTCTCTCCCTTTCTTTCTCCTTCTTTTCCTTCCCCGCCAAACAAAACAGACAAAACAAAACAAAACAATACAAAAGGAAGAAACAGAGGGCAGCTTAAACATAAATATGAAAAATGTGCACAATAAAACTGTGCAATGATACAAATAGGCAATTCATAGAAGAATTATAAAAATGACCAATAAGTATAATGAAAAGACAGACAAAAAAAGGGAACCAAATTTTGCTGCCCTGATGCTTTTTTGTGGAATACTGATTGTAAGCTGTTTGTTAAGAAATAAGACTGAGAAAGAACCTTTGATACCACCCACCCTCTTTTCTGCCCAAGAAATTCAGAGAGGCCTGCTTCAGGAAGAGGATCTTAGGATGTCACTTTAGCCTCCTTTGAATTAAGCGCAGTAAGTACACAGTGTCCCACGGTTCCTGAATTGGGTAGGAAGAATTTTTCTGCCATGTATCTTCTATTCTTCCTCAACTACCCGTACATTGCCCATTCTCGCTTCTGAAATTTAAGGCCTTGATCCCCTCCCCTTTTCCTCCTTTGTCCAAAATATTTTATATACTCAATGTTGCCTCACTGTCATTTTTATGCCTATGGTGATTACCCTTCCACAGGTGTTAAAAACTTGATTGTCTCTGTTAATTAAATTATTAGCCTAGCCTAGAAGGATTTAGAAGATGACAGAAAAGTATTAATATTTTTTAGCTCCAACCCCACAACCTCTCTGACATCTAATAAGTTTTTTTGAATAGATTAGCAAATATTAAAAATTGTTGTTAATATGAAATGCTGACAAAGATATTAAGGAAATAGATTCTTCTCATAAAGTTAGAAGAAATATAAAATGGTGAGTCAATTTGAGGCTATTTTGACAGGATTATCAAAAGAATTCACATGAATTTCCAAGTTTTTCATTTCTAGGTATTTTTCCATAGAAATATTTGTATACATACATGAAGAGACATGTAAAAGAGTAGTGTTTATTACATACAGCACTGTTTGAAATACTAAAATGTTGGAAGCAACCTAAATGTTCATCAATTTAAGGATAGCTAAATAAATGACACTTTGTCTAGCCCATAACAGATTAGTCATCAGAAAAAAATGAAGTATCTGTGAGCACTCATGAAAATCACACTAAAGAACATTAAATGAATAAAGTGAACTAGAAGACAAAATACATAGTATGATTACATTTATATAGCTCCACCCCCCCGGAAAAAAACAAATATATTTTATACATGAATAAAATCATAGCGAGAATTGTGACAAATACCCACTAATCCATTAATAGCAGTTTCCTTTGGGGAAGAAAATAAATTTGGAGGTTGGGGTAATAAATAGTATGACGGGAAGTTTACTTTTTATTACAGATACTTCTTAAGTAAAAAATTATAACCAGGAATGTACTTATATACATTTTATATACAGATCTATTAAGACTTGAAATTTTGCATTGTTATTCTCCATTCATTATACATAAAGATGATGTGAATTTGTCCCATGACTGGTAATTTTAATCTGATCACTTGGTTAAGATGATTTCTATGGTATCCCCATCAAAATATATAATCTGAGTATAATATGGGGAAACATTAGCCATACTAAGTTATTGACCCCCGGGCAATTGAAGGCTTTTCATTTCTTTCCATGTCCTTGGATTGTATGCTCTGCCCACCATTTCCCACAGTGGGAACTGCACCAAGGACAGTCTTGAGAGAATAAGATATTGTCAATAGCTTTTGGACTGAATACATGACCAAACCCAGTTAAAGCCTTCATATAAACTTAAAATTCTAGTGGGCGGGTGGGGATCTATTTATTTTAGGTCTTCCAAGGCCAGCCTCATGTGTAAGTAAATTCCCTTGCTCATTAAACCTGCCATCTACCAATCTGGAGTAGCCTGCCTCTTCCATTGGTTTCTCTCAGCCCCGCGTGTATGAAGGCCAGTTTGTGAACCAACATCAATTAAGAGACGTCCAAAAAAAAATGTCAATGTGAAGAACTATAAAAAAAATTGTAAAGCTCTTCCACATTAAAGGAAATTAATGAGACATAACAAGGAAATACAATACATGATCTGGGATTTTCTTTTGTGATAAAGAACAATATTAGAACAACTGGAGATCTCTGAGTAAGGGCAGTAGATTAAACATACTAATTAATAGTTAATATGAGGTATAAATTCTAGACTCATCTTTCTTTCAAAATTTGACTATTGTTTAACTATCTTTTAGCAAGAATACTTCTGTTAATAGTCTGAGGCCAACCTACCATGTGGGTTTTTTTCCTACTTAGGTGATTTATATAATTCTTTCTTTATTCATGCATTTCAGTAACTTTTGAGCATATGTCTTAATGCTGATTTTACTATATAGATTATTCCTGGGACATAATATACTTCTTTGATCTGAAAATGAAAACAATTGTTTTGGGATTGTTTTCTCTTAGATTTGAATATTTTTTCAGTTCTGTTTGTTCCATTCTTTTTTTACCAGGGAAACATACCAATTATGAATTTGTTAGATCTCTTTATATGTCTATTTATTTATTCTGTATACTCGATTTTAAATCATTATTCTTTTACATATTGTTTTCTGTGAATTGCAGTATCTTGTTCACTATGTTCCTGACGGTGTGTGTTCTGTTTTATCTCTGTGTGTGTTGGAACTAATCTGACTTTTCTCTCTGTTGTGTTATTTTTCTCTTTCTTTTGCATTCTGAGATCCTAAGTTCACTTTTCACCTCTTTCTGTAGTCTCTTAAACATTTTGAACCTGCTCACTGACCTTTTTTAGAAGAAAAAGTTCAGTGCTATAATTTCTTTGAGTGAATAGAAACTCTTTATTTGTCTGACTTTTTAGGTTTCAATGGTTAAATTTCCATTTGGTTCATGTTTCTCAGCTGCCTTTTCTTATCTTTCTCCCACATTTTATATATATATATACACACACACACACACACATATATATATATCTCACAATATATATCACATAATTATTTCTGATTATGATGTATCCTCAAATGGAATTGCTTAACCCCTGAAAGAATAGAATGAGAACAGGAGAGGATATATGGGAACAGGAGAGACTATGACTATATGTTACTGTTTTTGGCCTTAAAGAGCCTTTTATCAGAGCTGTCATTTTATTGCTTTTATATAAACCTGGGGTGCAACAGTTGTTCTAGGAGGATGGTGTGGCTCAGGGGAAACTCCCTTAGGGACAGAGGCTTACTGTATTGAAATCTGGTAGTTGTCATTTCTTCTTCCAAATCTCTCATACACTCCTGATGATTTTCACTTTACTGAAAATCTAGGGAATAAATAATAGATACAGTGTGACAGCATAATTCGACCCCTGACATTTAATGATATTGTGTGAATATTTAAAGGGATCTAATTTTCACAGGACCACATTTTTCCTGTTGCCCATCCATCTTTTTGATTTTGACATCCTAATCAGAATTATAGATTAAACTTTACTAGATTGAGATACTCACTGTGGGCAATTCTCTACTTGCCAAGGTCCCAGTAGACATGGGCTCACTCGGAGCACTTCTCTTCCTGGTCTAGAGTCCATGGTGTTCGGAAGTTAAACTTCATTGATTCAAGTTTGGAATCAAGAGAGTTAACTTAATTCACTAAATATGGACAATTTTCTGCTTTTTAATTCCTTTTGTTGTTTTTCATTAAATTTTGGTTGTTTTGTGGAGAGGCTATGAAAACAAATATAGACATAAACTCATTAGGAGGTAAGCTTATTTTCTGTATTTTATCTTTAAATTTAATATGAATCTATGACATGAAAATTTTTCAAATAAAATTCAAAAAAGTTTAATATCTTGGAGAAAATAAAGTAGTTGGAATCAGATTTTCTACATGACTTTTAAAATCTCACTGGATTTATGGGCAATATACTGTATACTTATGAATATGTATTAACTACAATACAGATTTTGCTTAAAATTTTTTTGTTTAGTTTCATAGGAGCAGACAGCCTGAATCTGCAATTATGTTACCATTTGCTGTTGTGTAAAATTCCACTTGATGCTAATTATACTTAATGATTATAGTTCTTAACAGTAATTACAGTAGAAAATCTGGAAAGCAGAATTATCTTTATTCATTTGGTAGGCTGAATTTTTAGTAAAAAAGTGAGATCTAAAACTTTCGCTATATAGATGTACCAGCAATAGCATCTGAGTAACATCCTGACTAAATCATTCAGTGCTACAGCAGAATTGTAGTTTCATGATTATTCTACATGACTTTTCTTATCAACCTCTTTTTTAAAAAGATTTTATTTGTTTATTTTTAGAGTGAGTGGAAGGAAGGGAGAAAAAGGGAGAGAGAAACATCAATGTGTGGTTGCCTCTACCTGCCCCCAGCTGGGGACCTGGCCCACAACCCAGGCATGTGCCCTTGACTGGGAATTGAATGAGTGACCCTTTGGTTTGTAGGCATCCACTGAGCTACACCAGCCAGAGCATCTTTCAACCTCTTTTTATTTTATAAGATAATGATGAGCGGCAGTTTTATAGCTCTAAAATTAAAATAAAATTAAAGACCAAATCTGAATGGTATTTTTGGTTGTACCAGTTTACACAATTCAGACCAGTCCTCTCACCAAAGAAATAAATAAATCTGGGGACAATAATTATGTAAAAACTATTTAAACTTAAACGTACGACCTTACACCATGAAACTGCTGGAAGAAAACACGAGGAAGAAGCTTCTAAATATTGGTCTTGGCAATGAATTCTTTGGGATATGACACAAAAAGCAGAAACTACAAAAGCAAAGATTAACAAGTGGGGCTACACCAAACTTAAAAGCTTCTGTACAGCAAAAGAAGCAAGCAACGAAATGAAGAGGAAACTTACAGAATGGAAGAAAATACTTGCTAATCATATTACTGGATGAGACATTAATATCTAAAGGATATGAAAAACTCGTACAACTTAACAACAACAAAACAAGCAGAGAGAAAGAAGGAGCTTGTATCCTTTGCCACAGCATGAGTGGAACTGGAGAGCATTGTGCTAAGTGAAATAAGCCAGGCAGTGAGGGACAAATACCATATGATCTTACCTTTAACTGGAAGATAATCAACAAAAGAAAAAAGCAAACAAAGTATAACCAGAATCATTGAAATTAAGAACAATTTAACAATAGCCGGGGGGGGGGGGGGAATAGACAGTTGGAAGAAGGGTTTTCAGGAACTGCTATAAAGGACACATGGACAAAACCAAGGGGGGGGAGTGGAAGCAAAGGAGGGGGGTGGGTTTGGAGGGGGTGGGGAGAAAATACGGACAACTGTAACTGAACAACAATAAAATAATTTAAATAAAAAAATCATACAACCCCCCCCCCAAAAAAAACAAAGATTTTAACTTAAAAATGGGTTAAGAAGATAGACATTTTCCCAAAGAAACTATCTAAGTGGCCAACAAGTACATAAAAAAGTGCTTAACAACATTGTCATCAGGGAGACGCCAATCCAGTCACCTCACAACTATTACAATGGCTATCGACAGAAGACAAGAGATACAAGAGATAAGTATTGGGGAGGATTGGAGAAAAGGGAACCCTTGTGCACTGTTGGTGGGAATGTAAACTGGTGTGCCCACAATGGAAAACAGTATGGAAGTTGCTGAGAAACTTAAAAATAGAACTGCCAAATGATCCAGCAATTCCACTCCTGGGTGTATAGCTAAAAGAAATGGAAACAGGGTATTAAAGAGATATCTGTACTCTGGGGCTTATTATAACATTATTCACAACAGCCAAGTTGGAAACTACCTAAGTACCTGTCAATAGATGACTAAATAAAAAAGATATACATGTATGTATACACACATATATTCATGTGTGTGTATACATAAAATGGGCTATTATTAGTCACGAGAAAGAAAGAAATACTGCCATTTGTGACAATAGTAATAGACTGTGAGGACATTATGCTGTTAGATAAGTCAAAGAAAAAAAGACAAATGCTATATGATAATCTCTTATATGCAGAATATAAAAAAGCCAAACTTGTAAAAATAAGGAGTAAAGTGGTGGTTACTAGGGGCTGACAGTGAGAGAATTAGGAAGCTATTTTAGGGTACAACATTGCAACTAGTAGACAAATAAGTCGTGCAGCTTTGATGCACAGTATAGCAATCACATGCAACAGTATGTATTAAAAATACCAGACTTGCTAAGAGACTAGATCTTAATTTTCCCCTCCCCAAAAAGGGAATGATAGTTACGTGACATGACAGAGGTGTTAGCTAATGCTACAAAGGCAATCATATTACAATATAAATGTATCAAATCAATTTGTTATATACCTTAAACTCTCACAATGATATATGTCAAATATATTCAATTAAGAGGAAAGTACTTAAAGGTGTTAGAGAACAAACAAGACAGCACAGAATGAATAGACCAGAAACAGGGAAGGGCAGAGGCCCAGAAAGCGGGAGGAGGCATTTGTGGTCCTTTTATCCTCTGTGCTCTTTGTGGATTCTGGATTCCTAAGCCCTGAATGGTGAATGAGCAGTACCTGTGACAGCCTCACTGTGCTGGGTGAATAGCAATTGGTGTTGGACCCCGGGTCTCCGGGAGGAGGAGTTACAAAACTCCTTGCTTTGAATGCCCCCAAAGGGACTGCATCTTGGAGGTGAGGATGAACAAGAAGTATCCATGGTTCCCTCAGATGGGTCAGTTTAGATTCATCTCAAGTCATGGAAACTAGACTGAAGAGTCCCCAGGTTACTAGTGGCCCCAGGTACCTGGTAGAAACAAATATAAATTCTGTCTAGAGGAAAATTACATCATCTGAGTGCTCAAAATGTTATTTCCACTGACAATTTTACAAGTAAAATGCTTGTTTACCATAAAACATAATTTGGAAAATAAGAACGTAAGACAGCACAGAAGAAAATAAACAAGAAGATAAATAAGTGGTGAACAATGAAAAAGAGCAGTAAAGATTTTTGCCTTTGGACTTCCAATAAACATGTACACATATGTATACCAAAAGACATGTATGAGAGTGTTCATATTACCAATTATTCACAATAGAAAAAATCTAATCTAGGAAATTCCTAGTGTCCATCAATAATAAAATGAATAACCAAATTTTGTTACCTTCATGCAGTGAAATGTGCAAACATTTGCCATTTAGAAAACATGAATGAATTTAAAAAATGTAATGTTGAATTAAAACAAAAGAATAATGAAGTTACTCTTTACTTTTCCTTACTGAACACCCTTTTTCTCTGAGAATAACACAATTCTTCATTATTTTATCAGTGTTGGCTTCATTCAGATGCTTTGGATTTGGTCTTTTCTTACCTACCATTACATGATTCTGTTTGTTAGTCACCCTCCTATAGTAAAATTCAGTGGGGGGGGTGTAGTTTGTGTTTCACTGAAAAATGTTAGTGGTTTTGAGGGTTTTCATCTAACACATTGCTCTTCCCAGTTCATATACAGAGAGATCAACTTGGTTAAAAAATGGTACTTAAATTATTGATTACTTAGTGCATCACTGTAAAGATTGCTGACAAGCTTTCCTTTCCTTTCCACTGATAGAAAAAAATTTAAATATACTAGTTTCAGGAATATAAGGGCAGCTAAGTATGTAGGTAGATGGTGTCAAGAAATATTTTGTTTCTTTTGTTATAGCACCAAATAAATATAGCAGAATCCTTCTCAGGAATAAGGTATAAGATATGAAGGTTAGAAAGAACACAGATTGAGGGGCCAGAACTCCAGAGAAAGGTCAGAAGTGAAGATTGCTAAAGACAGTGTGGAAGGTCTGGCCAGGACTGTTATGCTCAATCCCTCCTAATTTTCGTAACATTAAAAATAATTGACTGCACATGTGCACAGGTTGGTTTTATTACTTAACTGCAATGTGACTATGGGATTAGAGGCACAAAATAATATAACCCTGGCCACGTAGTAAAGATGTTGGTGGTAGAATTGTAGGACTGAGCCAAGAAACCAATGACAAATACAGGTTATATGCTTACTAAAAACAACTTTTTCATCCATTTAAACTTTATTTAAAAATGAAAGCAATGGCACTGCAGTTGGAAAGTGATGTTTGTTGGTTGGTTTATGTTTAGGGCAATGCCCTGTTACTCCCATAAGCTGAGTGTGAGAGTGTTCACTTCCACCAGGGCTCCAATTTAGTTTCTGGGAAGACTTCATGGAGTCATCTTCTTTAAGGTGGTAGTTGTATTAGAACAAGCTTGAACATTCAAGCTTCAAAGACCTTTCCAATTCAAGGATACTACTTTAACTCATACTTTCTTTTGCTTTACAGAAACTGTATCTTGATTATGAGACTTTTCCAGGTACCTATATTAATTTGAGGGGGGGAAATAAAACTTACTTAGTCATATGTAATAGTCTTAATGTGTATAACTTCTATGTATGTGTATATAACAGAGAAAAATGTGAATATATGCAATGATATGAATATATAAAATATGTAATATGAATATACTTGCTATATAATTGTGATTTTTCCCCAATGTAAATATGCACAAGAGCAATGCTCTGAGTGATAGGGATACCCTGTTACTGGCTGAGGGATATACCACTTGTCTGACAGAGGGCTTGGTACTAATTTCTGCTATAAGGTCATGGATGGCTGTCAAGTTTATTTTACTTACATGGCCCCTGTGATCTGAGGGTTCTCTGTGTGTTTTAACTCATTAATCCTCAAGGCAAACTTAGAAGGTGGTTGCTATATTATCATCTCCATTGTACAGGTGAGGAAACTGAGATGAAGAGAGGATAAGTGATTTGCCCAACTGGTGAAGCTAAGTTTTGGATAGAACAGTCTGTCTCCACAGTCCATGTTCTAAACTGCTATTTTAGGATTCTGTAGTTCTTTTTAAAAAGAAGAGCAAAAAATCCTAGATACCTGCTCATTGAAACTACCTTCAGACTGAATTCTCTGCTGTGTTCAGAAGTTGGCTTAATGTGAAATAGATATGGCAGGATAATTCCAAACCAAAGTGTGCATCTCCATAGAAGGAGAATCTAATACACAAACCAGCCACGTATGAGCGACTTGCTTTTGGAGAAAATACTGCCTTCTCAGAGTGATGGACTGTTGCCTGTCATGAGCACACTTATACAGGCACAGTGCAGAAGAAATTGAGCATTGATTTTGAGCAGTTAAGTTCTGTGCTTACAGATAATTGTCAGTCAGGAAAAATAGGGAGATAGAATAAATTAGAATAAATGCATTAGAAATTCAATATACATCTTTTAGCGGCCTTGTTATTCAATTTATCAAAATGCTTGCAAGCTGTCCCAAAGTGTTTACATAGCATATTAGTCAACTGAACAACCAGTATATGTAGGTTTAAATCTCGGATACATTAACCTACCACTAGATCTGTGATCTTGGCAAGAGAGTCAACCTCTCTATGCCTCAGCTTCCTTACCTGTAAAATGAAGATGCTATTATTATTTCCTTCATAGGATTATTGTGAGAATTAAATGTATATGTATATAAAATGCTTAGTGTAATGACTGGCATTTGGCAAATACTAAGGAAGTATTTGCTATGATTCTTAATAATTTATATTTCACATAAAATAAGTGGTTACCACCTATAATACCTGCAATAATCTTTGTTTACATAAATTATTTTTTATTTTAAATAGTCTCTCGTTTAATAGTCTCTGCTCCAAATGTGGGAAAAGATAAATATACTAAGATATTAAGAGAGAGAAAACACTATTCTTCGGTAGTAAAAATTTGCCTTTTAAAATAAAATCTTGGGTCATAAACTGTATTCTGTTTATTTTATGGTTTACCACATTTTAGTGGCTTAAAAAGAAAAATATAACTGTCTGAACAACAAATGCCTTCAGTCTCTTTTGAGGAAATAAAATGTCAAGATTTTATGATTTAAAAGGAAGAAAAATTTAGGAGATCCAAGATGGAAGAGGAGTAAATGGAAGCTACACTTACCTCCTCCCAGGACCAATCTGGAATTATAGCTAAACTGTACAGAAGTCATTCTGAGTAACCAACTGAACATTAGCTGGAGAGAAGCCTTATAACCACAAACATACAGAGAAAACACTTCACTACAATGGAGCTGGTAGAGCGTGCAGAAGAGATGCAGGAGGGTGTGCAGGCTCCCCACGGGTGGCAGCTGAAATTCTAGAGGGATATTTCAGTGGCTAGGGGTTCCCCTTGAGAATTTTGGAGTCTAAACCCCAAGCTGGGATCTCCAGCCTATGGCACCAGAGCTGGAAAGGCTGAGATAATATTCGGTTGTAAAAAGTAGCAGGGTTTCTGTCTTACAGTGGAGAGAGGGCTGGAGACAGAGAGAGCCTCTTAAAAGGCCAACACACAAGATTTCATTTGCAGCCACTAATCCTGGGCTCTGGCAGTGGAAGGGCAGAGTAGACTAGAGATGCTTGAGGAGATTCTGGGGTTGGTGGCTCTGGGAAGAGAACTGAACAGTGAGCCTCCAGGATCTTTATGCTGAGACAATTCCCCATACAGCAGAAGCCATCTTTCTCAAACATAGCATTCTTCTCCAAGAGGCATCAGCCTGAGAAAAAGAAATGGCCCTGCCCATAGAAGTGACTCTACCCCATCCTGTGGAACTTAAGTCAAGCAGCTGATTACAGCTTGAGGCTATATCACTGATCAGTTCAACAACTAAGGCAGAATTCTGGGAGCTGTATGAGACTTCAGTGGACCCTCCCCTGACCCAGTGCTTATAAAAGCAAGACTTGGTGCACATTCTTTGTGCACACAAACGGATGCAGTAGAGGGAGCCTCATGCTGTGGATCGCTGATAGCTCAAAACAGATTGGCCAGGGCCATTCACAAGCAGTGTCTGACAAAGACCTACAACAGAGTCTTTGAAGATCTCTCTAATACATAGAAACAAATACAATGAAGCAGCTAAAACAGGAAGACAAAGAAACAGATGTAAAAGGAAAGAACAAGAGAATTCTCCAGAAGAAGGGATAGATGAAATGGAGGCAAGCAATTTATCAAATAGAGAATTTATAGTAATGATTTTAAGGATAGTCAACGGCATGAAAAAAGACATAGAAAACATAAAAAAGGACCAGTCAGAAATAAAGATTGCAATATCTGAAATAAATAATACACTGGCAAAGTTAAACAGTAGGTTGGATGAAGCAGAGGATCAAGTCAGTGATTTGGAAGATGAAGTAGAAAAAAGCACCTAGGCAGAGCAGCAAAAAGAAAAAATGATTTTTTAAAAATGAGGAGAGCTTAAGAAATATTTTGACTACATGAGGCATAACAACATCCACATCATGTGAATACCAAAAGGAGAAAAAAGAGAGCAAAGGATAAAAAATCCATTTGAAGAAACAATGACTGAAAACTTCCCTTATCTGGTGAAGGAAAAGGACACACAGAGAGTTCCAAACAAGTTGGGCCCAAAGAAGCCTACATAGAGAGACATCATAATTAAAAGGACAAGGCTTAAAGACAAGGAGAGAATCCTAAAAGCCATAAGAGAAAAGCAGATAGTTACATACCAACTTGACTGTCATCTGATTTCTCAACAGAAACATTTCAGGCCAGAAGGGAGTGGTAT
Organism: Artibeus jamaicensis; assembly: GCF_021234435.1. Lineage (NCBI taxonomy): Eukaryota > Metazoa > Chordata > Mammalia > Chiroptera > Phyllostomidae > Artibeus > Artibeus jamaicensis. Next base: position 39,770,520 of record NW_026521486.1, read on the forward strand.
TAAATATTCAAGGCGATGAAAAACAAGGACCTACAACCAAGGCTACTTTACCCACCAAGGTTATCATTTAAAATTGCAGGAGGAAAAAAGAGCTTCCTGCAAAAGAATAAACTAAAGGAGTTTGTTAATAACAAACCAGTACTGCAACAAATGTTAAAGGGTTTTCTTTAAGAAGAAGAAGAGAAAGAGGAAAAATACAGAAGGAAATAGTCCAACAATAATATGGTAGTAAATATGTATCTATCAATAATCATTTTAAATGTAAATGGCTTAAATGTTCCAACCACAAGACAAGCTGACTGTATAAGAAAACAAGACCCATCTATATGCTGCCTCCAAGAGACACATCTCAGATTGAAAGATACACACAGGGTAAAAGTAAAGAGATGGGAAAAGATATTTCATGCAAATGGAAAGGAAAAAAGAAGCTGGGAGAGCAGTCCTTCTATTGACAAATATACTTTAAAAGCAAGGCTATAATAAGAGTCAAAGGAGGACACTGCATAATGATAAGGGGAACAATGCAACAGGAGGACATGACCCTAGTATACATTTGCACACCCAACATACGAGCACTTAGATATGTGAAGCAAATCTTGATGGTCATAAAGAAAGATATTAACAGAAATACAATCATAGTAAGGGATTTTAACACCCTGTCAACTTCAATGGATAGATCTTCCATACATAAAATCAACAAGGAGATAGCGGTCTTAATCAACACACTAGATCAAATGGATTTAATTGATATCTTCAGAGCATTTTATCCAGAAGCAGCAGAATACACATACTTTTCAAGTGCACATGGAACATTTTCTAGGACAGACCACATTTTAGGACACACAATAAGTCTTAATAAATTTAAGAAGATTGAAATCATAACAAGCATTTTCTTACCGCAATGCTATGAAACTAGAAATCAATCACAAGAACACTGAAAAACGCACAAATATGTGGAAGTTAAATAACATGTTATTAAACAAGGAATGAGTCAACAGTGAGATCAAGGAAGAGATAAAAAAATACTTTGAAACAAATGAAAATGAGGATGCACCAGTCCAAGATCTGTGGGGCACAGGGAAAGCAATTCTAAAAGGGAAATTCATAGCATTACAGGCCAATCTCAAAAAACAAGAAAAAGCTCAAATAAACAACCCAACTTCACACTTAAAGGAACTTGAAAAAGGACAACAAACAAAGCCCAAAGTGAACAGAAGGAAAGAAAGAATAAAGACAAGAGCAGAAAAAATTGAAATGAAGCCTTTAAAAAGTGACAAAAGAGATCAATTAATCCAAAATCTGGTTCTTAAAAAAGATGAACAAGATTGACAAGCAGCCTTTAACCAGATTCATGAGAGAGAGAGAGAGAGAGAGAGAGAGAGGGGGGAAGGACTCAAGTGAATAAAATCAGAAATGAAAAAAAAGTAATGATTGATACCAAGGAAATACAAAGGACCGTAAGAAGATATTATGAAGAACTATAAGCTAAAAAACTGAATAACCTGGAAAAAATGGATAAATTCCTAGAAAAATACCATATTCTAAAACTAAATTAGGAAAAATCAGAGAATCTGAATAGACAGATTACATAATAATTAATGTAATTATTAATAATTAGTGATACAAAATAAAGTGCTTCATATATTCTCAGCTGTAAATCTAATTTTGCCCCACCCTGCATACTGTTTTTGTTTATACATACATACCTATGATAAAGTTAATTTATAAATTAGACACAGTGAGAGACTATTGATAACTGATACTAAAATAGAGCAATTATTTAAAATATTGCAATAGAAATTATGTGAATGTGGTTCCCCTCTCCCTCTCTCTCAGAATATCTTCATGTTCAAGAGTCACATTCCTGGTCCTCTTCAGCATATCCAAATTGCCAACGTCACTACTTTTGCACTTTGGGGACATTATTAAGTAAAATAATGGTTACTTGACCACAAGCTCAGTGATTCCTCAATAGTCCATTTGATGACCAAAATTGCTACCAAGTGACCAGCAGGTTTGGGAATTTACACCGCACAAATGGATGAGTCACGTCCTGTGGGCGGGACTCACAAGAGTTCATCACCTTACTCAAAATGGCTCACGATGTAAAACTTATGAATTGTTTATTTCTGAAATTTTTCATTTAATATTTTTGGACTGAGGTTGACTTCTAGGAACTGTAACCACAGAAAGGGAAACCCTGGATAAAGCGGGGACTACTGTAATTATTTTGATAGAAAACTTTTCTAATTAAGTTGAAATTTATAGTTCAAAGACTCCAGATATCTGAAAGACTGACCAGCAACCTGAGAGGATAAGACAAATACTTTTTTCTAACAAAGACAATACATACTTTTATTTTTTTAAATTAAAAAAATATTTTACTTATTTATTTTTAGAGAGAGGGGAAGGGGAGGAGAAAGAGTGGGAGAGAAGCATCAATGTGTGGTTGCCTCTCATGTGTCCCCCACTGGGGACCTGGCCTGCAACCCAGGCATGTGCCCTGACTGGGAATCGAACCAGCAACCCTTTGCTTCACAGGCCCATGCTCAATCCACTGAGCTACACCAGTCAGGGCGACAATACATATTTTTAATATATGAAGTCTGTTTTTCATTTTTAGTTTTTAAAGAAATTTTTTAGAGTAGGTTCAGAGCAAAATTAAGTGATAGGCACACAATTTCCAATGCTATACCCCCTCTCCTTGCATACATAGCCTCTTCCATTATCAAAGTTCCTGACCAGAGTGGTACAGCTGTTACCAACTGTTGAACCTACATAGACACACCCTTATCACTCAAAGTCCATAGTTTACAGTAGGGCTCACTCTTGACATTGTGAGGTTTATGGATTTGAACAAATGTTTAAGAACATGTATAATAATTATATAATACTATTATATAGTATTCTACAGAACACTTTCACTGTCCTAAAAAGTTTTCTGTGCTCACTTTATTCCTTTCCTCCTCCTCCATCCTCTGGCAACAACTGGACTTTTTACTGTCTTCATAGTTTTGCCTTTTCCGGGATGCCAGATAGTTGGAATTATATAGCATGTAGCCTCTTCTGATTGGCTTCTATCACTTAGTAATATGCATTTAAATTTCCTCTCTGTCTTTTCTAGTTTATTTTGTTTAGCTTTCAATAATATTTTATTGTCTGGATGTAGTGGGTTTATCCATTCACCTACTGAAGGACATCTTGGTTGATGCCACATTTTGGTAATCATGAAAAAAACTGCTATAAACACCCATGTGCAAGTTTGTGTGTAAACATAAGTTTTTAACTCATTTGGGTAAATGCCAAGAAGTGTAATTGTTGCATCATATGGTAAGAAAATGTTTACTTTTGTAAGAAACCACCAAGCTGTCTTTTAAAGTAGCTGTTCTATTTTGCATTGCCATCAGCAATGAATGAGAGTCTCTGTCCTTCCACATTCTCAGTAGCATTTGGTGTTGTCAGTATTTTGCAGTTTTGTGATACTAATAGGTGCATGCTGGTATCTCATTTTAATTTGCAATTCTCTGATGACTTACACTATGGAGCATCTTTTCATATGCTTATCACCATCTGTATATCTTCTTTAGTGAAGTGACTTCAGATGTTTTACCAATTTTTAAAATCAGTTCGTTTTCTTATTGTTGGGTTCCAACATTTCTTTATAAGTATTGGGTAACAATTCTTTACCACATGTGTTTTTCTGGCAAATACTTTCTCCCTGCCCGTGGTTTGTGGTTTCATTCTCTCAACAATGTCTTTCACAGAGCTGAAGTTCTTAACTTGAACAAATTTCAAATGATCAATTATTTCTTTCATGGATAGTAGGTCCATAGGTCTTTTTGTTTCCTTCTGGTTTCTTTATAATTTCTTCTTTACCTTAGATTTCCTAAAGTTTTATTATGAAATGCCTATGAATAAATTTGTGACATTATTTTGCTTAGTGTTCTCTGAAATTTTTGGTTCTGTGGTTTGTTTGTTCAATGATTTTGGAAAATCTTCATTTTTACTAGAAATATTTCTTCTGCTCCTTTCCTCTTCCTTTTTCTGGTATCCCAATCACGTGGATGTTACTCCTTTTGAAACTGTCTCAGTTCTTGCTTTGTTTGGATTCTTTATTTTTCATTCTTCTATTTTCTTTGAACTTCTGATTGGGAAGTTTGTGTTGCTCCATCTTATTGGTTCTTTCCTTGGCCTTGTCTAGGCTACCAATGAACCCATCGAAGGCATTTTTCATTTTCATTACAGTGTTTCTTACTTCCAGTATTTGCTTTTGAATCTTAGAGTTTTCATCTCTCTGCATACATTACCCATCTGTTCTTGCTTGCTGTCTGTCTACTTTTTTCACTGGAGTTCTTCACATAGTAATCATAGTCATTTTAAATTCCCCGTCCAGTAATTCAAACACCTGTGTCATACTTGAGTCCAATCTTACTTCTTGCTTTCTCTTTATACTGTGTGTTTTTCCCATTTAGCATGCCTTGTAATTTTGTTGTTGTTGAAATCTGGATATGACATGTTCAGTGATACAAACATGGGATAAACAGGCCATTAGTGTGAAGTTTTATGTTAATCTGGTTAGATGTCGAGCTATTTTTAATTTTTGCTGTAGCAATAGGTGCCAGAGGCTTCAAGTTTGTCTAGTGTCCTTCTCTTTGTCTTGCCTGATGACTTTGGGCTTTCCTAAGGCTCCTCCTTAGAGAGAGTCTGTGTTTTACAACTCTTTCAGCTGTTACCACATTGGAGCCCTGTGTGTGCGCGGTGAAAAGTCTTGCAAGGGGGGAAGCATTTGATACTCTTTGGTTAAACCTCCATTTTTAATGGGCCTTCAGAGTGTTTTATAGCCACATCCTCTCTTTGGTGAGATATGAAGCCTAGAGGGGGCTAGAGTGGTAGAACTGCCCTACCTCCAGGTAAAATAACACTGTGAGTTTCTCCTCCTGGAGAATTGTCCTTTGTTAGGGAAAATGGGCCAGGTACACTTTATTTTTTAAAAGATATTATTTATTTATTTTTAGAGAGGGGGAAGAGAGGGAGAGAAACATCAATGTGTGATTGCCTTTCATGTGCCTGGTATGCACCTCAGGCATGTGCCCTAACTGTAAATCCAACCAGTGACCCTTAGGTCTGCAGGCCGGCACTCAATCCACCGAGCCACTCCAGCCAGGGCAATGGAGTAGGTACACTTTACAATGATTATCCTTCCTACCCAGGAAGAAATCTTTACTTTTCACCACGAGTACCTGGTGACATTCCTGGCGACAAAGTCTTCAAGCATTTCTCAGTTTCATTCTATCCATACTCTTTAGTCTCCAGCATTTTGTCAGGTTATATCTAACTGTTGCTACTAGTTTATATTTCTGGTTGAGTTTGCTCCAGGTAAGCATCTCATCTCTGGATCTTGGATTCACCTATTTCTCTAGATTTCAAGGTGGCAATTTTTCCTGCAATCCCAGTTTTCTGATTAGCACATGAGAGTAAGGGATTTTCAATTTCTTCAGCTCTTTATTGTTCTGAAAGTAGTTGGGATGACTTCCAAGTTCTTCACATGTTGGAACTAAAGCTGGAGGTCCCTGTGATCGGCTTTTATGCACACAATGTGGGATGAGAAATAGAATAGGAAGAGGATTTTCAATCTTGGAATGCGCGACCTCAGAGTTTTTGATTGAGGAACTTTTTACAAGTATTATGAGGGCAAATCCAGCCATGTTTATTATGTGGATCTTAACAAGAGAAGTTTGCCCGTGCTGTAGCCTCATAAAGGTGAAAGCAGGATCGCTCAAAGGGACTTATGATCTCTTCCTCAAGAATGAGATAGCCATACCTTGTATGACCATCATATTAATCATTGAACTCAAATGGCCAAGAAATCAAAAACTGGGTAAGTGTTAGGAGGGAACATTTATTCCCTATTTCTGTTTCCTTTCAGGCAGCTTCCTTAGATCCATATCCTGGGTCTCTCTTTGCCTTTTCACTCTTCCCCAGGGATGGAACAGTAACTCACCCTTGATGAATTTGGGAGAGAAATCAGGCAAGCATGGTTTGACTTTGACCTTTTCTTCCTCTTGGGAGACAGTTGCCTATAAAATGTTCTCATTCTGTTTTGCTCCTTCAAGCTGTTTGAAAGGTGAGGCCCCACCTGGGGAAGCCAAGAGTGTCCCCATATAACTCTGTAACTATGGCAAATCTAGCTATTTCTGGCTTTGCAATTAAATCCGAAAAGACCAACTCCCCTCTCTCCTTCCCCCACTTCCCTTCTAAAGATAAATAAATAATTAAAAAAAAAACCAAACTTGAAATCACCATACACCTTGGCCATTTCATCCAATCTGAGCTGTATCAGTAATAAAAGGGATATTTAGATTTTCACCTGATTGACTATTGGTTTCAACAAACTTCATTTTCAAATAGTTTTGATTTACAGAAGAGTTGGACACATGGTATAGGTAGTTCCTATATATATCTGACACTGTTTCTCCTGTTCTGAACATCTCACATTACCATGGTGATTTTGTTGCAACTAAGAAACAAACACTGGTATATAATTAGTAACCACAATCCCAAGTTTATTCAGATTTCACCAGTTTTTCCTTTAATACCCTTTTATTGTTTCAAGATCAAATTAATCAGTCAATCTAAAACAGTTCCTCAGACATCCCTTGTCTTACATGACCTATACAGTTGTGAGATGGTGAAGTGTTTTGTAGAGTGGTCAAGTTAAGTGTGTCTAATATTCCTCTCCTGGTTAGACAGGGGTATGGACTTGAGTAAAATAACACTGAGGTGAAGTGCTGCCCTCATCAGATCATGTCGGGGTGATGCTATCAATACAGCTTATCACTGATGCTATCAACCTTAGTCATCTGGCCAAGGGAGTGTTTTCCAGGTATAACCCCTACAACGTTACTCTTTCCACTCCCCTTCTCTATACTGCACTTGTTGGAAATAAGTCACTAATCACAGTTCACACTCAAGCGGTTATTTTACAATATGTTTAGTCTAACTTGCAATTAGTTTCTAAATTAGGTAGAACAGAGAGTCGATATTCTCAGACCACAAGAAACACCAACATTAATAAACATCTACCTGCAGGATTAGTCAGGAGAACAGATCTAGTAAGCAGACAGAAGGGGCATTGTGGAGAGATGAGAGAGAGTGGCTTTGTGGCTGGGGGGCTTCGGTGAGGTGGGCACCTGGCCAGAGAGTACAAAGGGATGCACAACAGGGTCTGGGGGCTAGAACCCAGGGGACAGGCAGGATGTTCCCAGGCGAGGGTTTTGGTCACCGAGCATCAGCTGAGTGACCACAGCTGCTGAGTGATCAGCAACATTTGCCCACACCCACAGCAGGCAATCAGTTGCTCAGTGGGCCCCACAACTGAAAAAAAACCATTTTCCTGTGTTGATTTATATGAAAACTCAATGTTCTTTTGCTTGTTTCCCCACATGCACGTGTGACTGATGGCCAGGAAAAACCAAATGAATTAACTTTTAAGGGCAACCTCAGCCCCTGGGTCATCTTCGCTAAAGAAAGACAAGTGGGTGGGTGAAAAGACAAATTAAAAAGCTTCTGCTGTCAACAAGTTACATCGGTTTCGATCAAATACCAAGGAAACTAATTTAATTTTGTGCTGTTTCCATCCTAAAGCTCTTTCACTCAGTAGGTTATTGCTGCTATAAAACTGATGTTATTAATAGCTTCTTCAATCAATAAAGAAAATGGAGGCTTAAAGGTGGTAGAATTCTTATGTTTGACTTAGACTTTTCCAACTAAAATAACCTTAATTTTTATACTTGTCTTCAATTATCATACAGCTATCTTTTAAAATTCGTATTTGAAAAAAATGTATCTGAGAAGGATAGTTTTATAGATGAGAGGGAAAAATCACTTACATATTTCAAGATAACAAATAAATAGTTTGATGTGCTGAACTCTGAAACATTAAATTCTCTGGACCTGCCCTTATTTTTCTACTTTATTCCTAAAGTCTTTGAAGAAGATAATTAAATGTACACATATTACTTTCCTCATGCTTATATTAACATTTTATTACATAAATAATTTAGTAATTTGTCCCCATTGTTCAAAATTGAGAAACACAGAATATTAGAATGAAGACTATCCTAAAACTATTGATTTTCAATCAATATTTATGAAGTTTCTATTATGACAGTCCTCTCAGTGCTAGAGATACAGCAGTGAACAAAACAGAGAAAAATTCATGCCTTCTTATAACTTTTATTCCAGTGAAAACAGACAGACCAAAAAAAAGTAATATGTGTAATAAAAGTAATATATGGGGGTGTGGGGGGAGCCAGGAGAGAGGGTTGGGAATGCATGGTGAGCATGGGGAAAGTACAGTATTTGAAAATAGGGCCATGGAGGAAACCTTACTTAAAAACTATTTGAGCAAAGAATTGAAGGAGTGGAGAGAAAGAGCCAGGTGTAAGCCTGGAGCAAGAACATTCTCTGTAGAGCAAAGAGCAAGTACAAAGGCCCTGAGGTAAAGTTTTTACTGAGGTGAATTGGGAAGCATTAGAGGGTTTTAAACAGAGAAGAGATTTAACGAGTTAACTTTTTAAAGGATCACTTTGGCTGCTCTGTACAAACAGATTTAACAGGGGCAGAATGAGAGCAGGGAGACCAATTTTATGGCTCTTGACTGGTGGAACCAACAAGGTATCCTGAAAATCAGTGGAGCTGAGGTCAATGACAGATCTTTTTCACCATTGTTTCATGGTCTTTAGTAATGTTCTAGTTTATATTTAGGTGACAACTTTTAATTCTAGGGCATTTATGCTTGGTTCATTTTTCAGTCAACCGAAATAATAATTTTTTCCCATGATGGTTATATGGTATATTTTCTGAGTTCTTCCATCACTGAGAATATTTCTTAATTATAAAGACACTACAAAGCCAATTTGGTTGGAAATACAGTTTTTAATCACTGTCCTACTACTTAGTTCTACAGATAACATTCTATTGACTTTTTGGCAAAGGATAAATTTGTTCGTGTTTGTGCTATTTTTTGGCTTGAGTGTACACAGAATTTTCTTTACTTAGAAATATAAAACAAATTGCCAGTATACTTCTAAATTTGGTCTTTTGAATTTTGAGTGGAATTAAAATTAAAGTTGAATGAAATTCAGATATTTCTGTCAATCTACATATATTTACATACAAAAATTTCATCACAGGACTTCTATTTCTTTTTTGATTATTGTCTTTTCTGTAAATAATCTGACATATTACTTGGACCTATGGTCTGACATTGTCACAATTAAGCCTCATTTTATTTTCTATTCTGTTAGTTCTACTATTTATGGACAACCTCACAGACTTTGCTCTCTATGGAACAATGAATGTTTTGTAGTATCAGATTTACCCTCTGGTCATGCTATTGAAGTTTACAATCCCACTGTTATATTTATAGTTTCTTTGTAATACGTTTGGGGGCAGACTTTAATGAATCTATGAGTTGTAAGTTTGGACCCTGAAAATCTTGGACAAAGATTGCCCTCCTTCACTTTATCCATCTCCACATACAAAGCTTTCAAGTCCCCAAGGCAAAAGAAAATAGAAAAAAAAAACCCTCAGTTATGCCATCAGTAGTGGTCGAGGCCCACATCTACCAACAAGATCCATTAATCTCGTTAAGATTTAACTGCCACACCTCACTCCTCACCACCCGCTGCCCAGACAGCAGGAGAGGAGCAAAGGAGACCTGTGTGGAAGGGCATTTGGCTGGGGAGCCATTTCAAGCCCTGCTCACTATCATTTCTCTAAGATCTGCAGAGTGATTTTACACTGCTTTGAGAAACTGGCCAAAGAACACCTGGGAAAGCATCTCACTCTCTCTCAGTTTTCTCTGCCCAATGTTTTTTTTTATTAAAGAGAGATCTGTAAACATAGATATTTCCCCCAATTAAAAATTAGTGGTAAAAATGTCTGCATAGAGATATAGCTCAGAGCTGACTCAACTATTTGATGAGCTGATTTCAGAAATAGCATTTTATTTATTTATATGAGACTGTAGATTTCACACTTCGTGAAAAGAGATAATGACTAGCAATATGATTCAGTCCAGGAAAATGTTTCTACCATGACATAGCCCTGCATCTCGCCTGCCTCCTAGTGATCTAATGCTGCATTCATTCCTTTCATGTTTTTAATGGCTTTCTGGTCCTGTTTCAAGAAGGCCATGTATTTTCTAATCCAATAGAAGATGCCACATATTTCCCTAAAATTTTCTATGTACATTTCTTCTTTTGATTCTCTTCCCCTTGTATCATTTGCTATGTTTTTGTTTTACTCACGCTCAAATAGCAGCAAATAGATGGAGCCTGAGAATCTGCCAATGGAGTGTTTTTTGCAGACTGCCAGTGCATTGTCTTGGGTGCTCTTCTGTCTACTTGGCTAGTCAGTTCCCTGCTCATTCCACGGCTGGAAGGCAGATAAATGGTCTAGTTGCTAGCTCAGTATCCAGTATTCTTTCATTTGTCTTACCTTTTCTGGCCTAAAATAAGATGATCTTCTACCTCCACTGTCTGAACAGATGGGATGCACAAAATACCGCATTTACCAGTATTTTCCACTACCAGATTGCTTCCATCTCTGCCCCTATGCACCACTCTACTTTGGGGGACTATGCATTCCAGTCTGTAATGTCTCACTACATGTCTCATATGTAATCTTACATCTTGCCATTTTTCCACTTACCACCATCACCGAATGCATGTGGACAGAGGTACATGTGAGAGAAGCCACATGTGAGATTTTGATTTGCTCAAAAGCAATCTCCATGAACTAGAGGAACTTAAGCTTTTTCCCCCCTACACTTTTAAGTGCCCTTTAAAGATGTATGGCCCTCATTTGCTGTTGCTGCTGACACTGCTATACACCTGGGCACCTATTTTTGCACAGGCTTTTTGACATAGCTATCATTTTGATACACTCTCAAAAGTGGAAGAATCATACCGCAGTTCTCTCTTTAATTTTGGGGGGGGGAACCTCCATAGTGTTTTCCACAGCGGCTGAATTAATTTGCAATCCTACCAACAGTGATTCTCTGGGATTCTCCTTTTTCTATATCTTCCCAGCACTTGTTATCTCTTGTGTTTTTGATGCTAGCCATTCTACAGGTGTGAGGTGAGATCTCATTGTCGTTTGGATTTGGGTTTCTCCCATAATTAGTTATGTTGAGTAAGCATCTTTTCACAAACCTGTTTTTGAATACCTTCTTTGGAAAAATGTCTATTCAGGTTCTTTGCATTTTTAATCGGATTCTCTCTCCCCCCCCCATCTCCATCCTCTCTCTCTCTCTCTTTTCTTTCCTGACAACTTTGCCATGACTACATCCTAATCAGTTACCTGACTTTGGGTGGTACTATGAACTTTCATCTTTTTTAGTGACTACCTAGTTACCCAAAACAGCTGGCTCCCCTTGGTGGCTTTCACCACTCTATAAAGGAGTTAACGGGCATCACGATCAGGTTTTTACTGTCCTTTTTCAGGTTAATTCCCAGATATGTTGCCAACTTTCACTTCTGCCCAAGGGAACATTGTGCTTTATTTTAGATGTCTTCTTGGTCAGAATTATTTTGCTTATAGACAGCTGAATCTTTGATGTTATGATTTCATTTGCCTCTGGCAGAAATTAAGTACCTTTTTACAAAGTTTTCTTTCCAGAAACACTTGTTTTGTGTGGGAACATCCTCCACAGTGATTCTTTTCTCTTTCCAGAATTTTCTACTAGATTTATATCACATCAGTTAGTGTACTCTCTTCTGTAATATGTTGAGACTGTCTAACTGGGATGAAGTCACTAATCTTTTTCATTCCTAGTTTCTTTAAGCCAACGATTCTTAAATTGTGGTGCCTGAACCAGTAGAATCAATACCACATGTGAATTTGTAAAACATGAAAATTATAACCCTTACCCAAAACCTACTGCATAAGACACTCCTTCTTTCCTCTAAAAATATTTTTAAAATTTATTTGTAGAGAGAAGGGAACAGAGGAAGAAGAGGAGAGAAACATCAATGTGCGATGGAAACATCTATCGTTTGCTTCTCGTACGCCCCCTACTGGTACCTAGCGCACAATTCAGGCATGTACCCTGACCCAAACAAACGGAGGACTATTCAGTCCACAGGCTGCTGCTCAGTGCACGGAGCCACACCAGCCAGAACCGGAGTAAGAAACTTTTGGGGGTGGGGTCAGGCAATCTGTGTTCCAGCTAGTGGTTCAGGTGATTCTCTGGCATGCTAACGTTTGTAAATGCCACCTCTCTCTGGGCATTACAGTTTTGTTGGAGGCAGGGAAAGGAAGTTTCAATTCAAAGGTAAACATTAAAACAATGATCCAGGGTTTTGATATGGTAGTCTTGTTTAAGAACCATGACTCCAAACTGCTTTCCTTTTGTCAGTTTTAAGAGTCTATCCCATATTACCAGCTGGCCTTGTTCTTGGTAACCATCTGTCAATTTGCTGTGTCATTAGCATTTCCAAAGTGTATTTTACATTGGCTAGGTTTTCATCTCCCAGGGAAATAGAGATAATGATGAAATTTGATTACAGGAGATATTTTTGCATATGGTTTTCTCTCCTCTGTAAAACCTGGGATGTTGGCCATCAGGGGTATCACAATCCAATTTACATCTGATTGACACCTGCTTTCCATCACTACATACCCTAATGTTACAGCATTTGTGAGAACTAGTTTATGTTTGCTTTATAATGAAGAGAAGTTAATGTCTTCAATCTCTTAATCTTCAATAATGTTTAGTGGTCAAGGTAAGTCTTTCAAATAAGAAGGCTTAACAAGTATTCTATTTTTTTCCCTTGAGCTTATTGTGGCGACATTGGTTAATACAATTATGTAGTTTCAGGTGCATTATTCTATGATACATCATCTGTATATTATATTATGGGCTCATCACTTTAAGTCAAGTCTCCTTCCATTACCACTTATCCCCCATTTATCTTCTTCTACTTTCCCCCACCTTCCTTTTCCTCTGGTTATCAGCATATTCTTGTCTGTCTTTGAGGGTTTTTTTCTTAATCCCTTTGCCTTTTCACACAGCCCCCTAACCCCCCTCCCCTCTGATAGCCATTAGTCTGTTCTCTGTATGTATGAGTCCCAACAAGAATTCCTAACTAGAAATTTCAATTTTGATAACATGAACCTTTTTTTGTAGGCTGATGGAGAACAACCTGTTCAGCCAGTTGGTTTTATGTGGATTACACAAAATATACAATTGTAACCCAGCAATTTACAACACAAAGCCAGAAAACCTGGACCAGTAGATAAGAAAAGACAGCCCGCCCTGGCTGGTGTGGCTCAGTGGACTGAGTGCCAGCCTGTGAACCAAAAGGTCACTGGTTTGATTCCCAGTCAGAGCACATGCCTGGGTTGCAGGCCAGGTCCCTGGTAGGGGCCCATGAGAGGCAGCCACACATTGGGTCTCCGTCCCTCTCTTTCTCCCTCCCTCCCCTGTCTAAAAATAGATAAATAAAATCTTAAAAAAAAAAGAAAAGAAAAGAAAAGAAAAGACAGCCCTTAGCCCAAGCTGGTTGCTCTGCACGTGTGCTTCCTATATCTTTTTCCCCTTCCCAGTTTTCTTTTTCTTACTGATTTTCTACCATTGGCAACATAATGTCTTAAACAAGAAAATAAAAATAGTTGCTCCCAAATATACTGCTTTTTATATAACTGAAAAAACAATCTGTGTAAAAATTTAAAATTGGCAGTGCTTAAATCCACAAAGACTATGAATATGTTACTATACACAATTCTGCAAACTGCAAAAAGTGCTAACAGGAACTTTCTGTTAAGGCAATTAAATTTGGCACTAATGGTGATCGTTGGGTAACTATCTTGTTTCTTCTATGAAAGTTATATTTTAACTTTTAAATAACTTAGGGCCAAAAATTCCATTTGCTAAAGGATGTCTGCCTTTCAGGTTGAAGGAAAATAATAACAGATTGAAATTCAGATCTAAATGAAGGAATAAAGAGAATCACAAACATTAAATAAATGAGTAAATATTAAAAAATGTCCTTTCTTTTTATAATGTACATGAACATATTGACTGTCTAAAGCAAAATATAACATCATAAAAGAATGTTTATAACACACATAGAAATAAAGATGATGGCAATTGCCCCAAAATTGAGGGGGTGGGTAAATGGAAATATACTCATAATATACAAGCTTATTAAACTTGTGAGGAGAGAGGTATAAAGTATGTGATAGGCTGACTGATAGCCTCCCAATCATATTCACATCCTAATCCACAAAGACTGTGAATATGTTACTTTACATGGTAAAAGGGACTTTGTAAATATGTTTAAGTTAAGGATCTTGTGATGGGGAAACTATTTTAGATTATTTGGCTGGGCTCAATATAATCACAAACATCCTTATAAGAGAGACAGGAGGATCTGAAGCAGGAAGAGAAGAATAAGGGTGGAAGCAGAAGTCAGAGAGGAGAGATGCTACGTTGCTGGCTTTCAAGATGGAAGAAGGGGCCACAAAACTATAGAATGCACTTGGCCTCTAGAAGCTGGAAAAGCAAGAAAAAGTCTTCCCTGGAGCCTCCTGAAGGAATGCAAGGCTGTCAGGCCTTTGACTTTAGCCAGTGAAACTGACTTCAAGCTTCTGATTCCCAGAACCGTAAGACACAAACTTTGTGTTGTTTTAAACCTCAGAGTTTGTAGTATTTTGTTACAGAATCAATCAGAAACGAACACAAATGTGAAGTGGGAATCATGAATATTCCCAAGCTCCTCTAACTTTGTGAGGAGCCTCTAAACCCTATTTCTTGGACATCATATCATGAGAGAAGGGAAAGGTGAATTGGGAACTCTGACGTATCGGGTGTGAAGTGAGATTATTGATTCTAGTCTGTGACAAAATAAAAGTGCCAAGTGTCAGCCCTAGAGCAAACACTAAGATAATTAAATTAGATATAGCTAAGAATCCAATATAAGAAATAATATAAATAAATAAAACATATTTGGTTACTCAAAAAAAGCTGAGAAAGATGAGAAAAGAATAACAAAAAAGAAGAATCAAAACGTAGTAGTAAGGTGGTAGACTTAAACTCAATGATATTAATGATTTCACTAAATGAAAATCACCCAGTAACAAAACATCAAAATTAATGATGTATAAGTAAATCAACTAAATAAATTTACAGTTGCAATATGATATTTTAACAATCCCCTCAGTAATTCATAAGCCATAAATTCAAAAAAGCATTAAGTACATACAAGATTTGGAAAATACAACAATGTCCTCGACCTAACTGATATTTATAGAGCATTACACATAATTTCAAATTACATATTCTTTTAAAGTACACATGGAATATGTAGACTACATGACAGTACATGCAAGTCTTAATAAATAGTAAAATATTGAAATAAAACAGAGCAGGTTTTCTCATAAATACAGAATTAAATTAGAAATCAATAACAATGAGATATCTGGATAATTCCATAACATATAAAATTTTAAACATCATACTTCTAAACAATCTGCAGGGTAAAAAATAATAATGTGGAAGTTTAGAAGATATTTTAAACTGAACTATCATTAGAACAAAGCATATCAAAATTTGTGAATGCTGTTATAGCAGTATTTAAAGGAAAATATGCACCTCAAAATGCTATACAAGAAAAAACAAAAATGGAAAATAAATGAGCTATTTTTCCAGCTTAAGAATTTAGAATATGATGAGCAAATCAAATCCTAAGTAAATAGAAGAAAAAGCTAGTAATAACAAGAGTGGAAAACAATGAAATAAAAAATAAAGAAGTAATTGAAAATAAATAAACATATGACTTTATATAGTACACCATTTATATTTTCTAATACATATTTATGCAAAGTTTTACATGTTTACATAGAGCACATTACAATTCTAATAGAATCCATCACAATTTTAATGGCTCCCCTATTTTATTTATTAATTTTCCATAAAATCTCATTTCTTTCGCAGACAATTTACATGTCACCAAACCAACAAGAATGAACTCAGTAGGCACCAAAATACAGCTTAAGGTGTGTTCAGATTTAATAAAATTTTTGTTCACACTTAACAATGATACTTCTTCTTTTACTTTTAAGTTATTTCTATGGATGTGTTTTTTAAGTTCTGGTTCCCAAGTTATGTAAGTAAGTGTCAGCTGCAGAGCTGATTCAAAATGCATGTACTAGCCACAGAAATATTGAGAACGAAGAACAAAGCTGGAGATATCACACTCCCTGATTTCAAAATGTACTCCAAAGCTATAGTAATTAAAGTGATATGGCACTGGCACAAAAATAGGCACAAAGATCAATGGCACAGAATAGAGAGCCCAGAAATAAACCCACAATTATATGGTCAATTAATCCATGAGAAAGGAGGAAGAATATACAATGGGGAAAAGACAATCTGTTCAATAAATAGTGTTGGGAAAACTGAACAGCTACATACAAAAGAATAAAACTAGACCACTTTCTTACACCAAAATAAGCTCAAAATTGATTAAAGACTTAATGGTAAGACCTGAAATGATAAAAATTTCTGGAAGAAAACATAGGTGGTCAACTCTTCGACATCGGTTTTCACAATATTGTTTGGATATGTCTTCTGAGGTGAGGGCAATGAAAGCAAAATAAACAAATGAAACTACATCAAACTAAAAGCTTTTGCATGACAAAGGAAACAAGAAAACGAAGAGTCAACTTACTGAGGGGAGAAAATATTTGTGAATGATGTAACTGATAAGGGGTCAATATCCAAGCGGTATAAAGAACTCCTACAACTCAATCTCAAACAAAACAAAACACTTTAATTTTTAAAAAATGAGCAGAGAACATGAATAGACATTTTTCCAAAAAACACATACAGACACCCAACAGACACATAAAAAGATGTTCAACATCACTGATTATCAGGGATATGCAAATAAAATATGAGATACAATCCCACGCTATTATAAAAAAGACAACATAATAACAAATGTTGGCAAGAAGATGAGTTAAAAAAATTCCTTGTGCACCATTGATGGGAATGAAATTAGTGCAGGTACTATGGAAAAGATTATGGGGTTTCTTCAAAAAATTAAAAATAGAACCACCGGCCCTGGCTGGTGTAGCTCAGTGGATTAAGCACAGGCCTGCGCACCAGACAATCGCGGTTTGATTCCCAGTCAGGGCACATGCCTGGGTTGCAGACCAATTCCCTGCAGGCCAGTTCCCAGCAGGGGACGCACGAAAGGCAACCATACATTGATGTTTCTCTCCCTCTCTCCTTCCCCTCCCCTCTAAAGATAAATAAAATATTAAAAAAAAAATAGAACCACCGTGTAAACAAGCAATTCCATTTCTGGTATTTATGTGTAGAAAATGAAGAAACACTAATTTGAAAACATATATGTACCCCTATGATCATTGCAGCATTATAAGCAATAGCAAGGATATATAAGTATAGATTAATAAAGAATATTCTTAATAAATAATAAAGAATAATCCATAACATATTATGGAATATATATATACATATATATTCCACAAAAAGAATTAAATCTTGCCATTTATGACAACATGGACAGATTTAGAGTATTGCATTAGGTATAAAATAAGTCAGAGAAGATCAAATAGCACATAATTTTACTTATCTGTGGAGACCTAAAACAAAAATGACGAAAAATCACCAGACAGGAAAAGACTCGGAGATGCAGAGAACAGACTGGTGGTTGCTAGAGGGGAGGGGCCTGTGGAGTCGGGGGAAATAGGTGAAGAGGCTTAGGAGGCACAAACTTCCAGTTACAACATAAATACGTCGTGGGAATGCAGCATGCAGCATAGGGAGTCTAGTCAATATTTTGATAACTTGTATGGTGACAGATGGTAACTAGACTTATTTTGGTAGTATATTTCATAATATATAAGACATTGAATCTCAAACAAGTATAGTATTTATGTCAACTATAATTAAAAAAATTTTTAAATGCACGTACTAGATCCTGATGCATATTCTAGATCTTAACCCAGATCTACCAAAGATTCTATGGCTGTTTCTTTTCTCGAATAATCACATTAAAAAACCCTCTTTTAGTGATTCCAATTTACAATAAGCTATGAAAACTCCCTTTCCAGACTCAGGGTTCTTGGTCCTCTTTGCTCAGTAGAATCATCCGGGGAGCTTTAAAATATGGACTGACTTTCGTCAACACCATTCACTAACTATCTTGCACTGAGTCAGGGCTGACCTATTAATATAGGTCACAGTGCATTTGGTATAATTGTATGGCTACAAGGAATTTCAGGTCCATCCATGATAATTCACTTCTTTTTCTGGTAATACTTGTTATTTCCTCCTCCTCAGAAACAATATCCACACTCCTTCATTTAAGATAAAGGTTAAAATGTAAGTATCCCCATGAAGAAAACAGTTTTGCTTCCCATGGGTGATACTGTTAAGTACTTAATGGAAAGAGGGAAGAATCACACAAGTGGACTAGGATGTGGTGGGGGATGGGCACCTGGGGGGCCGCTGGGGTATCAACACAGAATTTCTCCCTTCATAGTTTGTCGTAAGCTGGTCTGATCTACAAGGCAGAAAATATATTGAATCACTATTGTTGTTACAGAAAAGGGAGAAGGCACAGTGTCTAACTTCCAGGAGTTTATGATTTAGTACAAATGGGGCATTTGGGAGTTATGGGATTTACAGAAGGAATGTGGACTCTATGATGGGTCAGAGTTGTTTTTCTGAATATCTGATGTAGATGTCTCTGTAGTCCACAGAGCGTCGTCCAGAATGCTCCAGAATGCCTCTGCATTCAGTAAGTGTACACCAAGTCACCCCAATTCTAGGAAAGTAAAGATTAAAATACAACAAAATTCACTAGATAATGTGTAATTAACTGGACAAAACTGAGAAAAGCTTGTTCCGCATTTAGTGTTGGACTACATGCAAAGCTCTCTATTCTACTAATCAAACTACTTTTTTCTTGTTCCTATTTTGAGCAAGCCTTAAAGCCATATAGGAGAGTTTAGTTTAAGAGTTGAAAATTGAAATTATAGACTAAACAGATTAATTGGTTAAAAACCAATGTAGCTCACTGCCGTGCCCTTAGACAGTGGCCTCCAACGTGACAGATGTGGTAAAATTGTTAGAACTTTTATTTATAAGTATGTTCATCTCAAAAAGAAAGTCTGCATTAGTATAGTAATATCAAATTGACAGTAATGAGTAGATGATGTGGATAATGTATGAATCATATTTATACATTGGAGGTGCCTGTTTAAAGAGTTGTTACTGATGAGGCACACAAACAAATAGTTTAATGATTTGAGTAATTTTGAAAAATTGTGAGTTTTACTTGGGAGGACTATTTTATATATTGCTGCCTTTCTCTGGTGATGACGAAGACCTAGGCTGAATGGTGTTAGTCTACAAGAGCCATTTTCATGTGCTCCCTTTTTCCTCCCTGGAAAATAACTGAGTTTTTCTTTGCCTTTCAGCCATAGCCATTTGTGTGGGCCTCTGTGTTTCATCCGTGGTCTGAAGCTTCTCTTTATTGACAATGAATTTCTACTCATTAAGAAGAATCTCAGTATGTCATGCGTGAAAGGCACCTCAGAGATTTGTTCACCCTCCTCATTTTGAAGATAAAAAACAAAAGGCAAAGGTGGTAAAAAATATTTAAAGTCATTCAATTAAGTTAAGAAAAGGGCTCCTTAGTACCACAAAGAGCATTACCAGAAGATAAGGACTATTCGCAGTAAAGGGACATCTGCTTTCCATAAAACCTGACCAAATGAAACACGGGGGATGGTCACTGCTTAGTGTTTGTGATGAAGGTAAGTGCCATCTGGCTGTTAGGGCTGGAAGGATTCTATAAATATTTAGCTATTCAGTAAGAGGAAGAGGAAAGTACATTTGTTCTTTGTCTCTAGTGGAAAATAGAAACATCTTACACTGAGATTTTTATTTTACTCTGAAGTTTTCTGTATTATATTTGCTTATGGGTGTGATGAGAACTGTGTCTGTAGGCTGCTTCTTCAACACAGACAATATTTGCTACTGTCTCAGAATTTTTCTAGCATCTACATGCTTACATCAATACAAAGAAGTGTAAGACATCCTTGAGAACTCGAGACAGACTTGTATTAAATAGTAATTTGAGAACAATATGCTCAATTGCAATCTAATTTAGAAGGTATAATGATATGTAATATGGGTGTTCTTAGAAATCAATTTGCCTTTCAAATCCATGCCCACTTGAATTTGGAAATTAGAGAGAATGTGGTAGTGTTTCATTTCCCTGGCCTCTGACTCCTGTAGCTATTTAGCCAGGCCTTCTTAGAGCAAGGATGTAAGCAGACTTTGTTTTTCCCATTTAGGTTGCTTCCCCCCTGGGGCTAGGGGAAATGTCACACTGTACGTAGCTCTAAATTTCCTTCTGCGCTGTGGTTCATTTTATCCCACACTGCCAGGTATGCTGTGCAGTGTGATGGTTAAAGAATAAAAGGCTAAAGTAGTACAAGGAATCATGCCCTGCCCTCGACAACCTTTCTCCTGGGACCTGAAGTGAGAGAGCACTTTTACTGTGTGGAAGGATCAGGAACAGAAGTTCCAGGGCGTGGACAGCAGCTAATAAATCATGGCCACGGCATCATGGAAGTGGCACAGAGATGCAGGAGGAAATGTTTGGTTTCATAATATGCGGCAGAAAAAGCTGAAACTGAAGGGTCTGCTGCTCAAGTTTGAGGGAGACACTCGGGTTGTGTAAGGATATTCTGTAATATAGTTAATGAATTCCCTATTGCACAGCTAAATGTTTAATTTGTTTTCACAATTCTAATTACAGTGTTGTAATGAACTGCCTTATACATGCATACATACATGCATCATACATACACACAAATATAGATACACATTTTATTATTCTCTTAGAAAAATGTTCTCAGAAATAATCAGTTGAACCAGAGGGCATACACACTTGATATTCATATCTGTTGCAAATTGTTTTCAAGAAAGGAAACACAAATTCACAACGGAGATGGATAAGAATATCCAATTTGTGTATGTCAATTGCACCTTAGTTAAAAGAAAGAATATTCGGTTTATTTTTGCTGTACCCTAACCAGTCCCAGGCATCATATGAGAATAGTCTGATATACTTGCCTCTTATGGGCATGTAAACTCTATTTGCTCGGAACACAACGGACTCTACACTGTTCCCATGAGGTCCTACAGGATCCAGCTGCACCACCACCTCCCTCTCTCCTTTGGCTTGTGATGTTCAAATACCTCTCAGTTTCTCATATGCACAAGCTTGTTTTTAATCTTTCCTTTGTTTTTCCCTAACTCAAGCCATTTGTATGTACTTCCACACTTCCTTTTTCTCTTTATTTTTTATGCCTCAGTTTGAATGTTACCTCTTGTTACTACATGGTGTCAGTATTAAAAAAAAAAGCCCTTAACAAATATTAAGTTCAGCTAAATAGTTCACCATTCTTTTTCTCTGCATTACGGTTTTCAGAGCAAACATGTGTTTCTATTATACATATACTCAAGGACTGAGCTAAAGTTGAAAACAATCGGAGGCGGACAAGATCACTGCCTCAGAGAAGGAGACACTGGGAGGCCGCAGCTTCGACTCTGGATTTAGCATCATTTACTTCTGTGATTTACCTAAAACTTTTGATGAGGATTTTGGCCTTCAGGATCCCTTCTAGATCTAATATTCTAGAACTCATTTATTTTTTCGCATTCATTCCTTCATGTGTTTTTTTTATTCAAACCATGCCCAGGTACGGTGCTCATCATGAGGGATACCAGGCAGCATGAGGCCAATAGTCTGTGGCCTTTGTGGATTTATATCTTTGTGTACATCTTGTCATTAGGAGACATAAAAATAGATGAGTCAATTTTGAAATGATTTCTGTTGGTTTGTATGAGAATATATCACTTGGATGTGAAAGGCAAATACAGAATTAAAATGAGGGAGCACGGCTTTGTGGCCGCTCACTTTCCCTGAGAGAGAAGGGGGAGCAGAGCCCGGAGGAGGAGGCCTGATTCGAGTCTGCCCATTTTATAACATTCTCCTGCCTCTGCATCCTTAGTCTAGTGACTGTCCTCTGAGACTTTGAGGAGATTGCTAAACTGCGCTTTAGAAATTCATTTATTTTCTTTTATGAATTCTAAATAAATAAATGCATCATGGTGGATACATTTCTATCCAAAAGGCATAGACTCTGCAGCATCTATATCTTCCATTGTAATGCTTTACACAATTGCCCCAGTAAAAAAAGTGATTTTCTCATAAAATTGTCAAAAAATGAACAATATGAAAACACACAGCTCTAAACCCTGTCACGTGGCACAATTTCAAGGAACTGTTCCTCTAGAGAAATGAAAGAAATATTGAGCAGGAAAATTTCAGAATGGAAGACAAGTTTAATATATTCTGAACCAATAAACATAATGCTATTAAGTATCAGACAATTTTATTAGCTGACTTTTAACACATTTTCAGAGTTGAACTAACTCAATTTTACTACGGTGTTAGGAAAGGTTATAAAAAAGTTGAATCAGAGACAGACCCACAAGTAGAAATATTGCATGCAAAGTCTCAAATGAAATTGGTAACTGAGACTGAACACACACACAAAAAACTTAGAACACAGAATTTTGCTGCCAAAAGGGGTCTTAGAACATCTGATTCAATTCTTAGGAAAGCAGGCAAAAATGAAAAAAAAAACCAGAACAAAACAAAAGTTGTCTGCGAGAAAGTGGTTCTGCCCCGCCCCAGCCCTGCCCCCGCCACCACAATCTGCACTAGGAGAAACATGTAATTCTTGCTGGATGACGTTATGTCAGAAATAACAAAGATGATCCTGGTTAAATGAAAAACTGAAAGTAGAAGTTTATTCTTTATGTTGTATTTTACTCTATCAGAAAAAGATGAAATGCTTGAATGTGTGGGCAGAAAGAAAACATAATTCTATATTCAGAGGAAGACATGCAAATAATGCTTTCTACTCACAAAGGAAAGAATGCATGTTTTTTAATAGTATTAAGCAAAAAAAACACAAAACCCAGAGTATCTCTGAACAGTGGCCACTTTTTACCATTCAGTATGCATCCTCTCATGGTTGGTTGTTTATATGTGTATTCCACATAGTTGAACTCATACTGTATCAGTTGTTCTTAGTACTTGGGCTAGTGCAGGGTTTGTGGTCTCATGTAGTGTGACAGTTTATGAGAATGGATTGGAGGCCATGTAGCATGTCTAACAGGACAGCTGATTTAGGCTGGGGTCAGGTGACAAGGGCCTTGAAGTCCACGCTATTGGGATAAATGTTATGAGCTGTCCCTTAAGTTGAGAAGGTTGTATCCTCTATTCTGTTCTGTCCCTACACTGCATGTTAACTTGGGGACACATCCTCCCAGGCTGCCTGTGATATGTTTATTCATAGTATTAAGCCATGAAGACAGTGGGCTTGTGATATTCTTTGACTGCAGAGCCTGTTGAGGCAATAGCTCATTTATCTACAATGGCATGGAGTCCCTAACACTGGACCTGATGATGACCCAAATGACGTTCCAGTGCAGAACCTTTCTTTCTTACTCATCCTCCAGACTATGTCAAACTTGCACTTTTATTGTTTCCTTACTACAGGCACACTCAACATCCCATCAAAAAAATGCCCAGATTTTCAGCTAATTTCATTGCTCTAGCAAACTTTTTAGAATGGGTAATTTTTAAGCCCCCTTTCTGCAAGTCTGGTTACCCATTGAATAATCTAGTTACCTAATAAATAGTTCTATGTAGAGTAGAATAATAAACCACTAAAGAAATTAGACTTTGAAATGATAGAGCCATAATTCTGTTTTGATTTTGATAAAAGTCAAGTAGAAAATTTTAATTGGTTGGAATTACAAAGCAGTATAGTATGAACATGTCCTTAGCAATTTTCTTTTTTTGTCTTAATATTGTTTTTAAAAGATGCATTTTAAAATACAGATCTATGGTTTTATTTGAGATGTGTTATGGCTTAAACATTTCCTATGCTTCTAAATATATTCAAGTCAACAGACAAACCTTATTTTGCTTTCTATTATATTTGTACTGATATTTTTTTCAAGAAAACTCCCTAAACTCTACTGTAGCAGTTTTCATTATAATCTGCAGGGAGAATTGATCGTACCTATATAAGCACTCAAATGAGCAGTAGGAAGAGGCTATACACAAAAGTCAGCAGGATATAATGGGTTTACTTCACCCACCGAAGTTAATGCTACTTACAGGATGATGTTTTTCCTTACTCTGAGGATACATGGTATGTAATTGTTACTGATATTTCAAGAACTTGAGACTTTAAACATCCAACCACTTTCTTTGTAATCAAGCCTCAATTTCATTCTTAAGCTGAAGCCTAGTATATTATGTATAGTGTGTCATGTAGCACAGTAGTTCTTAATCGGATGTTCTGTGGTACAGATATGTTCCTTCGGTTTTTATTTTGATAGGATCAAATTGGTAACCAACAAATCAGTGTGAGAAATTTATTATTTGCACTATGTTTCAGGGGTCTGAATTGCTCCAAAGCTTCTCTCTTGGGTTTCTAAGCTATTTAATAGTAGAATAGTAATCATTTTACTATTAAATAGCTTTGGTTTGATTTGAGGAACCATTTTTAGCAACAGAAAGTATTTATTGCAGGGTGTCTGCCTACGAGAACCATCGAACTTTCACAGGTGTTGGGTCCACAGGATAAGAACAAGAATGACATTTCATAGTAATTTTTATGAATATTAATTTCATTGAGCAGTTCTTTTGGAAAGCCATTTCTCATTTCACTTTTAAATCCTGGTAAATGGAGACAAGTTATGCTCAAAAGACAGATAAAAGCACCAGGAAGCTTCAATCTAATTGAGAAACTACTTAAAACTCATATTTTACATTAAACTTAATTGCCAGCACTTATCAATGGGAAGAATTATGTTGTCAAGTTAGTTTTGATCATTACAGGTTGAATCTATAAGACCTGAGAATTTTTTTATTGTTTTCATTTGATGCCTCACATACTTTGGGTGTGCTTAAAAGAACTGGTTATCTTTTCTTTTAGGCACTCGAATGATGACATTTCCAGAGATATTTCATCCCACTGAAGAGGGGACACTGGGAATCCTGAGAGTGATGAGTGGTTTGAAGACTCTCATAAAGCAGGAGAGGAGATAAGGATCTGTGAGCCCAAAGAAGAGGATGCAAAAGAGTCAGGGACAAGGACAGCAGAGTGGGGGTTTCCTGGGGAGGGGGAGGGGGAGGAGGGAACAGGGAACATACGGTGACGGTAAGAGATTTGACTTGGGGTGGTGAGCACACTACAGTGTACAGTGCAGATGGTGTGTTGTGGAATCGTGCACCTGAATGAAACCTGTGTATTTTTGTTAACCAGTGTTGCCCTAATAAATTCAGTTAAAAAATAAAGTGAAATAACAATGCTGGACCAGGGATACAGAAAAAAAAACCAGTCAATAGGTTGAAATTATTCTCCTGTGAAAGAAAATGTTGCCTGTGGGAAGTGGCACTGCCATTTTGCAATCATTTTATTTAACATTTTATCACGAATTTTTAAATTACTTATAGCATATTTATAAAATATTTGAAAGCTGTAAAGAAAATACTGCATCAAACACCCTTGCATATCATTGTAATCTCTGTTCAACTTAAATGAAGGGAAACTGCTATCCCTTTTGAAGCAGTGGGGCCTCTTCTGGCTGAGGTGGTAAAATCTGTTAGATTCCGTGGGTGACATGGTAGATTGTTGAGCAAAAAAAAAAAAAAAAAAAGACCGCTTAGAGAGTTTTGGTCCCTGAGCAGAAGAAATAATTTCTGCATTATATGCTTATCTTTTTAAGTTGTCACTTATACTTTATGCCTGAATAAGAGGCTTTTCAGTTTTGCATGTTTTAGTCTTTTACAAATGGAATCATACTGTGTTAATCTTCTGTAACTTAATATTATGTTCTTAAGGTTTATTCATGTTGTTACCTGTAGCCATAATTTGTTCAGTTAATTGCAGTACAGTTTCATTGTGTGAGAATACACCACACCTTGCAATTATGGATCTCCATGTTTCTTTCTTACTAGACTGAAACCTTTTTGAAGGCAGACAAAATGTTTTGTTTATCTTTATCGAATCGGCATTGGCTTGGCCACAATTGTTGGGATTAAGAAAGTATTAAGTAAGTGCCTTTTTAATGGTAACTTTGTAAAAGGGCAGTAAAAAAATGTAAATAAAGTTTTCTTTTTTTGAGACCCCAAAATGTAATTTAGACATTTGTATCTGTAGTCTAATTACAGGGCAATCCTCAAAGCAAAAAATTTGGAGACATATCTTCTCAATATAAAATACACTTGCGACGTGGACACCGGCCCCCAGTGTCCACAGTGTTGTGGATGAGATAAAATAAATTCACACAGACTACTGAGTCCTGTGGAAAAAAGGGACGTCATGGCCACTCTCTCAAGAGGAGAGTGTTTGACCTTTGCCTTGACAGGCTTTTATTGGCTTTCTAATAGCATCCATTAAAGAAGGTTTTCATTCATTATCCTTAGGTTTGCTTTAGGTAATTACTTTTTACAGATAGCACCAGAAGAGATATTACTGACTACTTCTTAAAGATTAACAAGGAAAAAATGTTGCAAATGAAGGGAATGATAAGAGTAACAGGTCTGGTTACACTTCAATCCTTGGGAGAATTAGCAGACTTCCGGAAGTTACTGTAAAGATATGCAGCAAGGGCTTGCTGCCTGAACTCAGGGTGAGGGAGTTTTAGCAAGAGCAAGTCACAAAGCAGCCTAGGTATAATGCGGGTCTGATTTCCCACTGGAGAACTCTTCATGGGCATGGTCCTGCCTGCCAACTCGCTCCCCACTGGTTTTCCACCTGGGTGCTGAGCTACATTTCCACACCTTGCAAAGTGGTCTCCTACATATTTGTATTTTCTGGGCTGAAAGTCTTAATTCTGGGCCTGTAGTTTCTGATAGGCATGGAAGAATTAGATACGTTGTTTTTTCATTTGGATGAATACGTTCTTATATAGCAAATTTGAAAAAGAAGGTGTTTAGTCTTAAACTGTTTGTACTCTATTTTTCCAAGGAGATTAGCTAACACGATGTTGCCAATTCTAAGTATTAAATGTCTTAGCAACATGACATATAATTAGCTACTGTAAGAGCAGGTAATTTTTCAGGTTTGTTGTTTGCGTAAAGAAAATAAAAAACACCTTCTCGGGTGTACTTTTTGTTTGTTTGTTTTGGAGCTACTCTCCCTTATTCTTGGAAGAGGGATAGAAAAAGATTGAGTTGACTTTAAGGGTTTATGTGTTCACAAACACTCCCAAAACCCTCACCTTTATTACTATAGATTCTGTTCTATTACCCTCTTCCCAGGAAGTACTACATTTATAAAATATGTTATTAATCACAAAAATAAGAAACTATGTTTCATAACCTGTTTTCCTTTGAGCAATCCCTAGAGCTCACTTTCAGTTAGACCCCACTGAGTTGGAATTTGAGATTTAATATAATGCTTCCGAATATGCAAGCTATGGATTCTTGGGAAGCTGAAGCGTTGGTGCCAGAGTTGTAGAAGATTGAAGACTATATGTATATATAGTATATGAACGTTCAAATATAGGTAGGTGCAATCATATTTAATGACACAAAAATTAATTTTAAAGTTCTATTAAATGTATTCAAGCTATTTCCCATTTATTCTTTTGCATTAACTTCATTTTTTTGTGCTAAATGTGTGTGTGGTGTGTGCACATAATTTTTAAAACTCAGTGGGCTTATACTGAAAATAAGAGAGCCTCTCTGTTTCAGCCTTGTGACACCCTAATTCTGCATTTTCATTGGCAATTACTTCAGCTTTTTTTTGTTTGTTATTTCTCCTGGTATTTATCTTTTGATTTCTAAATAGTATGATATGCCACTGTTTTTTATTTTTCAGTTTTAGACATTACTCAGTGATTTCTCAGTAAGGAAGGTAAGGATTTAGCCCTTGTCCCCTTTCATCATCTGACAATTTTTTAAAGGTAAGATTTTATATTATTAGGACCAAATAAATATTAACTTTAGCTGAGCTGTATAATAATATGTATGATGTCATTGTTTTTCCATTTTTTTAACAATATATTTTGTTTTGCCATTTTGGGGGGGAATTAATAATTATGGTCATGGGGCATTTATTTAATTAACTCTGTACTTAACACTAACAATACATCTGCTATCCAAAACATTAGATAATCTTAAGTATCACATATCCATCATCTGTCAATTTGTTATCAGTTCCAATCTGCACTAGTTGTTCTTGAAAGCTGCTGTATTCCTGATGTCATAATGCCTGCCTTCTCCACCAACCCTGAAATCTTTTATATTGAATTTTGTTTCTTGGTGTCCAGAAGGTAAAAATTTGAGATTTTACTGTCTGAAGATGTTCATCATTGATTCTACACAACAATGATTGATAATTAAGTTAGGTAGAGAAGTTTAGTTTAGATCTCATTTTACTAAGAATATTTATAGGCATTGCTACATTTTCTTCAATTTCCATTTCATCCTACCTGATACCATTCTGATTCCCATTCCATTGTAGGTGCTGATTACATTCCATTGTCTTGTTTTTTTTTCCTCTCTGGAAGGTTTAAGGTTCTATATTTGTTCCTGGTGTTCTTTTCACATTGAGGTAACTTGATATGAGTTTTTTAAATTCATTGTTTGGGGTACTTCATGGAGCCTTTCAATAGATGTCTTTAGCAATTTCCCTGAGTAAATTATTATAAAACTTCATCTTTTTCATTTTGTCTTGTCACTTTTTCTGGACATCTTATTTATGGGAGGTTAGTGCTCATCAATAGATTCTCTAACTTCTCCATTTTCTTTTTTATTTCCAAACTTTTCTGGGAGATTTGGTCAATTTTATCTTTTAACTCTCCAATGAACTTTTAAATTTGGCTATCATATTTTTAAATTCTAAGAATTATGGACTTTTGCGTTATTTCATATATGTAATATCTTTGCTTATCTCTCAGAAAATGTTAGTTAATATTTCTTTCAAAATTTCTTCTATTCTCTGCATTGTCTCTGTTTCTCTCCTATCTTTTCCCCCTAAAAAATAGTGTTTTCATTTTATAAATAATAGTGTTTTGTTTTAATAAATTAGAAAATATATGAATGCAAATTGAGATTTCACAGCCTCCCTGGGTAATACTTTAGAAATAGAATTTGAATGTTATTATGTATATTTAGTTAGTGTAAAATTAAAAAAACTTACATGAACATAGTTGTATTTATGTTTTTATAAGTTGATAGAGTAAATAGAGTACCCATAGGTGGGAAGATACCTTTCAATAACTAGCTAAATAGCATCTCCACAATCACCATTTCTCCTACATAGTTCTGCTCCATTGATCGAATTATTTACCCTAATAGGGAAGACTAGAGAGCTTCCAAATCAGGACACTCTGATTTTAAGTTAATTTCTTAGCCTTGAGCTGACTTTAATAGCATGGTGGTCATAGAAAAATGCTTTACTCTGAACATTATTGAAGAAGAAAGGAAGACTTTAAAAAACAATTGGGAAAAATTCTAATGCTACAGAAGAAGTACAAGAATAACAATAGTGCAAAGAACACCCACGTATTATTTTCTCAGACTCACTCATTACTGACATTTTTCACTCTATTTACTTTTATCATTTGCTTCCTCTTTCTACACAATCTTTATAATATTTTAGCCATTTAATATTAAGATACATACATTATAGCCCTTTCATCTTAAGCTCTTCAGTGAATATTTCCTAACAAGAAGGCTTCTATATCCCCTGGGGAGTTTCCACAGTTATTGACAGTCCGGGCTCCCATTTCACCCCGGGACATTACTCAAGTGTGTGGTGCATTTATCACTCTCAGTAAATTTAACATTAATATATTAATTTTACCAAACTACCATACATATTCCAATACTATCAACTGATTCAGTAGTGACCAGTATGGCACCCTTTCCCCCTTCCAGATCTAATATCTGAACAGGAATTTTATTTAGTTCTCTCTCTTTATTTTTCTATAATTTTTTTCAGTTTCCTCTGGTTTTCAAGACAATGGCATTTAAAAATACTTAAATTTTCTAGTAGCCACAGTATAAAAAGCAAAATGGAACAGGTGAAATTTCTTTCAGTGGTATATTTTATTTAATTCAGTGGACCCCGAAAGCTATTATTTTAACATGCAATCATTATAAAATTTAAAAAAATACAGTCTTTTAAAGCGACTGACAGAATGTTTCTCAATTGGGGTTAACCTGCTTTTTCTTCTTGAATACATTCAGATTGTACATTCTGGGCCAGTATAGAACACAGATGATGTGTCCTTCTCAGAGTTTCCTATTTGGAGGTAGACATGGGCCATCTGGCCTTTATTGGTAATGTCAGTTTTAATCACCCAGACAGAGTGTTTTCCAATGTCTCTATTCTATAGTTGTTATTTTTTCCTTGTAATTTAATAAGCCATCTGTGGAATACAGTAAGAGCATGCACATATCTGGTTTGCTCTTCAGAAAAATTTTCCCTCAGATTAATTATATACATGCTTCTATATTTTTGTATTACACTTAAGACTGAGGGCATTCAGTGAAATGCTGCATTCATAAATCACTTGGATTAATACCTTCTTTCTCCCCTACTCCCTCCCCACTGTATTTACAGTATTCATCTCAAACCCAATAGGTATAAAAAATTTATAGTCATTTTAAGTTGCAAAAACCATATTAATTGAATAATTGTAATAATTCAGACTTCCAACCTTATTCAACAGTAACACTTGCCATATTTTCTTTAATCTGGACTCTCTTATAGGTTGGCATCCTCCTTTAGGCAAAAAGGTAGGGAAACCTTTATTTTTCAGTTAGCACCATTCCTACTTACTAGCTGCAATTACAGACCCTTCAGGAGATGGAGAGGGTGTTAGAGAAATAGAGGCAAGAAGAGAAAAATAAATCTTGCATTACCAGTACTGTTGCAATACGGATTTGTTCTTGGGTTTGGCTGTGCTTAAAACTGACTCTGTACAATATACAGATAATGTATTATAGAATTGTGCCCCTGAAACCTATATAATTTTATTAACCAATGTCATCCCCAACACATTCAATATAAATGAATGAATAAATAAATAAATAAAATAAACTGACTGTGTCTGGGTCATTTGTACGTGTGTATTGCAGAGTGTTCTTTATTTACATTTACTTTTTACACTTACAAGTGCATTTATAAAGGCAAACATGCTCTTCTAAGCAGTAATTTCTTTAAACTTCAGAGGATTTTTTCAATGTAGAGATCAGATTTTACCTCTACGTTCTTGATTGTGCCTTTCGAAGTGTCCATTAGGATTCTTTCTTTCTGTTTGTTTGCCTGTTTATCTATCTATCTATCTATCTATCTATCTATCTATCTATCTATCTATCTATCTATCTATCCATCCATCCATCCATCCATTCATCATCTATCTATTGCAAAAAATCAGCTTACGCTATTTGAGGCAAGGCAAGGTTGAAATCCATAGGTCAGGTCATCAGGAAGGGAAAGCTGTAAAACACTATCAACTCTTGCTGCAGTCTACAAGTGGAATTTTTTCGTCCTTGGAGAAACCTCAGTTTTGCTCTTCAGGCCTTCCAGTTGATTAGATGAAGCCTACTCAGATGATCAAGAATAATCTCTTTTAGTTAATAGTCAGTTGAAGGAGATGTTAATTACATGCACAAAAATACTTTCACAGCAACACCAGGATTAATGTTTGAATGACAGAAGCCTATAGCCTATCCAAATTAATACATTAATTAACACATTCCTTATACACCAATCGCAGGTAGGTAATCCAAAACATGCCTACTGCACCGGCTACATAACAAAGGGAGAAGTGCATTAGAAGAAGGAACGTTGAGTCTGGTTTTGAACACACAGAGTTCTCAGTACCCTTGAGTCACTGACATATTATCTTTGTGCTTTTATACAAAGGGCTTGTTCCAGATAATTTGGGGGGCTTCTTTCAGTTATACAATAATTTCTATTATTATCATGTGCAAAGGCAATAGAGATGACTAACAAAAGGTAATTGTCATTGCAAAGAGAGTAACAATGCGGAATTGACAGTTTCCCCCATTTGCTGCCTGCCTCAACAAAGAAAGATAGTAATTAATTATGGCAGAGAAATAAGGCATTTATTTAGCCACGTTCTCAGCACACTGTAGGCCATATACTAGTTTAGATGCTACAAATACAGAGTGGAATGTGATCCAGTTCTGGACACAGAGAATCGTGACAATAATCTAATGATTATAAGCAAATCAGTCATTTTAGTACAATATGGTAATGCTGTGATAGGGAGGTGTAGAGTGCTGAGGCATCTGAATCAGGATTCAGAATAGTTTTCCTGGGAGACCTACATTTGGAACCGAAATTGAAGGGAGAATTGCCACGAAATCTGATGGGTTATTTAATTTCTTGAAATGTGCTTGGTGTTTGCAGAGAAAGAAGGCAGTGGATTTGGGGGTAGTAAGGGAAGCTGTGCATCTTGATCAAAACCTGAGAGAGAAGAAATTTCTAGCTGCATGATGGGCAGGAGGGCAGGTGGGTGTAGGCACAAAGGAGAATAGGGCATTCCAGGCAGAAGGTGGAACGAAGCAGGTTTGGGGTGAGGAAGAGGGTAGTTAGTTTACTTTTGGGGTAAGGATAGTTAATTTACTTTTGGGTATGCTGTGTCTCTCTAAACGTTCATTCAATAGAAATAGCCTGATTAAGTATAAACTAGGGCAAAAGTCAAAGCTCTTGTATTAGTGTGGCTGGCACTCAGGGACACGAAGGCTATCAGCCAAGGCTATCAGGTTGTGGTCAACACACCAACGTGGGTGGAACACACGCAAAAGCCCAGGTAAGGGCCCACGACCCCGAGTGCTTTTTCGAGGGCATAGGGTGTGTTGTATTTTAGGAAAAAAGGGTATTTTTCCAAGGTCAGTCTCTCTGCTACTGCACTTTCTTTAGTAAGTAGAAGCCTTGCTCTCTCTCTCTCTCTCTCTCTCTGTCTCTCTGGCAATTGCCACACCCTGCAGGCACAGGTCCAGCGTTTAAGAGCCGCAATGGTGTTCCCCTCTTGAGGGAGTGGCCGAGGCACCATAGGCACTCTCCCCTTGAGAGAGCAGTCGTGCCTGTTCCCTTTTTCCACACAGGGTTGTTGTCGCCTGTGTGATTCTCGTCATCGACCACAACAAGTAGACTCTGCTACACAGAGTCTGCTACAACTTAGCTATCAGTTTAAGATGATCATATTATACAAAAAGTTTTAAAAGGATAGATGGTTTTACTCTAGATTTATTTGTGGTCTCAGACAATTTTTTTAAAGATCCCTTTATTAACACTGACAAAATTCTTATGTTCTTCCCCATTGTTTTTGTTCCTTTACCTTTCAGTGTTTTCTGGTTTTACTAATGTTCCATTTGATAACAATCATGTTCCATTTCTTCAGCATACATGGCTTTTCAAATTGTCACTTGACCCCAGCAGTTCCAATAATTCTCATTTACTTTTGCCATTTTAAACACTGATTGGAAGCCAGGTTTTTATATCTGGCTACACCCACATATTATGAAATGTGTTTTTGAGAATGACATTTATTTATTTATATACATCTTAAATTGTCTAAGGGCCTTTTGAATAAGAAGAGTTTTATCTGTTCAGAACATATTACCATGTTTTCATCTGTAGAGCTGTGAACCATTATTTATTAGCACAACCTGAGAACATGTCAATGAAACAATTAGAGAATTTGTGTGGTTGAGGGGCTACATTGTGTTAATTCTCTCTCTCTTTCTCTCCCCCTCTTTCCAGCGGACTTTTCCAGTGGACTTTCTGTACTACGAGTTGAAATAATGAATGTGAATGCCCTTAGTATAGGTAACATCATATTAATGTAAAACACTACTTTTTGCATAATATTGAAAAATTACTTCAGGACTTGAGCACAATGAAGTTGAATTGGTTGGAAGCCTCCTTTGCAACACAAATAAATTTATTTGCCTTTATTTAGCATTAACATAAACTTCACTGTAACTTCTTTTTTCCTCATTTTAATTTTTCCCTTCCTTCCTTCCCATTTTATTGGTTCAATGACACCTTCCTTCCTTCCTTCCTTCCTCTTAAAATGTCTATTATTATTTTAAGAATGTACTTTATACAAATAACCAGATTCATATGAAAATAAATCTGTAGACCTTGCAACTTAAAAATTATGTAACACAATATCAAACTATATATTTTTAAAGATTTTATTTACTTTTTGTTTTAGAGAGGGGGAGAGGAAGGAGAGAGAGAAACAATAATGTGTGAGAGAAACATCAGTCAGTTGCCGCCATACATGCCCCAGCCAGGGGTGGACCCCACAACCCAGGCGTGTACCCTGACTGGGAATCAAACTGGCAAATCTTTTGTTGTGCAAGATGACACCCAAGTCCCTGAGCCACACCAGTCAGGGCACAATATCAAACTACTGAGGTAAGTGTCACTTTCAAAAAACAGAGAATCAACAGACCACACCAAAATATACATAATATGAAAATAAACAGCATTCCCCTTTCCAGTCTTTCCAGGAAGTTTATATGGCTTTTGCAGCAGGAGCGGAGAATCCCTGACCCTGTGTGCCACAGATTGGTGGACACCGGCCTGGGCTCCCGGGTACAGTGTCTATCTGACACTTGTTGCATACAAGGCTATTCTCTTGGTGGTGTGAGAGTTGTAAAGATGAAAAAAATACCAAAGCTAAAGAAAAATACCAAAGCTAATTAATCACTTTTGAGGTGTTTTGTACCAGCACTCTTTCGTGTTTTTTACATGTATTAACATTTAATCTTCATAATAGTTGTATGAGGTAAATACATTCTACTTCCATCTTATAGGTGAGGAAACTGAGTCTTAAAGAAGCCCAATAATTGGTCATGGCCACACAGGGATGAAGAAGCAAAAGATTTAAATCCATATTCTTGATTGTATCCTCATTCTTTCACCTAAGAAACCCTAGTAGGAAAGGTGGCAGACACAAGAATAAATAAAAAATGAAATAGAGTGGAGTAAGTGCTATAATAGGTATTCACACAAAGGGCCACTGGAGCTCAGAGAAGGGAAGAAGCTGCGGGGGTGTCGGCAGTCTTCCCAGACCTTCACCAGTGGGGGCATAGTTCCCAGAGAACGGTAGAGGAAATATTTCAGCAGGAGACAGTGGTTTGAGCTATTTCATTCATATGTGTCATTGAGTCTATAAAGTGAAACGGTTAGAATAGAGCCTGGATGAATGAGTCTGAGCCATGTTGTGTGAGGCTTTAAACACAAGTAGAGAAGTTAGCATTTAACAGGTCAGGCCGAAGGAAAACCTCTAAAGGTTTTGAGCAGGATGGTGATGTGATCGGTGAAGTGATCTGTGTAAAGTCGTACATTAACAATGTGTAGACTGGACTAGTCTGGAAGACTTCAGAGTTTGGGAGATTAGTTAAAAGTTTGGTAAGAAAGACTAGTGGCTTGACTTCAAGTATTGGTTTCGGGAATGGAAAGAGGAGAAATATAGGGTAGAATAAGAGTCCCTATGGATGCATACTAGGACTTGATAACTGCCCGAAGGAATTGATAGTGAGGTTTCCATGGTTTCCATATGGGCACTAGAGCTCTAGGAGAATGGTGATTGCCTTCTTTTGCATAGGAAGCAGCAGAGGGAGCAGGTTGGGGGGAACAGAGTACAGATGTGTTCATGCTTCCATTTAGAAGTATCCAAAATACCCCATTATTAATAGGAAACAAACATGCAGATAAACATGCAAAGTCAAGGGCAAAAACTTTTAAGAGGCCCTTAGTGCTTGGCCTGGATTGTTTCTGCTTCTTCTTTTCCCCCACTCTTTCCCCACTCACATTTGGCCTGCCCGCTTTTTTGAAAACTTCCCCAATGCTGGAAGCAAATGCTCACCAATTTATCTCTCTCCCTTCCAGTTTCTCTCCATTGTTATAGTCAAATGCATGAAATTAATATTATAGTTGTTTATGTCTTCATGGTGCTGAACCTTTGCTAATATGCATTGCTGCTGACTTTTAACAAAAAATGAAAGCAAAGTCACAAGCAAAGCCAAAGCAAAACAGAACAAATAAATATACAGTCTTTAAGCTAGCAAAGCAGTGAAGCCATGCAGAAATAAAACTGGGAGCAAGCAAGCAGAAAGTGCCCCAGAAACAATGCTGCCTGCATTTGTCTCCATGGATTTTATCTTGGGCTCTGCCAATGAAAACCCAAGAGGAGGTCTTTTTCACAATTACCCACAGGTCTGTGGTCAACAAGTTAGACTGGATAAAATAAAACTTTTCAGTAAGGGAGAGCAGAAAATTGTGGTTTTCTAGACTGGACAAATAAAGTTTCTTAACTGTGTGAGAGAAGCCACAAGAGGCAAATACTGTTTTGAAGTTATATTACAGAATGCAAGTTCAGGATGCTTATGAGTAGCATGATTATATTATATTCTCTAATCTCATTAGCTGCCAGCTAATGGCATTAACAGAAGGAAAAAATTTTTTAATCCTCTCAGTTAATCTTTAGTTAGTTTATAAGGTTTTTTTAGGAAAATTGCTTCCTGGCAAATATTTTATTGAAAATCATAATTAGCAAACAGATTTATAATCAAGTGATTTTCTCAATTGATGGGGTTCATTTTGATATGAGTTTTGAGGCATTGCGAGTCATTTTGCCTTATTTTCTCCCACATGTGCTATAGTCAGAACTAAGTCTGTTCCCTCCACATTTCTCTCTGAGGCCTTGCCAATTGCCTATTTACCAGCTGCTTCTGTCCTCTGCCACCATCAAAATCCATCACTAATCTTATTTGTGTGCCCTCAGAGCAAATGTCTCTGCCAGTCACATTACCAATGTCCAAATGTCTGAATTCACTCCTGGGGCCCTTTGCAGAGTA
Source organism: Artibeus jamaicensis (assembly GCF_021234435.1). Lineage (NCBI taxonomy): Eukaryota > Metazoa > Chordata > Mammalia > Chiroptera > Phyllostomidae > Artibeus > Artibeus jamaicensis. The sequence continues at coordinate 39,807,584 of NW_026521486.1, forward strand.
GGAATTCCTCAGGGGTGAAGACTCTGTCTTGAATCATACCCCTTTTCTCGCCCAAATAATGCCTCCGCTTTCCAAATTGAGGGCTGGCCTCCCTGACCTCCTTTCTCCTCTGGTTGGGCTAGATGGGAGTTCTGCTAGCACGCATAGTCATCCTCCCTCTCCTTGAGTGCAGAGGCTGTCATTCATTTTTTACCTTTGGGCTTTGCATTTTTTAGCAGACAATCGGTTCCTCCGTAAAGATCAGTGGAATGGGGGGAAAAAAAGGGAAAACAAGGAACCATTTACTTGTATCTGTTAAAAAATGCATGTTTTGGAAAATTGACTCATAATTGTTATTGACATAGTTACAAGTTAAGTTCATTTTCAGCCTTTTTCCAACTCCCCTTTCTGAGGCTTCTTTCTTTCTACAATACCAGTCCACCTCCTCGGGCCTCAGTGACCTTGGGAATTACTTTAGTCTTAAAAGCGTTCATTTTTTTCCTGACTGGCATACTGCCGAGGTTTACTGGGACAGGAGTTGTTGTAGTTTATATTAAAATGCTCATCTTTTAGCTGCAATCTCTTGTTCCACAGACACTCTGGGGTGGAGCTTGGTTTATGTTAATGCCTGGCTCATGGGAAGGAAGCTCAGGTTCCTCTCCAGGCTCCTGGTGTACTTATCACTTTCTTCTGACCTGCCTGTGATGTAGCTTCACCTCTGTATGTGCAGCCAAGCCTCTTCTGGCCCAAGAATATACAATCTCTTCCGGAATCTTCCTCCTTGTCACCTAGTTAACTTCTGCTCATCCTCAAGGGCTCCACTAAAATGATACTTTCCTCCAGAAGACTTCTTGGAAGTCTTTTGGGGTAAGTTAATGTTTCTCTCCCCATGGCTGTCATAGCATCTTGCTCCTCCTGTCCTAATACTGGGCAGCGGAGGCACAGGCAGCTCGGCGGAGTAAGGGCTGCACTTGAGCCAGGCTACCTGGGTGCAGATCTCACTTTTGCTCATTCTAGCCATGTGAACATGGGCAAATTTTATTTAACTTCTTTATACTTCAGTTTCCTCATTGGTAAAACGGAAACGATAATAGGGGTTATCACAAATAGGTTTTATGAGAGTTAAATTTGTTGAAACAGTTAAGGATTTAGAATATTGTTTGATATATAATATGCAATACATATTAATAAATACATTACTTAAATATATAGTATAAAATATTCTAATGTACAGATATTATATATAAAGTATAAAATGGGTATATAATATTTACATTTATTGTTTTTATAATTATCTTTTCCCCATAGGGAATGAGTTTTTTTATGATAACAGTTTATGGACTGTGACTCTTTTTCATATATATACATACACATATACATACATATACTTGTGTATATATATACATATATGTATATATATATATACAAACTTGAGCTGTATAAATAGATAACATGACCTCCACAGTTGCTAGAACCCAAATTCTGTTGCTAGCAGGGCTCAAGCATCAGTCCTGCCAATGGGAGGAGTCCCATCTGAGACTAGGAGGTGAAAAGGAGTTAGAACTTCTGCGAGCTTTTGCAGTTGCAGAGGCTCCTAGCTTGAGCATCCTTCTTCAGAGCATTTCCCTGATAGCAGCAGAAGATACAAGCAGCTTCTGCATGCTGTCTCCTGCAGTGGTGACAGTAGCTTGCCACAATTCCTAGTTTCTGTAGAACATACCTATTCCCTCCCTGGCCACCTACCCCACCCCATTTTTATTTCTATAGTCCTTAAAAATTTTTGTAACCCACTGACTTGTAGGAAGTCTACCACCTTGCATTGAAATATCTAGAATGGCATCTGTTTTTTTTTCTACCTAAACTTTGACTAACACATTAGTATAGGAAATCACTTAGAGGTTACCTAGAATTTAAAAAAAACAGCCAGATTAGTGAGGTGTATTCATTCCTAAGGAAAGAATTTATATGTTCTTTTCCTATGCATTCATGACTGGGTAAGAAACTTTATTTATTAAACAATATTTATTGAAAATGCACCCCATATTGGACACTATTCTATGTTATGATGGAATCACGTTTTTTGGGGTGTGTGTGTACTTGGTTTCAGGGTGTGTTAGTTTATATTATAAACATAACATCCACCATAGTGTTACCCATTATCCCATGCAATTGTGAGGTCACTGTGAGATTAACTTCTGTGGAGGCATTCTATATTCCTAAGTTATTGGAGATATTTTTCTCTCCTTTTCTTGAGTTCAGCTACACTGTTATACCTGGTTTATGTTCTCATCTCTTTGATGGTCCATAAGACTGATGTATTTTCACTTGCAGTGTCAAATGTCGATGGGCATATTAGAAACTTTCTCAGGAAACATTACCAGCATTTCTATAATGAAATAACAATATTTTATGGCAGAGATGTACCAGCTTTGCCACTGATCATGGGAATAGTATTATATTTTCAGAAACTGGTAGCCTGCATTACAAGCAGTTAATTAAAGTCAATAAATATATTACTTTCTTTCCTTACTAAACTAACAGAACTAAATATTATTATGCCCTTTCTTTGAAAGCAATTTTCTATTAAATCAACCTGAATATCTTCTCTGAATTCTTGAAAAACAGTCTTCCTCTTCATAAAATAACACAATTTTCATTCTTGTCTCTACTTCTTTCTGCTTCTTAAGTTGGATTTCTTCCCAGTGTCTTGCCTTCTGAACAGACAAGATTGCTCCTTCCTATATGTCATGTTCCTGGAAAAGGCTAGGCAGAAATTTCAGTGCCTCTGTGTGAGGAAAATACCACCAATGACTCACAGACTCCAAGAGAAGTTATAATTCAGCACTGGCCTGAAAGTGAAGAAACTGAATTACAATCTTGCATTTACTCTTTACTACCAATAAGACCTCCACCAAGTAACTTCTCTGGACCTCAGTTCCCACATTTTTAAAAGCCAGGTCTGAACTGGCATGTCCTTAATGTCCCCTTGGATTCTATATTGCAACTGGCGTGACTTTGCCTTGGTTTTGCCATGAAGTATGCATGATAACGCCACAATATCATCAAAGTCTCAAGCTCCTTCTAGTTTATCTATCAATAAAGTCACAAGTGCAATATCCTAGGCAGGATGAAGAAGAAGGAGAAAAGAAAAAGGCAAAGACAGGGGAATACAGATGTTTAGCATACCGACACCCCTAACTACAGCTGAGATTCTGATTGTAAGCAAGAGTGCAGAGTGAATATTGAAGGGCACACCACCTGGGACTGATAATAGTACCATCTTGTTCTTCAAATATTTATTTACTCAGTGAGCAGATCTTTATTTGTGCCTTCTTCGTGCCAGGCATTCTCTTTAGGCACTGAGCGTTTTGTGGTGAATGACAACTGGCATCACTTCTTTCACAGGGCTTAGTAAGAAGCTATTGGAATCAGTAGGGAGCTGTGCATTAAAAACAAACTCAGAAATAAACATACAGTCACATCTTAGGATATGTGATCTGATGGAAAAACAAATTATTATAAGAAGGTGACGTAACTATCACACTAGGATTAGAGGGTCAGATGCATTCTCAGAAAGTGAGACTTAAATAGGATTTGGATCCTCAGAGTAAAAGAGGGGGTGAGTAAAAAGAATCTTCAAAAAGAGGGAAGAGTGTGGCTAAAGACCTTGAAGCGTAGAGAATCCACAAAAGCCAGTGTGGTTGGAATGTGTTGGCTAGAGGGAGAGGGTAGCACCAAATGAGGTTGGCCAGGCAGATGGGACCGGAATGTAAAGGGAGAGAAACAAAAGTTGGGCATCCCAGGCATAGGGTATTCACTGCATGAGTCAGTGCACAGAGGTTATCAGCTTTCATGAGAGCTGGATATCAGTGCTTCATAAAGACCGCAACAGGGGGCACCAGGGTTGTGATTGTACTGGAAGATATGATCAGGTTACAGGGCATTCTGGATCATGTTTAGATAATCATATTTTATCCTAGTGGATGGCAAGCCACTGAAAGGTTGTCATGGAAATGGTAGATGTTGGTGGTGATGGAAACATGAGATGCGGGTAGCTGTCTGGAAGATGGATTAAACGACAGGTGGGGAGACTCAGAGGCCACTATTCAAAAACTTAGATTAGTGTTGATAAAGGTACAAACCCAAAAGTATCATTTCCACATTTCTGTTTGTAAACCAAGGGGCCACGGGAGAATTTACACAGCAAAGAGCATGAAGCAGAACATAAGTAGGGTGACAACATGACATTTATTTGAGGCCACTATTAGCTGGGCATTGCTTTGAGTGCCTTCCTTAAGTTAATTTTAATAATCCTTTCAATAACTTTATTATCTTTCTATATTAATACTATTAGGATATTTTACAGAGAAAATAGTGTCAGGGTAAAATCCTCAGGTTTTCCTTGTTTAATGAAGAGGAGGGGCCAAATGCTCTCTCCTCTCTTCCTGTAAGAGGCCAGGTCTTTTGAATTTACTAGGTATAGTCCTGAAGCTTCTGACTCTTGGAACTGTTAACACATTCCTCTAAGTTAATGCCAAGATCAGTTTAGAATTCCCTAATGAGATACACAAGAGACGATCTCAGAGTGGGTGTTCTTGTTTCTCAAGGAGATAAAAAGTTTAATTGTTCTCTTTTACTTTTTTGTATACATTTGTGTGAAATTCCTCTAGATTTTAGGGACATTTTTGTACTATGTTTAAATGCATGTAAATTTGTGATGCACGCTCACTAACACTCTCTCATGCTGTCTTCTATAGTTTTGGTATGTTTAATTTTCCTGCCAGTAGGCACAGAGAAGTTAAGTAACATGTGCAGTCACACAGCTAGTTAGTCTAGAACCAGGAATTAAAAAAAACAAATAATAAAGGTATTGTGATGGTTAATTTTAGGTGTCAGCTTGGCTAGGATATAATACCCAGTTATTGAATCAGACACTAAGTATTTCTATGAAGGTATTATAGATACATTTAACATATACAACAAGTTAATTTAAGTAAATATTATTTTTATTGATATGGGTGGGCATCCTCCAATCAGTTGAAGGTATCAGTTTAATCACTACCATAATTCTTATATTCTCTGCTATCAATGTGACTTTATATGCCCTGGTTGTAAATATGTATAGCACCTTATCATTATTCACAGGATAAACCCACTGTGTTTTGCTATGCTCTTCAGTTTTAAAGCATTTGTAGTTCTATGTGCATTCTTTGCTATTTTGTACCTGCATTTCATTTCAAAATAATAGAATATTAATGTAGTGGTATTGTAATAAATCCCTTCTTTTTTTCTACTCTATATTTTTTACCCCATTAAGGCATATATAATACATTTTCAATTGCCCTAACCAGATGTAGCTCAGTTAGTTGGGTGTCATTCCACAAACTGAAAGGTCACCAGTTGGATTCTGGGTTGTGTCACATGCCTGGGTTGCAGGTTCAGTCTTCTGTCAGGGAGCTTATGGAAGGCAGACACGTGGTGCCTCTCTCCCTCTCCTCCCTTCCTCCCCTTCTCTCTAAAAAAAATTTGTTTACACATGATAACACTGCTACCCTTTTTTTTTCTAGTGAGATTCTTGATTACATTTAGGAGCAAAGAGACTCCTAGGGGAGGATTATAAAAGTATAATTGAGAGGTAGCAGAAAAAGAGAGAAAGGAACTCAATTCCAATATTATATCCTCTCTCTAAAATAAGGCACAAAGTGTGTAACTTTACAAAAGGCTTACTGTCTAACATCATACACAAAATGGTTCTTCCATTCCTAACGTACTTTGTGGATGCAGAGAATAGGTTGTAAAGGAAATAGGAGCATTCTCATACAAATGTGCAAAATTAATTTAGGTCCTCATTTGTTGTAGTTGTTGAATGTAGAATGAAGAGATGTGTATGAAGGTATCCAATATTAATGACGGGGGCTACAGAAAGGCAGTGAGCTGTGCCGTGACGTACATGTTATCATAGCTGGGCTTTCGGTGGTAAGATTATTTTTCCACTGCTTATAAAGTATGGGGCTGTGAACAAGTCACTTAATTTTTCTGTGCCTCAGTTTTCTTGTCTGAACAATGAATAGGATATTAAAAAGTAATAATATTCACTCATTGTTTGCTGTGAGGAGTTGAGACATAAATCTTTGTCAGATAATCAGAACAGTATTGCACGCGTGTATTTGCACAGCATATTTGTGTGTGTTCACATTAAAGAATTTGATAATAGCTATTGACTCTGGGATGTGGGAGTGAGTCTGGATAACTGTTTTCAGAAAAATATGTGGTTTTCAGAGTATACCCTTATACTGTTTACATTTCCCACCGAATTTTTCTATCAATTAAATAATTGGAAAAGTCTCAAAATAAATGAGAGTACAATTGTTAGAATTTCACAGCAATAAGTTTTATTTGCCAGTACAATAGCAGAAAAGTAGATGGCAGATATTTATGATTTTACTTTGGACATTTGATCATATTGTTTTCACTATTGAAAATTGAGAAAATTGTTCATATCACAAGTGCTGTCCTATACTTTAATATCCTATATAATTCTCATGAGACATTCTCCCTTTTAAGTAGTCCAAGTATTTTTGGATGATATACATATATTAAGACTGTTCCCATATATCAGTTCATATTCAATTGCCAATTTGATCCCTTTTGGAGAGGCTCCTATTTTGGTCCATGGAATTGATTTACAACAGTCTCTCTCTCTCTCTAAAACCTAAATACTAAAGATGAACTCAAGGAAAAAACAAAAGGTTTAAACATAGAAATGAAGACAATATAATGTCATCACCAGGACAGCTGTGTGATGACGTTACGAGAATGTTTTACAGGGGCTATAGTTGATTAGAATGTGAGATTCTTGTGCCTATGAGGACAGTATGTTAGGTTCAAGCACAGCTCTGTAGCACCTTTGGGCTGGGAATGAGAATTCCAAAACTGGAATGCTACTTGCTAAAGAGACTTTTTAAGCTTCTAACAAAAATAAGAGAAGGGAAGAGAAAATAGGGTGATGGGGTAGACCCCGAGAAAATGAAACTAACGTGAAAAATACACCAGCTGGAGTGGTTGTGGGGCTGTGGATTCTTTCTTTATAGCCAACTACCTCCCAAACCTCCCCCTGACATGGAGAACAATATGGATTCCACAACCCTGTTAGCAACAGAGCTCAGGGATTTTCTTTTAAGTCATTTCTCACCCATGAGCATTTAATAAGTTAACACTATACTAGGTTCTTTTATTCCTTTTCTTCTGAGGATAAACAGGGAGGCTGACCAGATCTGCAATAGCTGTGGCTCCAATGTTCATCTAGTGAAAAGTACAATTAGAAAAATATTTTGGATATAGAACATAAAGACACAACAGAGTTTTCTGTATAAAACAGGTTAAGTGGTGAATGAGGATATAGTTTATCGTAAAGGAGACAGCCATATCTGGTCTGTTTCAAGGAAGGGGAAAAGAAGGAAATGAGCTGGTAGCCTCTCCCTAAACATATGTTTGGAGTTCTTTTGTAACTGTCAGAAGGTAAAGAACAGTCCTTAAAAAGAACAGTCCTCTAAAAAGAACAGAGAGGGAGAAGTGTGCTTCCTCCTCATCTGAGTTTGGGATGCTTTCCCCACTGCAGGGGTCAGCTTTGCCTTCCCATGGTGGCCAGTGGTTTGTTTCTGGTGATCTCTGGCTAAAGGGCATTGACATGAGTGGATAGACGGGAAGTGCTTTGAGTAGCGATTGGCACTCTTACTATGCTCAGCACTCAACACAGGGTTTAGAACATCATTGTTAATTAGTATATATTTGTTAATTAATAATTTAACAATTCTGGGTTTGTGTATCACAGATGCTTAAAAGACACAAATCCTGGGCAGCAGATGTAGAATCATGGACATGAATAAGGAAAGAAATGGGTCAAGTTTGTTGACATATGAAGCCTGTGTGAAAGGGAAAGTTGAGAATTTAGAGGCTTTCTGGGTTGGGAATTTTAGCTCTATTTTGGGGTAACAGAAATGCAAACAACTGTAAAGAAACTCTGAAACATAATATTTATAAAGGTTGTAAAGAACAGAACATGAAATATGTTTGACTTTATAAGTAAGTCTAGTTGAGACATGGAAAAGGAAATAGGGAGTAAAATCAATATACACACATGTGCACATGTGAGGTCTGTATAGAAGGTATCTGGCCATGTAATATGAAAAATAGAGACATTTATTGAAGAAGATACAAGATACAAGAAACAGTGTATATGGGACAGTGACACTTCAGTCCCCTTCAAAGTAGGCACCTTGAGACCTCACACAGTTCTCCCAGTCACCATCAGCTGCTCTGCCATATTTTTCTGAATCTCATCACAATCTGAAATCTCTTTCCTTTCAGAGGTGATTTTAGTTTGGGGAAAAGCCAGAAGTCACAAGGCACCAAATCTGGGCTGTAGCAGGGCTGAGTAGCTTGGGTGATTTGATGTTTTGCCAAAAACTTCTGCACAAGACATGATGCATGAGTGGGCACATTGTCGTGATAAAGCTGCCAATTACCAGTTGCCCATAGCTGTGGCCTTCTGAATCATCTGAATAGTTTCCATGGAGAAATGTTCAAACTTAATGCAAAATGTGATGCACATTTGTTGTACTATTCACTCAGTCATTTGAATGTGATGGTTACACAGTGTTAGGGGCTAAGGGAAATAGTCTTAAGAAAACTAAGTTGTTTGTTCAACCTTAGCTGCTTGCTCAAGCTTGGGTGGGGGGACCGCACCCACCCCCGGGCAAATGTTCCAGGAAGTTAAGAAGTTAAGAAAAGAACAATGAAGTAATAAGAATTGGTCAAGAAGCCTTGGGACATTGATCAAGCAGATAGCTTCTTGGAACATCCGTTAGGGGGGAAAATTTTTACCCCTAACATGAGCCCCTAGGCCAATGGCTAAACCTAAGCACGAGCTGTTCATGAGTCCTGCCAGCCAATCATCAGCAAGATCACGAGCCCTAGCATAAACCCCTGAGCCAATAGCTAACTTCCACCTTTTGCTTCTGGAAGTTGCTTGCTTGCTCGCTTCTATAAGAACCCTAGCCTGTAAGCATTAGGCACGACTCTCATTTGCAGCCATTTTGGCACCCGTGTCTTTGGAGGTACCCCGAGAGTTCACCCCTGCGCAGGTAAAACTTTGAAACTTTGGCCAATAAAGTTCCATCATAAACTCCTGAAGGCTTCCGACCTTTGCTCGCATTGGGGTATGTTACACACAGCACACATGCTCACTCAACAGCATCTACTACCCCCATCTTCTAGTACAGTAAAGTCATCATTGTTTATACATGTGCATTCCAGTCCACTCTCTTTGGTTGCCAGGTTACATGGAGGTCAGGCAAACTGTTCTTGTTATATTAACAATGGCTGGACTTTTTCTGGACAGACCTCATATATTAATGTTCATTTTGACATGTACTGTGTCTTTAAATCCTCTAGTAATAGTAAAATTCATTAATTATACAGAATATATGGAAGATTTGCAAATTTATATAGAAATAAAAAATGAAATACAGGCCAATATAATTAAAAGAAGGAAGTCATTTCTTTTCAAAAGGTCAGAAAGTAAAAAAAAATTCTCAAGCAAAAGGGTAAAACATTAGGTTTAAAGAGCAAAAATTGATATTCTTCACTACAAGCTCAATTAAGTTATCGACTAAAAAATTAAAGGTGAAGAGATCAAGACAAAAATAGCAAAATCCAGAATAAAAGAATAATTTTGTAGATAGATGTAAGATTATGAAAATAGCAGATCAAGAAAAGTTCAGTCTTTAATGATTGCCTAAGATAACCTCTGAGTATAATTAGAATGTGATAAAATATTAAATATAAATATGTTGGCATGAAAACAAAAATAAGTAACAATTAATATTAATACATTAGAAAGGGGAAAGAGCAGATATAAAAATTAGTATGATTCAGAAACTTTATTCAAGAATGTTTTTATAAAGGCAGAAAAAAGTAGCCCAAATCTGAGCAATGAAGGTACAGCAATATATAATGGGCCAAAAAGAGATAAGTTCCATGGGAATTTAAATAAAATGGATCAGAGGAGGGGGTGGGGAAAATTTTCATGTTAAGATAACCAAAATGCTTCTGCTTCAGGAAGTTTTGATATTCTCTTTAAGATCACGGTGTGCTAGTTATGTTAATCGTATATTAGAAGATTTTATGTAATGAATTAATCATTCATATAATAGCACACGCTACTTTGATAGGCAGGAAAACATAATGGAGTAAGCATGGATCTTGTGTTTTGACATGACTGGCTTAAACTCCCACTTCGACAATATTTTAGGTATATGTGTGTCATTGTGTGATTTGGGGCTAATTTTTTTTTTTAGTGTATAGCTATACTGGAAAAAGTGAGAAAAATTAAAAAATAACAGATCTTTCAGATTATGAGGAGTTGAGATAAAATATGTAAAATAAATTGCACATAATCTGTTCTTTGTCCTCTTCAAAATTGCACATATTTCTCTTCCTTCTTTCGGAAATTGGGATGTATCCTAGAAATGACAAAAGAAACTTGCTGGCCACCAGGACAAGAAGTTTCCATTGCCTTGGCTTGTAGGAAATCAGCTTTTAAGAGAAATGCCTTTGTCACCTCAATAGTGACACTTAAGATTCCACAGGCAATTGAATTTAAGTTAACACTGCAGTCTTAATTCTTGCTCAAATGTCTTTGAAAAGATTGCATTGTGATGCAGCATTGAAATGTAAAGTTACATTGTGTAGAGAAGATTACTTGTCACTTGTCACAAGCAAAGTAATTTAATGACAGAAGAAATCTGTCAGAATTGAACGTGGAATTTTTCAAAGCTAGGAGAGGTTGGAGTGACGGATTAGTGTGTCATAAAAAAACTCTATCACTCAGACGTGATCAGCTATCTGTCAAAAACTTCCCAGTGACTAAGAGAGGTATTTAACTTCCATTGATACATACTTCAGTTGAAGATTTAAAAAAAACCCCACCTAATAGGAATTATTGGGGGTAAAACCCCAGAATTCTTCAATATGCCTTACTATCCAGGAAAAAAAGAAAGGAAAACCCAAAACACAAAAGAACAGGGGCGACAGTAACTATGAAAATCTGTAGCGTCCATGAGGACTTACATGTTGATTTTCAGTGTATTTAAAAATTATTTTTGTAGTAGTTATTACAAGCCAGGTAATTTTATATATTGACTTAATTACAGACTAACTTATTTAATCATACATTAACTCATTTAATTCACAATATTAACTCAGTTCTTCTAACAAATCCATTTTGCAAATGAGGAAGTTGAGGGATAGCAAAGATGGAAGGTCACAGAATGAGGAAGTGGCGGAGCCAGGATTCAGACCTCCAGAGCCTATGTTCTTAATCATTAACTTACTGTCTTTGAGACATTATTGTGTATAGAGAAATTTTAGTCCCAGTCCATTATCACTGCTCTGTTCTTAGCATTTAAAAGAAATGTGTAAATGGGTTTAAATCTAGCAAGGTCAGGAGGTAGATACAATTTTTTAGAGCCACAGAGAAGTTAGGTAAACCTTCTAACTGCCAGGCTGAGATGCGGACTTAGGCATCCAGCTGGCTTTGGAGCAAGCCCCTAGCATCTTTTAATCATTAGGCACATGCTTCAAAATTGTAAAGCAATTTCAAGAAGCACTTAAGTAATACAGGATGCAATACAACTCTAGTTTTCTAATTACGTCTTTGTTCTTTTAGCTAGTCACCTATTTCTTGCTATCCTATTGATTGTGAACCACTCACATAAAAAATAAGTCCTTTAAAAGTGATGTTAGCTGGGAGGAGCAGATAAGAGATTTGGGCCTGAGGGAAACGGACAACACTGCCTTGTTGGAGACCCTCAGATACTGTCTTTTCCTTTTGAAGCTGCTTTGCTGGCCTTGCTCGTTGTTTTGGTCAGAATATACTAGGCAATTCTGCAGTCACAACCGAAACACCCCCATTTTGGTGGCTGAACACAACAACAATTTATTTCTTGCTTAGATCACATTTCACTGAAGGCTGGACTTCAACTTTACACCAAATTTTTCCCAGCAGTGCCCTGATTTTGATCTTTGCCTGGAAACCTTGTTTAAATTTGATCATTATTTGCCACTTAGACAGGCTGGGAAATTCCACAACCAAGCCCTAGCTTCTTGCTATTTAACAGTTTTCCTTTTATCTTATGTGTCTTCTCTCACTTCTCACTGCAGGAAGAAGAAACCAGGTGACACCTTCAACACTCTTCTTGGAAACCTACTTAGCTAGACCGCCCCATTTCATTTGGGCACATTTTTTTAACCTTTCATTTTATAGAAAATAATGATGTCCCTAAAATTTTTGCCATAATGAAAACGTTCTTAACTCCAGTTTCTGACATTTTCCTCACATTCCTTTAAGTCCTCACTGATAGTCCCTTTAAAGCCCATCATTCAGGTATTAATAAGTTCTTCAAAGATATTCGATCTCTCACTATTTGTTGCCTCAAAGTTTTTCTATCTACCCTGTCTGGTGTAGCTCAGTGGATTGAGCATGGGCCTGTGAATTAAGGGATTGCAGTTCGATTCCCAGTCAGGGCACATGCCTGGGTTGCAGGCCAGTTAGTTCCCAGCGGGGGACACACGAGAGGCAACCACACATTGATATTTCTCTCCCTCTCTCCTTCCCTTCCCTTCTAAAGATAAATTAAAAAAAATTTTTAAAGTTCTTCCATTTTTCACTTACCACCTGATTCCTAAGCCACTTCCACATTTGAAGTTTTCTTATAGCTGGACCCTAATTCTAGGTATCTAAATTAGTATTAATGTTCTGCTATTGCATAACAAATTACCTGAAATCTTAAAACAACAATGGGAACTTCCTGTGGGTCAGGATTTGGGAGCGGCTGTTCTGGTTTGGGGTCTCTCTTCAGGTTGCAGTCAGAACATCGGTTGGTCGTACTACCTACAGACATCAGAATGCTCAGCTACGGTTAGAGAGCACACTTTCCTTCAATTAGAGGCCCTGGGTCTCCTCCAGAGGCAACCACACATTGATGTTTTTCTCCCTCTCTATCTCCCTCCATTCCCTCTCTCTAAAAATAAATAAATAAAATCTTTAAAAGAATAAAAAAAGAAAAATTGTTAAAGATATAGGAAATATCTTCAGAAGTATAATTAAATGGAATGCTTTTTCAAGCTTTAAGAATAATTATAGAAAATAAAGGTACTAAATGATAAGGTTTATTTGAAATCAATAAAAATAAACATTTATAATTTATAGAGAATATACATTTTCTCAAATGGCAATTGAATAATTATAAATATTTTCTGTAGTTTTTAAAAAATTTTTATTTATTTTTAGAGAGGGAGAAGGAGGGAGAAAGAGAGGGAGGGAAATGTCAATGTGTAGTTGCCTCTTGCATGCCCATTACTGGGGACCTGGCCCACAACTCAGGCATGTGCCCTGACTGGGAATTGAATTGGCAATGCTTTGGTTCTCAGGCTGGCACTCAATCCACTGAGCCATGTCAGCCAGGGCCTGTTTTATATAGTTTAAATAGTGATTTAAAGTTATAGAACACAAAAATTTATAAATTCCTAAAATTCAGGAGTTATTGAGGCTATATAGATTGGTCCTTTTCCATTCTTGCTTCCTTTCCTGCTACTTCTTTTCTGGAGTAAAAACCGCGCTCCAACACCCATGTTGGAACACAAGGAAGCTGAGGGAGGAAGTCACACATTTAGGACGGCTGGATAGAAACATAAACACTAACCACTGAGAAACAGCAACACCAGTCCTGGTCTTTGTTTCAGGACTTCTTTACAACATGAGAAAAATAGCCCCATGTACATTTAGCTAGTATTATTACTGTGTTCTGTTATTTCTGTTGCATGTAGCTGAATTCATCCTCACTGAGAGATAATATTGTTGTTGCTTTTATTCTACTTCTGAGCTCTGACTACATTGGTCTAAGGTGATATAATCCATAGATGATACTGTCTATTAGATAAGACCTTGCCGTGGGAAATAAAAGATAGCTCTATCGGCTCAACCACTGCTTTGGGTAGATTCATGGGGCAGCTCACTTAGATGCATAGTTCCTCATTTCTGCCTCATTATGCACAGTAAGAGATTAACAATAATAAAATAGAGCAGTTAATACAATAGACTGTAGTGAAAGTTATCTGAATGTGGTCTCTCTCAAAATATTTAATTGTGCTGTATAGGATGTGAGATGATAAAATGCCAAAACCACTCCTGAATCTGTGTAACCACTCCTTAGTTGTAAATGGTTTGATGTTACTTCTCCCATGGGATCCTTTGGCAAAGTCTGTGTACAGGCTCCAGGCTCCCTGCCTCAACACGTTGCCATCAGTTGGAACACGTTTTCTGTCCATGTCCTTTACCCACAAATAAATGCCTGTTCCACCCTAACTAAGGTCTTGCCATGCACTGTGGCTGTAACTTCTGCAGTTTGAGGTGAGACAACAAAACTAGCAAAAATGTCTTTTTCCTTCTTCATAATTTTATGGACAGAAGATCCACTCATCATAGATCTCAGCAACGTAAGCATACAACTTTTTTTTCCTTTATTAATTCGAGAACTTTCACCTTTTCATGTAAAAGAAGCACTGCGGCTTCTCTTTGGCATATTCTTGCACTTCGGGACTATTATTACTTGCTAGAAGCTCCTACAGCCTGGAGATGCTATACAAACTGACGATTCGTGTCCCGGGTCGGGCAGAATGGGACCTCTCAAGAACTCATCACTCTACTCAGAATGACGTGCAATTTAAAACTAATAATTTGCTTATTTCTGGAATTTTCCACTTAATATTTTCAGACCACAGTCCACTGTGGGAAACTGAAACTACAGAAATCAAAGCTGTAGGTAGCTGGAGGTCACTGTGGCTACAATCTCCTCCCACAGCTGCTAAAGGGTTCAATTTAAGCATTACCACTTCCTTTGAAGTAAAGACAATAAAACAATTTTAAGTGAAGGAAGTCTAAGAAATCTCTGGGTGGCCAGAAATTATCTGGTCTTTAATGTGTTACATTATATAACTACAATGAACTTTAAATAACTGGATTTCTGTCAGAAGTCACCCTCAATAGAAACATATTTTTGAGAGGTAAATGAAAAAAGAAATATATACTTATTCAGAACCCATTTTGTGGAGAACCCATCTGACCTACCAATGAGTATTATTAATCATTAAAACAGTCTCAGTATACAAGAGCATTTAAATGCTCTATTTTGTCCACTCAGTGCTCTGGTTCTTAACTTTAATAAAAACTCATTACACAGATTACTCATTCACACTATAAAAATATACATTTTACATAATCTTTCTTCTACTTAACAAATTCAAACACACTACTGCAAGACAAGATTTCAATGAGAATGATGAGAAATGAATAGACTTTTTTGCTGTGATCTTTTTGACAGTGCTGCAATTAAGCTTTCAGAAGAGAGAAAGAACACATGTGCAAACTGTATTTGACTAACAGACGCTGCTCAAGCAGAGCACATTATGTACAGCAGGTTCGAGGGAGCATTAGTATCTCTGACATAAAGTGGCTGATGGGCAGTGAGATATCAGTCTCTGGAAATCGCCGTGCTATTTCTACTGCACTTACTTACTCACTGCATGTCGTCTGCATGCAGACGTTTATGTCTGAATAGAATGAAAATAAAAACAGATCTCAAAATTCATACTGTAATGAACATGCCTCAGAGAGAGTGAAGAGTTCCATGTTTGAGGATGTCCCTCTTAAGTCTCATGCACCTTGAAGTGTGTATTTAGGTCCCAGTAGACTGAATCTCAGTTGGCTCCTCTGAGGTGTTAATGCAGCTACCATTTTGGCAGGTTTACTGTTTGTCATGCTTTTTTATTAGTATCTTTGTAGATCAGTGTGATGAGGACACCGACCCACAGTGTCCATGTCATTATGGATGAAATGAGACATTCACATGGACTACCAAGTCTGGTGGAGGAAAAGGGACATCATGGCTTTTCTCTCAAGGAGAGCAAAAGCGGTGGCCCTTGAAATGACCGGCCTTCATTGGGTTTCTTGGCACGTTACCTGATGGTCCTCATTTACTGTGCACAGGTTGCTTTAGGTGGTTACCTTTCACAGACAACAAAGGAGCCAATGTAGCTAATCACATCACAGAAGAGGGATATTTGCAAATGAAAAGGGCAAAAGTGGTTGGACTGGTTACACTTGTCCTTGGAATGTTTAGCATGGATTTTAGGAAGTTATTGTGCAGTAAATGTTTGCCACAAATCTGGGTGAGGGCATTTTTAAGCAAAAAGCAAGACTCAAAGCAGCCTAGGCACATTGCAGGCCTGATTCCCCACAGGAGAACCTATCTGTGGGCGTGGGTCCTGTGCATCTCCAAGTGGGAGCTGGGCCCACGCCACGCAGAACGGTCTCCTACATCAGTGCCCAACAAAGGTTATAAAAACATTTTTTTCAGTGGAGATACTAATAGCTTGTATTATCTGAGAAGAATGCTAGGTCTGTGCAGCTTATGTCCTGAAAGTGCTTCTTTACTTTTTCTTCACAAATACAAAATATCTAAGGGAACATTAAGAGGATAAAACAGATCTTACAAAAAGTGGGGTTCAGGGCATACTACCCCAAACATGGAAACTTCACATATTGAATATGTTAAACTGAAGGAATTTGAGAAATGCCTGAGAATTTGAGGGCTTTCTGACTTTCCCTGAGGCAGGTCATTAGACCCTCAAGTGAGAGTTTCCCCACCAGTGTTCAAAGGGAAAGCGCATCCTTATCTCTGAGGAACCTGAACCAGTCTCGCTAAATTCCCCCCAGTTCACTTCCTTCGGTTCATCAAACCTCCCTTTGTCCTATCAAACTGTCCCACAGTTTCCTACTCTCATCAAGCCTTGTATAAAAATACTAAGATTTATCATTTACTTTGGGTCTTCACTTTCTTATGAATGTCAGAATAAACAGAATAAAATTATATTAAACAAACTTGTGTGCTTTACTCTTGCTAATGTCTTTTGTAAAAAACATACTTCAGGCTGTCTTTTCCTTATGAATGTCAGAATAAATATATATTAAACAAAGTTTTGTGCTTTACTCTTGTCAATATCCTTTTTTTTTTTTGCTTTTGAATTACAGGAGTTTAGTGTAACATTTTAAACAATAACTGTACCTTCCACACACACAAAAAATATGGTACTTTTGACTTGTTTTAAAATCAAGAAGTTAATTTTTAGTTTGTACTTTCACAGCAAAGTGCATTGTTCCCGTGATTTAAAATGGCAGTTCGCTTTTGCACAAAACTAACCCCAATTTTTTCCTGTTAAAAAAGAACAGCTTTATTGTTTTCTCCAGCCCAACTGGCATTCTCCTTCAAGACCTTGCATGACAAGGCCTATGCTGATACATTTATCAAATCCCATTTCATTTTCCAGTTCCTGGGTACACAGGAATACAACATTTTCCAAGCTCCCTTGTAGTTGAAGTGGGCCCAAATGACTGGGTTTTGGCCATTTGTGAAGTAAGTCACACACAAGCCTGTCTCTGAAAAACAGCTCTGGCAGTATTTCTTCTGAGGGGGAACTTTGGAATCCCTGTATTACAGAGGTGGGTGCAAGACAGAGGAGGCTGGCCCACTCACACTGCACTTGATGCAAACGTTAAGATTTCAGGTATATATTTTTTCTTTTTATAAAGTATGGCCTAGCCTCTCATGACTAAGTCATGGGCTAAACTTGTATAAAAGTTGATACAAAAAGATTTATTAACAACTAAAATGCAGGTGTATTTTTAATTTTTTTGAGATATCGCCATCTGCTTTCCACAGTGGCTGCACCAGTCTGCATTCCCACCAACAGTGCACTAGGGTCCCCTTTCTCCACACCCTCACCAGCACTTGTTGTTTGTTGATTTATTGATGATAGCCTTTCTGACTGGGGGTGACCCATGTTTGTTTTTAACTTGTTGAATTTCTGATCATTATGACATAAAGCAGAATTTTGTTCTTACTCAAAAAATTATAATGTTGCTACTATGGTATTTCTTCATGGTTTTTCATTTAAAATTACTAAATATGTTCTGTGATGCTTATTGCACCTTGATATCAGTGATTCTAAGGTATGTTTAAGTTACCCACTGGCATCCAGTAATTATCCAGAACCATGCAATGTAAGGACTATCTTCTGATGTGAAAAATTTCAATATTTATTTATTATTGTTTTTAAAAATATTTTATTGATTATGTTATTACAGTTGTTCCATTTCCCCCCTTCATTTCCTTCCAGCCTGCACATCACCTCCCACCCACATTCCCCACTTTTAGTTCATGTCCATGTGTCACAGGTTCTTTAGCTTCCACATTTCCCACACTATTCTTGCCTTCCCCCTGCCTATTTTCTACCTACCATCTATGCTACTTATTTTCTGTAACTTCTCCCCTCTTCTCCTCCTCCCACTCCCCTGTTGCTAACCCTCCATGTGATCTCCATTTCTGTGGTTCTGTTCCTGTTGAAGTTGTTTGCTTAGTTTGTTTCTGTTTAGGTTTTTTTTTTAAATTAAATTTTTAAAAAAAATTTTATTGATTATGCCATTAGAGTTGTTCTATTCCCCCCTTCATTCCCCTCCACCCTGCACCCCCACTCCCACCATTCCCCCCTTTAGTTTATGACCATGTGTCTCAAGTTCTTTAGATTCTATATTTCCCCTACTATTCTTGCCCCACTATCTATTTTCTACCTACCGTCTATGCTACTTATTTTCTGTACCTTCTCCCCCCTTCTCCTTCTCTCACTCCCCTGTTGCTAACCCTCCATGAGATCTTCATTTCTATGGTTCTGCTCCTGATCTAGCTGTCCTTTTAGTTTGCTTTCATTTTAGGTGTGGTTGTTAATAACTGTGAGTTTGCTGTCCTTTCACCGTTCATCTTTTTTATCTTCTTTTCTTAGATAAGTTCCTTTAACATTTCATATAATAAGGGCTTGGTGATGATGAACTCCTTGAAGTTGACCTTATCTGAGAAGCACTTTATCTGTCCTTCCATTCTAAATGAAAGTTTTGCTGGATAGAGCAATCTTGGTTGTAGACCTTTGGATTTCATGACTTGGAATACCTCTTTCCAGCCCCTTCTTGCCTGTTAGGTCTCTTTTGAGAAATCAGCTGACAGTCTGATGGGAAGTCCTTTGTAGGTGACTGTCTCCTCATCTCTTCTGCTTCTAGAATTCTCTCCTTCATTTTAATCTTGGCTAATGTAATGATGATGTGCCTTGGTGTGTTCCTCCTTGGGTCCAACTTCTTTGGGACTCTCTGAGCTTCCTGGACTTCCTGGAAGTCTATTTCCTTTGCCAGATTGGGGAAATTCTCCTTTATTATTTGTTCAAATAAGTTTTCCACTGGTGGCTGTTCCTTTCCCCCTTCTGGTACCCCTATAATTCGGATGTTAGAACATTTAAAGATGTCCTGGAGGTTCCTAAGCCTCTCCTCATTTTTTGGAATTTGTTTCTTCATTCTTTACTGTTTGGTTGTTTCTTTCTTCCTTCTGGTTCACCCCATTGATTTTAGTCCCAGTTTTCTTTTCATCACTATTGGTCCCCTGTGAATTTTCCTTCATTTCACTTATTGTAAGCTTCATTTTTTCATATAATTTGTGACCAAAATCATCCAGTTCTGTGAGCATCCTGATCACCAGTGTTTTAAACTGTGCATCTGATAGGTTGGCTATCTCTTCACTGCTTAGTTATATTTGTTGTGGAGCTACGATCTGTTCTTCTGTTTGGGCCTTTTTTTTTGTCTTGTCGTGCTCGTTATGTATGAGGAGCAGAGACTTAGGTGTTCACCAGGGCAGGACAACCCAGTTGCTGGGTTGTGACACTGTATGTGGGGGCGGGGTCAGAGAGGGAACAATGGCACTTCTCTCTGTGTTGGATTTCAGTACATTCCACCACGTCCCCCAAGCAAACTGGGCCTTTCTGGTGCTGGTTTCTGGGTGGGTGGGCTTGTGTATGTTCTAGGACCCTGTGGGTCTCTCCAATGAACTCTCCTGTGAGGCTGGGTGTCTCTCCTTGTGCCTCAATCCCCACAAATGTTTTCAAAGAGCGTTTTGAGGCTTTATTTCCTGGCGCCAGGACCCTGAGTTGCATGGTCTGTCTCACTTCCCAGTTTTGCCTGGTTTATCTGCATGTGAATTTGGGACCACCGGGTCATCCAGCTGCCTTGTGCGCCATGCCCTGCTCCCCAGTTGCCACCTCCCTGGGTCTACCCATTGCCACTCCACACCTGGGGTCTGCCTGCTTCTGACTTGCACACTTGGGGTTTGTCAGCTGCTGCCTTGTGTACCCAGTGTCACTGCTTTTTTTTGCTATGACCCGACTCCGCCCTTCCTATCAGTCTGGATGAATGTATCTATTTTAACTCCTTGGTTGTTGGACTTCTGTACAGTTCATTTTTCTGTCATTTGTGGTTATTTTGTTTCTAAATTGTTGTTGGTTTTATTTTGGTGGTGTGGGGAGGCTCAATGTGTCTACCTACACCTCCATCTTGGCTGGAAGTCTGGAAATTTTCAATTTTGAAGAGTAATTTAAAACACATCTTCAAATAGTTTTAATTTAAACTTCTTTCACATTTAAAAATTACATATTTTCCTTAAAGTTCTCCTTTGATTCAATAATTTACTAGGGTCTTGGGTCTACAAACATATTATAAATTATTAGAGTGGACAAATAAATATTAACAGTGTCATTTCATGTCTATTTTCAAACTCTTAGATTTTCCTTTTCAAAATATTTTATTGTTTATATTGTTCTAGTTATTCAACTGTTATTCACCTTTTCCCCCCTTTCCCCCTCTCCACCCAGCCTCCCTTCTACTTCCATAATCAGTCCCCTCACTATTGTCCAGGTCCATGGGTCCTTCATGTATATTCTTTGACTAAACCTTTCACCTTCTTTCAACCAATTTCTCCCCTCCCCTCTCCTTTTACAGCTGTCAGTCTGTTTCATGATTCCATGCCTCTGGTCTTATTTTGCTCATTAGTCTATTTTTCAATAGATTCCTCTTATAAGTGAGATCATATAGTATTTTTCTTTTACTTACTGGCTTATTTACTTAGCATAATAGTCTTCAGTTCTGTGTTGTTGGAAAAAGTAGGAATTCCTTCTTTCTTTCTGATGCATAGTATTCCATTATATAGATGTACTACAGTTCTTTTTCTTTTTAATCCACTCATCTATTGATGGACACTTAGGCTGTTTCCAAATCTTAAGTATTGTAAATAGTGCTGCTATAAACATGGGGTACATATATCCTTTTTGAATGATGTTTCAGGATTCTTAGGATATAATCCCAGCAGTGAAATTACTGGGAATAGGGCAGTTCCATTTTTAGTTTTTTGAGGAAATTCCATACTGTTTTCTAAGGTGGCTGCGCCAGTTCTCATTCCCACCAGTAATGCACTGGGGTTCTTTTTTCTCCACCTGCTAGCCAGCACTTGCTGTTTGTTGCCTTATGACCCAGTGATTCCTCTTTGGGGAATACTACAAAGAAACCCGAAACACTAATTTAAAAGAACATAAGCAGCTGTATATTCATAGCAGTACTTTTTATGATCACCTAGATATGGAAGTAGCCCAAGTGTTCATCAGTAGATGAGTAGATTTAAAAAAACCATGGAACATTTACACAGTGGAATATTACTTGTTCATAAAAAAGAAAATTTTACCCTTTGTGACAGTATGGATGGACTTGGGGAAACTAAGTGAAATAAGCCTGATAGAGAAAGACAAACAATATATGATTCCGCTCATAAGTGGAATCTCAGAACAAACTGAACTAACAAGGAATATGGAGACAGCCTCATAGCAAAAGAGCAGGGTGACAGCTATATGGGTAGGATTTAGGGGGTGGTGGTATTGAGCAAAGAGGAAAAAGGTCTCAGGGACACAGACAACACTGTGGTGATTAGGAAAGTAGGGTGTAAGGGGGACAAATGGCAATGGAAAAATAAAATTAAAAATTAAAATTAAAAAAGAATTAAAAGGATATTTTTATAAAGGCATTTTTAACATTTTCACTAGTAGTCTTAGAAAAAATGATAATTTATCAGATAAATGATAGTAAATTAATGCCGGGAAAAAAAATGAATTGTTCTGATATGCCAAAACACATATTAGAGAAGTCTAAATGGATTTAAGAACACCAAATAAAGCAACATTAGCTATAATTATATTTAATTACATGGTAACAATGTTTGGGCTAACAAACTGATAAAATAAATCTTTGGCAGTTGAAATTTTTCCTTCTTTAAAAATGTTTTAAATTAGAAGATAAGAATAATGCTATTATATTGAACAGTTAAATTGAAAGTGCTAATAAATCGAGGTAGGAATCTGAGGAATACTCCTAAACTTAGTAAAACTGAATATGTCCACAATGAAATTTACATTATATGTAAATTTACGACACTTGAAAATTTTCTCCTACATAAATGTCATCTGCAGAGCCCATAAACTGAAAAAACTGAATAAGTATAAGAAATAAGGCAGCCATTAATTTTAGTATAGAGATCACTCTCACATTATATGGAAAACAAGAAGTCAGTTCTCCCCACTGTTCCTTCCCCCCTCCCCTCTGGCTGTTGTCAGATTGTTCTTAATTTCAATGTCTCTGGTATGTTTTGTTTGCTTTTTTCTTTTGTTGATTATGTTTCAACGAAATGTGAGATGATATGTATTTGTCCCTCACCACCTGGCTTATTTCACTTAGCGTAATGCTCTCAAGTTTTCCTTTTTAAAGGAAATTTACATTTAAATGGGAAATTTCTATTTGTAGAGATAGTTCCCCCTCCTTACCAGGAAGTAGAATCCTCTTTAATAACTCTTATCAGTGGAAAAGATAGGGACTTACTCTGGCATAATAAACCTTACTAAACAAGGCTTGTTTTTGTACCTTTTCTGACCACTTTCCATAATTTGTGTACTTGGTGATGGCTGTTGCCCATGTAACCTGTGTAATTAATTACCTTACAAAAAGGCATCTAGGTGCTGGAGAGCAGAAAGAGCACTCTGCCTAACCTGGCTGAGTAGCCAGAATTACAAACTCTTGCCTTTGCTGCTTGTATACTGGTCAGTCTGCAGATAAAGAGCAAAGGCTTCCTTAATTTCCCCTTGGAATTAAGGTCTACTTTCTTTAAATGAGCTAATGAATATGCTAGAGGCCACAAACACAGAGAGACTCTCAAATAGTATAAGCTTTCGAAAATGTTTGTACCTGAAATGATTGCATGCTGTGCTTTGTGATTGTGTACTGCGCTTCTCGTAAACCTCCTAGGACGCCCGACTTAGTGTTACTGGCACAGGTGGAACGTGCGTCTCCACCCGGAAATTGTGAGTTCCTTCAGGATGAGACTTCATTTTGTTATCCCACGGGTTTTTGATGGTACTTTATTATCTGCCTCATTTAGTCTGTTAATGTCTTTTCCTGTTTACCAGATTATGAATTCCCGGGGGACTAATTTGTGTCATTTTCATCTTTGTATTGCTCACAGCACCTAACACTATTTGGTACATAATAAAGCTCAAATATTGTTTTGTTGAATTTGGGTGGTATCTCCTTGGGGTAATTTTATTTATGAAACACTTATACATGGATAGGACTTATTTTATCAAAATGATTTACTTTTAAGTTTAAGATGATCATGAATTAAACTAGAAGACATGGAGAACTTTAAAATATAGCTTCAAACTTCAGGGATTTAACAGGATTGTGCAGTACAGTATGGCAAAATAAACAGATGGCATTTGGTACCTAGTCATTTTCAGATCAAGTTTCTTATGTGAGGGTAAGATACCACTTGGGGGCTTTTTAAAAAGGTGGTTTGGAGGCCCTAAAGGTCCCATGTCTTTAAATGGCCTGTATCCTTGCACACAAACTTTAGCAGTGATTAACTTAAGTTGGTATGGTTTAATAGAAAAGAATACCAGTGCTGGGATTATATCCTAAGAACCCTAAAGCACCAATCCAAAAGAACCTATGCACCCCAATGTTCAGAGCAGCACAATTTACAATAGCCAAGAGCTGGAAGCAACCTAGGTGCTCGTCAGTAAATGAATGGATCAAAAAATTATGGTACATATACACAATGGAATTCTATGCAGCAGAAAGAAAATAGGAGCTCCTACCCTTTGCAACAGCTTGGATGGAACTGGAAAGCATTACGCTGAGTGAAATAAGCCAGGCATTGAAAGACAAATACCATATGATCTCACCTTTTACAGGAAGCTAAACAATAAAACAAACAAGCAAGCAAAATAAAAACAAAGACACTGAAATAGAGAACAAGTGGACAGCGACCAGAGGGGCGAGGGGAGGGAATTTCAGGGGAAAAGGGAAAGGATTTACAGGAACAAGTATAAAGGACACATGGACAAAAACTAAGGGGTGTGGAAATGGGAGGGAGGTGGGGAGCACAGTGGGGAGAGTGGGCTGGGATGGAAGTAAAACACAGAAAACTACTTGAACAATAATTAAATAAAAATTTTTAAAAAAATTTAAAAAATTAATAAAAAATAAAAACAACAACAAGGTAGCAAAGTTTTTAACATCTGAATTTAAAAAAAAGAAAAGAATAGACAGGAAGCTATGCTGAACATTCCACTCAGTCAAGTAATTGATCTTTTTGAATTCCCAGAGAGAAACGTTTACTCATTTAATTGGTTGCCTAACGCTGATGTTTGAGACAGAAAACCTTTTAGCTAAAGGTGGAAGGACAGTAGAGAAAGTTCTAAAAATTACTTATATTTTATTCTTTTATCTCCATTTCTACAAAGTGCCAATCTTTAGTTCTATAAAGATTTTTTTAAATGTCCATGTTTTATATAGAATGGGTCCAATTCATACGTATAGAGAATGCTTTTTTTCTGATAGGTAATTTCTGCTTTAAAAGTACTTTGCATCAATTTCTAAATATCCATGAAGACTTTCTTAATTTCACTTCAGAATCGATCACTGATTTGTCTGACTATTCTGTTGAGATAACTATTTGACATCATTGGGACAATGAAAACTAGTTTGTGAAGTGCGAGAAGATCAGGATTGACATCATCTTATTCATGGTCTCTGTCACCCAAAGACTAGCTAGACTCTTGAGGGCAGGAAAAGCCCAGCCTAGAATAAACATCCTCAGCATCCAATTGCTCTAAACTCAGATTAACAGAGAACTTTGGTATTTGAACCGTTTAGGGAGTCTGTAGTTTCTAAGAGGTCTAACTAATACTACAACTTAAAGGAAGCTTATTGTACTAGTAGCAGTATGATGTTATAACAGACCTCTCCTCTGGAGAATTTCTGCAGTGCAAATCTAGTTATTATGAGATCATCTGGATAATAGGTCACCTCTGTCTTTGAAAATGAACTTTTCTCATGTTAAAGTTACACGTCACTCTACTTTGCTGATGGATATGGCAAACATAATATCTTGTCCAAACTAGGGCAATGGAGAATGAAGGTGACAGAGGACTAAAGAGTTGGAAAATTTTAGTATAAGGTAAATAGTTATAAGCCTAGTAAGTAATGCATATGTTAAAGCTTTTGTTTCAGATCCTACAGATAAGGACCATTTTGGCTCCTGGGAAAATAGCCAACCTCTTGGGTGGCTAAAGATTATCACCTGGGGACACGTGGAGACATCCAGGCCATTGTGTTCCAGGGAGAGACGATGACCACCGCCCCTGGGAACAGCTAACTAACTGCCCAGGACAAGAATGCTGTACTGTTTTTTGCCTAATTCTCCCTGAATTTCAAAACCCCTCACCACACCTTGTTTATTCTCTGTTATAAAAAGTCTGGCCTGGAAAGAGAAGACAAGATGGTCTGTTAGGGTATGAACCTGCCATCTTCTCAGATCACTGGCCGTCTGAATAAAACGCCCATAAAGATTCACTCTCTGTCTCTGCTGATTGGGTTTGGTTGTGACAGGCAACCCTAACGCCAGTGTCTTTTCCAGTTTCAAAGGGCACTCTGTTAAGCACATAGGAATCCCAGTTATAAACCAGCACTGTCTCAGGACATACATGGTCACTGCACCAATGGACATTCTTATATTATGTTGGATTCTATTACTACATGAATCAGATTTTGTTTTTGCTTGTTTTCTTTTTTGAACTGGATTCCAGATTGGGAGTTTCTACACTGGATATCATATTGGGAGGTTCTCAAGGCAAGAAATTATCTTTATTTCATTTTGAAGAAATTGCAGAGAAGAGTTTGTTTTATTTATTCCACATACATCTATGTGATAGGAATAAAGGAAAAATATAAAATTGCTTGTAAGTCTTTCCCTTTCTTTTTCTCCTCTAACTCCTGCCCCAAATCCCCCTTTTTCCCCTTTGCACCAGGTTTCTAAGGAGGAAGGATGCCTTGTAGCTTGATCAGCTACAAGTCTTTGTTGTGCTTACAAGGCCCTGAAAGTGCTGGATATAGGAGCAGAGAGACACTGGAAGAAGCTGAGAAGGCTGATGATCCCCAGTACAGGGAGTGTCAAAGAGAAATTTAGAGAATCTGACATTGGAAGGCAGGGGCTTTGTTAAATTTTGCATATAGGAATGATTTAAGAGATGTGAGTGGCTGCTATTTAAAGCAACACTTAGAGAGAGTTGAGAAAGTTTTCCTGTCTAATGTGGGAAGTAATTCCAATACATTTTTCAAGTGAACTATAATAAAGGCCAGCAATATTGTCAATTTTTTATGAAGCTGGTCTTCGGTATCCTTTGAATGTAATAAGATACCCAGATTTTATGTGTGTTACACCTATTAAACATATATTAAATAGAAGGCAATCTATTTGAAGAGGAAATGTTGAATAAAGCATATGTAACAGATGATGCTTGTTGATTGAATGAACAATCAATGCATGAATAATTGATCCAGCTGGATGACCAGAAAATTTTTCTCTTCTGAAGAATTTAAGGGAAACAGATGTACATTATGGCCCCTTACCCTTAAATAGTTTAGTGTGTGTGTTATTACAACAGAAAACCATGAGATGTTATCTGTTCTCTGAATTTGATGGATTTTTAGAGAGGGTGTAGAGGGATTTGCAATCAGGCAGCTACAATTGTTCTCCTGAGAGTTTATTAACCATGTCTTCTACACAGATATGACCCCTAGTTCTTATTACAGAACGATACAGTAGGCGCAAACCTGTGAATAATGTAAAATCATTGCATCTAGTGAGAAGTCTACATTCACTTCATTCCTCTCCCTCTCCTACATGGGTCACTAGGATGTTATATGAGTTCTGTTTTCTCTACATTTCTCATGTATTAATTTCAATCATGTTGTTTTTCATTTCAGTTCTGTGAGTCTCTTTCGTTTTATTTTTCTTTTGTTGCGCATACTGCAGTCTTCAAGAAAATTTTTTTAATATTAATATTACTAGGTTCACCAACATATTGTTTACTGGATCTTTTGAGAAATTTGCCTAAATCTTAGTAGACTCTGCTGGTGGGTCAGAAAACAGTAGGAGGCCTGGACAGATTTAAATTGGTGTGAGCTTCCAAATGTACCTAAAGAGAAAATTTGCCAACTTGTTACTGACAGGTCAAATCCAAATGTGCCTCATAGTAATTTAAATGCTTTTTAATTAGTTATAAGAATTAAAAGGGATTTGGGCTTCTCTTTAAAATAAGGAAGATTCTTTTGAAAATACAGATTTATAAGGCAACAATTCGCTGCTGACCTCTTTAGATGGAGTGTATGATTTGGTCCCTGCTCAGCCTGTTTCAATCATTTATATTTCCTGCCCGGCTCTGGCAGTCATTTGAGTCTTTGTCATCTCTATTAAAGCCTGGGGAGCAGCCTATTTCAGGAGGTGGGAAACAGGGCTGTGTTCCGTGATGATTGTCCTCAAAGAACACATGGAACTTGGAGTGTTTTCACTGTGGCTCCTTTGCCTTGTCTCCTGCTGTGCTCTGTGATATTTTTTTTTGAAAAATGGCTGATTGACTGACTGAACTCAAGAATCATTGTGACACCTTAATTATAATCCTCCGAAACCTCAGCAGGGCCAGTGTGGAATTTGTAATCCTTTCAGCCATAGGGTGTAACAGTTGTGACAGAGGAGGCAGTGCTCTCACTTAGACACAGTATTCACACTAGAGGTGGGGGCCAATGGCAGACTCTCCGAGGTTACATTGTTTACTCAGCTGCCAAGGCTTCGGTTTCACTGCTGTTGGATTGGCCATTTCCTATGAGGGAGCCCTTAGAGGTGAGGAAGAAACCTGGAAGCCATTGTGACTGATCAAAAGTAGAAATGGCTTCATGGCATGATCTTGATTAATATTCTTCTCTGGATTCCTGTTGCAGCTGTGTGATGTCTACATTCCTCATTAGCTGCTCCCACTGCTCCTTGCCCTCCGCTATCATAGCTCCATTACAATCTTATGTTACTTTATTCCATTCACTTTCCTTCAGGCAATAGCTATAGGTCTCCTGAACGCTTTAGATGTCTGTGTTAAAGGTTTGGAAGCACCCTTTGGGGAAGTGGAGAACAGGGCCATTTTGCTGTAATAATTTGCCCTGAAAGGACATTGATCCCAGTGTCTTTTTCAGGTTCCTCCAGCACATCAGTCTCTTGGTTGTCTAGGGGATTGTCTTTTGCTATCCACTTCCATCCTAGCTGTCTCTTGTTCTTTTCTCATCTTTTAGGTCTTAGCTTAAAAGTAACATCTTCTAAAAGATCTTCTTTGATTGTCTTATTCCAAGTAGGTTCACTCATTTACTCTCTGGCATTATCTTTTAATTTATTTTTATTGTCTCTCTCTCTCTACCTCAGTATATAAACTCTCTGACCAAAGCAACCTTACCTTCTTTTACAAGTAAAAAAATGTTTATTGTATTTGTATTGCTATTCATTCCCCTTATATCCTCGTTCACCTGCACCCACCCGCTCTTCTCTCCTACCCCAATTGCCACACTGTTTATCTGTGTCCATTAATCCTTTTTTTCTGCTCAATCCCTCCACCCCAATAATGCCCCCACCACAGCTATCAACTTGCTCTCTATCTATGAGCCTGTCTTTGTTTTGTTTGTTAGTTCTGTTTGTTCATTAGATTACACATATGAATGAACTAATATGGTATTTGTTTTTCTCTCACTGGCTTATTTCATTTAGCCTAATGTTCTCCATGTCCATCTATACTGTTGCAAAAGGTAAAATTTCCTTCTTTTTTATGGCTGAGTAGTATTCCTTTGTGTAAATGTACCAGAGTTGTTTTTATTCACTCATCTACTGAGGGACACTTGGGCTGCTTCCAAATCTTGGCTATTGTAAATAATGCTGCAGTGAATATAGTGGTGCTTATGTTCTTCCAACTTAGTATTTTAAGTTTCTTCGGATAAATTTCCAGAAATGGAATTCCTGGGTCATAAAGCAGTTCCATTTAAAATGTTTTTTGTGGTAACTCCATAGTGCTTTCCACAGTGTCTGCAGCAATCTGCATTCCCACCAACAGTGCAAAAACAAACTCACTGAATGGGAGAATATATTCATCAATGATATATTTGATAAGGGGTTAATATCCAAAATTTCAAAGACCTTTAAAACTCAACACCAAAAAAACCCCAATTAACAAAGTGGGCAAAGGACCTGAATAGACACTTCTCCAAAGAGGCCATACAGATGGCCAACAGACATGAGAAGATGCTCATTAATCATCAGAAAAATGCAAATTAAACCACAATGAGACATTATCTTACACCTGTAGGTATGGCTATCATTAATAAATCAACATACAAGTGCTGGTGAGGATGTGGAGAAAGGTTTTGCACTGTTGGGAATGCAGATGAGTATGTTCTTACTGACATATTCTTAGCACCAAAGCAGTGCCTGGCTCATAGTAGTCATTCTGACAAAGATAATAGAATAAATAAATGTGTACCACATGTTGAATCTTTGTTGTTACTTTGTAATGTCTGCCTCCAGTTCTAGAAACAAATTATATTATTGAAGGACATGATATTAATTATTTCACTCTAAATATAAAGTAGGCTGATAATGCCAAAGTATTGAAGAAGAATATACTTGAATTAAATATTGATTTAATTTGCTTAAAATATGAATCAACAGTGCCATACACTCCTATTTCTAATAAGCTTTTTCCATGATTTCTTTTGAGGGTGATAAGTTTAAAAATATGTGAGTAAACTTTGTGGATAAGATTGTATAAGTGCAACTTAATTTGAAGCACATATATTTGAGAGATATGTCACCTGAAACATTTGGTTATGATTGTCAAATGGGTTTTAATATATAATTAAAATTATTTTAAGTCAACAAACTCTGAGATTATAATAGCCAGTACTTTATTTTTCTACTTTCCCTAGCATTTTGCATTCTATAATTCTCAGATAAATTTAATTTTTTAAAAAACCTAGCCAAGTTGATTTTCAGAGGATGTTATAGTTCTTGAAACTCTCACCTTTCCATTCCTCTAAACTGAGTCTATTCAATCTCCTCTGTAGGTGTAGATATACTCCATACTTAAGTATAGAGAGATTCAGAAATCTATGTCAGTTGAGTATCCACTCAGTATTGAGTCAGCTATTGCTGCTTCCAATATAACAGGGGATTCCCCAAAAGCTAGTGGTAAGATTTGCTGCCCTGAGGTTGTAGAATCTGGCATCCATAGCCAGTCAGGCCCTTATTTTGGCCATCTGTCCATCTTTTTTGGACCCTCTATCAATTGCCTTTCCTATCATTGGTCTAGATCTTAGTTTTTACTCCAATTTGTATTAATTTTCAGCTTGCTCTATCCCTGATTGGATATGCAGTTTATATATATATAAGATTTAATTATGATACTGTGCTTTGAATTCCTCTTACAAATAACCCCAAATGGAAAATACTACATATTATTATGTTTATGTCATTTACTTTCAGTTTGAGTCTCATTTTGAAACAGAGCATTGAAGTTTTCAGGTCTCCTTATTTTGATCATGGTTCCCTTGGTGAGTTACTCTGTACTCGTCTTGCCTCTTACTGACTTACCCTGCTTGTTTCTAATTTTCTTAGGTCTACAGAAATGCCATTCCCGTTCCTATTTATGCTCACAGCATTGCCCAATACAAGTTCCATGGGGGATCTGATCTAAAATCAGACCAAACACCAGTGGTATTCTATCTCAAAGTACTTTCCTTCACTTCATTACTGGTTACCTTTGATTTCCAGTTTTAGTGAATCTTTATTCCCTGTAATAATGCTCACTGACTACCAAGCTGAGAGGGTTATTTCTGTGATTAAAATTTCATGGTTTCTTACATCTAAATTCTTTGCTAGAGAGAACATTGAATATTCTCTGGAGGGAAAAAATACAGCACAATATTTTTTGTACCAAATTTTACCATTACAAATTCGAAGGCATGCCCTTACATTGGTACTCTCAGGATGAAATAGAGTACTGGGAAAAACTGCATAGTTAGAATCAGGTTTGCAATTTGTATTTACAGTAATAATATAATAACATTTTTATATATACAGGATTATTTTTTATGTAGGCTTTTTTTATGACCAAAGAGAAAATACACTTAAGACAATGAAAACATTGTACTATATGAAAAATTTAGTCCACTATTATACTATTTCCAGGCCTCCTATGATTTATTGATTCTGCTAATACAATCATGTTCTTCAGAATTTTGTTTTTACTAAACCAAGAATTTTTTGTGCAATTAAGAATTTGGAGGGAGAATCTTAACCGAAATAAGACTTGACCATATCAAATCAAGGCAAAAAACCCCATTTTTTATAATCCTGATATGTGCCTCATTCTGTATTATTCACTATAAAGAGTTATGTGGCATTTGTTGCTGTAAATATTATGATCTTAACAAGAAAACAAGTAGAAAGGGCAATCTATTATACACATTATCAAGTTCTGGTTTCATAGCATAAAAGCTAAGAGATTTTTAAAAATCTGCATATTGGAATCTTAAGGGAATATTAATTAAAGTTTGTGTGATTTTTGATTGGGTGAGGAGGAGAAAAGAGAGGACATAGTAGAGAAGAGATCAGTTTCCATCAAAGAATTGATAAACTTCTTTCTTCTGGGGATATAAATTTTTGTCTAAACCCCAAATTTTATTAGATTAACTCTCTGCAATATGTACCATGTTTTCTTCAGAACTCTAGGATTTTTTGATTTTTTTGCTATTCATAGAAATAAACAGGCTTGATAAGGTGGTGAATACCAACTGAATTAGGACAAGTTCAGGGTTGTTCAATTCTGTCACATGTGTTTAGACACAGCCAGAGTTCTGGAAGTTATTTAGATTTCATTTCAGTAACTGGAGGTTAATTGGTAAGGTCACTTTGTGATTCAGAGATGAAAGACAAAATGTTCTGAGCCAGGTAACAAAATATAGCAAGACATGTGGCCATGATAGCTTTAGGTACTAGAATCTGAAAATTATTTTTATGTTGGAGAAAAACAACAATGTGATTTGGTGAAATACGTCCCAAGAAAGAATTAACAATGTGATACTGATGTTTTCTGCATCTAGCAGGCTTCGCATTTCAAGTAGATGCATTAGGAATCAAATAGAAATATTAAAGATTTAGCGGCTTCTGAGAAGTTAGAAAAATGGTTTGAGACTACTCAACTTGGAATTTGTTCTCTTTTAAGTAAAATTAGGGAGTGATAGGTCCTTCCCAGTGCCATGTTGCATATGAGAAAGAAACTGGAAGTAGAAATGCAGCGGTACAACGAGGATGAAGCTCACTCGAGCAGAGATGTACACAGAAACAAAGGAAACTGAGGGAGAATACGGCCAAGGGAAAGGGAGAGACTGGGAGGTTAGCAGAATGTGGATTATCAGCTCCTTCCTCTAACCCAGGGTTTTCAAACGGTGGGCTGCAGCAGGACCACTGGTCTATCACCCAGGGTTTGCAGAACATGCAGTACTTGAGTCTTTCTTTAGTCAAGGGCACTGACCATTTTTTCCTTAGTTCATCAGATGCAAAAAAGGATAAAAGCCAATACAACAATAGCCATCCAGGGTGAATGAATCAAAACCATACCTGTTTTTTGTTCTGTCAGATGAGCAAAAAAGAAGTATATTTTTGGCATACCACAAAATTTTAGTAATTAGTTTGTGTATGCCATGAGATGAAAAAGGTTGAAGATCAGTGCTTTAACCCCATATTTACTGCCATGGACTGAATTATGTCCTCCCACTGAGGTGGATCCTGGCCTGCAGGATCCGTGTATGCTGTGGCTGCTAGTGAACAAACACACGTGGACAACAGAAGTCCTGTGGAGAAAAAGGGACGGCATGGCTGCTCTCTAAAAGAGAGAGTGAGAGAGCCCCAGCCCCTGCCTGGACGGGCTTTTATTGCTTTTCTGGGTACATTACATGGAGGACGGACCTCATTTACTATGCACAGCTTCACTGCATGTGATTACCTTTTACAGATAACAAAGGAAAGAATGCTGCTAATTACTTCAAAGAGAAGGATGTTGCAGACCAAGGGGAAAAGTAGTTGAACTGGTCACACTCCATACTTGGGAGGTTTAGCACAGACTTTAGGAAGTTACAGTAAGTAAGCCCTTGCTGCCTCAATTCAGGGTGACGGAGTTTTAGGAAAAGCAAGTCTCATACAGTCTAGGTACAATGCAGGCCTGATTCCCCACGGGAAAACCTCTCTGTAGGTGTGGTCCTGTGTGCT
Source organism: Artibeus jamaicensis (assembly GCF_021234435.1). Lineage (NCBI taxonomy): Eukaryota > Metazoa > Chordata > Mammalia > Chiroptera > Phyllostomidae > Artibeus > Artibeus jamaicensis. The sequence continues at coordinate 39,841,285 of NW_026521486.1, forward strand.
GACTCACTCCCCCCTGTTTTTCCATGTGGAGGCTGAGATACATTTCCACGCCACTCAAAATGGTTCCCTACATCCCACCACCCCAATTCATATGTTGAAATCTTAACCCCTAATGTTGCTATATGTAGATGGATATGGACCCTTTAAGAAGGTAATTAACATTAAATAAGGTAATGGGGGAGGTCTTTAATCCAGTAGGACTAGTGTCTTTATAAGAAGAGGAAGAGATACCAGAAATCTTTTTCTCTTTCTCTCTGTTTCTGTGTCCACGAAGGAAAGGTCATATAAGAACACAGTGAGAAGGTGGCCATCTGCAAGTCAGGAAAAGCCTAACCAGAAACTAACTCAGCTGGCACCTTAGTCTTGGACTTCTATCCTTTAGAGATATAAGAAAACAAAACTTTGTTGCTTAAGCCACCCAGTCTGTGGTATTTTGTTATGGCAACCTGAGCAGACCTAAAACTCTCAGTATGCCAGTAAAGAAATAGTATGCTTTGCAGAAATGGTTGTGGTGTCAAGTAGTTAGGAAGAGAGGATGGGGGCATCACTCGGAGATTGGCAGCTACAATCTTTTTCTGTTCCCTATACCATATGCAGCAGGCATACTCCAGAGTTTCAATCTGGGAAGCAAAGACTGGAAGGACCTGGCAGGTGCCTTCTTTATTACATGTGCACACTTTTGCTTCAACCTGCTGGGTGAGCATAAAACTCAAACACAAAACAACATTCTGCCTCTCTCCCCAAAACAAAACCTCAAACCAAACTCTGTGTGAATATGTACACATGACTGTGAATCCTGGCTTCCGTGGGCCTGTTCTGTATGAGTTCTGAGGCTGAAAAACACAAAGAACATGGTACTAACCTGAGTTCAGACGGCACTGGCATCCACTGGGGTGGGAGACCAGCAGCACTGGGGCCAGCAGCCAGGCTTTCTAGCCCCCAAGCATTGATATGCCTAGAAAAATTATGTTTTCTTTCTTAACATGATACTGTCATTGCATTAGACAGGCCAGTACAACCAAGTCTTAAAATACCTTTAAGTTTAAAACATAATTATTAATAAAAATTACCTCAATATATATTTATTCCAGCCTTGTTCTGTAAACACACATAATCCAGTTGCCCAATGTAATACCAGTTGCTTTCAGAATCTCTTCATGAGCAAGTGGTTCATTCAGCATATGACCCATATGTTCTGATGGGGGCACTTTGAGGACCTTGTGAGGCACTCAGACTGCTGTGTTTGGGGGCAGGATTTCTATTGGCAAATTATGTCAAAGCAAGTTCATTATGGAACAAGAACCACAGCAGCAACTTCTGATTTTGTACTTCTAAAATGTAAGGAAGTTGCCAAGATGGAGACTGGGAAAGAAGAGAAAGGGAGCAAGAGGGGGAGTGAAGGGAGGTGAGGAGAAATATGGATGAAGTGAAACAGCCACATGTGCCCATGTCCAGTCCATTGTCCTTTGTAGGGTGAGGGTTCCATAGTCAATAGGAGCTCGGTTTTGCATAGGGTCGCACATGCAGGGAAGACCCTATGGAGCACCCAGATTCACAGAAAGCAGCTGAGCCATCTGCCATCAATATTTGTGTACTTCTAACACCAAACTAAAACGACAAATAGAAAATCAAAACAAAAAACCCAGTCACGACTTCTCGTATGCATTGCCTCCTCACACCAAACAAATAGGCAAACAAACAAAACAAAAATGTCATTCTTGAATAGCCAGACCACTTTCTTTCTTATTTGAAGAAATGAGCTGAGCATCTTCATTAGTTTTTAAGTTGAGGTGACCCCACCACAATAGAAGAGTTAGCTTCTATTCTGCTAGCCTGGTAAATATGTATTAGGCCATTGATCAGCTTTGAGAGATCTTGAGCTATAGCTCCACCCAAATGAGTTATGGTGACTTTCTCTAAACTCAGTTCTATTACAAATTCAATCTCCACCTCTTCTCCCATCCCGGGATATTGCCAGTGGGTCCACGTGAGTCAGTAGCAGTTAGATTATACCTGTACGGGTCCCAACAGCACTGCAGACATCACTCCCTGCTTGGCGCACTCAGTTTAGAGCTGGCTGCAGCCAGAGAGAAGTCTTGTCATCAGTAGGAAGCTTAGCCATTGGGGTTGAGTGGTGGGTGGTGCTCCCTCCACTGTGACTGTGAAGGTCAGCTTTTATTTATTTTTTTTATGGATGCCAGGTCCTTAAATAAACTGCTGCCTGAGAATGATCCTTTGATTTAAAAATCCTCATTCCTGTCCATACAATTCATTCATGTCAGGACTGCTCCTCCTGGCTCAGCTCGCCACCACCCAGATGATGAAAATATGTTCTCATCTAATGGGAGTTGAAGTGGAGGAAAGCGCTACCTTAATTTGACTAACTCATCTCTGTGACCCAGTGAGTATTGGTTTTTTAAATAAAAAAGTCAGGAAGAAACTTTTTTCTTCTGTCACATGAAACTTTCTCTCGGTGCCTCCCCCACCAAGGAGCTCAGAACAGAGCCTGCACACGGCCGCCTTCTGCACACATGGCGGTTAATGGACAGACGGAACAAGTCAGGTGACATGGGGAGATTCTCAAGGGCTTGGTCACTGTTCTCACGATAGAGACATGACTTCTGAGAGTATGGGGATGATTCATTTAGCCAAATGGGTGGCATAAGTTGACTTTTATCAAACACAACTCAGAATAGGAGAATTAATCAGTTCGAGACTGTATGATACCTCAGCTAAAAAGTCTCCATTTATAGAGAAAAATGTACCACTTTATTCAAAGTTGAGTGTCATCAAGCAGCAGAAAATGAAAATACATACTTGACAGCAGAGAGCATGCTTTCTAGGTCAGCCCACAGGGCATGGGGGTGGTCCTTGGGGATGAAGTGACTCACGCTCCCCCCAAAAGCTATTAATCTGTCTTTTTTGGGGGGAATAAATGGTTAACTTTTTCAGTGGATTGAAGTGCAGTTGAGCTGTTGGATAATACAATTTAATAAAAGAAACATTCCCTAGGAACTTCCCACCGCTGTCACCTGAAGAGCCAAAGGAGGCTTGCCACCTGCCCCATCACAAAACATGGGGCATCTTTTCCAGACTTCAGCAAACCTGGGAAGCTGGGAGCAGCCCATCTCCTTCCAGGAACTACTGAAGTGAAATCTGCTGATTGGCTTTCTTGTGGCTTTTAGACACTCTAGTCATTTTCAACCACTCCCAAGTGCACATTCTCAAAACACTCCTGGGCTTCTTCGCTGATCCAGCCTCTCCCACCTTTTACACTCCCCTAAATTCCTCCACTGTGTGGGCCATTTGCTATTCCTGATGCATGATCTGCAAACTAGTGTGTGGTCTCAGCATCTTTCACAAGTTTGCCTTAACCTGACCTCCTTCTGGTGCATCTCAAGCAGAGGTTGCTCACTTGCTCACATTCGGTTCTAGGTCAGATCCTATGAAACACTTAGGCTACTTTGCTTTGGCCACTGGCCTAAAGTGGTATTATCTCATCCACCTGAGATTCTCACCTCTGTGTGTGCATCCTTCACCTTTTTCCATCCCAAACTGTTCCGCCTTAAAATTTCCAATTCACAGATTCCACTATAAAGCCACAATTCTTATACTCCTTATGAGCTTATATAACCTGTTAGTATAGTCTCCACCCCACACATTTTATTGAGATATAACTGACAGAATGTTGTACAAGTCTGAGATGTGTACTGTACCAATTTGACACATGTAGATATTAGAAAATATTTACTACAAAAAGGCTAGTTAACCATCATTCACCTTACATAACTACCATTTTATTATTGTTTCATGTGAGAACATTAAAGCTCTAGTTTCATAGCAACTTTTAGGTTTGCAATACAGTGTTGTTAACTATAGTCATTGTATTGTCCATTAGATCCCTGGAACTCAGCCATCCTATAAGTGGAAGTTCGTATCCATTCTCCAACATCTCCCCACTCTCTCCACCCTCGACCCTGGCCCTGGCAACCACCATTCTGCTATCTGCTTCTATGAGCTCAATGTTTTTAGACTCCACATATAAGTGAGATACTACAGTATTTCTCTTCCTCTGACTTATTTCATTTAGCATAGTGCCCTGAAGATCCATTCATGTTGTGGCATAATTGTTTGATTTTTATGCTTTAGCCCATCAGCATCAACATTAACTAATGTAGTTTCTTGTGTTTTTCAGAATTAACTGTTTCAGAATTTTCCCCCTCTACCCTTAAAGATCTTACTTCCTTTCTATTCTCAGCAAATAATTTGGACTGCTTACCATTGATGTTTCAGTAACTTAGATGTTTCAGTCACCTCCAACTGGGTATGTGGAAAATATTTTTGAATCTCCCTTCCTGCATCAAAATGACCCCTCTTCAGGGTTTTCTCAGTTTTCCTCTTATACCCTTCCCACCAGTTCTCTCAATATTTAAAAAAATGTAAACCAGAAACTCTCCTGTCTACAGGCATCCCATTCTCCTATTAGAAAGTCCATGGCATCAGTGCTCATCCTACTACATCAGGTTCCTGCCCAGCCATCTCTCCAGCCTCATCTTGTCCTGCTCCTCACTCTGCCAATCTTTTTGTCTCATATACAGTCAGCATCTTTCATTTCTCCTAATGTACTCAGGGTCTTCACACAGGCAGTATTCTCTGTTTCCACACACCCACCTTACACCATCTCATTCTTCCTGTCTCAATTAAAATATTCCTTCTTCCAATGAAATGTCCATTGACCAAGCTCCGGCAGACTGAGTCAGGTCTAACTGTTGCTCAGTTTAAACAAGTGTCATGTCTCAGTTAGAATTATTGATTCAAATCTCTTCCTACCCACAATTTAAGCTTCATAATGGTGGGGTCTAAATTCAGTTTACTTGAACAGAGTCTCAAAAACATCCATGAAAAAAAAGTGAATAGATGTCTTTAAATCAGCCTGTTTACTACACTTTAAAAACTGCAAAGTATATAAGGAAGTCATACAACTGAACAATGAAAAATCAAACAATCCAATTAAAAAATGGGCAGAGGACATGAACAGACACCTCTCCCAAGAACACATACAAAATCGCCAACAGATACATATGAAAAGATGCTCAACTTCACTAGCTGTTAGGGAAGTACAAATCTAAACTACAATGAGATTCCACTTTCTTGTCTATTATCAATAAGAAAAATAATAACAAGTGTTGGAGAGGTTGTGGAGAAAAAGTAACCCTAATTCACTGCTTATGGGAATGTAATCTGGTACAGCCGCTGTGGAAAAGGGTATGGAGGTACCTCAAAAATTAAGAATAGCGTTACCATATGACCCAGCAACCTCTCTTCTGGGAACCTACCTGGAAAATTTGAAAACATTTATTCACAAAGATATATGCACCCCTAGGCTCACCGCAGCATTATTCACTGTGACCGAGACATTCAGTAGATGACTGGGTAAAGAAGATGTGGTACATACATACAATGGAATACTACTCGACCAGAAGAAAAGATGAAATACTACCATTTGCAACAACATGGATAAATCTTGAGACCATCATGCTAAGCAAAATAAGTCAGACAAAAAAGTCAAGAACCATTTGATTTCACCGTGTGGGATATAAAACTGACAGTAACAAATGAACAAACAAGACAGGTAAATAAACATATAAAACTCATAGACACAGACGACAATATGGTGGTTACCAGAGAGAAGGAGGGGTGAAGGGGTAGTAAATCGTAAAGGGGTCAACTATATGGAAGTAGGAGGATATTTGAATTTGGGTGGTGAACCCGCAGTGCAATGCACAGAGGATGTATCATAGAATTGTACACTTGAAACTGATATAATTTTATTAATCAATGTCATCTCAATAAATTTAATAAAAACTGCAGTTATTTCATTTTTATTGTGACTTACAATTTTATTTCCTCACAGAGGACATACATAACTGCAACCCTTCTTTTTAAAAAGATTTTACTTATTTATTTATTTATTTTAGAGAGAGGGTAAGGGAGGGGGAGAGAGAGAGAGAGAGAAACATCCATGCATGGTTGCCTCTCACATGCCCCCCACTGGGGACCTGGCCTGCAACCCAGGCATGTGCCCTGACTTGGAATCAAACTGGCAACCCTTTGGTTTGCAGCCCGCGCTCAATCCACTGAGCTACACCAGCCAGGACCATAACTTCAACCCTTCTATTTTCTCAATTTCATGCCCTGTTCTTGGGTCACTAGTTCCAGCTTACTGCCTCTGTTACTCCTGCTCCATCAAAATTTTGTGCCTGTACTTCTGAAGTTGAGCATGATTAGAGAAAAATAAACAACCACACTGCCAATTCCTACTTTAAATTCAGACCTCAAAATAAATGCAAACCTCAAAATAGATTCATTCTGCCCAGCAATCAGTACATTTCCCCCAGGCTACTCACCCTCCACTCTGCTGGAAGATTTCCTCATTTCTTCCTTTCTCTGACTTTGCATACTTCCCCTCTGGCCTTCCCTCTCAGCTCACTTCCTTACTTCCTTATCCACTGAGAACACTGAAGTATTCAAAGGAGAACTTCCCCAGGTTCCACCAGCACATCTATCAAGCTAGTAACACCTGCAGCTACAAACTCTGACAACACGTGGATGCATGAACCGCCCGTGCACCTGATTCAAATGGATCTTTCTCCTGGTGTCTTTGACTGCAGCTCCTCTCACTCAGGTGAAGACATCGCTCCCAAAATCTGCATCACCTTTTTTGTATTATATTTTTATAATTTATATTGTGATTTCCAATAACACAAAAGTACAATGTTATTTTTTCCAACTGAAAGAAATTAAAATTTTTCTTGATTTTTACCTTCTTCACCAAATACAGTTCCATTCTTCCGCTTTTACAGCCCTTGTGTTCTGCCTTAAATCCCTCACTTCTAATTTATCTCTTAGCCTCTCCCCGCAGCGCTGCCCCCACCCTTCCATTGTCTGACTTTGACTAGAATTTAATCACCATAAGATCACAGATTTTGATTATTTTTGTATTTAAAAAAATTTCCACTACTGATTTTACAGAGAAAGAAAAGGAGATAGGTATATATGGAGAAAGAGAGATAGAGAGAAACATTGATTCTTTGCTCTACCTGCTTTTGCATTCATTGGCTGACTCTTGTATGTGCCCCGACTGGGTAATCAAACCTGCAACGTTGGCATATGGGGAGGATGCTTTGTTAAAGTCGAGGAGGAAATAAGTTGTTTGTGCTAAGCTGTTGGCTCACTCAAGCCTGAGTAGAAACTGCACCCACCCCCAGGCAGGTGTTCCAGAGAGTTAGGAATTGGTCAAAACGTACAGAGGGCTTCCATGTGTCAGGAGTTGTTGTTAAGTGCTTCACACCTGAGCTCGTTTATGGCTAACTGCCACCTTTGCTTCTGGAAACCCGCTTGCTTGCCCGCTTCTATAAGAACCCCAGGCTGTAAGCGCTAGGCGCGACTCTCATTTGCAGCCATTTTGGCACCGTGTCTCCGGACACCCCGAGAGTTCGCCCCTGCACAGGTAAAACTTTGAAACTTTGGCCAATAAAACATCTTTGACTGCCCGACTGTCTCCGACCCTTCTTGCTTGTGAGAGCGGAATGTAACAGCTCCAACCAGCGGAACTACTCCGCCACGGTCTGTTTTTGTATTTTTGATCATTGATAAAATTTACATCTCAAGAAAAATAGCTGACAGAGGAGCTGCTCAGTAGACTTTTATTGAATGAACTAATGACTAAAGGATTTGTCTTTTATTTTTCCGAATTAGAAGATCATTGGCACGTATTGTAACATGCATTCTCTCTCTGTGTATGTGAAATGTATGTGAAATGTACTTACAATACATATAAAGAAGAAATCAATCACACCATAACACACTGTCCTGAAACAGTTTTATCTACTCTTAAACTTTCTATGCATCAAAATGTTATGGAAATGGCAATGAGATCCCGCTACCTCTCCTCCCCTACATCACTGGGTGCTCTGTCTTCTCCCCGCCCATCACCCTCACGTGGAACCTAGCACCTTTCCAAAGCCCCCTAAAGGATCTGTTTGCTGGCACAAATGTCCGTGTGAACAATGGAGGCTTTATAGAAGAAGTAATGTTAGGGAGTGGTCACAGCAGAATCGTAAAATCTCATTGGGCATTGAGTTCTCTGATGCCCCTTCTAGGCTTCGTGGTCACCAGAAGTTTCTCTTTTGACACCTTTCCTTCGAGTTCCCTGTTTTGTTGGCTCCAATCCATCACTTACCTCCTGTTAAGTTCAAACTCTTCTTAACTTTGCAAGAGAATTCAGCTTTCAATTTTTATGTTGAGACTGATATAGAAAAACCCAAAGGAAAAGATCAGTAAAACAAGACATTTTCACTCACCAATATTAAGGGAATGCAAATCCAAACCACAAACAGACATCGCCTCTTGCTTGTTAGCATGGCTATTCTAACAAGAATAAATAATAAGAGTTTGTGAGGAGGAGGAGAAAGGGGAACTTTAGACACATTGGTGGGAATACAAATTGTTGCAGTCCACCATGTGATCCAGCATTGTCGCTTCTGGGTGTTTATTTGGAGAAAACAAAAACCCTAATTTGAAGAGACACAGGCACCCCTATAATCACTGCAGCATTATTTACAACAGCCAAGATATGGAAGCAGCCTAAATTGAGAGTGACTTCAACGAGAAGAATTAGGAGATTTTTAAATCAATTGGCAAGATTTATAAAATGCAAAGAAGTTTCGTGGCCAAAACTAGAATAGTGGCAGTGGAAAAATAATTCGAAAATGAGATATAATTTGCCTTACTGTTTTTCTTTGGTTAGGTCAGAATCAATTTGGTATCTTAATACCTTCTTAGCAACTTGTACATACACCTATCTTATGGCTTTTAAAGATGCTTATTCCATCCATGGATTTCAGATGTTAATGATGGGAATCATGTTGGTTAAGACAACCCCCCCAAGAAACTAGTAACTACTATTGGCATAGTTGTTTATATATTATATAAATGAAACATACATTAACTAATTGATAGATCAGGCAGATAGGACTGATTTCAATTTATAGATGAGTGAAGGTTGATGAAGTTCACATATCTTTCATCTGGGTGACTTATCTCAAGAAGCACAAAAGCCAGTAAGTTCTTCCTTGTTTCGTAGCATATTTAGTATGTTCTACTGAAAAAACATCAGGTAATAAGTTGTGAATATCATGTGAGGTCCAGGGACATAGGTTTGAGGCCCAGTCCTGCCATCTACTTACATGATGTTGCGCTTTCATTTAACCACAAACACCGTCTCTATAAAATGGGCGTGATAAAACGCACATGCCCTGGTTAAGAATTAAGCAACAGCATATGTGAGAGTATTTTAAAGTGGTATAAATATTAGTTTTCATATTTCATGACCTGTAGAGACCAGAGACTTTGGAATGAGTTCATCATGTGATCAAAGCTGTGCTCTACTATTAACTACATTTATATTCTCTTAATTCACCTGAGCCTCAATTTCTCCTTCTTAAAATAGCCATAATAGTACATCACAGAGGTTTTTGTGGTGGACTGTTCTTGATTCTAACTTTCAGTTACAACTTCAGGTTGAGATACCTCTGTAGCTGTCAGGGCTGTGTCTGCCCTGCTCCTCACTGAGGTGAGGGGTAGGAGGTGTGTACTCCGGGAGGTACTGCTGACATGGGCTACGGTGTGATCGATGCCTCCAGGAGCTGAGTAATTTGGTGGCTTGTTTGTGTCTCGCGTTCTCAATATGATCCTCACTGTGAGTTCTTTTACTTTCTGGTTGGAGTTTCCATCACTGACTCAGGTCTTGCTTCTCATTTAAGGTAAAATTTTCAGTCATATATGTCTAGAAACTTATCAAAGAAAAAAAACTTGATCGTAAAAATACACACAAGCTAAACTATTGATTCTGTTCACATAAGTTATACTCACATGTGGAACTTTGGGTTCTTTTTTTTTATTTGGAGGAAAAGTGGGTTTAAAAAACAAAAACCATCAAGTGTCCTATTTATGGTTACTGTTCAAACTTCCAGTTTTATTCTCTGTAGACATCGATGGACATGACTTCCTTTTGTTCTGTATTATTTTATGAGAGTGACTAGGACAAACACTCAAATATAGCACAAAGAGGAATTTTAAGCAATAGCATAGATAACAACTTATCCATTAATTGGATGCTTTCAAATTCAGATATACCAATGGTTACAGTCCAAAATTACCTAGAAAATTGTCAAGATAACAACTAATACTTTTCAAGAGTTGGTTAACTTTTAATTACATTTTGCTTTATATTTTTCACATTTTCTCTCTATATATTCATGTATGTTAGATAAATTGTCTTCACAGAGTATAACCTCATATTATGCCTTTTGTGTTACAGAATGGAGAACAGCTTGAAGTGTGGTGATACAAAGAATTTGTCTGAATTAGAAAGAAAAATAGAGTACGAACAAGAAGGGGCCATTTGTTTTCCAAAGAAATGTAGATTTCAGTCAGGCTCTTCACGCTTTTTGGATGTAAGGATGTAAGCACAGACAGACGAGTCAGATCAGTGACTTGTCCTCACCCTGCATTCTGTATAGACCTGTGCACTTGCTTCTTTACATGGTTATTTCTTTTAAAACAATGACTCTAGGTAAAGAACATCGATCTGGTTTTTCAACGACTGTAATTTCTTTTGAGGCAGCATTGACTGCCTAAAACTAGTTGTTACAAACATTCCTTATGAAAATATTGTTGAAAATTTGAGGCAAAACAGAAACAAACAAAAATAACTGGTATGCTCCAACTACTTGATCGCTTACTAAGGTATATAATATATAGGGACATTTTCCAGGTGAGACAAATGTAGCTAACATGTATACATGGCATTTATCTCTTTTAATACTTGACTAATGATAGTTTAATCACTCCTGAATGGAACTTATCCAGGACATGAAATGACTATTTTTGTGAAAAAAATGGCATGTATTAAGTGAAGTTTTTAAGATGCATGTAGCTGCTTGAATTGTTGAAATACTGATAAATGAATTACACTGCTTTCTAATGAATGCAAAAAGGATGACTATTAAAGAAACACATAGACACATAGCAGTCTCATAATTAAATATGGAAAAGGCATTTTCTTCAAAGAAAAACAAAAATAATTTATAATCACTTTATTAATTTTTCAAAATACATATGAAACCATAAAATTATATTTCAAGTGCTTTTCCATTTTCTTTTACAAAAGTAATCATAAACTGTACACTTCATAACAGCTTTGAGGTTTCATTGTTACATAATTCATCTGAACCTGACAGGGATATTCACACATTCTAAAGAAGACACTGTAAAAATACTGAAATGTGTAACATCTTTTAAAGGTGGTTGCAAAACATTTGTTCTCAGTAATACAATTATATGCTGTCAAGTTTCACAAATGGCTGGTTACCAAGTACAAAAGCCAGACACACAAATTGCAAAAGATTTTAAAATTTCTGTTCTATAACACGGAAGTCAAAGATACTTATTTGAACAATGGCTACATATTACATCCCAAAGTTCAGTTAAAAAGTCACCTTATGAGCAATAACTGAAGGATACAAAGCAGGTTAATTAAATATGATGGATCCAAATTATTCAATGGCATGTAAAAAATGAAGAATTTTTATGGTTGCTATCAGTTTAGAATAACTGGAAATATCGTAGACTGTTTATTATTGAAATCATCACATTTACAATGTGAGGCAGTTCTTTTCTTCATGATAAAATAAAGGCCTCACGTCAGTGAGTCCCATAATTTACCCAAATTTTGCAGATTAACTCAATCACATCTTTCAGTTGGAAGGGTCGATGAAAATGTGAATCATATGAAGTTGGGTTGAACTTTTTGTTTATAAAACATTATAAATGAAAATATTTTGTATCTTAAAGTTGGTCTACCTGATTCTTTCTTATACAATAATAGAAATAATGGAGCTATTCACACTGGGGATTACTGTGTTTTTTAAATGAAAAGCTCAGATGGTCTTTTTAAAGAAAAAACAAAAAGTATATAATAAAACCCACAGAATTATCTACATAAACAGAATAAACCATGCACATTCTATAGAGAATGATTCTGTGGCCAGTTTGTATATAGCCTTAGGGATATAGGAGTTTTCCTTTTTTGGTTCACAAACTTTATTCTACAGCAAAATCACGGTCAAACATAATTTCATGTATTGATGTTCAGATGGGGAAATGTTTTTTGAAAGACCAAAGACAAAAATCCAATTCATTAACTTTCCAACATTGAGACTTATTTCTCATAATAATTTTGACTCATTTCTGTAACATGCATTGTTTTCCAAAACACTGCTTTTGAGGAAACAACCAGATGAAATTGAATAATTGAAATCACTACCCTATACAGTAAGTAGGGATTCTGTGCATAGCAGATGCAATATGCAACATAATTTTCAAAGAAAATGGTCTATTTTTACCTTTTATGACAAGGTCAGGCATATTTGTTCTTTGGAGAGGATACTCATGATCCAGGTGAGACTAGAAGTGATTGTCAGTTTGAGATGAAACTGTTTCCACATAAATATCTGCATCTCTAGATCTATCAGTAGCAAGAATTACTTCAGTGTCAGTATGGATAAAAACAGAATTATTCCAATCAATGTCTCCTTGTAGGCTATATTTAAATTACTTCAGGCATGAAGATGCCTATTTTTCCTTTTAAATATCTTCTACTTTTTTTTCAATCATCATTTCTAGTATTCAAAATGTTGGCATTCAATAAATCCTTAAATCCCATCTCAAACTTTAGTGATTTCTTTTTTTAGTTTCTATAGCATGATCCTGTCATCTCAGCAAATTCAACCCTGGTTACCTACGTATCTTCATGATGAAAAGGGCAGAAATAAAAAGTTTTTACTTTCATGAAAAAAACACTTGAACTGAATATTAGTTAAATGCCACTGTTCAAATATACATATTTTTGGTAAACTGTTAATGGCAGAAGACAAGTATTACCGATGTGTCTTTTATTTACTATTCATTTAAATAACATAAGATTGAGTAAATGTAGGAAAAGTCTTTTAATGAAGCAGAAAATTCTTACTAAAAAGAGTATCACTGAATAAAGTATTAGAAACAGCATTTGGTTTAATTAGCGCCGTTTCACACGTGAAATACAAACTCACTATTTTCTTTTACATAATGGACCATAGTAGGTTCAGATGAATCATATCCTGAGCCATATCACTAACTATTTAAATACTGTGTCACTGGGTTTGTTTTTAACACTATTAGAGGATTCACTTTTCACTAAAAGTTAAAACAAAAAGGAGTTTTGGTTTTACATTCAAATGTTTATTTCCATATGCTTTAACACATCTGTCTATCATTTATTTATGTAGACTGTTACTCTAAATTATTTTATATTCTATGCTTTTGTATTATTCCTTATTGGCAGCAATAAATTTTTAGCCTAAAAACTATAAAAGTGTAGACCAATTAAAGTACCTTGGAACAACCAGAGTTGCTTCAAGAACAAGTTGTGAAGAAAACGGATCTCCACATTTTTACTTAGATTTAGTAGAGATTGAATGACTTTCTTAAATCCTTATCAAGTGGTCATAATCACAACTAAGGTAGCAAAAAAATGTTGGATGGGGCTCCATTCTATAAAAATATTCATTCTGAGATAATATCAAGTACTCTTTTGAAAGAAGCAAAGAAATGACCATGTGTTCAATATTAAGATTTTGTGTCCCTTCATTTGTAATAGTCTTTGGCTCTTTGGTAACTCACTGTGAAATAACTTGTGTTTCATTTTATGGGTAGTAAAAGTGGAAAAAGGAGTGGGAGCTTGGCTTTTTCATTTTTGAAACAATCATCAAATGAAAACCTTATGACACTGATAGTTCTTTACCAAGCATACAAAAATTTAAAGTAATAAACATTACAGGAGAATAAGCACAGGTGAAAATGTCAATTAAATATCACAACCGAGTAAGTTCAAATGTATTTGCTTTTTTCTAAAACCTGAGTCAGTATTGATCAGTTGTGATCTCCCTGCAGTAACTAGAACAGGCACACACTCCCAAAGCTGCATAGGAAAGTGGGCGCTTGGCTACTCCTTCCTGCGTCTTGTTCCCTGGCAATGTCCTTGTGGAATTTTTACTCAACAGTGAATATAGGAGTATCATGAGTTTTACATGTGAAAAGTACCAGAAACAGGGCTGGCCTGATGCCCCCCAAATAAGCAATTTTAAATTGTCAAGAAAAATAATTTTAAGAAACCAGTGTACAACACGAAGTATCAAGTGTTCAGACTTTTATGAGACGAGTACTCCACAAACACTAATGCTTCTTTCATATTCAATTTCCTCATCCTCCCGATTACTTAGTGAATCGGGTAGAATACATACACACATACATTCATTCATACATTCGTACATAACCGGAAAAGAACATCGCTGTTGGTATGCTAATGGATCAACATTGGCTCCTTGTTCCTAGACCTATGTTTGGCGAGTCCCTGAATAAATCCCTGAAATTAGGTATTCATTATATATCTAAGCTGCAACTTCATATTGTGTCAGAGCTGTCATTAAAATGTGCTGTCCCCCACAAATTAGTGGAGGAAATCTGTAATATCAAAACTTATTTTAAATATTGAAATTAAACACACTCCATCTTCAATCACGAGTAGAAAGAGGGTGAGTTATGTTTGCATGAATGTGTGGCTGTGCAGAATGGGGATGTGTTGTATTGAAAAGTGGCGGAATTGCATTTTTATAATGTGAACTAGCATTTGAAATGATCATGCTTTATCAATGAGTGTGAACCCCTCATGTATGGCATGAGAAGGTGACTTGTTTGACATGGTTTTTCTCTCCTTAGTCTCTCTCACAGGATTAACAAGTGCTCTGGCATGCTAAATTTATTATACTACCTAGAAAACATTTTTAAAAAACCTTAAAAACTTATTTTAATTTACAATCCCCATATTAAAGTCTCCTGGTTGGCTGACTGCATTTTTTTCCATCACAAACACTGGCTTTTTCTCTGTACTATACAAAGAAAAACATGAGCTTTAAGAATAAATATAAAGTCCTACAAATATGTTTACAGATGAAAATAATCATTACACACACTCAGGAAATACGCATATATTTACTATTAATTGTAAACTGCAGGTATATCTACTGTTAAAACAACTGCCTGCAAAAATGTCATTTTATTAAAAGTATAACTTTGTCCTCCCACTTGACAATTTAATTATTTTTCAGTAAAAAGAAAATATTCCAAAATGGAGGCATCATATTCAGTGATTCTGTCTACAGCAATGGTTCTTTGAGGCTAGATAAGGTAGCCAGGTATTTTCGTACCTGGCTGCCTTTTATTATTTTTAATTAGAAAGTTTAGCTAGGAATACTAGTTTTTATCAGGATGGTCACGGGCATTTGAACAATTTTAGGGAATTGTGTTTATCTTTATAATGTTAAATGTGTAAATTACATCTTAATGAGCTGTAATGCCATCATTATGGGAGATGCCAAAAACAAAATTTCAAGGCTTTGAAAATTTTTTATATTTTAATATTTAGAAATATGGGATTTTACTAAGAGAAAATTTTTATACTTGCTGATGACAATTTCTCATAGTGATGGTGTTTTTATATTCTAAGTACAGATTTTTCTTGCCTTTTTGTTTTGCTTTCTTCTTTTAACCTGTTATTTTGGGATAAACTTGAAATATGCACTATGCACAGTACAAATCTCAAAAGTAAGGTTGGGGTTGTTCAACATGGATACTTTCTAACAGGGCCCAGAAATCATACAATAGAAAGGCGACCTGATTCAAAAGAAAGCTCTGTCGCGAACAAACTTTTGCATAGTTTCTACCATCAGCAGCCTGACCCCTGATCCTCATTTAAGGCAAATGCCTCTCATCGAAGGACTGTGGGTCTGGGCCTTCAGAATTATTGGTTTATTTTTATTAAATGTTGAAATTGTATTATTTATGGTATATTTCTATATTTTGCTGAAAAGTAAGTGATCCTTTCTTGAAGAAAATACTCAGTGTTAACAACTCGCTTGTGACTGGGTAGGACAGTCACTGTCACTGTGCACAACCTGAACTGTGGATGTTCTGGTTGTGCTCAGTGAGCACAGACGTTCACTGTGCCTCTGGTGTCTGCTAGTGACATCTGTTGGAAACACAGGATCGAAACACAGTGACAGCTTCATGTCACAAAATACACATCACAGTACTTGAAAACCTTACAAACACAAAAAGTGAATAACTTCTAATTATATTCATTTAGGAATACTAATGCTACATTTGAGATTAAGATCATTAGAATTTTAAAAACATCAGTTAAACAGTGCAACAGATGTGTGAACTAATGTAACACTAAGACAGTATAAAATGGTAGCCCAAATGGCTCAACTTCCATTTCCCAGCTACTAACATTACTTCTTAAATTTATAGTCAAAATGGTTCTTTAAAGTATAGCTTTATCTCTATGTTTTAAGCAACAAGCTCAAGACACAAAGTTTTGAGGTTAGCAGAGCCAAACCTCATTAAGAAAACAGTTTGCTGAGAATGAAAGAATATGTTATTGGAAAAGTAACATTAGTTTGATTGCACAAAGATTTAATGCTGTGCAAATTAAATTCAAAATTTCCATTAAGGTTTATATAGAAACATGTACATAATGAGAAATGAACATAGTTGTAACAAAACCAAAACCACACATATGTGACATATGCTACTTTATACAATGTCAACATAAACTATACTAAATTTTAGATAAGTATGGATTCTTTTTAAAAAGGTATTTCCTTGCTTATGCAAAGAATTACAACTTAATAAAACATTCTGTGCCAATAGGTATTAGCTAAGAAGAATAAAACACCTTATGGAAGTAAAGGACTATCGGTTTTCAAGGAAAATACATCAAGATGTCCAAAAAAGTAAATGCAAAATTGCACATCAATTTGTTCATTACCTGGACATATTCTAAATCTGGAAGTCAAACCTTCTACTTTTTTTTTTAATCTGATGAGCACATGGTCCCAGGTCTTTACTACAACGGTCTCGTTCTGGAGGCATTACGGTGTGGAAGGTGGTTTGGGAGAGGAACAGGATCCTTGACTATCAAAACTGGTTGCCCGGCCAGGTAACTGAAAGACAACAATTTCATACTTTATAGTCCGGTATAAAAAATAGAAAAGTGGGTAATTACTGCTACCTATTAAAAGTGAATGATCACTCATGACATATAAGTCTGAAAGAAAATACACATAACTCCGCCTGCCCTTTAGAACTCACCTTCTCAGGTGGTGTAAGAGGACATAAGTATTCCACAGAGATGTGGGCAGGGCATGGTACCTGGATGCTATGCAGAGCAGCAATGTATAGACAACTGTTCATCACTGCAGATCCACTTCACATTCTGTGACAGGCTTTTAGTTCTTATTGTAAAATAATTATTGGTTTACTGTAGCAGGGGGCGAACACTAGGTAAATGCAGTAAGAGGTTCTAGACACAAGAGACTGCGTTTCTCTTGCTCTAAAGCAGGAAGTACTTTTAGAGGAACAATTAATAAGATGACAGGGACTAAGTTTGGTAAACAGGAACCACACAAGATGAAAAACAGTTTCTCACAGTTCCTAAATATTATGCGTATTTAAAAAGTTTAGTTACAACAGAATAAACTCTTGATAGTCTAGGTAGGTTTTCTAAATGATGCTTTAGTTTCTCAGTCCCACCAACTTACCCGGCTCTCGAATTGTTCCCTTTTCATTTTAAACCTTTCTCTACCAACAGAACATATGACTGCACACTCATCACCTCCCCACAGTGCAAAATCCAGCCAGTCCTTAGTCTGTTTGACCCTTGAATGTAGTGCAGGAGTTGGAAAAAAAGCTGTTTGCTGGAGAAAGTATATTTATATAATCTTTTCATCGACTTGTCTTCTGCTAGAAAAATATCTGGCATTTTCTGATGTCCATATTGTAGCTTATTCTTCCTGGTTTCTCCCTGTATGTCCTACAGCGACTGACACAAATGCATGCCTAGTCCATGGCTTCCCTTCATCAGATAAATGTGTAACTACTTCTCAGAATCATATGTAATTATAATATATCTTGGGTTGTACAACATACACCCTTTCATTCATTACAAGTTCCTGCTCCCATGATCTCATTTCTCCCTACAAAGTTCCTATAAAATCTGAGGTGAGTGCATTTCCATTTGCATTAAATATGGAGAAATGAAGCTGTTGCCAGGGTAAGTTCACTTGGTCTGCCCAGGGTTATCCAGCCAGAGGGGCAAGGATTAGAACATAGTTCCCCCGCCCAGCAAATTTTATTCTTATGTCTAGAATCTTAAAATTAATATTCACTCTTCATACCTTCAATAAAAACAAATATGAGAACCAGGAAAAGGATCATAAATGTATAATAGGCACTACAGTATACTTCATATTTTAGACAATACACATTGCTGACTTGAGCTATTTAGAGAAGAATATAGCTGTCTATATGTCTGAACCACTCTAGGGGAAAGTACTGTGCAAATGGACATTTGTGTGTGTGTCTGTCTTGTCAATGATGAAGTGTGGCAAACATCGGAAACACACATGTATGTATGTTATCTACAGTAACAGATATCTATGATGAGAGTTCACCTCTGGTGTCTGAGTGTGCCGTGTTCTGCCACATTCATCTGGTTTTCTCTGTAAAGTCCTGAGTAACACAGACAAGTGTTACTCCTGAGATTACGGCCCAGGCCCACTGACTTTCATTAGTTATTCAGTGGGCCTAGGGCTAGAACAAGTCCCATTCAACCCAGTGCCTAGTGCCAGAACAGGAAGCAGAACCTTATCCATGGAGAGATGGCCATATATCTTCACATATTGTATGGTTATCTTGGCCATTCTTTTTAATGAATTGCAGAATCCCAATTCTATCATTTACCACAAATCCTTTTGTCAGTATGCATTACCTCTCAATTAATCAGGTCACATAAATGACTTACCTTGTGACTCTTCAAGAGTCCCTGGCAACTGTCATTTCATCTAGCAGCATTCAGTGTTTCGATGACACTGACAATTTTGAGTAGGTTCATAGAAGCTGGTATTGATATCTCTTCTGGTTAATACAACTTCGTGTTATAATCAGAGCTAACATTGTGTCACAGTGCTAAGAACTCAATATTCAGCATTTAATTTAGTTTTACTGTATGAGTTTACTATTACAGAGTGATAGCAGAACTTAGGTTAAAATAACTTGCCCCAAGGTTCTCCAACATGTGGTCTCACGGAAAAGCCAGGTTTTGATCTCAGGCAAGCTGACACCTCAATATTTAAAAAATCCATGAGCACTCTTACTTCCTGGCCAGAGTATGGGTAGATATCCCTGTCTTCCTACATAGATGAGTTGTACTAGTGGTTACTACTTCTACTGAGGAATTCTGGAAAATTTAGGTGAGGCAGCTGTTTTCACAAAAGAGAGGAACCAATATTCAGCTTCCAGTTAGTAATGAATTTACTTGTTTTTTCCACCATTCACTGATATCACCTTTTAGGACATGCAAAGAAAATAATAGACTCACAGTTTCTATGGGCCTACTGTCCAAAATAACATCAAAACCAGAGAGTTTAGTGATTTTTGAACTCTAACAAGGCACACAGAACTTTGAGTCCTTGAAGATTAAGTGTGTGGGGCAAGAGCAAGAGCAACATCTATTCTTTTTTTTAAAAAAATAGGTGACTGTCTAAAACATCAGAGAATCACCAGTTGACAAATAATAGTTAAGCAAAAAAGATACAAAAGAAAGTGGGTGCCAGGAAGTCACAGGCTCACCTCCTGCAAGGGGTGCCAGTGTGTTATAGGTTTCCGGTGATAGGCCAGCATTTCATTCCAGTGGTCTCTCCCAAGACCCTCAGCGTCCAGTCCTGTTCTGCACACTCCAATGACCTCATTGTGTCCAACCCTGCAATTCAGAGACCATTACACTTCTATCCCAACATTTGAAGATGAACAGTTTCACACATCTTAGCAGAATTTTAAACATATGATTAGAACACTAGATTTTGCTGCAGGTTCTAAATGATTTGCAGATCAAACTACTTCAAGTCAAATTAAGAATCTTTTTTAAAAATATATTTTATTGATTATGCCATTACAGTTGTTCTATTTCCCCCCTTCATTCCCCTCCACCCTGCACACCCCCTCCCCCACCATTCCCACCTTTAGTTTATGACCACGTGTCTCAAGTTCTTTAGATTCTATATTTCCCCTACTATTCTTGCCCCCCTATTTTCTACCTACCATCTACGCTACTTATTTTCTGTACCTTCTCCCCCCTTCTCCTTCTCCCACTCCCCTGTTGCTAAGCCTTCATGTGATCTTCATTTCTATGGTTCTGCTCCTGATCTAGCTGTCCTCTTAGTTTGCTTTTGTTTTAGGTGTGGTTGTTAATAACTGTGAGTTTGTTGTCCTTTCACTGTTCATCTTTTTTATCTTCCTTTACTTAGGTAAGTCCCTTTGACATTTCATATAATAAGCTTGGTGATGATGAACTCCTTGAATTTGGTCTTATCTGAGAAGCACTTTATCTGCCCTTCCATTCTAAATGAAAGCTTTGCTGGATAGAGCAATCTTGGTTGTAGGTCTTTGGATTTCATGACTTGGAGTACTTCTTTCCAGCCCCTTCTTGCCTGTAAGGTCTCTTTTGAGAAATCCACTGACGGTCTGATGGGAACTCCTTTGTAGGAGATAAGGACTGTCCCCTTATCTCTTCCTGCTTCTAGAATTCTCTCCTTCATTTTAATCTTGGCTAATGTAATTATGATGTACCTCGGTGTGTTCCTTCTTGGGTCCAACTTCTTTGAGACTCTCTGAGCTTCCTGGATTTCCTGGAAGTCTATTTCCTTTGCCAGAATGGGGAAGTTCTCCTTTATTATTTTTTCAAATAAGTTTTCCATTTGTGGCTGTTTCTCTTCCCCTTCTGGTACCCCTATAATTCGGATGTTGGAACATTTAAAGATGTCCTGAAGGTTCCTAAGCCTCTCCTCCTTTTTAAAAAATTCTTGTTTCTTCATCCTTTTCTGTTTGGTCCTTTTTTCCTCTTTCTGGTCCACTCTTTTGATTTGAGTCCCAGTTTCCTTCCATTACTATTGGTTTCCTGTGCATTTCCATTCATTTCAATTAGTTTAGCCTTCATATGTTCCTCTAATTTGTGACTAAAATCAACCAGTTCTGTGAGCATCCTGATCACCAGTGTTTTGAACTGTGCATCTGAAAGACTGTCTATTTCTTCATCGCTTAGATTTATTGGCTCTGGGGCTCTGAGTTGTTCTTGAGCCATGTTTTGATCTGTTGGTTGTTCACCAGGGTGGGGCTACCCAGGTCGCTGGTTTGTGACCCTGTATGTGGGGGTGGCGTCAGAGAGGGACAATGGTGGTTTCCTCTGCCGCTTCCTGCCGCTGGGGCCTTTGAGGTCCGTCTCACTGCTCGCTTCTTCACCGGTTTATCTGCACTCGAAAATCTTAAGAGAACTAAAATTTCTAAACTAGATCAGCATTCAATAGTGAGTTTTCAAAAGGACAGACACAAACCACTTCAGTGCCTCGTAACTTGAACACATTTCACAATATCAATGGTGTGAAATGAGAAATGCCAGCTGGTCCTTACATATGTGAGGAGTTTCTTTCTTGGAAGCAATCCCATTAACTTTTAAGTGATGTAAATCAAAGTCTCATTCTTTCCACAAGGCTTAATGTTTTATAATGATGCTTATATTTCTCACCAAGAGCTTAATACCCACTTTCTTGTATAAATGACGATATTTAATTAACTCTAAATGATATGTCAATGAATGTTATGCTTGTACTATAATCAAACAGGGCAGGGCTATAACCATTGCCACAGATGATTTATGACTGTATGTAGCACCAGAGCATACTCAACAACATGCCTATTTTGCATTCATGTCTTGTGTTTACAGCAGGAAATCAAAATAATAGTGGCAGTTAATACTTTTGGAGTTTGTTATGTACCAGACACTGTTCTAAGTAATTGAAATGCACTGGCTCACTTAATCCTCACACCATAGCAATGAGTATCACTATCATCATTCCATTCTGCAGAGACAGAAGTGAAATGCCCAGAAGTCCAGGGACCCACCCGCCTGCCTTCATACACCCAGTAAGAGGCAGAGGCAGGATTTGAATTGAGACAGTTGACTCAAGTGAGCTAGTGGTTAAGTTGCTCTTCAAGCATAGAGTGTAATTTAAACGCATCTCTAAGGGTTATTTTGACAGACATCTTTAAGGAGACTTTGAGATGATTTTAGGACATTTCATGATTTTCTTCCTGTCATTGATACAGATTTGTATGTTTACTATCCTTTTCCTCAATATTATTTCCCAAATAAGCCCATTTTTAAAAATAAGCTTTTTTAATCTTTCTGTTTTGTATATTGTGAGAATCCATTTCTCCGAAGTTGTCCGGGTCCTGAGTACTCAGTTGAACCTACCTGCGAGCACTGCTGTGACAAATCAATAGGAGATATTTTTTGGTAAAACTGAACAAGGGCTCCTAATGAAAATAGTACACCATTTTTAGAGTTGAAATTTCAACTAATTCAAGATCTTTCTCTCTCTCTCTCTCTGATAGCTTTAAAAAATATTGTGATATAATTTAATTAGAAATAGAAGATGCATATCATTTCATTGTTCACTGCTTCATTTTGCTAGCTGTGAGCCAGAGGATAGCATATTAATTTCTTTAGGTTATAGAGTCCTGGTGACTACCATTTTCATGATAATATAAAATGGACATTCTTTGAAAATATATGTGTGTTCTTGTGCTATCATTAGAACAAAATTAATGTAGTGAGACACGGTCTCTGAGCTGATAATTTTGTAGGTTAAATACACAGTATTCCTTTCCAAAAGGCTTATAAAAATAAAAAGTGAAACAGTAAAAAGAAGTATAGATCAAGGGCCAAAGAAGAGGTATGATGAACCTTTAAGGTGGGATAAGAGCTCAGGGGAGGAAGAGTTGGTGGCTTGAGCACGGCTGTAAGGCACGTGTGGGGTGACATGCACCAAGCAGGGTGGTATTTCTTTTTTTTTGTTTGTTTGTTCATTTTTTAATTTTTTTTATTTTTCAAGTACATTTTTTAAATCTATTTCTCCCATCCCACCCCCCGCCTCATCTCCCCCCTCCCTCCCATTCCCCCCCCCCCCCAGTCCTCATCCCTGTGTCTTTCATACTTGTTCCTCAAAATCCCTCCCCCTTTTTCCCCTTAAATTCCCTTCCCTCTCCCCTCTGGTCGCTGCCCACTTGTTCTCTATTTCAGTGTCTTTGTTTTTATTCTGTTTGCTTGTTTGTTTTATTCTTTAGCTTCCTGTCAAAGGTGAGATCATATGGTATTTGTCCTTCAATGCCTGGCCTATTTCACTCAGCATAATGCTTTCCAGTTCCATCCACATTGTTGCAAAGGGTAGTAGCTCCTTCTTTCTCTCTGCTGCATAGAATTCCATTGTGTATATGTACCACAATTTTTTGATCCATTCGTTTACCGATGGGCACCTAGGTTGCTTCCAACTCTCGGCTATTGTAAATTGTGCTGCTATGAACATTGTGGTGCATAGGTTCTTTGAAATTGATGTTTAGGATTCTTGGGGTATAATCCTAGCAGTGGAATTGCTGGATCAAAAAGGCAGGTCAATTTTTATTTTTCTGAGAAAATTCCATACTGTTTTCCATAATGGTTAAAAAATGGGAAAAGGACTTGAACAGACACTTCTCTAAAGAGGACATACAGAATATCCAGAGACACATGAAGAGATGCTCAATATCGTTAGCTATCAGAGAGATGCAAATTAAAACCACAATGAGATACCACTTTACACCAGTCAGGATGAATATAATAGACAAAGCAACAAACAACAAATGTTGGAGAGGTTGTGGGGCAAAGCGGACCTTAGTTCACTGTTGGTGGGATTGCAGACTGGTACAACCATTATGGAAAACAGCAGGGTGGTATTTCAAGCAAGGGAAGGGTGGGGAGGTGAAGGTAGGGACTGCAGCAGGAAGAACCTTCAGAGCTGTACCTGGGAGTGTGCAATTCAGTGCATGAAAGGAAAAGTGAGTCCAAGTGTGGGAGCTGGCAGAGCGACCCACAAAGCAGTGTGTTGAGGCTGCTGCGAAAGCATCAAGGCTGAATTCCCAGGGCCACTGCTCACCTCCTCCCCTCAGCACTCACTGCTCACAGTTCCACATCATGTTAATGTTTTACAAACGGGGAAAGTGAATCCCCAAGAGATTACAAAACTTCCCATTTCACTCGACTAGGTAATGACAGAGCTCTGATAAGAATCATAATATTCACATTTCAGCCCAGTTAGCAAAACAAACTCCATTGATTTTAGTTTCTGTGTTAACTGTGAAAAAGGCTTCACAACAGTGCTTTCTATCATGTGTCCCATAGAGCTTCCACACCCACTCTGTCACCAGCCCAGGTGTCCCTCCTCCAACCTGGGAGTAACTTCTCTTGGAGAAGAAAAAATACTATAACATGGAAACAATACATTTAAATAAATAATTTAAAATAAATAATTTTTCCCTCTTCCAATTTACATGAAAACTGCTGTAGTGGAACTTGGTTCGCACTTGACTGGACATGGCTGTCCTTCATGGAGGAGATGGACACATACCTGTCGTAGTCCATGACTGCGATGGACAGGCTGACCTGCTCCACATTCTCCGGGGGGATGTCGAAAATAATGGCCTCGTTGTACACCGGGTTCAGAGTGTTTTTCTTCGTAGTTGTTTTCCTCTTTTTTAATCTGCGACCCTCACACATCAGAGATACTTTGACATAAGGATCTAGGAGTGAGAAGGTAATTTTGTTGAAGTATAAGTATCAGTGCAAAGCATAAGTAAAACTGTAGCTAATTGTGACTAAGTAAGAAAAGTGGTATAATACTTTATAATACTACCAGTTTTAAATTCAAATGACTTATTTGGGGGCAGTAGACTCTCTAAGACTTATTAGTTAAATGAAAACATTTATTTTGAATGAACTAGAAAATAATTAACTTGATCTCACTATTTTTAATATAACTGACAACACTCGTGAGTTTATCAAGAGCCAGTCCAGAGCTATACTTTTTTTGGTCTCGACTATTTGAAGACATATTTTTGTTAGAAATGAATTCTAGGGAATTTAATCCTAACAAGTAAGAATAATTTGAAAGCTAACCTTTCAAAATAGTTTAGAATCAGAATACTAAAACCTGTGAAAGAGCACTATTATATATACATATATAATATAATCACAATGAGTAGAAATTAGAAAGCAGCTAATATAGCCAAACTATATTAGTTCGAATTTCCTTCAATCATTGGAAAAGGTACTAGGGTTAGAGGTCCCATTTTACAGTTATAGCATTTGTACCTTATAAGAAACTCAGATTGGAGGTGTGATCACTACAAATAATTAATACTCAACAACAAGCAAAAAAGGTCACTATGTGCCTTATAGAGAGGGCCACAGGGAAGGTTTCTGTTATGACATTGTCTGTATAATGTCAACTGGAATGAGAAAAATTTAGCTGGGCTATATTTCCGTGGGCCCAGGAATCCAATGATTGTTAACATTTCCGCCCACCTCGCTCTCTGCTTTCTTACTCTGCCACCTTAAGCAGAACAACTGCTACAGTACTATAGGAAATACGGTAATACAGTATTCTAAAATTTTCCATAAAAGCCATACTTTATAAAAAGGGGGCATGGCTTTGGGAGAGATTGTCGTCACTGGGGTGAGCATGGTAGATGGTTCGAACAACCAGTGTCAGGTTCTATCTTAATTTTTTATTTTCTGGTCATCCTCCAAGTTTTTCCCCCGTCAATGTAGTAATAAATCTTATTTCCTTAGAACAAGCCAAAAGTGATGGAAATATTAATTTAGTTGAGCAAATGAGAGTTTTTTGAGCTCTAGAAAAATCTACCTGTGTATTTTATAAGCATCTCTTCCAAGGGGCAGAACCATATTTTGCAGCTAGAAATAGGGTATTTAGAAGAAAACAAGGTGAAAGGGCAATGTTAAATGGCTGTTTTTCATTTATTTTTATTTTGCAATAATAGGAAGTACATTCTAAAGAGGAAGCTCATTTTTGGGGATCTACATTTGTGTAGGAGCCCCGAGGCCCAGGCCTCTCATTAACAACGCGAACAAGCCTGCTTTATCCTTCGATGCCCCCATCACGTCTCTGACTATATCCTTCTACTCATGACAAGGGTAATTTACTGGCTCCTTGGTTGATTCACAAGCCTTTTGTGAGAATTAATGAGCTGGTATTCTCAAAGCATGCACTCCTCCCATAAAAAGCTTCATGTAAATAAAAAGTGATCTTGTACTTAATTATAACTTTGGTGCTGTGTTGTTTTTTTTTTGTCTCAAAATTTGGTCTCTTTTTATACATGGTAGAAAGAATAGAAAAACAATAATTTGCAGAGTACACTGTTTGTCTTAAGTTCTTCAACCTTTATTGACCCAAGAATTTCTGTTGGGGTATTTCAAGATAAAGGTGAAATTTACTTTCTTTCTACCTTTATTTATCAATTATGTATTAGAAATTAAAAAATAAATAGTAAATCAGGACATTGTTTAAGAATCAAGAGCCTAGAGAAAGATGTACAATGAGGAGTCTCCCTCCCATTTGTCTCCATACCTTTCCTTAGTTTTTGTGGATCATTCCAGTATTTATTTATGCAAATATTAGCAACATGAATATATATATCCTGAAAATTCCCATTCTTATACCGAAGGGAGGATATTATCCATATTTATATTTGTACCTCATTTTAAAATTAATTTAGTAAATACTGCACCTCTTTCTGACAGGGTGCAAAGGGGGGGTCCCTGAAAATACCAAAGCATATTCCTCACAGCCCATGGTTGGGAGGTGGGGGAAGGGGCTGATGCATGGTTAGGATACTTTTTATAACAATGACGAGTTGATAGTAAGTTGATATAGTCAGGCTGGGGGCCAGGGAGGAAGAGAGGGAGTACTTATATAGTGCCTGCACAGAGGCAGGGAGGTGAAGGCTCCCATTTCATGAGGTACTCTTGCCCTTACTAAAGATGGCAGCTAAAAGAAGGTAAAATATATGAGGGAACCGGCAAAAGTAGCATATTGTAGGAGGGGCCAAATAGGAGGACATGTAGGAAGTTCTGGGTCAACCTTTAAAATCAGGGCAGGCTGAAAGACAAGGGACTGGTCTTCCATGAGGGCTGAGAGAGTAGGTAGCAGCCATGCAGTTTGAAAGGGTGTGGAAGGGCCCCCCTGCCTGCCGCAAGGTCTGGTGGGTAAGGAGGTGCCATGCAGTTTGGAGTAGGAGGTGCCACGTGGTTTTGGGTTAAGAGCTGGAGTAAGAAAGAGGAGACCTGCTGGAAAACCCACCTGGAGAGCACAGTGGCAGAGCTGATGGAGTTGGGAATTGTGGAGACCTGCCTAACCGAGCACAGATCGCTGGGAGACACCTGGAATGCTGAACTCCAGACTTCCCCTTTTATGTAAGATGGTACCTCTGACTGGGGGATTCTGAAACTGGCCTGGTTTGGCAAAGTGGAGCAGGACTATGTGTTTCTGGGTGTTTTAAAGGGAGTGAGACTTAACAGCAGAAATCCACCATTATTTGGAATTGGTATCACCTTTAAATAAACAACCCCTTTCCTTTTTCACTGAACTCTTACATTGGGAGTCATGCTTCCTGCAGTGGGTAATTGAACCCCACAGCTTTCCAGAACAGCATAGGCGGGGTTCTGGAACATTTCCACACTACCATTTAGAGTTCATCATGCTCTTTATAAGGCAAATTTAGGGGGCATATTTGTTTTTAAGAACCACAAAGTTATAGATTGCCCCCGTGTCATCCTTTACTATATCTCCATTGCTATTTATTTCTGTTTAATTAAACAAATGCTTACTGATCTCCCTACTCTACCCTCATTATTTTTCTTTAACAAACTATGCCAGAGTTCACGTATTCAGTTATAAATAATCCTCTAGAACCGTAGATTTAAATAAGTGAACAAAAGAGTCTGGTGTGGCTTTAATACTAACAAATTTAGCACAAAAGTAATTTCCTTCAAGAATGTCTTTAAGAAGCTTCAAGAAGCATTTAATTATTTTATTATTTCTTAGCATTTCAATCTCTATAGTTGCCCAAATTTTTAGTTAGAAAGGTGGTAAGAATGCAAATGCAAATCTTGGAACCTGGTAATTTCTCTGCAGATCAGGTGAAGGAAATAAATTCAGTCTAAATATGCCTTCAAATGGTCCTCATTCTTAGACTAATGCAAGTTTCAAATGCATGACTTAAAGTCCAAGAATCTTCTTTTATAAGTAAGTGATTAACTGAAAGTAGGGAAGTGGATGGTAAATTACAAACTTTTCAGAAAGAACTAAATTAGTAGAGAAACAAATAAAAATAAAAACCCAAGTTCAAAGTCAATTTACTTGGTAACACCTTTTAAAATGTTTCTAATGATAATGTAAATAAAAGAGGTGACTTGCAGCCCTTTAGTGGCTCTTTTTCTATAATTTTAGTACCCCTAAATAGACAAATGAATTCAATTCAATTGCTACAGATAGTTTTGGGTACATGGATTATGTTATCTGGAGTGTATCCTCAGATCACTATCCAACTGTGTGCATACCTGATGCGCCAGTAATGTCCATAGCCTTCAGATTTCTGCACTTGATGACCGTCAATGTCATACGCCCAGCAGTTGGCAAATAACAAAGGGAAAACATGATTTCACCCAGGTCTACACTTTCCTAGAAAGGCAATTGGTGATGTTAGCCATTTCAAACACCAGAGACTGAAAACAAAATATAAATGAAGATGTTGAGTGAAAAATCACTTGAAGAGAATATTTAAGTGCCATTTTAAATTGTTTTATTGAGGATATAAATAACATTGTGAGAAAGCTGTTCCAAGCAGAGAAAAGAAAAGAGACTCTATCCCAGCAGCTTACTTGACATCTCTACTTGCAGTTCTAACAGGAATCTCAAACTTAATGCAGCCAAAACCAGACTGCTGATTCCACGGATTCCCCCACACCTTCTGAAACCAACACCTCTGCCAGTTTATCTCAGATTGGCAAATGATATCATAATACATCCAGAGGCTGGGGCCCAAGGCCTAGCAGTCACTTTTATTATTATCTTTCCCTCATGCATGCCTACATCCAACCCATGTCTTAGCTACACTCTCTACAAAATTTATCCCAAAGTATTGAGTTTCTCTTCAACTGTATGACTACCATTGCAGCCACTATCGCCTCTTATCAGGATTATTTCATTCATCTCTAAAATTGATGTTCTATTTCAAGAGTTAATACTCATACAGCAGCCACAGTAGTTATTTATAAGTGCAAATCAAATTATTTCACTCTCCTGCTTAAAACCATCTAAGGGCTCACAACTATATGTAATAAAATTAAAATTATTTACTCTGACATGTAAATGGGATAACTATAAATCCTGGTGTATCTGGGAAATTTCAAGCTTATATACATTTTCTGGTGTAATTATTAGTAACATCCCCTTTAATTCTTAAATATGTCTTTGTTGGACAACACTTTACAAGATTGTACATATGAGGCCCCCAAGTGATCTGGGCTATACCTATCTCTCTAACTCTATCCCTTGCCTTTTCTCTTTGCTCACTCTGATGCACACACAAAGGCCTTTAGTCTGTCATTCAAACCAATGAAGTTTGTGCTGGCATTTTCTCTGTTTCTTGTTTCCTGTGAACATGGCTGACTCTTTCTCATCACACAGGACTCAGCTCCGACAGCATCTCCCCAGTGATGCGTTTCCCCTTCCTGTTCTGTACTCACCCTACTCACAGACCCCTCACATTTTTCCATAGCAGTTGCCATCATCAGAAATCACCTTTTAAATTCACTTTTTGTTTCCCTGGTTCCCATATATAAGGTCTGGGAGAGCAGGGTTCTCGTGTTCTTATTTTTGCCTCCTGCTGAAGAGGCTGGTGCACAGCTAACTCTTAGTGCATTTGTCTTGAAGGAATGAAAAGATTATTAACCAACTTGGATAAAAAATGACTTACTTTGCTTCATTTACAAACCGTCTACAGTGCCCTGATATAGATATTATTTGCTGTCACTGGCACATAGATTGTGGATGAATGAAAATGCATGTGAACAATGCATACTTATGAAGCAACAAATCAGAAAGTTGTTTGTAGGGTTTGATTAAATCATTCCTGGTAAACAATGTGATAGATTTAATTTTGGGGGAAATAGAGTTGCTATGTGGTCAGGCCAAAGAACTAGGTTCTTAAAAATTCTTCATGACAAGCAATTAACATTCATTGGACATATTCTTACAGCTCTGATTTACATATTCCCATTTCTTCATTGGTGGTCTAGAAGTAGTAAAGCCTAGTAATTAAGAGCATAAACTTTGAGTCAGTTAAACTTGGGTTTTGACTCCTGTTTTCTGCTTCATAGCTGCAAGATCCTAAGAAAATTAATTAAGCTTTGAATCTCTGAAACTTCATTTTTAAACTGAGGAAAATACCCACACCACGAGAGTTTTAATCATTAAATAACAGTCATATGATAAGAGACACTATGCATCGCTGTATTGCTATCACATGGAACAGTATGGTGCTCAGTAAGTACTGCATAAATAAAAAAATAATCAAGTGAAACAATTATTATTTTTGAGAAAATTAGTAAAAATGAATATTTTATAAGAAAGGGATATCCACTGGGTCTCCTCTGTGCTGTTTGACTGCTGCAGACCTAAGACAGTGAGCGAGACCTGACGGCAGAGGCCTGATGGGAAACAGGAAGACTGGAGCCTCCTGCCAAGTTCGGCCTCCAGCTGGGCCTACGGGCAGGTGCCGAAGATGCCAACATAGGCGTGGCATGATTCTACACTTGAAGATCTCAGCTGAAAAGGAAGAGTAGTCTGTAAAGGGCTCAGAAAAACTGCATCTGCCTTTTGACCCAGCAATTCCACTTCTGGGAATATATCTTATGGAACCCAAAACACTAATTCGAAAGAACATAAGCACCCCCATGTTCATTGCAGCATTATTTACAATAGCCAAGATATTGAAGCAGCACAAGTGTCCATCAGTAGAGGAGGGGGTAAAACAACTATGGAATATTTACACAATGCAATACTACTCAGCCATAAAAAAGAAAACTTTATCTTTTGCGACAGCATAGATGGACTTGGAGAACATTATGCTAAGTGAAAAAACCCAGTCAGAGAAAGACAAATAGTATAGATCTCACTCATATGTAGAATCTCACGAACAAACTGAATAAGCAAAACAGAGATAGAGTCATAGATAGAGAGTAGATGATAGCTAGTGGCAGCAGGAGAGGGTGGGGGTCAGGGAGTGGGAGGATTGAGCAAAAAGGAAAAAGGACTCATGGACATGGACAACAGTGTGGTGATTGTGGGGGGTGGGGGCGGAGGTGAGTATCAGGAGACTAAATGGTAAAGAGAAATACAATAAATATTACATATTTAAAAAAGAAAATGGGTCTGAATTGTATCTTTATCTGGTGGTTCTCTCCTTGTTTCACTTTCTGTCTCTTTTTTCCACATGTTTCTTCAGGCTTAGTCAGTGGGCTGAGTGTTCTTTCTGGCAGCCCTCCCTGCTTCCTGGACAGGGCAGTTCTCCCAGGAACTATCAATCAGAGTAAGCATATTTTGTTATCAGGAGGTAAAAATGATGAATGTGGAGCGAGAAACCAAGTTCCACCAAGAAGTATCCTGGGCATGCTGAAGGAGGAGCTGGGAACAAAATAGGAGACATGAACCCAGGGATGAGATGCTTGGAGTCAAATGGGAAGCGCACCACATGCAAACCGGAAAAAGTTCCCAAGCAGAGACATCTAAAGGGATTAGTAAATACAACACTTTCGTGTGTCTGGCTGACGTGGTTTTACTTTTACATTTCAAATAATCACTGAGAGTAATTTGTGTACTTCTCTAGATATATTACATGCTTACTAGCTGGAACAAAGAAAGCTCATCATGTTTGGTCCTGTCTCTCAAAGATCCCTTCTATGGCTCGGGGTGCAACATAATTGTGACTATGTGTTATTAACAGGCATTGATAAATAGAAAGAGGCAAACGTGAGGAGATGACCAAAATACTAGCCCAAACAAATGGAAAACAAAAAGCTGATTAAAGGTTGTCTCTGAGAGGGTCTATATAACAAGCTAGTAGGCTTTTTTTTGCCTGCTACAGTAGTAGTAAGAAGTCTGCTTAGATACTTATACTACATATAGTCATGGTTTTTTTTAATGGAATAAACTGGGTGATAAAAATTAATTTATAGTATGCATCCATAATAACTGTAGAAAAGTTTCATTCTTCATTAGACTGAATTTTTATTTCAGGAAGTATAGATTTAAGAACTAAAAGTGCTCACATACCAAAAAGGGCAGAATATTCTCTAAGACAAATTCCATTATTCTTTGACTTTTAAAATCTGGAAGTGATCTAAGAGATAATCATGAAAGATGAACTTAATGAAGGAAAACAGTATAGAGCCCTAAAGAAGGTCCTCCAGCAGATGGAACGGCAGCACGTGAGATTCTGGCTACCATGCCCTGAGCTGCAGTGAGCACTGATCCTCAGCACCCACCACCCAGCCTGCCCTGTGTCCACGGCCCTGCTCACCCCAGGGCATGGGGAAAGTTCTAACTGCTACCTCCTTCTCTGCCTGCTCCAGACCACGGCAGTTCAAAGAGGCCACACTCTGTCTCAATACTTTGAACTCTCTGGTGCCCAGCAAAGAACTGGGAAATATGCTGAACGGTCTCTGAACAGTTAGCATAAACATAAAGATATGCAGTAAAGTCCTCTTATTTCATGAGACTAGATCACTATTCAACACCCATGTGCTATTATTACTTTAGAAAAAATTTTAAGAAGAATGCTTACTTAGTATATCAATTGACATCAGGTCAAACCCCCGTGTTATGTGGAGATGGGGAAACTAATAGCAGTAGCTCAAGTGAGGGCAGAAAAGAATGATAGCTGCAGACACCATACATACAGAAGAAAAGTGAGTATTCTAAAAAGGAGACCAGTCTAGATCATTTTGTATCAAGGGGAACGCTAATGCCTTGTCAACTGACTTTGCCAAGTCTGTATAAGTTACAAGTCTGTAATGACAGTTTGTTACAGACTTGAAAAGCAATTAATATCAAAGTGATGACTCTGGGTCATCGAGCTAAGTGAAAATATCCTTTACGTTCTGTTTAAGAATGTAGAGATGTGCACATAATTTTTTAAGTTATTTTTATCCAAAATCCTTAAAATGTCTGAAGTGGTAATTTTGGCCTAAAATGAGAAAGGCTTTGATTTTGAATTTCTGAAAATTGTATTTATGGGTGATCTCACTTACTGCAATTCTATATAAATATGAAAGTCCCCTATTAACCTTTAAAACACTGCTATCTTTGGTCAAATAATCATTTAAAAGCTGGCAATAAGGTGTAGGGTATGATGTGCTATGCAATTTCTTTCAGGCGAGAAGACCTTCATTTCATTCTCATCCACACTAGTGTATTTGGTCGAACACTCGCAGTGAGAGTCCTCTGGCTGGGCCGGACGGTGCCTTTGATCTCTTTCTCTTGGCTCCGCGGGCAGAGCTGGGTGCCGTTACCTGGTGGTTGGCAATAGTCAACCTCGCCAATATAGTCATAGTTATAATTTTTTTCACGTACTGTCTCTCCAAAATAAAAGTAAAGGCCACTGGAAAGATAAGTTGATATACAAATAGTTGCACTGCACACCTTGTTTCAGGACTAACCGAACTAACAAGTAAGATCAAACTATAGCAACTGAGAGTAAGAGACCTAGAGAAGGATGTTCCCTGAAAGCTCTATACCCGGGAGTGTGACAACAAAGGGAAGCCTTTCTATAGGGAAAGAATGGTGACACTGGGGTTTGAGAAATTAAATGGATGGGATTTAGCGTGAAGAATAGGAACAGTGTCATACGTGAGTGCTATGAGGGTAACAAAAATACAATTTGAAAAACATTTCTTTACGTTGAGAAGGCTAGATTAGGATGGAAAAAGAAGAGAGAGCCGTTGACGTACACAGGTGTGGGGAGGTGCTGGCTGGAGAACGGTTTGAATTTAGTGATATATTAGAAAGAATCATTAAGACTTATTGAAAAAACCTTTAAACAAACAGTTGGTTGCCATGGTGACGGCAGCCCTCTCATCCACTGAGCACCCTAAATGCAGCCCGCCGTCTGCATTTCCTGGTTGGTAAGAAAAACGGATGGTTTTCCAGGTTGTTAAACAATGTGTTACTAGATCAAATGAGCTTCTTCATTAAGTTACCTTCGTCCATCTGCTCACAAAATGAAGCTGCGGGGAAATGCAGACCCAGAAGGGTTTACTGAATTCAAGCTACCATAACATTTTCATTTCTCTTTAATGTGCTCCTCCCATTCACCTAAAAAAAAAATCATGGAATTTAACCTTGAGCAATCACTTAACCTCACTTAATCTCAGTGTTTTGTTTTGCTTTGTTTTGCTTTGTTTCTGGTGTAACAAGAGGGTGTCTAAAGGGATGAACTAATCTATTTTTTTGCTCTAAAAGTTTGTAATTTTAAGTGCTGGTAAAATGAATGATAATTAGCATACATAGTTCAGGCATAGTCAGGAATGCAAGGCCAGGTCCTTTTAGGCCTTGTTTGCAAGATCTGGTGGAGCCTTGTTGGAAGGACCCCAAAGGATCAATTAGTGCTAATAATCCGATTTCAAGTTCCAGAGCAAATGTTCATAAAAATTGGCTATGACCTTGATTTCCCGACAATGTCCTAAATGAGGAAAGAGGTCATCCTTCAGGCAGAGAGCATCAGGGTTGATCTGATTGGGGATCAGGAAGACCTCAGAGGAGAATGAATGTGTGTTGTCATTTATATTGTCTCCTGGCTTTGCAAAAAATCTCAAGGGGGTTGTTTTCAACTCTCTGATGTGTGTTGGACACACAGGGCCTAAAATACATAGAGTTCACACTCCTCTACACATGTGCTTCCTAAGAACCTGGTGTCTAAGTTTTGTTCTGCCTTCAGCTTACGCATTTCTCATGATGCTCCCACAACTCCAGAATGCTGCACTCTAGTTATATCAAATGCCTTGTGAATCTCAAAATGTGTGTCCTTTCATTAGCATGCCTGCGCTTATTGAGAGCACCCAAAATGCCAGGCAATGTTCTAATCACTGGGGTAACACTGGTAACCCAGACAAAAACGTTTCTCCTTATAGAGTTTACATGTGATTTTAGGTAAGTCATGTAATCTCTCAGACCATCACACAATGAACTAAGGGACAGACTAGAAGACAAACTTAAGTCTATATAATTTTACAGTACAGGTTTTTTTTTTTGATCCAGTGTTGTAAGTGCTTTTTAAAGAAAATTCTTGGGTTTTAATTATAGGAACAGAGATGAAAAGTACCTGATTTGTCCCCTGAAGATCTAGGGGGACTTCAGAGGGGCACAACATTCAATCTGAACCTTAAAGAATGAGCAAAGGTGGAAGGAATGAAAAACAGAGGGAGATGCACACAAAGAGGCTCTGAGGCTGAGAGCGGCAAGAGCAACTGGCTCTGGCGTTGCCAGAGTATAATTTAAATGGCAACATGCCGACCGTATTCTGATGACCCCTCCTCATCACGCTCATTCAGATCAATCCTGATTTTCTCTGCAGTCAGGATGAGATCCATTTTCATAGCTAATAACACTTTCCTGGAGAGGCTGCATTTAGATTGAAAAGAAATAGTATAAAAATATAATTATGTCTTGGGTCCAGTTTGCAGCCTGACACATTGTGGCTACTCAAAAAATACCATTTCTTTTTAATTTAAAACAATTTTTCTGAGGTCACTTACTGGCATAAGGTTGATGCTCAGTAAAACATTTATTGAGTGAATAAGTCAATGAATAAATAATAAAATCCTGGTCATTGCTGCAGGGGCAGCAGGGATAACTGTTTGAAGGAGTGAAGACTACTCAGTAGGCAGGGAACAGGTGAGCAAATTGCAGCACCGTTAGTGGTGTCCTGTGCTTTGCAAGTAGACTCAACCCCCCAGACCTGTGCAAAGGCATGTCCATGTATGGTGGCCCTGAGAGTACAATAAGCTGAGAGTCATAAGAGTTTTCAGCCATTTAAAGACATACTTAGGGTTTGGGGAGCTACAGTTAGAGGATAATTATCTATTAGTTTTGTTGAACTTTATTTCTCTGCAGACCCCTCTAGTCTAGTCTGACCTGGGATACTGTGCTATAATTCTATAGCACATTGGAATCGCAGAGTCAAATGTATCTCTAAGGTGTATAAATTGCTTTCTCTTCTTTGCATACCTGGCCATCTCCTCCAACCACCAGCACGAGCAGCCTAGTGACTCTGGGAGGCACACAAGAAGAAGGAGGAGGCTGTCTGAAGGAATACAATTAAGAACTGTAATAAATTGTAACCCTTCCGCAGTTTCTAGCCGGCTTCCCTCCTTTTCTTTCAAAGAACTACAATTTTCACACCGCACTTGCACCCTGCCCTTTATCTTCCTAGTGATTCTAACTAAATCAGATTTCATGTTCAATGAGGGTGGGGGCAGGAACAGGCAAAGAAGGGTTCTACCACCAAGCCTAGTTAGAGTCCTGGATTTTTATATCACATTTGCCATTATTGATTTGTTCCTGCCATTTCCACCTGAAGACAGAGAAAATGCTCACCAGGTCCCCTTCAGTAGGACTTGCTTGAATTTCTGCGAGAAGGAAGAAATGCACTTGTACTAAGCACATAATATTAAGAATTGTGGTTCAGGTGAAATTTTGCTGCAGTCAGGGCAGAAAAGGGCAGAGAACATGGCAGTGTTAGAGATGGGGTAATTACAAATCCCATTTAGCGTTAAGTGATTAACAGTCACAACTCAGAGCCATTATTGCCAAGGATACTATTTAATAGTGCCGTGTGGCTGCTCAGTGGGAGAACCATTTTCAGCTCCAATGCAAGTGGGGAATATCTCTGCCTGACAAAACCGTGTAGTTCTTATTCTATCCTACACAGCCATAGACTTAGCTACAGGAGCCATGACGTGCTCAGGTTGTAGAGATAGAGCTGAGGCCTGAAACTACCTTTCCTGCATTTAATAAATCAAGTCTCATAACTACCTGTGTAATAGGAGCCTGAAGTGAAGAAGGGATAGCCCCATCCAAGAGCAACCCAGGACATGAGAGGAAGATACAAACTTGATAGAACTCTTTCCTCTATCATACTGGATAAAAGATATCTTAAACTGGCCTGGCTGGTGTGGCTCAGTGGATTGAGTGCTGGCCTGCAAACCAAAGGGGTTGCCAGCTCCATTCCCAGTCTAGGGCACACACCTGGGTTGCAGGCAAGATCCCCAGTAGGGGGTACGCAAGAGGCAACCACACATTGATGTTTCTCTCCCTCTCTTCTTCACTCTCTTCTCCTCTCTAAAATTGAATAAATAAAATCTTTAAAAAAAGATATTGTAAGCTTCTTGGTGAGAGGAACTGGAGGCTTATTCACAAAACTTAATCAACTATTTATACAGGGGCATAGAGACTGGTATAAAAACTGTACACAGCTCTCCTTAGAGTGTTTGATGCTTTTAAATATCTTTACAAAATCCCTAATTAAAGGAATACACTCAGACTGAAAGAACTTGGCTTTATAGTCTCAAGTCTACCTTAAATTATTTCATATGGTTGGATACCTGCTCCCCAAAGTATATTCTTCATATAGTCGCCAAGAGATCTTATTGATACTGAGACCATGGTTCACTTCTGATCAAGAGCCATCAGTAGTCTTAGGAGTTGCTCGAACTCTCTACAATTCTAAAAATAATATGCTCAGAATGAAGCAGGATAGTAAGAAGCTAGGAAAATTCCTTGGCAAATGGAGTAGGGCAACTGAGACAGACAGCTGAACACAATGGCTGAACAATTTACAGCCAGACACAGAAGGTCACCTCCCTGGAAATTGCATCTAGGCCTCAGCTGTATTCCAGCTCCAGGCCCAGAAAAGCAGCAAAACTTGGTCCTGGGTGACACCAGGACCAGCTGCAATGACCAATGACTCCCTGCCCTGGTGCTGACCAATCAGTAGAGACCATGACCCTGAAAGAGCGCACCAGGAAAACTGATGAATTATTCCACTGAACCCCCCGTCCCTGAGACTTCTCTTAAGATTCCTGCCTGCAAGAGAGGACTCTTAAGACAAAGGATCCAGTGGTTGTGCTCCCCCTCTGAGAAGCAGCTTGCTCTACTTTCTTCCTTCTCCCCTAACCCCTACACACAGGCATCTCCTAACCTCTAAGGGACCCGGAGACTAGCAGTCTAGGGAGACAGGCAGCAGCAGTTTGTCCCAGGCTAGTCCCCTGAAACTGTCCCCAGTGAGTTTCCAGTGAGCTAAGGCAGCCCCACCTAGGCCCTCTTGTTTCTTCTATGCTAAGCCCTTCTTTGTTTCACTGCCCCCAGCTTTAATAAATGCACCCTCATGGTAACCTGGGCTAATGTTATGAAATCTTTCCTGCACGAAGTCGAGAGCCGGCACACTGCCGGCTGGCCCCAGGGAGACTCACTCAGGGCCAGGCCCTCTGTCTGGTAACAATACAGTGTAGACATCAGACTTCACACAGTTATACTCAGATCACACCCATGAATTTATACACAAGTCTCCTAAATTAGGCATTTTATTACACAACCTAAAAGCAACAAATTAGAGATGTACAAAATGCAGGAAGCACGGACAGTATATTGGAGATCAGATGGTGTAGGAGAAGAGCAATGGACAAAAATAAGGACCTGCTTTTAAAGTTTATTGTGGGGGCTGGTCAGAGAGAGGCCACCCAGGCCGCTGGTTTGTGATGCGGTATGTGAGGGCGGGGTCAGAGAGGGACAATATCGGTCCCCTCTGTCGCTTTTTGCCGCTGGGGCCTGCATGGTCTGTCTCACTGCTCGCTCCTTCACCGGTGTATCTGCGTGTGAATGTGTGACAGTGGTCAGCCCTCAGTGAGTCCACCGCCGTGCACCCACAGTGAGTCCGTCTGCTATTCCACACCTGGGATCCACCCACGGCTGCTGGCGTGCCTGGATCTTTCTTGCCCGACCCCGCTCTGCTGCTGGCACTGCCCCTATTACTGGTTTGGCTGAAGGGTTCATTGCTCTGACCCGCCCCCACATTCAGCGTCACAAACCAGCAACCTGGGTGGCTCTGCCCTAGTGAACATCTAAGGCTCCACTCCTCATACCTAACAGGCATGAACAGATTAAAACATGGCCCAAGAACAACTCAGAGCCCCAGAGCCAATAAATCTAAGCAATGAAGAAACAGCCAAACTTTCAGATGCACAGTTCAAAACACTGGTGATCAGGATGCTCACAGAACTGGTTGATTTTAGTCACAAATTAGAGGAACATATGAAGGCTAAACTAATTGAAATGAAGGGAAGTGCACGGGAAACCAATAGTAATGGAAAGGAAACTGGGACTTAAATCAAAGGAGTGGACCAGAAAGAGGAAAAAATGACCAAACAGAAAAGGATGAAGAAACAAGAATTCAAAAAAATGAGGAGAGGCTTAGGAACCCTCAGGTCATCTTTAAATGTTCCAACATCCGAATTATAGGGGTACCAGAAGGGGAAGAGGAAGGGCAACAAGTGGAAAACATATCTGAACAAATAATAAAGGAGAATTTTCCCATTCTGGCAAAGAAAATAGACTTCCAGGAAATCTAGGAAGCTCAGAGAGTCCCAAAGAAGTTGGACCCAAGGAGAAATACACCAAGGCACATCATCATTACATTAGCCAAGATTAAAATGAAGGAGAGAATTCTAGAAGCAGCAAGAGATAAGGGGACAGTCACCTACAAAGGAGTTCCCATCAGACTGTCAGCGGATTTCTCAAAAGAGACCTTACAGGCAAGAAGGGGCTGGAAAGAGGTATTCCAAGTCATGAAATCCAAAGACCTACATCCAAGATTGCTCTATCCAGCAAAGCTTTCATTTAGAATGGAAGGACAGATAAAGTGCTTCTCAGATAAGATCAAATTCAAGGAGTTCATCATCACCAAGCCCTTA
The DNA here is from genome assembly GCF_021234435.1 of Artibeus jamaicensis. Classification (NCBI taxonomy): domain Eukaryota; kingdom Metazoa; phylum Chordata; class Mammalia; order Chiroptera; family Phyllostomidae; genus Artibeus; species Artibeus jamaicensis. Next base: position 39,881,480 of record NW_026521486.1, read on the forward strand.
TTATATGAAATGTTAAAGGGACTTACCTAAGAAAAGGAAGATAAAAAAGATAAACAGTGAAAGGACAGCAAACTCACAGTTATTAAGAACCACACCTAAAACAAAAGCAAACTAAGAGGTCAGCTAGATCAGGAGCAGAACCATAGAAATGAAGATCACATGGAGGGTTAGCAACAGGGGAGTGGGAGGAGAAGGGGGGAGAAGGTACAGAAAATAAGTAGCATAGATGGTAGATAGAAAATAGATAGGGGGAGGGCAAGATTAGTATGGGAAACATAGAATCTAAAGAACTTGAGACACGTGGTCATAAACTAAAGGGGGGAATGTTGGGGGAGGGGGTGTGCAGTGTGGAGGGGAATGAAGGGGGGAATAGAACAACCATAATGGCATAATCAATAAAATATATTTAAAAATTTAAAAAAATTCAAATATAGATGTTTATAAACTTAAAAAAAGTTTATTTTGATAGATAACAGTCAAAAAGATCGCTACTATAGAGAAAAGGTTAAACTATTCAGTAGATCCTACTTAAAAAGCAAGGACAGGTATGACATTTTGGAAACATTTTTATCTTTAATTTCTAAAGTAAAAAATTGAACACATAAATGTGAGTATGGTTTGAAACCTGTAAAATTAATACAAAGACTTATTTTTCCAAATTGTTCTGAATAAATGATGTATTATTCTTGACTGGAATCTTTAAGTGACAGGAATTCTAACTTTCTAAAACCGTGATGAAATGTTAAATTCCAATTTAAGGAGTTTTTTTGCAATTCTCTGTGTAATAAAGATTAGAGAATTTATCAATAGTCATGGTTCCTTCTCACTCTCTGTGGTGGAAGAAAGGCCTTGTCCTATATCAATACCTTAAAGAATTAATTTGGCTCTTCCAAAGGTAATAAACACACACAGAGCATCTCTGACACATGGCATGGTCCAAGGTGGATAAAGGAGACGACCCTGGTTGTAATCAGGACTCTTTTTCTTTCTTCAGGGGATTAGGGGTCAAGGGAACAGATGGCACACAGGAATTACAGTAATTCCAGGGCTTGACAAAGGGACAGGGAGCAGGAAACTACAGGACAGTGGTGCAAGTGCCCCAAGGCAGGTGACAGCAGAGGCACTGAGGACCCCAAAGTCTGAAAGGGCAAGGGAGGTGACCATGACCTAGATTCAGAAGAAGAGGCTACTCTGAGATGAGCTGCCTCGGGTGAAAAACAAATCAGACAGAGGCATTTCCCTAGAAGAGAATACATATCCAGACGTCATTCTTCTGTCCGCCCTGACACCTCTAGCAGGGAGAACTCAGGGGACAGAGCCTTTGTGTCAGATGAGGCAGCCTGAGGCAAAGAGTGGGGTAAGAGAAGAGTGGAGAGTGGGCCAGCCTACAGTGACACAGAGAAGATAGGAAGCATCCTTAGCTACTGAGGTTTGTAAAGATGCATGTACAGGCTGGTGAAGGAACAGAGAAGAAAGTGCCCCATGGAGAAGGAAGAGTCAAATCAAGTGGGAGATTAGGACATGCTAGGTGACAAATATGTACATCAAAACCAGTGTCTACTCACAATCACAGCATATAGTGACTAAAAAGATTGAAATTACTTCTCACAGAAAACTTTGTGACCTAAACACAACCTAGAGTAGTTCCTACCATAGTGATGAGACAATGAAGAACTTTATTCCAATTTAATATGTGAGCTACATCAACAACCAAAACCGTATCTAATGATACCATTCAGCGAATACTGTGCAGTTAACACACAGTATTTTCAAATGCCTGGCTCTGTGCTGAGCAGTTAGTTATCTTATTTAGTTTACGCAACAAAGTGTAGTTGGCCTTCTTGCCATCTCATGATCCCCATCAACAGATAAAATAAGGCTTAGAGAAATGTAGTAACCTACCCAAAGCCACACAGATAAGCGACACAGTAGGGCTACAAAGGCTGTTCAGTTAGTTCCAGATGCTAGGTTCTTCAGTACTTAAGCTATACTGTGGAGGGGGTGTGGAGGGGGTGAGGGAGGGAAGGAGAGGGAGACTAGATGGTGTTTATAATCTTTATAGGTTGAACAATGAAATTTGGATGGTCAGTTATGTTGATGCAAAGAATTTAGAAAAAATCATTTTCCTTTTTAAACAACCACCAATATGACTAAAATATGCTTAGCTTTGACTACCAGTTTTTTAATGATGGTCTTTCAAGGAATTGAAATATCCCACTGTGTTTATCCAGCCAGTCTTTGTTTGTTTAAAAAGTGTGGCACCAGTGTTGAACTGAGTCTGAAACTGGTGGCACAAATTTAAGTTTTAGATATGCTTACTTTTGATTCATTTTTTTTTTAGTGAAATAACACTGTAATCAGTGTTAAAGAAATCTGGTGAAACTGATATTAAAAGGGCAAAGGCAACATTGTTGTGGGCTCTTATTTAAAAAAAGATTTTATTTATTTATTTCTAGAGAGAGGGGAAGGGAAGGAGAAAGAGAGGGAGAGAAACATCAGTGTGCGGTTGCCTGTCGTGCGCCCCCACTGGGGTCCTAGCTCGCAATCAAGGCACGGGCGCAGACTGGGAATCGAACCAGCGACCCTTTAGTGCACAGGCTGAACTCAATCCACTGAGCTACACCAGCCAGAGGTGTTGTGGGGTTCTTTTAAAGCCAATTTATCTTCAATCCATTGATTGAAATGCAAAAATATAGTCAAAATGGACTGAACTAACACTTAGGCTTGTACTGTAAATGTACAGAGATGTGCTTCAATTTTAAAAATAATTATGGTGACTTACTGAACAGCAGAGATTCACAAGACAAAGTTCTCTTTAACAGCTGGCCAGAGTTGAGCAGGTGTTAACATCAAAAGCAGTCAGGCCTTGGAAACTGTCACAATATTGTGATAGTCTATAGTAGACTGTTGTTATTTTAAACATCATTTAAATTTAATTTTATATTGCAATATAGATGCTTTCTATCAATTCTTGCAAAATGACCGAAAGACCTTACAGGTAGGTTCATGGAGGTTATTTGCCTTATTTGAATTAATAATTAGTGGTGGCCCATTAACAGAAGTGAAATCGTGACACTCCAGGGTCCGGTTTACAGTGGAGACCAAACACAAATTTAGGAGCGCTCAGAGAGGGGCAGATGTGGCCAACCTGCAGGCCTGGTGCCAACACTCCCTGCTGCGCCGGGAGATTCAGTGGAACAGCCCCTGATGTCATTCAGGTTTATTCCCCACTGCCCTGCCTCCCACCACGCTTTTCCCTTAGCATGAGGTTGGTATTTTGGCCCTCTTTAGAAGGTTACTGGCTAACACATTATTCAGTAGTTAACAAACTTTAAAGAGAGTTCACTGATATTACATGCAAGAATATACAGTGTTATTCTAATCTTATGATATATCCAGGATGGAGGAAGAATGAAAAATATTCACAGAAATAAGAAAACAAATTAAAATTTTAACTTTGAAAGAAATTTTAGTAATGGATAATAAAACACATCACTTTAAACTGAAGCTCAGCTGGTACACTCAGTACTCTGAGTGGCTGGTACAAGGGACACAAGAGTTCCTTTTGTATTTTGTCACCAAGGCCTACACTCTCAAACAATATTGGACAGATTTTAATTAGAAGGTAACAGATTCAGGCACTTTATAGCTGCAGACCTTTCTATCTTGCAAGAATTCCTAAATGTCTAGAACATAGCTGGTGCCGAAAAATGTTCATTGTATAGATGAGTAAATAAATCAACAAGAAAAATGCAGTTAGTTCTGTTAAAAAAAAACTTTTCCTTATCTACCCATACTTTCAATGGCTTCTTGAGTGCATGAGAAAACTACATTTAAATATTTAAAATACATTATTCTTTATAATGATTCATTTAAAAAACTTGATTAGAAATTTAAATGTTATACTCAGTTTTAAAGTAAAATGTATGTAAAGCAGTGTGTTGAAAATCATTCCTTTCCTATATTCACTCCATTTTTACCACTTGCCAATAAGTAACCAATATTATTAAATTCTTGTGTCTTTTTAAAAATATTTTGAAATAGCTCCAACAATTTTTTAAATTTAATTTATTTATCTTTAGAAGGGAAGGGAAGGAGAGAAGAAGAGAAGGGAAGGAGAGAAATATCAATGTGTGGTTGTTTCTGGTGCATCTCCTGCTGGGAACTGGCCCCTGCTAGGAACTGGCCTGCAACCCAGGCATGTGCCCTGATGGGGAATTGAACTGCAATCTTTTGGTTCGAAGGCCTGCGCTCAATCCACTGAGCTACACCAGCCAGGGCAAATTCTTATGTGTCTTTACATAGATTTTTTCGTATATATAACTCAATATAAATAAATATTTCTTCCCAGTATAGACCTAGTATTGTAGGTACACACTGCTCTTCAAAGTGATTTTTCCCTACATTGGAAATATTTCTGTTAGTGCAAGAGGTGATTGGCTTGCCATATTTGTGATATATGTAGAGTAAGATAATCCTAAAGTAAAAAAGTACAGTTTTCGACAGAATAAAGACACACCTTTTTTATTTCCTTTGTCATTCAATTTAAAATTAAAAATGCCTGTTAATTCCTGATAAAAATATGTCCTTATATAGAATGAATTTATTATTAATGAAACTATGAATATAAAATATGTGACTTGTTCAACTTGATAGACTTTTTGAAAATAAATTTAAAGTATTCTTGGTTTATTTTACATACAATTTGTACCATACATGAATAATTTTAAAAAAATTAGTGATTTAGTGTATAAAAATTAGTAAATGTTAACAAATATAACTAGGCATTTGTTTATTAATTTGGAATCAGTAGGGCACATCACTGAATTATTTTTCTTCTGCCTGGCAGTAGTAGATTTTTACTTACATATATTCTTACACTTGACATATTATGAAAAGTCACTGTTAATTTATTTAAAAAGTATTTATTGATTAACCAGTAAGTGCTTATATATGCCATGCGAGATGAAGAAATGCATATATAACTGCTTCTTCTTGAAATTCAAAAGCAAGTGGCAGATGTAACACCCATATTTCTTTTAAATATTTTTTAAAAATATATTTTATTGATTATGCCATTACAGTTGTCCCATTTTTCCCCTTCATTCCCCTCCACCCTGCACACCCCCTCCCACCCACATCCTCTCCTTCAGTTCATGTCCATGTGTCATAAGTTCTTTAGCTTCTACATTTCCCACACTACTCTTGCCCCACCCCCATGTATTTTCTACCTACCGTCTATGCTACTTATTCTAGTTATCTTTTCCCCCTCTCTCCTCCTCCCACTCCTGTGTTGCTAGCCCTCCATGTGATCTCCATTTCTGTAGTTCTGTTCCTGTTCTAGTTGTTTGCTTAGTTTGTTTTTGTTTTAGGTGTGGTTCTTAATAACTGTGAGTTTGCTGTCCTTTCACTGTTTATCTTTTTTATCTTCTTTTTCTTAGATAAGTCCCTTTAACATTTCATATAATGAGGGCTTGGTGATGATGAACTCCTTGAATTTGATCTTGTCTGAGAAGCACTTTATCTGTCCTTCCATTCTAAATGAAAGCTTTGCTGGAAGGAGCGATCTTGGATGTAGGTCTTTGGATTTCATGACTTGGAATACTTTTTTCCAGTCCCTTCTTGCCTATAAGGTTTCTTTTGAGAAATCCACTGACAGTCTGATGGGAACTCCTTTGTAGGTGACTGTCCCCTTATCTCTTGCTGCTTCTAGAATTCTCTCCTTCATTTTAATCTTGGCTAATGTAATGATGATGTGCCTTGGTGTGTTCCTCCTTAGGTCCAACTTCTTTGGGACTCTCTGAGCTTCCTGGATTTCCTGGAAGTCTATTTCCTTTGCCAGATTGGGGAAGTTCTCCTTTATTATTTATTCAAATAAGTTTTCCACTCATTGCTCTTCCTCTTCCCCCTTCTGGTACCCCTATAATTCAGATGTTGGAATGTTTAAAGATGTCCTGGAGGTTCCTAAGCCTCTCCTCATTTTTTTGAATTCTTGTTTGTTTCTTCTTTTCTGTTTGGTTGTTTCTTTCTTCCTTTGGTTCACTCCTTGATTTGAATCCCAGTTTTCTTTTCATCACTATTGGTTCCCTGTGCATTTTCCTTTATTTCACCTAGCATAGCCTTCATTTGTTCATCTAATTTGAGACCAAATTCAACCAGTTCTGTGAGCATCCTGATCACCAGTGTTTTGAACTGTGCATCTGATAGGTTGGCTATCTCTTCATCACTTAGTTGTATTTGCTGTGGAGCTATGATCTCTTCTTTCATTTGGGCCATTTTTTTTGTTGTTGTCTTGTCGCCTATTATGTAGTGAGGGGCAGAGCCTTAGGTGTTCACCAGGGTGGGGCAACCCACATCACTGGGTTGTGATGCTGAATGTGGGGGAGGGATCTGAGAAGGAAAAATGGCGCTTGCTCCACTCTCTGTTGGATTTCAGTCCTTTCCGCTACTTCCTCCAAGCAAATTGGGCCCTTATGGTGCTGGTTCCCATCTGGGTGGGTTTGTGTATGTTCTAGAACCCTGTGGGTCTCTCTGATGAACTCTCCTGTGAGGCTGGATGTCTCTCCCTGTACCTCAACCCCCACAGGTGTTTTCAATCAATGTTTTGAGGCTTTATTTGCCAGTGTTGGAACCCTGGTTTGTGCCATCTGTCTCGCTCCCCAATTTCACCTGGTTTATCCGTGCATGAATTTGCGACTGCTGGGTCAGCCAGCTCCATTGAGTGATGTGCTTTGCTTCACAATTGATTCCTTGCTGGGTCTGCCCATGCCTGGGTTCTGCCAGCTGCCATCTCGCATGTCCAGGGTGCCTTGTGCACCCTGTGTTACCACTTCCTGTGTCTCAACCCCTCTCTGTCTGGCTGCCTGATTCCACCCTACCTACTAGTCTGAATGAATGTGTCTATTTTAGCTCCTTGTTCAATTTTCTGTCAGTTCTGGTTGTTTCTAAATTGTCATACTTATTTTGGTTGTGGGAGGAGGCACAGTGTGTCTCCCTACACCTCCATCTTGGCTGGAAGTCCCCATACTTCTTGAATGTTGGAATAAGTGCAATAGATAATGCTTCCATTAGGTGTATTAGCTTCTTTCCATTTCCACTGCTGGCAGCCTCAGTGGGCCTTTATTTCCTCTCACATGCTGCTGTGTCAGACTCCTACCTGATTGCCTACCACTCCTATCCACATGCGATAATAGCTCCAGTAGTTTCACTCCCCTGATAAAAACAAAACAAATACAAACCCCTATGGCACTGGAGGTCCCACTGATTGTAGTTTAAATATCACATACTGCTTTAGGCTCTCTTTAGTCCCTTCTTCATCCCTACTCACAAGTCTATTTTTCCCCTGAAAACATTCTTCATGCTGTTTTCTTTTCAGGGAATGTCCATCTCCTTTTTTTTTTTTTTTAAGGATTCTATTATCATTTAAAGGTGATCTTAAATACTATTTCCATCTGAGATTTGATTGGTACCAAAGTTCTATTTTCAACAATTATAAAACACCAATGGTGTGAAGAATAAAAAGAGGTCCATGGCATTGATATCAATATGGTACTAAAGTAGAACTTGATGCTAAAGAGACTCATTAGAAATTGAATATGTATCCATTATTTCTCAATAATTAATTAATAACAATTTTAATAACAAGTTAATAATAATTAATAACAAATTAATAACAATTTTCCTGCTAAATTTTGATTAAGATCGAGATTTGCAGTTATATAAAAGCATTCTTTAAAAACTCATAAATGATTACTTAAAAAAACATTAAATTATAAGAATGTTTTTTTCAAGATCTATGTTTCATTAGCAGTTACTTATACTATCATCAGTGTCTCCTAATAAAAAGATATGTAATATTTTAACTCAAATATATGTTTTATATATTTTTTTACATCTATGTTTGCACACAGGTTTCCACAAGACTTGGATGACTGAGGGCATATGATTATATTTCTTTCTTTTCTTTTCTGTAAAAAAATCTATAATTTCTATATAAAAGTATTTAAAATTAAATAATTTAAAATTTGGTAACTTTTACAGCAGAAATAGAAAATTAATAAATCAGGCGTAAGGGAGAGTTGAAAATAAAATTTAAAAAGTTACTAATATTTACCCATGTCAAAACTGAAATTTCCACAAAGAATCCCTACTTTTTGTCTAAGGACCAGTTTGAAATACAAAACTTACAAATGTAAAGAAAATTCCACTGTCAATCTCTTAGAAGATTATACTAATTTTTAGACTTCATTTGGAGGTTACTTACCTTTGACCCTAAATATAGGAATAGAACAAGCTTCAAGTAAATTTTTAACATTCCTAGTAATCAGACCAGACCAAACACATAGTAGGCACTCAAAATATTTGTTGAATGAATAAAGGAAACTATAAGATTGAAGAATGAGGCAGGGGGGCAGTGAAGGGTGTTGGGTGGGGCAGGGGAGAGCAACTTGGGGGGGAAGAAATCGGGACAACTGTAATAGAACAACAATAAAAAAGATTGAGGAATCAAGAGAAATAACCTCACAATTATTTGCATTTGAAGAATTCTAGAAAACATAACATTTTTTAAAATTTCAAAAATCACTGCTGATAATTACTTTCCCCTGTAGGAATATAAGTAATAAGATAAAAACAATATGAAATAAAAAAAACCCAATACCTTTGAAATATGTTCTAATTTCAAAATTTTTTTTGTTGACTAACATATATCACAGTGGAAACCATAAAATAAAAACACAACAAATGTAAATGTATGATCATGTAATGCAATAAACTGGCAGTATAAATTTGAAAATTAACTTACCCATATCATTTATAGTGAAAATATAATGACCCCCCAAACTGTAATTAGTAAAATATTGGTAGGGGGAATTACAAAAAGAACTATTTTGAATTTTCTTATTTTTAAAAATAATGCCTTGTTTGTATCCATAATTTCGATATTCTAAGCTTATAAATTATGATTAGACTCAGACAAAAGATGGTAAATACATAAAGAAATAGTAGTGGTAAAAAATTAAATGACTCCATTTAAAAACCAACAAATTAAAACAATTCAGCAATCTAACCTAAGGAACCAGTTTTCTAATTCCACTTCTATAATTCTATCCTGGGCAAATAATCTCAAATAAAAAAAAACAGGTTTATATGAAAAAGAACACAAGAGTTTTTAGTATAATAAAATTTATGCCTAACTCAAATGTTTAAGAATAAAAGAATGGTTAGGTAAATGGATCATGTATTTAAACATTATGCACTAAATCAAATATAACATAAACAAAATAAGCAGAAAAATTTCAAACTTAGTTTGAACTTAATAATTTTAAGTTATGCAGAGAAAAAAAAGGAAAGCAATGCACCAAGATATTATGTATCATTAATGGCATTAGAGTATTTTAATTGTATACTCGTTTCTAAGTTTTTAATATTAAAGCTATTTTATAATCTGAAAAAGCATTTTGTAATTAAAAGAAAAATTCTACCATATGCAATTACTTTCAGCATTTAAAATGCTATAATTGTGTCTATTCCACAAAAGCTTCTCAAGGAATGGGCTGTATTAGATCAAACCAAAGACTTTTCAAAATAGCATCAAAGTACATTTTAGGTTTGATCTGAGGAACACAATCATCTTAAATAATATAAGTCAATATTAATTAAAGGGGTTGAGTGCTGGGAATAGGTGACAAATAAATATTTTACAAGAGAAACACCTACTATTTTCAGGAATTTACAAGAGCTGTTTTTAATTTATCCAATCACTAATGTTGCCTATATAGTTAAGTACCTGAAGTATCACTATGTATGTAACCAAGTCCTACCTTTGCAGGTTCTTAAAACATAAATTCCGTAACTTTGTAAGCTTGTTTCAATAAGCTGAGTAATATGTTGTTTTATGTATGACTGCAGGTCAGATAAAAAGCAATACATTGGTGGAACTATTACTTACTGTGGTAGCACAATGAATGTCTTTCCATACCACGGCTTCCCTGGAGAGATCAGAGACGTCGAACAAATTCTCCAGAATCACTTCTCCAATCATGTCATGTCTAGAAAACCTGTCGAAGTCATATACACTGAAATGTAGTTTTCGGTTGCTTAGTTGATCATACGCTACAGGAAACTGAAATGTTTCATCAAACACAGGGTTCAAAGTCTTTCTGTGCACGCGGGTCTGAAATTTCTTTTTCCTATCCGGAAGAAGATACATCTTCACATAAGGGTCAGAAGTTCCTGTGAAGTCTTTAGCAGGGAGATCTAAGGCTTTGATCATTTTAACAACCAGAAGTTCATTTTCGTAATCATACTGGAGGGTAAAGTTAAGTTTCCCACAGGTTTTGACATCTTCCTTCCTGTTGCCCTCTGAGTCAACTGATTTCTGCTTGTAGAGCTCTGGTTTGATCCTCCCAATGCTGGTGGTGGTTTCTCCTCTCTGTAAGACGGGTTCTGTGCCCATGCTAAAGTCAACGCTGGAAACCTGCATTTGCCTTGGCAGGTGTCTCCTGAAGGAATTGTGGCTGCACACACACACAAACACACAAACACAAAATAATTTAGGCAGACTATTGGAGACAATTGTAAACAGTGGTATACATGCTGTCCTCCACCCCCAGGACAAGGAAAACATGTCAGTAAAAGATACACACACACACATTTTTGAAAAACCAAAAATGCAATATTCAAAAAAAAGTCTCCTAAAATTATAGAAACACTTGAAACCACCTAGATAAATGTCTATGAGCTTTTGAAATTTTGTACTCTCAGTCATAAACACTAATTAAATATAGTTGTAAAGAGACACAATTACCAACAAAGTTCAACATTTCACAAAATACTATGAATCATCAATAATCTGGGTATATCCAGATGTAAGAAATATGTAGAGAAATCATATGAATGGCTGGTTTTCTTTCATCTGAATCTTTATGTTTCATGTTTTAGTGACTGCATTAAAATAAACAAGTCCTCATTTTATTATAGTGTGTTAATTATTTCTGATACTTAAGATAACTAAATGACTATTTACTTTAAAAAAGAATATAGAGTTGTGACAGCCCAAATGATCACATTTTCCTTTTTTCAACATTGAGTGGGTTTCAGAAGTTTTAAGGATTAAAAAACCGTAGCCTGAGAATTTGAGACCAACAAAAAGTTTTAAAAATTCCAGCAGACTTTCCTATAGTTACTGTTACTATTCATCTAGTCAACATTTCCAGAACGTTAACCATATATATTGACATCCATCACCTACATCTCTCCTCACTACTGTCCTGTAAATGTGACTCACATTAAGATCTGCTTCTCTTATACTTCTTCCATGATTTCTGGCATAAGCTATGTCAACTATGTATCTTCTCAAAATTTAGTCCCAGGTCTTTTGTTTTTTCCTTTCCTCATTTTGTCCATTACACTAATCATCAGTTCTTGGACTATAATTATTATTTTGAATCTGATAGTTCCCTGTTGGAAACCACTCTGCCTGGTTTCAGGAGTTGTAACTGGCCCCCATGGCTAAGGCTTAGTGAGTGACCTCTGGAATGCGAGCCACTAAGGCAACAAAGCTTGTCTCTGGCAGCAACACTGCTTCTGCTTTATCCTCTGGCCCCAATGCTTGGTCCGTTAGTCTATGACGGATAAGAACCCTCAGAGGGGGGGCAACCTAAGCCAGACACGATCAATTGGGAGGCCATCATGGAAGGGATTGGGGGGCTGCAACAAAGAGGGAGTGATGGACCCTTGCCCCCCAGCTATTCTGACATAGCCTGAGTCCCCATTTCCATCTGGGAGAAGCACTTCCTGGCTCTAATCCACTTAAGTCTAAAACCTATGATGGGGAAGGTGGTGCATCCCTTTGTCAGCTAGAGCAGGATCCGGGGTGATCAGGCATAAGAAAGAATTCACAAAGTTCTGTGAAGCCTGCTTTGCTAAGAGTGCTTTCATTCATATGATAAGGGTCTGAGCAGGAAATGAGTATGTCTCCCAAAGTTTTTGCAACCCTCTTACCTGACAAACACTGACTCAGACTAAGCCCTCAGATTTCTTTGAAATGTTATTTACTGTTTGATCCTTGCCACCTGACATTGACTGATGAGCTTTACCTGTATTCCTGTGTATTACAACCCAATAAAAGCCGTTGAGGAAGGGGCTCTTGGCCTTTCTCCTCTGAGAGATTGGCCACCTCTCCTCCCCAAACAGATCATGTCTTGGTAGTTTCACTTTCATCCATGGCAGATGGGGGGACTTTGTGGGCAAAATTGCCCCACAGTTCCCAGGTATACCTCAGATACATAAATTTCTAGTCCTATGTCTCTATTATTTCCCAGGGAGATTTCTAAATGGATGTCCTAATTTTGCCTGAATCTCAAGCAAACGCATTATTTTCTGCTCATTGCCCTCGAACTAGTTATTTCTTCTAGTCTCTAACAATAGTGCTAACATTTTTATCAGTCACTCGTGTTAGGACAGTTGCAGCATGCTTTGAATTGCTTTTCCTTTATCCATGGGATTTACTCAATTTCTAAATCCTGTTGATGTTTGCTTTGAAAGAAGCAGCTTTTTTGGCTCGTTATGATAAATTGAAAGAAGCAAAGATGTTTAATTTATGTTATGAGACATGTACAAAATTCTTATTAGTTCCACAGTTGTAGTTTTTATTTGATAAGAAACATGTTTTGAAAATACTAAGTAGAAAATCGAAATCTGTAATTTATGCCCTATTATGCATTCAAAACAGATTAAGAAGTAATAATAAAAAATTATGCCGATGTAAAGAAACATAGTAGGACTACTCCATCTCATATGCAGCAATTAGCTCCTAATTAAAACCACACTAAATTTAAGACCCAATATTTTAGTTTCTGTATCTAAGTAAATATATATGTCTTTATTTACTTAGAGGTTGAAATGATCTTTTTAAAGATTGATCTCATTTAAATGCATTAAGCGTGCTATTAAATATATTTTGACCTTGCATTTTTCCCAGATGTAAGAGGTTAAACTGTAGTCAGGGAATCATCAGAGAGCATGTATGAAAAATTAAAAAAATTTTCATACAGGAAGAATTTAAAAAGGAATTCAGGTAGTATATATTGTTGTGAATTTTTAAAGTGGACTAGTATAATCCAGTTCAAAGAGATTTAGAATATTTTACTAAATAATCACATTACTATCAAAATTACTGATACTTATGCAATACTTTTTTTTATTTTTGTGAGCAAAAATCCCCAAAAGTTAATTCCTCATTTTTTAGATTGACTCTTTACTTCACACTGACTTATACTTTTCAATATAATGGAATTTTATAATCTTCTATCCTTTCCCTAAAAATCAGTAATTTATTTTTTATGACTGAATATAATTATGCAGCTGGAAAGAGCCCCTTTTAACAGGAATCTGAGTTGTAATGTTTTTGTTCTAGTAAGCCAGTGCCCTAATTATAGGGTAAATAGTGCATATTCTAAGTCACAGTTTAGCTAGTCAGCTAAGAGAAGCTATAATTATTACAATGTTAAACAATTACCATGACAACACATATCTCTTTCTTCTTTTTCTCTTTTGGAATGGCAGTGATAAGTGACTATTTAGCCTCACCAAATATCTAACCAATCCATGTACATGCCACTTGATTATTTCTTATCCCATTCTTACCCTTCAAACCAGGAAAGTACCACCCAAGTACTCTTCCAGATGGTGAAGGAGAAATTTCCCCACCTTATCTAGAATATCAGAGAGTAGCTAGCCATAATCAACACTACTTGATGCATGCCTCTCTCTGATCAACACCTCATCCTTCTAGCTCAGACCTTATGTGCCATCTTAGACAACTTTCCCAACTCAACAGAATCTCTAATCCACAAATTTATTACCATTTCATAATCACTAATTTCTTAATATTTTTTTCTTCTTTTCCCAGTTCCAATTGCGTGATTAATCATTAGAGATACTCTTACGTGTACATCCCCAACCCCCTTGGTTGCTCTCTACTTCCTTTGTTCCAGAGCAAAACCACAGCACTGGTTGAATTCCATTCTTCATTGTTGCTACACCTGCACCTGTACGAGTGAATAGGACCTGAGCAAAATGTAAAACAACTCTCATGGTTTCACTTTAACTTCAAGACCACATTTCTTGTGTAGGCACTAATGCTGCACAGCAATTCATTCTCTTGCTCAAATTTGAATTTGCAAGAGGACTATTTCATATCTTTTCACCTTTCTTCACACCTTTATTGACTTCTTCCTCATTCCCAGCCTCAATTAATGACCATACTTCCCCTCACTGAGAACACCGAAGGAGCAGGAACCTCCCACAGACTCATGACACCTCATCACCCCTCCTATTAGAATCTGTACCCATACACTTTGCCTTCTGGTTGATATTAAATTAACTACCCATGCTTCTGTGTAAAGCCAATTCCTCCATTTGTTGTCTAATTCCCATTTTTTCTCATGTAACTTTCAAGAATGCTCCTCTCTGATTCTTGCATTATTAGTTCTTCCTCTTTACTGGATCATGACCATCAGCACAACAGCATATACTTATTTCTCCTGACTTAAAGAAACTGTCCATTCACCCCACTCTCTGTGTACTGCACTGCTTTTCACGAGGAGATAATGTTTATCAGTGCCAGGAAACAAACTCTCCAAGTCTGAATCTATTTTGTAAGGTTTTGTCTCTAACCTTGGTTCAAACAGCCATCCTACTTCAGAAAAGTTAGTGCATACGCCAAATGCATGTTTCATAAAGGGGCATATTCAATCACTTCAAGCACTAGCACAGCATGATTCATAACATTTTATTTCAAGGAAATCTCAGTTTCCCACATTGTCCTGGACAAGTACTGCTTCCTGATACCCTAGGTAACTACATACTTTTTCAATTCTCCCTTGGTGTAACATCTTGCTTTCCATTCCTTACAGTGTCCTGGGTTGGATGACTGCCATCCAGTTATTTTTAGTACTTTTTGTGAGAAATTTCAATCCAGTTTTACGTACTTTTATATAATTCTTTACTTCTCTTTTAAAAGTATATGTCAATTGTTTTTTCTGAGACTGTGTGTGATGATTTTAAGAACTACTTTTTTAAACAGCCAAAGCTAATTAATTCTAAATCTATCAGCACACGAGTCAATAATTCTTTTCCATGTGCATTTTCCTGCCTTTGTTCAGCGGATATGCCATTAGGTTTCCTAATTATTTTCAATAGGCACTTAGAATCCTAACAGTGGCTAACCTATATAATTCCTCATCCTCAACAAATTACTTTGCCACTTATTATTCACCTCACCTTTACACAACTAATGAATGCCCAGGAAATTGGTCCTCATATTTATGCCTCAGAGTATAACCTCTTCAACCTCTTTCTAATATGAGCACAGTGCATATCAACACCTGATGCTGCTTTTAAAAAAGCAAAGTGAAGTGGAGAGATATCCATCAATCACAAGCATTCACTTGATGCTCATTGTGTACCTGTGCAGTGACAGAAATTAGGTTGCACAACCTCGGTCTCTAAGACTTTAGCATCTAGTTCGGCAAACAGCGAGGGCTCAATATTAAGACAATACACAATTAATTGCTATGTTGTATCTTTGGCTTTAAATAATAAAGGATAATAGCTTACAGTAGACTCTTAGCTGCATTTTCTTTAAAGCTCTTACAGTAAATAAAAAATGAGGTCATCATTCTAGACCAAGGAATCAGCATATGCAAAATGCAGAGGTGGAGAGTTGAGGTCTACAGAAGGGTGATGAAAAGACCAGGCACCATTCCTGCTGGCAACCATGAAAGATTCATTTGAATGGATAAGATGAAGTCACGGCATTCATTTGTTGTTGTTTTTTTTATTCAACAAATACAGGGTGGGGGGAAAGTAGGCTTAGAGTTGTGAGTAGGTAAAACAGTTTACCCTTGTACTATTAATTATTGCATTATTTATCATATGAACAGCTGTAAACCTACTTTTGCCATACCTTCTACACCCTGAGTTCCTATAGTGCTTTTTCTAGGTGTCAAGAGCAATACAGAAAAGAATTCGGTGGATTTTCTGCCCAGGAAAGCAGTGTGCAGCTATCTGTGTGGAGGTTTTGGAGCCTCCAAAAATGTTATTATGGTAGTTTGATATTATCAGGTTGTACCAGCTTGAATGTCAGGCTTGTAAGAGGCTTGGACTACACTTGAAAAGACTGGCCCGTTACAGTTGTTTTTTTTATAAGGGATCTTGGATTCTTCCTTTACATCTTTTCTTAGGTTTCTGTCTTTTTTGTTGTTACTTTCTGATTCCTGATTTTTATCATGCTTTAAATAGTATATTAGTTACAAAATAGATGTCTTCTCCTACAGTCTGTCTCATGAACTTTTGCCAAATTAATTTTCCTAAAACATACTTCTTTGTTGAAGGCAGTATTGTGCTGCAAATATTTATGACAGAACAGACTTGGAACATCTTGGCTATGATTTCAAGGCCTTCTCGTACTTCAATTCCAGCTGACTTTTCTATTATTCCTCCATAGAACTCCATATTCTGGTTAAGGAAATTTACCTACTGCTTTCTTAGGGAGACTTCTTCTTGTATGTATTTTCACATAAATTGTTTCTATTTGGGATACACCCCCCCACAATTGCCAGCTATGTAAACTCCTAGTTTCCTTTAGCCTCTGCTTACTGGCTGGCCCTCCTCTGTGCCTCAGCTGGAAATGATATTCCTGTTCTCTGAATTCTGCATTCTCCACTACACAGTTTGCACTTACTTCCTTATATTGAAGTTGGTATAAGTATCTTATCTCTGCGTTATGTTGCCAATTTTTCCCAGCTCCCTCGAGCACACAGAGTGGAAAGAGTGTGAAGAATACACTGACTATTCCCAGGAGTAAATATATACTGACTAAGCCCATTGGAGGACTGAACAATCAATCAAGAAGAATATGTGATGAAGAAATACACAAATGTCTCCTGGGTCCTTTGGTTGGCTGGCAGGCTAATGGGGCCAAATGCCCATTTGAAAAGGGAGATGAGAACTTGTAAAAGGAAGCTTATAGCAATGTTGTTAACTTCTGAACAGATTAAGGTGTTAAGTATAGAGACGAAACTTGAAAGACTATGACATTTGTCATCTATTGCTGAGGCAAATAAAGCAGAGTCTCAACAGCCAACTGAGACTGGAGAAGCCTAATAAGGGGAGGAAACCAAGCATTGAAGTTAAATTCATTGTGTATGTATGTGTGGTTTGATCTCACTACATACAACCCAGCGAAAAGTTAGCATTTGAGCAGAATACTCTGATCTATAAAAATGCACCATCAATCTCTAAGTGGACTGCGTAATGAGCCCAGCAGTTTCCTCTTCCTCTCCACAGAAGGTAATTTCTAGAATGATAAAGTAATTAGTGTAGATGAAAATTTTTGAGAACTAGACATAATCAAGATTTCTGTCAGGAATGCATCCCAAGGCCAACCAGATTGTAATCGTGACTTTAGTCATTTGTGATAACCACATATAATTCTGTATTTCTGAGTAGAATGAGCAGCATGATACCCCCATCCTCCAACCTACAAACTTCCTGTCCTTAGCAGACTTGCAACCACCATTTTTGTGAAAAAACTATATGTGCTTGGCTTTATTGCTTAAAATGTATTTCATCAATCTGGGTGAATCTAAATTCTAACTCTTCAACAGCTGCATGACTTTGGGCAAAATTTTAAATCTCTCTGTGCTTCAGTTAACAAGCAATGGGGATAATTAACAACCCTTACTTCATGCCCACTGGTGGAGGATTTGCAGGGAGGATGCTTGGCAAAGTGACTAAATTTCAAGCAATAAGAAATAACATTATTTCTTTCTTTACCAACCACTCACATAAACAAGAAAATTCAGGTAGGGGCACGTGAGAGGCAACCACACATTGAAATTTTTCTCTTCTTCTCTTCCTCTCTCCCTTCCCCTCTATAAAAAAAATAAAGAAATCTAAAAATAAACAAGAAAATTCAAAGATGCAGATGAAATGATACCATAGTTCTATCGAAACAATGAATTTTTATTTCACTTTTTCTCTTAGAAAATATGAGATATGTACAATCCAATTGTTATGTTTTTTAAGATTGAAAGAAAAAGTCTTTCTCTGATTTATTAAATTTGACATAATTATTGAGAATTCAGGGCTAGAATGATGTGTCTTCACCCCTATTGTACTGTTTCTAGAAACCAAGGGCAGAAATTCTGTATCCAAGACCAAGTCTCCACATGTGTTCTTAGTACACACTCTTTCGTTCTCCCCTAACTAGAAATAAGCAGGTAAACTGTCTCTTTACATTCAGCAGACAATACATCAGAAATAGTATTTTGTTTTTCTGAGGTTTCCAGAAAACATCTGGGCAGAGAAAGTCAGGCAATTTTCATAGCTTACCTCAGCTTGGCTTCATGATTGAATCCTTATATGGAGTGCACTTACCAACTGAATGCTAATAAGGTGACTCATATTCATAGCTATTGTTAATATTTTTAAAGTGTTTTATAGTTTAATTGACTGTTTAACCCTGAAATTCCTGAGTGTCTCAGTACTTTATTACATAGAATATTTGGCCACAATGGGCAGCAATGATAGTAGTGATAATCAAGTACCAACGTGAGACAATTTTAAAGCAGTTTTTCCTGTATACACTAAAAGAGCGTCACACAGGATAATTGTTTTGCAATTAAATACCTATAATAAATGAATTTAATGAACATATATTGGGGTCATGTTACATAAAAATCATAAAAATTTAAAAATAAACCTAAGGGCCACTTCTCAGGAAAACTTGTCAAAATAATAACTAAATGTGAGGCACACCTTGGTTTTAGAATTTAAACAGAAAAGTATAACACAAAAAAAGATACCCCTATCTAACCTCCTTATCCCAAAGTTTCTTATCCCACAAATAATATTTTTACTTCTACTTTTACAATTTATTTCAGGAAGAAGAGAATTTATAATAGATACAATCTTCTTTAACTTCATGAAAGATATATTGAACACCATATTTTTCCGTGTATAATGCTCACTTTTTTTGCTTCAATTTTTGGGGGAAAAATAAGGATGCACATTATACATGGGTAATACTAATTCCATATCTATATAAATGTTTTTAATTCTTTTATTTATGCTTATATATTAAAAGTGTAACTCTAGAAAGCAATAATGATATCTGTGTGTAAAATAATACTTTAGAATACCATAATCAGTTTTGTTTCTAAATATAAATAAATAAAAAGTTGAATTAAAAATTAAATAGTCTGGTTTCTCTGCAGATTGTATAATCTTTTGCCTTTTAAAAAATAAAATGAAATATTTTTAGCTAAATGTTTGGGTCAAAAACATGGGTGTGCACTCTATATGGGAGCACACAGTACATGGCAAAATACAGTATATTCTTTCAATTCTAGTAGCAAACATGCCCCATTTTTCAATTTGATAGATTTCTAAATACAAAAAAATATGCCATGTCAGAAAGCCTGGATGCACCTTAGACAGGTAGGAATGTAAGACCAGATTGATAGTTAGCAACTTACCTCCCAATAACATTGATTACCCTGCTCTAGTTTAAAATTAATGGATACTTCTGGAAAATAAAAACTGCTACTGTCATGCTGTTGTTCATTTTAAAGACTCTATTAAGTAGAAAAAAAATGATTCCTCACAAGAATCTCTTTTTTTCCTTTACAGTTAGCACAATCTGAAATACACCATAGCAAATTATTTTCATTCGAGGAAATTTTTGCTGATTTGTCTAGGCTGAGTTAAAATGCATCTCTTGCCCTGTGTGGCTCAGTGGATTGTGTGCCATCTGCAAACCAAGGGGTTGCTTATTTGATTCCCAGTCAGGCACAAACAGGCCTGGGTTGTGGGCCAGGTCCCCAGTAGGGGGCGTGAGAGGCAACCACATAATGATGTTTCTCTCCCTCTTTTTCTCATTTCCCTTCTCCTCTCTAAAAATAAATAAATAAAATCTTTAAAAACAACAAAAAAAATGTATCTCCTTATGGAACTCTCTCTCTTCCTTCCTCTTGTATATTCCTTGGTATGTTCCTGATACTCGACAAAGCTCTGGTGGAACTTGCCAGACTCTGCCTAATACATGAGTTTGGTCTGTGTGAGTTCTGAAATTCTTCAGCGGTTCCAGGTTTGTGGTGTCAGTGCTGAACAACTATAAACATCAATCTCTATTACTAGGCTTTGACTGTGAACTTCTAGATGATTTCATGATATGTCTCTTTTCTAGATATTTATTGGTTAAATTAAACTCAATGGAAAGATTGTCAGCAGCAATTATCAGCTAATGATATTTCAAGGGAAAGAGTCAATAATAACAATGTGTCCTACCCATTCCCTCTTTATTCAATTACGTTTCCTATGCGTTGCTCATTTCTTCTATTTACAGTTACTCCTTTCCCACTACAGTTTTTCTCTCTCATGAAATCACACAACACACACTCAGTTTTATGTGCTGCATCTTTCCTTACCGGGAAGAAGATGTAGGCTCCGTCGTTTGTCTTTGTACACGTGCATGTTTAATTAAATGTTCTTTTAAAGCAGTCTGGACTTCTGCTGGGATATCGGGGGAAGTGTGACTGATTTTTATTGCAGGCTCAATAGCTTTTAGTGCTGGCTTCCCATTTTCTTTGACCTCCTTTTTCTCTTCGGTCTCAAACACTTCAGTAGGACCACTGGCGGTGCTCTGGGGGAGAGTACTGAGGTTGGAAGTCATGGGTTTGCTCTTCCAGCACGGCCAGCACAGCTTCCAGAAGACAAAAAGGGAGACAACCAGCAGAGCCAGGCCACAAAAGCTGACAACAACTGCTAACAAGCTGACGGAAACATCTGTAGAATAAAAATGTAAAGCAATATTAGTTGATTGATATGTACATAAAAGAGCAGAAATGGTGAGGTAATTTTATATTTGTAATTATTAATAGATTCCTCATTGAGAATTTCAAAAATTTAATATTGTTATCTGTGTAGGGGGAAAAAATCAGTAACTATGTCAGAAAGTTCTCCAAGGAGATATTTGAAAAATCTCATGCCAGGGAAAGTTTCCAGTTGTATACCAGAAAAGCATAATATAGGCATATCATGCCTAGTATTTCCAAGGACATGAGAAGGGGTCCAAGAACTTGCAGAATGAAGGCCAGCAACCGGCAAGTTGCCATGAAGTCATGAAGCTTAAGAAACTCAGGCACTGCATATGCAGAAGAGCTTCTGTTTGCTTCATCTACAATCTAAAGATGCAGCCTTCTCACTTTCTGAGCAGGGTATAATGTTACATATTTGCATAAACTACTTTATATAGTGTAAATGAGAATAACATATTACTAAGAGAGAATGTGTACACTATTTGTTGTGTTTTCAAACTCCATAGTTTGATAACTGCATGCTCTTAATTTTTCTAAGTTCAGAATTAGACTTGTTACCCAAGTTACAAAATTAATATACACTATATAAAGAGGCTCAAAGGAATATAGCAAAAAGTTAATAAGATTGAGTAAATAAATAGAGAGAAGTGACATATCTATTTTGCAGAACTGCAAACAATTTATGTTGATATTTTGTTCTCAAGGAGGTGAAGCACGTATCCTTATTCTGGTGTGTGTTACACAGAGTAACTTCCTTCCACAGTATAAGGTATGGCGGGGGTACCTTTACAGTGAAGCCTCACCCAGGTTTCATGAGTGAGGCATCGTATTGATTGTATGCACCCTTGATAGATATAATGTGATGGAAATGACACTTTACCTCTGTGGTCTTCTTCCCCAAAACCTATAACCTGAATCTCACTGTGAGAAAAATATAAGACAAATTGCAATAGAAGAGCATTCTACAAAATACGTGATGAGTACCCTTCACAACTCTCAAGGCCATCAAAAAGACAATCAAGTCTGAGAAAACTGTCACAGCCAAGACTAAATATATGTGACAACTAATACAAGAAAATTTGCACTACCTTCCCAATACATCTTAAACCACTCTAAAAGGTAAAGTCAATTTTGTAAAAGTAAGTATTCCCCTAAATGCTTCAATTTTCATATCCCTAAGATTACCAATACTAGTGATCAGGTGTTTGTTCTACCACTCTTAAAGTTCTGAAGACCAAAGAGATTTCCTGTAAAGAGAATTCTTTTCTAGATTCAAATAATTTTGTAATATTTTTTACAACTTTCCTTAGGCTCAGTGTCAAATATAAATCTAATTTCTTTTGTTTGTTTTAAATAAAATTGTTAAGAATATGTTATAGGCTGAGTTATGTCTGTTCCTCTACCCCATCCAAATTCAGATGTTGAAGTCTTGACACTCAGTACCTCAGAATGTGACTACATTTAGAGATAGGGCCTTGGAATTAATAATTAAGGCAAAACTAGGTCATATGGGTGGGCCCTAATCCAATAAGACCGGTGTCTTTCTAAGAAGACCAGATGAGGAAAGAGGCCCTCACAGGGGGAAATCACGTGAAGACACTGGGAGAAGGCAGCCCTCTACAAACCAATGGTTTGGGAGGTTGCAGAAAAAAATCAAATCTCCTGACACTTTGATCTCAAACTTGTAGCTTCCACAACTTGAGGACAGAAGTTTCTGTTGCTTACACCTCTCAGTCTGTGGAACTTTGTCATGGCAGCCTTAGCAAACTAACACAGAATACATATAATTTCCTTTAACCACCCCCATAAATTCAGCAGGTTCTTCCCTTTCCCGGAAATAACCACTGATACAAGTTGAGTGTGGATCTTTCTAGTCCAAGCACCAATACACAAAAATATACAAATATATAAAAATGTAGAATTGTTTAATATACTTTACACAAATGGTTTACTGTGTATTTCTTTGATTTGCTTTGTACTTTTGTTCAGCAATACTTGAAATCTAACTTCATGTCATTTGAGGTCTCACTTCATCATGATGAGCATTTAGCTTATGCACGATGTTTTGCTTTTACAACATAACTATAATGAGCATCCTTATACCCTATTTCTTATGCATGTTCATGAATGTTTCTCTAAGGTAAATATCTATGAATAAAATTGCAGGGTCACAGCTTATGCACTTACTTAGTTTTACTAAATATTTCTAAAATGCACCCTGGAGTGGCTGTAATAAAAACATTACATGAGTTTGCCAGCTCCTACAATCTCAGAGAAATATTGTTGTACTTTAATTTTCACTGATCTGATAGGGAAATGATACCTTGTTTAAATTTACATTTTCCTGATTGGTAAAATAAAATGGTTCTGTTTAAACTCCTAATTCATAGCTAATGGAAATCTATTCAGAAATTGAAATAATTCCTAGTTTTTATTGCTGCCCAATTATAAGGCTAAAACTTAATTTTGACATGCTGTGATACAGAGGCATTAATATTTTCCTCACTTCTCAGTTGCTTACTCAAAAAATCCCCATTGAATATATTTCCCTTTTATATTCCACTGGTAAGGAATGTGTGACTACTTTTTATATTTTTAATTCACTTTATTTTTACTTTTTATTTTCATTAGCATCATACTTGTGGAAAAGGGTAAAAGTATGAGATTAATGTGCTTCTGAATATTATGTTTTCTTTAAAATTTAATCTTTATTATATTTTTCCATTACCATTTTGTCTCGTTACCCCCCTTTGCCCAGCAACCACCACACTGTTGTCCATGTCCATGAGTCCTTTTTCCTTTTGTTCAATCCTTCCACCCCCTAATTACCACCCCCCAAACAGCTGTTATCTGCTCTCCATCTATGAGTCATCTCTATTTTGCTTGTTCATTGAGTTTGTTCATTAGATTCCACACATGAGTAAAATCATATGGTATTTGACTTTCTCTGACTGGCTTATTTCACTTAGCATAATGTTCTCCGGGTCCATCCATATTGTTGCAAAGGGTAAAATTTTGTTCCTTTTTACAGCTGAGTAGTATTCCATTGTGTAAATATTCCATAGTTGTTTTATCCCTTCATCTATTGATGGACACTTGGGCTGATTCCATATCTTGGCAATTGTAAATAATGCAGCTATGAACATAAGGGTGCTTACATTCTTTCAAATTAGTGTTGTGGGTTCCTTTGGCTATATTTTCAGAAGTGGAATCACTGGGTCAAAAGGCAGATCCATTTTTAATTTTTTGAGGTATCTCCATATTGCTTTCCACAGTGGCTGCACCAATCTGCATACCCACCAACAATGCAAAGGGTTCCTCTTTCCCCTCATCCTTGCCAGCAATTGTTGTTTGTTGATTTATTGATCATAGTCATTCTGACAGGTATGAGATGGTATCTTGTTGTGGTTTTAATGGGCATTTAACTATGTACATTACCTATGTTTTTAAAGTGGAGGAATAAACATGACAATTATGGCTTCCTAATCTTTCTTTTTAGTTTCATTCTACCCAGAAGTTACTGGGTAGCTTCTACCCAGTTGGAGCCAAAAGCCAAGACATAAGAAAACTGTGGGGCAATATGAAGTAGGCAAAAGAAGGGAAGTAGTTTTCAGCAACAACCAAAACCTCCTCCCTTCTTACTAATGAAGTCAGACATTAGAGGGCTTTTATTACTCCATCCGCAAAGATTTTATAAAATTCGTTTATGACACTGTTCCTTAGTGATGGGCTTTGGCACTCATAAGGCTGTTCTCATCTTAAGAAAAAGCCCTTGAGAAATCACTCACCCCAGTTCCATCTTCCTTATTGCTGACAATTTTCTTTCTAAAATCAGTATCTGGTTCTGTCATTTGGGGAACCATAAAACATTTCAACCAAGTCACTTCTGAAAGTGTACATTTTGCTATCAGTAAGTGTTTTTTGAGTTGTCTGAAAAGACATTCAACGTCTGTGGGTTCCAAGATGGCCGAATGAATTGAAGTTGACTGATTTGGCCTTCTACTAGTAGAAACCCTTCTACTAGGAAGGTGGTGTAACATCTTGTACTCTGGAGCAATTTAGACATGGATTCAAAAGTCAGAGCCACTATTGTGTGACTTTGGGCAAGTCATTTAGATTTTAACAACTTCATTAAATTAGGGATATTTATTTCATAGGAATGCTGTGAGGTTAAAATAAGAAAATATATAGAAAGTACTTAACATTGTCATATGAATAATATGTACTACAATGGGTTGCTATTATTATTAACTATCTTTCTTTAAACAGGAGTACTGAGGGGAAAAGATGCAAAGGGGTGGGTTGGTATGAATTGAAAGGTGGGTCACAAATTAGTAATAAAAGGAGAGACTCACCTTCTGTTAATATTTGGTACTGAAGAGTGAATTTGTTTATAATGGAGACCAACATTTTTAAGTAAATGTTAATATTCAGGAAGCTAATGAATAACTTTTTTCCTGCTTTTTTTTTTTGGCACAGCACAGCTGAGAGACAGAAACAGTATTCAAGCTGGTAGCAGTTAAAATAATTGGGAATATCACCTTAGGTCTGTGAGAAAGTAGACTTGCTAATATAGCACCTTAAATGAATTAAACTTACCTGTACAGGTACAGGCCCGGCTGGACAACCACAGCTCTTCTCCATTAAGACTCGACTCTGTGAAATTCACTACATGAAGGAGCACAGAAAATTTGTTCCCTGAGGATATGTAGCATACACCTCAAAGAAAGGGAAACAGCTAAGTCATTTCTCAGGGATGGGAGTGGACCAAGATGCCATGAATATTCCAAGTGAAAGAAGATGGATTAAATATAATTTTATTTTAAAAATATAACTAAGATGATAAAAACAAGCTTCTTGTATTTTATACATTTTACATTGCTCATAGTTACAACTAATCACTAAAACTATTAAAAAACAAAATCCACTATTTAATACTTAGATCTTTATGACTTTTTTTCAACAAAATTTGTCAAAAAAAGTGAATCTGGCTATCAAGAGATTATGGAAGGATTTACGAAATTATCAGCATATTTTTAGTGATTCTTTTACAATTGTGATTCAACATTTAACCATGACATAAAGAATGTTATAAGTTTGGACTTAGTGCAGAAAAAAAAACAATTAGCCCCAATAACATTTTAAGTCAATTACTGAAATGGTTTGGTGTATATTTTAGAATTAATGCTCTGGCTAGGGAGAAGATAAGCCTGGGAGCCAGACTAGAAGAGGAGGAACTGATTAACAGATGAAAACAGTCACCCACAGCCACCAGTTGCTCACTGCACAGCCATCTTCTTCATACTGAGTATCTCAACTGATGAAGAATATTGAGGTAGTACTCCTTACTAATTGTTTGGCCTGAAGGAGCATGCTTGTGATGGACAGCATTTTCCCAATCGCAAAACAGTTAACATGCTCTTGATCTTGCTGCGACTTTACCATGTGTTCTTCAGGTGTGGAGAATCCAATTTCCATTGGAATGACTGGGCCTTGATCTCTGGATCACAGCCATAGACCCAGCATTCATCTCCAGTTATGACCTTCTTGAGGAAATCTGGTTCACTGGTAGTAGTTTCAATCAACTCATTAGCAACTGCAGCACAATGTTCCTTCTGCTCTGGTAGCAGAAGCTGTGGAATAGATTTTGCCACAACACATTTCATGCCAAGATCCTGTGTCAGAATCCTGGACACAGTAGTTTTTGGAATCCCCAGATCAGTTTCTGGTTCTTGCACCGTCAGCTGCCGATATTTGTTGATCGCAGCCTGTACACATTCAACATTATCAGATGTTTTGCTTGTAGCAGACCTTCCAGAATGTGGGTCACTTTCAACAGATTCTCCACTATCTTTGAAGCATTTGTTCCACACTTTTATTTGGGCTGCGCTTATTGTATCATCCCTGAAAGCCTTCTGAACCATCTGGATAATTTCTGTGGAGGAATGTTCAAGCCTAACACAAAATTTGATGCAGATCTGTTGCTCTACTCACTCAGTCATTTTGAATGCAATGGCCACACAGTACTCATGCTCACTCAATGGCGTATACTGCCCCCGGTGACTAGTACAATGAAGTTGTCACTGTTCATGCATGAGAATTCCAGTCCACTTTCCTTGGCTGCCAGGTTACATTGCTGTCATGCAAACTGTTCTCGTTATATATTTTAAATTTTCTTCTTTTTGTATGTTTTTATTGATTATGCTATTACAGTTGCCCCATTTTTCTCCTTTATCCTCCTTTGCCCTGCACCTCTCCTCCTTCCAGCATCCCTCCCTCCCCTGCCACCCCCCCACTCCTGCCATGCTTAGTTCATGTCCATGGGTTGTACATATGAGAAACCATGAGAAGTTCTTTGGCTTCTCCATTTCCTATTGTTAGGAAATGGAGAAGCTATTCTTAACCTCCCTCTGTCTATTTTGGACCTATCATTTATGCTTCTTATTCCCTGTACCTTTTCCCTCATTCCCCCCTCCTTACTGAGAACCGTCCATGTGATCTTCATTTCTGTGATTTCATTCCTGTTCTTGTTGTTTGCTCAGTTCGTTTCTGTTTCTGCCTTTTTTAAAGGTTCAGTTATTGACAGTTTTGAATGTGTTGTCATTTTACTGTTCATAGTTTTGATCTTCTTTTTCTTAGATAAATCCCATTAACATTTCATATAATAAGGGTTTGGTGATGATGAGCTCCTTTAACTTGACCTTATCTGGGAAGCACTTTATCTGCCCTTCCATTCTAAATGAAAGCTTTGCTGGATAGAGCAATCTTGGATGTAGAGCAATCTTGGATGTCCTTGTCTTTCATGACTTGGGATACTTCTTTCCAACCCCTTCTTGCCTGTAAATTTTCTTTGGAGAAATCACCTGGTAGTCTTATGGGCACTCCTTTGTAGGTAAGATTCTCTTCTTATCTTTGAGCTTGTGAAATAATCATAATGTGTCTTGGAGTGTTTCTCCTTGGATGCAACTTCTCTGGGACTCTCTGAGCTTCCTGGACTTGCATGTCTGGTTGCTTTGCCAGATTGGGAAAGTTTTCCTTCATTATTTTTTTTCAAATAAGTTTT
Source organism: Artibeus jamaicensis (assembly GCF_021234435.1). Lineage (NCBI taxonomy): Eukaryota > Metazoa > Chordata > Mammalia > Chiroptera > Phyllostomidae > Artibeus > Artibeus jamaicensis. The sequence goes on from NW_026521486.1 coordinate 39,909,428, forward strand.
CAATTTCTTGCTGTTCTTCTTCTTCTGGCACCCCTATAATTCAGATGTTGGAACACTTAAACTTGTCCCAGAGGTTCCTAAGCCTCTCTTCACTTTTCTGAATTCTTGTTTCTCCATTTTGTTGAATGAACATTCTGGTTGAATGTTTATATCTTCCTTCTGTTCAAAACTGTTGATTTGAGTTCCAGTTTTCTTCCTTTCACTGTTCCCTCAGTTCCCTGTGCATTTTTCTTTATTTCACTTTGTATAGCCTTTACTTCTTTTATTTTGTGACCACATTCAATCATTTCTGTGAGCATCTCAGTTACCAGTGTTTTGAACTCTGTATCTGATAGATCATCTACCTCCTCATCACTTAGTTCTTTTTTCTGGAGTTTTGATCTATTCTTTCATTTGGGCCATATTTCTTTGTGTTGGTGCACCTGTCACATTGTAAGGGACCTAACCTTAGGTGTTCACTGGGGCAGGGCAACCCACTTCACTGCAGTGTGGAGCTGTATGTGGAGGAAGGGTCTCAGGGGGAACAAGGACTGTTGCTTGTCTCTCACCCCTCTCTCAGTCACTTCCCTCGCTTTCCACAAACAGATTGTGTCCTTTCAGGTGCTGAGTCCCAGGTGGGTGGGCTAGTGTACTTTCTAGGATCCCATGGGCCCCTCCAAGAGACTCTCTCGTGAGACTGGGAGTTTCTCCTGCCTCCATAACCCCCAACACATTTTTAGAGCCAGAGATTTTGAGGCTTTAGTTTCCTGCACTGGAACCCTGGATTGTATGGTCTGTCTCACTCCCCAGTTGTTCCTCCCAGCTTATCTGCACATGAATGTGGCATCTCCTGGTCTGCCAGCCACCACTTTGTTGAGAGTCTTTTATCCCAGCTTCCCATTTCTGCTCCTCCTGCCAGTCTGGATGAATGTTTCTTTAACTCCTTGGTTATTGGACTTCCATACAGTTCAATTGTATGGCAGCTCTGGTTGTTTTTTGTTTTTATATTGGTTGTTATACTTCTTTTGGTTGTGCAAGGAAGTGAAGTATATCTACCTATGCTTCCATTTTGGCCGGAAGATCCCATTTTTGTTATATTAACAATGGCAGAACGTTTTCTGGACAGACCTCCGTATTATTATTATAATAGGGCATAATTTTGATTTCTGTAATAAGGGACCGAATTAATAGTGAATTAAACAAGACAGAAGTTTCTTTCTTGCCCATGTAACTAACTGTCCCAACATAAGCAGGCCAGGGCATGTACATTAATATGAAGGTGTCTGAAATCCTAATTTCTGCTATACTTTTGCTATTTGAAGGGTTTCACTGTCTCCTAAAAGTCCAAGATTGCAAGTCATCATGTCCACATTCCAGGCAACTGTATGGAGGAAGAATAACAAGGGAAAAGGCACTATGAAAGACTGCCCTTTTATTTTAAAGACCCAACCTGGAAGAAGTGCACATCACTGCAACTAACATTACAACGGACGGAACTCAGCCATCTGGATGCGCCAAACCGCAAGGGAGGCTGAGAAAAGTTGTCCTTTTTAAGTTTTTTATAACAATGAACTCTGCCACATACCACTTGAAAAGGAAGAAGTCCAGTCTGTGGAACAGCAGGGGAAAGTGAATACTGGGAAACCACTAGCAGTCTCTTCTTCATCTTCAAGTCCAATATATTGTCATTCAATGGACTTATCCTTGAAACAGTGCCTTTTACAGTTTCCATTTTAATTGTACTGACTTTTGCATTTCTTTCGAATTTTAGCAAATGATAAAAACTATATGAATTTGGTATTTGATTATAAAACCCATATTTTAAACATTTAAATTTTCTGAAATTAGAATGAATCAGTATCAATGACTTGTTACAATCATGAATAGCCAGGAAGTAGTGGCATCAGCTTTCTCTGTGTATGCATCAGAGGAAAGTCATTACCACTGAAACCCATAGAATGAATCAGTGGCTTTGAAGAAACTAACTGGAGAGGAGAATGAAGCAAACCCTTAACACTTTGAGCCAGACGGTTGTTGGGATTGGGTGGGGAAAGAGTGTGTCAGATGAGTTTGGCAACATTACCCACGTTCCATGTAATTGTCCAGCTAGCTTTGGAGCACAGCACCAATAGACTTTTTAGCTTTCATGAATTCTTTTAAGGAAAAAAATCCATTATTAATCTTCATCACAGCACTCTTAATGGCATACAGTCCAATAACGAGAAGAATAACAAAGGTACCACCAGTTCTGAATCGAAATGCCATTCAGAAGAATTAGACTCAGAACTTTAAAGTTACTTCAAGCCATTTATTTATGTTGTTTTTTTATGTTTGGACAAGAGTGATATATAATTTTAAAAAGTCATATGGCTAATTAAGTTTTAAAAGTGGTCTTTCCATATGTATAAAATAAAAATTCCATGCCATTAAAAAGTGTCAAGTCTTTCGTTGGCAACACCCCGTTTTTCCTTGGTACTGTATAACATAATGGTGCATCTCACAATCAACAGCATCTTAGAGTCAATCAAATGGGGAATCCCATTATGGTATTCAAATATCCAAATTTATGGCAAAAGTCTTTAGACTGAATAAATGATTTCTAATCTGTGCTTGTATACTAATTGTATATTTAAATTAACTCAATCAACTATGCACAGCATTTAATTAATGGCACCAGTACATTTTACTATCTGGAATGATGGCTTTCACATAGTAAGTCCTTGATAGTTGTTGAATAAAGGCATGAAGCCAAATCCACCTCTCATATACATTAACAACTCATATGGAAACACATTAGAGATGATAGTAAGCTCTTTAATAGTTATATTGATTATTTCTGTAAGTATATGACTTTTGAAACAGAATTATGGTAATGATGAAGGCTGAGGAGAAAATAATAATCCTGCTGTTCAATTAAAATAATTCTGCTATATGAACAAATGGACACTTATAAGATTTAAAAAACTGACTGTAGTTTTTTCTGTTCAATAATGGAATGTTAAATTAGACAGTAGATCATAACACACTTCAAGATCTACCTGAGAGAAAAAAAAACTTATTATTATCAGTTGCTCCCCACCTCTTGTCCCAACCAGCCCAGGATGATTCTACCTTTCTAGCTCTGAGCCCATTAAATCACAATTCCGATTTTATGTAGTGGGTTTTTTTCTAATAGTCTACATAAGTCATGTTAATGTCAGCTCTTGCAGGTTCAGTGGCCACTCAGGACACTGAATGCTATGAGAAAGAGAAAAGCTATGGCACAAGGTAGTAACAAGAAGCCATCTCTCCAGTCAGGGATTCTGTTTCTGTACCTGGCCAGTGTTGGGTAATCAACCAATAGAGGAAATTTGTATTGCACAAATTAGAAACAAGTAAAATAAATTATTGACCTTTCATAATAACACTCCCTGTCAAGAGATCTAGGTTTCTTTGACACATTCATAATAATTATACTTTGGAGCCTTCAAATAGATGGTTCTCAGCTCTTTCTACTATAATTGCCTGTCTTTAATGCTCATAATTCTAAATTTTAATAATAGTATAGACTGTCAATTACTTAGATTAGATAGCCAAAATATGGTAGGAAAATAAAACAAATGAAATTTTAAGGTATTATTCTTCTAATTAAAAATGAACAAAAACAGCCATGGCCAGTGTGCCTCTGTTGGTTGGAGTGTCGTCCCATAACTAGAAGGTTGCAGGTTTGAATCTCCGGTCTAGGGGCAACCAATCTCCGGTCTAGGGCAACAGGAGGCAACCAATCAATGCTTCTCTCTTGCACTGATGCTTTTCTCTCTCCCTAACTCTCCATTCTTCTCTCTTTGAAAGCAGTAAGAAACATCCTTGGGTGAGGATAAAATGTTTGTTTTAAATTAACAAAAACAATTTAACAAGTAATTTAATATCTGCTTTCATTATAGGCTTTTTTTATGAACACATAAAAGGAGTTATATGAGTTCAAAGCTGTGCATTTAAAACAAACTAAAATCATACATGAGATTTTACTGTTGAAATAAATCAATCATATTTGGCAAAAATATGAATAAACAGTTGTGTACACTTAAGTGCATATACCATACATATAATCAAACAAAAGAATGAAAACCATTATATCTTACATTTAGATGGTAGCAAATCTAATTAATAAAGTGTGGGGTTTGGGTCATATTACACATTGGAAAATCTTATTGATATTTTAGGATATACCACTAATTAGAGTCAACAGTATAATAGTTAAGAGACTATCTTTTCAAACATTTGTTCCAGTGCCCTTTAGAACCAGGAATGCCCTCAGGGTCTCTTCTTATTCCTACTTTTTGTTGAACCTAGAGAGCCCTGGGTTTGTTCTTATCCCAGGTCTATCACTAACTAGTTATGATGTGAGAAATTGTTAATTTTTCCTACATTAGTTTCACAACTGCAAAACAATAATTTCTAGTTCTAACTGGAATTACTAACATAAATTTGAGTAATGATATTTTTCCCACTTTCTACTTGAGCAAACTAACAGGCTTTCCTTTTACCATTGTAAATGACACATTAAACAGACATTTCCACTTTACTAGAACTTCAATAAACTTAATACACTTATTGCACAAATCATATTTAGTCATGGTGTTCACTGCTTTTTCATGAGTATGTTGCTCTTTATATTCTAGCCTTTAAATGCCTCAAGTACTCTAATTTCTGTCATTGTCACCAACTAAATATTTTGATGCTTTTCTACATTGGATACTATATTAAAAGCTGGAGACACAAAGATACAATTATATACAATTTATTTACAGAATGGATTTGGAGATTATTACATAACACCCAAAATTTTATAAATAAGAAAATCTGAGGTTTCTTGAGGGTAATTCTCTGATTCAATTACTCATTCTTTTATTAATTCAATAAATATTTGTTGAGATTCTATTAGGAGCCACAGATTTTTCTAAGCACTGAGAATGAAACAGTAAACAAATGATTGACCTCAAAGAGCTTATATTCTATTGACTTCATGTGTATATCATCAGTAGAATAAAATGTAAATCAAGAAGAACACAACTATATTTTTAAATCTAAATCATTTTAATCAACATTGGACATTTTATTAAACATTTATGATAATATTTGTTTTCCACCAGCATTTTATGCAACAAAAACTTGTAATGAATGAAGATATACCCACAAAGTGAATATTTTTTCTGATAAAACAAAATTAGAATGATGATGAGGTTTCAAAGAAAATGCATATAAAATGCACAGCTATATACTTTTATATTATATAAAATCATTCCTGTAAAAATCAGATTTCAGAGATTAACTGCTCATATAAAGAGGAAATGTAGATCTTAATTTATTACAAGAGAATATATCCTGCTAATACTGACAAAATATTGATGTTTCAGAATTCAGAATATTAGAAGCTCGCTGGGATCTGTTTGGCTTTTGAAGCTAGTTGTCCACTTGTCTAGACAAAATGAGTCCAAGCACAACGTGTACTGATGAGCTAGCAAAAATGGGACCAGAAAGAGTAGACCCTGATCATTCTTCAGTGGGGTGACCATGGGGAGGAAGGGAAAAATCTCCTTATACATCCTTCTTCCAAAGGGTCTATACTTATGAATTTACTGTGGTTTAGTTACTGTTTTCCAAACCTACAAGGCTCAGGGGAAAATTTCCACTGTGTTTTTAAACTATAATTATTTCTAAAATAATTAGAATGTGTAAAACTCAGCAGTACTGTGATACAAAAATTATAAATAAATGGAGTATTCATTGCTTTGTAGAGAAAACTTATGGAGTCCCCTTACTCATTTTAAGCCCTTATGAAAAGACTTAAAATGTCTTAATCACAGAGAAAAGTCATGATGAAATTAGAAAGTTTTTACGTAGCTACCTTTTTTCTTTTTTAATTATTTTTATTTATTTTAATTGTTGTTCAGGTAGTTTTCTTCCTTTTACTCCCATCCCAGCCCATGCCCCCAGCCGTCCTCACCTCCCTCCCATTTCCACCTGCTTTGTTTTTGTCCATGCGCCCTTTATACTTGTTCCTGCAAACCCTTCCCCCTTCCCCCTGAAGCCACCTCTTTTCTTAATAATTAAGTAACTTCAGTGAAATTCTTTGCCATTTACCTACTCAGCCCCACATCTAAGAAACTGAAAAACATGTATGAATTTAAAAGAATTTGTTTAAACATTTATTTTAGAATGTTTAGCTTCAAATTAAAAGTGTAAAATGCAAAAATTAAAACACTCATGTATCAGATATTTATTTAAAATATTTAAATTATATGCATATAACTGCGATATGACTATGAGGTTAAGTGGGTTTGATTAGCTATGATTAATGAAGGCTGCCTTTCAAACAACATAGTCTCTCTTTTTTTTACTGTTGTTCAGGTACAGTTTCCCGTCTTTTTCCCCATTGTTCTCCCCTGCCCCGCCCCTCAAATCCCACGATCAACCCCTCCCACTGTCCATGCCCATGAGTCCTCTATTCATGTTCCTTTGTTTCCCCTTCCCCTTCTCCTTACAATATGTCTCTTAAAACCTCACTATCATTTGGCTATGGAGCAGCAATTAAAGACTGGTGGGAAATAAACCCAAATCCAGTCTAAAAACTATTAGATATATTTAGTCACAGTATATCTAAGAAATAACATTTGAGACCAATATATTGTTTTGCATCTTTTCCCAGGTAACCTAGTATTAAATCATATTGTGCATTAGATTATTTAGTGAGTGATGTCTTTAAGGGGAGGGAGAGAATTGGTGGTAAAAAGATTGCAAAAGCTTTCTAGTGTACTAATGATGTTGACATCAATAACATCTTTACCAAACTACTACAGATGAGTGAATTAGCTAGTGTTGGCAGCTGCATGGCAATCTAAGTCTTCACAAATTTTGCTGCAATATGGGATTGGTCGACTTAACTGGTAGCTCCTCAATGTCAATATCACTGCCGCCGTCTGCCACTATGGTCAAGAGGATGGTGAACAATGCACCTTATTGGCATTTTAAAAACCAGTAGAATAATGTCTTATTTATATATGTGATTCATAACTTCTTCAATGTAGATTGACTTTACTCGTGATTACCTCAGTATCCCTCCTGTACCCTGATGCAAAGGAATCTAAAAATATACACAGCCGGAAGCCTGCAATTGTCACTGCAACCTTAGAGTAACTGACATCATCCGGTCAGTGGTGACTTGTTGTGAACTGCTCTGCCTGGTTTCAGGAGTTGTAACTACCCCACATGGGTAAGGATGAGTGAGAGATCTACGGAATTCGAGCCACAGGAAACAAAGCTTGTGTCTGGTAGCAAACGGGGCCTCAGTTTCCTCCCCTGCCCCCAAAAGCATGGTCGATGTTGATGACAGGTAAGACTCCTCACGGCAAGGGGCAACCTAAGCCAGACTCAATCACTTGGGAGGCCATCATGGAAGGACTTCGGGGGGCTGCGACAAAGAGAGAGCAATAGACCTTTGCCCCCCGCCCCCAAGCTATCTGACATAGTCTGAGTCCCCATGTCCTCTGGGAGAAGCGCTTTCTGGCTCTAATCCACTTAAGCCTGAAAACCTGATGGGGAGGGGTGCAGCTCCTCGCCTTGCTAGAGGTATGGGGAAATCAGGCATAAGAAAGAATTTCTAAGAGTCCTGTGAAACCTGCTTTGCTAAGAGTGCTTTCATTCATATGTTAAGGGTCCAAGCAGGAAATGAGTAGGTCTCCCAAAGTTTCTGCAACCCCCTTTCCTGACAGACACTGACTCAGACTAAGCCCTCAGATTTCTTTGAAATGTTATCTACTCTTTGATCTTTGCTGCCCTGTATTCCTGTGTATTACAACCCAGTAAAAGCCCCTGGAGGAAGGGGCTCCTGGTCTTTTTCCTCTGAGAAACTGGCCACCTCTCCTCCCCAAGCAGATCATGTCTTAGTAGTGTTTACTTTCATCCGTGGTGGACAGGGGGACCTGAGGGCAAAGCCACCCCCACACTGATTAACATTCAAAGTAAACAACCACTGTGCCATTCACTACCACATCCTCCTCCTACCTGTAATGTGCTTCCCATTAAACAAACAGTGAGTAGAAGGATCACCTACCGAAAGTGTATCTGGGGACCTATAATGAAGGGCATGAGTGTGTAAATTAAAATACATGAAGCTAGTGGCTAGTTCATACAAAGATGTGGCAAACAATATTAGAATCCACTTTATAGATATTGGAAGTTTATTTGCCAATCAAAGTATTTCACTTCTGTTGCAGATTTACAAATGGAAAGTGTAATGAAGTCTTGTGCATCTTTATATCTCATATACAGCCTAGTAGAATGTCTTGTCAAGTGATAGCCATTCAATATATATATTCATATATTAAATCAAATACCACATCTGAATAGTATATATTTCCCCTCCCCCTTCATATATAAGGGGAAAAATGCCCACGTATTTGTTTTAGACTAACCCCCTTCCCTTTTCGTTCCCAAGGGAAAGTCCAAAGGGAATTAGGATGACAACTACTTTTTGTAGTGCTTAGGGGACGCTCAGAACCCTTTCTATGATTCACATACAGTATTGTGTTTTACCTAATGCTGACAGAGTTGTGCCTTTACAAAGATTTAGGAGCCAGAACTATTCGGTTTCTAATCTTCACAAATTTTCTGCATGACCAGCAGTCAAGACCCAAGAAACCACTACTTGGTGTAGATGGCAAAGAGTGGAGGACAGGGAGAAGTTAGTATATCTCTGCATAGCATCAACTGTTAAATGACCAAGAAAACTGGTCTTTAAACTTAAATAGTTTCATTTCTTTCACTGTATCCCCTTCTCTGAGTCTGATCTTCAGCATGTGCACCACTAAAACAGTTCGGAAGAGCTTATCTGATATCACCACAGAGGACTTCACTGTCGCATTATTTTGACCGTTTCTCTCACGCTTAGCAACCACACACACGACATGCACATAGGAGATGTTCGACCAGTTTCTTCCTCTCATGGCTGAGGTTCATATATTCCTAGGAATTTAATACCTACTGAACAAATGGAAAAGACTTTGGTTGTGGTTATGACACATTCACAAAATGTCTAAGTTTCCAGCACTCGGGCAGCAGCAATTACGCATCACTCTGCTCTGGAGCCAAGGAGAAGCGTCTCTCCAGCTTCTGCGAAGTGCACACTGAAGCCTCTCTTGGTTCTTGTTACCTGGGATCAGGGAAGTTGAAAATCTTGCAGGCATTCCACTTAAATCGTGGTACGTGGAAGCGCTAAACCAAACCTCCGCCCACTTCCGTCTCCTCTCCCTTTGTTTTTGGTGGTGGTGGTGGTGGGTGTGTGTGGGAGGCCGGTCCCTAAAGTGTGCGCTCCTGGCCTCCTTCCCAGCACACAGGGATCTCTGCAGTCGCTCTCGCCCTGAGCTTAGCAGTCCAGCTCTTACTTGTTGCCCTGGCTACTTGCAACGCAGAAAGCCCCGCCAGGAAACCAAAATGACAGGAATGCAAAGGGGAAGAAACAAGACCCTCCAAGAGCAACGGAACCCTTTCAATACAATGCCACAAATTCCCACAACCTATGTTTCTCTCTCAAAACAAGTGACTCTCACAGGGGACTCATGATACCACGAGGACCACAAACCCAGAGTCCGCCTCTCCTGTGTGAAAGGCACAACGGGCTGCCCAAACCATTGCGTAGGTGGTTGATACCCATGCCCCCAAGTGTGACCAAAACAGAGATTCTGAGATGGCCCCTTCCTCCCTCCCTTTCTCTTGAGAGAAACCAGCCACCGAGATTTCTTTCGTTCTCCAGATTTCTGACAGCCGCTGTCCTCTTCCATCCCACCCATTTCTTTCCAAGTTTCCTAAAAGGGTAGGAATTTGCCCGTATGTCGGGGTGTGTGGAAAGGATTTATAACATTTCCCTTCTCTTCCACTCACTCTATATTTGTTCTGAGCCTCAGTTGTCACCTAAAGGATGATCAATAATCCCTGCTGTTTTGCCCACGTTGTCACGAAGCCCTAGAAAATCATATATATATTAAAGGGTTTTGGAAACTGCTAAGTGCTCAACAGGTTGCAGCTGCTATTTATCCCTTCGCGGGTTCCTCGCTTCTAAGGCCAAGGCAGTTCTATGTGCAAGGTAGTTCTTCGCAACCAGGCACGGATGTCCCGCGCGGATCCTTCCCCAAGCCCGCGGCCCGCGACCCACGGGACAAGGTAGGGCAGCCCGAATCCCACGGGCGAGCGGTTCCCGCCCGCCGCCAGCGCTCGCCGCTCCACTCCAGGGGGAGACGCGAGGCGTGGGAGTGCGCGGCGACGGGGTGCGGAAGCCAGGGAGCGAGACGGCGGGCACGGAGCAGACCGGAGAAGTGGAAGGAGCCGGCGGATAGAGATGCGGAGACAACACTTGAACAGTCTGCGCTCCAAGTAGCCAGCTGCTGAGTGGGAGGAAGGAGCGAGGTAGGAAGGCGCGGCACGCTAAAGGCACCTCCAGCACCGCGCGGGAGGCGCCGGACCCCGGCGCTTGGAGGGGAGCGCGCGGGGTCCGGGCGGAGCTCGGGGACGCGAGCGGAGCTCTCCCCCACTTACCTGTGCTGCCAGCGCCCTGGCTGCTCCTCTCCGAGGAGATGATGCCCGAGCACTTCTCCCGCTCCACCTGGCCGGCGAAACACAGCTCGTTGACGACTTGCAGCGCCTTCTGGCACAGGGTGTTCACCCGGTCCTTCTTTTGGTAACTCATGGTTTGGCTTCTTTTTCCTCAATTGGCCTTCCCCTCCTCTTTCCTTTAGTTCTAGGCTGCCCCCTCTAGCGCCCTAAGCCATATCACGCTCTCCAGGACTTTGGCCGGAGAACGTGCGGCCCAGAGGCAGCAACTCTTAGGAGCCCCGAGTTGGCCCCATGGCGGGAGCCAAGGGCGCAGGGGAAGGCGGAGAGGCCGGGCAGGGGCCCACGCGAGGCGGCGGTGAGGCTCGTGCCAACTCCCGGCCGCGCGTGTGAGTCGAGGCGAGCTGCCGAGACAACCCCGGCATGGAGTGCGAAGGAGACGGGGGAGACAGACTAAAGCCAAAGCCCTCGCCTGGCAAGAACGGCCCCCTCCCCGTGCCAGTGCTTTTGTGTTTCTGGCGGGTGCCTGACGCAGCGCATCCAATCGCAGCTCGGCGCGGGCCCGGACCGCTCGCGGCAGAACGCTCGGCGCCCTTTCCGCAGTCAGCAGGACACCAGCTCCGTGCGGCGGGCGCGGTGGGGGTGGCCGGGTACCTGTGCGAGGTCTCCCTGCGGAGGCCCGCAGCGCTTCTCTCAGTTCCAAGCTGGGCGGAGAGACCTTGGTTTTCTTTGAACTTTTCCCAGACTCAGCCCACCCCCTGCCCAACCCCCGAGTCCCTTCGACTTCACAGCAGATGGGTGATCACTCCCCATCTACTTTAATGAAAAGTCATCCCAACGGAAGACAAATGGAAAAAGTTAAAATTTAAAAAGGTATGGATGAACAACCAAAGCAGACGTCCACAGAAAGAAGAAAGACGTCCCGGAAACTATTTTTAAATGATTTCTAACGATAATGGTTTAGACACAGTATTTAACCCGAGAGGTCTTTATGTTACTAGTAGTGAAATTCACCAGTTTTTCTTTATGCATAAATGCAGTGAATAGGCAAATTTTAATTGATTGCTTTTGATTTTGTTAACCCTCTTAAGAGGTCACAAAACAAAATGCGTTATTTGTAGTAATAGTCTGAATTCTGTCGATTAATCCGTAACTGGCGACAGAGAATGCACCACTTGACTCCCTTTTTCACTTTTGCAAGTGAGTTCAATGCTGAACAGGTCAGGTGTGGGCAGGAAAGGGGCGCAGGGTTAAGTTACCTTCTATCACACCCACTTCTGCCTAACCTTGCAGGAATTACTTTCAGGTCTTTATCTCCGTCTGTAAAATGAGCTCTTGGACTTTCCTGTTCTTATAATTTTTAAATATAAATGGGTGCAAATTATTTATGGAGCTAAAGCTACAAAATGATGTTACTACAAAGAACATGTACCACAAAGTTACAGTAAATGCGTGTACATTGTTTTAAAATTAGTTTCAGGCAGAGTTTGACACCATATTATATAACCTGGGGTTTGATTTAACCTTTAACTAGATGAGGATTCTTTATTTTTGATATGGAATATCCCGAACTTGTTAGCATATTTTTTATTATAAAAAGCCAAAACCTGTAAAATAGGTAGACTTATTTTAAACTGCCTGGGAGTTTACGATAAATTATTTCCTCTGTAAGGACACTGGGGCAAAGCTAACTATAAATATTAGACATAGCATCTCAGTAGGTAAGCATTCATTAGTTGAATCATTTTGACCTGATTCATAGGACAATTGGTAACTAGGACTATTTTTATCGTGAATTAAAACACACTAAAATCTGCAGGCTTCATTTGCTTTTGTTTTTCTGCACATTGTCTTGGGTGTTTTTTAGATCAGATTGACTAAAGAAATAATTCCACTGTCAATTAAAAACATTAAATATCTGCCGTATGTTGGCAGTGAAGTAACACACCTTCATAAGGCTCTTTTCAACTGTCCTGGCTCTCTGGTCCTCCACAGCCGGGACCGTCCCACAGACAGCAACCTGCGTGCTGTGCTCTGTGTTTACTGCACGAACAAATTGTTGTGTGCGAGGACCCAATGAGTCCCCTCTACTCCTTACAGACTCTAATTGTGCAAGTGGAGTAATGCAGAAGTTCTGTCTGATATGACCCTCTCATGTTTGATTTCAGTATTAAATATTAAGTAAACACATTCTGAAAGTAACTTTCCTGGTATTTGCTTATGCTGTTCTTGGCCTGTTGCTACTCTAACTACTGTTTCCACAACAAGCAGACTTAATGGCATGGGGATAGTCATTCATTTTTTTCTGATTTTATTTGAAATATTTTGGCTCTCATCTAAAGTTAATACTGTGAGGTTTTGAGTTTTTCCTTTGTTCTTTAGACCATCTCATAGCTCATTAGCTGGTGACTCAAACCAGTTCTTTTTACTACTTATTAACAGCTCAGTAAGAGTTTTAGGAAAAATTGAAACTGCATTCAAGGTCATTTTTTTTTTTTTTTTTGGTAATGAAGAATGAGATGACAAGAATTTCAATCCATAATCTTTGGGGGGAAAAAAGCCAGTTATTTCAACTAGCAAGAGCCTAACAAGTAAGCCACACAGATTTGCATATACCTCCCCACCCACACTTTGAAATTGCTTAAACAGTAAAGAAAGGGAAAGCATGTTAGACTTATGTTTACTGAGCACCATTTGCTGTGCGAAGTGCTATGTGAGGCATTGATAGTCAAAAAATATAAGCCATGAAGTTTCTGTCACAACTTCCTTCTGATGACCTCTGGGTTAAGTAGAGGAAGAATTGGATTGGAGGGGAAGAACCTAAGAGAATTCTCTTGTGATCAAACCTGGTCTCTTGAGTGATAACTTTGAACACTCATTTCCTTGCTTGCTTAGTCCTCTTCTAATTCTTACTTTCTCTCCTTCCAGTGCTCCTGCCCCTTGCAGCTTCGGGAGGGGTGGGATTTATCTCCTTAAGCAGAGATAATCTCTAGAGTAAGGGGAATTTGGGAGTCATTTCTGAGACTATAATTATCAATATTAACCCCAAGTCAAGAACTAATAGGGTGGGTAAATAAGGAAATCTCAAAACATCTGAGCTTGGTTAGGATGAAGACCAATATTAACTTTTAATATTAGGGACATTAAAATATCAATGAAAAAATTACTATAATCAAATATATTATTATAATACACAAAATTATAATATAATAATGTATTATAACAAAATATTATTTCAATCAAATATACAGCTATATTTTATTTATTAATATAACAAAATATAATAGCATTTAATTAATATTCTAACATTAACAAAAATATTTTTAGCTAAAAAATCCCTACCTTCCTTGTCTGTATTCTATAGTTAGTTCCTGCCCTGGTCTGCAGAAAAAATGTCTTTCACAAAACCAGTCCCTCGTGCCAAAAAGGTTGGGGACCATTGCTCTAGAATTTAGCTCCTTCTGCTCAGCTGTTTCTACTCCTGAAACAGGTCATTTGTATCTTAGAAACATACACTAACTTTTGAGCACCAGCTTTGTGTAAGATATGTTATATATTTTATACATATGATTTCATAATGATCATTTATATTTGCTATATGAGGTCTGTCCAGAAAGTATCCAGCCAAGCCACGCACTATGAAAAATAGAGACATTTATTGAAGAAGATGATGCTTATAATTATATATCCCATTAGGGTGGGATGAGATTTAAGGACTCTTCAGCCTGACAGTTGTACTTGATAAGATATAAGAAACATTGTACATAGGACAATGACTTCTCAGTCCCCAGCTGCCCTGTTGTATATTCCTGAATCTCAGTGATGGTCTGAAATTTCTTTCCTTTCAGAAGTGATTTTGGTTTTGGGAAAAGCCAGAAGTTGCAGGGCACCAAATCTGGGCTGTCAGGGGCTTGGGGGCTGAATCACATGGGTGATTTGAGGTTTTGCCAAAACACTCTGCATGAGACATGATGCATGAGTGAGTTTGTTGTGGTAAAGCTGCCAATCACCAGTTGCCCATAGCTGTGACCTTCTGAATCATCTGAGTAGTTTCCGTGGAGGAATGTTCAAGCTTAATGCAAAATTTGATGCAAATCTGTTGCTCTACTCAGTCATTTTGAATGTGACGGCCACACAGTTCACATGCTCACTCAATGGCATCTACCACCCCCACTGACTAGTACAGTGAAGTCATCACTGCTCACACATGTGCATTGCAGTTCACTTTCCTTGGCTGCCAGGTTATACTGATATTGTGCAAACTGTTCTTGTTATATTAACAATGGCTGCATTTTTTTCCTGACATAACTTGTAAAAAACTAAGTAATTTTTAAGGTAATTGTTATAGTAACTCAGGTAATAACTCCTTTAGAGCAGTGACAGGCATAATTGTAAGCATTTTACATACATTAACCCACTTAATTCTCACAACAATAGCACCTGTGAGATAGGTGCTATTATTTTCCCGTTTTATAGGTTTGAAAACTGAGCCACAGAAAGCTGAAGTAGTCTTTCTCAGGTCATATAGCCATTAGTAGTAGAGTGTGGATTTGAAAGAAGGCCTTAAGGTTATGGAATTTAGTCCTTAACTTTTGTAGCAATGCTGTTTCTTCTCATCTAACCTCATGTGATGCTTATATAGTGGGTGGGATGAGATTTAAGGGCTCCTCAGCCTGGCAGCTGTACTTGACAAAAACAAGTCAGAAAAAGTATGGCCTTTCCCTAATTTTCCATTGACATTAGCAACTAATTCTTGCCCCAATAATTATGCCATTTAAGAACTTTGCATGCATCTTGTCAAATTCTCCTCCTCTCATGTCATTAAATAAACATTTAGAAAGATATGTAGATAAATAGGTGTTTTTCTGACATTTTCTATTTTCTTAAAGGGTGCAGTTCTTACCCAACTATAATTAATGAAATTACTTCAGTTCACCTGGGTACCTTTAACTAGTTATTTTAAATAAAAATAAGTTTTCCAATGTGATGATATACCATAATTTCTTCAGCTGTTTCCTTACTCATGGGAATTCACTTTATTTTTCATTATTCACCACTATGGATCCTCTCTCATACATTAGCACACGCTGTAGTAGTGCATAGCACATTTCATATTAACCTCCTTGACACATTTATTTACATACTGAGATTTCACTGATACAGTCTTATTCCCAAGGGAGAGAATTCTGCTACATGAAATAACATGTAAATTTGCATTTCTATCAGAAATATGTAAGAACGTAATTTTGTTTGCATTCCCTGCTTACAAAACTAGATGCTACTACTTTTAAATTCATGCCATTATTTTGAGTACATTTTTCCCCAAGGCTGCACTAAAAAAAGCTGTGAATGATATAGTCATATTTATACATATTTGTAAATTCTAATCTATATAATATGTGTGTGTATAAATGAAGTTAAAATTAAAGTTGAGAACATATTTATTTTTTATTAAAAAACAAGGATGTAGAAGTAGCCATTACTGATCTCTTAAATTAGTGATTTCAAACCTGAGTTATGTACCAGAATTACATGGAGTTCTCGTTAAAATAAAAATTCTGGGTCTACTTTTGAGTTTCTGATCCAATAAGCTGGAAGGTGTGGTCTGAGAATTTGCATACCCAGGTGCTGATGCTGCTGGCCCAAAGATCTCACTCAGAGAATCCCTCTTCTATGTGGCCTCCTTGAAACCAAAAATTACTCCTGAGAATTTACACCAGAAGTCAGTTCCCCAGCATTGATAACTGGCTAATTCAAATAGCCAGTCTGAAGTAACAAAAAGTTGAGGGTATCAGTCAAATTAGGTAGAAAACCTTACTCATGGTCTCAGTTCTGTCATTGGCCTGCTGTGTGACATATAAGTTACTCAGGCTCTTTGAATTTAGTTTTGCTTTTTGAATATTAGAATAATATTGTTTTAGTTTTATCAAAAGATTGTCCTGAGGCTCAAAAAAGACAGTGAATTTGAAAGTGCACAAAAACCTAGCAAACACTATACAAATACAAATCATCATCATCATTCTCTGGATTAGGATTAGTTGATATATGAACTAGTTACAACTCAGCCTTAGTACTTCATGCCAAGGCTTTTCTCAGATTGGCATTTCATTCTGGAGGAAAACAATTGATCAGGTTCCACTTATAGGTAGATCACGTGGTAGTTGTCTTTTACCACCTGGCTTATTTCACTCAGCGTAATGCTCTCCAGTCCCATCCATGCTGTTGCAAAGGGTAGGAGCTACTTCTCTTTCTGCTGCATGGAATTCCATTGTGTAAATGTACCATAGTTTTTTGATCCATTCATTTACTGATGGGCACTTAGGTTGCTTCCAGCACTTGGCTATTGTAAATTGTGCTGCTATAAACATTAGGGTACATAGGTTCTTTCGGATTGGTGTTTCAGGGTTCTTAGGGTATAATCCCAGCAATCAATAAAACACAAGCCGGAAAAATCTAACCAGAGACAATGAAATAAAGAACAAACTGACAGTAACCAGAGGGGAGGAGGGGAGAGGGGTAATGGAGGAAAATAGGTGAAGGGCCATCAAGAAACATGTATAAGGGACACATGGGCAAAGCCAAAGGGGGCAGGTTCAAGGAAGGGAGGCAGGGATGGGTGGGGTGGGGAGGTGAGGTGGGGTGAAAATGGAGACACCTGTACTTGACGACAATAATAAAAGTAAAACAATCGACACTCGCAAAATCCTTAAAAAGTAACAATACACCTTTCTCAAGAGGCAAGAAGTGATGAATAAGCTCATGCAGCACACCACTGATCTCTCTAAAATTCTTGAGACAATGGTCTGCAGTTTCTACTCATCGAGGAGGTCCCAGTTGTGTTAAGTCGTATTGGAATGCCACCAGAGGCACAGCTCCTCTCTGAAAAAGTGATTTTTAAAATGGATGGATAATTAAGATACAGCATCCTATTTCAGGTGTGCACCACATGATTTGATATTTATATACATTAAAAGTTATCTCTGTGGTAAATCTAGTTACCATCCGTCACCATATAAAGGCATTACAGTATTATTCATTATGTGCCCTATATTGTCATTACATCCCCATGACTTAGTATTTTATAACTGGAAGTTTGTACCTGTTGTTTGTTTATGTGTTTATGGTCTCTCTTCCCCATACTAAAGTTCAAACTCCATGAAAGCCGGATCTCCAATTTTTCACCCACTGCATCCCCAGGACAGAACAATAATGGGCAGAGTAGGAAATAAACAATTTAGTTTTTTAATGACTAAATGAAACTGTACAATATCTTGTAAGTAAGTTGTATCTGGGACTGAGAAGTTTGAAATAGGAGCTTAGATGTGCTATGCCAATTTTTAAACATGAGAAAATGTCAACATTACTACTTTATTCTAAGAAGTTCCATTGGGAGGATATATTGATAGAATGCTTTGTAAATCACTATTATTACAATTTATTTGTTTCTTGAACAAATATTTATGAAATTTATACATGATAAAAATAAACAGTATGTCAATTTTCAGCAAATTTTGAATTCCAAGTCCAGTACTTGCAAGAAAGCTCGATTAGAAAAAAAGTAATTCTAACTTGGTGGACTACAGCCAATTCTCCCAATACCCAGTGCACTTCCCATCAGAAAAGATGATGAGATTGTTCTACTCTTGAGAGCAGAAGCAGGGTAAATGGTATAAGTTCCAGGAAGACAGCTTGGCTTAATAGGAGAAATTACTGTCTGAGCATTATTGTTCTTACAGTATTTTAATTTTAATTTGTTGAATAAGTTTTCTGCAAAAGTGTTTGTAATATTCTTTGCTCCAAACATGAAAGAGTAAGTACTAGAACATAAAATGCTCCTATAAAATAAGCAATATATTGTTTTTCTGAATGATTGTTTTTATAGTGTTGCCACTAATTTCCATAGTGATACATTACAAAAATATTTTGGGGATTACTTCTTTTGGAATTGACTTCAAAGTCAATTCACATGCTATCAGGAAAACCCAGAGAACTTCAGGATACACCAATATTTTTGAACCTAAATGGAAGTAGTATAATTTGATTAAATATTTTATTTATCCATCTTGAAAACTGGTTGATAAATACAGGAGTGGGCAAAAGTAGGTTGTATGTGAAACATGGTTTATTCTTATATTATTTATTCTTATAGTTTATTTGTTTCACAACTGTAATCCTACTTTTGCCTACCCCTGTACTGACTTTAATAACAAATAGATTTAAAAAAACCTTTCACGATAAAAACATTCAATAAGCTAGTAATAGAGTGTAACTTCCTCAACCTGATAAGGGGCATCTATGAAAAACCCTACTTCACATAATAATGGGGAAAGACAGAAAACTTTTCTAAGAACAGGGAAATGTAAGCATGTCCACTCCTACTTGCTGTTTCTGGTCAGTGTTGTACTGGGAGTTCTAGCCAGGGAAATTAGGCAAGAAAATGAAATAAAAAGTGTCCATATTGGAAAGGAAGAAGTAAAACTATCTCTTTTTGCAAAGGATATGATCTTGAAGATACTAAAGGATCCATTTATTACTACAGCTAATAAATTACTGCAACAGGACATAAAACTGATATTTTTAAAATGGTGTTACTATATATTAGCAATTAATAATTCAAAGTGAAATTAAGTAAAGTTTTATTTATAATAGCAAGAAAAGAATAAAATAAGAATATAGTTAATGAAAGAAGTATAAGACTAGAACTCTGAGAACTGCAAAACATTGTTGAAATAATTTAAGGAAGACTGTAATAAATGAAAAGTATCCCATGTTCATGAGTCAAAAATTGATATTCAGATATAATGCCATTCTCATAAAAGTCCCAGCTACTTGTTTTGCAGAAATTGATGGAATAATTCTTTAATTCATATGGAAATGTAAGGTACTCAGAATAACTAAGTAATCTTGAAAAGATGAAGAAAACTGGAGGACTTTACAGTAACTCAGACTGAGGTACTGGATAAGGATAGACATACAGATCAATGGAACAGAATGGAGGACCCAGACATAAACTCTTCCACTTACAGACAGCTGAGTTTTAATAAGGGCACCAACACAATTATGAAAATAATAATAAGACCTAGTGCAGGCCAGATTTTGGGAAAACTGGGTAATTGTGTACCCTGCTGGTTAGAAAATAAATTGATATACTATTTCTTTAAACTTTTTAGCAGAAGTACAGTTTCACATATTTCAAAATCCAGTTCTAACAATTTATCCTAAGGAGAATATCAGAATATCATAAATACGTTCATTGATTTAGCAACAAAAATACTTTTTGAAACATTATTTGTAATATTAAAAATGTTAGGATCATCTGCATTTTCAAAATGAGGGATTTATTAGATCAGTTGTGATATATCATAATATCAAACATCATTCAGCTGTTTAATAAAAATAATCAGATTATAGAGAAGTAGGTACAAACTGACTGATTTATACATAGTTAGAAAAAGCAATAAAATGTTCACAATGGTTATGTTAGAAGTTGGGATCTGTGACCATGTGACTGGTGCTGAACATCTCTTTCATGCTCATCTCCACTGCTTTCCTGCACTGTGGAGACCAGAAAGTTAGAAATGCCAGTTCTCAGACTCCATTGCTGCTTGGGCTTTGTAACTAATTAACATCCACTAACCCCATGTCATTGTGGAAGATTTGAAAGGTGCAAGTGAGGTAGCAGCTATATTTTTGTTACTCCTGCCATTGCTGCTGCCCAGGATAGTCACAGAAGCACTTGACTTTTTGCTGCCGCATCATCAGGGGTCCCAGTGTCAAGCCACTTGCAGGGTGGTTGTCACGAAGCTGCACATGAAACATCCATTTTGCTCTTGTGTGTACAACAGGCACACGGTTGGGTGTTGAGCAGTGTCTTGTCCTGGCAGTGATGCCATGATTTTGAATCCTAACTTCTAATCTGTGAAGAATCAGTAGTATCTGGTTATATGGCTGTGGGGTTTATTTCTGAAAGCACATCCTAGAGTCTATGTCTTCACCTTTTATAAAAGTACTATAAGCCTTTTAGTACTTAGTAACATCTCCTTTGCTTTGCACTGGCAGAAAGGATTCTGTCTTTTTCAAATGAACATTGAACACTGATACAACTGGATAATTTTATTGTCATCCTTTAGCTTATATGCATTATCTAGACTTTCTATAATGATCATGTATTATTGTTATGAAACTATATAATAATAGTAATGAGAATAGTAATAATATTTGAAATAACTCTAAAGTTTACAAAGAGGCTTTTAAGATTATAATTTAAAATTTTTAAATTAAATTTATTGGGGTGAAATTGATGAATAAGATTATATAGGCTTCAAGGCTATTGGAATAAGGTGTTAGAGTTTAATAAGTAAGTGTTTGGGCACTGGAAACACTATAGGTTTAAATCCCCACACTGCCACTTCTTCCCTAAGCATTCTTAAGCAATAACCCTTCTAAAATTTCATTCATTTTCTGTAAACTGAGGATGTGACAATTTATGGTGTGAAGGTTCAATGAGATAGTTATGTAAAGCAGGGATCTCAATGCCTAATATTTTACAGGAATCCAATAAATGGTGGCAGCCTTGCAGTCTCCCTTAACTTTCACAGAGGTGGCATCTCTCTGTCAAGATCATAAGAACATCCATGCATAGCTTCCTTCAGTGCTTTTCTCTGAATTGCATTTTGTTATACTGCATCAATATAAACCTAGATAAATGTCCTAATCTCATTGAAATTCAATGCCAGGAACACAAAAATATTAAGAGAAAATATTTCTCCATGTGAGCTCATATTTCATTATCTTTGTCATAACAGAAGAAAACAAATGCTCCTTTGGATTCAAGTGACTTTAGGATTCTTTCAGGGCACTGACTTTTTTCACATTGCAACAAGAACCACCAGCCTGGTGTTCAAAATACAGCAACACATCAGTGTCTGATCATTAAGGAGCCTGTGCTTCCAGAGACGTACATCCTAACTCTTAGCAGAGTAAATAGCGAATGAGGGCACACAATGAGTTCCCTGGAAATTTAAAATAAGAATATGCTTTTGAACTGTTTTTACCTCAAGTAACCAGAGTACACAGAGTAAATGTTACCCTTAAATATACACACACACTTGAATATCCTGTGATTACAGGTAGATCTCAGAAACTGTCAATGAACTCGGAGCGCCTTGTTTAGTACAGGTAATGGTTTGTACAGATGCAGTTGCAGTCACATTGTTCTTTTGCATTGTTAGAGTGCCTAGGAAGAGCAAGCAATATTTGGCTCCTTTATCAACAAATACAAAACCATTTTAATGGGGTTTCATCTTATCATCTTGGTTTTACTGGCATATACACTAAACTGAACTGATCTGTTAAGTATTATAAATAAGTCATGACATGCTACTATTAGTAACTTTGAATGTATAATTCCTCTATTCTTGAGGAAAGTAATATTCGTGAAGATTATTCCTAGAGACATGTACTCCTGAGTTGTAGGTTACTATTCGAAATTCCTTTCTGCTTTAAGTAATGAGAATGAGATTAGGGGTGCTTTCCTCCCTCCCTCCCTCCCTCCCTCCCTCCCTCCCTCCCTCCCTCCCTCCCTCCCTCCCTCCCTTCCTCATTTACTCTGCTTATAAATAAGTGCTTGGCACTAATTTGTTTAAATGAGAACTTGTTAATTGTACTAGACCTATGTTCATTCATTCATTCATTCAACTTATATTTATTGAGATTTACTAAGCAGTGTTCTAAGTGCTACAGATACAGCAGTGAACAAAATAAGCAAGGAGTATAAATTGTATAGCCACTTTGGAAAATAGTTTGGACGTTCCTCAAAATGTTTAACATAAGGTTACCATATGACCAGAACTTTAACTCTTAGGAATCAACTCAAAAGAGTTGAAAACATATGTTCACAAAAAATTGCACACTAATTCAGTCATCATTGTTTTTAGATATTTAATAACACTATTAACTAATGAATGGATAAACAAATATGGTATAGCCTTATACTGGAATACATTTGGCAATAAAAATCAAGTATTGATACATATTACACCATGGATAAGCCTTGTAACATTGTTCTAAGAGAAAGGAGCTAGTCACAAAAGACCACACGTTATATGATTCCTCTGATATGAAATGTCCAGAGCACAGAAATCTGTAGAGCCAGAACCTATACAGATGCACTTAGACACCAAAAGAACTGCATGATTTTTTAAATTTATATGGAAAGAACCTAGATAGTATGTGTTGAAATGAATATTTCCAAGTGTGCAGGATAGTGATAGAAGGAATGTAACTTTGACCAGGCTGAATTTATTGATAAGGGTCCACAAAGCAGAGATTCTGGATTTAATGTTTTAGTTTAAGGGGTTAGAAATTCACTCTAAGAGTTTATTTGACTGGTTGAAATATGAACCAAAATATGGTATACACTAAATGAGATAAAAAATGCCAGAACCATCTCATTATATTGTAGAGGAGGGTATCCAAAAAACTTAGGGAGATTCGAAAGCGTGAGTAGATTATCATGTGAGATGTCCCAGGGAGGTGGGAGGACACGCCCTTCACCATGACTATGAGAAACAAATTTGTGTAAAGAGCTTCAGTGTCCTTGAAAAGCTCTATGTTTGTTATCATCTGTAGTCCAGAGTGGGAATTGTTGGCATTGAACAGGGATCCTTAAGTGCAGTGGAGATCATTGGATCCAGGGGTCTGGGCCAAGTGATGGCGATTAATCACCAAAGACAAGGTGAATGTAGTTACTGTAATAAAGAGCAGAGTCAAATTACTAATCATAATAGTCTGACTGCCGGACACCTATAGTGTTAGATACACTATCATGATGTTCTTAGAAAAGAAATAGATGGACCGTACTAAATTCTGAGTTAACATGTATAAATGGAAGAATTCTGAGTAGAGTGAACAGAAAATAAACTTGAATCATCATACAGAGCATCCCGACTCTTCAGTCAATTACCAAAGTTGAGTGAGTTTACAGAACCAGACCCCTTGAATGAAGGAACAGCTTGGGACTTGTGAGTAAGCACTTCTTTACGATACTAAAAAAATTCCTTCTGTTACTTTATCTCAGCATTCCCTATAGGGACCTATAAACTTTTACCAGGATAACTGTGCATTGGGGGAAAGGAAGTAATCAGACTTTTGGAAATTACTAGACTGACTCCAATTCCAGGAGAACCCAATGTCATCGTGTTCCAAGTCAGAGTAGCAGCTTATGGAGTTCAGGCGTTCAATTGCATTTTAGCTCAGGTCTGTCTTGCAGTGAGACTTTTAACCCATCCTGTGCTTATTTTCCCAGTTCTAGAGTGTATAATTGGTATAGAAGTACCTAGCAACTGGTAGAATCCCATATTATTTCCCTATTATGGTAGGAAGGGCCAAGTGGAGGCCGCTAGAACTGCTTCTACCTGAGAAAAGAGCAAACCAAAAGCAATATTACATTCCTGGAAAAATCAAAGAACTTACTGGCACCACTGAGGACTCGAAAGATTCCAGGGTGGTGATTGCTACCATATCCCCATTCACCTATCTGGTCTGTGCAGAAGGAAGCAGATGTAGCTAGTGTGCGTATGTGTATGTATTAGAGATAATTACATATCTCTAATTCTCACTATAGTGCTGAAATATATTTATAGTTATTATCAAATTATAGAATCATAAATAGAGGCACACAGAGGTTATGCAACTTGCCCTTTGCTCAACGTTACTGAGCAAGAAGTACTGGGGCTAGAATATAAATGTAATTTATTCAGACTCTAAAGCTTGTGAAATTTTCACTGTAGGAACCATAGTTCAGTCTTCTAAGAGCAATAGATACTTGTAACCTTTCTTGGGAAATCTGCTTTTCTTGGTTGAGAAAGCCTGAGTCACTGCTACAGTCTACTCAGAGGGTGACTCTTACTTCATCATTGCCTTGATGCCTTTCCAAACTTTCTGTACTTAAGTTGTCCTTCCATTCCCAGAGTGGCCATACTCAAGCTGTTAACAGAGTCAAAACTCAATGTATTCTTTCATATTTATACTCTTATTTGTTATCAGGAGCAAGCCATAAGAAAGGACATAGCAAGCATTTTTCTTCCCTGTCAGAAATAATAGGAAATGAATTAACTAGATGCACATCAAGTTTAAATAGATATTTTTGGCATTAACTCTGAGGTTGGGACCACACAAACTTCATAGTTTACATTGAGTATTACTGGATTTTAGGGCTTGAAGAGATGCATTTACTATTCTTCAAAGCTATAATATATTTGCAAGCTTTCTACTTATTATTTGATCATTAAATAAAAATTCAAGTATCCCATGAAATAAATTTATTTAAATTCACATATCTATTTCCATGTGGAATTCTGAAAGAGAGTAGAGATTACAATTTTTCCTAATAAAATGAATACACATATAGAAAAATACAGTTATATGTTTACATTAAACATCCATACTTGAATTAGCAGGATGTACCCCTGGACATTTGTCAGAGTTATCTGCAGGCTTTCTACAATGTTATACCTAAATCATGCCACAGACACAAGAATCAGATTTTCCAAGGGGAGATTCCAGAAACCTACATTGTAACAAAGTGTCACGGTTGGTTTTAAATTCATGGCCAGGGTAGAAAAGTAAGAGATACAGAAGTAAGAGATACTTTAAAATTTGCATCAGTTAATTGAATTGCTTAATCTTTCTAACCTGGTCTTCTTTTATGAGCCAGATTCTCCACATTTCACACATATATTCCTGGTAATTTTTTTTAGATTCACTATTGCCACAATGTTAATTTTGGACTGCCTGTTTAACTACCCGCTCTCCCTGGCTGGCAGGAGGAACATGTTCTTTAAATCTGTTTTTTTGTTTTTCTTAAGGACTTTGTAAAACACTGGCATATAGCTATCAGTTCTGGTTTAGTGAATCTATTTTTAAATTGATTTTTAAACTCATATATATATTGAGTTTACAAATGGGTTAGCCCAGATTGTTTCCTTGAGTTAATTTGTTTGTTTGCTTCCTTGGAGGGAAAAAAAAAAGCATTTTGAAGACAAATACGAATGGCTTATTTTCCATTAGCTGAATCCTGAAAGAGCATCAGAAATCAGTTGCACAGAGCCATCAAATTAAATAAGTACACCCATTCTGAATGTCCTCATTTTAAACATGTATATAATTATTTTTGCATTGTATTTTTGTTTGTTATGGATAACAAAATTCAAACAAGGGGAACATGTCTCTTTTTTTGGCAATGTGAATGTTGGTAAATAGACAAAATTATGTTTGTTATAGTATAAATTTCTAATTAACATTTGAATAACAGTATAAACAAAATGAAATTAACATTTTAAAGCATTATTGAGTTTATTTCATTTGAATTGAAATGAAATGTGGAGGAGAAGAATTATTTGGATGATAGTCTGTGCAATATGGCAGTACTACTCCTCAGATAGGTTTTTCACATCTTCTGGGAGCAGCGTGATTCTTTAGAAAATAACTTAGATGTTCACAATCACTGCAGCTCAAGAATTTCAAGATATTCAACCTTGGTATAATCTTGTAAAATTTAAAAAAAATTGTATTCATATAAAATGCAAATTCTTTTAAAATTTTCTTCAATGTTTAGAGAATATCATGCCCTTGAATTCCAATAAAATGTACTAGAATAGATAGAATAATATTCCTTTACCAGACATTTGATTAAGACATTTTACTACTTTTAAATTCTACTGAATAGATTTTTCAGAAAACATAATGGTCATAGTGAAAAGGATAAGTGTGGAAAATGATGGGATTATTTTGTAGTATTTAAAATTTTAGTAAAACTTGTCAATCATCTAGATCTTATAGGAGCTATATTTCATAACTAAGTTGTGAATGAAAATAAGAATTTTACTTGTAATTCACGAATTCAGTTTTAATAGTGTGTCACACATTTTTGTATAAAAACACTTAAAATGTATACTTCAAGAATTATAAGAGAAAATAGCAGAGTAGGGAGTTCACCCCTTTGAAACAATCATTAAGCTGAAAAAAAAACTGACAGAATGAACTTTTTCTGAACTCTAGAATCTACTGAAAAACTTATAGCAATCAGGGAAGTAGTTAAGGAAGAAAAAGGCTACTAATTTTTCGAAAAGATTTTTATTTGTCTATTTTCAGAGAGAGGAGAAGGGAAGAAGAAAGAAAGAAAGAAAGATCAGTGTGTGTGGTTGCCTCTCACACACCCCTGTACTGAAGACCTAGTCCACAACCCAGGCATGTGCCCTGACTGGGAATCGATCTCACAGCCCTTTGGTTTACAGTCTGATGCTTAATCCACAGAGCTACACCAGCTGGTGCAAAGGCTGCTAATTTTAAGTACTTAAGGAAATCTCTGTCAGGGCACTGGCTGACTACTGAGATAATGAAATAAGAGAATTCAGCTACTGTACAAAACTTTTAAAAATTTTTATTAGAAAGGGATAGAAACCATAACTGAAGACATTCAGACTTTGGACTTATTAGACAAAACTTTAAATCAGCTTCTTAAATTGGCTCATTCTTTGAGATATGAATAACCCATGAACATGGACAATGGTGTGCAGATTTAATGTGGGAGCAGGGGGTGGGAAAAAGTGGGAGAAATTGGGACAACTGTAATAGAATAACAATAAAAAAAGAAATGTACACTTGAAGCCCATATGATCTTATTAACTAATATAATCTCAACAAATTCAATTAAAATGCAGTTAATTTTTCATAAAAATAAATAAGTAGATGTGACAAAAATAAAACAAAAAACCCACAATCATACATATATAAAAAGAAATAATTGACAAAGAACTAAATGAAATCAGGAGACTAATATCTCATGAAGTAGAAAATACAAATAAGGGCACAGAAATTATAGAAATAAGGGCATAGAATCAAAATAGAAAAATTAGAACTTAAAAAATACAATCAGCTAAAATGAAAGAGTTACTAAAGGGGATAAAATGTATATTTAAGTAGACAGAAGAAAAAATATTAATAGATGGAAATATAGGACAATTGAAAATATCCACTTTGAGTAATAGGGAAGAAAAAATGAACTAAAATAAACAGATCCTAAGGAAATTTTGGGCACTAGCAATTGTACTAACACAGAATTAAGGGAGCCTCAGAAAAAGGAGAGTTAAAGAGAAAGAAAGAAAATATGAAGAAATATGGCTGGAAAAACATTTCAAATTTGATGAAATACATGAATCTACAAATCCAAGAAGTTCATCGAGCTACAACAGGGTAAAGTCAAAGAGATTCACACTAAAACATGTTACAATTAAACTGCTGAAAGTCAAAACAGAGAGAATCCTGAAAGTAGCAAGAAAGGAGTGACTCACCACCTACAAATGATTCTCAATAAGATTAATAACTGATTTCCCATTAGAAATCATATAGGCCAGGGAGAAATAGACAAAAAACTGTACTTGAAAAATAACTAAATAAAATTAATTAAAAAAAAAGAAATCATATAGGCCAGAAGACAGTGGAAAGAAAAAGTTATCAACCCCAAATTAAATATCGGGGGAAACTATCCTTCGAAAATGAAAGTAATTAAGACATTCAGAGAGAAACAAAAGTTATGGAACTGACCTACAAGGAATGTTAAAGAGAGTCCTTTATGAAACTCTGGCTGGTGTAACTCAGTGGATTGAGCGCGGGCCTGCGAACCAGAGTATCGAGGTTCAGTCAGGGCACATGCCTGGGTTGCAGGCCTGTTCCCAGCAGGGGACACACAAGAGGCAACCATACATTGATATTTCTCTCCCTCTCTTCTTTCCTTCTCTTCTAAATATAAATGAATAAAATCTTTTAAAAAAGAATTCCCAAAATAAATTAATCTGAATAGCTAAGTTTACAAATGAATAATGTTAAAAAAAAGAGATTCCTTTATGGTGTGATGAAAAGATATTAGACAGTAACTTAAAGACATACACAGAAATAAAAAATTCTCCCCAAACTTTTAATAGAGTAAATTAATTCAGCAAAATTGCATTGTGCAGCTGTGCTTCAACAATCATATACACACCTGAAACCAATACAAAATAAAATTGAAAGAAAAAAATGAAAATAGCTAAAAAAGAAAAATTAAGTACATAAAAGTTAGTTGTGTTTCTATACAAGATCAATTAACAGTCTGAAAAAATAATTGAGAAAAAATTCCATTTATATTACCCAAGAATAAAACACCTACAAATAAATTTAACCAATAAAGTGAAAAACTTATACACTAAAAATCACAAAACTTTGCTGAAAGAATTTTAAATATACCTAAATAAGTATAAGAGATCCTGTGTTAATGGGTTGGAAGACATAATTTTGTGAAGATGGTAGTATTACCCTAATTGATCTTGAGTTTTAATGCAATTCCAATCAAAAGTCTAACATCCTTTAGCACATATTTAGAGGTGCCAATTCTCAAATTCATATGTAATTTCAAGGAGCCCTGAATAGAAAAAAAATAATGAAAAAGAAAAAAAAGGTGGAGAACTCACATTTTCTTTGTTCAAACTTAATACAAAACCACAGTTAATCAAAATAGCGTGGTACTAACATAAGAACAGATGTACAGAAAGATGGAATACAACTGAAAGTCCAGAAATAAACCCATACATATCTGTCCATTGATTTTTAACAAGAACGTTGAGTCCAATCAATAGAGAAGTAATGGCCTCTTCAAAAAATGGTGGTGACACAATTGGATAGCCACACGAAAAAGAATAAAATGATTCTTATCTTACACTGTATATAAAAATTAACTCAAAATGGATCAATAACCTAAATATACAGACTAAAGCTATGAAACTCTTACAAGAAAACAATGGATGACTCTTGCCACTTTTATTCTACATGGCAGTGGGAGTCCTAGTCAAAGAAATTAGGCCAAGAAAAGAAGTAAAAGGCAACTGACCAAATGGAAAGAAAGAAGTAAAAATGTTACTACTGTAGGTTACATGACATTATCTATAGAAAACCTTGGGCACATGGACAAAACCAAGGGTTGGGTAGGGTGGGACCAGAGAAGAGAGGTGGGGATGGCTGGGGTGGGGGGAAATGGAGATAATAGTACTTGAACAACAATAAATAAAACAAAATAAAATAAAAAATAAAGAAAAGAGAAGAAAGTAAAATATATGTAATTGGGGAAAGGTGGAAGTATTGTACTTACAGCATGGTGTTGTTGAAATGATTATATGAAATAATTCATTTAGCATATATACAATACAGTGCTTAGCACATAGAAAGCTCTCAGTATCCATTCTGTTATTATCCACTGGGATAAAAATATCATGGACACTATTCCTTTTTTTTACTTTTCTTTTTAATTTATTTTATAAGTGTATTTTATTGATTATGCTATTACAGGTGTCCCATTTCTTTCTCCCCTTTATCCCCCTTCCCTCCAGCATTCCCCCTACCCTCAGTTCATGTCCATGGGTCATACATATAAGTTCTTTGGTTTCTCCATTTCCCATACTATTCTTAACCTCCCCCTCTCTATTTTATACCAGTTATGCTTCTTATTTTCTGTACCTTTTCCCCTACTCTCTTCTCTCCCCTGACAACCTTCCATGTGGCCTTCATTTCTGTGATTCTGTTCCTGGTTCCTGTTCTAATTGTTTGCTTAGTTTGTTTTTGTTTTGGTTTTTTTTAGGTTTGGTTGTCGATAGTTGTGGGTTTGTTGTCATTTTACTGTTCATAGTTTTGATCTTCTTTTTCTTAGATAAGTCCCTTTAACATTTCATATAATAAGAGTTTGGTGATGATGACAACCTTTAACTTTATGTTATCTGGGAAGCACTTTATCTGCTTTGCTGGCTAGAGCAATCTTGGATGTAGGTCCTTGCCCTTTCTGACTTGGAATACTTCTTTCCAGTCCCTTCTTGCTTGTAAGGCTTCTTTTGCTAAGTCAGCAGATAGTTTTATGGGAACTCTTTTGTAGGTAACTCTCTCTTTTTCTCTTGCTGCTTTTAAGATTTGATCCTTATCTTTAATCTTGGTTACTCTGATTATGATGTGTCTTGTTCTGTTTCTCTTTGGGTCTAACTTCTTTGGGACTCTGTGAGCTTCCTAGACTTTTATGTCTATTTCCTTCATCAGATTTTGGAAGTTTTCCTTCATTATTTTTTCAATATGTTTTCAATTTCTTGCTGTTCCTCTTTTCCTTCTGGAAGTCCTATGATTCATATGTCAGAACGTTTGAAGTTGTCCCAGAAGTTCTAAGCCTCTCCTCATTTTTTAAAATTCTATTTCTTCATTCTGTTCTGGTTGAATATTTATTTCATCCTTTTGTTCCAAATCATTGATTTGAGTTCTGGTTTCCTTCCCTTCACTGTTGGTTCTTTTCGTATTTTACTTTACATCACTTTGTATAGCCTTCACTTTTTCCTTAATTTTGTGTCCATATTTAATCATTTCTCTGAGCAATCCAATTAGCAGTGTTTTGAACTCTGCATTTGATAGGTTGTCTATCTCCTCATCCCATAGTTCTTTTTCTGGAGTTTTGATCTGTTCTTTCATTTGGGTCATATTTCTTTGTCTCAGAGCACCTGCTATATTGCAAGGGGTGGAGCCTTAGGTATTCACCAGGGCAGGGCAACCCACTTTGCTGGGTTGTGGTGCTGTATGTGGGGCAGGTGTTAGAGAGGGAACAATGACTGTTGCTTGTCTCTCACCCCACTTTTAGTCATTTTCCCCACTACCCATAAGTGAATTGCACCCTTCCGGTGCTAGTTCCTGGGTGGGTGGGTTCTGTATGTTCTAGGACCCCTGTGGGCCCCTCTGATGCATAGTCCTGTAAGACTGGTGTTTCTCCTGCCACCACAACCCCCACAGGTTTTTACAGCCAGAGGTTTTTGAAGCTTTCTTTGCCTGTGCTGGAACCCTGGGTGGCTTGGTCTGTCTCTATCCCCAGTTTTTCCTCCCAGCTTATCTGTATGCTAATGTGGGACCACCTGCTCTGCCAGCTGCCACCTTGCCTCAGCTTCTCTCCACCCCAGCTGCCCATATTTACCACTTCTACCAGAGTGGACAAATGTTTCTTCTTTAACTCCTTGGTTGTTGGACTTTCATACAGTTCAATTTTCAGGCAGTTCTGGTTTTTTTCATTGTCGTTTGTTTGTTTGTTTTCAAATTGGTTGTTACCTTCTTTTGGTTGTGTGAGGAAGCAAAGCCTAGCTACCTACGCCTACATGTTGTCCAGAAGCCCCTCATGAACATTACTCATCGTCTTGTTTTTTTTTAAATGTCTCTTGGAAATCTTTTCATAGAAGTACATAGTGTGTTTTGAAAATTCAATGACTCTAGTTCATGTTTTTTACTATATTACTTTTAGAGTATAATTAAAAAAACAGAAAAACAATAATCTTGGAGGGATAACCTTCCTGTCCTTTGCTGATGACTCATACTTTAATTAATTCATGTTGCTAATGGATACCTCTGGTTGAACCAGTCATTGTTGTATTTTAATAGCAGTTCTTTAGTGGAGAGAATAAGAAAAGCATATTTAGTGCCAAACCTATGGACACATGGATATTCACACAATTTTTCTCTACTTTTGTAAAGCTCTGAATCCACAGCACTGTGTAATGAAAACATCCATAAAAGTTTATTTTTTCAATCTATGGACAAATACCTACTGGATGACTGCTACGATCAGACACTGCATGTTATGTCAGGGTGGCAGCAGTGAACAAGATAACATTCTTGCCCCATGTGGCTCTCTCATTTTAATTGTAGGGAGACAGATAATAAACAGTCAGGTTTATACGATGCATCAGTTGGTAATACATTAAAAAAGAGAAAAATAATGAAGAACTGATACATGCTACAATATAGATGAAGCTTGAAAACATTATATGAATGAAGGCAGACACAAAAAATGATAAGTTCCATTTATACGAAATGATCAGAATAGGTAAACCTGTAAATAACAAAAAGCAGATTGGTGATTGCCAAGAACTGAGGCAAAGGCGAAATGGGAAGTGACCACGTAATGAGAACAGGGTGTTCTTTTGAGGTGATGAAAATGTCTTGGAACTGCCTGGAGGTAGGTGTTGGTGGAACAACATTTAAATGTATAAATGCACTGAATTATACACTTTAAAGCAGTTAATGTTATATTAAGTAAATTCCACCCAAATAAGAAAATAAGGAATACACTACATTCCAGTAACTTAAAAAAACAGATGGAATGAAACTGAAAGTTTACTAACCAGGATCCAATCAAGAGACAGAAATGACAGAGTAATTTAACAAAGTGAGTGTTTAATATGAAGAATTATTAATTATAATGGATTATGTACTTATGGGAAAGAGAGCCTTGGAGAATACAAGAGCAGATATAAGGGATAGGCCATGTCTTTTAGGCTGAAACAAAACACCCAAGGGTGGAACAAATGGGAGAACGTCCTTCTGATGCTGAGACCCAGACCTTATTAGAGATGGTGTGCCCGTGGCCCATAAGAGGGTGGAAATGTTTGCTAAGGTGCTGCTCTGTGAAATCACTGAAAATCTCTTGCAAGGGCAATACACTGGGAAGCTGCCTTCTTGGGGGAACTAGCCAAGGTAAAGTGTTGCTGTACACTACAGGAGTTTACTGAGAGGAGCACCCCGAAACCAGCAGGAAAACTCTTCCTCCAGCACTCTGCACTAACAAAGCTCAACATTGTGCCAATGGGCTAAGGAGAAATGTTTACAAGGTTACATCATGATTTCCATTATTGCCCAGCAAGAAATAAAAGAACGTCTTTAGCTGAGAAACAATCGATAACTGGCACAGAATTATTTTTACAAAGTAAATTTAGATAAAATGTTACACAAAGGCCTGCAACTTGGGCAATGGTCTCCAACATTGATTCATGAGGCATGTAGTAGTCATTACTTGATTACTTAGTTGTCTTCTGGGTTTGTGATATTACCTCTAATCATCTGGAAGTTCAAAAGATATATTCCTTAGAAGGGAAAATATAAGTTTGTATTTAAAAACAGATGTATTAAACTATAATGTTTGATTGAAGGTATTAGCCAAAAATGGTAACAATGAATTTAAAAACATCATCAATTAAGACATGCTCCTTGATACTAAAGGGCACGATCTGCCATTTAGACACTCAGATGCCTGTCATTATTTCAAGTAGAGCTTATATGAGGTAGCTGTATAACAAGTAAGATAATAATTAGCTGTACTGGAATGTACAGTAAAATAAATACTTCTAAACTGTTAAAAAAATTTTAAAGCCCAATCATGATCTACTTGAATAACCATAACATTGAATATTATAACAAATAACTGTTAAGACACCATTATAGCATCCTGGTTATAAAATAATTAATTGTTCTAGTATTTTAATAGCAAGTTATAACCTATCAGAAGTAAGTTATTGCAATAGAATGTTTAAATGTTATTGTTTTATGGGGTAGGAATTTTTATCTCAGCTCTGATGTTTGTTTGTGATAAATGGGCCTCACTTCAATATTTATGTAGCAGCAGGAAGCCATTAACTTGTGACAACACTTCATTGCATTGACATTATCTGTTAATTATCTTTGCCACCACCAATTTTGAGCCTAGTGTGCTGTTTACGCTGGCTCTTACCAGTGGTATGATTGCTCTTTCTTTCCTCATTGATGAGTCTGGAAAATGTACAAACCTTAATTAGTAAGATTTCTAGAGACACTATGATCATACAGAGTGGTTAAAAAATAATCTTCAGGTATTCAAATCTGTCTCTGTTATGCACTATTTATGTTGGTATGTTGTTAGGGCACCAACATTACTTGTGTTATTACCCGTACAACTAGATCTTGGAATAACCATTGCTTAGAGGAGTTACGATTCATTATATTTTGAATGCTTTTTTACCATTTTATATTAAGTAGGTAGCACCTTCACCTTAGTTTGTGTCAGAGTGCACTGGATCACATGATGGAACAAAATGTAATGAAAGAAGTAATCAACAATGGAAAACAGTTTTTAAAATGTCCTGCATTTTAAATAAGACAGTTATCAATGGACAACTGATAAACTTATTGAGTTTTTTAATTCAGTATTTTGCACTGTAAGAAATTTCTGGAAACTCTTATTTCTGTTGCAATCCTAAAAATACCTACTTTGTTCTTTCACTGCATGATACAAGCAACCTATTATAATTCGGTGACAATGTAGCTCATTTATATGGATTAGGTATCTAGATATGATAAAAAATTTAACAGCTCTTTAATAAACTAAGTCATTCTGTCTCTTACACATAATAAATGGATTTGCCAGGCCTCAGAAATTGACCATGTTTTTTGTTCTGTGTAAGTTCATTAAAATATGTCCGGTATGGAAGCATTTTAGCTTTGTTAGTGACATAAACCAGATGATAAATGTAAAGCTCATTTATACCATCACATTTAGTATGGATAACAAGACTTTTAATGGCTTTTTAAAAAAGATTTTATTTATTTATTTTTAGATAGAGGGTAAGGAAGGGAGAAAGAGAAGGAGAGAGACATCAGTGTGTAGTTGCCTCTTGCACACCCTGCAACCCAGGCAGGTGTCCTGATTGGGAATCAAACCTGCGACCCTTTGGTTCACAGGCTGGCACTCAGTCTACTGCGCCACACCAGCCAGGGCCTAATGGCTTTTAACAAATTCTTACAAGTATTTAATACAGAGGTACCTTTTCATTTCAGCCCGGCTGTTCCATAGTATTATAAAATTGAAACTAAAGTTCTTTTGACAACTTCAACTTCAAATTAAGACAAGAGGCATAAATATAAAAAATGAAAGTAAGAATACTGAATATTTATTGTAACTTTCTTATCTTTCTAGTGAAAATGTTTTAAATGAATGCAAACTTAAATAATTACTTATTTTTTGTATCAATTTGTACTAGATATAAGAAGGAATTAGTGATTTGGGGAAATTATAATTTACAGTAGAAATTTTTGTGTAGTTTCCTATCGTTTTTCAGGATTCCATGGATGAGCTGATGCTTGAATTCTAATTTTTACTTATGTTGTAGTATCAGTGTACATTTCACAATATACTGTTTCCAACAGGGGAAAGTAACTCTTGATGCTGTCAGTGTTTAAAAAGGTGGTACTTACAAATAAAGAATTATGAGTCACATTTAATTAAATCAGAGTTTTTAAATATATTTTAAACTGAAATAGAAAAATTTCTTTATTGAAGGAATGACTCATTTTATGAAAAATGTAAAGCAGGAAAAAATGTGCAGCAACAAATTTTAAATGTTATTTTTGCCTTGCCTAATGGACATACTATGATCAAAATAGAGCAAAACCCAATACCAAGCTGGGATGCCCAAATGTTTTTTACTTTATTCCATGGGAACAAATTGCTGTCTGGAGGGCAATAGAAGATCCAGAACAGAACAGCTAAAAAAAAAGTTACCAGCTAACATCAACTCATAATAAACAACGATTACAGAAGATAAAAATTCATAATCATAATCTAATAAGACTGAAGATGTTTTCTGGCACTTTAAGTTATTTGGAACTAAAGAATCAAAGCTATTCTTTTTTAAATGACTTCACTTTTTTAGAATAGTTTATATTTACCACAAAATTGAAAGGGAGGTACAGAGATTTCTGATATATCCTTTTCCCCTACACATGCATAACCTCCTCCATTATTAACATCACTCACCAGAATGGTACATTCTCTTTTGAACCAAGGGTGAACCTACACTGACGCATCATAGTTACTTGAAAGCTATAGTGTGTGCCTTAGGGTTAACTCTTGGTGTTGTACATTATATGAGTTTGAACAAATTTATAATGATCCATCATTCTAGTATTATACGGAGTGTTTTTACTGCCCTAAAAATCATCTGACCTCTGCCTATTCATCTCCCCAACACACAGCAACCACTGATCTTTTTATCGTCTCCACGGTTTTTCCTTGTCCAGAATGTTACATAGTTGGAATTATACAGTATGCAGGCTTTCCAGACTGGCTTCTTTCACTTAATGAAATGCGTTTAAGGTTCTTCCTCCGTGTTTTTTTCATGGCTCAAGAGCTCTTTTCTTCTTAGTGCTGAATAATATTCCATTGTTTGGATTTACCAGTTATTTATTTATTCACCTACTGAAGGGCATCTAAGTTGCTTTCAAGTTTTGAGTAAATTATGAATAAGGCTATTATAAACATCTCTGTGTGTGTGGACATAAGCTTTGAACTCCTTTGAGTAAATATCCAGGAGCACAATTGCTGGAATTTACGGTAAGAGTATGTATAGTTATGTAAGACATCACCGTACTGTCTTCCAAATGCACCGTTTTGAGTGCTTTACTATTTTACAGCTCCACTGTATTGTATAAGAATTTCCGTTGCTTCACATTCTCAACATCATTAAATGTCAACGTTTCAGATTTGGGCCATTTTAATAGGTGTGTAGTGAATGGTATCTCATTTCATTATCCTGATGACCGGGTGTATGTGTGGAGCATTTTTATATGCTAATTTGCCATCAGTGTATCTTCTTTGGTGAGGTGTCTGTTAAAGTCATTGGCCTATTTTATAATTGGGTTGCTTGTTTCTTATTGTTGAGTTTCAAGAGTTTTTATATATTTTGGGTAACAATCTTTCATGAGATGTATCTTTTGAAAACATTTTATCCCAGTCTGTGGCTTGTTTTCTAATTTTCTTGATAATGTCTTTCACAGAGGAGATTTAAAAAAATTTTAATAAACTTCAGCTTATGAGTTATTTCTTTGATAATCATGTCTTTGGTGTTGTATCTAAAAATAATCATCATACCTAAGTTCATCCAGGTTTTCCCCTATGTTATCTTCTAGGAATTTTATGGTTTTGTGTTTTATTGATTCAGTTGAGTCAGGTTTTGTGAAGGGTGTAAGAACTGTTTTTATATTCATTTTCTTTTTTTCCATGTGGATGTCCAGTTTTTCCAGCATCATTTATTGAAAAGACGACCTTTGTTCCATTGTATTGTCTTTGCTCCTTTGTTAAAGATCAATTCACTGTATGTATGAGGGCATATTTATGGGCTCTCTATTTTGTTCCATTGGTCTTTGTCTATTTTCCCCCAATACCACACTCTCTTGATTACTGTACATTTACTGTAATCTTTGAAGTCAGATAGTGGCAGTTCTACTTTATTTTTCTACTATAATATGTTTTTGGCTATTCTGGGTCTCTTGCCTTTCCATATAAACTTTAGAATCAGATTTTAACATTGATGAAATAACTTGCTAGGATTTTATGAGGTTGCATTGAGTCTACAATTAAGTTGGGAGGAAATAACATGTTAAAAATGTTGAGTCTTCCTATCCATGGACATGGGATATTTCTCTATTTACTTAGTTCTTCTTTGATTTTATTCATCAGGTTTATATAGTTTTCCATACAGATGTTCACACATAATTTTAGATTTATACCTGAGTCAGATGTATATCTAAGTATTTAAATTTTGGGGTGCTAATATGAATAGTATTGCATTTTAAATTTCAAATTCTGCTAGTTCACTGTTAGAACATAGGAAAGACATTGACTTTTGTGTATTAACCTTGTATTCTACAACCTTGATCTAATTGCTTATTAGTTGCAGGAGATTTTTGTTGTTTACTCTTTCACATTTTCTACATAGATGATCATGTCACTTCTGAAGGAAAAATTACGTCTGTCTTCCACATTCATACATCTTTTATTTCCTTCTCTTGCTTTATTGAATTAGCAAAAATTTCTACTATGAAAAGGAATATTGAAAAAGAATGGTTAAAGGGGACATCATTTTCTTGTACCTGACCTTGGTGGAAAAGCTTCAAGTTTCTTATCATTAAGTATGATGTCAGCTGTAGGTTTTTTGTAGATATTCTTTACCAAATTGAGGAAGTTTCTTTCTATTCCTAGGTCACTGAGAGTTTTTACCATTAATGAGTATTGGATTTTGTCAAAGGCTTTTTCTGCCATTTGTTGATATGATCATATGATTGTTTTTTTAGTCTGCTCATATGATGGATTACATTAATTGATTTGCAAGTTGAACCAGTCTTTCATACCTGAGACAAATTCCACTTGGTCATGATTTATAAATCTTTTTGTAGATTGTGGGATTCGATTTTCTGGTATCTTGTTGAGGAATTTTACATTTATGTTCATGACAGATACTGATATTTAGTTTTCGATTCTTACAATGTCTTTGTCTGGTTTTGTTCTTAGGGTAATTTTTGGCCTCAGATCATGAAATATATTCTTAAAATTCAAAATTGCATCAGAAATGTTGGGGTCAATCATAATTATATCCTGGCAATTTTGACCCTTCTTTGGATATATTTTGACCCAAAATATGTCCAAAATTTTGACCCTGGCAATTTTTTGACCCCCAAAAATTTTGACCTGACAATTTTGACCAATGTCAGCTAAGTGCAGTTACAATTTTCCTTCCTCATATAAGTCATGTTTTCAAATGATATTGAGTGTGAATAATTGCTAGAATTATTATTTATGTTCATTTTTCTATTTGCTCAGATTCTTTATTTAGTTCAGAACATTGTAGATAGTTTGACAATATTCTTGCACAATGAAATCACATCCACTTTTTCACTTTTATAAAAGTAGAAACTAAGGCATGAAAATCATAAAAAAAGGAAAATTTGTAATAAGTCAGTAATAAATTTAGAACTAGTTAGATCCATTGTTTCCATACTTGATGACACCAAAACCAACATAAATCAAAACAAAAGTTATTTCTATCTATAGAAATATTTTAAGTGCAATAATGTACAACTTAGATAATGCTATTGTTGCTTAAAAAATTTTAAAGCCTGGCCAGTGATTGATTTATATTAGAAATAAATAAAGTTATTTCTGTAGTAAGTTTATATCTCAGGCTAATAGAATATAAATCTTCTATATTTCTATAATTTTGCCTGTACAGATAGCCATGTCAGTATCTTTAAAAGACGATACATATGCCTGAACCAAAAAACTTTTATGTCTTTTCATTTCTATCCTCTTTTCTTTTCCCCCAGCTCAATATACAGAAAACTAAAAATTTGCTTAGGGCTCATAAACTCTGAATTATCTTTAAAATATAGAGCAACACAAAATATTAAGCCAAAATGAGATGGAAAAGAGAGCAAGGGGCATTTTAAAGTTTCTTTTTAGGTCAGCTGATTCATTCTCACTAAGACTATCCTCTGATTCTTAATAAGGCCACTGTAATTTTCTTTTGAGCCCTGCACAAGTGGGCCCATGCTTATTTTTACAGCTAATGTTGTGTTCCTAATAGAACTTTCTAACCAGTTTTTAAAGGTTTTGGTGATTAAAAACATTCATACATGAAGGAAAATGGAAAAGAGGTCCAGAAATAGTTCGAATTTCTAGGAATTATTTTATTATGCATTCTTTTATTCTGACTTTATTTTATTTGAAATATCAAAAAGAGATTGTAATTAAACTATAGGTTTCTTCAGCAAGTGATTTAGTAGATTTATTTCACTCTTCAGGAAAATTTATTTATTTCCAAAGTGTAGGTTTCAGTAGATAGTATAAAACAAATCATCAATGTTATTCATTTTCTTCACCTATTAAACTGTACTTTCCAGTCAATTGGATGGTCATCATCAAGTCAAAGAAGAGTAAATATATTCAGTAATTTAAAGAAGAATCATCTTAACCTCCTGCCCTTGCTTACCACCATTCTTTACCCAATGGTGATGGATTCCTCATTCATTATTCTACCTAAAGGAGGAATATTTCTATTTTCAAATGCCTCTGGAAGAAGAAAAATTTTTAATTCTGTGATTACTTGTGTGTCTTAATGGCTGAGCACAAAATAACTGTAGGTGGCACAGTGCTGGTTCTCTGAGAAATGTTTGAAAAATGGTCGTAGACTACAGTGTTAAGAAGTGTTCTTAGTTCTGTATAGTTCCTCTTAATGCTTGCAGGATCAAAGTAAGCTTGCCACCAGGTGAGGCAACAAAAGGCACAGATACCTGAATAAAGAAGCTGGTCCATCATCAAATTCCATTACTGTTGCAGGCTCTTCCTAATGACTTCCAAGCCTTTCGTTGCTCTGTTCCTGCAGACGTACCTGGCAGATGATCTTCTTGTTTAAGTGAACATTCTATCCTAACTTATTCTTCCTTTGCTTTGTTTCTCTTTGTTCCTTTTTGTCTAAATCTCAGCATAACTTCAAGTTAAAAAAATTAAAGTTCATTAAGGCTTAAATTATAGGGACAATTGCTGAGAACATACTAAAGAAGTGACTGTATATTGTATGATTTATTTACCTTATCTTAACTATAATACAGTATCATTAACTATAGACACATTCTACAGCAGGTTTCTGGGACTTATTAGTCTTGCATAAATGAAATTTTATACACATTAGGTAACTAATTATTAAGACATTCTAATATCTAACCACTTTACTCAATAAATATTTATAGAGTAGCTACTAGGTATAATGTACTCAACTATAGATTAGAGATAATACAAGATGAATGAAGACTTTGTTCAAAGGAGCTCACATCCTTATGACATTAATTTCCTGTGTATGAGCCTAGTACAAATGTCCATTTATTTAGGATTTAATTTTTTAAATTTATAATTAAATCTATAAAGATTTAAACATCTTTTGTGATATTTGTAGGCATATTATATTTAAAGTTATTTTTCTAGCTATATTTACCCCTGTATTAAAAATAAATATAGTTCTTTATAGTGATTCTATGTTCAGATAATTTATTAAAAGTTATGAGTAATCCTAATTAGGTAGAATACATACATATAATTATATATATATATATATATATTATATACAGAGAATGCACAGAAATTGTTGAACAACTATACTAGAATGTAAGAGGACCTAACATGGCTCTCAGGATTTTAGCTCTTGTTTATTGGTAGGATGGTGTTGCCCTTAAAAGAACTAAGCAACCCTGGAGAACAGGCAAGTTTCAAGAAGGTAAATTTTATTTTAAGAATGTTATGTTTATAATGCATGCAAAAGGTCTATTTATAGATGGCCACTAGGTACTCGGTAATGTGAATCTTTAGCTCTAAAGAAAATTCTAAGCTGGAAGAAAGTCAACTGGAGCTACAGATTTCAAAGTAGTGGTGAATAGATAAAATTTAAAGTTATGAATTAGCCTAGGTAGATATTAGGCAGGAGAGAACTTGAAAATAGATACTTGGAACATTAGTAGTCAGAGAGTGGAAGAGACTGAAAAGAATGGATGGGTATAAGTGGAAAATTAGAAGAAAATAGTGTCATGGAACATAGGGAAATAAAAGTTTGGAAGAAGATATGACCAAAAAAACCAAAAACAAAACAACATATTACAAAGAGGTGAAATAGACTATTTGATGAAGAGAAACCATTATTTTTTTTAATTAAAGATTTTATTTATTTAGTTTTAGAGAGAGGGGTAGAGAGGGAGAAAGAGAGAGACAAAAACATTAATTGGTTGTATCTAATATGCTCCCCGATAAGGCACTAAAGTCATAACCCAGGCATGTGCCCCAACTGGGAATCAAACAGGTGACCTTTTGCTTTGTGGTGTACCACATGGCATTTAGCCTAATATGTGGGTGAAAAAGTGCCCCCGAGAGTAGACAAGTTATGAGTAGTATCTAGGAAGAGGGAGCTTTAACTGAATAAAGGTGGCAGAAGGAAGAGAATTGGTGCATAAAGGCATAAAGACTAGAAAACATGCTCTGTTTCCTCAAAGGAGTAATGCAAAGATTGAAGAAATGCCTGACCAACTGAGCCACACCAGTCAGCTAAAGAGCAACCATTACAAAGAAAAGATTCAGATCAGAATGCCACGTGTAACAAGACAAATGATTTCAGTGGCATGATGAGAATAGAAACCACATGTGCAATAAGATTAAGGAATGAGTGAGAGTTTAAAAATCCACATAAAGAATGTTTGTCTTTTTAAAAATATTGTAGAAAAAGTGGGGCTGGATCTGGAGAAGAAAAACAGATCAAAGGAAGGGTATTTATGGACTGCATGAACTTGAACACTTTTGTAGATGGAATTTAAGAATTGTAATGAGAAGGATTAAAGATGCAGAAGAAAGAAAGGATAATTCATGAAAAATCTTTGAGGTAGAAGTGAGGAATAGAGTCAGGAGGTGAGGAATAGGGTCAGCTTAGAAAGAGTCTCACTTTAGCAGGTGGTGAGACCATTTGGCAATGTCAAGATTGGGTGGGAAGTTAGAGGAGTATTAGGGTATTTAATTCCTTAGTTAAGCTTCAGGTAAAATCATCTTCTGAGAGTGAAAAGGGTATGAGAGGGCTGGAGTTGGTGGCATTCAGAAGGTGAGAGTGACCAGGACAGAATAGGAAGGAAGCTAGCAATGGGTAAAAAGATTAGAGAGAAATATTCAGATAAGTTGCTCATAGATGTTAGCAGAGAATAGCTGACTACATCTCAGTTTTTGGATGTATTTTTGTGTGTTTGCAAGTAAAGTGAATTTAGACACCCTTAATTTTTCTTCTTGCTCACATAAAATGGAAACATGATAATGTTTAAAGATTTACAACAAATAGATTTTCCTGTAGACATAACAGATTTACAGCTTAATTATACTAG
This sequence comes from Artibeus jamaicensis, assembly GCF_021234435.1. Classification (NCBI taxonomy): domain Eukaryota; kingdom Metazoa; phylum Chordata; class Mammalia; order Chiroptera; family Phyllostomidae; genus Artibeus; species Artibeus jamaicensis. The sequence continues at coordinate 39,952,583 of NW_026521486.1, forward strand.
AGAAGAGTAATATTCTACCAATAATAAATTTCAGTATTCTGCCTCTAAAATTTATTATTCAAGGCAATTTAAATGAAAATATGTAAATATATTTAAACTAACTAGATTGATACCTGGAGAAAATTAAATCTTAACAAGAATGTACATAATTATAACTGTACTCTCACAGCATCTATTTCATGTCTAGTTTCTTGCATTCTAACTAAAATAATGTTAGATACACAAAAGAGAGGAGTTCCAGTCCACAACTCTTTATTGAAAGCCTAAAAAAATGTTCATATCAATGGGACATTACAGTACAGTGGAAACTTGGATACATATTAATTATAACAATGATAATAATAGCAACTTTGAGGCTTCATCTTACTCATTCTTTTTAACTTCATGAAGTAGGTACTATATTTTTCTAAAATACAAATGAGGATTCTGAAACTTAAGGTTAACTGAGTGATTTAACTAAGATTCCAGCTGAAATTGAGAGAAAAATTTAGGCCTTGGGACAAGGGAGTTTTGGCATTTGACTTCTTTTCTCTTTTCTTTGTGTGTAGATATGTAAGTCCGGAGGAAGGCATTCAGCCTTGACGTGTGGGAGGAGAAGTGCCCCCTAGAGTAGAGTTTATAGGTAGTATCTAGGAAGAGGGAGCCTTAACTGAATAAAGGTGGCAGAAGGAAGAGAATTGGTGCATAAAGACATGAAAACATACTCTGTTTGCTCAAAGGAGTAAGGCAGGGATTGAAGAAAACCAGATAGAGACCAGGTCATAGCTTCAAGTGTTATTCTATGGAACCTGGACATCTTGTACATGATGGAGAATCTTTGAGGTCATTTAGGCACAGATATGACATGGTCCAGTGTGTGTTTCAACTTTTTCTAGAAGCAGTTCTAAACCATAGAACCAAGAAAAATATATACAAATATATATTTTTAAAGTTTTGGTTCAATTAATTGCCCTGAAAGTAAAAATTTAGCAAATTGAACATTATCCTATTTATTAATTCAAAATCTGTAATTTCTCAAACTTTAGTAGGTCACTACAACACAATTACCCACCCCAGTATCATTTTGCCATTGGCTAGTAATATGAATCATCTCATGTTTTTGAGGTGGAAGATATTACTTTACTTTCTTTGTTTATTTTAGGGAAAGTTGAAAACTTAAATTTGGCAAAGAACTTAATAAAACTCTTATTTAGTTATACATTAATAAAATTTCTATATCCATAAGTTTTCCCAATTCTATTTAATAGAAATTCTAATTTTCAGGCCAGAAACCATGGATTTATCTTGACTCCTCTATTTCATTTACACTCATTCACATCAGAAAATTCAGGTATGCTTTAATATATATCTGGACTTTGATAACTCCTTACCATCTCCTATGCTACCATTCTAGCTCAAGTCAATAAATTGCTTCTATTTTACTTATAATCATATTCTACTTACTTTACATGGTGATTTTAGTTCTTATTTTTCCCTGTCTGGGGTACACTTTTCTCTTGGAATCTTGAAATCATATTTGGCCTTGGCATTCAGTACCAGCTTTCCTTATTGGCCTTCTTTGGTCTTTCCACCAATAGTGGCCCTAAATGAATATCTTACCTCCAAGGCCTAAACCCTTGTACTGCATCAGAACATTGCCCATGCACAGGGAAACACTTCAATATTTGTTTACCCACATGTATTAAACCAGGAAATTAAAAAATTCTTTTAAAGTGTGCCCTCATATGTAGATAGACTGCATCTGTGGAAAATTGAAAATTGTGCTTATTACACAATGGAAGTTCCAGAAAAGGAATCAGTATTTTTGCCTTTTTACTCACACATACACAAATAAAAGGTCAAGTCAACAAAAAGAGTTCCACTGTTTGCTTATCTCATAAGTTTTGATAGATGCGAGAATTTTGCAGCTCCCTCTGTCTTCTGTTGGCAACAGCCTTCCTACTGTGCTACATGGACTTCCTGTCCTATGCCCACACATCAGTTACCTCTCTCTCACCATGGTTCTGATTTCCAGTCTTTTTTACCACTAAAAATAAAACTCCAAATGAGTCAATGAAATGATAGCCTTGATATATGTAAAAAAGTGCATATTTATTCTCGATGTTGTTATGGATGAATTTTCAACATGGAAAACTTCAGCTAACATTCTTATCAGTAGGCACTGTGGCAGAACTATATTTATATTTTAAATACAAGAAAATTTGCTTATAACAATGACAGATGTTTTAAAGAAAATAGGGCGTCGAGAGAGAAAAGGAAGTAACAGAACAAGAACTTTTTTAAAAGGTATACAAATAACATAATTTGGATTTTTTCAGTATTTTTATATGCCTGTTTAGTTCATATTAACATTTTTTCATCTGCTTGATTGTTACTAGTTAAGAGAAAATAAACTTAATTTTTTAAAAAGCCTAATGTTTAACAATTGCAAGGACTGTGAATGTATTGCACTTTTATGTGTCTGATGACATTTGCCGCCGAATCTTACAAGTGAGCCATTTATAGGTTAACCATATAATTTATCATTCTAACTGACATGCTCTTGAAAGTGAAAGGTTGCTATTAATCAGTAAGCTGGGGCAGCAGGCAGAAATTGGGACTGTCCTGGGGAAATCAGGGCATATGATTGTCCTAGCCATTTTGTGAAACCTTTTACCAGTAAGAAGCAAGACATGGTGTATTTACCAGGAGTTTAAGAAAATCCCTTTGGAAGAATTCATGATACAACCAGATTTGGGGGTCTTAAAAGAGACATAATTTATAAGCTTATATCCCATAAACCACTGCTAAAAATAGATATTCACACTACCAATGTCACTTATGGAGAACTCACATATGATTAAATAAGTTAGTAATTTGTACTGATGAAATATTTCTCTCCTAAATTTGATGTTTACTTTCATTATGTAATGAGCATGAAATTGTCTTAATTTATGATTAGAGTGTCAGATAACAGAGGTAATCTTACATTCAATAATTCAGTCTACTAATGTTTTCTTCATTTTGTTTTTTCTAGCTTATTGAATTAAAACCATATTGTTTAAAGTGAATTACCTCTGCCTCATTTTGGAAATCTGCAGTGTATAAATTATAAGTGTGTTAAAATTTGGGTAGTTTCTATGCATAGTATGTATCAGGGTAAAATTTAGGACTTTTAAAGATGTACAAAATAATCCTGATGTTGTTACAATTTATAAGTCTTCATACTATATCTGAAACTGCTTATCATTTAAAATGCCAAGTTTCCACAAAATCGTATCTGGGTCAAGTGGTAGATGTGTGGAGGAAGAAGTAGTTAAATAAAGAGAAGGCTACATACATGTACTTACATGTGTGCTCATGAGTGTGTGCACACAATCTATTTTAAGTTGTCAAGGGTTTTTTTGGAAATAAATCTTCAATTAGTTTTATGTGAAGTAATACATAGTAATATTATTAAGTCAGTCCATCTTGGGACAACCCTAGAAGAAATACCAAATGATGTATCTTGGTTAAATTAGTTTCTTCTCTTCTATTCATTCATGTACAGTCTCTTTTTCTACCTTGTCATCTTGACATGCAATTTTTTCTGGTCCTTTAATTACTTCAACTATTGCCCTGGATTTTCAGTCTTAGGGGCCTGTGTACCATAATTTAATGTCTTTAATGTCCCAGTTTACTTTAGTTGATTTGCTCCACCTCTCTTTTTCCCCAATTATCATTCTCATTCCCAATCCCAACAAATGACCAAAAATATTGTTTTTATCTCATCTCCTTAGTCTGTTTTCCTAAAACAACAATAATGTAATGACCAAGTTATATTTTTACATTGGCTTATGAAAGGCTAGGCATACAATGTATTATGATTTTTAAAGCTATTTTATTGTTGTGGAGATCCAAGATGGTGAAGGAGTAAGAGGAAGCTACACTAACATCCTCCCAGGACCAATCTGGAATTACAACTAAATTATAGAGAAAGCATCCTGAATAATCAACTGAGCATTATCTGGAGAGAAATCTTATAACAAAGGACAGACAGAAGAAACCACTTCACCACAATGAGACGGGTAAGGAGTGCAGAGGAGGCACAAGAGGGCTGGCTGGGCACCCATGGGTGGCAGTTGAAGTTCTGGAGGCATATTTCAGCAGTCAACTGCCTCTGAGAAGTATGCAATCTAAACCTCAAGCTGGGCTTTCTAGTCTATAGCTCAAGAGCTGGAAAGGAACCCAGATAATATTCATCTGTTAAAAGCAGCATTTCTCTCTGCCAGAGAGATAGCTGAAGACAGAGAGAACCTCTGAAAGGGCCAATACAAAGAGATTTCATTTGCAGCCACTTACTCTAGGCTCCTGAAGAGGGAGGTCAGAGTGGACTAGAGACCCTTGAGGAAACCCTGGGGTTAGAGGCTTTGGGAAGAGAACTAATGAAATAGCTGCCAGCATCCCTGTGCTGAATCATTCTCTATACTGCATAAGCTATCTTTCTCAGGCAGAGCACTCCTCTCCAAATGGCATCAGCCTGAGGGGAAGCAATAGCCCCACTTGCAGGAATTACTTTGCCTTACACTGTGGTGATTAAGCTAGGCTGCTGATTATAGCTCAAGGCTAGATCAGTGACTAGTATAACAACTAAGGTGGAAAATACAAAGCAGCAAAAATGGGAAGACAAAGAAACAGACCCCAAATGAAAGAACAAGGGAATTCTCCAGAAGAATTAGAGGCAAGCAATTTATCAGATAGAGAGTTTAGACTAATGATTATAAGGATACTCCAAAACATGAAATAAGGCACAGAAACATTAAAAAGGACCAGTCAGCAATAAAGAATGTGATATCTGAAATAAATAATACACTGGGAGAAGTAAAGAGTAGCTTAGATGAAGCAGAGAATAGAATCAGTGATTTGGAAAACAAGATAGAAAAAAATACCTAGGCAGAGCAGCAAAAAGAAAAAGAGTTTATAAAAATGAGGAGAGCTTAAGAAATATTTTTGACAATATGCAGCATAACAACATCTACATCATGGGCATACAGAAGGAGAAGAGAGTGAGCAAGAGGTCGAGAATGTATTTGAGGAAATAATAACCAAAATCTTCCCTAATCTGGTGAAGGAAAAATATACAAGTCCAGGAAGCTCAGAGGGTCCCAAACAAGTTGGACTCAAGGAGGTCTACATGGAGACACATCATAATTAAAATGACAAGGCTTAAAGATAAGGACAGAATCCTAAAAGCTGCAAGAGAAAAGCAAGTAGTTACCTACAAGGGAACACCAATTAGATTGTTACTTAATTACTGAGCAGAAATATTTTACGCCAGAAGGGAGTGGCATGAAATATTCAAGGTGATGAAAAGCAAGGACCTTCAACCAAGGCTACTTTACCCAGCAAGGCTATCATTTAAAATCAAAAGAGAAACAAGGAGCTTCCCAGAAAAGAAAAAGTTAAAGGAGTTTATTAACACCAAACTAGCACTGCAACAACAGTTAAAAGGCTTGTTTGAAGGAGGAGGAGGAGGAGAAAGAAGGAAGAAAAAGAAGAAGAAGAGAAGAAGAAGAAGAAGAAGAAGAAGAAGAAGAAGAAGAAGAAGAAGAAGAAGAAAAGAGAAAAAAACAAAATAAAACAGTATAACAATAAACTGGCACCACATACATATCTATCAATAATCACCTTAAATGTAATGGTTTAAATGCTCCAACCAAAAGGCATAGGGTTGCTGAATGGATAAGAAAACAAGATCACTAGACTTCCGCCAAGATTGAAGCATAGTTGGAAACATTATGCCTCCTCCCAAAACCATGTTTAAAGACAACAAAGTTTTAGTAACAAAAATGCAGCCAAAACACAGAAAATTGAACTATACAGAAGTCCGACAACAGTGAACCTTTCACCCAGACCGGTAAGAAAGGCAGAGCCGGCAACAGAGCAGGGTCAGGCAGGAAAGATCCCCTGGGATGACCCAGGCACCGGCAGCGGTTGGTGAATTCCAGGCATGGGATAGCAACAGGTGGACCCAGTGAGGGCGCAAGGTGACAGGCTGACCATGGTCACACATTTGCGTACAGATAAACCAGCGAAGGAGCAAGTAGTGAGACAAACGTGCAGGCCCCAGCTGCGGGAAGCAAGACAGGGGACCACTATTGCCCCACTCTGACCCCACCCCCACATACAGCGTCAGAACCCAGCGACTGAGTCATCCTGCCCTGGTGAACACCTAAGGCTCCACTCCTCATATGTAACAGGCACAAACAGACCAAAACATGGCTCGAGAAGAACTCAAAGCCCCAGAGCCAATAAATCTAAGCAATGAAGAAATAGCCAAACTTTCAGATGCACAGTTCAAAACACTGGTGATCAGGATGCTCACGGAACTGGTCGATTTTAGTCACAAATTAGAAGACTATATGAAGGCTAAACTAATTGAAATGAAGGGAAATGCACAGGAAACCAATAGTAATGGAAAGGAAACTGGGGGTCAAATCAAGGGAGTGGACCAGAAGGAAGAAAAAATTGACCAAACAGAAAAGGATGAAGAAACAAGAATTCAAAAAAATAAGGAGAGGCTTAGGAACCTCCAGGACATCTTTAAACGCTCCAACATCTGAATTATAGGGGTACCAGAAGGGGAAGAGAAAGAGCAAGTGGAAAACTTATTTGAACAAATAATAAAGAAGAACTTCCCCAATCTGGCAAAGGCAATAGACTTTCAGGAAATTCAGGAAGCTCAGAGTTGGGCCCAAGAAGGAACACACCAAGGCACATCATAATTACATTAGCCAAGATTAAAATGAAGGAGAGAATCCTAGAAGCAGCAAGAGATAAAGAGACAGTAACCTACAAAAAAGTTCCCATCAGACTGTCAACGGATTTCTCAAAAGAGACCTTACAGGCAAGAAGGGGCTGGAAAGAGGTATTCCAAGTCATGAAATCCAAAGATTGTATACAACCAAGATTGTTCTATCCAGCAAAGCTTTCATTTAGAATGGAAGGACAGATAAAGTGCTTCTCAGATAAGGTCAAATTCAAGGAGTTCATCATCACCAAGCCCTTATTATATGAAATGTTAAAGGGACTTATCTAAGAAAAGGAAGATAAAGATGAACAGTGAAAAGACAGCATACTCACAGTTATTAACAACCACTCCTAAAACAAAAGCAAACTAAGAGGACAGCTAGATCAGGAGCAGACCACAGAAATGAAGAGCACATGGAGGGTTAGCAACAGGGGAGTGGAAGGAGGAGAAGGGGGAGAAGGTACAGAGAATAAGTAATGTGAATGGTAGGCAGAAAATAGGGGGAAGGGCAAGAATAGTAGGGGAAATATAGAATCTAAAGTACTTGAGACATGTGGACATAAACTAAAAGGGGGGAATGGTGGGGGAGGGGTGTTCAGTGTGGAGGGGAATGAAGGGGGGAATAGAACAACTGTAATGGCATAATCAATAAAATATATTAAAAAAAACAAGACCCATATATATATATATGCTGTCTTCAAGAGACCCATGTCAGATTGAAAGATATACACAGAATAAAAGTAAAGGGGTGGAAAAATATATTTCATGCAAATAGAAGGGGAAAAAAGCTGGGGTAGCAGTACTTACCATATATCTGACAAAATAGACTTTAAAACCAAGGCTATATAGTCAAAGTCAAAGAAGGACAGTACATAAAGATAAAGGGAACAATCCAATAAGAGGATATAACCCTAGTAAACATTTACAGACCCAGTACAAGAGCGCTTAAATATGTGAAGCAAATCTTGATAGACATAAAGGAAGAGATCAGCAGAAATACAGTTATAGCTGGGGATTTTAAAAACCATTGACTTCAGTGAATAGATCTTACAGACAGAAAATCAACAAGATAATAGTAGCCCTAAACACACATTACATCGAATGGATTTAATTGATATCTTCAGAGCACTTCACCCAAAACAGCAGAATATACATACATACTTTTAAAGTACATATTGAATATTTTCTAGGATAGGCCACACATTAGGACATAAAACAACTTTCAAAAATTTAAGAGGATTGAAATCATAACAAGTGTTTTTTCTGATCACAATGCTATGAAACTAGAAATCAATAAAAAAACTGAAAAACACGTAAAGACATAGAAGTTAAAATGTTATTAAACAATGAATAGTCAACAATGAGGTGAAAGAAGAAGTAAAAAGATCTTGAAACAAATGAAAATGAGAACACACCAACCCAAAATCTGTGGGACACTGGGAAAGCAATCCTAAGAGGGATATTCATAGCGTTATAGGTCTATCTCAAAAAATAAGAAAAATCTCAAATAAACAATCTAGCTTTACACTTGAAGGAGCTTTGAAAAGAACAAACAAGGACCAAGGTGAGTGGAAGGGAAGAAATAATAAATATCAGAGCAGAAATAAATGGAGTCTACAAAATGATACAAATATTAATGAATCCAAGAGCTGGTTCTTTGAAAAGATAAGCAAGGTTGACAAACCTTTAACCAGACTCATCAAGAAAAAAAGATAAAGGACCCAAATAAAATCAGAAATGAAAGAGGAGAAATAATAACTGACACCAAAGAAATACAAAGGATTATAAGAAAATATGATGAACAACTATATGCCAACAAATTGAACAACCTGGGCAAAATGGATAAATTCCTAGAAACATACATTCTTCTGAAACTAAATCAGGAAGAAACAGAGAATCTGAATAGACAGTTTACACCCAGTGAAATTGAAACAGTAATAAAAAAAAACTCCCAACACACAAAATGCCTGGACTGGATGGCTTCAGAGTTGAATTTTACAAAACATTTCTAGAAGAACTAACATCTCTCTTTTTCAAAATATTTCTTAAAATTCAAGAGAAAGGAAAGCTTCAAAACTCATATTATGAGACAAGCATTATCTTGACTGCAAAACCAGATAAAGACGCTACAAAGAAATGAACTTATAACCCAATATCCCTGATAAACATAGATGCTAAAATCCTCAAAAAATATTAGCAAACTGAATACAGCAATGTATCAAGATCATATACCATGATCAAGTGGGATTTTTTTTCTGGAAATGTAAGCTTGGTACATTTGCAAATAAGTACCAAATAAGATGAATAGCCACAAAAATAAGAATAAAAGCCACATGATCACATCAATAGGTGCAGTAAAAGCTTTTGATAAAATTCAGCACTCATTTGTGATATTAAAAAAAAATCTCTGCATAGTGGGAATAGAGGGGACATACCTAAACATAATAAAGGCCATATCATCATACCCAATGGGCAAAAACTACAAGCATTCCCCCTAAGATTGGGAACAAGACTGGGATGTCTGCTTTCATCTCATTCAACATAGTACTTAGCCACAGCAATCACACAAGAAGAAATAAAAGGCCTCAAAATTTGAAAGGAAGACATAAAACTGTCTTTATTTGCAGATGGCATGATATTGTACATAGAGAACCCCAAAGATTCCACAAAAAACTACTAGTACTAATAAATGAGTTCAGTAAGTAGCAACATGCAAAAGTGATACCCAGAAATGAGTTGCATTTTTATATACCAATAGTGAACTAACAGAGAGGGAAATTAGGAAAACAATCCCATTCATGATTACTACAAAAAGAATAAAATACCTAGGAATAAACCTAAGCAAGGATGTTGAAGACCTGTACTTGGAAAATTATGACACTGAAGAAATAAATAGAACAAGATACAAATATATGGAAATACATATCATATTCATGGATAGGAAGAATTAACATCATTAAAATATCCATACTATCCAAAGTATAGTTTCAAAGCAATTCCTATCAAGATTTCAATGATGTATTTCACAGAGGTAGAACAAATTTATATGGAACCACAAAAGGTCTCACATACAGCGATCCTGAGAAAGAAGAACAAAGTTGGAGGAATCATGCTACCTAATATGAAACTATACTATAAGGCCATAGTAATCAGAATGGCATGGTACTAGCATAAAAACAGACACATACATAGATCAATGGAACAGAATAGAGAGCCCAGAAATAAACCCACACCTTTATAGTCAATAAATATTCCACAAAGGAAGCAAACACATACAATGTGCTAAAGACAGTTTATTATTCAATAAATGGTGTTGGGAACATTGGACACATATATGCAGAAAAATGGAACTAGACCACCTCCTTACACCACACACAAGAATAAATAAAAAGTGGACCAAAGACTTAAATATGAGACCCAAAACCATAAAAGTCATAGAAGAAAACATAGGAAAAGTTTGGACATTGCTCATAGCATATTTTATTGGATACGTCTCCTCAGGCAAGAGAAACAAAAGAAAAAAAACCAATGGGACTACATCAAACTAAAAAGTTTTTGAAAGTGAAGGAAACCATCAATAAAATAAAAAGAAAACCTACAGAATGGGATAATAAGTTCACAGATACATCTGATAAGGTGTTAATATCCAAACTTTATAATAAAGTACTTACAAAACTCAACACCAAAAAAAAAACAAAACACAACCCAATTAAAAAATGGCAAAGGGCCTGCATAGATATTTCTTCAAAGAGGACATATTGGTGGCCAACACACATATAAAAAAATGCTCATTGTCACTAATAATCAGGGAGATGCAAATTAAAACCATAATGAGATATCATCTCACACCTATCAGAATAGCTATCATCAATGAAACAACAAATGAAAAGTGCTGATGAGGATGTGGAGAAAGGGGAGCCCTAGTGTACTGTTGGAGGGAATGCAGACTGGTGCAGACACCATAAAAAGCAGCAATCCCACTTCTGGGAATATATCTGATGAAACCCAAAATACTAATTCAAAAGAACACAAGCATCCTTATGTTCATTGCAGCATTATTTATAGTTGACAAAATATGGAAGCAGCCCATGTGTCCATCAGTAGATGAGTGGATGAAACAGCTATGGTGCATTTATATAATGGAATACTACTTGGCCATAGAAAAGAAGAAAATTTTACCCTTTGCAACAGGATGAATAGACTTGGAGAACATTATGCTAAGTGAAATAAGCCAGTCAGAAAAAAGACAAATAGTATATGATTTCACTCATATGTGCAACCTATGAACAAACTAAACTAACAGAACAGAGACAGACTCATAGATGGAGAGCAGGAGTACAGCTAGCAGGGGGTTGTGGGTAGAAGGACTGAACAAAATGGAAAAAGGTGTCATGGACATGGACAATGGTATGGTAATTGCTGATGGGAGGGTGGTATAAGGGGACTAAATGGTAATGAAAAGATACAATAAAGATTAAATAAAAAATAAAAACTTTTATTGTTTATGATATTGTAGCCCCAATTTTTGTCTCTTTGCCTTCTCACCCAGCCCACCCCCACTTCCACAGTCAATCTATACACTGTTGTCCATGGGTCTTTCATATATGTTCTTTGACTAATACCTTCACATTCTTTCATTCAGTTCCTACCCCTCCTTGCCCTTTTAGAGCTGTCAGCCTGTTTCATGATTCTATGCCTCTGGTTCTGTTTTACTCATTAATTTATGTTGTTCATTGGATTCCTCTTATAAGCGAGATCATGGTATTTGTTTTTCACTGACTGGCACATTTCATTTAGTATAATGCTCTCCAGTTCCACCGATGCTTTTGCAAAAGGTAGGAATTCCTTCTTTATTTCTGTTGCATAGTATTCCATTGTATAAATATACCACAGTTTTTTAATCCACTCATCTACTGATGGGCACTTAGGTTATTTCCAAATCATGGCTATTATAAATAGCACTGCTATAAACATGGTACATAGATTCTTATGAATTGGTGTTTGGGGATTCTTTGGATATATTCCCAGCAGTGGAATCACTGAGTCATATTCCTTCATATTGCTGTGATTCCCCTCACCATTAATTCATTCACCCCAACTCTGGGTGAATATGAGTCTGCTTTTCATCACTGTGGATTGGTTTGCATTTTATAGAATTTTATTACATGGACTCATGCAGTTTATATTCTGGTTGTCTGCCTTTTTTCACTACGTATATTTAGAAATTTATCCATGTTGTGTGTATCAGTAGTGTGTTCCTTTTTATAGCTGGATAATATTCCATCATGTGAATGTGGAGGATTGAATGTTTATGTGCCCCCAACCCCTAAATTCATACATTGAAACACTACCCCATTCTCTCATTCGATGGTATTAGAAGGTGAGGAATTTGGGATGTTATTAGAATCAGATGAGACCATGGAGGTAGAGTCCTCATGGATTGGATTAATGTTCTGATAAGAGTTTGGAGGGAACTTGCTTCCTCTCTCTACCTTCCACCACACAATGAAAGGACAGCATTCTAAAATCCAGAAGAGGCCCTTCATCATAACATGTTCATGCTGGCACCCTGATTTTGGACTTCTAGCCTCCAGAACTGTGAGAAATAAATTCTGTTGTTTGTAAGCCACTAAGTCTATGGTACTTTGTTATAGCAGCCTGAACTGACTGAGGCAATGAGTTGTACCAACATCTGTTGATCCATTGTTCTGCTCTTGATAGGCATTTTGGTGCTTATGGCTATTTGGAGATTTGAATACTTTGGAATTTGAGTTCTTCATCTATTTATGTAAATTTTATTTTTAGTTTCTTCCCATGCTGAATTACATAAATTAATTTAAGTATTGAACCAATCTTGCATTTCTGGAATATGCTACAATTACTTATGTATGTTATATTTCCTTTTAGTATAATTTAAATTTTATTTTCTAAAATACTTTGATTAAAAAAGTAAAATATTTAGAAAAATATTTCAAAAATATTTTGATTAAAAAAGTCAATATGAGAAAATATTGACTTTTTTCAAACTGTAATTGCTCTTTCCTACCCAGCTTCTACATACATAATTTTTAAAATTGTGTTACAATGTAGAAGACCTAGGTAGGAGTCAAGTTTTCCTTGGTTGGTTTCTGTGTTTTAAGCAGACTCCTTGGTTTTGAGCTAGTGCTTGTCTAATCTGTTAATTAATTCAGATACATTTTAAGATCTGTTGCTGTACGATGAGTTGTATGTTCAAGAGTGGAGAGACTATATTTTTTTAGTATGCCCTATCTAAAAAGACTAATAAAATAAAATTTAAAGATTACTTTGAATACAAGTAACCTGTAATGGTGAATATTAAAAATAAAAGGTAAAGTCTGATCTCTATTTTATGGATTGCTACAATAAATGTTGTAAAATCTCACAGTAAGACAGGAACAATTTAAGTATATAAATAATACCCGTATTTAAATGTTTAAGAGATGTATATGATTACAAGTCTCAAATTGGACTAGATGATGCCTTATATTTCAGAAACCTGTGATTTCATGGATTATTAGAGAAAGAGCAGCTAAATCATTGCATTAGTATAACAGGAATTCTAGTGTCTTTATACAATTGACAAAGATTGTAATTACATAGTGATAAAAAAGGTTTTATTCTCTTGCTTCATAATTTTCAGGACATTTTAACAGGCATAATTTTGCATGGAATTTTGTTCATACTGGACCTATATTTACTGGCCTTTTGCAGTGGAAGTTTATATAGTCAGAACTAATACTGTTTTAGTAAAGGAAACAGATTGTTACATAAGATGGTCCAGCTTTAAATGCCCATGATCATTTAAGTTCCTGTACCTTATTTTCCTTAGTTAAGTTTTGCCATTCTTTCACATCCATGTGGAATACTGCATGAAACACAAACCAGAGTCCAAAGTGATGAGAAGTGAAATTCATCAGACAAAACACTACGAGACACTGGGGTGGTGTGTGCTTCGCAAGGGAATTCCCTTCAGAAATCCAATATACAAAGTCAGTTTGTTTGGGAAATAGAGAATAAAACATAAAATGAGAGACTATAAGGAGTTTTCTTTGTTTTTTTTTTGTCACAGAACAAAATTAAAAATTAAAAAATGTGAATACGTTTTTTAAAAAATATATTTTATTGATTATGCCATTACAGTTGTTCTATTTCCCCCTTTGAATAGGTTTTATTTTTGGAAATTTTTTTCTCTTTTGGCCCACTTTCTGCACAATGCCGAATGCAATATCCTTTGGCAGTTATGTGTTTAGTACTGAGTACAGATGTTTGAGCATCCGCAGTGTCAAAAACAAAAAATATTGAAGGACAGACTAAAATGACTCTCCCCTGGCTTATCATATTAATTTGAAGCCATTATGTTGGTCATATCGTTATATAATTATCCCAAATTTGAAACAAGATTTAGGCAGTTCAGATTATCTTTAATTTTGTTGAGAAATAATTTAAACAATGCTCATCAAAAATAATGATATATTAGATGTAAATTTATAATTAGTGATGCTTAGGTTATAAACCATTGGGGCTTTCAATAAACATTTGAATATATATTTCTTATTCATTTTCTACTTTATTATAGAAAATCTAGTCTCTCTCTACTTCAATAGAAATGTGGTACTTAGAAATAATAGTGGTGGATGCATGGAGTTTGTTTGGTAGCTTGAGTAGCATTTTTTCCCTTAAATTATAGCAAGCTAGTGTGGGAGAGCAGAGTTTGCCACTCCAAAATATGCCTTTCTGGGGATATTTACTATTTGAAGTTGGTTAGTTTTAAGAAACAAGACTCAGAAACAAACTTTGATCTTCCACCTAACTGTGTGAAAGAATTTATATAGTAGATCTGCTCCAGAAAGGGAGTGATCACCCTAGAAAACCATAGTACAATATGCACTGGGTGTGGTAGGCAGGGAGGAACCTGGAAAAGTCTATTGATTTACTTTGTGACCCATTGTTTTGGTATTTGTTTATCAAACATTAGTTCTTTTCATCTTTCTGTGAGTAGCCTTCCTTTCTTTTGAAGTACCAGACCCTTCCTTCCTTCTCCTTAGCTCACAATGGCATATAAGCCTCACTTTGCATGTGTTTTGGATCTCACATTTATGTAGATTCCGCATATGCACGTAATTAAATTTGATTTTCTCCTCTTAATCTGTCTCATGTCAATTTAATTCTTTAACCAGAAATTAAAAACCTAGAAGGGTAGAGGAAATGTTTTTGCTCCCTAACAACTGCTTTATTTTGTACAATTTTGTATTTCAGTCAGTGGAGTATCAATTAAATTAAGTAAGAGTCTAACAATAAAATCATTAACAATCTCATAAAGCATTACTTATTAAATTACTCTTTTTTCTACCTTATCTTTTTCTTTACATCTCCATCCAAAAATTATCTTAAATGCACAAAAAATAATTAAAGGGCAGATAGCACAGTAGGCAAAAGAATTGATTCTGTATTGAAATTACACTAACTGAGATTCTGGGGAAGATGCGAACAATGATAGCTCAGTACTCATCAGCTTCAGAACTCGTTAAACCCTGTACTTATCGCATTTTGATGAGAAACAAAATGTTTTCGCACTCAGTGCTTGCTAGGGACTCACTGCACTTGCTAGTACTTGTATGAGAAACAATGCAGCTTAGCAAGAGAAAATACTTCATCATTTGATATTCGTCTGTTTCAGGACTTGTTGTGTATGAGTTCTGACTTCTGGAATGGATTTACAAAGATGAGTACCAAAGTACCATTGTAATTTCTTTATCTAAGCCAGTACTTTCATTTGGAAAATGGGTTAATGTTAATATTCCTCCAACTTCCAGGTTTGCTATATGCTATAGACAATGTTTGATGCCCCTCCCAGCCATTCACATCCTGAAACCTATCCCCAATGTGGTGGTATTTGGAGGCAGGGCCTTTGGTGGGTGTGAGGCCTTGGGTGGTGATTAGGTCACAGGATGGAACCTTCATAAATAAGATTAACGCACTTATAAAAGAAACCCAGAGTATTTCCTTGCCCCTTTTTACTATATGAGGGCACAGTGCAGATCATCTGTGGCCAGGAGACTGGCTCTCACCAGGCACTGAATCTGTGGGTGCCTTGGTGTTAGAGTCTTCAGCCTCCAAAACTGTGAGAAAACACATCTGAGTTGTCTGTAAGGCACCCGGCTATGGAATTTTGTTATAGCAGACTGAACAGACTAAACACATTATAGACGTGGAATATTTTATATAAAGCATTTAGCATAATAATTGGCATAATAAGGATTCTAAAGATTGGAAGGATTCTAAAGATCAGCTATTATGCTGATCATTTTTATAATAAGGTTAATAAATTAAGATATAAAATGAGGAATTCAGGAATGAAGAAAAAGGGAGAAGCAAAAAATGAGTCCTAAGAAAAATACATATAGTTGCTGCATGCAGAATAAAAATTAACTGTGAGATTCCTGATAACTCAGACAAAAAGGAACCAAGATGCATTATAATCATTCTCATTATACAAAAGGTGGATATGTGATAGTCTGTTAGGAGAAAGATAATTATTTTTGATATCATTTTCTAAAAAATTTCTCACTATTTTACATTATGGACATCGAGTGGCACAACGGGTGGCTTTAGTATGAAGGTAAACATAGATTTCACTTTGGTTCTTGTGTGATAATTTCACGGAAGACACAACACAACAGGAAAAATGATAATGTGAGGAGTTCGGGCCTTGTGTTTCAAGTACAAAGACTAAGGAAATCAAGAGTTGATTGTACCTATAGAAGGATACCCACCAGGGTGTCCAGAAGGACTGTTGGATTCTCAGCATCACAGGGGAACATTAAAAAGAAAGGATTGCCAGATTCTCATATTTAGATGGTGAGTGAGGCCTGGGGATTTGCCTTTTTAAAAGCTTTCCAGATAGTTTGAGAATCAACTTATTTTGAAACTACAGCCTTCCTAAATTTTATTCCTGAATAATAATAATAATAACAATAACAGTTATTAATATTATTATTTTAGCTAACCTTCTGTTAGGCATTACAAAGCAGACATGGGATATCATCTTCTGGTTTTTACAACCTGCGTTGCTGATCTAGAAAACATCATTATATCCTGAGAGCCACATGGCCGTGGGCAGAGTTGATTCTCCAGTGTGACCACTGAGCAGCCTAGATCATGTTTTCTGGTAGATTTCACCTGTTTGTGGCAGTGCAGGACCTGGGAATGTAGGCAAGGTGAAAACAAGATTCTTTTCACAGAAAAGCTCTGGACCTGCTTCAGTACCTACATAAGTGACTGATTAAAAGCACAAAATTACGCCCATCAGAATATGTCAGATTTTGCGATGCCTTAGAAAATAAACAGGGACGGTGCTGCATGTATCCTGCCATTGCCAAGAAAATCCAAACCTCAGGAATGCCACTGTAGAGTGCTAATGGTTCTGCGCTGCACAGACTTCTGGGGGCCCTACCAGGGTAGGTTAGATGCTAAATGTAGTTAGCCAAAGGAGGTAACTTAGTTAAACAAAAGTGTTAGTAATAATTAGGAAAGGGGTTGTTAGTTTATGTCCTTTTTGTGAAGTACTATAGTATAATAAGAATCTATAGTTCATGTAAAGAATCAATACTTAGCTATAGTGAAGAAGTTTACTAATCAGTAGAGAGAATGTAAAGAAAGACCTATTTTCTCTGATCTGTAGTGTTGAACAAGGAAAAGTTATAGAGTAGGAGAGTAGAATAAGTTTAGCTTTTGATTAGAAAAATTAGAGCCAGTAAATTGTTTGCTTACTTGCATATATCAACTACAAGGTCACCAACTATTTCAACAGTGTTCTGTAAAGAAATAACAAACATACTAGCCTCGTAGTGGAATGAAATGTCAATTCTTTATCAGATCTTTCTATGCCAAGAAATCACAAGAAGACTGAGACTCAGAAGGGCAGCAATAGAAGAATTAGGAAAGATCACCAAGAACAAAGATGTATCCTTAGAGACTAAGGCAAAGATCATCCACACTCTTGTGTTCCTAATTACTATGTATGAATTACTATTACTATTTACTATTTCTAATTACTATGTATGAATGCAAAGTTGGCAGTGCAGAAGGCTGACAGGGAAAAAAACCAATTCATTGGAAACAAGGCATTGGAAGAGAGCTCTACAGATACTCTGGACCACCAGAAAGATGAACAAGTGGACCCTAGATCAAATACTGGTAGAGGCAAAAGTGAAAAGAAGAAACCTGAAGCTGTTCTACTTGGGGCAGATCATTTGAAGGCAGGCAGGGTTCTTGGAAAAGACAATACTGGGACAAATGAAAGGAATCAGGAAAAGAGGAGACCAAATATAAGATGGACTGACTGCATAAAAGAAGCCACAGGTATGATGAGTCTGTAGGGGCTGAGTGAGGTTATGGAGGGCCAGACATTGTGAAAACACTCATTCATGGGCTTGGCAGGAGTTGGAGTTGAGTCGGCAGCATATAATACATACACGTGCCATTTAACTGTTGGAGACTACCTGGTTTTGTAGTTAAAAATGTTTGTGTTTGAGACCAAAAGTTGAAAATTGGAAAAGAAAATTCAGGCAGCATGCATTGTTTTGATGATATTTAATTTTCCTTTTTGATGTCCTTCTATTTAAAGAATTCCTCAGGAGACAGAAGCTTTCATTGTCAGTGTGCTTGGTTTATTCTCAGGGTTGCATCAATTAGTATCTGAAAGGGCATGGTTATTTTGAAAGCTTGGGTACGGTGGAAAGAGCATGAACTTGTGAGACTGACCTACATGAAAAGCCCCTCTCTGACACTTCCGATGGAGGTATGGAACTTTCCCCAAGTTACTGCCTTTCTCATCTGAAATGTGAGAAGATCACAAGCCCTTGTAGGTGATGTGAATACTAAATCAAATGATCAATGTAAAATGCCCAGAACTGATTAATAAATCAGTTCCCCTTCTCAGGTTATGTTTCTATTCATGGAAAATTTTTAGAAAGGTCTCCAGGGGGAATTTTGATCCAAACAATATTAAAATCTTATGTAGAGCAAGTCTACTTTTCTATGTAGCCTTTTCCCCATTTATAACAGATATGATTTCACAGCTATTTTCTAATATTTTAGGCAATAGCTTTTGATTAGTGAACACAAAACACATTATATTAAAACTAATTTATTTTTGAAAGTCCTACTTATTAAAGTTGCTTATGCAGGTTTTATTTCCAGAACCCTAACATACTTTAGTCATGACAGTATGGTTATATGACCTCAATAGGCATTAAAATACAGTGATTATTTTTATTAATTTAATAATTAATTATTTTATTATGAATATGAAAATACAGTGAATTATTATTAGTGTCAGTTCTTCTGTTTAGTTACTCAACACTGTCAGGCACCACACTTCTGCAAAACTCAGGTTTTTGTCACTGCACGATGAAATAGTGCTAGTATTACTCCCATTTTACAGACTAAATAACAGGTCTTGTGAAGAGAACTAACTCGTCAAAAATAATTCAGCTTGGAAGAGGTAATGCAGGGAATTCAATGCAGATCTCTCTAACTAGATTCTTAACTCTTGATTAACCTACATAATTCATAACTATGTGAGTGGTGATGACTACTCACATTTTCCCCCTTACTTTGGTTTTGAAATATATTTTAGAATCCTATCATTCTACGCCTTACACTTGTTGTATACTAGACTACTTCTACTTGTATAGGTACAGACTGATTTCTGTAGAGCCAATGGTGGCAAAATTTCTTGTTGAATCCTCTTTACTCTGTGTATCCTCTAGAGAGTAGAAGTTAGAAAAGGAGATCATGTAATTATCTGGGAACTTTACACAGGAAAATCAGTCAGTTGTGCAAATTGTTTACAGCCTTTAATTATATGGTTGCCCAATCTATTTTTTAAAATGAACTTAGTTTTAAAAAACAGATTGTCACTCAGAATTTAGAAGTTTCATTAAAAATCGTCTTAACTAACTTTACAGTTTTAGACATTTCAGCTAATTTTGTAAGTAGGAAGAACAGGAATTCTTTGCAAATGAAACACAGTGGATGATTATGGCAGTCCAGGACTGTCGTGGCCTAAGGAGAACCACAGAAGAAATGGCAGCAGTAGGTCTATTAAAAATTTTTGGAAAAGCTGGTACACATGTGGTAATAGATGAGGAAAAGACTGTTTTATATTTTTATTTGTACTTCTATTCCTACCAGAAGCCTTTTATTCTACTTTCTGAACACTGATGGAGAGGGGAGTCAGGTGTATTATTTATTAGGGCATAAACTTGGTTGGAAAACAGATCTTTCTGAAAACATTGTTGAAGTCAATGAAATTCATTTTTGCATCAACTGCTTTTAGGTTTTTCATCTGTAGTTTTAGGAAAAGAAAAAAAGAGTAGTGGGCAAAAAAATGTTGCTTGCAGTGAGAGAGTGAGTGCTACTTTCTCAACAGTCTATTTTCAACATTACTTAGATTTCTAGGCAAACACAATCTCCTTGCTTTGCTTCTGAAAGATAGATGCCACCAAGCCACCACTGCCAAGAAGGGTTCCAAAATGGTCAGAGCATCAACATTACTTGCATCAGAGTTGATTGGGTATTATGCCTGCAATTCTTTAGCTTTCTGCAGTGTGTATTATGTATTTTGGGTTTACTACAGGGACATTTGTTTTAATGAGACAGAAAACCTGTACATGTAATTGTTTGTGCTCTATCAGGGTGAGCTTTAGGTTTCATAATTATTTTAATTGAATACTTCTGCTCCCTTTGTGCTACTCTACTTGTAATAATGAAGATTTGGGTAATTAGTTTCAGAAGAACATAGCATGATTGCCTGTTTGCATATTGAATTTTAGTGATGTCTTTCTCTCAAATGGATTGAAAATAATACTGGAATACAAAAATCCTGTGATACACAAATGGGAAGACTATGGACTTTTACTAGATAAAAGAAAAACAAAGTCATTCACTTTTTACTTTGCATATTTTGTGTGTCTGTATATATGCCTATATTTAGAAATTTACATACATGTTTTCCTATGTTTAGAAGAGCAGTTTCTTCTTTGTATGCTCTGATACAATACATACAGTTATGATCTATGATATCCTGGAAGACATTAGTTATATTTAAAACAATATTTTATTATCCAGTTTGTATATTTTGAAATTTTATTGGTTTTACTGTAATAAAGCGACACTGGATATATAAAAACAAAGTCATGATTTCAACTCCCCTAAAGACAGAATCATATGAGAAATTTTAATAACTAATGGTTAAATCTCTAATTCCAGCTAAATATGCCACAGACTAAATCACTGATTTATATATTAGTCAATCATTCATTTATCCATTTACAAAATAATAACAATAACTCTATAAACTGCCTGGGTCTCTTCTTATATTCTCCATGGTCTTGATGTTTTATATCTATATGAATGTATTCTTTGGTTACAAACCTATAAGATTTCTTTGGAAAGACTTGGGACATTAAAAAACTTCAGGTCAACTATAAAATGTCATTTATTCATCTAAAATTTAACTATGAAATACTAATAGGTTTTTCATAGTGTTTGAGGGAGATGAAGAAGTAGCAGCCATGGTGCTTGTCCTTAGTGAGCTTACACTGTTGTAAAAGCAAAATCCTCAAATTGTTAAAAATATAATTCTCACATATACAGTGAGTACATATCACATTTTTATTCTAATAATGCAATAACCAGCAGAATAGCACACAATTGAAATGGATTTTACAAACTGGGATTATAAACTAAATGGAAAAAGAAATGCCGAAATAAGATTTCTGAATTAGATACAAAACTGGATTATGTTCTATAGGATAATAAACAGCCCCTCTTTTTTTTAGTGTTTGTAGAACTGTGAGATGTCTTATGCGTTAACCTGCATTCACACTGACACTCTGGCCTGACGCAATTTCACTGATATTGATGGAAGACAGGAAACTCCGGGGTCAGAGGGAAAGGAGTAAATTACTCTGACCCAACAGGCAGCATGAGCCTTAGCATGTTTTTGATCAGTCCCTCACGGTCCCAAGTTCCACAGGACCAACACTCATGAACCCAGGTGAGTGCTGAACAAACCATGGGTTATGTTACAGGAAAGGAACTCCGAGTTCGGGAAAACCAAAATTTTTATAATGCACAGTACAAAGGCCTGTCACTTTACCTCAGAGGAAAAAAATTATGTTCATTATATTAGAGAGTAACCATGCCTACTCTTTCCTATAAGCAAAGCCTACTCAAAGGCTATAAGCAAATCTGCCCTTTTCTGTATAGGGTGGCCCTATCTTCCAAGGCTGTTCACGATACAATCATTCTTTAATTTTTGTTCCCAGCTTCCCCTTCCTCTCCTCCCCCCCCCTCCCCCCCCTACCCCCTTTTTTCCTCTCTAATCATTCTTGAAAAGATTGTTCAGAAAAAGAAGGAGAGGCTAGTACATCACTAGTGAGATATGTAGCAATGGGAGAGAAAAATAGAGAAGTGTTTCCAAATAATGTGCATACTTGTTTTCTACACTACCTTGGCTTCTGGGAAATTTTCCAAATATGCCATTCTGTTGGTGACTATGATTAATGTGGCAGAGGCTAGGATCAAATCTGCTAATTAGTTTTGTTTATAATTGTTGGGGAGCCCCAAATGAGAAATATATCAGTAGACACATGGTTTGACAGTGTCTCCAAAGTGGCCCTCTGGCCAGCTGGTAGACTGTAAGATTTCTAATTCAATTTGAATAATTGACTGCACTTCTAGTATTGGGACAAACTTTCTGAAGGCAGTCAGTCCAACCTATTCTGTTTATCCATGTCAGTACATAGGTGGCTTTTGTCCAACCCATGAATAATGTACAAAGGCTATAGAAATAGAGAGTAAGAAAACGTCTAAAGATGATGGTGATTTTGAATGATGAAATCTCTTCATTTATACATATATCATAACTAAAATCTTGAGCAAAATATATAATGTTTATGTCAGTTCTCATTTTGAATATTAAGCATAAACTTTTTATTAATAGAAATTTACATTTTTCCTCACCTGCCTAATCAATGAAATATGTTTATGTAAATAGTTCTGGTTTAAAGGAGGAGAAAGTGATTAGAAATGCAGGGCAATTACAAGTTTTCTTCTAGCTAAGAAAACTTTCTGCAATTTTCCGTAAAATGCTTATTATCTGCTTTACTTATTCTTCTGGCATGACTATGCCCAACTCTTCACTTTAATCTGACTACCTTGGATCTTACATTTGTGTGTTGATTTTTACACCTGTGTGGTGATAGCAGATGTATTTTATAGTTCTTGTTTTTAGCACTAAACTCTTTTCTTATTGAACAGATATATGGATACCAAAACATTTCTTATATAACACCTTTAAAAAGTCTTCCCCTACCTGTAACTGTTTATCAAAGGTATTATTAAGTGCTTCATTTCACAGGAAGTGCTTCCGCAGGAAGTCTTTACACATTACAAACTCAAAAGAATTTTATATTTTTAAATTAGCTTCACCAAAGTAGAAAACAAAGCAGATGATAGGTGACTTATTACATCAAAACAGAACTAAAGTTCAATGTTAACATAATGTATAAATTTCCTTAAATAAAATTGCATTGCACAGATCTTTGAATAGTGCTAAGCTCCTCACTGCCCAAATGAGAAATAACTTTAAACATGGTATGAGCACTGCCATATTGAGTTGGCCAAATGTTCCATTCATGTTTTTTTGTAAGGTGGCTCTAGTAATGCTTAGTCATCTTTAACTTCATTTGAAACAATTTTAATAGTTTTATGACAGTTGCCCTATCAGTGTGAATTTTTTAAAAAACATCAAAACTGGTGAATTTTTTGTAGCCATTTTAATATTGAAGATGAAAGAAAATATGCAGCATTTTCAGCATTATACTTTTTATTTCAAGAAAGGTAAAAACGCAACTGAAACACACAAAAAAATTGTGCAGTATATGGAGAAGGTGCTGTGAGTGATTGTGTGTGTCAAAAGTGGTTTGCAGAGTTTCGGCCAAGATAGAGGCATAGGTTGACCTGCTTTGCTTCCTCACACAACCAAAAGAAGGGCCACTAATTTAAAAACAAAAAACAACCAGAACTTCCAGAAAATCAAACTGTATGGAAGTCTGACAACCAAGAAGTTAAACAAGGAACGTTCATCCAGATTGGTAGGAGGGGCAGAGACAGGCAGCTGGGATGGAGAGGACCTGCAGCATGGCAGCAGCTGGGAGATCGGGCAGTCCCATGTTCATGTGTGGATGAATCCAGAGGAACAACTAGGGATTGAGACAGTCCATGCAAACCAGGAGTCCAGAGTGGAAAACTAAAGCCTCAAAACCTCTGGCTGTAAATATCTGTGGGGGTTGAGGCAGTCAGGAGAAGCTCCCAGTCTCATAGGAGAGTCATGTGGAGGGGCCGATAACATTGTAGAATGAACACAAGTCTACACGCTAGGGAATCAGCACCTGAAAGTGCACAATCTGCTTTTGGGAAATAAGAGAAGTGACAGAAAGTGGAGCAAGAGCTGAGCAAGCAGCATAGTTCCCTCTCTGACCCCTCCCCCATATACAGCACCACAACCCTGCCCTGGAGAATGCCCAAGGCTCTGTCACTTACAAAGTAACATGTGCACCAAGACAAATAAATATGGTCCAAATGAAAAAAACAGATCAAAACTCCAGAAAAGGAACTAAGCAATGAGGAGATAGCCAACCTCTCAGATGCAGAGTTTAAGACACTGGTAATCAGGATGCTCAGAGAAATTATTGAATATGGTCACAAAATAAAGGAAGAAATGAAGGTTTATACAAAGTGAAATAAAGCAAAATACACTGGGAAACAATATTAAAGGAAGGAAACTGGGACTCAAGTCAACAATTTGGGACAAAAGGAAGAAATAAACATCCATTCAGAACAGAATGAAGAAACAAGAATTAAAAAAAAGAGGAGAATGTGAGGAAGCTCTGGCACAAGTTAAAATGTTCCAGTGTTTGAATGCCATAAGGAGAAGAGGAAGAGCAAGAAATTGAAAACTCATTTAAACAAATAATGAAGGAAAACTTCCCCAATCTGCCGAAGGAACTAGTTGTTGTCTTTTCCAAATTCTCATTCTTTTTTTAAAAACAAATTTAGAATTTCTTATTTTCTACAACAATTATTACAATTGTCTCTAATAATGTAAAATGTAATTATAGCTACAACTGAACTTTAAGAGTGATAACAATGATATGTTATACTTTGCTGATGATACATTCTCAACAAGACACCCTTCGAAAATCCTACTTAATATACTATCAGTATGTGAACTTTCATAGAATAACAAAATTGATGAAGATATATGCAGTGAGTAATTGAAACTGATTCTCCAGGGACCTCTGTAACCAACCCAATCCCCCATGTGGTTCTGCGCACAACAGGTAAAAGAATTAAACCAAACATGCATATTCTAAGACTGAGAATAAGATTCTTATTACAAGTAAATTTCTCACAAGCAGCCATGTTAGGACGGTTTGGTCTAGGAAATTCAGGAAAGGGTCAGACACATTCAATGAAAGAGAGAATTCACGCTAGACTGGACAGAGACTTTTCTCTTTGACCAAGTTCTATATTAAGGTACATTACATGCTGTCTCTCATTTAATTTTAGTGTCAACATTGCATGATAGTAATATAGATCTGTTTTATGGAAAATTAAACTAAGGCTCAGTGAGACTACGTAACTTTCCTCAGATGAGATGGCCGGTAAGTAACAGAACTGGTGTCCAAGCCACGGTCTATCTCCAAGCACTGTGCTTTTGATTTTACTATGCCATCTTATTTTTCTGGGCTTCAGAAAAATCCCATTAACTGAAACCTTTTGGCTATAAAATCTGACTGTGGGATTTTCAGTAAAATTAGTTCAGCCACTTTAATGGCTGGCTGAGCCAGAAACTGATCGTTCCCCTAACCCACAGTAACCACAGAGGCCCTCCAAGTACTAGTAAAACCTCTCGTCCTCCCCACTGGGGATGTTTGGATTATATGTCATTTGCTTCAGAGTTGCCTACAGGCAACATTAAAATATAATAAAGCTGGGAGGAGCAGTTGGAAAGGGCCTGGATTTTATCCCCATGGCCCAATAGTTTCTATCTCCTTTACATCCTAACCCCTCTGTTGTCACAGAACCTTCTCCTATTTTCTCCACCTTCCTGTAACAATCTTTGACCATAGTTTGACTAGTTAGTCACATGTTATCCTTCAGGTCTCAGTGATACATCAGCTCTTTAAAGGGTTTTTTCCACACAACCATATCTGAAGTTACTTGCCATTACATGTTTGTTTTCTGTGTGGCATGTATTGCAATTGAAAATAATTGCATTTATGTATGTAATGAATCTTCCACTCATTATCTGAATCTTCCACTAGAATGTCATTTCCATTAGATAAGGACTTTTATTTGTGTTGCTGAGTACTTCATTTTCAAGCCCATCACAGTACCATATGCTCAAAAAAAAGATTTTTAAATAAATGAATAAGTTAAAAATAAGAAAAAACTCTTTGGACTTTAATTTCTTCATTAATAGTTTAGCATGAATGCCTCCCCAGTTTGTGGTGATGATATTGTCTATATTTCTGACAATATGGCTGTGAATATAATAATACTATCTATAAGAGCACATTATAAACTCTCAGGTAAACACAAGTGCCAAATAAAACTAAGTGGAATCTATCTTAAATATATTTCTAGCACCTGTTTGGGGATATTCTCTTGTTTGTTGTCTTCTTCTCTCAGCACCATGTATCCAAGTGACTTCAAATTGCTTCCTGCTTGAGCAAGGCCCTGCCCTGGTGTTGGCACAACTGACCTCGTCTCCTCAGATGGTGGCCTTATCATTGGACATGTTTTTACCTGACTCTCTCATGAAAAACTCACTCACCAGTTCATTTTTCATTCTCACAGGGCGCTGTAAGATGGTCAATTAGATGATTCGATACAGTTTATACACATGTATTGGTAATAGTATCATGACTTACCCTTTTCCAGAATTGCCTTTATTTTAACATGGGTCTTTTGTGGATATTGAAGCCCCACCAACATAAGCTGGTAATATAATAACGACTATCATATAATTGTGGGAAAGTGTGGCACAGGTGAATGAATGGGGACTTCTTGTCTTATGAAGATGGCTGAATCTGTGTGTAAATTGTCATCTGTTTTACCTACTGCTTCAAAATTGGGAACTAACTTGCATGTATAGTTTTTTTAAAATAAAGGAATGGGGAAATTCTTGGTATGACAACAGACACCTTTTATGATTCAATCAGTCAAATTCTAGTTTATGATTTTCTCGCATTAGCAATAAAACGGTCATAATATAAGGGGGTACATGTGACAAAGTCTGTAGTTGAGCTAGAAATAAGATAGAAAGTAAGAGGATTCACATAGTAAAAATGCCCGTGCCTGTGTGGGACAACCTTTTCTTGGCTGGAATAAATCTTATTTTCTAAAACAGCAATGTCATTTCCACCACTCCCTTCCACTTCTGACAAACAGTGTGGATATCTCTCCAGCTAAACAGCCCTTTCAGTGTATGACTGTTTGACCTTATATTCCTTTACAGCCCAGATAATGACCTGGAGGAATAGAGGAGGAGGTATTGCCATTCTTAACTGTTACAGAACATTTTAGAATCAAATAGCAAGCCTACTCTGAAGAGTTTTCTGGTCCTCTTTCTGTACCTAGGCTGTGGAACAGTTGTTCTTTGCTGCAACAAGAAATAAAACTGACTCAAGAGTGGTTCATTAATACTACTACTTCAGAGTTGGAAGAAGAGAACATTCTATTATTTCTATTATAGGTTGATAATAGAAGATAAACAAATTTTGTATAATTTCACTCTGAAATACCACCCTTTCATTGGTGGTCCTTAAACATTAATTTAGAAAGTACATAATAGAAAATAATTATAGCATTTTTAGGAATAATTTGATGAAAAGTTACAGATAATGAGATAGTTTTTCACTCAAATAATTACTTCAATTTGGATCAGCAGTAACCTGCAGGCAATTCAGGTCTTTATAAAATGAGTTTTCCATCCAATATATGTTCAAGGCTCCAGTTTGTTGTCAGTGTTAATGTTTCTTTTTAGTTCCTTCAGGAAGAAAAAAAAGAGAATGAATGATGTTCATCACTGAATTTTACAAACATCTTCATACCACTTTTTCCTCAATGAGTTTGAGCCTTTCTGGCAGGATTCTTGGAGATTTGAATTTAAAACAGACTCTTTGGAAGAATATCCTCAGAGTTCTAATATTTAAACTCATTTTTTCAAGGTAGTTAAGCTAGTGTGGCTAAGGCTTGCTCTGACCCCCTTGCTTTAGCCTAATCACTGTATTTTGTGAAACCACAGGTCTTTTTGTCAGACTTGGGCTTCCTTTGGCCTGAATATGTGTATCTTAGCTTAATTCAAACCTTATCCAAGGCTATCCCTCCATTCTGAGGTCTCTGGAAACTGTGCCTACTGTTAAAGAAGAAAACCATAGGCCCCAGAAGATGTCACTTGTGCTAAAACCCCTTAAGCAAGCAGTTGGAAATTTCTGATCAGCCCCCGAAAAGTAATCTGTCATATGAGCCCATAGAAAGAAGAGTCGATCTGTGTACTAACAAAACCTTGTACCTCACCATTTTTGGTTTCTTTTCCCCCAAGATGTGTAAAAATAATTCTTTCAAGACTTTTGCGAATAGCTCCCTTGCCCCACCTTTTTTTCCATAAAAACCTTCCCTTTTGTACAACCCCTCAGAGTGCCCTTTTAATTGCTAGATGGGATGCTGCCTGATTCATGAATCACTTACTTGGTTGAATTTGGTTTTTAACACGACTCTTCGGCTCTTTCATAACTCTGGCAATAGTGATGTCGACCAATTTTATCTACTTCTTCGTAGGGTTACTCTGAGATCATTGGAATATTTGGTAACTTGAGTAGTGGCATAATGTTTTCAGGATATTTAAGATCAGCTAGGGATAGAATTTTTAGACATCTCAGTTCCTGCTGAAGCTATGATCATTCACTCCTCACCCAAGCAGCAAAAATATATCATAAGGATAAAAAAAACATGATATAGGCCCTGATCTCAAGCAGCCAATAAACTGATTAGAGATAAATGTGACAAATACATGAACACATAAGTAAAAACATCACAAATTGAATTACAACAGACATTTAGAAAGATTATTAGAATTATTTTTAAAATGTCCCAGGTTAATTGGTAAATGAATGATATAGGAATTAGATGCAAGGACCAGGCCTTTGGATATTTCTATAAATCGGTACCTGGGACTGTGAAAGTTAACAAGGTCTGCTGAAAGTTCTCAGTGAGGCTGGCTGATGGATCTACTGACTAATGTGTAATCTGTGGGACAGATGTAACAGCTGGCTGCTTGGATGACCTATTGGGGAATGATATAACATGCCATAGAAAAAGGAGCCATTTGTGGAGAGGGTTCAGAATCCAGAATCAGTCATACTTAAAACACATGTAAGTCTTATCTATGTATAGTTTTTAAATAATTTATAAAGGATCTGTCATTGCTCTATTTTGTGATCACTCATACAACAAATATTCTCTGACTGCCTACCATATGCCAGATAGAATACTTAGTATTAGTGGTAAATGATGAAGAAGATTGGCATACTACTGGCCTCTACTGAGTATGCTGTTTAGGGGAGAATTAAATATCAAGTGGCATAATTGAATCTAAATAATTTATATGTGTAAATATGTAATATTTCTATTCAATAACTCAGCAAATATTTATTAAGTACCTGCTCTGCATCAAGCTTTATTTTTGTGTCTGGAATATATCAGCTACCAAAATAAAAAGAACTTTTCTTTCATGGAGCTTGTATTCTGAGAATGGGATAGACAATAAAAAATAAAGTGCACTGCGTGCTAGGAACTGGTAAATGGTAAATACTGTGGGGAAGAAACTAAAGCAGCATGAGAGGGAATTATTATTGGGAATGAGAAGGAGTGGTGGGCCAGGGGTGGTGGGCTACCCTCTTCCACAGAACAATTGTACACCTCATCAGGAAAGTGACCTCTGAGAAAGATGTGAAGAATTAGCTATGGGGGTGTCTGGGGGAAGACTGTTCGAGGCCGGGGAAATGGTGCAAAGGCTGTATGGTTCATGTTTACTTGAACATTTGGGAAACAGCAGAGATGGCCCTGTGGCTAGAGTAGAAAAAACAAAGGGAAATTGGCTAGAGGGGTGAAGTGAGGGACAGATGGACTCAGAGATGGAAGTGGGAACATATGATGTAGATCTCAGTAGGCCTTAGGTGAGGAGCCACTGGAGAATTTTGAGAGCAATAAAGACATGATCTAAGTTCTTTATCTGACCTACATAGAAAAAGGACCCTTTGTCAGCTATGCTCTGACTCTTTAGCGGGGTTGGGCATGTAAGTCTCCAGTTAGGAGGCCTGTTGAATCTTCCAAATAAGAAATAACAGTGGATTAGAGAAATGTGGTGAGAGTAAAAATTATGGGAAATAATCAGACTCTGAATATATTTTAAAGAGAAGAGAAACAGGGTTTTCTAGAAGATGGATATAGGCCATAAGAAAAAAAGAACTCAAAATTTTGTCCTGACCAAATGGAAGGATGGAGTGGCATCAGTAGTGAGAGAGGAGGTCGTGAGGGGCCAGGGTGAGGCAGAGGAGCCTGTTACGAGTTTAATTTTGAACTTGCTGAGTTTGAGATATAGTTAAACATCCAAGTGGAGATTCTACTAGTCAGTTCAGTAAACAAATCTTAAGTGTTGGGTTGTGGTCTGGACTTGAAATACAAAATGGTGTTTAAAACCATGGTACTGAGTGAGGTCACCCAGAGAGGGAGCACAGATAAAAAAGAGAAAAGAAATCAGAGAAGGAGCTTGGACCTGCTCCAAATCATAAAGCTGGGGAGAAGGGGATGAACCAGCACAGAGAATGGATAAGTAACAATGTGTGAAGCAGGAAGCCAACCAAGTGTATGACAATACTGACTAAATGGTAAAATGATTCATTATGATAAAATGAGCATTTGGTGTTCAAATAGGGGAGTCTTTTTTAAGTAGATCCCATTGGGATCTGTGAATATTTTCGTAGTTCCTGTTTTTCATGCGCCACCTTACACTAGCCATGTTCCTTTTTTGCCATCACTAATGGGCCCTCCCTGCAAAGGATACACACAGAGAACACCTGCTCTCTCTTTGCCATGGAATAACATCAGGAGGCAGATCTAACTATATTGGGCTCCATTCGTTCCCATCAGACCCCTAGAGACCTGTGAATTAACACTGGAGCCTGCTTCTGCTTGTGCTCCTAAATCAGTACGCTTTGCAAAGGTTTTGATTCATTTAATCTGATGGCCTTAGGGTGCTTTTATACAAAAGAAAATATTCAGAAACTTTGAAAGAACCACGATCACAATTTCAATTTATTTTGGACACTTTTGAGGTTTTGCAATTCAATATTTTTCCCCTGCAAGACAGGGCAAACTTTGTAATGATGATTAACAAGAACTCTTTGGCACTTACATGGACCTGAGAAAGGGCAGAACATATCTCTTTTCTAAAAGCACAATAATCTAAACAGATTTAAAAAAAAAACCTCAAGAGCTCACAAATTTGTAACCAAGTGGACTTATTCCTCTTGATTTACTTAAAAGGGCAGGAAGGACACTTAGACATGTGCATAAGCTTTCCTTTTTCTGCTTTGCAGTAAAGAATGAGATGGAATGTAGCCAAGAGACCCAGGTGTCTTTCAACTGCAATCATCTCCTGGTTATCATCTCCTTGGTTTCTTTGGGGGATCTTAGCAAGTACAGTGATCTCATTCTTTCAAGGGGGGTGCTATAGTTCACACCCACTTTCTTCTAAGAGGAACCCAACTTGCAAACTAAGTAAAATTATGTAATTCATCTATTATAAATATTTATCTTGGGTGAGTGACTATTTTTAGCAATCTAATGTTTTATTATTCAAAGACATTGAGGGTAACGGTGCTTGTCCTAACCTACCTGTAAAACTACTTGAGGAATATATATAAATATACTTTGTGAATGTAATTAATCATTATTTAATATTTTCCCCACCAAGGATATATGTTTATTGATTTGGAGAGAGAGAAAGAGGAGAAAAAGAAACATCTGTGGGTTGCCTCCTTGTCCATGCCTTGACCAGGGATTGAACCTGAAACCTAGGTGTGTGCCCTGACTGGGATTTAACCTGTGTCCTTTTTGGTGTACAGGTCAACACTCCAATCCACTGAACCAGCTGGCCAGGGAAACCCTTATTTAATATTCATATGGAACTTTTTCATGAACTGACAATTTATCATTCAATGAATCTGACAAATATCAAGTCATATATGCCATTGACAAATGATGACTATCAAAATATATTAAAAACACTTACATATCAATAAGAATTGCAGCTGAAATACTTACTCACCTTATCTAGCTAAGTTAATGACAATGGCTAGCCAGTGCTATGCACACTCAAAAGCAATCGTGTTAACAATTTCCATTCCATTCTCTGACCTCTGTTATCAACTATAATTTCAGTCAAGGCACAACTAAAGCTATTTATTTTGTGCACTCATTTCCGTAAGCATAGCTACCATGTTTTTTAGCACAAGTAACTGGAATTTTAGAGAAATATGTTTATGGTGGAAAAATCATGAGGTCAGTCTCAGACACATTAAGTTTTATTTATCATTATGATAGTTGGGAAGATACAGCCAGTTGAACAAATAAATTTAGAGCTAACAGAAGAGGTTGTGTTGGGTGAGACATCTACATTTGGGTCTCATCTTTGTATAGGTCGTAATTAAATTGAATGAAATAATCTTATTAACAGTAAGGAATGAGAAGAGAAGACCTAGGACCAAACCTTGAGGAGTTAAAATGTTTAATAATCAGGGATAGGAAAATGAACTTGCTAAAGAGATAAAGAATGAAAGGTCAGGGAGGTAAGAGAAGAATTAGGCATTTTATGTTGCTGAGTACCTACTATGTGCCAGTTACTTCACCAGGGGATGAAATAAATGATAATTCTAAAATGAGCTCTCACTCAAGAAGTTTACAACCTCGTAGAATGGTCAGACCTTAACCAAATTGTCATACTAATAAATATGCAATTATAAACAGAGGTACATGCTCTGAAAATGATAAACATAGTCATATAATGAAATTCCTGTACTGACAAGGAACAGCTGGAACACCAATTGGATGCCTACATGTTGAAAACAAAAGGACACCTGGATGTGGAATTGGGTGCCTACATGGCACAGACAGATCCAGAAACCAATGATTGAAGCCTGCCTGCCCTCCTGAGAGACTCTTGTTAAAGTTATCACATCTGTAAATAACCTTGAGATGACAGATGAGAAGAAACCTACCTGAATGATGTAGGAAGAACCTAACACAATAGACTTGACTTGCCAGTTTGTGCATTTAGTGTGTTCCTTTTACTGTTTTGGTACTGCATTGTATGAAATACTCTTTTCCTCTGACTTGGGTTTGGATTCTTTTTATCGTTTTGGGTTTTTTCCCCTCCTTCTCCCAGACTTCTCTTTGAGCAATGGGTATGCGGTCCTCTTTCCACCTCTGCCTCCCCTCACCTGTTGTATATGCCTTGACATTCTAACATTTAGAATTCTTGACATTCTAACATTTCCTCTGTTCATCTCTATACCCTCTGGAAAAAGTCCCAGAAATAACCCACCAGTATTCTTCTCTAATGCCTAGGTTTCTGAAACACAGTTTTGTTCTATATCACTCTAATAATCCCTTAGAAGTGTTGAGAAAATCTGGAATTAAAAAATGCACTCTGCCCCATTGATATTTTAGTGTAGTAAGTTAGGAACATTGACTTAGCTACAGGGCCATATAACAGGTTCTATACATGATAGCAGCTCTGATTTGATTAAAGTTGCTACCATATGCATTGACATCACATAATGTGTGCTGGTTTCAGTGTATGCATAGTTTCTACTCTGGAATAAGGTTTATAAACCTTCCTCTTGTCTTTGCTTGATGTCCAAAGGGGTCCTGTTGGGTTGGCTTATGCCTAAAATAGAGAAAAGCCACTTGGTTAAGCAGGTGCTTCAGAAGAAATGGGAGAAATATGGCAGATACCTGCTGGAGAGAGTTCAGAAGATACCCGTTCTGAATGTAATTCTTATGTTTATCCCAAACCAGTCGTGGGCTTTTCTGTACATTGGCTTTGTTTGACCTTTTTATTTTCTTTGAAGGTTTCTAAGTTTAACCATATTCTGCTGACTATTTCAGTTTTGGTGGAATTCTGTATTTCTGGCTTATTATAACAACAAATCATTCTCTCAGAATGAAAGAGGAAGGAAGGAAGGAAGGAAGGAAGGAAGGAAGGAAGGAAGGAAGGGAGGAAGGAAGGAAGGAAGGAAGGAAGGAAGGAAGGAAGGAAGGAAGGAAGAAAGGGAGAAGAAAGAAATTGCTGTAGACGGTAGGGTTAGGAAAGGCTTCTCTTATGAATCAATTCTTGAGCTGATATTTAGGAATGAATGGAGTTAAATAGGTGAAGCTGAAATGTGGAAGAAAGTGCATTCCAGAAAGAAGAAATTGTGTGTGGTTGTTAATAACTGTGAGTTTGCTGTCCTTTCACTGTTCATCTTTTTTATCTTCCTTTTCTTAGATAAGTCCCTTTAACATTTCATAGAATAAGGGCTTGGCGATGATGAAACTAAGAGGACAGCTAGATCAGGAGCAGAACCATAGAAATGAAGATGTCAAGGAGGGTTAGCAACAGGGGAGTGGGAGAAGGAGAAGGGGGGAGAAAGTACAGAAAATAAGTAGCATAGACAGTAGGTAGAAAATAGATAGGGGGGAGGGTAAGAATAGTATGGGAAATATAGAATCTAAAGAACTTGTGACGCATGGTCATAAACTAAAGGGGGGGAATGGTGGGGGAGGGGGTGTGCAGAGTGGAGGGGAATGAAGGGGGGAATAGAATAACTGTAATGGCATAATCAATAAAATATATTAAAAATAAAAAAGAAATTGTGTAATAAAGACCTTTGCGACAACAAGTAATGTGGAAATATTTGAAGGACTTTAAAGGCTAGTATGTCAGAAGGGCAGAGAGCAAGGTGGAAATCAGGGGAAGACTGGCCTTCAGCAATAACCATGGTCAGATTACTGAAGGCTTATTTGGCTCTATCAGGATTTTGATCTTTATTCTAAGAGCAATGGAAAACTATACATAGTCGTAAAACAAGCAACTCTTTGCTAAAAGAAGTAAAAAAAATAGAGACCTATTTTTTAGACTACAGGCTTCAAACAAATTATTTCTAGTTACTGAATCCATACAGAGTAATTAAATGTAAATATTATCTTTCCTACAAAAAGCTACTAGCTCAAAAACCTTAGTGAGCAAATGGTAATATATTAAAAATTCTATAGGACTGCTGAGGGGCAGGATTTTTATATCATATTTTATAGCAAACAACTAGAAATCCTCCTTAGAACTTCCATCAGTCCCTCCTCAGTGACTCTGTTTTCAGTATCTTTCTTTTCTTTTCTCCTTTCTCCTTTGGAACCTAAAGCCCAATTGCCTCTTGTATTTTTCAGCTCAGCCCAAAGCCCTAGCCTCAAATAGCATATTAACCTCTGCAAACAGCAGATCTTGTGGATTCTGTCAATCCCCCACACTAGAAGACATTTTTTGGATCATCTTTTATAACTGATTATGATTTTAGGACACTGACTCCAGAAAACTAGCAGAATAACCTCTAAAAGAGATTGTTATAAATTCATTTTTTATCTCATTTAGAGTAAATACACATTCAGTTTTTATAATGTAGCTATTTCTCAACAGCTCAAATCATTCCTTTTCTACTTATTTGATTTTATACATTTGTTCTGCTTCTCAGTTTTAGATTCATTTCCAAAATAATAAAAATTGCTCTTTTATTTCTGCATCTAGTAAATTCTACCAACATTTCTAATGATCGAACACAATTTAATTCCACGAACATTTGTGGAACCCTACTGTGTGAAGTTACTGGATCAGTATTAGAAATACAAAATGCTTAGAAGCATGACCCCTGCCTTGAAGTTAGTTCTAATGCAACAACAGAAAAATAAACAGAAAGATAAATTATATTTCAAAGCAGCAAATGCCATCTTCATGTTTCAATATGTCTATCAGTCTTTTATGCTATGTTGGATTTCTGGACAAAACTCTGATTTTCTAGAACTTGGGATTGTACTGAAAGTGCTTTTCAGTAAATTTTTATACTCGTGGGGGGAAAACATTGTTAATTACTCAGGATGCCTTGATTTTTCCAAAGTAAGGCTTTATAGAGTTGTAAACACACAAACAATAAAACCACAATTACAAAAAGAACTTTGATCAACAGTGGGATCCTGGGTAAGAATAAAATATTTTTATTATGTTTCAGAAATATTGGTTACTGTCAACATTAGTGAGGGAATGAGGAAAAAGCAGTGAGAAGTAGTCACTTGCCCTCACCGAACTTACATTCTAATGAGAGAGACATATGGTAAACAAATAAATAAATAAAGTAACTTTTAGTTGTAATAAAAGCTATGAAGAAAAAACAGAAAGGTGTGATGAAGCATGATTTAGATCGGGCAGTTCAGAGTCCTTGTTGAATTTTAACTAATAACTGAGTGACAAGAAAGAACCAATCACAATAGAAGTGAAGCCCATTCCAGGAAGGGGGGACGCTTGTTATACAGACTACAAATCGAAAATGGTCTGATGGTCCAGAGAGAAAAAATGTGGACTAATATGTCTGAAGTGTAGGAAGTGAGGAAGGGGGGTAGGAGTTGAAGTCAGAAGGAAAAGGAGAGACTGAGGTTCTTACACCTCTATTAGGATTTTGGATGTTTGCAGGTCCAATGAGTCACTATTAGAGGATTTAATCCAGAGGATTTTAATGTTTAAAAACCTAAATAGGCTGTTGTAAAGTCAATAGGGGTGCACATGTGGAAACAGATGTGGTGATAGATTGATGTATGTACTAACTCGCTCTTTGGAAAGGAGGAAAAGCTCTGATTTGTTTGCTTATTTTAATTGTATAAATACATACAAATACTTCCCTTTATTCTCAGTTTTAAGATACTAACAGCACACTATAGCTTGCAAAATTTCTGAAAATTTAATTAGTTTTCTTGAGTTGGTACAGGCTGGCTCAGCATACCACTGGTTAGAGGGCTAATGTAGTGATTAATTAAGGGATGATGGGGATTTAATTATGGTGATTATAATGGAGATGGAGGGACATGGGCAGAGACAGAATATACTTGGAGATAAAGTCAACAGTTATCACCATTGTATGGAACAGATGAGGATTGTGTGGAACAAAAAGGAAAGGATACAGGATGTCTCCGAGGCTTTTGACTTGAGTAACTAAAGTATGGTGGTCCCAGTCCTGAGGGAGAAAATACTGAGGGAGAATCAGATGTGGGAAAAGTGATTGAAGGAAGAGTTTTATTTTGTAATCTTGGGATTAGCTATTTGACACACAAATAAATATGTCAAAGTAATTAGAGCTAATAATCTAGAGCCCAAGGGAAAGGTCAGGGATAGAGATATAAATTTTAAAGTCAGCAGCATAAAATATCTTCTAAAAATATATCTTTTCTTTTCAGTACAGATTTAGAAAGCTGAGGTGTTTTTTTGTTTTGTTTTGGTTTGGTTTTTTTTTTTTTTTTACTTTGAATCAGTTTGTAGCAGATAGGAATCTCAAAGGCAAATTCAGGCATGCAATGTTATAATTATTTTTAGTTTTCTAACTCCATTGAATTTTTAGCAATTAGCATTCTGCAAATTGGCAGAAACCTAATCTCAGTTAATTCAGAGATCCTATCTTCCAGAGTAGTCTGATTTTCTGGAATCTTATGTAAACACACTGTCATGGTTTGAAGGCTTTGGGATCTTGGTGTTCTCAGTCATGCATGCCGTAATATTATGTCTTCATTCCTGTGTTGTGTTTAGTATTTTTGTTTATAGTTGCACTATTTATCATTCATGACATTAAGTTCTATAAAATTTTCTGAGTTTCCCTCATAGTCTTAGTTAATTTGTATACAGATGATTCTACTATTTCCCACAACACTGGGTCTCAAAAAACTGTGGAACTCTCTCAAGGTTTTTTCTCAGTTGTTACTAAGTATATAACTTGAGCATCTTTAGGAGGTATAAACTCCACTTCACTTTCCTATAAGAAGCTCTTTGACTTTTCCTAAATTTCTTCTCCCTAAACACATTTACCCAAGTTTCCCAAGAATTCTGTTTTAACCTACACTTAGGGCTTGATAAGATTTTTATTTGAGAGGAATATAAAATGTCTTGTCCATTAGCCACAAGCAGAAAAGGAGAGGTCAGATCAGGCCCAAAGTCATGATTTGTTTTGTTCTCAGAATGATTTTCCAAAAGTTGAATGAGTGACATTTACCAGTAAGATGATTTCAGAAAAAAATTCAAAGTATTTGCTTTTTTTTGCAAAAGACTGTTTCAAAGTTTGGAGACCAGTAGGTCATTGTTCACACATAGTAATAATTGTCCAGACACAGGCAATTGCTGTTGTCTTTTGATGGTTTGACATTGTCCAGTTATTCGTAGTTGCTTCCATTTTTTATTGGCTCCCTGATGCTGAGGATATATGTGTCAGTTGTCATTTATTGCCACTCCTCTTCTTTTTTTTTCTTTATACCTTGTGTCTGCTTCACTCACTCACTTTAACTGCATGAACTATGTAGGAATTTAAGTTGGTAACACCATTTTACTCCTGTAGTTAGTTCTGCCTAGCAGTTTACCTACTACTCATAAGATGCTCTCCATAATATGTCACATATGTCTTTGTACTTGCCCCAAAACACCGAGTATTTAGTTTTCTGTTATTTCTGCTATAAAATCTACTTTATAAGTCAATAATTATTGGTCATATTAAGTTACTGAATTGGAAGAGGATCAAAAGGAGGGGAAACTAAGAGGGAAATCATGGTATAATATATTAATAATATATAATGTCTTTTTCTTCTTAGCTGTATCAATTGGCTATAATTGGGGGAAGAAATACCTTAGTTAAACAGAATTTTTCAAGTATATTTCATTGATTATGCTATTACAGTTATCCCAATTTCCCCCCTTTGCCCTTCTCTACCGACATCCCCCTTTCCTTTAGCAATCCCCCACCTTAGTTCATGTCCATGGGTTGTGTGTATAAATTCTTTGGCTTCTCCATTTCCTATACTATTCTTAACATCCCCCTATCTATTTTGTACCTACTTATTATGCTTCTTAATCTCTCTACTTTCCCCCTCCTTCCCTTACCAGCTGGTAAGCCTCCACATGATCTCCATACCTATGATTCTGTTCCTGTTCTGGTTGTTTGCTTAGTTTGTTTTTGTTTTTTTAGATTCAGTTCTTGATAGATGTGAGTTTGTTGTCATTTTAATGTTCAGAGTTTTGATCTTCTTTTCCTTAAATAAGTCCCTTTTACATTTCATGTAATGATGGCTTGGTAATGATGAATTTCTTCAGTTTTACCTTGCCTGGGAAGCTCTTTATCTGCCCTTCCATTCTACATGATAGCATTGCTGATAGAGTAATCTTGGTTGTAGGTCCTTGTTTTTCATCAGCCTGAATACTTCTTGCTGGATCCTTCTTCCCTGCAAAGTTTCTTTTGAAAAATCAGCTGATAGTTTTATGGGAACTCCTTTGGTAGGTAAGTCTCTGCTTTCCTCTTGCTGCTTTTAAGATTCTTTCTTTGTCTTTAAACTTTGACATTTTAATTATGATATGTCTTGGTGTGGCTCTCTTGGAGTCCAACTCGTTGGGAATTATCTGTGCTTCCTGGACTTATAGCTCTATTTCATTCACCAAATTAGGAAAATTTTCTTTCATTACTTTTTTTCAAATAGGTTTTCAATTTCTTGCTCTTCCTCTTTTCCTTCTAGTACCCTTATGATTCAAATGTTGGCACTTTTGGAGATATCCCAAAGTCTTCTCATACTCTCCTCATTTTTAAAAATTCTTGTCTCTTCTTTCTGTTCTGATTGAATGTTTATTTATTTCTTCTCTTCCAAATTGTTGATTTGAATCCCAGCTTCCTTCCCTTCACTGTTGGTTCCCTGTGGATTTTTCTTTATTTCACTTAATGTAGCTTTCATTTCCTCCCTTAGGTTTTTGCCATACTAAATGATTTTTCTGAGCATCTTAATCAACAATATTTTGAACTTTGCATCTGATAGGTTGGCCATCTCTGTTTTGTTTAGTTCTTTTCCTGGAGTTTTATCCTATTCTTCCATGTTGGCCTTATTTCTTTGTCTCCTCAATTTGGCAGCCTCCCTGTATTTGTTTCTGTGTATTAGGTAGAGCTGCTTTGACTCCCTGTCTTAGATCATCTGTTAAGTTGTATGGGGCAGAGCCTTAGGTATTCATCAGGGTGGGGTAACCTGCTTCGCTACTTTGTGGCTCTATGTGTAGAGAGAGGTTTGAGAAGGAACTATGCTGCTGCCTGTCTACTGGAGGTCTGCCTGACAGTTACCCTCTTTCCAGTCATTTCACCCACTTCCCGTATGCAACTGGTGCCCTTCTAGCTGTTGCCCCAGAGAAGATAA
Organism: Artibeus jamaicensis; assembly: GCF_021234435.1. Lineage (NCBI taxonomy): Eukaryota > Metazoa > Chordata > Mammalia > Chiroptera > Phyllostomidae > Artibeus > Artibeus jamaicensis. The sequence goes on from NW_026521486.1 coordinate 39,993,018, forward strand.
CCAGAATGGGTGGGTTTGAATACATTCTAAATCTATGTGGGCCCTTTAAATGTACTCTCCTGAGAAACCAGCAGTTTTTTTTCTGCAGCCTCAACCCCATGGGTTTTTACCTCCAAAAGTTATGAGGCTTTATCTTCCTGACACTAGAACCAAGGGTTGTGTGGTCTGGCCTGGGGCTGAGATCACTTGTTCCCAAGTATTTCTCCCAGTTTTTGTCCACCACATGTAAATGTGGGACCACTCTTTCTGCCAAGGCCAATGCCACCACCTCTCTACATCATACCATGTCCCCTCTCTCCACCCTGACTCCACGTCTCCAACCCTCCTACCCATCTGGTGAATATGGCTTCTTTAAATTCTCGGTTGTCAGACTTTCATACAGTTCTATTTTCAGGAAGTTCTGGGTGTTTTTTGCTTTGAGGTTATTTGTAATTCTTCTTGTGATTTTATGAGGAGGTGAAGCATATCTACTTACACCTCCATCTTGACCGAAAGTCCTCTTCCTCCCTCTTGGCCAGCCTTTCAGGTGGCTCCCCAGCAGGACAAGCAGCAGCCTATATGGAAAAAATTTAATTAAAAAGATTATTAATCAAGTACTAGAGGATTGTAAAGGCAAAGAATGAACACTAAAATATTATAATGATAGCAGCTGCAAAAAGTAACAAATTTCTCCTGTGGCTTGGGGAAAAGGTAAAGGTATGGAATTATTTGAAATTACTAATACTTAGATGCTTAGAAGAAAGTCTCTGGACCCCAGACTTCTGAAGAGGAGATACTTCCCAGCTGGTGCTGGTGCCTCTGAGGGGTACCATCAGGCTGGAACCAGACCTCTGAAGAGGGGCACCAGCTCTCTGATTGGGCAGTGGTAAATTTAATTGCAAGTGTTGAAAAAAAAAAGTCATACTAAATACAGCAGGGGCCAATGGAACAAACAGATACTGCCAAATTAAAAAATAAAAATAAAACTTTGCTAGTATGACACTAGCAATAACAAAGCCAAACAGAAAAAAGAAAGACCTATGTCTGGCCCCTCTCCTGGTCTTTCAGACTTCTAATATGATGCCAGCTGGCAAAATAGAAATGTGCCTTGAAAGAGACAGCAAGAAGTAGAGTATAAAAAATTGGACTTGAAGTGGAGAGATGATAACTAATATACTAGTAAATCTTTTGCCCTCACAAACAACAGCAGCAACAACAATCAATAACAACAAAGGAGTAAATTGCCATCTATGCCCTCCCCCTCAACTGCAAGAGGAAGTGCCCTAGGTCTCTGTTCAAAATTGTAAGAGTCATCATGATGAACGAAGCACATGGCTGAGGGAATAGCTTATTTCCTAGGCTGCCAAAGGCCAAATACATAAATGAAGTAGTTAGGGTAAACACTAAACTGCTTAAACAAATACCTTTCCAGAATATAGTAGCTTCAAAGTGATAGAAGTTAATTTTTCTCTCAGGGGAAAATTTTCAGGTTTTTGGGTTGGGGAGTTGCTCTTCTCCAAATGGTCATTCACAGATTCAGGTGCCTTTCTCCTTCTTGTGTGCCATCCCTCCTATTCGCTTATCATCCTGATTAAAGCTGGATTGTGGGTTTATTCATGTTTCTAGCTTAGGGAAAAGGGAACTAGAGAAGAATTACAGGAAACAATTTCCTAATAAGCTAGTGAAGAAGTTTTACATGCGCCATTCAACTCATATGCTACTGGGAAGGACTTAGTTGAGTGACTAAGAATAGCTGAAAGAGAGGCGGGAAATGCAACCTGATCAGCTAAATATCCACGGAGAAGACAAAGGATTAGGTGGACAATTTCTAGTTTGACAAGTATATGTAGAAAATAGAAGTTTTCATTTCTCCCAAAAAGGTTTTATTTATGCCTTTCTTCCTCTCTTTCCCTGGATTTCAAGATTAGAGAGCACTTTATTTGTACTGAGATAAACTTCTGGTACACCTTGAATGAAAGTAGAGTTGTATGTGTGTTTGAACAAGTGTCTTTGCTTAAAGGCAGTAAGTGATAACATGTTGGGGACCGCTCTGCCTAGTTTCAAGAATTGTAACTACCCCCATGTCTAAGAATGAGTGAGAGACCTCTGGATTGCAAGCCACAAAGGAGACAAAGCTCTGGTAGCGGAGGCGAACACTGCCTCAGCTACCTCCCCCTACCCCAAAAGCATGGTCGATGTTGATGATGGGTATGATTTCTCACAGTGAGGAGCAACCTAAGCCAGACTCAATCACTTGGGAAGCTTTCCTGGAAGGACTCGGGGGGCTGTGACAAAGAGGGAGCAAAGGACCCTTGCCCCTCAGCTATCTGACATAGCTCTAGTCCCCATGTCCTCTGGGAGAAGTGCTTCCTGGCTCTAATCCACTTAAGCCTGAAAATTTGATAAGGAGGAGTACAGCTCCTTGACTTGCTAGAGGTATCTGGGGAGAAATCTGGCATAAAAAAGAATTTCTAAAAGTCCTGTGAAACCTGCTTTGCTAAAAGTGCTTTCATTCATGCGTTAAGGGTTCAAGCAGGAAATGAGTATGTCTCCCAAAGTTTCTGCAAACCTTCTTTCCTGACAGACACTGACTCAGACTAAGCCCTCAGATTTCTTTGAAATGTTATCTACTGTTTGATCCTTGCTGCCCTGTATTCCTGTGTATTACAACCCAATAAAAGCCCCTGGAGGAAGGGGCTCCTGGTCTTTTTCCTCTGAGAAACTGGCCACCTCTCCTCCCCAAGTAGATCATGTCTTGATAGTGTTTACTTTCATCTGTGGTGAATGGAGGGACTTGAGGGAAAAGTGGCCCCCGCAATGACAAATTCTTAAATTTATCATAAATTCTTGTCATGACATCTTTCTGTGCAAAATTATTGTGTAGTATCTAGCAAACAGGAAAATGGATGCAAATAGGAACTTTACTTTTATGAGATTATGATTATCATAGTTCTGGTCTGGATCCTCTTTCTGGTTGCCAAACACATCCCAAACCTCTCTTAACTTCAGCCTGAAGTTCTCTTTTCAGATATGTTTAACACGTAATCTTCATCATCATTTCATGATAAGCAGAGACCATTTTGTGCCTTTATACTCTGAAGGCTAAATTAGAACACTATTGTTCCAGGTTTGGCAGGGCTCATTTTTTCACTATGGGAAATAGCCTCTTCCTTCAAGCTCAAAAGTGCATTTCTGGCCAAGAATTGTTGGTATGGTTTGATAGTTATCAAGGTGTTCTTCTGGCTTTGGTGACTAGAGGTAATACCAACTACTGTAATTACTTATTTCTTTTTAAGTATAGGCCAATTTTTTAAAAGAAATTTAAAGTTCAAGATAGACACCTTAAAATTACCTTTCATGTTGTTCCTTTTTGTCTGTGGGAATCAGAATTTAAATCTATCCCTCAAGCTCCAACAAGGCCACGTTTATTTGCTTGAAGCAATGGATACCATTCTGTAGCATCCCTTTAAAAATCAGTGTCATATCAGTCTACTGAGATCTCTAAAATAATCAATAATTTGTAAAGTTTCTTGTTATCTCTGTGTACCATTCCCTCCTCCCACAGATTTCAACTCTTCCTTAACTATCACGTAGCTTGAGTTTAGAGTTTTAATGAGTTCATGTTACAGATATACAGAGCAAAAAAGTTCCTTGCAACCTCAAATTCACATCTACTTTGTAGGAGATAAATATTTCAAGCCAGTTCTATGTTAGACATATGACTTTTCCTTTGTATAACCCTTCCTTTCTATTCTGAGCTTTAGTTTTCTTACCATTATATTCTTAAGATGTAGCCTAAAGTCTGATACAGAATAAATGTTCTATAAATATAGAACATTTAAACTATTGAATGCTAAGAATAGCCATACCTGAAATACTAGCCATCAAAACTGATCTAAATAAGGTAATTACAACTTTCCCTATAATTTAATATGTAAAAATATAATGGTAGTTGGGGAAAACTTATAATAGGAAGTATGCTTCCCTAAAGTGTCCCAAGAGAAATAAATGACCTTAGTGAATAGTATATGAATCTAATAGATATATATCAGGAAGCAATTCTGCATTTATTTCTATGCTTTTTCTTTAACCTGAAAGTGCTACAATTACTGTGAAATTGATATATTTTTAAATATTTTATTTATTTACTTTTAGAGAGAGAGGACAGTGGGAGAAGCAGAGGGAGGGAAACATTGACATGGTTGAGAAATAGCAATCGGCTGCCTCTTGCATGCCCCCAAATGGGGACCTGGCCTTCAACCCAGGCATGTGCCCTGCCTTGGAATCGAACCAGGGACCTTTCAATTCACAGGCCAGCAGTCAGTACACTGAGCCACACCAGCCAGGGCTGAAACTGATATTTTTAAAATATTCCCTTTTCCACCTCATTCATTCATTCATTCATTCATTCATTCATTCATTCATTCATTCATTCATACATAAATAACAGAAATAGCATCAAGGGACAAACTGCAATGCCCTAAAGACATTTGTCAAGAGAAAGATACTGTACTTAGATTTATGAAAACACAGCCACAATCTTCAACAGACTTTGCAATAACAGTGTTTACATAACTAAATACAGCAGGGAACTCATTAAATGGCAAAAAAAGGAGTCAGAGCTGAATGTCTGCATTTGCCATTTCCCTAACTAGGAATTAGTGGAATTCCAATTACAAGATGATAAATCACGATTTGCCAACTCGAGTAAGTTTTCATAACTAAAGAGACTGCCATTTCCCTGCTTCTTTCTTCTGGAATTTACAAAGAAAAGACTAAAAAGAGGCAAAAGAAATATAAGATTTGGAAACTTACTTAATATTTACTTTGTATCTTGAATGATTGAAAATTTTATTTTTGCTGTTTTTATTATTGTTTATAGTAAAGAAACAATAGATGCAAATTTTAGTCTTTATAAATTAATGAATGCAGGAAATTTCTTTCAACTTTTTCCATGAATCAACTTACTTTTTCCTCAGAAGCTCCATTTCACTAGGTTACAGAAACTTAATCTTGGTCTGTTAAGGACTATCTTGCCAATTCCTCATGACAATGTCTATGCCGAGTGAGAAGCCTCAGCCATACTGAGTGCTGGTGGTGGACCACCTTCTTCCATGGCCTGTATAAATCTACAGAGGCATCCAGTGATACTCGCTTATTGCCCCAGTCCCCAGCCAAGGGAGTCCATGTTAGTTGCTGCTGTTTTTTTAAAAATTTAGTCTTTATTGTATTTTTTTGCCATTACCATTTAGTCCCTTTATACCCACCTCTCCCTTGCAATTATCACACTGTTGTCCATGTCCATGAGTTCTTTTTCCTTTTTTCTCTCTTTACCCATAACCTCCTCTCATATTATAATAGTCAGCCTGCTCTCCATCTATGAGTCTGTCCTCTTTTTCCTTGTTAGTTCAGTTTGTTCATTATTCCACTGACTGCATAATCTGTTTCCCCTTGTGGCTTGCATGCTTATTTGGAAAATAAGAGAACCTAAATAGCAACACAAATAATTATAAAATTTATAACTGTTATAAGTGGAGTGAAGAAAAAGTACAAGCTGCTGTGAAAAAAGAAACAAAAAGAAAACACAGTCCTTAATACCAAGGCCTAGACTAATTTAAAGGAGAGAGGAATACTTTCTTGAAGAAGTGATTATTGAACTGAGGTCTGAGGATGTGTAAGAATTGAAATTAATTATATGAAGGGGATATTAGTTATTGGTAAAGAAGGTTATGAGAAAAAGGAATAACATATTCAAAAGTCTGTGAAAGAAGAACAGTTTGAGAAATGAAAAGTTCAGTGTGTCTTAAGCATAAGACTAAGAATAGAATGCTAAAAGCAGGATTATAACCAGTCTTTGTAGGCCCTGACAAATGTTTTGTTTTTTATTCCATGATCAATGGAAATGGAATTGTTTTAATATGATGTGTGAGAGACTGCAACAGATTTTGTTTTGGAAACATTGCTCAAAGGTGTGGAGAACAGATTGGAGGAGATGAAGAATATATTTGAAGAAACAGGGATGGTGATAACATAAGGTAGGATAAGATGAGTCACTGAGTGATAAAAAATGTATTTGGAGATTAAAGGACAGAGTAAATAAGAAAATGAGTCTCAGCATATGGAAATCTAGAACATGATGAATGGAACTGCTTATCATTTGATAGGATTATGTTTAGGATCATACCATATATTTGACTCTGTGTTGGATGCGACTTGACTTTGAGTGATCCAAGTACGAGTGGTAAGGAGACGGACATTCATGAGGATTTTGAAATCATGAGAAAAGCCCTCTGGTGCCTTGTGATCCACAATTATCAATTCATTGAGCTGTGGTAAATGAGGCTGTCTAAATGATTCGGTATAATTTTAAACAAACAAACAAACAAACAAACAAAATATATGTCCCAACTATGTCTGTGCAGATCAAATAGAGATGTTTTCAATTAACAAAGGAAAAGTTCTTGGAAGCCAAAATTTGGAAAGATTTAGTGTCAGTATTCTAACACATTGAATCACTGGCATTTTTCATTGTTCTTTTGTTCTGCAGGATATACATCCACATAATTTAGTTCTGAGAGTTGGGGCATTTGTGAATAATTTATTTTTGAACAAATATGGAAATCTAAAGAACCTATTTTAAGTGGCAACTATAATTAAACACAAAATGAAACCATTTTCATTAAGATACTATTGAAGGGTTTCCGAGCTTAAGGTTAGATTGTAAGCTCCTCAAGGACAAGAGCTCTACTTTTCCTCTCTCTAAATGGTGCCCAATGCACACAGACACAACATTTATTCATAACTTATAGAATCTACGCTAAAAAGCACTGCACTGATATTATTATATTATGTTTCTCCAATAACTTTATACATATATATATATATACATATATATATATATATGTATATATATATGTATATATATTGCTCACTAGGGACCTTTTCTCTCCAAAGTGGTATATCTGAAGAGATAGAATCTATGCTTTCTGTTCTACCAATACCTGGTGGAAGGCAATGAGAATCTGACAATTCTTTTGGTAATTTATATCAGGTAACTCTTCAAATGCTTAAACCAAACATTGAAGATACACCTCAGGAAGGCAGCTAAACCCACATCTTGGGGACCATGAAGAAGTTGCACCCCAGAGGAAATATTTAACTTATAAAATAAAATTTTCAAAGTCACACATACGATGCTCCACAAAATGAAGTGAATAATTATTAAACAATTCATGAAATCATTGATAAAATGTTGAAGAAAGAGAAAAGATATTTTTATGGAATTAAAAAGAGAGACATCATAATTTCAGTTGAAGAAATTGTGGGTCCTTATCAATTATTATTTTTGTTAAAATCTAAATTCAATGGATTAGTAATTGCCAGTTATTTTAGACAAAAGCAGTTCTTCTATTTCTGATATATAATAACACATAGATATTTAAATGTCCTAACTCCTGTTTATTAAAAATAGCAAGTTTTTGCTTATGATGGTAATGAAGCAAGAGAGGAACTTGACAAAAATATGAAACAAGAATTTTCAAGAGACTGGATATCAGACAGTGAAGGAACACAATTCTTGGGAGACAGGAAACAAATGATGTAAGCCCTAAAGTTCTTCCATACAGGTTGCTGTATGGGTAGTTTCTAGAATACAGAACAGGGAGCAGAAACTCGAGCAAAGCCTGTTGTTCCTCTTGAATAGAGGAGATAAACTGAAAGTCAGGGAAAACCACAGAGGTTAGAGTAGTGTGTAGAATAATACACAGAAATGGAATGCTAGAGATTTGCAGAGTGCTTGAATATTCTGCTTAATATTGATTAAAAGGATATATTTGAGGAAAGGACCACTTAAAAAGATTTCAGGGGATAGTCCTGAATCTTACAGAGGACCAGGAATAGTTTCTGTTTCTCTAGTAGAAGGGGAAACTTTAGAAATCATGGGGTATTGGTTAGAGTAATCACAAAGATTTTGTCTCAGTAGTGGAGCAAAATTAGCCACCAACTTAATGTTGTGCTGGTATTGCCTAAAAACCCTTAAATCCGGTCTTAAATGAAATAAAATATTTGCAATAACTTTATCACAATGAGAATAAAGCTCAAGAATATTTACATTATATTAAAATGTGCAGTGCTGAGCAAGGTAAATCACAATGCCTGGCATTCATTTTTTAAAAATTGCAAGCATACAAATAAGCAAAAAAAATAGCCAAGATAAAAATTATTCAAGTAAAACAAACAGAGAGATGACATATGACAGAGTTAGTAGAGAAGGTCATTAGAGCAGTTCTTATAACTGTTTCATATGTTCAAGAAGCCAAGCAGAGATGTGGAAAATATTTTTAAAAATCTAAATCAGACTCCTAGAGATGAAAAATTCAGGGTCTGAAATGAAAACTGGACCATATGGAATTATTGGCAGAATACACACTGCAGAGAAATATTTTGGTGAACTTGCAAACAGAATGAACAGAGCATCAGTGAAATATACAGGGCAGTTTGAAACAGTGGAACATTCTTGTAATTGGATGCTAAAGGAAAGAGTAAAAAGGGAAAGAAAAAGTTATTTGAGGAAATAATGGCCGTTTTCCACAAAATTAGATTTAAAAAAATTTAAACTCATAGATTCAACAAACTGAAAGGCAAAACAGCAGGTATGAAGAAACATGAAAAATACTACAGGAAGGCACATCATAATTAAATTGCTCAAACAGAAAAAAAATACAGATGGGAAAAATAAGAAACAAAAATAAAGATGGTAGTTTTAACTGTAACCACATCAATCATTACATTAAAAGGAAGATATTTATATATTAGATTAAAAAAGCAAGACTCCATTATATGCTTCTCACAAGACATGTATTGTAATTACAAAGACATGAAAAGATTAAAAGTGAAATAATGGAAACAAGTAGAACAAGGTAATAGTAACCCAATGAAAACCATTATGTCTACATTAAAATAGATGTAGATTTCAGAACAAAGGATTTTTATCAGGAATATACAGCATCACTTCTTAATGATAAATGAGTCAATTCATCAAGAATATATACCAGTATTAGCCCTGGCTGGCATAGCTCAGTGGATTGAGCGCGGGCCTGCGAACCACACAAATTCGGTTCGATTCCCAGTCAGGGCACATGCCTGGGTTGCAGGCCAGTTCCCGGCAGGGGACTCACGAGAGGCAACCACACATTGATGTTTCTTTCCTTCCCTTCCTCTCTAAAGATAAATAAATAAAATCTAAAAAAAAAAAAAGAATATATACCAGTATTAAATGTTTGTGCACATTAAACCAACCCTTTGTAACATATGAAACAGGGAAATAAATAGATCTTCAATTTTTGTTAGACTCAGAAGGTAAAAAATATCAGCAAGGGTATTGAAGATATGAACAACATTGCAAACAAATTGTCTAGTTGACATTTATAAAATCTTTCTCTTGACAACAGTGGAAAGCACATTCTTTTCAAGTTCACACAGATTATTTATCAACATAAACCATATGTATGCCATAAAACCGTATCAATAAATTTAAATAGATAAGAGTCATACAATGTATGCTGTCTTATTACAGTAAAATTAAATATGAAATCAATAACAGGAAGATATCTGAAATCCCAAAATTATTGAAAATTAAGTAATATACTTTTAAGTAACCCACAGGCCAAAGAATAAATCTAAATAAACTAAAAAGTAATCTGAAGTGAATAAAATTAAAAATATAACAATCTAAAATTGTGGGCGGATACAGCTAAAGAAGTACTTAGAAGGTGAGTAGATAAACAGATTGTGAGATGTCTATAAACTGAAATATTGTGTGACTCAGAAATAAATAGGAATGAATTATTAACATGTACAACATGCATAAACCTCAAAATAATTATGATGAATAAAAGAAGCCAGACAAAAACAAGTATATACTCATGAGAATTTATAGAAAATGCAAACTAATCAATAGTGCAGAAGGCAGAACAGTGGTTTCCTTGTGACATCTGGGGCATAAATGGATGGGAAGCAGGGGTTACAGACCTGAATAAGGATACATTTGGGGGGTGGGATGTGGAGAACATCTTTATTATCTTGACTATGTTGGTGGTTTCATGAACCTACATAAATGTCAGAATTTATCAATATGTACACCTTTACTATTTTCCATTTATTATATGTCAACTATACATTTAATAAACTTGTTAAAAGTCAATAATGATATAAGTAATGGTAGTAATAGACTAAGGTGGCATAACCTGTTTCTAATAACTCCTGAGAGAGGAAGCATTGCACAAGACTTCTGATGCTAGAAGTGTCACATGAATAAACCTCCCTTTCTTAATTTATTAAAATAGGGTTCTCATTGAAATAAGTTCATAATTCAAATATAGGTTGACCTGCCATGGATGCATCATACATTCTGTTTCTCAAAGCTTCATTTCTGAATAGACAATCTGTGAGCTATGATGTAATTCTTATTTTCATTAATCTTAGCATTTTCCACTTGTAACATTTCACTTTGATATCTGAAGATGTGTTTATCTTATTGATTAAAACTATGAACTATTGGAATAATCTTGATGCCAGGATGAGTCTTAAAAATGCACCAATATAAAACTCGGTTGTCAAGCTGAGTTGGTAGATGCATTGTGTCCAAATAGATGGTAGCAGATAATGACCTCTGTGCAGCTCACAAGTGATTACTAGATTTTAAGGAACTAGACTAGTTTATCGTGATCAGACACCCAGCTTGTTTTGGCCAGTATTAGAAAATATATCCAGTGCCTAGCACAGCATCTCTTAAAAAGCAAGTGCTTTTGAATAGCCAGATGAATGAATGAGAGGGAGATGTATCACAACTGTACACTGCAGAATTTGAAGTTGGAACACCCCTTTTTGTTGATAGGAAAAAGAATGGTTGTAACAGCAGCAACAACAAAACACCTTCTATCCCTAACCCCTGTGGTACAAGAATTTTACTTAAGGCAAAGGTAACTTGACTTGGTTTTCCAAGGATGTTTCTGGGTTACATATTGACTCTAGAACTTGTACTTTATTTATTAGTAGTGTGACCTGTCACTGATATTTTCTAGAGGAGTCTATCTCAGAGTGAAAATGTTGATGCTGTAACATCTAAAGGTGATAGCATCAGTGAGTTCAGAATAACCCCAGTCATTTCCCATCACATTAAGGATAAATTCCAAAGACCTTATCATAGTCTACCTGTAAGGTCCTGGATATCTACCAAGCTCAATTTCTACCATCTGTTTCACTTTACCTGCAATTATGTATTCATGCATGCCTCAGTTTCATTCATAGGACATGCTAAATATATTCCAATCACAGGGCTTCTGCAAGCCTATTTGCTTTGATTAAAGTAGTCTCCATTTGATAGTTTCATGGGTTCTTTGATTTTGTCCAGAATTTAGAATTACATACATAAATATGTATTTGTTCACTTTTTCTATACATTTAAAACCAAAATGGAGAAATTACCATACCTTGAAATCTGTGACAATTTTAAATGTTCCTATGCTATTTTATTTTCCAGCTATTCATGATAACATAAATGCTGACTAACTTAGCCATTATCCATTCTACTTAGAACATAAAAACATTAAAACTAGAATAAAATTTTCTCATCTAATAATGTGGTATGGAGAAAGTTGAGTTTCATTTTCTGAGGTTCATTTTATGAGCTAATTAACCTTTAACTTAAAATGATACATTATTTCCACTTTTCTCTCAATTTTAATCTTATTATTGCTCATAAATGGTTTCTTCATGAGTTAGTTGTTTTATTTTTGGTCTTGATAAAACCCATTCTATATTGCATGAAAATCTAAATGGACTTTTTATTCTGTTGGTAACATGGGCCTTGGAATATTCATTTGCTTTAAAATATTTAAATAGATATGTACACATATATTTGTCTTTAGAATTTTTTATTCTTCCCCTTCTTTCTCCTTAAAAAATCCAGAACATGTTTTATCTATTATAGTTTATGTCTTTATAATTGGTTTACACTAAAATAAAAGGTATTACCACCAGTTTTTGTGTCCAAATGTCAAAAAATTTGAAGTAGTGTTTTCATTTTTACACATGAATTTTAGTCTATCCTATGGAAGAAAACCACAACTGTATTTCAATTACATAATATGAATGGCCACTAGAAAAACTAAAAGCTGGTGAAATGTTTTTAATTCAATAAAGGCTAATTCATGTCTGTTCTTATTCAAAGACGGTATTTACTGGATCCTCTTAACAGACAAAGCAATATAATAGCATATATTATAACAAACATCAAAATATTGTCCAAAAGCTTTCAGAGAGGCAAGCAGTAGTGGGAACCATTGGGCAAACACACACACACACACACACACACACACTTTTCTCTGGACTTACTGTAGAAATAAAAGAAAATTTTAAATAATTATTAAATCAAAGAACCATGATAAATGAACCTTGGTGACCAGGTATACATATTTTTTAATTTAAATGCTGGTTGAAAGAAAAAAAATATAGCAAGTAGAAGTGTAGAATGTGTAGAAGTATAGCAAGTAGAAGTGTAGGATGATCTTTGGAGGGCCCTACGAAATTGCTGCTTCACAGCAAGAGATAAGGGGACAGTCACCTACAAAGGAGTTCCCATCAGACTGTCAGCGGATTTCTCAAAAGAGATCTTACAGGCAAGAAGGGGCTGGAAAGAAGTATTCCAAGTCATGAAAACCAAAGACCTACAACCAAGATTGCTCTATCCAGCAAAGTTTTTATTTAGAATGGAAGGACAGATAAAGCTCTTCTCAGATAAGATCAAATTCAAGGAGTTCATCATCACCAAGCCCTTATTATATGAAATGTTAAAGGGACTTACCTAAGAAAAAGAAGATAAAAAAGATGAACAGTGAAAGGACAGCAAACTCACAGTTATTAAGAACCACACCTAAAACAAAAGCAAATTAAGAGGACAGCTAGATCAGGAGTGAACCATAGAAATGGAGATCACATGGAGGGTTAGCAACAGGGGAGTGGGAGAAGGAGAAGGGGGGAGAAGGTACAGAAAATAAGTAGCATCGACAGTAGGTATAAAATAGATGGGGGGGTAAGAATAGTAGGTGAATATAGAATCTAAAGAACTTGAAACATGTGTTCATGAACTAAAGGGGGGGTAATGGTGGGGGAGGGGGGTGCAGGGTGGGGGGGAACGGAGGAGGGGAAATAGAACAAATGTAACTGCATAATCAATAAAATAAAAATATATATTAAAAAAAGAAATTGCTGCTTCATTTAACAAACTTATGAACACAATATATATACCAGTACTAAGGTTGTGAACAAAATTGTGCAAGTTCAACTCTGTTATATTACCACCTATAAAATCTTGGATGGATTGTATAACCCCTTTGAAATAGAATTTCCTCTATAAATGATTATACTGCTGCCTTACTTAACTTCAAGGATTACTTTGGAAGTAAAATAATAAAAGATGACAAATATGACGTTTTTTGCAGTTAAGAACAGAGGTCTGGGGAAGTTTCATGACCTACTTAAGGTTATTCTGTACTTAATGACACAGGGTTATAATTTAGGTTCAGAAACCATAGTGTTGTTTTTTTCTGCTGTGCCAGTAAGAAGCACATCTTAAAAGAGCAGAAGGTGCAGGTTGCAGGAATATCGGGAAATGTGGCAAGAAAACTTCCAGGTTATCAGTGTCTTTTGGAGGGAAGATAGATATTCCTCACTCCCCAGGAGGTCCCCTGGACATGGTATGAAGGACACAGAAATTCAGCACAGTGCTGGTATTAGGCATTTTTAATACTGAGAAGAGCAAGATTGACTGACATGGGAGATTTTTAAGCTTGCTTTCAAATGCTGTTCATAGTGTGAATATACCTCATTTATATTTAGTTCAAAACAATTTTTATTTTTTAAGAAAACAAGAATTCAATATAAAATTGCATTTAATAACTGGTAAATCAATCATCAAAACTGCTACCTGTTACCAAATAAAGATCAATACTTACATCACTAATACTGCTATTTCTGAGCCTTTTTCCCTATTCAAATCTGTATTTGGTTAGGCAGCTGTAAATACAAATGTTTAATTGTGTCACATAATAAAATAAATTAATTCCCTTACTAAAAAAAATATTGTCAAATTCCTGTCAATACATCTCTTTGCACAGTTTTTATAGCAGCTCTTCACATATCTCTCATTCCTCTCCATTGTTCTCTTTAAGATGCTTTAAAAATTCTTCTTCACTCTGTTCTGTATATTGAATCATTGAATTCAATGGGGAAAACAAGAGTTTTAACTTTTTTTGGTAAGATCTTTGCCTTTTAGAATCATTCAATTAATTGTATGTGCCAGTAGCTAAGGACTCTTCCTCTTTAGAAAACGTGTTTTAATATATTAGTTCTTGTCTCAGTGTTGTGTGTCTTCACTATTGTCATGCAACCCTCTTATGCTCCATTTTTTGCCACCTTAGCTCCTTTGCCTCTAGACATTTTTAATCATAAAAGGTTCATTCGCATTCATAAGTAAGTTAGACATTGATACATCATGCATCATAAAGTAGACCTTGAGCCCAGGGTAATAAACAGTGAAGATGAAGAAGCCTCTGATGACTGGCAAGAGGAAGACTGAGAACTGGTGTGTGTATGGTGGCCCTCACAGCATGTGGCATGTCCTAGAGACAGCATCCCAACCTTCCCCCTACCTGCTTTTAGGCAGAGCTTCACAATCTAATGAGAAAATAAAAACCTTCAAATCTTCAGAAACAGAATTCTCATAAGGTAAATGTGGAAAGTATAAAAGATATGCCTTCAGCAGTCACATTCTTATGCAATTGTAATTGAAGATACTAAATTTGATTACTTAACATATCAGTGTCAAGCAAAAGCAAAGTTAAATGAAGATGGTTTTGGAATTATCTAGTATCAAGAAACTTCTTCAGCTGTTTTCAGATTTCTAGATGGTTTGTACAGTGAATTGACGTACAATGTAAACATTTGTTCGGACATACTTCCTCTGTTTTATTTGGAGACATTTTGACCATTGACTCTTTTTCTAGACCTGCACTCTAAGATTATGAATTGACAGTGAATGAATGAATTAGCTGCTTTGTGATTTGTATCATTAAGACCAACCTGCCTACAATTAATATCACACATAAATGATGTTTGATTAGCATGATGAATGAACTACTAAATTTATTTAAATTCTTCTGCAGGGAAATATTTTAAAAATCCCTTATATGCCTAAAAATGTGGATGAATTTGAATAGAAAGCAAAGCAAAAGGTTCTGAAAGCTCATGCTGCTTGAATTTCATCAGACTTCTTTCTCAGGTGTTGGACAACTAGAAGCACAGCTACTACTGTCAAGGTCATTATTTGCATCGCTGAGTACAACCTATAGCACTGAAAAGTGGGGAAAAAGAAGTGACGGAAGATCTTTCTCCTCAGCTGTGTTAGCAAGGATATTTCATAAGTAATATCAATATACAAGACAGGAACTAGAGTTATGGCTAATAAAATACAAAGTATTTTCACATCTCTTGAGAGAGAGCTAGAACTTTTGAAGCAATCCCATCCTCACTCAGCACATGAAAGGAACACAAAATAGCAGTTGTTAAATGCACAAATGTATATAGCATTTATTTTCTTTAAGTGATCTCTACAATGGATGTACCTTTTGTAATTGGTATGCCTGCTAGGTAAACTGAGCAAAAGATTTCTGCTCTAACAATAAGCCTGGAGAAGAGAATTTTGGATATTATTTAACTTATTTTCTTGCCATTTTGTAGAAGAGAAAACTGAGGCCTTCACACACTCAGTTAATGTTAAAGTCATCAAATTCAAGGAGTTCATCATTACCAAGCCCTTATTATATGAAATGTTAAAGGGACTTACCTAAGAAAAAGAAGATAAAAAAGATGAACAGTGAAAGGACAGCAAACTCACAGTTATCAACAACCACGCCTAAAACAAAATCAAATTAAGAGGACAGCTAGATCAGGAGTGAACCACGGAAATGAAGATCACATGGAGGGTTAGCAACAGAGGAGTGGGAGATGGAGAAGGGGGGAGAAGGTACAGAAAATAAGTAGCATAGACAGTAGATAGAAAATAGGGGGAGGGTAAGAATAGTAGGGGAAATATAGACTCTAAAGAACTTGAGACACATGTTCATGAACTAAAGGGGGGATGGTGGGGGAGGGGTGTGAAGCGTAGAGGGGAATGGAGGGGGGAATAGAATAAATGTAATGGCATAATCAATAAAATAAAAATATATTAAAAAATAAAATTAAAAAAAAGAACTTGAACCCAAGGCTGAATTTCAATCCAACAATCTTTGCTTTACACACTTTGACTGGAGAATAGAAATAATTCAGCAAGCTTGAGTTAACAGCAGTAGAAAGCCCTGGAGAGAGAGCTGTCTTGATTAGAAATGCTGATTGCTGCTACAGTTTGAATTGTGAAGTACTCCGCATGCATTTTGCATGGGCACAAGCTAATCAGAACAAACTATAAAGCTGCTGTCTCAGGTGGCAGAGAGATGCACAGGTGTAGCACTGGGGATACTTCCCCTGACACCAGATTTGGGTTTTTTGTTGTTGTTGAAAATCAGCCACATGGGTCTTTTACTGGTTTTGTAAAACAGCAGGGAGGAAAGTCTTTCACTTCAAATATAGTTGCAGAGGAAAGGTAAAAGACTTATTTCATTAAGATGAGACATTGGGATTTTGTGGTCTTCAGAGCAATGCCCAGATGGAGTTTGTTCACAGTCAGCTTGTGCGAGCAGATTTCTAGGAGATGATGGAAAGGAGGATTTGTCTGTGCCAATTCTCTGTTATGTTAGACATAACTCTGACATCTTTTTCCCTCACAGGATCCTGTAGGGAATGCTCTACTACCTACTTCAAGCCAGACTTACAACACCCAGCTGGTTCCAGTAATGGTATTGTGGACTCCAAAGTCTTAGGGTCTCCGGGACAGCAATTTTTACATGTCCCTGAACCCTGTAACTCCAGTCTCACCCATATCCCAATGAAAATGCCTGTCCTTATTCCTTCAGAGTGGAACTTCTAATAAAAAAAAGAGATACTTATCTCTTTTTACTGTTTATCTGTAGGTGACCAGTTTGTTTAAGTCTGGCAAATGTGACTGAGCTCTGTATGGAAAACCTACAGAATCTAAGTGGTGGGCAGGAGCCAGACCTTCAAACCGTTTTCCCTTGGGAATCAGGCCTAGAAAATGCTTAGAGACTGTTATGGCTTGCTCTTGCTAAAACTCCATCACCCTGTTCTAAAGCAACAAATGTGTATTGTCTATCTTTAAGGTAAATTCCAAAGCCTTTATGAGTTCTCCCAAGGACAGAACTAATCAGTTCATCACCATTCCCCTCTGTGTGTTATTTTCATTTTCTTGATTGTACCTAAAATGTAGACAATATTATTCTATGTAATAGATCACAAATCTTTCTCTGATATAAGACCTGAGAAAAACAATAAAAGCCTGTCTCGGCAAGGGTCAGGGTGCTCTCCTCTTGAGGGAGTAGCCATGCCTTTCCCTTTTTCTCCATAAGATTGTTGTCGCCTGTGCGTTTATTCTTGTAGTCAGCCACAATAGGCGGACTCTGCTGGCCAGGGTCCGCCACATTTATCAACATTTATTTTAATGTTTCCTCATCAATCACAAGATAAATTAAAGATGACTGGTAATCATCTGTTAATTTGCCCACTTCCTAAACTCAACCCTAGTTTTGTCTTGCCTCCAGGGCTCTGCAAATACTGCTTTCATTTTCTTAACTGTATCTTCATCTTCCCAGCATGCTACAAAAATCTATGCATTCTGAAAATATTGGCTCAGCTATGGTTTTCTGTATGTAGCTTTCTCTTTCTCCCCAAGGTTGGCTGTGTTCACTAAGCTCTGTAAGTACAGCGCCAAAGGCACAAGCTTCCCAAGGCCCAGCAATGCTTAGTGGGATGTGGGACCACTTTTAAAAAGCTTGATATGATTCGATGTAGGGTTTCCAAAAATAAAGGATAGAATCCAGGGCTTACAAAAATTTTTAAATTGTCTTGCTAAAGCCCAGGATAGTTAAAGCCTTTCCTTATATTTAGAAATGCATTTATTGTGACTCATCATGTCCAATTGTTTAGACATTTATCTAAGCTACACAGTTAAATTGTTTCAGAGAGAAACTATATTCTTAGTGTCTGGCTCATTGTAAATTT
The DNA here is from genome assembly GCF_021234435.1 of Artibeus jamaicensis. Lineage (NCBI taxonomy): Eukaryota > Metazoa > Chordata > Mammalia > Chiroptera > Phyllostomidae > Artibeus > Artibeus jamaicensis. Next base: position 40,011,225 of record NW_026521486.1, read on the forward strand.
TCTTGACTCATTATAGATTTTCAGAGATATTGGTAAGCTGTGTTGAATTTCATAAATATTAAAGTTGGTCTCTGAGCACAGAGGCATTGCAGACACTGGTCAGAGGAGTGTCCTGGACCTGCTGAAAGTGAGGAGTAGTAAACATCTCTGCAGTTTTCCAGCCTCCCAACAGTCGTGTGTGTGCTCGGGGTAGAGGGGTGGTGTGTGTGTGGGGGGCACAGTGGCACTTACGAGGAGGGAGAAGTTCAAGAAGCACCTGACAACCTGTGCTTTTTGAGAACAAAGACAGTCAAAGGACATCAGTCAAACAACTGGGGCTCGTGCTGTGCCAGTGGGAGAAAGTTGAAGTCACATACAAGTTCTTTTCTTTGGCAATAATAGATTCTCATGCTCAGGACAAAGTGACCAGGTTTGCAAATCCTTTATTTAGAAAATGACTTCCTTTTATCTAAGTACTCCTGCTAAGCATCTTACAGAAATGAGTGTGTGATACTGCATATTTGAAATCCTGACCTGTTGGTGGAATATTGTTTTATTGTGAAATGTTTACTTCAGGTTACTTAAAGGTCATTCAACTCTCCTGTGATATATTATACTACTATTAAATATGTATGCAGCCCCATAAGATTTCTAAGCAAAGCAGATTAGTAGGAATGAGACTTGTACATTATTCACAGAATGATCTCTTCATCACTTCAGGAAAGAATTTCACCATTAAGGGTACTGTCTCCTATTGAAGTTTTTAAGAAGACAATTTGACATTTATACCTTTTTTAAGGGATACTTTACAGCTTGTCAGATAAGATAAAAATGTGACAGGACATGACCTTTCTTTGATGTATAAATTGTATTGTCATATGAGAACATGAATTGAGAAAGGTCTTATGGTAACCTCTCTTTTATTTGTTTTCCTTTATTTTATTTTATTTTTGTACTAATATTTCAAATGAGGAGAAGAGAAAAATACACAAAATGCAATGGATTTAAATAAAATATAAAATTATTTTACAACCTACTTTACCCTAGTTTTGCTTTCTGTAGTTTACAAATTTAATTTTCTTAGCATATTTTCAGCAACTAAAAGCATTTTATGATATTCTACATCATAGGTTATCAAGGAGATAACACTACACACCTACTAGAATGATTAAACTCTGCAACACAGACAACGCTGAATGCTGGTGAGAACGTGAAACAATGAGAACTCTCATTCCCTGCTGCTGGGAATGCTAAAGGGTATAGCCACTTTGGAAGACAGTTCAGTGGCTTCTTACAAAGCTAAACATATTCTTACCATATGATCCAGCAGTCACTTTTTTTGGTATTTACCCAAAGGAGGTGAAAAGTCATGTCCACGCAAAAACCTGCATATGAATGTTCACAGCATTTTTATACATAATTACCTAAACTCGGAAGCAACCAAGATGCCCTTCAGTAGGTAAATTAATAAATAAACTATGGGACATACAAACTATGGAATGTTATTCATTGCTAAAAAGAAATGAGCTATCAAGCCATAAAAAGACACTGAGGAAATTTATATGAAAGAAGCCAATCTGAAAAGGCTATCTACTGTAATTTTAAGTGTATGGCATTCTGGAAAAGACAAAATTATGGAGACAGTAAATGCAATTCATGGTTGCTGGGGGTTGTTTGAGGTGAGCAGGGAGGGGAGTGGTGGAGGGATAAATAGATGGAGCACAGAGGATTTCTAGGACAGTGAAACTATTCTGTTTGATGCCATCATGAAGATGGTATGGCATTATACATTTGTCTAAACCCATAGAATGAACTATAATTTAAACTATGGACTTTTGGATAATTATGATTTGTCAATGTAGGTTCATCAATTGTAACAAGTGTATTACTTGCATTGGCGATGTTGATAATTAGGAAGGTTATGTATGTGTAGGGTCAGGAAGTATATGGGAAATCTTTGGACCTTTCAATTTTGCTGTACATCTGAAACTGTTCTAAAAAGCTAAAGTGTTTTTTTAATTTATTTTTAGAGAGAGGGGAATGGAGGGAGAGTGAGAGGGGGAGAAACATTGATGGGTGAGAGAAACATCAATTGGCTGACTTTTGCATGCACCCCAATGTGGGTACCAAGCCCACAACCCAGGCATGTGCCTTAAGCAGGAATCAAACTGGCAACCTTTCAGTTTGTGGGACAACGTGCAATCAACTGAACCATGCTGGCCATGGTGAAGAGCTAAACTGTTAATAATTAAAATATAAATATAAAATGTAAACTATCAATATATTTGTACTGATTACATATTGAAATAATATATTTATATATTGGGCTAAGTAATAAATGAATGCTGAAGTTTTGTAAGAAATATGATCTTACTTAGCATCAAGGTGTTCCTTTCATTGTGCTTGTTAATCACAAAGGTATAAAGAGGATAGCTTTAGAGCTGAAGAAACTGGGAACCACAACCTTAACCAAGTGATCAAAGATAAAATCACCAGTAATGGAACTAATGGGCAGCATATGTTCCCTGATATGATGAACTAAGAAGGAAATAACATCACCTTCATGGTACCACTGACAAAATAATGTGTAAGATAAGTCTTGTAATGTGTGAGCATCAGAAAAACACATTTTATAAAATATCTGATCTGTACTCTTCAAATATGTCATGATCATGAAATAAAAATGATTTAGAAATGTTCCAGATTAAAGGAGACTAAAAAGACATAACAGTTAAATTGTAATAAGCACTCCTGGATGCAAAAAAATGTTATATAAGGAATTAGTTGAAGAAAATTGGTGAATTTGGGGGCAAGGTCTTTGGATTAGATATTATAACAAAAATAATTGCATGATTTTGATTATTGTACTGTAGTTTATAAAAACAAGTCTTTGGTTTTAGGAAATGTGAACTGATGTGTCAAGGTAAAAAGGAATTTCATGTCTAAATCTTTTTTACTTCACTTTAAAAAATATCTTTAGTGCAATATTGAAAACAAAACAAGCATTTAAATACTGCCTCTAAAAGATTGTATGTTCCATTTATTATTATGCCTTCATGAAAGCATTTTTAAAGGTTATGAAAATTGAGTTTCTGAAAGTAAATCCTACAACCAAATTGTATCCACAATGACAACTAGATTGCATCTGAATATCAAACTAAAAGGTGAAAGAGGATATTTTACAATTTTACAATGTATAATATATTTTAAATCTTGCTTGAAGCAATTAAAATATAAAAATTAAAAAAAAACATGCTTATATGAGCAATTGATATTTGACAAAGGTGGCAAGATCATACAATGGAGCAAAGACAGACTCTTCAATAAATGGTGTTGGGAAAACTAGACTAGTACGTGCAAAAAGATGAAACTAAACCACCCATTTACACCATACACAAAAATAAACTCAAAATGGTTAAAAGACTTAAATGTAAGGTGCAATACCATAAAAATCCTAGAAGAAAACATATGTGGTAAAATCTCAGATATTCAATGTAGAAATATTTTTGTTGATATATCTGCTGAGGCACAGGAAGCAAACCAGAAAATAAACAAATGGACAACATCAAACGGAGACAACTGTACTTGAACAATAAAAAAAGATACTAAAAAATAAAACAAAATGAAAATCTTCTGTATACCTAAAGAAACCATCAACAAGATGAATAGGGAACTACTGTTTAGGAGTACATTTTCATCAATGATACATCTGACAAGGGTTTAGTTTCCAAAATATACAAAGAACTAATACAATTCAACACCAGGAAGACAAACAATCCAATCGAGAAGTAAGCAAAAGAGCTGAATAGACACTTCACCAAAGAGGACATATAGTGGGCCCATAGATATATCAAAATATGCTCAACATCACTAATCATCAGAGAAATGCAGATTAAAACCACAAGGAGATATCATCTTATACCTGCCAGATGACTACCATCAATAAATCAACAAATAACAAGTGTTGGCGAGGATGTGGTTGGAGAAAAGGGAACCCTAGTGCAATGTTGGTGGGAATAAAATTTGGTGCAGCCACTGTGGGAAAACAATAGGGAGGATCCTAAAAAATTAAAAATGGAACTTCCTCTTAACCCAGCAATTTCACTTCTAGAATAAACCCAAGGACCCTGAGAAACCAATACAAAAAATATCCACACCCCTATGTTTATAGCAGTGCTATTTACAATAGCGAAGATTTGGAAACAGCTTTAAACGCCCATTAGTAGAGGAGTGGGTAAAAATTCATGGCACATCTACACAATGGAATATCATGCAGCAGTTAAAAAAAAAAAAACCTCTTAACATTTTCCAACAGCATGGATGGACCTGGAGAAAATTAGGTTAAGTCAATTAAACCAGTGAAAGAAAAATACCACATGATCTCCCTTATATTTGGAATCTAATGTACACAATAAATTAATGAACAAAGTAGTAACAGAAGCTTAAATACATAAAACAGACTATCAGCTGCTCAAAAGGAGCATGCAAGTATAAATGGAATTGTTTCCTTTATTTTTATTTCTCTTTCTGATAGTTTATTAGTAGTATATAGAAATACAAAAGATTTTTGTGTATTGATTTTGTATCTAATTTGTATGCACTAAATATATTTTTCTATGGCTATGCTGTTGCATCAGCCAAATTCCTGGGAGAGCTTAAATGGTATTGTAGTTTTCCCAAATGAGGTAACTGGTCTAGTCTTTCATGTCTCTCTAATCACTCAGTCATGAGATGAGAATCATCTTTTAAGGGATTGCTGTGTGCCCCCTAAACATCTTTGGGTGTGATGGTTGCTATTGGCCAAGAGCGGTTCCCTGGATTAGGGTGGGTGTAACTGTGAGCTGTTAACAAGCATGACTTTCACAAGATCATTAAAGAGATCTGCGTTGGACACCAAAAGCATCCTCAAGAGCCTGTAGTTGATGGGAATTCTATATTTAACTCAACCTGGTTTACCTACTGTGCTTATGTTTGGAAATACGGGTGCTGGGCTTGGAGTCTACCATTAGAAGAAAGCACTGAAGGATTGCTGAGTAGACTTTAAATCACAACTCTTCCAACCAAGTCCTCTGTCTATGTGGACATCATTTATTTTCTACAGTTCCGAAATCTCCCCTAAAATTTCAATATAATTAAGAAGTATTAACTTCTTAATTCTCTCTTTCTATATATATTATGTGTGCATATTTTGCACACACACACTGCTTAGACATATGCCTGCCATATGAAACTCAATAACTCTAAAACTTCTAGTCTATTCCACAGCTCACCTTCCCCCTTTTGTGTTAATGGTACCTATCATTAGGCAGTCAGGCTTCAATCATTTGACTTTTCTTTAACTTCTTCTCTTTTTCTTCTTCTTTTCATCCTATATACTGAATCAATAGATCTCTGAAACTCTCTCATAATGCTCTTGACACGCAAACCTTTCATTCCATCTTCTTATCACTCCACTTCCAGTCCTTGTCTTGTTCCACATTAACTGCACAAAGAATTTCTTAACTGATCTTTTCATATCAATATCTCACTAATAATATATTAATATCCTAAGGCACCTTTTAAATCACACCACTCCTTCATTCAATATCTTCCCCCCTTGCCTATAAATTAATTTTTTTCATTCATATTTAAGTGCCTCAATAATCTTACCTGCATTAAGCTCAATGCTATGTCGATGAACAGTATCTGTTTTAATACTTTTTAATAAAGTATTTTATCTAACCATAAAAGAAGAGAATATCACATTTTTGAACATTTCAAATTAGATGTGAAAATACAGGTAAATTTAACGAGCTGCAATATTAAAGTAATGGATGCGACATTCTGAATTTGGGCTGTAAAATTTAGATTTGAGTGAGGTGACAGAAACATTACAACTGGAAACATAATATTTATTATTTTGAATTCATCTTAGAAAAATGTAATGTGACCACATTTTTAAAAAATTTATATTTAAAAATTTCAAAACAATGAATGTATTCTTACAGTATATCGCAAAATACATTGGAATAGATATTTTCACAGTTTTAGCAAAAAATATTTTTTCAAGCAAATTCTTAAACAAAGCATATAAAAAATAAACCATAAAAACAATAAAAGGGGAACTATTTTATTAAAGTGAAACAACTCTCTGCCTTCCTAAACCCACAGCAAGACAGCCCCCAAGTCTTTACATAGAATCCTAATTCTTCCTGGAGTTCATAACCAGTAGCTCTCAGCCTAGACAGCAAAACATGTCAGACTTCATTGTCAGACTCCATCTAAAATATCAGAGTAAGTGCTTGCTCCTGAACTCTAAACAAAACTAAAGTCCATTTTGGAGGACAGTGTAATAATTGGTTAAGTGACTGAAAATCATGTAATCAGATTGATTGATAGGTTTAAAGAAATGGGGATGTGAGGTTTACCTGGGCCCCGGGAGGGGTCGGGCTTCCAGGAAGAGCTCCGGCGCTGGAGAGGATTGGCTGTACTCTGGGCCTCACCCTCTATAGTCTGATCCGTAGCTTTCTAGGAAAAGCGCGGGCAACTCCGGAGACTCCAGGGACTGGAGCCTAACACCCGGGAATTCACACGTGAGATTGAGGCGCGGCTGACGCGTGTCAACAACTGAGAGAGCTGTACACTCTAGTGAGTATCGTCTAAAGAAACTCTTCTGGACTTCCGCCAAGATGGAGGTATATTATAGGTGGATGTGCCGTGCCTTCTCACACAACCAAGTTTAGGGACAACTAAATATTAGCAACAGAAATCACAGCCAGAACACGGAAAATTGAACTTTTCAGAAGTCCGTTAACAACAAATTCTTCAGCCTGACCGGTAAGGGGTGAAACCAGTGGCTGGTGGAGCGGGGTTGCACAGGAGGACTCGGTCAGACTGGCTCAGGCGCGGAATCCAGACTCGCGGAATCCAGGCTCAGGGTTGGACCTAGTGAGCGACCGAGCGAGTGACCAGGCGAGCGACCAGGAGGAGACAGCGGGGAAGCGGTGCTGCGTGTTGACTGTGGTCGTGCATTTGTGCACGGGCAGTCAGGCGAGGGAGTGGGCGGTTGGACCGGGCCCGGTGGGTCCCCGCGGCGAGTGGCAGTGAAGGGCGCCGCCATTTCCCTGCTCTGACCACGCCCCCACATACAGCGTCACAACCCAGCGACCTGGGAGTCCAAGGCACCACTTCTCACACTTAAAGGGCCAGAACAGACCAAAAATGTCACAAGATCTCAAAGCCCCAGAGCCCATAGATCTAAGTGATGAAGAAATAGCAAAACTCTCAGACGCACAGTTTAAAACACTGGTCATCAGGATCCTCACAGAACTGGTTGATTATAGCCACAAATTAGAGAAACATATGAAGGCGAAACTAATTGAAATGAATGGAATTGCACAGGAAACCAATAGCGATGAAAATGAAACTGGGACTCAAATCAATGGAGTGGACCAGAAGAAAGCAAATAATGGCCAAACAGAAAAGAGTCAGGAAGCAAGAATTCAAAGAAATGAGGAGAGTCTTAGGAACCTCCAGGACATCTTTAAACGCTCCAACATCCGGATTATAGGGGTACCAGAAGGGGGAAAGGCACAGCCACCAGTGGAAAACGTATTTGCACAAATAATAAAGGAAAATTTCCCCAATCTGGCAAAGGCAATAGACATCCAGGAAATCCAGGAAGCTCAGAGAGTCCCAAAGAAGTTGGACCCAAGAAGGAACACACCAAGGCACATCATAATTACATTAGCCAAAATTAAAATGAAGGAGAGAATCCTAGAAGCAGCAAGAGCTAAGGGGACAGTCACCTACAAAGGAGTCCCCATCAGACTGTCAGCAGATTTCTCAAAAGAGACTTTACAGGCAAGAGGGGCTGAAAGAGGTATTCCAAGTCATGAAATCCAAAGACCTACAACCAAGATTGCTCTTCTTTCAAAAAAGAAAAAAAAGAAAAGAAAAAAGAAAAAAGAAAAAGGGGAAAAAAAAAAAAATTTTAAAAAAAAGAAATGGGGATGTTTAGCAGAAAGGATAGAAGAAGTAAACGGTGATGTGATACTGGTTTTTGTGTGCATGAAGGACTATAATGGAATTGTTTCAGACATGTCCAAACGTCAAGTTATTGAATCAAACAGCCTCTTTCAAGAATGAATGATTCAACCATGAGAAAGATTTAAGAAAATTCAAGAGCTAATAACATTGATTCAGATGTTTATTTTTTCTCTATGATTCTAGGTATGCCTTCTTCCAGGTTATGTAGTTTGGGATACCATGGCTCTGTTAATTCTTACAACATTAGAATACTTACTAGTTGTGTACAATGTCCCAGATGCTATCCTAAGGGATGAAGATCAGGAGGTGAACAAGACAGCATCCCTATCATCAGTCTAGTTATAAAAATTAATGTTAAAAAACTGCAATGGAATATGAAAAGTAGTAAAAGGAACTATAAACAAAGCACAATGGGAAACAAAAATAGGAAGCAAAATAAAATTTCTTGGGGGAGCCAGTGAAGGTTTTAAAATGACAATGTTATTGTCAAAGTGATAAGATGGAAAAAATATACATTAGGTGAAGTAAATTTTGTATGCAAATACACTGAGGAATGAAATCACATGGACTAGTTGGGAAACATTTAGATTTGCTGGAAATTAATGTACCTACAGCTGAGCAAGGTGGTAAGGATGGAAAGGTGTTCTGGGAGAAGATAGAGGCAGGAGTGTGAACCCTGTCTGGGTAGACAGGTATTCCATCTTTCCACCTATGCTATTTATGACAGGCCTACTGGTGTAGTGCATGGAGGGGAGAGAAAAAATGGAACTAACTGCTACAAAATCCTGAATGATACCCTCTTCTATACCATTATCATAAAAAAGGAAAGTCATTATAGGGGAGTCAAATATTGCAATATAAGTATTTGAAGGATAGCTTGGCTATATTTTCCAGTTATTTAAGAAACATAATAAAAAACTTATTTGTTGCTGTATGATGAATGAAAACTAACCTGGAATTGTCTCTGATATAACATTCATTTATAGTTAGATCAAATAAGGTTATGGAACTATGAATAAAAGGTGAGATAAACGATTCTAAGGTAAGTAAACACTATCTCTTTAAGTTTCTCCTTTCATTTTGTTCCTGATGATGGAAACCACACGGCTGCAAACTTAGTGGATCAAGATTATTAAATATTATGTATAACCTCTAAATGAGAATGACTTTGAATTTTCTACCATATAATAACCATTCTTGGCCTTTTAACAAATTCTATTTAAAGCACACATTTATAAATTGTTCCAAAGAAATGTTTTATTTAAGAGTCAGAAAGAAATCAAAATCAGCCTTTATTCTAAAGGCTCTTCTGCTTTTTAATTCAAAACTTACTTTAATTTTATTAGACTATCAGTAAAAGCCCTGCAATGATACACTATTTTATAATTCCAAGAAAATGCATGCATGTGTTTTATTTCTAACTTCTTCTGGAATTGAAAAAAGGTTTAAAAAATCAGATCGTTGAGTAACAATTTGCTTACTTCAGTTACTGCTAACATAACTGGCAAAAGGGAGAGAAAATTAAGAGTGGAATCAACTGTTATCATGTGTAATTCTAGGCCACACTCTCTGGTACATCTGAAACCCTCATTAGTACCACCTCGATGCAATTTCACTTAATTTAAGTGCCTCAGACTGTGCACTTAATATCAATTCTACACATTCTATAAAGGAAAAGGAAAAATAAGCACACTTAAAGAAAACATTATCCTTCATCTTTGTGAAATTCCAGATGCAGCCTCCCTGGCTCTCTGTCCTCTAATGCAAATTGCCCTTTATTATGTTATTTAGGACGCTGTGTATACTGTAAAGTCATATAGGATGAAAGCAGAAAATAATGCAATTTTATATAACTTTTAAAAGGAAATAAATTTATAATATTTGAAATATGTCACTTGCAAAATTGAATTAAAACTTAAATGTCATAAATAACTCAATGATTCTTAAGTACACAAAGGAATTATTTACAAATGAGGGACAGCTTGCTGGAAAATGTTACATTATCCACTTGACAAAGTTCTACTTGTGATTCAAAATACACAAGTAGTTTGCTGTAGAAATCACTTCCTTCACATCTTTATCTACTTGGCACTTCTAGATCTAGTTCTTTTACTTTTCATGCTTCCAATAGATTTTTTGAAAACATACAAATCATGTTTGTCAGGCACATTTTGTGCAAGGCATCATGTTGAGCACTTTATACATTTTAATTTATCTAATGTTCACACTGTAATACACTATTTTACAAGGGAGTTAAGCTACAAATGATCGTCCCTTTCTCAAATTTGCTGTGTGATCCTGTTTAATCACTTCACAAAAATACCCCCATATGATTTTAACGCAAAATATGGTATAATTCTTATCTAGCTTTCACTCTATGATGAGAGCCCTTTAATTTAGTTATTCATTTGGTTACTGAACACCCACCTGAGTCAAGCCCAGGGGATAAAGCAGAAAAGTAAAACAAAAACTCTGCACTCACGTTAACTCACTGCATTTTAAGGGAAACACATGAAGAATGGAGAGTAGGAGGAGTGCTCCAGTAGACATCAGTCCGGCACTGTAGAAGCACACAGCAGAGCACCTGCTGGGAGTCAGGTAAAGGCTTCCTGAGGAAAGTCAGGCTAAAACTGAGTTTTGTAGAATGCTTAGGAGGTAGCTAGGGGAAGGACAAGAGAGAGGGCGCACCACATATCACACAGCTGTATTTACTTGACTCAAGGCTGAGAAGTGAAACAAAGCAGTGAGGTATAGACCTGCCAGCAGGTGAGTATGATTGAAATGAGGTGTGAGGTGTGAAGTGGGAACAGATGAGGCTATGAAGAAGGTAGGAGGCTTGTGGAAAGAATCTTACGTGAAGCGAATGGCATGATCACATCCGCACTTTAGGAAAAATGTTCTAATTATGGTAGCCACCCCTTATTTACAAATTTGATTTTTGCATTTTCAGTTACCTGCAGTCAACTGCAGTCTGAGAATTTTAATTGGAAAGTTCCAGAACTAACCATTTTATAAGTTTGAAATTGCATGCCATTTTGAGTAGTGAAATCTTGTGTTGTCTGCTCTGTCCCACCTGGAACGTGAATCCTCCCTTAGTCCAGTGTCTCCATGTGCTACATGCTCACAGCCCATTAGTCATTTAGCAGCTATCTTGCTCATCAGATGGACCCTGGTGGTATCACAGTTCTTGTTGTGTTCAGGTAAGCCTTATTTACCTGATAATGGCCCCTAAGCACAAGAACAGTGACACTGGCAATTCAGATGTGGCAAAGAGAAGCCATACAGTGCTTCCTTTATATGAAAAGGTGAACATGCTCAATAAGGAAAAAAGGTCATGCTGAGGTTGCTGAGATCTATGGTAAGAGTGAATCTTCTGTCCATGAAATTGTGAAAATAAATTTGTGCTAATTTCACTGTCTTATCTCAAACTGAAAAAGTTACAGCCACAGTACATAGTAAATGCTTAGCTAAGGTGGAAAAGGCATTAAATTTGTTGGTGGAGAACGTGAACAGAAAACGTGTTCCAATTGATGGCAACATGTTGTACCAGGAAGCATTGAGCCTATGAGAAAACTACAGCAAGTTGTCCACTGAAACAAGTGATACAAAGTGATTTATTGCAAGTAAGGTCTGGCCACACAGTTCAGGTATAGGTGTGGCATATCTCACGCCATCATAAGGAGAAGAAGGGTGAGTACGGTATAATTAGATATTTGAGAAAGAGACAGTGATGGGGAACATTTACATAACTTTCATTACAGTATATTGGTTTAATTGTTCTATTTTATTTTTTGTTAATCTCTTACTATGCTCAATTTCTAAATTAACTTAATTATTCTATATATACATATGAAAAATAGTGTATATAAAGATCAGTACTCTTCATGGTTTCAGGCATCCACAGGGGGGTCTTGGAACACAGCCACCATGAATAAGGGGACCACTGTACAACAAGAGTTGCTGGGGAATGGTGTGGGGAGTCCTCCAGACTTGTGTGGAGGAAACATCACAAGGCCTTGACACTAAATGAGGAGGAGATGGCGGTCACTGAAGTCAAGGTAGCCACATCAAGAATGGACAGAATGACCAGGTCAGATAGATGTAAAGAATGACTTTGAAATAATTACTTTTGGTAAGTGAGTGAATTTGGAAGTTGATGGAGAACAAAGATATGGTGGGATATCAAAATTTCTTTATTGAAAAGTTTGGTAGATGTTGATGCCAATTACCAAGATATCAGATATTGAAGCAGTTTTGTGAAAATATTTGAAACAAAACTTATAATTTTTCTCCCAAACTGTCCACTGTTTTCCTTTCAAACAATGATCAGTTTGGAAGAAAAATCTCATAAGTTTAGTTTCATACACCAGTATGATAAAATCTAAGTTGATATTCTGATTTTAGATATTTAGCATCATATCAAATGTTACACTGTATCCAGCAGTGCAAAAAGATATTTTTAACATAATTAAGATGGCTTTAGTTTTGAGATGGCACCCGTGTCTATTTTCTAACACTAATGTATTCAATGTGTGTGTGTATGCCTGCATGTAGGTGTATAATCTGTTAGACACTATAATACAGTGTTAAACAGACAAGAGATGGTTTCTGGCCACATGGAGCTTAGAATGACCATTAACTAAAAAATCATCTAAGAGAATGTATATACCGAGCTGTGCTATGAAGAGTTTAGGTTGGTGGGAGCGATGACTAAGAGAGCAAAACTGATCCCTTCCTTTACCACCATATGACTAAGCATGAATATCACAGATTGCTGTAAGAAATAACCACGTCTTAAAATAAACTCCCACACACCACCACCACCTATCTAATCTAGTCCTTGAAACAAACTAATAAAAAGAGTTTCATCACCGTCTTTTTCATTATTAACATATATAGAAATATTGACCCTGGCAGATGGGATAATTACACAAGGAAATAGACCTTTGGGAAAAATTGAGAGTAATTAACAAACAAATGAAACATTTTTTTCTATGAACATTTGGCATATTATTTATGTATAAAGTCTTGTTCTTCCAGGGCTTGAGCACTCTTACAAGTACTACAAGTAAAAATATTTTTATTAATATTCATATTAGACTCTGAGTTTTCTTTTGATCTGATCTGGTCAGAAATGTCAAGAAGGCTTCCTGCCTCAGAGATAATTAAATTGAGATCTGAAGAATAAACAATAGTTAAGCAGAAAAAAGGGGTTGTGGAAAATTTTTGAACAGGCTAAAAAATATCGAAGTTATGATTTAAACTGGACTTGACTTTTTGATACCTGAAAATGTAATGGTTCTTATATCTGAAAATGACCAGAAAGATATGGATTTATAAGTGATACCATCTAGAAGCAGGGAGATTCGCCTTAACATATTTGAAACCAGATGTGGAAATTTTTTATTTATTTATCTTTTTGCTGATTGTGTGTTACAGAAGATAGCTTGTTTTATAAGTTAATTGTATAAGAATAAAAAGCTCTGCCCTGGCTGGTGTAGCTCAGTGGATTGAACACGGGCCTGTGGGCCTGGGGGCCTGCGAACCAGAGTATCGCGGTTTGATTCCTGGTCAGGGCACATGCCTGGGTTGCAGGCAAGTTCCCAGCAGGGGACGCATGAGAGGCAAGCATATATTGATGTTTCTCTCCCTCTTTCCCTCCCTTCCCCTCTAAAGATAAATAAATAAAATCTTTTTAAAAAAATTCTAAACCTAGTAGGAAGATTTACTTCTCCCAAAAGTATTGATATGTGTAAGTAGAACTATCATTAAACAATGTCTAATGGGGTTAGTTTGTTTATGGCACCCAGATTTGTTTCCAGAGCTTTACTCCTTTTGAGGCATTGAAGGAACTTAGAGCACTTGTCTCTTCAATATCTTAAAGGCACAGAAGGCCAGTCTCTCATCTTCTCATGCCAGTGCATCAACCAGTATGTATTTTGAGCACAAGAATTCCTTCCTCAGCTGTATTAGGAAGACATATGTATGTATTGAATAAGTACAAATTTTCATATAATGTAAATATACAACTGTATATAAATGTAAATGTGTACTCATATAATTATGAAAAAAGAGAGTAATATATGTAACATATAGGTGTGGCTCTTTGCAAAAAGTGGCATGCTATTTCCATATTGGTGGATAAGAGTATTGAAAGTTGTGAGAATGAGCATCTTCAATGGCATTTTTTAACTGTTGTTCAAGTACACTTGTCTCCATTTGTCCCCACCACTCCCTCTGACCCACTCCATCCACCCCCACTTCCCACCATGATCCTATCCCCCTTTGGCTTTGTCCATTTGTCCTTTATACATGTTTCTTGATGGCCCTTCCTCTTTCTCTTCCCATTATCCCCTCTTCCCCCTCTGGTTACTGTCAGTTTGTTCTTTATTTCAGTGTCTCTAGTTATATTTTGTTTGTCTTGTTTGTGTTGTTTATTAGGTTCCACTTATAAGTGAGGTCATGTGGTATTTGTCTTTTACTGCCTGGTTTATTTCACTTAGCATAATGGCTATGATACATTTACACAATGGAACACTACAGAGCAGAAGGAAAGAAGGAGCTTTTACCCTTCATGACAGCCTGGATAGATCTGGAGAGCATTATACTAAGAATGTGCATTTTAAAAAGTAATCTAGATTTACTTTAATAATCTAGATTTACTTTAATATCTACGAACAAATTAGAAAGTGTCTATGGGACTTACTTTAGTGAAAAATGATATGTAATTGGCAACCTTTATGGCAAATTGTATACATTTATTTAAAATGGGATTGGATTTGCAAAAGATTTGTCAAGCACACAAGCAAAGTGTGCTTGTGCAGTGAGTAGGAAAGCAGCGAGGCCATGCTTTCTTCCTTCATGACTTAGAAGAGAAAAAAAGCATCCATCTTAGTGTTTAGTTTGCTCCCCATAGAAATATTTGAGCATGCCTTTGTCCCAAAGTTTCAAATGAACTTTCTGAAAGAGGCTAGTAAATGCATCAGTTAGATCATCATTTTCTGTTATTGATCAGTGCAAAATCCCTTATCATCAGTTGTCTTGCTTTTATCACAGCATCTGTATTAATGCAGAATTTCACAAAATTTCATTTTATAGATGCTTCTCTTTTGTTTCTGGCATTGTGTTTTGTTAATTATAAATAAAACAATGTCTTAGTTAAGCAAAGTCATAATTATTTATGATCATGGAAAATGTTGTTCTATGAGTTAAGCAATAAATTAATTGAGAAAAATTCCATATAATCAAGCTAGATGCTTTTTATAGTCATATTTCTGCTTTGTACAGTAAAAGCATAGTAGAGGCTAGCTAAATTGTGATTCACACAGTGATTTCTATTTGTACTCCTATGCTTAGGGAGGGATAGGACTCAGTACATGGTTCTTCACTTGACTGATTTAGAAATTGTCAACATTCCTGCCTGCCACTAGAAAATTTAGGTTATGAATTGAAATGATTGTTTAGATAAGTAGTTTTAAACAAATTGTTATTGAACACAAAATGAGTTTGGACCCAAATGATCATATTTGTTGTCTTCATTGATTTAAACCACTAGATAAAACCAAAAATCATATTTTATTTTTCTTTTCAATGTATACTGGGAAATCATTGTTGATTTTCCAAGTATCAAATAAGACTACTTAATATGTCAGAAACTAAAGTATTTTAAAGCTTTTATTAAAATGCAAAGCTTGATAGTAGTCCTTCCTTAAAAGTGGTTACATATGCTGAGTAGCTCAGTATTTTCCCCCAAACACATTTAACTGAAAATTTATGTTCAAGGATGACAGTGTAAGTAACTGTGGAAACACAGACATGTTAAAATTAGGAACATTCAAGATATAAACAAAGAAAATGAAAATACAGGAGTAATCAAATGAATATTGTGTTCAAAACATACACTTACGTATACTTCCAAAATATTTTTAAAAGAGAAATGAGTGGTTTAATTGTATTCGCAAGACGTAACTCTTCACAGATCCTTGTGTTAAAGTTTGCTCTTTTTATTCCCATGTTTTTTTCTGGTCCTTCCCTTGTTTCTCCATCTAAAAGAAGCTCAAGTTCCAAATCTCTAAAACATTTCCCCTGCTATCTATTTAAGATTTTACCCACTATCTATTCTCAAACCTTGAAAGAGAATTTTACATACATACAATCCCTCCAGTGTCTAATCTGGGTCCATATTCTTAACTCCTGTAGTCTAATTTCTACCCTCATATTCTACTTTAATGACTGTTCGAAAGTCATCGAGGACATTTTAGCTGATACAACTAATTGTTTCTTTGCAGCACTGGTTGTTAAAGACCTCACTTATTCGATCTTTCTTCTCCCTTGGTTTTCATGATGCAACAGTTTCCGGATCTCTTTTTACCTCTTTTGACCTCTCAGTCATTGTTTTCTTGCCCATTTCCTATCAAATTGAAAATATTGTTAATGAAGTTATTTAATTTTGATGGAAAGTGATGTAATGATCACTCTCATACATTTTATGTTTCCAAGAAGAGGAAAAATACTGCAGACATCTTGACAGTTGAAAAATGGTAGCCATTCCTTTCTTTCACTATGCCCTGATATGCTGAAATGGGAAAACTTCAGTAAAGCTGTAAAGGATTTCTCTGGTGATATCCCATCTGTTCACTACACAATCCCAGGAAAATACAGAAGGGAGACAAGGACAATATTTTAGGCCCTTTAGAACATCAACAAATGAATTTTATTTAGTTAACCCTTTGCGTGGTTTTGAATGTTATTAATATTGTATATCTCTTTTGGGGGGGTTGACTAGAAGCTTTTCTTGAGGTAAAATTATAGAAGATCGTTCTGCATGATGTGGGCCCAGCTCCCAATCGGATATGCACAGGACCCAGGCCCATGGATAGGTTCTCCTATGGGGAATCAGGCCTGAATTGTACCTAGACTGCAATGAGACTTGCTTTTGCTAAAACACCCTCACCCTGAATTGAGACAGACAGTGTTTGCTGTAACTTCCTAAAATCCATGCTAAACCTTCCAAGGATGAGTGCAACCAGTTCAACCACTTTTCTCTTTGCATTTGCAAACATCCTTCCTCTGTGATGTAATTAGCAGCATCAGCTCCTTTGTTTTCTGTAAAAAGTAACCACCTAAAGTGAACCTGTGCATAGTAAATGAGGACTATCATGTAATGTGCCCAGAAAAGCAATAAAGGCCAGTCAAGGCAGGGGCCAAGGCTTTTTCTCCTCTTGAGAGAGAAGCCATGCCTGTCCTTTTCCTCCACAGGACTCGGGTAGTCCATGTAAATTTCTTGCTCCTCATCCACAATGTGGCGAACCCCAGGAGCCAGGGTCTGCATCATAAAACAACTGCTTTTAAGCTGAAAAGAAACTGAGACTTTGTTTCTCTTTGTATTTGAGCAAAGCCTAAATATTTGCCAAATGATAGAGGAACCTAATGAGTAACTCTGAATGTCACCCAGAAACTTCAGTTCCCCTGCCACCTCTTCAAGGAAAGTAGAACGAACAAGTGGCATTTTAAAGCAAACTTGCAAAACGATTCAATAAATTTCAGTTGCTAAGACCAATGTCTTTTCCTCTAGCTCTTGTGGCTATTAGATCCATTTTAACACAAGCAGTATGTAGCCAACTAGCTGTGACCACTTATTTGACTCTGCCATTCCATAGCTCTACATGGCAAAGAGTGTAGATGTTTAATACGAGATACTCCAAATTATTATTAAACAGATTTTCCCTTGGATAAACCACAGAATAACTGTATTAACCATTAGCTAGTAACCCTGGTCAACTAGAAATCACATTATTAAAAGTTGCTCTTAAACCTCATTAAAAAGCATCTTATCAGGTACTGTTAATCATAATACAACAGCAAAACTCTAGGGAATTAAGGGACATAATATATCTACCTCCTGGATGTCCCTGCCTATGGGAGATCTTAAACTGTGGTTCTTTCAGGATTGAACAAAAGCAGTCAGCATCAGAGAAGAGACACCTCGTCAAACAACCTCAGGTCAAGCAACAGACCACTAAGCATGACGGTTTCCACAGAGCACCTACAGATTAGGGTTCCCAAACGCCTGAACCCCGAGTACCACTTCCTCCTTGTCTTCCTTTGCTTTCTTTTCCTGGCTAACCTTTTCCCAGCTCTCCTTTTCTCTCTCTGTTTCTAGTTGCCAAAACGTGATTCTCAAGATTCTTTACCTAATCATTTTACTCTGGGCACACCAGGAATATAAAAAATTGTCACACAAGCCTGTTAATATTAAACCACATCTCTTCTCTACAAACTCTGGGCAGGATGGGATTTGTATCCTGCCTGGTCCTACAAGCAGCAGGACTCAGCTAACAGATAGTGTCCAAGGCTTTCCAACAATTTTTTTCATTTCAGACACCAATAACTTATTTTATTAATTCTTCTTTATGTTATTCTGTTACAATTGCCCCAATTTCCCCCCTTTGCCCTCCTGTGCCCAACCCTCCCCTATTCCCCACTCCCACCGTCAATCTCCACACCCCAGCCCATGTCCATGGGTCATTCATACATGTTCTTTCCCCTTCTTTCCACCTTTATCCCCTCATTCCTCTGGCTGCTGTGAGTCTGTTCCATGTTTCCATGTCTCTGGTTCTTGCTAAAGCTTTTGCCTCGAAATTCGTTTTCTGTATTCTCTCCAGAGTCTTAAACATTTTCATTTAACTACTGATTTGATAAAAGACTGAAATTAAACTACAAAGACAAAAGTTGTGAGAAACACTTTTGGCAGGCAGCAAAGATTCTGAGGCTAAAATTAACATGAGTAATGTAGATTTGACAGATATATGTACACAGTTAAGTCAAACAGTAAGACTCAGTCTTCTCCTTAACCAAAAGGAGAGATTATGGGAGACCTTGGAGAACTGTAAGTTTTCTACTCTGGTTCTCACATATATTAGATTCTGAATCTGTTTCTTTCCTACCCTTCTTAATAGATCTAAATTGCTCAGCTAATAGCTTACTAAACTACAAATACTATTCCTCCTTTTCCTATTGTTTTTTACTATTATTCTAGAAAAAGCTGAACTTTACTGACCTCTATTACTATAAAAATGCTTCCTGTCTTCCTTGAAACAGAGCACTCCTTTGGGCTATTCTTGTGACACAGAATTCTAAATAAAAGCTTCTCTTTAATGGTGCTCTGGTTGATTGTCTTCCATCATGTGAATTAAGCTGGACCTTTCGATTTGGTAATTTTTAAGTTTTCTTTTCTGGTCAAGCATTTAATCCTGGCATTTTTGTCTTAGTAATCAGTATTTCTGTATCATTAGGATCTACAAAACAAATGAAAGTAAATATTGGAAATTATCCAAAAATTTAGCCTGGGAAATAAATACCTGGGTGATTGACTAGTATAAAAACCTTATATTGACTCTCACAGATAGGAAATTAGATAAATGTCAATTTTCCTCTTCAGTTTTAATGTGGAAGAAAGGCCATTGAAAAAAGAGAATGAACTTTATAGATGGGCATACCCAGGCTGTAAACTGGACTCTTTTATAATATATTTGTGAACTTAGTCATGTGTTATTTTTTAGTTCTTTAAATTTTTCTTTTATGAATTTTGATAATATTGAGACTCCTGCAACCAAAAAGATGAAATGACTACTTAAGGCCGTAAACATAGATAACATCAGAATCCAGTCCCTTAATTCCTGGTCTGGTGTTTATTCCTCTACACTGCGGCCTCCTACGCCATGATATCTAATCTGCCTTGACCAAAAGATGCACAGGTACATAATACCTTTAAAATAAAAATTTGATTGATTACTTTATCACCTTAATTATCTATTATTGATGGCATTGGTCAGACATTTTTATGAATAGCCTTTGTCAAAGGCAATTAACACATAAAATGTTTATATTTGCAACAAATATTTCATATGAAGCCACTGTTTTAGGCGGCGGGAAAACAGCAGTGAACAAAAATAAGTAAGTAAGTAAATAAATAAATAAAGCTCCTGCTCTCATGAAGATCACAATCTACTGGGGAGACTGTGGAATACATGTATCTTATAAAGGCGGTAGGATGACTTCCGCCAAGATGTAGGCATAGGTGGAGATACCGTGCTTTCTCACACAACCGAGTCTAGAGACAATAAAATATAAGCAATAGAAAACACAGCCAGAACCCAGAAAACTGAACTTTTCAGAAGTCTGATAATAACAAATTCTTCAGCCTGACCTGTAAGAGGGGTGAAGCCAGCAGCTGGCGGAGTGGGGTTGCACAGGAAAACTCAGTCAGACGGACTCAGGCACGTGGATCCCAGGTGTGGGGTTGCAAAGGGCCGACCCAGTGAGCGACCCAGTGAGCGGAGAGCCGACCCAGCCAGGGTGCAGGGCGGCGGGTTGACAGTAGGGGTGCATTCCTGCGCAGATAAACCAGCGAGGGAGTGGGCAGTGAGATGGGACCGAGCAGGCTCCAGCAACTAGAGGCAGCAGAGGGAACCGCCATTTCCCCCGCTCTGACGCTGCCCCCACATATAGCGTCACAACCCAGCGACATGGGCGCCCCGCCCTGGTGAACACCTAAGGCTCTGCTCCACCTACTTAATGGGCCCGAACAGACCAAAAATGGCTCAAGATCTTAAAGCCCCAGAGCCCATAACTCTAAGCTATGAAGAAATAGCCAAAGTTTCAGATGCACAGTTCAAAACACTGGTGATCAGGATGCTCACAGAACTGGTTGATTTTAGTCACAAATTAAAGGAACGTATGAAGGCTAAACTAATTGAAATGAAGGTAATTGCACAGGAAACCAATAGTGATGAAAAGCAAAGTGGGACTCAAATCAAGGGAGTGAACCAGAAGGAAGAAAAAAATGACCAAACAGGAAAATATGAAGAAACAAGAATTCAAAAAAACGAGGAGAGATTTAGGAACCTCCAGGACATCTTTAAACACTCCAACATCCGAATTATAGGGGTACCAGAGGGGGAGAGGAACAGCCACCAGTGGAAAACTTATTTGAACAAATAATAAAGGAGAATTTCCCCAAGCTGGCAAAGGCAGTAGACTTCCAGGAAATCCAGGAAGCTCAGAGAGTCCCAAAGAAGTTGGACCCAAGAAGAAACACACCAAGGCACATCATAATTACATTAGCCAAGATTAAAATGAAGGAGAGAATCCTAGAAGCAGCAAGAGATAAGGGGACAGTCACCTACAAAGGAGTTCCCATCAGACTGTCAGCTGATTTCTCAAAAGAGACCTTACAGGCAAGAAGGGGCTGGAAAGAGGTATTCCAAGTCATGAAAGGCAAGGACCTACAACCAAGATTGCTCTATCCAGCAAAACTTTCATTTAGAATGGAAGGGCAGATAAAATGCTTCTCAGATAAGATCAAACTGAAGGAGTTCATCATCATCAAGCCCTTATTATATGAAATGTTAAAGGGACTTACCTAAGAAAAAGAAGATAAAAAAGATGAACAGTGAAAGGACAGCAAACTCACAGTTATGAACAACCACACCTAAAACAAAAGCAAACTAAAAGGACAGCTAGATCAGGAGTGAACCATAGAAATGAAGATCACATGGAGGGTTAGCAACAGGGGAGTGGGAGGAGGAGAAGGGGGGAGAAGGTACAGAAAATAAGTAGCATAGATGGTAGGTAAAAAATAGATAGGGGGGAGGGCAAGAATAGTAGGGGAGATAGAGAATCTAAAGAACTTGAAACACATGGTCATAAACTAAAGGGGGGAATGGTGGGGGCGGGAGTGTGCAGGGTGGAGGGGAATTCGGGGGGGAATAGAACAACTGTAATGGTATAATCAATAAAATAAAAATTAAAAAATAAAAAAGATGGTAGGATGGTAACAGGTAGGTAGGTAGATAGATACAGAATAAGGGACAGAGGGAAATAGAGGTATGACTGCAGATGCCACAGTCAACTCTGGAGAAGGCCTGTCTGAGGAAGTCCCGTTTGAGTGAGCCCTTAGTGAGGACAGAGAGGAAGCCTGTGAATATCTAGGGTAATCATGCTCCAGGCAGAGGTAGGAGCAGTGCAAACACCCGGTGTGGGAAGCTGCCTTGTGTGTCTGAGGACAGCATGCTGAAGAGGAGGAAAGGGGGGAAATGAGGCCAGAAGGGTTGCCAGGGGACAGGTCACGTGTAACCTTCTGGTCTCATGGTAAGATCGTATGTTTTACTCTAAGCATGAAATTTAGCCTGGGAAAATAATGTGCTGTTCATAGAATTTAGAGTCAAGTGTATAGTAATCTAGAGTGCTTTGTAGGAGGATATGCTAGGGGTTACCATTTATATTTTACTCAATTAGTTATAATAATGATATTTTTAATAGTCATTTAAATAAATCCTTATTTTAATACTGTTTCAATACATTTATGTCCTCAGAACCATATGGATTATGAAAGTTAAAAGAGTCTTGTATATTCAGTTCATTTTAGTTATACTCAATATGAAAATTATTAAAATTGTTTAATTTAAATGTAGAGTTGTCTTATTTAAAAATATTTTTCAAGGAAATGATAATAACTGATATTTGAGTAACTCTAAAGTATTAAATAATGAACTAGAAACTGGATTCTTTTTTTTTAGAAGCATCTAGGTTTTTTTAAAGATTGTTATTTATTTATCTTTAGAGGGGAAGGGAAGGAGAGAGTGAGAGAAACATCAATGTGTGGTTGTCTCTCATGTGTCCCTCACTGAGAACTGGCCTGCAACCCAGGCATGTGCCCTGACTGGGAATCGAACCACGATCCTTTGGTTCGCAGGCTTGCACTCAGTCCACTGAGTTACCAGGGCTAGAAACTAGATTCTTTATTCTAGAAACTAGATTCTTTATTCTAGAAACTAGAAACTAGAAACTAGATTCTTTATTCTTTTCTGCTAGTTACTAAATGTGCATCTTGGCCATATTTAACTTCTCTTAACCATACTTTCCTTATCTTTAATATGGTGAAAATAATACCTTCCTCAGAAGATTGACCACAGAATCAAGGGGACAATTTTTGTGAACTGTTTAGAACAGTACCTGACATAGTCAATGTTAAATAACTGTTAACTTTTTGCCCACTTTATAGGGGCTTCAAACTTTGTACACAAAGCCATAGTGATGGACTTTATACTGTGTTCTAAAAGTAAATGAACTCCTAAACAAAATAAATCCTTTAAAAGAATAATTCCTTGCCATACAGCCCATACAGTTTAAATAATTTGTTAAACATTTGTTTTATCAATGAAGTAATGAGCAGTGAAATAATTGATCTATACCATCATTTATGAAGGTAATTTCCTTGGTATTTTGTGAGTTTGAAAAAAGATATAACCCCACTAGGCTATAGCATCATGTTTGAAAATCACTGCACATAGTATAAAACATGTAATCCAAACTCACTGAGTTCAGCTAAAATGTATTATCACTTTCTTATGCACAAAACATTTTCACTAATATCATATTACTTAATCTTCAATCCCTTGGAAATGATCCCCATTTTATGGATGAAAAAATGAAGATTTAGAGAGGTTGGTAACTCTGCTCTAGGTGGCAGTTGGCAGAATTTGATCTGATGCCGAATTTTGTAGAAACATATGTATTCTAGTGAAGTTTATAGAAATATACTGAATTTTGTTATTTTTAATTTTCATTGAAATATAATTGGCATACAAGATCTTATTAGTTCTAGGCATATATCCTAGCAATTTGATATATACATACATTATAAAATGTTCAACATAGTAAGTCTAGTTACCACCAGTCAGCATATAAACTTATTACAATATTATTGACTGTATTCTTCATACTGTATAGTACATCCTCATGACTTAGGTTTTAACTGGAAGTTTGTACCCTTCACCTATATCATAGCTCCCATACTGAAGCTGTAGTCACAGAAACTTAAGAAGTCTACTTAGGAAAAATGTTAAATTACAAATGTGAATCAGCATTTGAGTAAAGGAAGAAAAGAAAGAAAGTGGTTACCAAAATTTCCTTCGATTTAATACAACAAGGATTCATAGGGTGTTTATTGTATGCAAAAACCTCTTAGATATTCACAATTACTTAATCCTGCAAAGTTTGTAAGACTTTTCTAACTTTGGATGAATGTCATTTGAGTAAATATCTTACATGACTATGTTTCTTACTATTACCAGCATCATATTTCTCTGCTCTCC
Organism: Artibeus jamaicensis; assembly: GCF_021234435.1. NCBI lineage: Eukaryota > Metazoa > Chordata > Mammalia > Chiroptera > Phyllostomidae > Artibeus > Artibeus jamaicensis. The sequence continues at coordinate 40,035,389 of NW_026521486.1, forward strand.
GTAGTGCCCGGTACAAAGTGTGAATAGATGTGGTGTATCTTTTTAAGAGAAAATTTATAGCAGGATTTTTGATTAATTATAATTTTAAAAGTCAGAATACCCAAGAATAAACACATTTTAATACTTTCATAAATAAAAATAATGGGGAAAATATTTCTTTTTAATCATAAATAATACAATGTTAATTTTTCAAATCAGTTCTTTAAAGAAACATAGATTTCTTTCTTTAAATACTTTTTCAAAAAGAAGATTTGTGTGTTTTTACTTTCAGAAACTAAGTGAACATAAAAAAAAGGATAAACATCCTCAGAGAGTTATCATTTGAGAAAATAACTTGCTTAAGTCCTTTGAATTGCAATAAAGTTATATTACATTCTTGGCCTCTTTGAGTTAATGGCAGTTGTGGAAGTTGAAAAACAGGCTTTAAGAGCTGGTGACTGTAATTCATTTATTAAAACATTTTTCATTCTGTGACTATAGAGGTTTTTTTTACCATTAGTTCCAGAAGACATAACTTAATAGCCTTATATTACCTTTATTTTCTCTTATATTTCAAAAACAGTTTCTTAATTCAGAGTCTGTGAAGAGACTTCAGTGGGAGGAATGACCAAAAGAAGAGTATCATTTTTAAAAAACTGCATTTGGTGGACCGAAGTAGACCAAAGTCCTCTATCTCTACCCTTTGAGCAATTCTACCAGGAGCTTAATCCAACTCCAAGTTGAGGTCTTCTCCCGGCCTTTGTGACCCCATAACTATGTAGTTAAAAATCAGTCTGTCTTTTCCTGGTTCAATTATCTGCTTCGAGGAAAGAAAGACATTTCTTCTAGTATCTTCCATATGGTAGGTATTATCAATGTGTTTGGTATTTTTCCCCTTACATGTCCATGATTTATTTATAACTGGAAGTTAGTACGTTTTTATCCCTTTACCCATTTCACGCAATGCCCACCGCCTCTGTCATTCACCAATCTGTTCTGAAATTTCGTTGGTTTTGTTGTTTAGATTCCACAAATAAGTGAGAACATACAGTATTTTTCTTACTCTGATTGTGTTATTTCACTTAGCATAATGCCATTGAGGTTCACCCATGTTGTCACAAAAGGCAAGATTTTCTTCTTCTTCATGGTTGAATAATATTCCATTATATATATCACAATATCTTCACCCAGTCATTCATTACAGGACGCTTAGGCTGTTTCCATATTTTGGCTATTATAAAGAGTGCTGCAATGAACATGGGGATGCATATAACTTTTAAAGTTAGTGTTTCTGTTTCCTTTGGGTAAATGTCCAGATGCGGAATTGTTGGTTCAATAACATGGTAGTTCTCTTTGTAATTTTTTGATGAACCTCCATACTGTTTTTCATAGTGGCTAAAACAGTTTCCATTCCCATCAAAAGTATGCCAGGCTTCCCTTTTTCTCTACATTCTCCCAGCACATGATGTCTTCTGTCTTTGATAATAACCATTCTAACAGGGGAGAGGTGGTATCCGATTGTTGTTTTGATTTGGATTTTCTGGCAGTTCATAGTGCTGAGCATCTTTTCATGTATGTATTGGCCATCTGTATGTCTTCTTGAAAATGTCTGCTCAGACCTTCTGAAAGATTTTTAATTAGATTTTTTTGCTGTTTTGCATGTACTTTTGAAATGTAATTTGCGCATTAGCCCCTTATCAGATATATAATTTGAAAATATTTTTTCCCATTTGGTAAGTAGGTTATTTCTTCATTGTGTTGATGGTATTCTTTACTGTGCAAAAGCTGTTATTTTGTAAAGTCCCATTTGTTTATCTTTGCTTGTGTTTCCTAGATTATTTTATTTTTAAAGATTTTATTTATTTATCTTGAGAGAGATTGAAAGGGAGGGAGAAAGAGAGGGAGAGAAACAAGAGAGAAACATCAATTGATTGCCTTTCATATGCACCCCAACTGGGGATTGAGCCCATAACCCAGGCATGTGACCTGACCAGGAATTGAACCAGTGACATTTTGCTTTGTGGGATGACATCCAACTAACTGAGCCACACTGGCCAGGGTACATTATTTTAATTTTTGATAGAGAAAATTTTTGAATAATTTAAATATCAGGAATGGAGGGATTCTATGTTAACTATGGTACACTAATTCAATGGGACCTCAAGCCATTAAAAGTGGTTCCTGTCTTGAAACACTAATTTTTAAACAGCATGATTCACTAGCTTCATCTTAGAAAAATAACAAAACTCAGATGGCTAGTACACAATATCAAAACAAATCTGTTTTCAGGAGAATACATTGTTGTCATAGTCTCAATAAATCTTATTCTTAAAAAGGGATCAAGTGTGTTCTTTTTGTGCTTCAAAAATTGATCATAAATGTAATGGTGAAAAGAAATGGTATTTACTTATTTTTCCACCCTTACTGAGGTATATTTGACAAAATTAAATTCATTTAAATACAATGCGATGATATGATATAGGCATATGTTGTAAAATGATAACCACAGTCAAACTAATTAACACATCTCTCTCCTGTCAGTGTTTCCTTTGTGTGTGTATGCGTGCATGTGTGTGTGGTGAGAACACTTAAGATCTGCTTTCTTAACAAATTTCAAGGATACAATACAGTATACCTAACTTTAGACACAATGCTATACATTAGATCCTCAGACCTTAGTCATTTAAAGCTATTTACTTATTTCACATTGGGCTAATGGTACACCTTTTGCCAAAGAGTGTATATGACAAAGGGCACACTAAACCTGCCACACATGACATTATAAGGAAGAAGAATTAAGCTGATGCATAGTGCCAGGGGGCAAAAATTGAAGCAGTGAGACTAATGAGAAGTACATTTAGCCTGAATGAATGTTCAGTGGAGAGCACAAAGTGCTGTCCAAGGCAAATCATGCTGTTTACTTCAGCTAGAAAACAGGAGACTCAGGTTCTCCTGCAAGCAAGAAATGGTTATTCTCCACTTTCTATGCCAGAGCAAAGTTTCAAATTCAGTGCTGTTGGTTTGCAGAAGTTACAACCTTTGGAGCCTGGATGACTTTTGCTTGCATCCCAACTATGCCACTTATAAGCTACATGATGTCAAGCAGGTTAAGGAGCTACACTGAGTCTTAATTACTTATCCACAAAAGAAGGCAGAAAATAACCACTGTAGAATTGTTATAAAAAGACATCATGTATATGAGGTTCTTCTCAGAATTTTCAGCCATTACTAAATATCCAATGAGAATTACATTTCTTTCACTTTTGAACTTGTTTTCGCTGTGCCATTTTTTAATTTAAACCAGCCTCTTCATCTCTCCAAAGCTGGTTTATCATTCCTTTTTCCAAAATTCAATATTTTAATGTGAACCTTTCATTGTTACTCAAATAATTTCTATCAAAATGTTTTTCTATTTTAGTGTATATAATAAACAATGAATAGTTATCAAATTACATTAATGGCCTCTAAACCAATAAGAGAATATAGATTATATAAGTCAAGTAAAAATCAGTGTGTTGTTTAAAACTTTTTTAAAAATTATATTTTATTGATCAGACTACTAAAGTTGTCCCAATTATTCCCCCTTTCTCCCCCTCCATCCATCTGTCACCACCTGCTCCCTCAGGCAATCCCCTCAGCTTTGTCCATGTCCATTGGTATAAGTTCTTTGGCTACTCCATCTCCTCTGCTGTACTTCACACTCCATGGCTGTTCTGTAACTACCAATTTCTACTTCTTAGTCCCATCACCTCTTCACCCATTACCCCAAACACCTCTCCCATCTGACAGTGATTAAAACACTCTCCATATCCATGATTCTGTCTATGTTCTTCTTGTTTGCTTAGTTTGTTTCTGGTTAAGTTGTTGATAGATATATATTTATTGCCATTTTATTATTGTTTATAGTTTTTATCTTCTCTTTCTTAAGTAAGCCTCTTTAACATTTCATATAATAATGGTTTGGTAATGATGAACTCCTTTAGTGTTTTCTTGTCTGGGAAGCTCTTTATCTGCCCTTCAATTCTAAATGATAGCTTTGCAGGGTAGAACAATCTTGGCTATAATTCCCTGCTTTCCAGAACTTTGAATATTTCTTGCCAATTCTTTCTAGCCTATAAAGTTTCTTTCAGGAAATTGGCTGACAGTCTTATGGGAATTCTCCTGTAGGTAACTACCTGCTTTTCCCTTGCTGTTTTTAAGATTTTCTCATTATCTTTAACCTTTGGCATTTTAATTATGATGGGTCTCGAAGTGGGCCTCTTTGCATCCATCTTGACTGCAACTCTCTGTGCTTCCTGGATTTGCATGTCTATTACCTTTACAAATTAAGGAAGTTTTCTTTCATGATTTTTTCAAATAGATTTCCAATTTCTTGCTCTTTCTCTTCTCCTTCTGGTACCCCTATTATGCAAATGGTAGAATGCTTAAAAGTGTCCCAGAGGTTCCTTACACTAACCTAATTTATTAAGATTCTTTTTCCTTCTTTCTGTTCTGATTGAGTGTTTTTTTATTCCTTATGTTCCAAATCATTGATTCTTGGCTTCATTCACTCTACTGTTGTTTTCCTGTAAATTGTGCTTTATTTAAATTAGTGTATCCTTCATTTATGACTGGCTCTTTTTTTTTTTGCTGTGAGGTCCTCACTAAGTTCCTTGAGCATCCTTATAACCAGTGTTTTGAACTCTGCATCTGATATATTGCTTATCTCCCTGAGTTTAGTTCTTTTTCTGGTATTGTGTTCTGTTCTTTCATTTGGGTCATGTTTCTTTGTCTCCTCATAATGGCAGCCTCCTTGTGTTTGTTTCTATGTATTAGGTAGAGGTGCTTTGACTCCATGTTTTGGTAGTGCGACCTACTGTAGTAGGTGTCCTAAAAGGTCCAGTGGCAGAGCCTCCTCTATTACTCAAGCTGGGTGCTCAGTGTGTGCCCTCTGTGTGGACTAATACATCCTCCTCTTGCAGTTGAGCTTTGATTGCTGTCGGCAGGTCAATGGGAAGGATTTACAGAGGTCCAAGTCAGCTGGCCAAGATTGGCCGTGACTATTGACCATCAGCCTCTGCCCTCTGCAGAGGATCAGCTATGCAGGGGCATGGTGGCAGTGCTCTGCCGTGGTCTGTGGCCGTCTACCAGGTGTCTAGGCTCTGTGGTTTCTCAGGGTGGCCTCCATGAGGCCAGATTGAAATCAACCCGAGGTGGCTGCTACTTGTGCTGGGCTGGAGGTTCCCAGGAGAAGCCTGGGCTGGCTGCTGTTAGTGCCAGGCCTGGTGCCACTCAGCAAGTGGTATGGGGTCGGAGCTTGCTGAGGCTTGATGTTGCTTGTTTGAAAGAATGTAGGAAGTTGTGAAGCATGAATCAAGACAAGCCAATCATATGGAAAAGCCAATCTTAAAAGCTTGGGTGGGCCTGTAAGTTGGGTGGGGTGGAGTCTCATGGGATCTCTAGGGCAGGGTAAACAGTGTTAGCCACATTGATGAAGTCTCAGATATGGTACCCACTACCAATGGCTCTGTGGTTCTGTTGGGGGAGGGTTCAGAAAAGGGACAATGCCCTCTGCCCACATTTCTGTCTGGGAGAAAGCTGTTCCCAGCTCTGGCCTTGAAGCCAGACACTTCAGTTCCTCCCTGTGTGCCTCTAGTGCCTTTCGAGCTGCTACCCTGTTGCTGGATCTCAGCGGGAGGAGTTTGTCTAAGTAAATCCATGTGCGGGTTCTTTAAGAATAACTGCTTGGGACTCCAAAAATTTTTTCCACTGACAGCATCCTTGCTTGTTTTTGTAACTAGAGTTGTAGGTATCTATCTTCTTGGCATTGGAATCCTGGACTGGGGGCCTGGCGTGGGGCTGGGGCTGGGGCTGGGGCTGGGGCTGGGTCTCCTTGCTCCCGAGATATCCCTCCCAAACTTCTATCCACCACACAGGGCTGTGGGTCCATTACGTTCAACGTCCCAGCATCTCTGCCCCTCCTACCAGTCTGGATGGATATGGTTTCTTTAATTCTGTAGTTGCCGGACTTCCATTCTACTCGACTTATGATGGTTGTGAGAGTTGGTTGTTCTATAGTTTAGTAATAGTTTTGATGTGGTTGTCTGGGGAGGCAAGCTGTGTTTACCTACACCCCCATCTTGACTGGAAGTCCCCAAACTGCTGTTAAATAATAACAAAATAATTGTAAGTCATGACAGTGGATCTGACAGGAAATATTGGTTTTATTTTTTATCATTATTTGGTAGCACAAATGAAATCAGTTCAGAAATAGGTAGTATGTTCTTTTAATCTCCATTTTCAAAATGATTAGATTTTAGTTACATAAAATAAATGTGATGGGAAGCATAATTTTAGGCCCCAACTTTGGGGAGCCAATTCTTGTTCTGTAAATTATAACCCACTATCTCTGACTTAATGCAATATATTGTAAAACGTATGAGTGGTTTAAATTCATATATTAAATAGTGCCAAGTACCTTTGCCTCAATATTTTCTCAGGCCTGACAGTAATAAAAATCATGGGTAAATTTTTTTCCTAAAAGCAGTGTAAATGTTCATTTTTCCCTTGTCAAATGTTTACTGAGTTATGATGTGACTAAAATAGAGCTAATGTACAAAATAATCTTACCATGATGGAAACAATTACCCATTCAAGCCTACAGCCATCAACAAACCAGTCACAATCTTCCCATGGTCACAAAATACAAAGTGAGCACCAGTTGAACAGAAAGAAACTTTTACCCAACAGAAATTAAGATTTCTATTCTTAGCCTTTTAAAGCAATTTTCTTCAAAAGAACCCCAAGCTCTTATCCAAATCTAATTAGGTAGGAATAGCTAGCTCAGAGCCTTAGAGGCCCTTGAAGCACCTGTGAAAACAGGTGTCCAGGATTTTTCATTTACCATTGCTAAGAAAATTGTGAAACCCTTTTTATTCAAAGTGTCATCGCTCAGCCAGCAGCTGGCATCACCTGGGAGATTGATGCACATGTAAATCTCATTCCTCACCCACACATTTGGGGGAAGAAACTATTTTTCTTTCTTTAACTCAGGCAACTGGTATGCACCTAGAAGTTTTGAGATTTCAGTCTCTGATTTCAATTAGCTCTATAACCAGGAGTAAATTTAAAGGATCCGAGGAGGTGTAATGTAATTTTTTAATTGTTTAAAATTTTGTATCATGCAGCTTAAGAAACACTGAAGAAGCATTGCCTTTCATTCTAAAAGGATGCTTATAAAACTAACAATTGTCACTGGAAGAACACTGAGGCAGTATAAGAACCTGCTGAAAATCTTTCTTCCCTTCTGTCAAATGCAAAATCACCTGAATTAATTGTGTTTGTGTATCACAAAGAATTGCATTTCAATGGTCACATTTCATTCTTTCAGATGTACCTCGGAAATCCCCACCCAGTAAGTGATTAACTTGAAAAAAATCAACTCTGTCTTGTCCCTCAAAGAAAAAATACATTAGTTTCATCTACCATTTTTTAAAGTAATGAAGCCTTGATCTTTATAGCAAAGGTCCCAGAGATCTCATAGCACCTTTCTCCAAAGTGGGACATTTTAAAAAATAAAGAATCAGTAAGGTGAAGCTATAATTGTCCTTTATCAGTCTGTCTATCATCTGAACTGAATGAAGGAATAATTTGTTTTTATGAGTACTGGTAGGCTGAAAGCTATTTTGAAGCTGAAAGTTATTTCCCAGGCTCCCTTGAAGCTAAGACACAGGAATGTAACAGAGTCTGCAAATTAAGCACATCTTCCTCAGTTACTTTCAAGAGTTTGGCACAAAGAGGTTGAGTGCAAACTTGAGCTCCTGGCATGAAGGCAACAGCGGTGAAAATCACAAGGTGTATGCTTAGTAGTAATGGCACTGTCTTCTTCATATAAATGGTGTTACACAGAAGTTTGGGTCATTTGTTGTACGTGGAACATCAATTAGACTCAATTCTATTTTGCCAGCTCCCCCACTCCCCAAACCCCACCCCACCACCAATTTTTTTTCTTTCAGTCAGCCTAGAAAAGCATGTGGTGACTGTGACTGAAAATATTGACAGACACTGTGGATGTATTAACATTTCAAACAGTGTACAGCTGTACACCCTCACATCACTCTGGCATGTTTGCCTGGACCAAACTATGTAGTTACTTGACTTTTGGGCTATTTCCCCATTGTGGAGAACACCATCTCACCTTCTGCCGAAAGAGACATTTTCCTGGAGTGAGATACTTATGTGTCAGAACCTGTCTTCCATTTCCATCTATTAAGCCTGATATAACTAATGATGTATTAACATTTGCTAAAATTCTACAGCTTGTATAATGAGTCTTCTATAGGGTGTGGTTGGGGAGATGGTAGGAAGTAAGGACCTAATGAAGGTGTTCGAAATTGGAAAGAAACATTCCTCTCCTTAATATATTGATGTTAAGGCAAATTTGAATATTCTTTTCTACTTAGTAACAGTGTCCATTACTTCAATTTTAAAAATTATAATATAATTGAGAGTTTTAAATGTTTTTTCATAAATACATTTAAAAGCCTCTCCTATTTTATATCATTATAGATCTGATTAATATCTAAGAGAACCGATTCTGTAATCAAATTAGATACAGCTGAGGTGCTTATCATGGAAAATTAGAGAGAAAATTAGGATTATCATATGCATGTAGGTTGTTGTATTATTATCAATATTACATGTTATGCTTTCTCACAATGGTTTCTTATCAAAGTGTCATACCAAACACAATGAGACATTGAAGAACCTAATATAAAACAATATTTAGAAATTTTGGGAATATTAAAGACTAATCTCTTAAAAGCGGCAAACCCTTGCATAAGCCAGAATTTCTCACTGAATTATAACCTCCACAAAAGCAAGAACTTTGATGTTTTGTTCACAGCTACATATCAAATAAAGTATTAAAGACAGGCACTGAAACATATCTGTTAAATGAGTGTGTTACTTCTTAAAAATATTGGGCACTGAGCCTCATCTAAGAACTTCTAAATCAGAATCTCTGTGGATAGGACTGGACCATCTGTAATCTTAATGAGCCTTGCACCTGACTCTGTCTAAGGTTGAAATGGTTCTTCTGCTTAGATTCATTCAATACCTGTTATCTAAGGGAAATAATTCACTTAAACTGAAGTAACTTGTTTTTTTGTTTTTGTTTTTGTATTTCTCAGATTACCTAAAGCTACACAACCATTAACTTAATAGCTTATGGCAAAAAGAATATTTGGACAGAAATTAAGCTAATTGGGGGAAACTTCTAATTGTCATTGCTCTTTCTTCTTTTGAAGAAAACAAGTCATAAGTGCAGAGGAGTAGCTTGGTTTCCTTGCCAATGTTGAAGGATTCTTTATTTCTTTATTTATTATCATCACCACATATTAGTTTAGTGCTCATTATGTACCTGGCACAGACTGTGTGTAAATGAAAACAGATTCTAATATTAGCAGTAGGAGTTACAGGGGAAAATGACATGATAACCAAAAAATACTGCTGTGTGGAGCCAAATTTAAACTAAAAAATGAACTCCCTTGAAAAATTCTTGTGAATTTGACAGTGAGGTGGGACCATTTTTATTATCAAAGAATTTAATAAGCAGAAAGAAAAATAAAGTAAAATTGAGTTTTGAGTGTTTGGGGAAGATGGAGGAAAGATTGTATCTCAGGAATAGATGAGGGCACAAAAGATATCTTTTACTAAAGTAAATAAGCAGAAAGGGGAGAGTTGGAGTGCCAGTTGTGTGCCCAGATTCTTTGTTTTTATTCCTGATTTTAGCGATATTTTATTGAAATATAAGTTACATCGAGTTATATTTAATATATTTTTACATATAAAATGTATTTTCTCTATCATGATAGAAGAAACTTTGTTACATGGAAGACTTTCTTGTGCTATGTTCCTAACCAGCCAACTTCAACCCAGCAAGCAAAATGATTATTCTGATTTTTTTCACTAAAGATTGATTTTGCCTATTTTTGAACTTTACATAAATGGAATCATGTAGTATGTAGTCTTTTAGAGACTGGAACCATTCAGTAAATTTTGTGTCTGTGCTTGTCAACACTGTTGCTGGCTTCATTCCCTCATAGTGTTGTAGGTAGTAGTCCATTCTTTGTTGTTGCTGTGTAGCATTCCACTATATGAATATCATTCTGTAAGTTGCCTGCCCATTCTATGTTGAGGGGAACTTGGGTTCATTCCATTATGAGGCCATTACAAACAAAACTGCTCTGAAAATCATTCACCATGCCTTTTAGTCAACATAATTACATACTTTGGAGAGTGTGTCCTCAGCAGTGCTATTGCTTCATAGAAGGCACATCTATATTTGAGTGCAGTAGATAATACAAAAGCATTTTCAATATTGGTTAGTCTAATTTGCACTCCCATTGGCAAAGACTTTCAATTGCTCCAAATCTTTTCCCATACTTGATATTATGTCTTTTTAATATTAGTAATTCTATAGGCATGCAGTGGTATCACTCTGTAGTTTAATTTTCATTTTTTGTGATGACTAATATTGTTTACCACCCATTCATATAGCGACTGGTCATTTTGGTATAGTTCTGATATAGTTTCTACAGTTATAGAAATGCCTGTTCAAGTTTTCTGTCAAATTTTAATTGGGTTGCTTTGTGTTGTGAATCTCTTCACTCATTTTGTTGCTTATCCATTTATTATCTTAATTCTTATTAAATGTGGTTTATCAGTCTTGATTTTTCTGGTTAGTGCTTTTTAAAACTCTATTTAAGAAAACTGAGTACTTCATGTTTGTGAAGATATAGTGCTTTGTCTTCTTCTAAAAGTTTTAGTATATTACCATTTGCATTGAAGTATGTCATGCCTCTTGAGTTAATTTTTATATATGGTAGGAAAAGGTCCAAGATTATTTTTTCTTGTGTTTATCTAATTTCTCTGCACCAATTATTACAAAGACCCTCTTTTCCTTACTGAATTACAGTGATATCTTGTTATAAAGCCGGAAAATGTATATATATATTGGTCTTTTTCAGAACTATTCTGTATCATTGCTATATCCATTAGTATATCCATTAGTATGTTATAATGATATTACAGACATATCATACTGGATTAACACCTTTAACTTTATAATAACTTTTGGTATTTGGTAATATTCTTCAAGTTTCTCCTCAAAATTTTCTCAACTATTCTTGACTATTTCCATAAATTTCACGACAATTTCAAAAAAAATAAGCATATAGATAAATAAATATTTAATTTAAATAGAAACACATTAATAGAATAATAAAATAATATTCAGCTTGGATGTTTAATGGGAAATACATTTAATATAGATCAACTTGGGGAGACTTGAAATCTTAAAATTACTGTCTTTCAATCCATAGTGCATCATATATTTCTGAATCTACTTACCTTTCAGAAATCCTTTCATTGATGCTTTGTAGTTTTAAATGCAAAAGTATCACATATTTTTACTGGATTTGTTCTTAGCTGTAGAATTCTATCTATAGGATTATAGCCACAGACTTCTTAGCTATAGGATTCCAGCTTTTTTATACTATTGTAAATGTTTATTTTTTCTTTTCTGTAAAATACAATTAATTATTGTATACTGATATTATGTCCTATGATCTTATTATGCTTTATGTCCCTAATAATATGTTTAAAGATTCATTTTGACTTTTAAAATGCAAAATCATTACTCTTCCTTTTCAATCTTGATAATTTCCATTTCTCCTTCTTTCCTTATTGCACTGTTTCAATACATTATTGAATAAATGTGGGGATATTAAAGAATCTTGGTAAATGTTCCACATGAATATAAAAAAATGTGTTCTGCAGTTCTATAAACTGGATTAATTTGGTTAAATGACACTATGTAAATCTTTGTGTTTAATGATTTTTATATCCGCTTGTTTGTTTTGTCTGAAAGAGCTATGCTAAAGTTTCCAATAATCAAAGATTTGCTTATTTCTTTTTTTTATTTCTGTTGATTCTTTTTCTCCATCAGATGAAAAGTGAATAGATGATGATACTGGTTTCAGGATGATGTAAAGCTTTTGTATAGCTTCATCCCCGTGGACTTAGTGACCTATTGAGAGAGAGAGACCTCAAGTGAGAAACTCTTTATTCTGCAGCATGTTCAAATGCTGGCACACTAACACCAGCAATATTTCTGTAAACTAGGGAATGGCGGTACTGGATTTAGAATATTTGAGAAATGTCTGCTGAGTCATTTCACTGAGTGTCAAATTATATTCACTATAGAAAAAATATAGAGGAAGGGAAGCATTAGTGTTAACTGTTACCAGGTGACTGCCAAACCCAGTAGAAAACTGACAGTTAGTTAGCCTATGATGGTGGCAGTGAAGAGAGAGAGAAATAGGTTCAGTTATAATTCAGAGATGTCAGGGACAGTATTGTATAATGAATTAAAATTAGAGGCCAAGTGAGTGAGGACATTGAAAAGTGAAGAATGAATCCTGATTTGAGGTGTGAGCTTTAAGAGTTGAGTTTTGTTTGTTTGTTCTTTAGTTCATTCTGGTTTTCTCTTATAAGCCCCACTAAGGGAACAATAAACTATCCTATCATCTGTAGTTAGTTTGAAGAGTTAATTCAAAGTTTCTTAGTTCTGTTTACTTAGCTTACTTACACCCCAAACCCTTTTATATCCAATTATATGAATGACATACATATCACCATTTTTTGATAATATTAGCCACTAAAAAGTGTTTTAGGTACATTAATAAACAAAAGTTGAGTATTCACATTGTGATATGTATGGATATTTGCATATACATCACTTTAACAAAAACACTTCCAGATAATGAAATTACATTATTTTTAAAGTTTAAAATCTTTCATTCAAATGAGCATCTTATTTACATTGTGAAATGATGCTGATTTGGATAGGTGCTAATTACTTCAGGTTTCAAACAAGTACTGAAGAATTGATAATGATACACAAGATCAAAGTTAATTAGAAAATATATCATTAAAGGTCAGGGTAAAAAGTAAAGCTTTGACATTTTGATATTTAGATGAAAGATGTGGAAGCACAAAGTAATGATTTACTTGAACTAAGATGTGATTGAATGGATATTGCTCTTTCCCAGGGCATGAGGGTGAATAGCAATAGCCATCATGTTAAATGTTGGTTGTGGTAAAATAGAAAGGCTGAATAGTTGCTTTGACTAGTTCCTTCAATATTAGTTTTCAAAAAATTTTAATCACTGATTAGTATTCTTAACTTATGCTATTTTTGTCTTAGTCCATGATATTCTACTCCACTACCTTGGCTTGAAATGCCAAATGTAAAGGACTGACAAATCACAATGACCCCTTTTTTGCAAGTGATGTTCATAGCATGAGTATCATATATTTTAAACATATTCCTGTTCGAAGTGTCCAATAATGCCAAAATATTAGTGATATGTAGCTATCGTTAGAGTATATTGATTTGAGATATTTTTAGAACCAGAATTTTAAAAAATCTTCCAAAGATGCTAGCTCACATAATTTACTCTATCCTGACATCTACTGACTCAAGGGGATGTCACACCAGTGTCTGGTGGCCATTCATTTACTTCATAAACATTTGTTGAGCACCTACCATATGGACCAAAGGAAAAAGTCATGCCCCATGTCTCAAATAATTCAGATCAAATAGAGAGTCAGAGTAAAAAGGAAAAAAAAAGTAATGATGAAAGTGACAAACTCACAAATAAAGATAAAATGAAATGGCATAAAAACCCAGAAAGAGTTTGGAAGGCTTATTGGAGATACTGTAGAACAGGAAGCATTTAAGTTGTATTTCAAAGGAGGAACATGCATTTGACAAGCTGGAAGATTGGAGGACATTTCAGAGTAATCAAAAGTTCTCTTCTATCCCTCCTGACTAGCCCCAAACTACCATTAGTATTCCCACAATACAGATTAATAAATTGAGTCTCAGAAATATAGCTAGAAAAGGAAAGATTTACGGTTCAGACACAGTCAGTCCAACTCCAGACTCCAGACTCGTAATTATTATTCCACTTAAATGGCACCGGAGAAGAATAAAGGTGCTATAGTAATGAAGTTTTAAACCTCCCCAATACTAATTCTAAACCTCAGAGGTTGTAATTTCAAGTATGTCCCATTCCAAGAGTATAATTAATTTTTATGAGCATAATTTTTAATGACAAAGTAGTTCAGAATTTAAATTTAGGTATTTGTTCTAGTAACTTAAGAAAAATTGGTGCCCGGAGCAACAAGTACAGTCTTCTCCAAAATTTTCCACAATGACCTCTTCTTTAGCTTGTTAACATTGCCATAGAAAGCCATAACCATAAATATGCCTCCGGTGGTCTTTTTATGCCTTAAAATATGTGGAGCTTGTTTTCCTTTTTTTTTTTTTCAAAAAGAGAGACCGTTTTGGATTCTCTGCACTTCTTTTTCACCTTCAACAGCATGTATTTTACTATGTTTGCTTATAACTAAGTGTACATTTTTTTTCTCTAAGTGAATTTTTAGAGATAGGTCCTGAATAATGAATAATGGCCCTGAGGTAGGACAATGCACCCAAAATAATGTTCCAGCTGGCTTGTTTTTTTATTTGTTTTACAGGAACATTCTGTTTTAGAAATGCCCACTATGTAACCCTTAATTTGCATATATATTTAGGGCAATAGTTGGTACTGTCACATAATAACTGACTGCAAACTTTACTTCTGTAGAGGTGTTACTAAGCCAAGCTTGAAAACTGGCAAGGGGTGGAGGGAAAACTAAAAGCAGAGCAATAGTACAAGGGCAGCTGATGACACTCACCTGATTAAAATGCCTTCTACTATTTATTCTTGCTTGTAAGACAAGAGAGAAGATGTAGGTGGTAGTAAAGAAAGGGAAATTGGATTTAGCCCCCATAGCAATTCCGATGATTGCTAGGAATCGACTAAAATTCCTTTTGTGTAACAGCATGTGATGAGAATGTTTACAATTGTCCTGTGTTTAAAATTTCTCTTCCAGTTTAAATCCATCCAGACACTCATAAGGGCTGTTTATTCTAGCTCCTGCTCATTATATAATATTCTCTATGTTTCTTTGTCTTTATCTAAATTAGATTACTTAAGCTATTATAGATGTTCTATAGGTGCCTGGCAGGCAGCCTCCAGCATGTTCCATAATGATTCCCAACTCACAGTTTTTATGCCTTCATGCCATCCCATCCCTTTGAGTTTTAGCTGGACCTGGTGAATCCCAGTGAATAAAATATAACAAGTACTAAGGTGTTACTCCTGGAATTAGGCTACAGAAAGACTGTGGCTTCCATTGTAGGTATACTTTCTTGCTTCCTCACTCTGAGGGAGGGACACCAGCTGCCACTTTATGAGCTGCCCTCGGTAGAGGTCTGTGTTTGTTTGCTAAGGCTTCCATAATACAATACCATAGTTTGAGTGGTTTACAACAGAAATTTATTTTCTCATAAATTTAAGATCAAGGTGCCAGCACGAGTTGGTTTCTCCTGAGGCCTCTGTCTCTCACTGGCTTGCAGATAGCTATTCCCTCACTGCCTCTTCACATGGTGTCCCCTGGTGTGTCTTTTTGTGTCCAAAGTTCCTCTTCTCATTAGGGCATCACTCAGATTGCATTAGGACCCACCCTAATAGCCTGATTTTAACCTACCACATTCTCAAAGGTCCTTCTTCCAAATACAGTTACATTCTAAAGTGTTGGGGGTTAGGGCTCAACATACAAATTTGGAGGAACACAATTCAGCCTAACAATTCAACTCAGTGGAAAGGGAGTGAGGGAAGCTTCAGTCCAACAACCTGTGAGTGAGGTTTGAATTGGGCCCTCCACCAGTTGAGCCTTCAGATGAAATCAAAACCTTGGCCAACTGCCTGACTGTAATTTCATGAGTGAACTACCGCTGAAGGCACCGAGGTATTTCACAACTAGTGACCTTAATGACCTATAGACACTGAGATAAATATTCCTTCTTTTAAGCTTCTAAATTTGGAGGTAGGTTGTTAAACAGCAAGAGATAACTAAAGACAATGTCTTTAAACTATCATGAGTGTGCGTCTGGTAATTTTTTTTTTAAGTAGAAGAAATGGGTTTTTAAAGTATTGAGGACCAGGAAGTGTGGTGGATGCTGTGATGCACTACCCAGATTCTCCACATCAGATCATGAACACTCATTCCCCCAGCTACCAAAACTATTGTTGCTGAAAGCACACAGCTGTACCCCTTTCAAAAACTACACTCTGCTTACAGGCAATTTGTCTGATGATTCAAATTCCATTTGTCTTAATGTTGGGGAGGTCATGCTTAGTGAGAAATGACATGCATTCATAGAGACTCTGGCTTTTTAGAGTTTCCAAGCATTAATTATCAGTGGGACCAGACCTAAGAAAAGGTTATACTAAGTTGTGTCTTGTGTTTTCTTGGTGCTCTCTCTATACTCCTTTTGGGATGTAATCCTTGTTTAACCTTTACCAAGATATATAAAACTTGGAGAAGAAAAGGCAGAAGAGCTATCTGTTGGACAGATAGATTTTATTCTTTGTCCCACCTAGGATAAAATTCCCAGCCTTACTTACAGTAAACACAGAAATTACTCTGCTGGAGCTTCCAGTGACGTTTCAACTGCCTCATGGAAGCCATTAGGAAGCAGCAAGATGATCGGGCTGAGCATCCCTTGCGTATAAAAGCAATTGAAACTGGATCACTGGCATCCATCTCAATGAGGACCACCCTAATTTTGGTTATTCTTCTCTAAAATAAAACAACAAAATAAGGCATAAATGTTTTTTGAAGATCAATGAATTTTATTTCTTCTAAGTGGAAACACTTTTTCAAAAAGTGCCATAAGAAATTATGAATTGCAATCATATTATCTATGTTGTCAGGCAAGACTCCTTTGAAATTCACCATCACTTTAATTGTGAGCTCTAAGTTTAATGATGATCACTACTCCACAGTTTCCCTTTTGGAAATGTCAAGGTAAAATGTTCACATGTTAGAGCTAAATTGCAAACAACTGCATCAGGAAGCTGCACTCTAACCAGGCAATCTGATTTTTAATAGCATGATCGCCCAATAGTGTAGATTGGTATAGTCTGTTACTATAGAGTATATGAGAAAACCATCATAGAGCTTAAATACTCATGTGCTACCTTAAGGGAGCAGTTGGATTGTGCAGATAAAGGCATCCAAAATAACTCTGGGCATTTGGATAATAAAAGAACATATCTAAATATGCTTGACACAAAGAAAAGTAAATGCAATGCAGTTCTGAA
Source organism: Artibeus jamaicensis (assembly GCF_021234435.1). Taxonomy (NCBI): domain Eukaryota; kingdom Metazoa; phylum Chordata; class Mammalia; order Chiroptera; family Phyllostomidae; genus Artibeus; species Artibeus jamaicensis. The sequence continues at coordinate 40,052,629 of NW_026521486.1, forward strand.
ACTCTTATCTTTTATTCATATTTCAGTTGCTTATATCTGACATTTATTTTACCAGTCTACAGCTCTGTAAAAAGCTCTGTGTAGTGACTAACTTTCTGTGCAATTTGCATAGGGCAGAACAAATTATGAGCAATCTGAAAGTCTTCTATTTTCCTTACTGGAAAGTGGATTATTAGGTACCCAAGTAATTCAGGCCCAAATTATTTAATTGAATACTTGGTTTGAAATTAAGTTTGAGACAATGGAGGTGATATCAATGTGTGGGGGTGTGTTTGTGTGTTTGTGTGTGCTTACATGCACACGTGGTAATTGGCTGTTGGGTAGACAAGGATGCACACATTTTTCAGTGGAAGATATCACTGAGTAGAGCTTAATTCTCCAGCCTTCATTCTGCCATCAGCTAGCTAGAAAATGTTACCTCTTTGTATCTTTAAACTTTTATTTGTAAATTGAGACAATTAGAAATATTTTGAGCCATTCTTTTAATATTCTTTATTTTTTACTTTAAGCAAAATAATGGTGAAATGACTAAATATTTTAACAAACTAGCAAGGACTCACATAGACAAATCTTAGATAAATTTATATAATTAAAAAACTGCATGGTCAGTTCTCACATAAATAGGTTTTTCTTTACTAGTTAATAAAACCAATGTTAAAACTGAGTATCTTGGATGCTCAATTCATGTCTCAAAGAATAAGGAGACAGAATCCAATGTATTGGAAAAGCTTCCATAGAATAATTTAGATGGAGTGCTCTCAGATGACTCTGAGTGTCCATAATATTTTTAAAAATATGTTTTATTGATTATGCTATTATAGTAGCCCCATTTCCCACCCTTCACTCCCCTCCACCCTGCACACCCACTCCCGCCCACATTCCCCCACTTTAGTTCATGTCCAAGTGTCATACATATAAGTTCTTTGGCTTCTACATTTCCCATACCATTCTTACCCCCCCTGCCTATTTTCTGCCTACCGTCTATGCTACTTATTCTCTGTACCTTTTTCCTCTCTCTCCCCCTCCTACTCTCCTGTTCATAACTCTCCATGTGATCTCCATTTCTGTGGTTCTGTTCCTGTTCTAGTTGTTTGCTTAGTTTGCTTTTGTTTTTGTTTTAGGTGTGGTTGTTAATAATTGTGAGTTTGCTGTCATTTTACTGTACATGTTTTTTATCTTCTTTTTCTTAGATAAGTCCCTTTAACATTTCATATAATAAGAGCTTGGCGATGATGAACCCATTTAACTTGACATTATCTGAGATATTATCATATCTTTATATGCCCTTCCATTCTAAATGATAGCTTTGCTGGATAGAACAATCTTGGATGTAAGTCCTTACCTTTCAGGGCTCGGAATACTTCTTTCCAGGCCCTTCTTGCCTGTAAGGTCTGTTTTGAGAAATCCACTGACAGTCTGATGGGAACTCCGTTGTAGTTTACTGTCTCTTTAACTCTTGCTGCTTCTAGGATTCTCTCCTTCATTTTAATCTTGGCCGCTGTAATTATGATGTGCTTTGGTGTGTTCCTCCTTGGGTCCAACTTCTTTGGGACTCTCTGAGATTCCTGGACTTCCTGGAAGTCTATTTCCTTTGTCAGATTGGGGAAGTTCTCCTTTATTATTTGTTCAAATAAGTTTTCCACTTTTTGCCCTTCCTCTTTCCCTTCTGGTACCCTTATAATTTGGATGGTGGAATGTTTAAAGATGTCCTGGAGGTTCCTAAGCCTCTCCTCGTTTTTTTGAATTCTCGTTTCTTCATTCTTTTCTGTTTGTTTGTTTCTTCCTTCTGGTCCACTCCATTGATTTGAGTCCCAGTTTCCTTTTTATTGCTGTTGTTTCCCTGTGCATTTCCACTTCATTTCACTTAGTGTAGCCTTCATTTCTTCATCTAATTTGCAACCAAATTCAACCAGTTCTGTGAGCATCCTGATCACCAGTGCTTTGAACTGTGCATCTGATAAATTGGCTATCTCTTCATTGCTTAGTTGTATTTGCTGTGGAGCTTTGATCTGTTCTGTTTGGGCCTTTTTTTTGGGGGGGGGGTTGTTACACCTGTTATGTAGTGAGGGGTGGAACCTGAGGTGTTCACCAGTGTGGGGCAACCCAGTTGCTGGGTTGTGATGCTGTATGTGGGGGCGGGGGCAGAGAGGGAACAGTGGTACTTGCTCCACTCTCTGTTTGACTTCAGTCCCTTCTGCCACTTTCCCCGAGCAAATTGGGCCCTTCTGATGCTGGTTCCCATGTGGGTGGGCTTGTTTACATTCTAGGACCCTGTGGGCCTCTCCAGCAAACTCTCCTGTGAGGCTGGGAGTCTCTCCTTGTGCCTCACCCCCCACAGGTGTTTTTAATCGGTGCTTTCAGGCTTTATTTCCGGGTGCTGGGGTCCTGGTTTATGGGGTCTGTCCTCTTACCCAGTTTCACCTGGTTTATCTGAGCACAAATGCGGGACTATTCGGTCAGTCAGTCACCTTGCATGCTGTGCCCCTCCACAATCCACCGCCCTGCTGGGTCCACCAGCCGCCACTTCGCTGAAAGCCCTCTCTGCCCAGGCTGCCTGTTTCTGCCCCTCCTACTGGTCTGGATGAATGTGTCTTTAACTCCTTGGTTGTTGGACTTCCATACAGTTCAATTTTCTGTCAGTTCTGGTCGTTTATTTTTTAAATTGTTGTCGTCCTTCTTTTGGTTTTGCTAGGAGGCACAGTGTGTCTACCAATGCCTCTATCTTGGCTGCAAGTAGTATCCATAATCTTTTAAGACAAAGATCACAAATCTAAGAATTATTCCTAAGTATACATGCAATCTATTGGATTTTTTCTCTTGGTTTTTGTAACTGTACAAATATTCATTAAAACCCCTGAAATCCTTTAGGAAGTAAAGGCCTGGACTGTATTTTCTCTTTGGACAGAGTGGAAATTTACATTTTGAAAAGAAAGTGGGAGAAGAAAGCATCTTGATGCTCAAGAAAGGGACAGAGTAGGTGAAAGTAAAACTTACGAGTTTGCTACATTAAACATGAGTGTTTAAAACAGAATCTTAAGCCCTCACCTCTGAAACAAAGTATGTCCAATGAGTTAGACAAATATGTACTAATAATTATGCTGAGTCCAGCAAGAGTTCTCTGACAGGGAGTCCTCAGGCAAAGAGGCTGAGAGTCCGAAGCAATACATTGAAAAGTCAGAGAAAAAAATTAGAAAGCATCATAGCCACCTCTCCTGCCTCTGGTAAAAGAGCAAACTTTTTCTAGCTAAAAAAAATTAATCTTAAATATGTTCAATTAATTTCAAGAACTTTTGAGCAATGTGCTATGTACTATGCAAGATACTGCACTGTGGGAAACAAAATGAATGAAACATTTTACTAAAAGTTGCTTACAATATTGTAGGAAAAGTTAAATAATGTTAAGAACCATAAACAAAACAATATATTCTAAAAGCTTTAACACAGGTAAAACCCCAGGAAACTCAGGTGGTAGATGTTATTTCAATTTCAGCAAACACATCTTCATCTTTAATTGAAAATGCTGGCTGGAGTAAGTAACATTTGCTCAGCATCAGCTATGATATTGTGAGATTACACTTGTGCACTTGGATGCATGTACAAGAACATGTAGAGCAGCTTTGCCTATAACTCCAGAGAGGAAACAGCCCAGGTACATGTTGTCAGTAAAAGAGGTAAATAACTTGTGAAATTGTAACATAGTTAATACTCCATACCATTAGAAATGAATAAATCACAGCTATACATGTGAACAGATTAATATTTAAAACAAAATTTACATTTAAAAACATTTTAAAGGAGACTGTATGACATAGTACTATTTTTATAAAGTCCAAAAGCAAGAAAAATATATATTAATTAAAGGTTTGTATGTATGTGGTAAATAAAAAAACAGAGAAACCCAAATGAAAGTTTAGAAAATACGATTCAAGAGTGTGACTACTTCTGGTAAAGAGACAAAAAATTGTGTAAGAGGTGATAGAAATGAGAGCTTGGGTTACAGTATTTTATTATTTAAATGTTTACAAATATTACACAATTATCTTAAAGAATATAGAGGTGTGGAGGTTATCTGAGACCAATGAAATACTTGTATTTTTAATATAAACTGCTTTGGAAGCCTGGATATTGGTAGCCCTTCTTCATTTTCTATGGTAGTCGAACATACTTCTAGGTATTAATTTTCCTTTAATGAGTTTTCTGTGGCTCTCACTGAACTTTTCTTATTTGCATCTCACACCTTCCTTTAGTTCAGGCATTGCTTCCACCCTTTTCTCCACCTGCGACACAACTCTCGGCCCACTCCACCCTCCATTACTCCTCACCTAAAAAATCCTACCGATGACCATTCAAATAGCAGCGAAATTCCTACTCTCTCTCTCTCCAGTCTTGGTGAATCCCCCCATGACATTAAGATGTATGAACCTTAGATAGCTGTGCCTTCTTTTGCATGATTATTAAATCAGTGTCTTTCCCCCCCCCCAGCAGGCATTAAGTTTAATAAAGACACTGGCCAGGGATTTTTGATTAGTATTTTCAGTGTAACATGTATCTGAGTAGAATATATGTTATTTCTTGAATAACTATCTCAGTGAATTTATTATTTATCCTTTATTTGTATTCCCTTTCTCTCTCCTCATTTTCTTTCTCCTCCTGCTTCTACAACTTCTGCTGCAATTAAATTGTCTTAAGACTATGTTTCATGGTTCATTTACTTTTTCTCTATTTCCTCTGAGTTCTGTGAAAATTACATAAGGTTGTGTAGTTACTAAGTCAATTTTTGCTATCTAAGTCTTTTTTTTTTTACATATCCCATTGTGGTATTTATTACTAAAATCAAGACTTTCTTCTACTTAGTTTTCTTTTGAATTTTGCATTTTCCTCTTCTTTTTATTATTACTTACACTTGATTTATTAATGTAATAGTCTCTTGAATTTTAAGTGTATGAATTAAATATTACTTATACTTGCCTCCTATATTTTTCTTTTGTTTTCCTTGCTTTTGGAGAGGCCAGTGATTTCCCATAGTTTTCTCTATTATTTCATCCTAATATCTCTCACATTTTAATCAGTTTTCTTTTTTTATTTATGATTAAAGAGTAAGGCTTACACTTGCCTAGCTCTGAGAGTTGAGACTCATTCAAAATAAACAATCTGGGGGAGACAGTATTTCCTCTGCAACAATAAGCCAGGGAAAAATATAAATGGGACAATTTTCTGCCCCTGCAGTGTGACTCATGGGCCAAAAATATTTATATCTAGTGTTCCATACATCTCAGTTCAGTCGTCCTTGTGAATTCAGCTTCAGCAGTGAGTAGGAAGAATGGTACTGTAGAAATCTTCCTTATAAGGGTAAATCATATGGTTTTTAAAGTAACTTATTTTTCTCTGTAGGTAAGGAATTTAGGATATTCTGAATAAAAATTTTAATTTAAAATATTCTGACAATACTTTCTTACGTAATTCTTATGGTTTAAATTATGTCCATTTTGGAGTAGTATACTTTTACTTCTTTAAAGTGTTTTGATCAGTCACTCAGTAAGTGTTTACTCCCTAGAGAAGATGCAGAATTTTGGTTCTAATAATGTGAAGTATTATAGCCTGGGTATGGTGTCAATTCATGCCAGAATAAACTATCATCACTTTTTAAAAATAAGTTGTGAATGCTCTAAGATTTCAGGCTTTTAACCATAGCATACTCTTTAAAAACTGACAAAGGCCCCCCGATTAAAGACATTAACTAGTATAAAGTTTAAGGAATACTTGTTTAGAAACTAAAAAAAGAGAAATACGCAGCTAAAAACACACCCTTTTGATTTCCTAAGACTCTCCTGAGTTGGGCAGATTAATTAATCTCATTTGCATATTTAGGCTCTTTTTTTGATGTTTGACTTTCAATAAATTTCTACAGAAATAGTGCAGTATCTGCACATTAATTGGGGTATTTATAATTTTATCTCAGTGATAATTTGTAGTTTTCTCTCAGTGATAATAGAATTATAGAACTAGAAAGAGGAAGGAAGATGGAAAGCCACTGGGTCTTCACTCCTTAAAAATGATAGTATTTCTTAAAATTTTCATCACAAGTGAAATTATAACCTGTTTTATCAATATCAAGTCTAGAAAATTGTGATTGGACAATTTCACTCAGAAGTATTTACCCAAGAGATATGAAAATACGTGTGAAAACAAAACGAAAGAAAAACATGTGCACAGATGTTTATAGCAGCTTCATCGATAATAGCTCACTGTTGGAAATAACATGACTTATCAACAGGTAGTATGATCATGCCACAGCAACTACCCAGCAATGTGGAGGCACCCACTGTTAACACACACACAGCTTCATAAATCTCAAAAATACTATGTTAAGCAAGAGAACTCAGACAGAAAAGCGTATGCAATCTAAGCAAAGTAAAAAAGTTTAATGACTTTCCTTTATGTTTATAATACTTTTCCAGTTTCCTAAAATCCCTTTGATCACATTATAGTACTCCAGTGTCCATCCAAATATTCCTCCACTTCAGGGACCTTATGTTATTTATCACTGTAACTCAAGACATAACATAGCATCTAATATTGAAAAAAATCTCAGTAAATGTTTCCTGACTAGCCAGCCCAATTTTTGACTTGGCCCAGAAATTCTAAGACAGACTCCAAGAGTCCTATCTCCTGGCCTACACTCTGAATTAGCCTTTTCCATTGAATGTTGGTAGGACTTGTGAATGGGATTGATAGTCCCTTTCATGATTACATTGAATTATATGAGACCTCGCTCAGCAAATTGGAAGAGATTCTCCACTTGACTTTTAATTTGGAAGCAAGCTGTTCTATTGTTAAAGGACCACATGGGTAAAACTAGAAAGAAAGGACCCTCTAGGAGCTGAGAATCACCCTGATCAACAGCCATCTAGAAAATGAGAACCTCAACCTTACAACTTTACAACACTGTTGCTTTTAAAATTATCTTAAAGTATATTTAAATTAGAGAACAATTGTACACATATTACAAACAAGGATTTCCAATGCCCAGGACAAGCAGCATCACAAAGCCTTTCAAATAAAACATTTAAAAAGAGAAGATTAAGGGTAAAATAATATAGAAATTAGAAAGTTAGTCAAGGTATGGAAATGTGACAATATCGCCCTGTTCTAGATCAATAATCACTTCTAGTTCACAGAGGCCACTTCATTACCTTTACTAGAGTTACAGCAGGGCAGATTTTTGGTAGGAAAATGTGTAATTGCAGCAGAGGAAAATGATATTGTGCTAGTCAGTTAAGCTTGTGCATTAAAAAGGCGGGGTTCCAATCCCACTGAGCCACTGAGGAGTTTGGTCACCTTATTTAATTTAATGAAAGTCTCTGTCTTAGCTGTTCAGCTGTAAACCTGGGACAATGATGTTCATCTCCAGTGTTTGTTGAGAAGGGGAGAAAAAACATTTCTAAAGCACAGAGAATGTTCAGCGTATATGGTCTTTAATTACTAGTTGGATAATTTTCTTTTACAATGACGATATGTTATATGAGAAAATTCTGATTTAAATGTTTTAAACTGGAGTCTACATGCAGGGTTGAAGCACACTAGGTCCACCAAAAATCTATTAGAATCAATAAGTCAATTCAGTGTAGTGGCAGGATACAAAATTAATACACAAAAGTCTGTTGCATTTTTATATTACAAAGAAAAAATATAAAATACAGTTCTACTTATAATTGCACCAAAAATAAAATACTCAGGAATAAATTTAACCAATGAGGAGCAAGACCTGTATATTTAAAACTTATATACAAGACAATGATGAAATAAATTTAAAAAAATGCACAAATAAATGAAAAGATATTCTATGATTATACTTTCCAAATCCACAAATAAATTAAAGTATTCCATGATCTTACATTGGACCTACAACTTAGATTAGCCTGTTTAGCAAAATTATCATTTAGACTGGAAGGGAAGATAAAGTGCTTCCCAGACAAGATAAAGTTAAAAGAATTCATCAACACCAAGCCATTATTATATGAAATGTTAAGGGGGCTTATTGAAGAAAAAGAAGATCAAAACTATGAACATTTGAATGGCAATAAATTCACAACTATCAACAACTGAATCTAAGAAGCAAATTAAGCAAAGAAGCAGAACAGAAACTGAATCATAGATATGGAGATCATTGAAGGGTTATCAGATAGGAGAAGGGAAGGGTTGGGGGAAATGGTGCAGGAAATAAAGAAGTACAGATTAGTAGGTACAAAATAAACAAGGGGATGTTAAGAACAGTATTGGAAATGAAGTAGCCAAAGACTTATATGTGTGGCCCATAGACATGAACTAAGCAGGGAGGATTGACAGAAGTAATGGGAGGTCCCGGGTGGAGGGTGGCGAAGGGGGAAAATTTGGGACAATTATTATAGCATAATCCATAAGATACATTAAAATGTATATATTCTTCTTAATAACTTTTAATGTGTAAAAGTCTTTACTTATTCCATAGCCATGTCAGAATTTGCTGTGAAGTTCTGAAGCTCTTCAGTGTTTTCATTTTTCATTTGTGTGTTGCAGTTTATAAAGTGCACTCAAATACATTAATTCATTTTGATAATGTTTTTACATATTGGTTGTTCAGTTTCAGGGATCGTTAGAGCTATAACCTTTTCAAATCTTATACTCAACTGAAAATGGACTTATACTGAACTAAAACGTAATGATCCTGACAACTCTGTGACATATTTCTGCTCTTTTGAATGCTCTGACCTACCGAGGAGAATCTGCACTCCTCCTCCGAGTCAGTGCTTCTCAGAATGTGTGGTGTGTACATGGGGTGCTATCTGAGATAATTATAGGCAGTCTATTGACAATCATTTATACATAAAATATTTATACATTTTAAAATTAAAAAAAAGTTTAAAAACTAAAAAAAAAACGTTTAAAATAATTTTAGAGAAAAATAATATATTGAATCTATGATTTTAAAATATCAGTGCTTAGGATAAAGGTAAAATTTTTAAATGAGTTAATTTAAACTTAAATTAAAATACATAAATATGACAATTTTATATACATAATAGTACAAGTGGTATTCATTTAGGCAGGAAAATTGTATAAATTGTAGGAGAAAAAAGACTGAGAAACACTATTCTACATGTCTGGACTATTAAGAGCTTCATATCTAATTTGTGTTCATCCTCTAGCTTACCTCTTTAGAAGCTGAGAAAACACAGATTTCCAATCTACATCTTCTGCATAATCTGCTGGACCAAATTAGTAATGTATTAAAGGGGATTTGATTATAATTCTGGCTCTGACAGTTTTAAGATGTGTGTAGAATGGAAGGATCATTAAAAGTCTCAGAACAATTCTTGCAAATCTAATAAATCAAATATAGATGAAATAAATCAACTTGTCATTGTGTATTCAGCTACTGCATACCAATAATCACGTTATCTAATATCTTACAAATTTAAATATCATGCCTGGAATCAGTTACAAATTTCAAATTAAATCACTCATCTTGTACGAAAAAAGTTATACTTCAATTATGTACCACAGGAGAACACCACCCACCCACCCACCCCTGATTATCTGAAGCTAGTCTTTCATTGTTTTTGAACTATTTTTGCAAGTCTGTACATTTCAGATAACTGCTCTGTTTTCAACGTTTGTATCCCCCTACCCAAATTCATATGTTGAAACCTAACCCCCAAAGTATTAAAAGGTGTGCCCTTATATAAACAGGGTAAAAAAGTGCTCATGCCTCTTCCACCACGTGAAGTCACCAACACAAGATGGCAGTCTAGGTAGCGAGTGCCTTGATGTGGCTTTCTTAGACTCTGGAACTGGGGGAAATAAATTTCTGTTGTTTATAAGCTATGCAGTTTATAGTATTTTTGTTACAATGGTCAGAATGGATTGCAGCAGTAAATGATTAAGAATGACAGATAGTTCTTGTATATAGATGTTCAAATTCTGCCCCACTCCATAGAGGTTTAATTGCTTTCTCTCTGTAGAAAAAAAAAAACTTTTTATATATTCCTGGTCTATAAACATGGCTGTCTTTAGATTTTCTTTTGAACTAATTATTAAATGTAAATTAAATGTAAGTTGTTTTGAAATTAAATGTAAGTTCTTCCTCTGTCTCTTTTAAGTGTATACAAGTCTTTTCTCAAAGATGAGTAAAACTCCTGTTAACTTTAAGATCCAGAATGTCTAGGCAAGACCTGGGAGCTGTCTCTCTGAAATGTTACTGTCAAGGAATGTAGCAACACTGTCTCCCAGTTTCTGTGCCAGAGTAACAGCTTCAACTCATCAGCGTCCTCCAAAACCATCATGAAACGTTATCATGAAACATGTGAAAAGTTATACTGAGTCTTTTGTCAACATTGAACATTCTACTATGTCCATGTCCTACCATGTCCCCAGGTGAACCTAAGTTCATGTCTATTATGCTCTTAATTTTGCAAGCCAGTGTTTGTAAACCAGCCCAATTTAGTTAGGAAATATATTAACTGTGAAGACCTAACCACCCTTGCCTTTCTCATTCCTTTTCCTTCTTCATTTTTCATCTTCTCTCTGGTATTCTCAATGCTAGCTTCTAATGAAAGCAAGACTCAAAATAAACTTTGTAGGCATTTGTTAGCAAGCCAGCAAAAAACAATTATAGAGTGTCTTGCAATAAACTGAGGACCAAGTTCTCCAACATTTTTGGATTCTTGGAAAGCCTTCCTTATCTATACCTAAAAATAAAAGGCCAAAGTGAGAGGCAAAAAGCATTTATTTGAGATCCAGAGAACAGCTATTCAGAAAGCACTGGTTTAGGCAGAAACCCAAATAGTGTTCTGATTAGGGGCTGAAGACAAGGAGATTTTATGAGAGAGGGAGGAATAATTACATGAGTAGAAGGAAGCATTTGATTTTTGTCACTTTGGTAATTTTTATCACTGGCTATAATTACAAATCTATATTGCAGAGATTTCTACTCTCACATTCAAAGAAGAGGCTTTGTAAAGGGATGAAAGAGAAATATGAGATCAATGGGCAATTTAGTATAAAAGAAAAGTTATCAGAAATGAAGGTGAAGACAAGGTAAAGTAGGTGGAGTGACAGTCAGAAATTCATATGGCAGATTACAAGGTTTTTGCATATTAAAGGAACTGCTGATGACTGCATGATTTTTAAAAGTAAAAGCAGAAAAAAATTAAATAAGCCATGATGCTCTCAGAGAACCAGCCTAATAGTTTTATATTTTGATTATGCAGTTATGTTATTATTCTCAGATTGTATTTGATGTTGGACAGAAATAGAAGTGTTTCTGTGAGTTTATGGTCATTTCAATACAAAGGAATAGACATTCCAATTTTTTTCTACTTTATTGTGTACACACTAAAGAGTATTATTTGCTGCAATGTACTTTTTTGAAAGAAGCCAAAATGGCAAAAGGGCTATCTTTTGTTCACTTAATGTGAATTATTGCAACTGGTTTAAAGGTTCTTTGAACAAAAGATAACACATTATGTAAAAAGCAATTCTAAATGAAATTACTGTACGCTAATTTTTACTACATTATGTTATATAACATTTTTATTGAAAATATATGTGGCAATTTCAGCTTTTACAGACCTAAATGAATATGATTATTAATTGGAAAATAACATCCTTGTGGCACTTAAATTAAGAGGACTGAATGTTGCTTTTTCCCTTTTGTTTTCTCACTGATTAAAATAGAACCACCAATTTATTCTCTAATTATGTAACAGCAACTTTTAATACTAAGTGACTAAAATCTGACAAAAGAAGAGGGTATTTTATAACCAATTCTACTAGGAAATAGCTTTTTGTTGGGAAATACAAAGAAAAAGTCATGGGAAGTATTAAAGTGGCGATAGGACTTTCTATAGACTAGTGCTAAAGCCCAAAACTTGGAATATCTACAAATGAGGAAAAAAATCTTAAATCAAATTGCCCAAAACTCAGTGGCTCTTCTTTATGGTCCCTCCTCTAATAAAAAACAAAAATAATTAGGTCAATTTATTGCTTATTGGTTCTGATACATGTAATGACATATTTCTGATAGAAAATATTGTGTAATAAAAATGTTTTCATGTTTTTCTGGATCCTGGGCAGATAATACAAAGACTAATATTTGATTTACATTTTTAGTGCTAAAATAACATGGAAAAGCCTATTAAAGATAATGGATTTGAAGGGATTAGTAGTGAAAAAATGGCACTAATTTAACTAGGGATCAATTTATTAATTATAAAAGAAATAATTGCACTTTATAGAAAATTTACAGAATCAAAAGTGCAAAAAAAAAGCCAAAATATCAGCATGAATATTAAACACAAAAATAAGTACTAATTATATTTTGTTCTATTTTCTTTCAGTTCTTTCCTCTGCATGAGTGTGTGTTTGTAGTATATGTGTATGCGTACTAAATTTATATGATACATATCCACAAGCATACATATATTTATACAAAGTTTTGTATAGAACTTTATTTCTTTCTCTTAGTATATCAGTACATTCTGAGGATTTTCTCAAGTTTTTAAGCCATCTTCAAAACCATGATTTTACCTGAGATTGTTTCTCTTATATAGCTCCTTCTAGTGAAAAAAACTAGCTCAAATAAGATAAATATTTTGTCTATTGGTACATGTTGGTAAATTTGAAATTTTCAAGAAAGATTTTTAAGTTTACTATCCAACCAGCAGTATCTGAGAGGGTTAAAAAGCCATTTTAGTCTTGATGTTCCAAGTCCACTGTATTAAAAAGCTCAATGTGCATAATCATCCCCTATCTTCATTACAGATACATCAGAGGAAAAACTAATGATTTTTTAGGAAAATTTTTTAGTATTTAGGAATTCTATTGTTCATAAAATGCATTTTCATTTGCCCAGAAGGAATTCTGCTGCATTATTGATACCTCTGAGATTTGGGAATTCATATTAATGCAGAACAACCTAGCCCATTTGAACCATCTAAGTTTTTACTATAAACTACACTTCATTTCTAATTTAGTTTTTTAAGACAATATTTAATATTTTAAACCTGTGTATATAATACATATATAATGTTGAATAATTTAAAAGCTATTTCATTCTAAGCACTTTATTAAAAATTTTACTGTATTTTAATTATTCTTCCACAAACTTAATTTTGTTTGCTTGTGTAATCTATCTTCCATCACATAATATTGTTTTTCACTGGTAATTTCGTAGGAAAAGCCAACAGGTATTAAGGCTTCATTTTAAAACATATTTTTCATCTATTATAGACAAGTCATTCCAAGAATTAGGAGTTATCTCAAAAAAGTGCTTTAAGCTAAGAGCTCTTTCAATTACTAAAACAGTAATGTCAATTGGTTAAACAAATACAGCAAAAGATAAATTGTTATAAATGTTATGTATTCAACTAAATAGATAGTACCTTTTTTTTGGTTATATAACCAATGCTTTGTCAAGAGTTATTTAGGAAAAGTAGAAAATAATTCAATAGGTTTTTCAATACCTGTAAATCCCATTCTTTTTATTTCGTTTAATTGCCTGGTTTATTCTTTTTAAGAGGGTTCTTGCTGTTTTTCCATCATTGTGGCATTTGTACATTGGTCCTTAATTACTTGCTCTTCTACTTGTAGACTACTTTTTAAGTTATTTGTGAAAGGAGCTCAACAATCAATACTTGCTTGAAAACTCCTTACTTTTATTTTATTTTTATAAAGTTTTGCATGTATATGTATGAATGTTTGCATTTGTGTGTACACTTGTATGAATTTCTGACCATTGTAACCCTTTTTTATTTAGTTCCTTCCAAAAAGAAATATTTTCAGCATCCTTTTTTTGCTAACTGGATGTATACATTTATAATAATGTTAATGTTAGATATTCTATCTTTAATATAATGAGTTTCCAAATTGTACAAAATAAATCCAGCTGTTGGTAGCCTTAACTTGATGAATGCACTGTTTGAAACATTTCTTGATTGTTATTAAACTAACATCATTTAACTATTTGAGAAATTCTGTGAATGAAGCCAACACAATACTAACTACTACATTATTTCTCATCCACACAGAAAATAACTTAGAATAGAAAATATAAGGAATTAATTTAGGAAATAATCATTTTCATTTGTTTGAAACAAAATGTCTTGCTTTACAAAATAAAAACAAAGACACTGAAATAGAGAACAGGGGAACAGCGACCAGAGTGGGGAGGGGAGGGAATTTCAGGGGGAAAAGGGGAGGGATTTAGAGGAACTAGTGTAAAGGACACATGGACAACAGCTAAGGGGGGTGGAAATGGGAGGGAGGTGGGGAGCACAAGGAGGTGGGCAGGGAAGGGAGTAAAAGGCAGAAAACTGTACTTTAAAAATAATTAAAATTTTTAAAAAGTCTTGCTTTATTTAACAGAGCAATACATGTACACAACTTTTGCCACTGCATGTGTTAAACTGTCATTTTTTTAATCCTTATCTGAAGACATTTTTTCATTGCTTTTAGAAAGAGAGAGAAAGGGAGAGAGAGGGTGGGGAAGAGATACTCAGAGAGACAGAGAGAGAGAGAAAGATTGGTTGCCTTCTCATATGTGCCCTGTTGGGAATCAAACTAGCAACCTGGATATATGCCCTGACTGGGAATTGAACCTGTGATGTATTGGTATCGGTGACACTCCAACCAAACAAACCACACCAGCCAGGGCTAAATTGTCATCTTTCTTATCTGCTAAATATAAAAATAACATTTGAAGTAGATATGCTTGTTCCTTTAGCAGAAGTTTTTGTTCTGCTCTTAATGTGGTTAATGGTAAAAGTGTGGCCTTCAAGTGTGAATGATAAATAAGGATAATCATTTAGTGGAAGTTATACATTTATCATTAACACTCTTGATGCACTGATATTCAGTTTTTAATTTGTCAATAAGAATTTAGCATGTTATTCCAAATGCAAGGTTTCATTCATTTTTGTCACTAAGATCCCATTGTATATATGTATTGCTTCTTCTTTATCTACTCATCTGTTGATGGACACTTAGGTTGCTTCCATATCTTAGCTATTGTAAATAACACTGCAGTGAATGTAGGAGTATATATATCTTTTCAAATTAGTGTTTTGGATTTCTTCAGATAAATACCTAGAAGTGGAATTGTTGGGTACGTCTGACCATTCTACTTTTAACTTTTTGAGGAAACCCCATACTGTTTTCCATAATGGCTTCACCAGTTTGCAATCCCACTAACAGTGCATGAGTGTTTCCTTTTCTCCACGTCCTCACCCACACTGTTGTTTGTGGATTTGTGGATGATGGCTATTCTGACAGGTGTGAGGTGGTATCTCATGGTGGTTTTGACTTGCATTCCCTTGATGTTAGTGATGCTGAGCATCTTTATATATCTATTGGCCTCTGTATGTCCTTTGGAGATGAGGTTATGCTAAGTGAAATAAGTTAGATAGGAAAAAACAAACATCATATAATTTCACTTATACGTAGAATCTAAAAAAAATAAAATAATGAATAAATGAAGCAGAAACCAATTCATAGATACAAAGCATATATTGATGGTTGCCTGATAGGAAGGTAGGAGGATGAGTAGAAAAGGTGAAGAGATTAAGAAGTAAAAATTAACAGTTATAAAAATAGTTATGGGGATGTGAGTTACAGCATAGGAAATATAGCTCATAATATTGTAATAATTGTGTATTGTGTCTGATGGGTATGAGACTTTGGGGGGGGTGATCGTTTTACAAATTAACCTCATTATAATGTGGTATACCTGAAACAAATATAATATTGCATGTCAACTATAATTGAAAAAAATGGACCTGTTTACGTCTTTTTCAGATCATGCTGCTGAATGGGATTTTGCATATTTTCAAAGCAGAAAACAAGCAGATGTAGAATTGTACCATTCGATAAATGGCAATGCCAGCATAGCAAGGGCTTCAACTCCATGGACCATGGTAGGACTGCTTAGCCTTTATTTCTAACACACACATCAAATCTACCTCGCCAATAATTTTCTGCTACCCACTGACCTCATCTACTGAAGGTCTCATGCACCTCTCAGGCCACAAAATTGTGCTTCTATTTTCTTAGTAAGCTAAAGGGAGAGAT
Organism: Artibeus jamaicensis; assembly: GCF_021234435.1. Taxonomy (NCBI): domain Eukaryota; kingdom Metazoa; phylum Chordata; class Mammalia; order Chiroptera; family Phyllostomidae; genus Artibeus; species Artibeus jamaicensis. The sequence continues at coordinate 40,068,733 of NW_026521486.1, forward strand.
TATTAGCTGAGAATGAGAAAAAGAGAGGTACTTATTTCCAGAAAAAAATTGTTGAAGACATTATTATGTGTTACTCACATGTAACCACTCCCATATCTTCCAGCTTTTCTTTAGTGTTTTTAGGAAAGAGGAGTTTTATTTGGGGACTATTTTTTGTTGTTCCTTTGTGAGCTACATGTCACCCCTCTTAGTTCTATCCAGGCTCTCCATTCTTTTTCTGGATGATTACAGACAAGAGCTTGAACACTCTGTCTCCTCTTTGCTCTGCAGCAATAGCCACATTGTCACTGACTGTTCTAGTCTTTCATTTAACACACTAAACAAAGGACTGAACAGCCATAGCAAGCTTAACTGAGTAACAACAGATATCTTGAAAGAAAAAAAAATACATATCTGTTACCTAAGCATGACTGGTCTGTTTTCTAAGCCTAAGAATGAATGGGGGGTTCTTCTTATTAGGAAAACTTTTTCCTAGATCCTTTCTTTGTCTTCAGGTCTATAATTCTGTCTTCCTCCAATACTGATTTTTTTCTTAGAACACATTGGAAAACTCAATATTTAATTTACTTGTTATTTTATTCATTTAAAGAAATAGGTACTGAGTTTTTCTTATATATCGGATAGTAGCAAGAAAATAGAGCTAAGTAATGAGGAAAAATGTTAAATATCCACACTCTTATGGAACTTACAATCTACCCAAATAACTTTGCCAGCTAGAGTATTTTGGGTTCAGAGTGTTATCCCATGCTGTTCTAGCCTGTAAAGTTTCTGCTGAGAAATACACTGATAACTTTATGAGAGTCCCTTGTAAGTGACAAGCTTCTTTTCTCTTACTACCCAGAAAACACACGAATAAATACATAAAACAAATTTAAAATACAAATGGAGACAAATTCTGTGAAGTAGACTATGCAATACCAAAGTCAAGCATTGAAAAACAACATCCTGTCATTTCAGTCAATGTAGGGTTCCCAAATAAATAGCAATGGTGCATAAAAATTAACAAGGGAAATGGCAGAGAAAAAAGTCATTATGGAGTCAATAGCATGTGCAGTGTTTCTGTAGTGGGAAAGAATGAAGAATGCAAGACTATAAGAAAGTCAGTATGGCTAAATGAAGATCAAGAAAGTGCAGTAAGCCATGAGGCTGAGAGGTACCAGGCAGGGACCAGAAAATGCACAGATGTTGGTAATCTCCAACTTGATCCAGAGAACCGGACATCATTAAGTGGTTTTGAGTGAAAAGAATGACATAATTTGCATTTTGAAATTGGGAAAAAGATTACTCCATAGGAATTATAAAAGTGCAGGATAGAGCTTGCAAGTTGAGTGTAACAAAGGCTCTTCAATTGTCTTAGCATGGCCATATGTTATTGTTGTTAGATATGGACAAGGAGAGAGGAAGGTAGATTTCAAGATATTCAGGAAGCAAAGCATATTGAAACATGATACTGCATTGGATACAGGGATTGATGGAGGGAGAGGTGTCAAGAATAATGCCAAATTCTCTTGCTTGTGCAATTGAATAGGGGATGGGATTTTCCTGAAATAAGACACACTATAGGAGAAACAAGTTCGAAACAACACTGTAACAAGTTTTCTTTTTAACTTTTATGTTTAAGTACACTTTTAAATTTACAGAAAAAATGAGCAGACAGTACAGAGTTCCCACGTACACCTCTGTGACCACACACAGTATATGCCATATCAGTTGCAGCAGCTTCTCTTCCAGTTCTGATTTTATTTGAGTCTCTTTTCTGTTTTCCTTACTAGTTTAGTTAAGGGCTCTTTAACTTTGTTCATCTTCTCAAAAAAAGGCATTTTCATCCTAGTCTCTATTTCATTTATTTTTGCTCAGATATTTGTTATCTTCTCCCTTCTGCTAAATTTGGGTTTACCAGTGTCATTGTTTTCTGGATGCTTTATACTTCCTTCTTTTTTTCCCCCTCTCATGCAGTCTTTCTCTAAGTTGATGAGTTCCAAGGTAGTATGCTTTGATTCCCTCCCTTTTATCTTTTGTTTCTGATGTATAGTTTTCCTTTGTAGTTACCACGAGGTTTACATAAACTTATAGGTACAAAATTGTATGCTGTGTTGATAATAACTTAACTTTGATGACACAGATAAACTCTTTGTCCTCCCCCTTTTATGTTGTTGATGTCACAACTTGCCTCTTTTTATATGGTATATTCATTAACAAATTATTGTAGCTATAGTCATTTTTAATACTTTTGTCCTTTACCTTTATACTAGAGTTATGTTAAGTATGCAATATGCCACTATATTACAGAATGAGAGTACTCTGAACTAAACTACTTCCACTTACACAGTGTTGTATATTTTCATGCTATTAATTAACATCCATTCAGTTCAGCCCGAAGGACTCATTTCAGCATTTCTTGTAAGGCTGGTCAAGTGGTAATGAAATTCCTAAGCTCTTTTTTTTGTCTGGGAAAGTATTTATCTTTTTTTATTTCTGAGGGACAGCTTTGCCAGATAGGATATTTTTGGTTCAAAGTGTTTTTCTTTCAGCACTTTGACAATATCATGCCACACTATTCTAGCCTGTAAGGTTTCTGCTAAGAAATACACTAATAGCTTTATGAGGGTCCCTTGTAAGTTACAAGCTTCTTTTCTCTCGCTACTTTTGATATGCTCTCTTTGTCTTTGATTTTTGAAAGTTTATTGTGTGTCTTGGAGATCTATTTGAGTTTATTTTGTGTCCTAGGAACTTCAGGAAGCTGAATATCCAAATCTCTCTCTCTATTTGGTATATTACCAGCCATTCTTTCTTTTTTTTAAAAAGATTTTATTTATTTTTTTAGAGGGATGGGACAGGAGGGAGAAAGGCAGGGAGAGAAACATTGATTGGTTGGCTCCAGCTTGCCCACAAGCAGGGACCTGGCCCGTGTCCTAGGCATGTGCCCTAGGGAATCAAACCTGTGACCCTTTGGCTCACAAGTGGGCCATTATTTTTTTAAAATTAATTTTCCACATCCCTCTGGAACTTCGGTAACTTACAGATTGTTAAAATGGCATTCCACAAGTCATATGGACTTTCTTTACTATTTTTCATTCTTTTATCACTCATCTCTTCTGACTGGATAACTTCAAAATTCCTCTCATCTAGCTCACAGATTCTTTTTTCTGCTTGATCTATTTGTTATTGATACTCTGAAATGCATTTTTAAAAAATTTATTTTATTGTATTCTTCAGCTCCAGAGTTCCGGTTTCTTTTTTATGATCTTTTTTTGTCTCATTTTGTTTGTATATTGTTTTTCTTCTTCATTGAATTGCTGTTCTGTGGTTTTTGTAGCCCATTGTGCTTCCTTAGAACAACAATTATGATTTCTTTATCAGGTAAGTTGCAGAACTCCATGTCTTTAGAACTGTTGACTAGAAGATTACTGTGACTCTTTGGTGGCATCATGTTTTCTTGATTTTTTATGTTCTTTGAAATATTGCATTGTTATCTTTACGTTTGAAATAGCCACATCCACTAGTCTTTACAAACTGACCTTGGGAGAGAAATGCTTTCCATCAGCCGTGTTCTGGATTCTGAGGCTTTTCCTAACCTTCTATGGACGTGCCTACTCCATGCTTCTTGCTCCTACTGTGGCAGATTTCTCAAGCATGTGTGGCTTCTCTTGATCCTGCAGTGCACCACGCTTGGTGCTGAAAGTCTCTCTTTTGCTTTTCCAAGGGCAAAGCTACAGTTTATCTGTTGTCAATCCCTAGCTTGTAGCTTTGGGCCAGCTTTCTTCATACACTCACTAGACATCTGTCGCAGCTTACTCTTGCCACCATCAGTAGCATGTACTGAGAACTGGCCACAGGGTTGGGGAACTGTGTGGGCAAGGTGAACTGTGCTGGGGATGCCAATGGGCAAGTGGGGAGGATCTGTGAGCAAGGCATCTGAGCAAGTCTGTGACTTACTTAGTAGGATCCATGGACCTTTACTGCCCTCCATGAGTCCAAAATGACAATCTCCCAGCCCTCCAGTGATGCAGCTTGTGACTCAGCACTCTGGATAGGGTGCTAGAGAAATGGGCCTCTTTTACAGCATTCTGCAAATGTGAGGAAATCAGGGGCCAACTCACATGCTCTCACTTTCCCCAAATAGGAGAAATTGTGAGCTAAGAAGATCTCTTCAGCACTGAGCTGTGTCATCTTGGGGAAGGCTTATGCAGGGAAACTCAAACTGTTTCTCTTATCTTTTCTAATGCATCTAAAATTATATGTTATTCTCCAGTAGCATGATGGAACTTCTTTGCTGAAGACCTGGACTTTCACAAAGGCTCTGTTGTCTGTGGATAATTGTCAACAGCAGCGTTCTCCAGGGCAAACTTGACCACAGCTGAGAGGGGCTGAAGCTGGTTTACAGGCCACTGAAGGGTGCACAGCCAGGGCTGAGACCTGTGTGTCTCAACACACAGTGGGCAAGAAGTCATTGGATCCCTTGGCACATGGTACTGGCTCCAGCAGCTCCCACGGGCACTTTGGTCTGTGGATGGAGCTAAATTTCTGTTGCTAGAAAATAAGAAAGGTAAATAAATTATTGTTGTTGATGGGGTGGGGGCGGGTATGACAAGGGATGTTATATTCAGTCATGTTGCCGATGTCATTCCTCAAGCCAACATTTTCAGATTGTCAGAATCACATCAGATTTTCATGATTACTGGGAAAAATGGAAACTCAGCACCCACCTGGCCCATTCCTTTCCTGGCAGCAATCAGGTGAAGCTGAATGCAGACGTCTCACTGAACTGTGGTTTGTCAGTTCCCGTATATCACAGTCCGTTCCTCTCTCTCTCCAGGACTCCTTCATTTCAAATTTACGATTTCTCACTGGTCCTCACTGGTATATGATTTTTAATTCTTGGATTGGACTCTGTATAATTTCTGAGTCTTCTGAAACATGTAAGAGAATGAAGGTTGAATCTTTAAGATAAAGTAGATTGAAACAGAATCAGAACTGAAAATGAATCTGAAGACAGTTGAACTGAGATGCAGGCCTTGTTTTCTTGGGCTAAACACTGCTTACTGTGTACTAAAAGGCTCAAGTTATCAAAGCTAAACTGAAATTTGTATGTTGTGCTTTCAATTAATTATAATGTTTAAGTTAACTCCAAAGATAATTCAGTTACTAGTTTTAAGTGTGTGATTCAATTGTTCCCAAGCAACTATCTCTTTGCTATATGACTCAGTTAAGAAACAATCTGGAGACTTCCTGATAAAAATGGCCAAGTAAAGCCATTTCTACCTTTCTCCCTCCTGAAACCAAGTGAAAACTACAAAAAGAGTGCCCCATATAGACTACTCAATTGTCAATGAAATTCGAAAACAGCTACAATTTGAATACTCAAGATGAGAAATACCTTTAGACCACCTATTGAGGACATGAAAGCAACATGCCCTACTAGACACTCAAGCTGCAGCATTCTCACAAGTTGGTGACGCACCTGGAAGTTCAACTATGTACTTGGAACTGAGTCTCCATTAAGCAGAGGCAGGGCAAAATCAGGAGAGACGAGATTTGCCACTTTTGCAGGAGCTCTCTACCCACTGATCTCGGTAAACAAAGATAAATAAGCGCTGGACCACCTCAGAGAAGACGGTGCAATCAAGGATCTTTCTTGCAACCCAGCAGCCTCCCTGTCGTCATGAGTATAGATATGTGGTCAAGGCAGTATGTGCAACATAAAATCTGGGAATGGTTTATGACAGCTGAATCCATTCTTCCTACCTTTAAAGGCATTTCCTCCATACTTACCTCATATATTCTTCTGCAGAGAGATGGCTCAAAAAATAAAAGATGATACATAGTTATTTTCAAATAGAAAGAAATAAGGAACTATACCATACATTGCTTATTCTTAAAGAAGCACTTAATGATGAAATTGTACTGACAATTATATGAATGGAGAAGTCATTGTAAAGGACGGATGGTGAGTACAGAGTCTATTATAGAAAATTAAGGGCAAGTAACTAGGTGACTATGATTGGGCAGAATAAGATTCTTGATATTGTAGAATTTACCATGTACTATAGGTAACAGAATTGCAATGTAGAGTAGGAGGATAGGAGTTTGTAAAAAGTTTATAAATGCTATTTTTCTTATTTTTCATACTGAAATATAGGGGGACACCAAATTCTGTTTAAACCTTAAATAATTAAGCTGTAAGCTAATTAAATAAAATTATCATGGAAGAACCCATAAGGCTAAAAGCAAATTGTACAAACAACTATTTATTTTTTAAAGGAAGCCAAACACACAAGATAGCAGATACCAGAAACCAGACAGTGAACAAAACATAAAAAATAAAAAGAATGTTAAAAGTAAAAATATAACATTAAATAAGATGGACAGAGATGATACCTGTTAATTAAATAAATGTAAATAAAGTAAACTCACCTTGTTAAATAAAACATCCTGACTGGATTTAATCAAAATAAAACAAATATTTTTTAGATATGTGTGTAAAGTAAGTGACTCAGGTTAAAAATAAATAGGCCAAAAAAAAAACCCCTGGGTAAATTAATCTGATGATTTATTTCTTGTTTAAGATATTGCAGGGTATGGAATTTTCAATTCCTGCATGACCTTGTCAACACTTGGTATTATAAGCCTTTTTAGTTTTAGCTATCCTAATAAGTTCATAGTGGTATCATTGTGGTTTTCATTTTCATTTCCCGAATAACTAATGATGGTGAGTACCTGTTCATATGCTCATTTATATATTCTTTGGTGAAACATCTGTTTATAACTTTTGCTTATGTTTAAAAATTGAGATAGTTTTTATTGTTGAGTTTTGAGAGTTTAATTATCTGCTTACAATTATTTTACCAGATATATACTTAGCAAATATATTCTTACAATTATTGCTTGTATTTACTCTTTTCATGGTATCTTTTTAAGAATAGAAGTTTAAAATTTTTTTGAGGTTCAATTTATTAATTTATTCATTTATGGATTTATTTTTGTTATATCTAGAAATCGTTGCCTAATTTAATATCACAAAAATTTTTGCCTAGAAGTCTTATAGTCTCATGTTTTACATTTCTAGAGCCACAATCTACCTTGTGTTAAATTTTGTGTGTGGCATAAAATATAAATCTTCATGAATATTTTTTACATGTGGATTTTCGGTTGTTTCAGTACCACATGTTGAAAACATAAACTGAAGATATTTGAATTCTCCTTTGTGTATGCTATACCTCAATGGAAAATGAAAAATAAGTACACAAATCAATATAATAAAAGAAAAGCAAAAGTTAAGTACAGTATGGTGTTTGTAAAAAATATCATTGTGTTATTCTTGTGTAGCAGGTCAGTCCAGCTCTGGTTCATCTCTGGCCCATTAGACTTTTTCAGCTAACATCCTTTCCAGTTGGCCTTGTACTCTGATCTTTGTCTTGTTTAGAGATTGTGCTCTGTTTTTCAGAAGCTTTCTACTTAGGATTTTATGTTTATGCTGTGCAGGTACAGAATCATCACATTTCCTGAGAGTACAATGGGCCATGTGCGTGAGACCCCCCAACTCTGTCAAAAGCTGTCCTGGTTTCACAAAATGCACATAAAGTGTGGGTTCTGTGTGTGCTGCTAATGCCCAGAATCAGCAAATGCCCCAGAGTGGAAGTGGCTGAGGCGTTCTCCCACTCTCTGAGCTTCTCTCCTCTCTGGACTCTGCCTTTTCACTCCTCATTATCTCATCAGCTATCAGTTATCTTAAATGATGATTTCGATATTTTCTATGACTTTTCAAATTGTTCTCAGAGGCAGCTCTTGTCTGCCATGAGCCTGTCTAGTAAAGACAGAAGCAGGACTTCTGGTATAACTTTCTAAACACAGACAATGCCTCACCTGTTAATTGAAAGAGAAACAGATGCTTTTTGCAAGAAAAAAAACTTAAATACCTTATTAAATTTAAACATCATAATTCTTAGCACTGTGAAAAGTTTGAGAACATTAGAATTGTTATACTCTACTGGTGAGAGTGTAGTGTAAATGCACTACATGTAGTGTAAATGTAGTGTAAATGCAGATAGCATCTGCTGGACAAATTTGCATTAGATGTAGAATTCAACGAGTTCACAAAATATCATTGTAATAACAAAAAAAGGAAGAAAGAAAAAGTGGGAATCTAGCGTCCACAGTAACAGAATAGTGGTTTAAAAACTCATTGTTATTGCTATCATAATGAAATCAGTTATTGAAAAGAATCTGGTGATTTTAATGTTCTGATAAAAAAGGAGCTTTAAAATCCATTATTAAACATACAACAGAATATTTTAAAATTTTTTGGTAAGTGTTTAAATGAGCCAGTTAAGAATTATTGCTCCTATGAAATAGATTGGATATCTGGGGTGGGAGGAATATTTTATTTTTATTGTGCAAGTTTAAACTGTTTTAAATTTATCTACCACTGTATTTATTGATAAGGACTACTATTAAAAGGTAAATTGATGGTTTTATAGACAAAAAGATCTCTAAATTGCTAATGATTTAAGCTACTTAAGAGAAAAGATAAAATACAACAAAAGGAAGAACATGGGGCATTTTTTATAATACCAGTGGTTCCTACCCATCATCAGATTATTGAATGTGTTCCAACCCACTGCAATTATCAGCAACTGCCTACAAGAACAGATTGTGAAAATAATCCAGGAAAGGAGTAGCCATAGAAATGTATATACTAACATTGCTGGGAATAATTGAATGGGTAAAGAGTTTCTTTAAAATATATATATATATATTTGACTATGCTATTAGAGTTGTCCCAATTTTCCCCCCTTTGCTTCCCTCCACCCAGCACCCCCCTCTCTGTCAGGCAATCTCCACACAGTTGTTCATGTCCATTGGTATTTGTATAAGTTCTTTGGCTACTCCATTTCCTATACTGTACTTTACATCCCCATGGTTGTTCTCTAATTACCTGTTTGCACTTAATGCCCTTACCTCTTCACCCATTCCCCCACACACCCCTTTAATCTGGCAACTATGAAAACAATCTCTGTATCCATGATTCTGTCTCTGTTCTTCTTGTTTGCTTAGTTTGTTTTTTAGGTTCAATTATTGATAGATATGTATACAGTGCTATTTTATTGTTTATAGTTTTCGTCTTCTTTTTCTTAAGTAAGTCTCTAACATTTCATATAATAATGGTTTGGTGATGATGAACTTCTTTAGCTTTTTCTTGTCTGGGAAGCTCTTTATCTGCCCTTTGATTCTAAATGATAGCTTTGCAGGGTAGAGCATTGTTGGCTGTAGGTACCTGCTTTTCATGACTTTGAATATTTCTTTCCCATGTCTTCTAGCTTGCAAAGTTTCTTTGAACAGATGAAAAGAGTTTCTGAAGCATCTAGTAGAAATCAGAACTCTGTCCAAGAACAACTAGAACAACAGATAAATAGCAAAAAAAAAACTATTGTTTAAAGGAAGCGAGTGGAAAGCTATTTAAATGCTTGTCTACTTCAGTCTATAAATCATTATACAAATGTTCAGTGATTTTTCTACTTATAAAATACATGTAGATATACACAGATCTGTCACTATATTTTCCAAATTATGTTTGAATAAGGCTTATCTGGTCAGTATGTCAAAATTTGAATTGTATATATTTTGAAGCAAACATTATGTGTTAGAGTTTTTTCCTGCTTTGCTCATAGCTCTGATTTTTTCCCCTTATGAATTCTAGATCCTTTTCTGGGGTCTTTGGGCAGCATAAGCATAATAACAGCATTCAAAGCTGACTAACTCAGTTGTTGCAAGCTTCCATGCTCTTGTGCCACCAACTTATATTCAAAAGAGAGCTATTTGGTGTCAAACCAAAGAATAGCATACAAAGAAACACTGAAGAACTAGGTGGAAGGAGGGGTCAACTGGTGAGAGTAGGAATAAAAAAAGCCTGAAATCTGATTAGAAGTAGACACTAATAACCTACCATGAGGGGGAAAATAGGAGATTACTTGAAAATTACTCTTAATATCAAATCTATATAAAGCACATTAGGAAGTAAGTGTTAAAAATATCCAGATTTATATTAAATGTCTTTGCTGTGATTACATAGCTCCCTAATTCTACCTTTCTTTTCCTCACATTTAAGTGTAAAGAGCATATGAATATTAAATACTAAAGTAAATCCCCATTATGCATTAAGCAACTTCTTGGCAATCTTTTGCAAGTGGCAATCTTTTATTTCTGTCTCCCAGTATAACTTATTTTGTGCTGTATATTTATTTTTATAGCTTTATTGAGGTATAATTTGCATGGTATAAAATTTATCCAACTTTTGTCCCTCAAATTCCAACATTAGCAATTCATCCTTTTGAAGTAAAAAATCTTGTTTACCTATTTTAAGTTATTGCTTTTATTGAATTTATGGAATTGTGCAACTGTTATAACAATCTCGTTTTAAAGTATTTCCATTACCTCCAAAAGTTCCTTTGCACCTGTTTGTAATCAATTTCCAGACCTAGGAAAAGACTGATGTGCTGTCTCTATAGATTTGCTTTTACGGGCATTTCATAGAAATTAGATGAAAAATAGGAAGTATTTTGCATGTCCCAGTTAATTTTAACTTACTACCTCTTAGCCTAACTCTTTACAGCATAACTTAAAAAATGACAAAGTACAACATGACCTTGACCTAACAAAGATGTTTGGCAAGACAATTAAGCAAAATAGTTCATCAAATCACTTTCCTATAAAGTAGGGTTTGAAGGCAAGAAAAGAAAAAGAACATGGTAGAGAAAATGCAAACTGTAACAGAGGAAAACAAAGCTCAAAGTCAGGGTTCCCAGGTCGATGAAAGACAGTAAGAATGGGGACAGAAATGTGGCCAGAATGTTATCATACTTTCCCTGTCCCTACAAAGCTTGCCTTGGGTTTGATCTGGTGTACAAAGAAAGAGTAGTTCTAAATCAGTTGGATGACATTTAAAAGCAAGAGTTAAGGTGGTACTTAAGCATGTGGAGAGAACCAGGTCAATATCTGGACTCTTTCTAGATGAGAGAGGGGACAGTTCCATTATAGAAGCAGTCATGACTAGTTGAGAATCATTTACTTGGCAGCATTAAGATTGTTAGTATTCTAGTCATCTGCTTTCCATTGGTTTTAGGACAGAAACTGTCATAAAGTAAACTGAGTGTGGGAAGAACTAGGATAGAAATGAGAACTATTGATTAGGAGCTTAAAAATAGAATGAAGATAGAAGAGGATAAAGAAGATCATTGGAGGCAGTATTTAAAGGTGTTATTTATGTGTTTCTACCCGATGAATGGACTATAAAGTGTAGTAAGAAGTAGGCAACGTGTGATCATAGCATATGTCTGGATACAGAATTTATGTGGTATATTTATATGTTTTGAAATATTTATAAATAATGAATAAACCCAAACATTTTTACATGCTTTCAGTAGATCTGGGTCATTGAATATAAAGATGTTTCTACCTTCTTCCTATATGTAGGTTATCAGAAAGGTCTGAAAACCCACCTCACTTCTGAATCAATGGCAATCACTAGTACCCAGTAACAGCTATAATTCTAAACAGAATTGGGCCACCTTAATAGTCTCTTCTAATGATTCTTATTACCTACTGGATCTTGACAGCATGCCACAGAATGAAGAAATGAACAACTTGAGTTCTGGGGTCCATCTGAACAAAATGGAGAGGAAAATATCACCAATTTTATGTAGTTCACTTACTGTTGAAGACATGTGCTTTTTGCAGAATTCAAGAAACATTGCACTTACAGTGTTATCTTTGAGTTCACTGGTGGCACTTCCTTGACTACCTCTCTTTAAATAAACAGGACTATCAGTATGAATCTTGGGATACTGAAGAATGCCAAAAGACCTCATCAAATCATCTAAAAATACAGTCATATTGATTACCTCAGTCCACGTAGACATTTCCTGATCATTAAGTAAACTGGCTTAATCAATATAACCCAACATATGAATGAAAAAGAATAAAAGGAAAAGAAAGAAGGATTGGTTAAGATTATTATGATTGTCATAAGAATGAATACATCAGTTTTGATGCGATAGGTTTATCCAAAGTCATTTTCCACCTCACCTTCTCCATAGCAACACTGGAATGTCTAAAGTCTACACATCAAATATCCAGAAGTAATGAAAACATAATTATTATAGATTCAAAAGTAAAAAGAGATTAATTGAACACATACAGAATATGTACAGAAGCCCCTGATGTAATATTATTGTATTAAAAGAAAAGCAATATTTTCTTTATTTATGGCAATTTATGGAAGCAATTAAATAACAAAGCATTCCTGCTAAGCCTTTCTATACAAGCTTGGAAGGTAGGGACGTTTTCATCTTTCCAAAAGTCTTGATAAATTTATGCTGCAGAACTTTTTAGAGTCTGTGTGCAGCTTATGACTTCTATGGAAGCACTGGCATATGCCAACAAATGCTAAATGGCCATTTCTGGCAAGCTCAGGCTTTGTATATTTAGCAGGTAGTAGTTGGAATATATAGTTTAATCTCTGCACCAATCATATAAATGCAAAGTGATAATTTATATAATCTTCCTGCTAAACACTTTGAATATATTAGTTTATCTGAGCCTTATAATAGCCCTAAGAATTAAAAAGAATAAGGAATACCTTCACTGCAAAAAAGGAGACTCCTGATTAGGATTTCTTTAGGAAAACATTATATTTGTCTTATAAAAATTTTGGAGTACAGTTGAATATATCATGATTACCCTTACTTTGAAAAGATGCTTATTGTGTTTCTTAATTTTTAAAATTGAAAAAAAGTATTTTAAATGATTATTGAACATATAGAATTACCACTTACATTATTACTTTATTTCATGTATCAAAGGCATTCAATAAACTTTTGGAGGGCTACAAATGTATCCCAGCACTGAAATCGGAATATTACGTAGAATGGATGAGAAGGTGTGTCGTTGATGGGAGTGAGTGGAGCACCTCTCCACCTGTCCCTTTCCGCAGTCCATCAGAGTTAAGCATGCCTATGAACAATAAACATTCTGAGATGATGGGCCTTTGAACTTTTCTACCTGTATTTTTTAACTTAATCATTTGAGAAGCCTTTCTGAGAGATGAGTACAAATTGTAGTGTAAGCAAAACCAAAATAAATATAATAAATCTGATAGAAAGTGTTACGCTTGTTTAGAAAATGTAGATTCTGCTCATATAAACAATGACTGATGTTCCAAAGGTTTTGGAATATCCTCTGGTGTTTTCAACAGGGTTGAAATTATGGACTGTGTACTTCTTGGGCTGACAGCTGGATGAACTGCTTCTCATCTTATCTGATAGTCCAGCTCTCCAGATGTGGCAGACTCTGGCCAGCAGAGTCTGCCTGTTGTGACTGATGATGAGAATGAATGCACAGGGGACAGTAATCCTATGGAGAAAAAGGGAATGGCACAGCTACTCTCTTAGGGGGAGAGTGTCTATGAATGCCTTGACCACTGTCTCAAGGAGAGAGCGCACGTACCCTTGCCTAGATAGGCTTTTATTGTTTTCCTCAGGTCTTACAGCAGAGAAAGATTTATTATCTATTACATAGAATATTATTGTCTACATTTTAGGTACAATCAAGGAAATGAAAATAACATGCAGAGGGGAATGGCAACGAGCTGATTAGCTCTGTCCTTGGGAAAGTTTATATAGGCTTTGGATATTACCTTGAAGATAGATAATACACATTTATTGTTTTAGACCGGGGTGATGGAGTTTTAGCAAGAGCAAGCCATAACAATCTATATGCATTTTCTAGGCCTGATTCCCAAGGGAAAACTCGGTTTGAAGGTCTGGCTCCTGCCCACCACTTCGCTTCTGCAGGTTTTCCATACAGAGCTCAGTCACATTTGCTAGACCAAAACAAACTGGTCCCCTACATCCAGAAGCCTACACAGACCCATGCTTCTTTCATACACTCATACACACTCCGAAGATTTATGTATTCCTCAAATGTGCAGCCTGTAAACTCATTTTTCAGTGTGACCTGTTCTCATGCATCTTCAACTGTTTATAAAAAGCTCAAAGCAGAACACAATCCAACAGACCAAAGTACTGTAATTTATTTCATTTCCATTTTTTCTTGTCTTTTTCTATATAATCACTGATAATAACATCATCTTCCCATGAGCTACATACAATGTGCTGATATATAATTTTGTTATTTAATTATAGTTATATTTAAGTGCTCTTTACTAAGGATCTAAGAGCACTTGTTTCAGTTGAGAAGAGACGACACAAAATGAATTTAAAAAAATCATCTGAGAGGCTTGGCTGAGACAAAGCATTTCCAAACTTCTGATATCTCTGCTCTGCCTACAGACTCACAGACATGTACACTCTGTCCAGCTCTCTGAAGTCTAAATAAAAACCAACAAACATTCTAAGTCTAGAAGGCATGAGAGCTGTATGTTTTAGCACTTTTCCTATAAATCCATGCTATCAAAAAAAACTGAGTAGAAAGAATGACAGAAGCCCTTGTGGTCATGGACCCACGCCTCTGGGTGTGGCTGTGGAAACCTGCAATTCCAGCCATACAAAATAGATTTACCCTCACTTTACAACAGGAGGCATTTCTGTAATAGTTTTATGGGTTCTTAAAATGTTGTTATGACTTTTATGAGCGATAAGTGACACAGTAAACTGTATATATTTTAATAACCCAAGCTGGAGAGTTCTGACAAGGGTCTGTTCTGGGGACACCACCAACACAATCACAGCAGCAAACATTTCAGCACCGCAACAATTTTCCAGTGTGTCTTTGGTTATCAATTCCTATTTTCACCCTGCCCAGGCTTCTTATCACACTAGTTTCATTTGCAAATTTATGGACTTACTTTTAGATTTTCCCAGTTTCCATGTCAGCATCTAACCTTTTAATAATGCCCCCCACCACCATTTTTAAATTTCCCAAATTAGTTTAATTTTTTGATTTAGCAACATATTTACAATTTGCTTAAACTTCATTATTTCTTTTTTTCCCCATTATGTCATGTTCTTTTGGTTTTGGAGTGTTTATTGAACAATTCTCTAATGTTCTTAAATGAAGTCATTTATTCTTTGGTAGGCAGTCTGTTTTTATTGTCGGATAGCTTGGAAGTTTTTTTGGCATTGTTTCTGATCTGCAGTTAAAGGACAGTGTGCTAAAGTATAAATTTTTAGTCTGAGTATGCATTCAGTTTCTACTTGTTATAAGTATTTAGTAAAAGAATTGGTTATATGTATTGATTTTGTATCTAGACATCTCTCCCTATTCTCTAATTCTATGTCATTATATGTATATTATTTTAGGCTTTCTCTCTACAATACCCACATAATTTTATATACATGCACACATACTTACAGAAAAATCTATAGCAATCTTCATACTTAAATGTACAAATTTTATAAATTTTCCTAGGAGAGTGGGAAAATGCAAGGGTATCCTCCATATTATTACATAGATTCAACAGTATCCTGGAGTCTTAGCTAGTATATCAAGGGAAAAATAGCAAGAGGTATAAATATTGAAAAATATTAAACTTTAATATTTAATTTTCTTATTTATTGAAACACTTTGAAGAAAGTTGAAAGATCATTTTCTCAATCTCTGGAGAAAACTGAATGATTTCTTTATTGATTTGCAGCAACATTTAAAAAGAGACATGTAATAGAAAGAGAAACTCTCACAGGTTCAGTGATTTGAACAGTGGGCTCTGAATGGGGCTAGAATTTCAGTTATGTTAAAATCGTTTCAGTCAATTGTGCAAGTGTGTGTTTATCTCACTTAGGAATATGCATGTATAATCACAATTCCAAAATTAATTACATCTCATACATAGTTGTTACATTATTTTATTCCCTCGCTATTTTAAAAGAGATTGAAAGTGTCTTGGGGACAGCTCCTGTGGGACTGTTGTGCAACTCTCTGCAAGATTGGCAGGGACAGAGTGGCACTGCTGTCCTTTCAGTGTGTTCGCCTGTCAGTGGGAAGTACAAGAGGATTTGAATGTTTTCACTCTTTAAAAAGGAGTCTAAAGAGAACTTAATTTATGTATATACTTTAACAAACTGGATTCATGGAGGAAATGATTAATAACATATTTATTTTTGCTTATTATGTGACAAATACCGGGCTATGTCTAGTGGATCTACAGAGGTCATCCAAGTCTCACAATGGAGCAGAAGGAACTGGAATCTAAATAAATCCACCACCTTAGTATTAAATTTGTAGGGGATGTACTATAGGTCCAATAATTGTTTATAATAATTCTAATATTTGAGACTATAAAAGAAATAAAATCAAACTTAACTTTTTATGGTATTTTCACAGAACAGTTAATCCATCCACAACCTTCTTTTTTCTCCTGCGAAACCATTTTGTTTTGCATCATTTTACCCTCTCCTGTGTAGATGTATTTATTAGGTTGTTTTTACCCAGCATTCCAATATCCAGAACTCCTCACATCAAGAAATACTACAGTAAATATCTCTGTCTATATATTTTTGTTTTCTTACACAAGTATATAAATAAAATAAATTCTTAGAGATATAGCTAAGACAAAAATCTATGTGTTCTTTTTATTTCGATGGTGTCATAGTGCCCTCTTTTCGTCTTGAAAGAGAAAGCGCCTCCTGAGCTGAGCAATGGTTTTCCTCTCTGAGCCTTTTCTTCCTACGTAATCATCCCTATGTGTTCTGCCTCTTTTTCCCTGAGCTCTTCGGCTTAACCATCTTATGTCTTCAGGCACCGTTCCCCACTCTAACTCTAGTTCCCTCTAGAATGCACTGAAAATGCATTCAGCTAGAGCAGTGAGTATACAAGGCGAGAGAAGAAGTCTCGTTTCCCATGTTGATTCCATCATGTGTTCTTTCTGATCATGCAAACATAAATGAATCCTCTTTATTGAAGGTTATGAGCCATTTTTGAACATTGTCTTGCAACATAAAAGGGAAAATGGTCAGTCTGATAGTCTTAGATTTGTCCTTATGTTTTTGTTTTAATATACTCTCAGTCCTAAGCTTAACCCATAATTTTATGAAAACATCATTCATAATCACAGAAAGAGATACATTTTCTTAGATATATCTTTTTCCCTGCCTTATTCATGTGCACCACCCCTAGTCTGAGTTCTTACTTGTGACTTGCATCCCCTGGAGCCACACAGTGAGATGGGCCGTGATACTCAGTGCCTTCTAATTCTCAGGAGCCAAAAAGGGAAGGGGATTCAGGCCCCATAGTCATTCATTATATCATCTATGATCTCCTTTCTATATTCCCTTTTCAATACTTTATTCATAGAATGATGACTTGCATAAATATCAACTTAGAATCAGTGTGATTTCTGGATTAAAATGGTGGGTAGGACAAATTGGGAAGGCTGGTTTATAAGTAATTACGGTCAGTGATCAAGGTATCAGATGATGGTGTATGGACTGAGGCTGTGATAGTAGGACTGTGGAGGTATGAATGGGCATGAGTGTAAAGATGATAAATAGGAATTTATATTATATAAGTAAAGAAAAATGACAATGATTAGTCTCTTTTTGTATTTGACATTATGCAGATCAATGAGCTATTTGGGTGTCATCTTTCCTCTACCTTAGAATTAAGTGCTTCTTCTTCTGCTGTTGTTATTCAGTTACAGTTGTCACCATCCCACCACTCTCCCTAGACCACCTACCCTCAAACTCCTCCCTCCATTGTCCCTGTCCATAGGTACTTTATACATGTTCCTTGACAACTTTTCCCCTGTTATCCCCTTCCTCCATTCCCTCTGGTTACTGTCGGTTCTTTATTTCCATATCTCTGGTTATATTTTGCTTGCTTGTTTGTTTTGTTGATTAGGTTCCACTTATAGGTGAGATCATATAGTATTTGCCTTTTACCACCTGGCTTATTTCACTTGGCATAACGCTCTCCAGTTCCATCCATGCTGTCATGAAGGGTAAGAGCCCCTTCTTTCTTTTTACTCTGTAATATTCCATTATGTAAATGTACCATAATTTTTTGATCCACTCATTTACTGATGGGCACTTAGGCTGTTTCCAACACTTGGCTACTGTAAATAAAACTGCTATGAACATTGGGGTGCATGGGTTATTTTGAATTAGTGTTTTAGGATTCTTAAGGCATAATCCCAGCAGTGGAATTACTGGGTCAAAGGCAGTTCCATTTTTTAGTTTTTTGAGGAAATTACATACTGTTTTCCACAGTGGCTGCACCAGTCTGCATTCCCACCAACAGTGCACTAAAGTTTCCTTTTCTCCACACCCTCTCCAACCCTTGTTTTTTCTTGATTTGTTTATGATAGCCATTTTGACTGGTGTGAAGTGGTATCTCATTGTGGTTTTAAGTTGCATCTCTCTGATGGCTAGTGATGCTGAGCATCCTTTCATATGTTTCTGGGTTTTCTTAAGTTCTTCTTAAATAGATACTTTAAATTTCTTTCTTGAGAAATAAACTATGGAAAGAAATGGCCAGTGTACTTTGTTTCTTTGGGTTACTAATACCCTACATAGAAAGGATTCAGTATTAAATGAATGAATGATACACAAGTGTTAGGAATATAATTAAGCTCATGATGCTCTGGGTAGTAACTACTGGCAACCTGTTTTTGGTCAGAGGCCATAGGAGTAGCCAAGGTCAAGGCCAGAAGTTATGCTGAGTTCCTGCAGCCAGAAAAGGAGCATCCTGAGACTTAAAAACCTGGGCTAGTAGTTAGTTATCAATGCCCTTAAGTTTCAAGGTAAGCAGAACACAAACAGAACTGGGAGAAAGGCTCAAGAAACTGCAGGAAGCCTGAGAGAGAAAATGGTTCGAAGCCCAGTAATGGGTAGACATCTCTGAAGGCAGAGGTGAGACCAATCTTCTGTTTGAACATCACTCGATGAAAGGTATAGTTCCATGAAATCAGAAAATATTTCTATAGTCTTCATATAAGAGGATCCTTCCATATCTTTGTGTACGTGCAGGTGTGTGTGTTCATGAAAGAAGATGAAACAATCAAGACAAAGACTGACTGTGTAGAGAAAGATGGTTAATTTCTTTCTGTCTTTATTTCTGTGTGCCGTCCTTTAGAATCACCGTGCTCTAGTGGGTATAGAAGGAAGCTATAAACTAGAAAGACATGTGGAAGATGTAACTTCAAAGAGTCCTCTGGTTGGAGGAAGTCATAATAAGAATGTAAGTCACACTTTCAAGACCCAGTAGGCAAAAACAAAACAGAACAGAGGATTGAAGCCTGTGATGGAGGGAGACTTAGGCCCCACAAAGGTAGGGTGTTCTGTGGTACCTCACAAAGCTGAGAACATCATTATTGCAAGTGTAAGGGGTAGTCAGCTCATAGAGACAGAGCAGTATCTGGTATGCTTGGCACCCACACGATCTGTTACTGCCAGTTCTAAAACTCCCAGGTTCTTGAAATATGGTAGGTGCAGTTATCTGGACCCTGAAGTGCACTCAGCTGAGTGCTTAGGGCTATTCCAACTATACAATAGCCAGGGGCCTTGCCAGAGTCTGTCCTCGTGAGAACCCAGGCTTGGGAGCTGTGTGCCGGTCCCAGTTTAAGCAGTAATATCTTATGAGAAGGAGATGTTAAAGCTTATTTTATGATGTGTGAAAATATTGTGCATAAAATATGCTTAACTACTGACAATTATTTTGCTTTATGAGTTTTGTGGGAATTAGTGACTAATGAGCTTTAATCTTCCAAAATCTAATTAAAATTGTGGAAACATGTACAGTTCAAGGTGATGAAATTGAATAAAGTTCTTGAAAAGTTGGTTAAATAATATGTTCCTGCAGTGCTGATGTGAATATATCTAGAATAGAGTTTATCCAAGCCATGTGAGTAAAGGTCTGAGAACACATTTTAAAATGTGTCCTGTTTATCCCTTTATTGTTATAAACTGACTATTCCTCAAACATATTTGAAATTAAAATAAGGACGGAATTTTGTGTTGGAGAGGACGTTATGCAGAATTGCTGAGAATATAGGCTAAAAAAACCTGCTGCAATTGATAGCATAATAGCTCCAGCCTTTCTGGAGGCCAAAGGGGAAAAAAGAAAATAAAGCAATATAGCTCATGGAGGTCTCTTATTCTGTTAAAGAAAATATGTTCATTCATTAAGACAAGAACAAGATTCTTGTACTAAACTCTATGCAAATATTATATGGCTATCATAAAAATAATATAAATAGAATATATATTTCACATTAATTTTACAAAGTTTTACTATGAATTTTGCTTGCATCTGTTTCTAATGGCACATTTAAATCTCACTCGAGGAGTTAATGTTAAGTTTGTAACTGTGAAGGCATTTCTATGAAAAGCTAAACTAATATGGTCTAGGTCATTTTCTAAGGGGTGCTTTTAGAATAAAGCTTAAAACAGTGGTTTATAACCTCAGGTGACAACTTGCTGGTAGGTAATGGAATTAAATATAATTTAAAATTAGATTAAAGTAGAAGATACCATAGCTTTAAAATTTGTTTTGTGCATATACTTAGTATACACATATCTGCATATTGAGTCGTGAAGCAAAATGTCTATGAGGCATAGACATAAAAGTTTGAATATTACCAATTAAAAATACGGGCTACTTCATTTTTCTTGGACTTTCTTCTCCACTAGACCAAAAGATTTAATGAGGCTTATTAGTTGTGATTTTGTACAATAACCAAGAAATATTTGCTCAGTATTTTATAAACAAGTAGACCGATGCTTCTAGATTATTGCCACTTGCTGAAGCTCATAAGGCAAAGTAAAATTTCCTTTTTCTTTTTATGTCTTTGTATTGTGGATGTCTTATAGAGGAGGCATAACTTTTTGAGAAAAAATAATGCTTTACTATTGATTTTTAAAATTTTATATCGCTATGTAAAAAAAGATTGAAGTATAAACACTGATGAAATTTATAAACCAATTAGTTTAAAACTTTGAAAACAGAACAATATAAAATTTTAACAACAAGAAAATTAGAGACATAGATTTAGATTTAATTTCAATTAGTTACATTGTCAGAATAACTTTTTTCTATTTTCCTCCTGAAAATTGTGGTCATTTTAAAGTGATCAAGAAATTTTGCCATATTTTTTTCTATTAACACTATACATTTCTAAAAGGTCATTTTCCCATAAGAACAATATTTCTTTTGAAAAGAACTAGACATTAGTATACTATAATCCTTACGCTCATATTTTTATTGCATTGCAAGACAAAAAAACACTTATTTTATGGTTGAGTGAGCCTATTAATTAAAATTGTCTCATAAATTCCCAAACCTCCTGCAAGCGGAAAACAAGGAATTTGTCTTACTCAAAAACAAGCAGACTGGCTCTGAAATATACATGGCTATCTCATTTAGTTAACAGGGAAAAATGGTTTTCTCTCACCTATAACCTTACTTTAAATAATATGAATTAGCCAAGAAAAGTAATATTTAAAATCTGACTTGAACTCATTCCTCCAATTTCAAACAGACTCTTTATGATAGTAATTAACTTTGAATGTTGGGATGAGGTATTTACCAGCCAAAATTATTTAAATGAAATAAATTACAACTTTTCAAAGAGCATTCTTGGCCATGGCAAGGCTATTAATCAAGTAGAAACAAAGAATTTGAAATGTTATGAAAATTTAAGAAATGTGATTTAATACATAATTCTTAAGATACAAGAAATACCTATATAAAATTATTTAGAAACCCAAAGTTTTCATTTTCCAATCCTTAAACAAGTCAACAGAAGTAACCCTCCTAAGGTTTCACATGAGGGACAGAAACTTCCTGATATGTGATTTTCTAACATTGAAAGAAGTTCAATGTTAGCAAATCTTATAGTTTAAAAGACTTTAGAGGTGTTAAGGATGCTGTTTTCCAACTCTGGCTACACATTGGAGTCCTATGGGGAGAAAGAAAAAATGCAGATATCTGGGCTTCACCTCCAGAAAGGCAGTTTTTATTGGCCTGGGGTAGGGCTGAGTATGATGGGCATTCTTGTTGACAAAGCTCTTCGGGTGAGGCTAAGAGCAGCCTGCTTGGGTTAAGACAGGGATTCCCAAACCCGAGTCAGCCCACTGGCACCCGGTGAGGCCAACTTTCACTTTGCAAGACAAAATGAGAAAAATGAGGATGGTGGGATGGTGCAGTGACTTCATCAGTAAGCTAATTCTGTTCACATTGTAGGTGTTATGTTATTCTTGTAAGTAGTGATGACATACTTGTTGCTATTTTGATTGTTTAATTTTTCATTTATGGAAAATAAGATAGTTGTTATTGCTGTGTGAATATTTCCATTTTGATTTCCTTCTTTTTTGGAAGCATAAGTCTGTGAAAACCAGAATACCAGGAATTACCATTCTTGTGGAAATCCTTGATTTTATTCATAGCTACACTGGAACCAGAGATAGTAAGTAAGGGCTTCCCTAGGGCCATATGTCCAGTTAGGCCAACATTCCAGCTCTGAAGCCAGTTCCCCTAACCCTTCCAGTCTTTCATGGGAGCCTTTCACAGGGATGATTTAATTCTTTGCAAGGTTTAAGGTCAACGATGCTGAAGTTCAGCCCAGACAATAAGTAGGCTATTCACAAAGACCTTATTTGATTATTTCAGTCAAAGATCTGCTCAATTTTGACACAAGAGCAGGTTTGTCTGATTTTTATTCTTAAATTAAAACAAGTTAATTAAGATAAAAAGGGAAGAGCAATCAGAAGTCCACTGATGAACCAGTGGACATCTAACTGGACTTCCCAGGTATCACTGGGGCTTCTTGGGCACTGTACTCCAAGTCCTCCTCGGTTTCCTCATCTCTTGCCTCCATGCCTCTTTGCTCCAAACAAGTCCATTACTGGTAACTCCATATTCTCAATAAGCTGCTTTCACACAAGTTTGTTTTTTTTCTAGCTAAAGTACCTTCATTTCTTGTATACTCCTCACCTCTCGCCTTTTGCGTCAATTGTGTTTATCAGAGACTTATTTCTGATGAATCCTGTGACTGGAAGTGTTTTTTGACTAGTCAATATAAAGTACCCCTCTTACATGTTTCGACAGAAATTTCTATCCTAACATTTAATACAATACATTGTAACCCATCTATTTTCCAGTAGGACTGAAAACATTTTAAGCTCAACGCTGCCTATGTCCTTAGTGTCTAGCCAATGCATCGTATATTTCCTCATAGTTTCCACACAGCAAGTGATCCTTTACCAACTAGTAAGAGCAGTGCAGGGCTCTTCTTGGCTTGGCTTTACCTATGTATAGAAACAAAGCCTCCAAAACTCCCATGTTCTCTCTCGATCTTGTGATTTATTTCTCTCAAACCACTTCCCTTTCCCTCCCCTCCGATGATCTAAATCCAACCCATGAATCAAGTTCTCCGTGAAACTGTACCTAGAACAGGCTATCTTTGTCTCCATTTCAGAAACGCTCAAGTCTGATCCACTGATTAAGTAGCAGATAATGCTTGTTTCACCATTTAACTATTTGATGAGTGTTTGGTTCTCTTCTAACGTTAGCACAGGAGCTTGCATACGTAAGACTCAGATGAACGCTGGTAGACAGAGGAGTATGTCCAATAGTCCTAAATATCACCTGGTGAGAATCTGATGACAGTTCTGAATTTGCTTGCTTGGAAAAATAATGTGTGTAGGCAAACATATATAAGAGATTTATGAGCCCCTAAAATCTAACTATGGAACCTATAGGGGTCCAGGCTGAGAAAGCCTGAGTAGAATAAAAGATTCTTAAGAAATATAGAATTTATTACTAGCCAAGTCCAAAGCCTTACACAGCCACTTTATAGGTACCTGTGGAATTAATTACATGGATTCTTTCTGAACTGGAGGAAATGATTATTATGTGGAGGCTGAACACAAAGAGAACAGTATTCACGATTATGAGAAAAATGTTATATTCTTTAAATAAACCATCTGTTTGTTCACTCATTCATTTTACAAACTAGTGTGTCCGCCATGTCCACAGGCACCGTTAAGTTCCGGGCATACTGGGAGAATAAGATGATCTCAGTCCTGGAGGAGTTGAGTTTCCAGTGGAAAAGTCTGATAATGAACAATAGATTATAAGTGCCACAAAAGTGATGGAGGAGGAGGAGAGGAAGAAATAAAAAACAGCAGAGAAGACTCTGGGAGTATGGCAACCTGGGATTTCTAAGGAACAGAATTAGAAAATAAACCTCAAAAGGCAAACATTTAACAGGAAGTGGCCTTAGCTGTGTTGTTTACTCTCTGATTTGTTTAGTTAATTAGCAAGTGTCCCAACGGGTGTATCTAGCTTGAATCTAATTATTCTGAGAATGGCATCATTTTCAGCAAAATAATTTCAATTTTTTTATTCACTGAGCAACTAATGAAGGCTTGTTTTCCCAAATTGTATATGTGAAAGGTGTTACAAAGTGATTTCAATAATACTGGTATTCAAGTTTCTTTTGTTACAAGCAACAAACTAACTTAAGCAAAACCAAAATTAACCAACTAAGCAAAAACATAGGGGATGTTACTGGAAAATTCCAGTAAATATTTACCTTGAAGAAATCAAAGAGGCACTTCAAGGCTAGCTCTCCGTCATTGTTGTTATTGTTAACACGAGAACTTGTGGACAGGAGCTGGTAGGGAACAAAGGTAAAGCCAGGAGGGAGGTAAAGCCAGGAGGCAGGTGGGGGTGGAGGAAGTTGAGAGTAGGAACAAAAGACAGCTGGAAGCATTTTGTTTATTGTCTGGATGGGTGATCCTGAAGGTAAACGAAGCCGCCTAGCCGAAAACAATGCTATAAGCTGCCTCAAACCAGTAGTACCTGGAACTATTTGAAACTATGTTTAAGAATGTATTGCAGAGTACATTCTAATTCTAATTTATTCTAATTTATTTACTGTAAATTAATATTCAGAATAGATGGTATAAATAGTAGCAAACATTTCTGCAGAATGAGGCATGATCATCAAAACAATAAAAGCCCTACATTTTGTAATACCATTTGTAGCTAGAGATTGCAAAGAATTGTCTGTTGAAGTCTCACATTACATACACACACAAAGTCGCTGGTTTTTTGAAGTCCCTGAACAGCTGAATACGGGTTTCCTTTGAAATGAACGTGTCCCCTGTGAAGAAGCGGAGGAGAGGCATGTCACCGTGTGAAGCCAAACTCGAAGTATTCCGCCTAAAGATAGAATGAAATTATATTTAGGCAAAGGGAGAAGAATATTCTAGTCCTATAACTTTTCCTAATATTTCATCTCAAAAGAAGATAGAAATTCTCACTAAAAGGTACTATTTCCATTTAATGCTTTAGGGATAGCAACACAAAAAGTGAATTTGCTTTGTGTGCTTGATACAGGGTGCAGCCGGGGGGAGGGCCCAAAAAAGATTTGGAATGGTGTCCAGAATTCAAAGTGCATAGGAATATTAGAGAGACATATAAGATGTCCTCACTCCCCCCCCCACCAGGGGGAAGAAACGAATGGAGCCAGGCCATTGAGAGCTGTTTTGCATAGCAACAGTTTTGCAGCTAACCTCTGGAATAGTTATTTAACATATCTATAACCTTTAACTGGTTTCATAGATATGTTAAATAGGAGTGGCCAAGTTTGGGGCCAGGGAGAAGGTAGTGGACTGGGACTCAGCAGGATGTAACTAAGGTCTGGACTCCTGAGTGAGAAGGGCTTAGGGACTCAGGATGGTAACGAGGGGCTGCACTCCTGAGTGAGAAGGGCTTGGACTCAGGGTAGAAACTAGGGTCTGCGCTCTGGGGTGAGGAGTGCCTGTGTGGGAGCTTGGAAAAGACTGGCTCCAGGACATGAGGGGATAACTGCCCAGGTGAAAGGGAAAAACCATGCAGCTTTGCCAGAATGGAGATCCCTGCAGCCAGGTGAAGAAGAAAGCCACATGCATTTGGTGGAGTGCGGACTCCTGCAGCTTTGGTAGAAGAGGCCCACGTGGCTTTGGGGTGCCCCCTTTGGCTGCGGGGCCTGAAAAAGCAAGAGAGACTTTGACTGGAACTGGGTACAAAGGACTCTTGCCAGTGGACCATGAGAGGGTACCACAGTACTTTAGATTAACTCAAGACCCTGCGCAGTGACACAGCTGACAGTGCCAGCAGCCTGCAATACAGACGTGTGCTCTTTTCCTGATTTACGGTACCTGGAGTTGGGACAGTGGGAGAAGGGAGCGCTGTGTGGGTGTAGGTGTATACCCTAAAGGACTTTGATATTTTAGTGATGGCATTAGGCCTGAATAGCATTAAATAAACATTTTGTTTCCTTTTCACAAATCTCTGGCATTAAGAGATGTTTTTCCAATTGCCGGCAGACAGAAGGGCCCAGTAGATTTTAGTATTTTGTTTTTGGGAGGGGCCCCTGTTGTATAGCAGTTTTGGGCATCCCTAGGTGGGCCAAATATTGTATTGCTCCTCCCTCGGACCTCCTCTTGTTCGGTAACATGCTGATTCGTGAAAACAAGACTGTGTCTGAAGGCCATTCAAATTTTCCTGTTTACAAAATTAATAAATAAAGTTAAAGATGCTGATGAAAATTAATGTTTATAATTTTAAATACACATTAATAGAGTGCTTTGTTTATATGATAGGTGTATGGGATCAAATCCAATCGACAGTTGTTTACAGCTCTTTACAATGTGCTATTTCAGGAATAGCCATGCAGTTGAATGAAGTAGAATAGCATTCAGAAATAGAATCGTGCTCATGGTAAAATGTACTAGAATAGAAAGCTGTTCTTCAATAGAATAAGGAACATACAGTGTGGGAATATTGACTGGTTATATGAAAAATTTCTATTTTCTTGCATTTTTCCTATGTTGAAATAGTTTGCACGCATCAAAATTGAATTATTTTTTAAGTGTATTACTTCTGTTAAGCTTTCATTCTTCCTTTTCCTGATTTGGAAGAGCAACTGTACCAGGAAAGAGCAAAACTATATTTGATACAGGAATTCTTTTGGATGCATTAAGAGCAGTCTGTAAAATATTGTGTGGTTTGAGACTAATGTCTTAACTGCATGACTTCTTGTTGTGTTTGCCAAGGGGCAGGGAACTTTTCTAAGCCTAAATTTTAATAATTTACAGATTACGATAGTGTAACAGAAGGGAAAAATAATCCTCAGAATTGAACTTTCTTCCTCCTATTTGAAATTACAACATAAAACAAGTAAAATCATCTCTTTTTTATTTTCCCCAACATCTGAACACCTCTGCACCTTTTTATTCTCCATCACTGCACTGAGAAGCTGGTGGTTTCAGAATGGAACACCTTCAATATCCCAGGCCAAACAGCACCACCTGTATCCATACCTGTCTTCACTTCCCTTCACCTGTACAGTGTCCCCACACTTCTCTTCCATTTTCTCAATAATTTGACAGAAGCCATTAGGCTTTAGTTCTCTCACATCTGGATGTTTCCTATTCGAATTGAAAATCCCCAGATCTCTCTTTCCTCTAAGACTAGTTAGTGCTTTCTCCTTTCTACATTCCTCTCTCTAACCACCACACACTCCTCCCTCGAGTCCCTGCTCAATCCACTCCAATCTCCTGCCACCGCCATTATTTAACTATCCTGTTCCTCACTAAGATTAGTTACGACATTAACATCTGCAAATGTACAGTACTTTAACCTTTTTCTTAGCTGGCATTTCAGAAGCATTTCACAATGCTGGCCACTCTTCTAGAGTAGCTATTTTCACTAGCCTTCCCTAATAATACTTTTCATTTTACTCCAGTTTCTCATGCTGCGATTTTGCCGTTGCTTTGCACACTTTGCTCCCTGTGTCCAGTCTTTATTTGTTGAATTTCTTGAAATCATGGATGAACCACAGCCTAAACTTTCTCCCTAGGGGTCCTCTAGCTTTAACTACTATGTATCTATAATAATTTCCAAATTTATACTGGCAACAGCAGGCACCTCTTTATCTGAGCCTCAGATCTGCATGTTTAACTGCCTGCGTAAGAACTTCTGAAACATCACTATGTGAATTTACCAACGTCTAACAAAAGCGTAGTTTTCTTCTTGGGAAAGAAAAAAGAAAGCTCCAGTACCTGGGAACTGTTCTGACAATTACAGTTTGGCTGTAGTGTTGCTAGAAAGTGGCTCTCACAACTAAGGCTTGTCATTCTCTGGTTGGACATAAACAATCTCACAGAATACCAGTATCAGACAAAGTCCCTCTGAGACCATGATAAAATGGGAGAGAAAAGACCACTTCATATATTTTTCTAAGCACTGACAAAAACACAGTCACCATATAGCTCACAAAATACCAAACACTCCCCTCTGCCAGCTAATATAACTGGCCATTGTATCTTTAGCAATCACAACTTTTGCCATGTTGCTCTCCTGACATGTAAGATTTATTGAGGTCCACTATCATAGAATTGTCCCTAGTTTCTGATAGTACCCAGTCTGGAGTGAAACTCCTTGCGTAGGCCATCCCCAAAATGGCCACACTTAGGCCATTTACTTGAGTAAGTCCTTTCTAACACTCTTACAGAGATGCTCCAAGGGTCCCCACGGTGTGCATTCTCCCTTGCTGCAATAAGTAATAAACCCAATTTATTCAAAGACAGATGTCTTCCTTGTGGAATGGTACTCCTTGTTCATAGAACTTATCCCAATAATAAACAAACACGTAAGTATCTAAATAGTTGTTTTATGTCTTTCTCCCATTAAAATACAAGTTCCTCCTGGGCAAGGACCAGATTGGCCATATTTATTGCTGCATCTCCAGTGCTCAGAACAACACCTTGTGAATAGCAGGGTTCTTGTGTTATGCTGTTCTGGTTATTTACCTTCTTTCACACTATTGACTATAATAAACAGGGCTCTAATAAATTGCCAATGATATGAAACTGATGGTTTGTTACTGTTCTTAATGTTAATTATTGAGCCAGTTAATCAGGCTTCTCTCTCTAATTAGATTCCAGCTTTGCAACAGCAAGTACTTTCTTAGACTATTTTTGATGCACAGGTACTTATTAGCACTAGACCCACAGGGTACAAGTAATAGGTGTCCATTGTCTAGGTGTTCCTTGGAGTTTATGTAATTGATGAAAATGATTTCGTATCAATGATTTCATTAGCGTGAAGTTATTAGCCTTACAACAAATTCAGGAGATGTTTCCTTAAAAGCTGAGGAATATGGGTCCATTTTTGCTATCTCTAGCATATACCCATGACATTTTGACAAGAAACTCTTCCTAAGCTAAACTAGAAGACTGAACAGCCCATGTGTCTCCCAGAAACACCTCTTGCTAAGCTACCAATTCTTACTATTAACATATCATTGCTTCTACTCCAAAGCTATCACTTTTCATTAACAAAATCTCCCCATATTACCATAGTCTTTGAACTCTTCATAATTGATTAATATATGAGTAACTTATGCTATAATCTAGCTATTTAAATTGTTCTCATTCATACACCTAGACAGCAATATTTATGAATTTGGCCACACTTCTCATTTCTCAATTGTCTAGACTCAGATCCAGCCTCATATTTCTTGCAGAGGAACCTAGGAGAAGGGGACATATGTATCGCTCTCTGCAGTGTTTCATAGTGAGTATATAAGTCAGGTCCAGCAGATCTTTAATACATGTTTTTGGAGTAATGCACTTGGGTAGGATGGGAGGAAAGATAAATACTTTCCAAGTACTTTTCGTTATCAACCAGATACTTTGTCATGCTGCAGTGAATTGAGAAAAAAGAAAAAGCATATTATTTGAGTGTTTGAGTACTGGTTAATAATCATGCAACCTAAAATTTGTTATCTCCTTTCTAAGGTCACCTCCTGACCACTCATTAGCTGTGTTCGCAATCTTAAAATTGTAAGTTAGGAATTTCTGTCTTTCTTTATAAATGGATGAATTTGGACAAAGGGGGACTAAATATTTTCAAGATGGCCACTCATTCGTAATGGCTTATATCTCAAATAATTCTGTAACAATACTGTGGTCATTTGGAGTTATATGAACAGAACTAAACCAACTTGCTCTTATAAATGTCTAGTATTTATAAATATAGAAGGCCTCAATCATATGTTAGGGGGGGTCCATGTTTCTCCTTCAATACCCCCCTACCTACTAAATGTAGTTATGGAAGCTAGCCTTCTAACAAATGCTGTCAAGCATATAGATGTTCACCAGCAGAGAGGCATGAAATGGTCATGCAAGCTACTCTGTGACTCACGGGATGTCATAGTCTCTCTTCAGGCACTCCACCCAGAAATTTCAATGAAAAGTTTACTCTGAACTATCTTAACAATGTATTGGAGCAGCAAGAAGAGTCATTTCTGCATTGGGTTCAGGTGAAGGGGCCTTCCATGAATGGGAGAGACATGGGACCAGAGGGATTAGGCTGCTGTGTTTACTCATTGCTTATGTATTTCTAATATATACTTTGTTTATGAGAGGACAGTACAGTCTGTTCAATTCTTCTACCCAGCCACCTGTCTCTTACATTACTAATTCTACTAATAAAAATTCATTTCTAATGTGCCTTGTGATAATGAATACTGAACTATAGATTTAGATAACTATATTTGAAATATGTCAATTACTACCCCTGGGATATACTACATATCTAAACACTAACATTTCTTTGGATTATGATTAAAATTAACTTTCACATGCATAAATCATCTTACTTATTATGAAGACTTTTAAAGTAAATTATCAGAATGACAATAAAATGTGCACAAGCTAGCCAGTCCAGTGGCCCAGGTAATAATCACACACAAAGGTCAGTCACTATGCCTGACCCTACCAGCTGAAAAAATTCGGAGAATGGTTTCATTCCACACCTCAGCACATCATTAAGTTAAAATCATCCATCCTATTTTCTAAGTAATATTTGACCATTTAAGTGTAACTATACAAAACCTATATTGTGTATGATACTGTTCCCCATATTATAGGTTTATTTTTGAGTCCTGTCAAATCATGACTCTGCTGGTGATTTGAACAGGTTCAAAGCACCCAGAAAATTGGCCCACTATTTTTACCTTTCTCTATCTTTTTTGAGAACTTACATTCCTGTCTGTATTGTTTCCAAAAATAAATAAGCCCACAAGCAATACCTTAATAAATGTCTTTCACGTCTGATGCCTTCAGGCAGCAAAGGTCTAACTGCCTCTCTCTGTGTTTTTTTAAGAGAGTGAAGGAATATATCCAGAAATATCAAGAAAGAGGGAAAATAATTATCCTAATATTTTATTTTTTATTATTTTTTATTTTCTTAAGATTTTGTTTATTTATCTTGAGAGGGGAAGGGAAGGAGAGAGGGAGAGAAATATCAATGTATGGTTGCCTCTCATGCGTTCCCTGCTGGGAACTGGCCTGCAACCCAGGCATGTGC
Organism: Artibeus jamaicensis; assembly: GCF_021234435.1. NCBI lineage: Eukaryota > Metazoa > Chordata > Mammalia > Chiroptera > Phyllostomidae > Artibeus > Artibeus jamaicensis. Next base: position 40,100,107 of record NW_026521486.1, read on the forward strand.
CCCAACTGGGAATCTAATATTTTTATTTTGTTAGTATATTTATGTATTTTATTTTGATACCTGTGGTATAGAGATTGACACAGTTTCATCAAATAGATGTAAAATACAACATAGAATTTAGGTAAATATTTGTACTTTTAAGAAATTGACAAAATAACTGTCTTAACAGTTTTAAGATCTGCATACTTTTCATTGTATACCGCTTTTTAAGAAAACTGTTATCAAGCAATCAAAAACTACATAACAAAAAAGGATCATGAAACGTAATTGTTTTTAGTATGTCCAGAAAAATATGAAAGTCTGCCCAAGCCACTGTCCACAAGCTCGTATTGCCACCAGAATGCAAACCCAGCACTGTGGACTTTCCAGTGTATTCCTTAACCATTGTACTCTACTGCTTCTCAAAGAAACCAAAAAATATTAACTCATTCTATATACTTATTGTAAATTCCACATAGTACATTCTTTTTTGAATATCATAAAAAGAAAAAAATATTTATTCTAAGGAAATTTTATGCTTCGCTTAATAAGCTAATAATAATTAACATTTTTAAACACTTTTGTGCCAGAGAGTGTTCTGAGTAATTTTCTCATTAACCGGTTTAATCCTCATTATTATTCTATGTGGTATGTATTATTATTATATTTGTATAGATGTGGAAAATGAGGTTAATAACCCACTTTGTTATAGTGAACATGAAAGAAAATTGAAGTTCATGGCATGATACACCTGAAGAAAGGGAATAAAAAATTACATCTGCAAGTTACCTGAAAAATGGTTGATGTTCATAATGAAAAAAAATTTAAAAATCTCATTCTTGATTTAAAATAGAAAACAAACTGCATTTAAGCACTAAAGCAAAAGAAATAAACATCTGTATCATAAAAAGAAGAAAAACTACACTGAGATACCGTTTCTTAACCTAGCGCTTCTCCAGAATCTAAATGGTTGACGCAATCCTATCGGTGAAACAAGCGCTCTAATGCAGTGTTCGTGGGAATGCAGGGCAGCACAATTCCTATGCAGTGGAATTTGGAGATACATAGAAAAATGTACAGATGTATTTACTCTTTGACTCTGCAAAAGTTTACTTGTAAGTGAAAGAGGGGGAGAAAGAGAAAGAAGCAGCAGGAAGAGGAGGAGCACAATGAGGAGAGGCGGAGGAAGAAGAAAAACAAGAAGGAGGAGGAAGAGGAGGATTTGTATGAGGAAGAAGAAGAAGGGGAAAGGGAAGAACAAAAGGTAAAGCAAAGCAAAGTAAACCAATATAAACCAATATGAACAGGCAAATTTTCAAACTGGATCAAAATAGCCCACATATATCTAAACACTGGAGTATCATACAGCTGGGCAAGAGACTCAGAGAGATATCTATGAATTGATAAACAGTACTCCATATATATTTTATTTAAAAAAAAACAAGGTTCTATCCTGTGTATACACCCTGCTAATTTTTGTGAAAGCAAAAGAATAGTAATAAAAATGAAGTTATGTATTTGCTCATATTTTCAAAAGGAGACAATGGAGGAATAAACCAAAAAAAAAAAAAACCTAATAAAAGTAGTTTTCTAGGCCCCGAATTATTATTTTCCTATTAATGAATACTTTTTTATAGCTACAAAATAACCACCAACAGTGATATGGTGCAACTCATTTAGTTTGTTTATGACCAGAATTTTACATTCGTTACATAAAGTCGTTGAACTCAAAATCATATGAAGTTGCTTTAAGATAGTTTAGCTGTGTGCTTAAAAGCAGAAGCTTTGTAGCCAGACTGTGTGGGTCTGAATCCAATCTCTGCAGCTTGCTAGATATGAACAAATTGTTAAACTTCTTTGTACTTTTCTTACCTTAGACATGAGCATACTAATGGCATATACCTCATAAACAGTGTTTGGGGGGGTTGAATGAATTAATACATATGCATTTACTTAGATACATGCTAACGCAGCACTATATAATGTGTAATTGGAGTCCCTATAGGAGGGGCACCACAGGAAAAAAATCTGAAAACTATAAACCCAGAAACTCAAGGACATCAATAAGCCCCCAAAAAAGAACCATGAAAAAAACCACAAAGTCACATAATAGTCAAATTGTTTAAAATTAGTAGTAAAGAGAAAAATCATATAGCTGCTGCATGAAAAATATGCACATACACAGGCAAGTGTAGGATTATTTCAGATTTCTTATTGAAAACAATAAGGAAATTAATAGGAGCAGTATTTTAAAAATACTGAATGAACAAATCTATCACCTTATAATTTTACATTCAGGGTCAGAGGAGTGTTAGATAAATTATAAAGAAAATTGTGGGTACAGGAAGAACCTTGTCCTCATTTCCTGTTCAAACCCCAGGAGAGGAGAAGCCCACTAGGTAGGATATATCACAGCAATATTAGGGTGCTTAGCCTAATTCATGGGGCAGAGAAGTATGGTCAAAAGGACAAAGAAGGAAATTTTACCCTTTGTGACAGTATGGTTGGGCCTGGAGAACATTATGCTCAATGAAGTGATCCAGTCAGAAAAAGACAAGTACCCTATGATTTCACTCATATGTGGAATATAAAAACCGAACTGAACTAACAAGGGAAATGGGGACAGACTCAGAGATAGAAAGCAGGCTGACAGCTTTGGGTGGGGGGATTGAGCAAAAAAGAAATAGGACTCATGGACATGGCCAACAGTGTGGTGATTGTGGGGTGGGGGGGAGATGGAGGTGGAAGGGGGTAGAAGGGGGATGAATGATAATGGAAAAAATACAATAAAAAAAAAAACAAGGAGAAAGTCAATAGTCTTAAACCTTCCTCCTAAAAGGAAAACTCAGATTATCAGCCGGCCAAGGGGTTCAAAACGGTGAGATAGCGTGGCATGCGGTAAACCCTTCAGAGATCATCGCCTCTCCTATAATGTCAAAGGCCATAGAGAAATAAACTGGTCTTCTAACAATTTAAGAAATGGAAAGTCACAAGTGAATTTAGCAACAAGATTTTCAGAAAAATTGGAAACTGGCAAAAAAAGGTAGTAGACTAAAGGTCAAAGAGGCAATGAGAAAGACTTTCTTCAAGAAATTTGACAATGAGAAAAATAAGAAAAAGCAGTCACTTTGAGGGTAAGGGAGAGGGAGTCAGCAAAAAGGGAGAATATGTGCTAGAAGAAAAAGAGAATATTGATTCATGAAGACTTCAAGGGAACAAGAAGGATCAGGGATCTAAATAACTCTGGGCTTGCAGAGTAAAAGAAGCCAACACACAAGTTATGTACTGTGTGAGTCCTTTTGTACAAAGTTAAAAAGCAAACAAAATAAAAAATCTATGCCATTAAAAGTCAGAATAGTGATTAACCTTGACAGAGGGAAAGTAACTGGAATGGAGCATGAGGGTTTGCTTTTGAAATTCTGGTCATGTTCTGCTTTTAACCCTTTGTGCTGGTTATAGAAGTGTGTTCATCTTGTGAAAACGAATTGAGCTGCACAGGTCAGAACTCTTTTCTTTTCCACATGTGTGACACGTTGTAGATGAAAAAGACATATGGGAATCAGGAATGAGTAGTATTGGTATAATTACAAAGATTGGAAAAATATAGAGAAAGTCAGAGGTAAATTGGATGTCACCTTGAGGGAGAACTTGTTTATGGCTTTTATTTGTCGGAGAGGAGGCAAGCCATCTGTTAGGACTTAGGGGGCAGATGGTGTTACAGACATTCTAAAATGCCAGAGCAGAAAAGGGTAAAGGTGCAGAATGGATGAGTTAAAACAAATGGATTCTCTGGCAGCAATGAGATCTTAAGCAAATTTATTGCATTAATAAATCCATACCTTGCTTCTCTCCACATAAGAGTTGTACACAAAATGAACCTTGTCTATAGAAATTAGAAAAACTGCATCATTAAGCAACTTATGGAATCACTAAATTTTATTTGGAAATTTGACTACATACTCCCTGGTGACCATAAAAATTTTAAATGTTCATTTTCGTGATTTTATTGTTCATGAGAAGAAAACATACAAATTTCTAATGGAAGCAACTCCTGGAGTTTTGTTTTGACAGATATTTCTCCTGTAAGAAAAAACAGGGTCTGGCATAAATAATGCCATTGTTTATTACAAAATCTTTTATTACCAAATGATAAGCATGTAATTCTGTAACACAATAATATCACTCTCAGGCACACCATATGACATTTTAGGTGAAATGTTCAAATTAACCCAGTAGAGTATGAAATAAAAATAGTAGTAAAAGAAATAAAGAAAAAGAACTTAAAAAAATGTTCAAATCAAAACTATAAATTATTACCCTACCAGCCACACTCAAGCAGGCGTTACTTCTGCCCAACCCTGTACATATATATCCAAAAGTGAAATAATGACTTGGCTAGGACACTTGCTTTGACCAATAAAATGAAAGCGTAAATTGACCTATGCCAGTTCCTAGAAGTCACTAGACTTCTTTTTATTTTTCCTCTGTCAGAACAAAGTAGTGACCTATATTATGGTAGTATGTTCTTTCTGAATGCCAGGATGAAGGAGATACTGGTTTTCATCTACTGGTTTACTTCAAAGATCTTTTTGTCTAGATAAAATGTTATAACACTCTATTCTGGAGGTTATAATGTATAGGGATGTAATGTATATGAAAATAATAACATGAATAAAGGGAGGACGTAAGTGGAACAATGTAGTTATAACATTTGTGCATTTGGTGTGAAATAATATGATAACAAATCTAGGTAGACTCTGGTAAGTTACAGATATGTATATCGTAATCCATAGAGTGACTATTCAAAAAGTAATGCAGAGAAGTATGGCTAAATAACCAAGAGAGAAATAAAATATTAAAATCTGATTCATCAGGAACATTCCATAAAACAACTGGCCTGTGCTTTTCAAAAATACCAAGGTAAAGAAAGATAAACAGAGGCTGAGAAACTATTTTCAGTTAAAGGAAATTAAAGAAATGCTAACCAAATGCCATGGATGAGAAAAAAATAGTCTGAGATAATTGGTGATATTTCATTATGGACTGTGGATTTAAAAATAACATTGTATCAATTTAAATTTTCTAATTTTGAAATTATACTATAATCCCTATCCATCAGGATATATACTCTAAATTATTTAGCGTTTTTGAGACATGTTATCCAGAAAATAAATAAACACAAAGTCCATATATCTATATGTGTAGATATCTATAACTATAGACATTTGTATGGAGAGAGACAGCAAATGCGGTGAAATATGCACTTGGTGAATTAACATAAATAGCAAAATGGAGTTTATATTAAAATAAAGTGTTATGATAATTTCAATTTATAAATGTTTCTGTACTCAAATAGTTTTTACTTTCTTGTTATTTTCACAGTAAGTGGATCTATAGCAGGGGCAATTTCAATACCTTTTATTCTATTTTAATTTAATTTCAAAATGTATTTTAATACTTCTGTGTTCTGAAATAATTATATTCTTACAGAAGAAAATACAAGAACAGTACAAAGAATATTTTTCCCAATCTTTTGAAAAAGTAAGTTTCCAATATAATGCCCTTATTAGCCTCAAATTTTGTAGTATTTCCTACAAACAAGAAAATGCTGTATTATGATAATAGAACCATTGAAATCAGGAAATTAACTTGATATGTTATTACCATCTAATCATCAAACCCCTTTTATGTTTCTCCAATTTCCCCATATTATCTTTTTATTAGCATAAGTTCCAGTTCACAATCAAGCACTGAATTTACTCAACATGTCCTTTTAGTCTCCTTTAGTCTGAAGCAGTTCTTTATTCTTTCCTTGACTTTCTTGACCTGGACCCTTTTGTAGATTATTTGAGTGTCCATGATGTTTCCTCATAATTTGATTCAGGATATTCACCTTTGGCCTGGCTGTCACAGGTGTGATACTATATATTTTTTATTGCATTCTCTCAGGTGCCTATGATTTTAATTCTGTCCCATTAATGATGATTCTCATTTTGGTCATCTAAGATATATACTGTTTTGTTGGGAACTGCCTACCTGGTTTCAGAAGCTGTAACCACCCATGGCTAAGGCTGAGTGAGAGACTTTGAGACCCTAAACCACTAAGGAGACAAAGCTTATCTCCCTGGCAGGAGTACCACCTCTGCCCACTTTACTTTACCCTGCCTAGTCCCCAGTGCATGACTGGTTAGCCAGTGATGGGTAAGATTCCTCAAGGGAGGGACCACCTAAGACAAGCATGGTCATGATGGGGCCCTCAGGGAAGGACTTGAGGGGCTATGGATAAAGGGGGTGATGGACCCTTGCCACTCAGGATTTGACATGGCCTGAGTCCTTATTCTGTCTGCAAGAATCTCCTAATCTCTTGGCTGCCTTACTTCCCCTGCCTGAAATAATGCTGGATGTGGGTGCAGCCCTGTGCTGGAAAGGGCAGGTTCCCCAGGGTGATCAGGCCTAAGAAAGAATGCATAAGAACTGGTGAAACTTGCTTTGCTAATACCCTCAATTTAAATGATAAGGGTCCAAGCATATCTTGAGTTTGTTTCTCCAAAGTTTTATGGCCCTTCAGCTATCTGACCCTGACTCAGAATAAGCTCTCAGAGTTCTTTGAATATCTATTGTTTGATCACTACTGCCTGACAATGATCAATGAGCTTTCCATTCACGCCCTGTACTCCTATGTGAATTAAAGCCAATAAAATCCTGTCAAGACAAGAGTCCACGCACTCTCCTCTTGAGAGAGTAGCTGTGCCTTCCCTTTTCCTCTACAGGACTGGGTAGTCCGTGTGAATTTGTCTTGTTTCATCCACAATGTCACGGATGCTGTGGGCCAGTACTCGCATCACTGTTTATCAGGATTCTCCACTTAAACTTCATCTTTTCCCCTTTGAAATTATGAAGATTTTTGTGGGCAACTAGTTGAAACTAAGTAAATACCCTGTTCCTCATCAAACTTCTTATTTACTTGTTTACTATTAAAATATATGTGGCATCATGGTTTTCTATTTTATCCAATGAGTTTTAATATATTATTATCATATATTTTCATGCTAAAATTACCCTTGGTTTAGGTAGAGAGAGCCTATTCGAGCTAGCTTGTCTTTTTTTTTGTTTTTGATGGAGCTTCACCATTCTCTTAGCACTTCTTTGCTGTCTGACACATATTCCTGCTTCCTCTTGTACTTTGCCTCAGTCCTAGAATCTGCCATTTCTTGAAGAAGTCTTGATTTTGGGGGGTGGAACATCTTATTAGGTGTCATCACTCCTAGGCCCTTCAAACAGACAAAGCTGGGAGATATAAGTATGTGCACGTATATGAGTGTATGTATGAATAGACACATTTATATCCATATTGATTTCTATAGACATCATTATCTGTGAAAACCATGAATTTATACTGATCCCTTCAGTGGCAACCCCCACTACAGGGTTCATTCTGCTTTTCCCCCTTTTCCTATTTGAATTCTCTTTTTTAACGGTGAGAACTCTGGCTCTTATAATCTTTATAATATTTATTATATCAGTTCCCTTATAGGTAATCAATCTTCCATCTTCATTATCAGCCCTTGCTCCAATGCAGATAACTTCCTGACCCCATCGGAGCTCCAGCACCTCTGCCTGAACACTAGTGTGCAGACATTTCTCACCATGTTTGGAGTCTGAGATTCTGCACCCACATGTATGGGTGCTGCCTTCACCCTGCTTAGGCTCCACCACCTTATTCCAGGCTGTATAGATGTCCTACTCACCATGTTTAGTTCATCCAACACCCCATGAGAGCTGCTTCCCTGAAGAGATGCCCTGATGAACTCACACAGACTTTAACAAACTATCGTTTTGCATGATTGCCTTCTCAACCTGCTTGAGTTCTGACACCCTATGCTGAGCCTCCCAACCATGAATGCCTTCGTCTCTCCACTTGGTCTCTGACACTCCCCACTAGGCTAACCCTGTCACAGTGATGAATTACAAATTTCACTAGGGAGGCCATTGTTTTGTTCCTTTTTCTATCAGCTAGATCTCTAACACCCATCTGTGAGAACCCTCCTCAGTACTTTTCTCTGATACCTTATTCTAGGAAGCCCTCCTGTGAACATGCCCTACTCACCCTCCTTGGGCTCTGTTTGCCTCTGTAAGGCTTTCACACCTCTACCAGGGAGCTCCTCTAAGACATGGCCTCCTCATTTTGCTTGTGCTTAGACATTCTGCTCTGGGCAAATTTGGCTCTCCTCCCTTCTTTCAGCCATGCCAACATCAGCCTTGTCCTGCACCCTGTAATGATTTTAGGAATGCATTATTTAGAAACATAAGAGAAAGGAAGGAAAGCAAGGAAAGAAAAGAAGGGAAGGGGGAAAATGAAGAAGAGAAAGAGAAAGAGGAAGAAGAAAGAGAGCTCTGATATATTTTAAGGTATTGATAAACATCTTCATACTCAAAAATAGTTTGAAATTATGTGACTATTTTTCAAACCATGGGTTAAAATAATAGAGGGCTACAATAAAGATTTTTAAAAATGAAATGGGATAAGTCTCTTGTACTTTTAACTCTATTTCCTGGAGCACTGAAATGTCTAGGCTAGACTATCTTGCTCAGTTGCACTCTTAAGCAGCCCCTTTGCTTCCCACTAAGCTCCAACTCTTCTCCTGGCATCTTGCCAACATCAAAAAGTAATAAGAGACAAAATAAGAGAGGAAATATCCTCTCTCTTTTCTGAAGGAACAGGCCTTATGCAGCTTACCACTGCTACACCAAGGTGGAAAAGAAAAACAAGAAGGCTATATCTTGATTTTCTCCCATGCAGTAAAAGGCTCTGGCCACTTTTCTTTTCTGCCCATGGAAAAAGAAGAAAAAGCAAAGGCCAAACTCATATACACAGCCATTGGAGGCAAAGTGACACGGCTCATTCCAAAGACTCAGGAATATGAATAAATAATTTACTAACTTTTCTCTCTGGGGTTTGATGTAACAGAAAGATTTACCCCCTCTCAGAAATTTTCTTGCTGTCAGAGATATTAAGTGGCAAGACTTGAAAGAAACCCAAAGGTTCTTAGTAGTAGTAGCCAGATTCTTCCATACCTTCTGGATGGATAAGTCATCAATCACATCTTGCATGTAAGAGAAATACTCTGATTAGAATTATATTAGCATATATTCTAATAAATGAAAATATAATTTATAAACTTCTTGAATAGGGAGGAAATTTGAGGGAAGATAATATAAAACATTTATCTTGTTGAACTGTGAAGTGCTCTTGAATGTACAATAGTAACCATATCAAAAGGAAATCTCCTAAAATTAATTATTGTCTTTCCCAAAGTGAATTTGCCTTTATATATATGAAGTATATTTATATATATATACTAGAGCTGAGTCAGAAAACTGAAAAAATACAAATTATATTCTATACAAGTATAATTTTATAAATGGAAAATGGCGATTTCTCCTTTAAAGATGCCTTTAGTACAAATGTTTTGAATGTAATGGTCACCTGCACATTATAGTATATGTATATCTGGATGTTTTAATTAATTTTTTTAGCAAAAGTAAAGTATTTTCATTGCCATGAACTCAAATAAAATTGAATCTTGGAGATACAATTTTACTCATTAAAGTCAAGCCTAAGAGAAACCAAAATAAACCATAGCATTTTTTATCATGTGCCCACTTTGTAGCTGTAACTTTCCAATGTCTTCAAAAATGTTTCCTGTTTAAATGAGAACCCAAATGCTCAGGACGTCTGTAATCACAGATTCCCCTCTGTCTTAGGTATGTAAACATGACATTTGAAAATAATCCTCACCCAAACAGTACCACCACAACATTATAACTGTATACTTATATTTAATCTTTAACAGTAGAGAAATTCAATACGGATTTTTAGTAAAATTAAATTCACATTTCACAGGTCTTTGTCTCTTTTCAGAGCAAGTCAGGAAACCTTTCATCCCAAAATTAACTTATGCTTCACCATAAAAAGCTATCTGCTGTCTGTGTTGTAGTTTGAGAGCTTGTTGAGAAAAATGACCTTTACCTTCTACATAGGGCAAGGTATATACTAGGTGCTGAATAATAAATAAACTGACTAAAGAACGCATGATCCAGAAACTTCATTCTTAGGATTGTTTTCATATTTTAAGGAGAATGTGACTATGGACTGAGGGTGTTTGTCAGTCCCACTCCTCGCCTCACCTGGGAGTGGGGGGAGAAGGACTAGAGATGGAATTCGATCACCAATACTTAATGGTTTTTATCAATTCTACCTACGTAACTAAGCCTCCACAAAAATCCAAAGGAACAAGTATTGGAGGAGCTTTGGGTCGGTGAGCACAGGAGATTCGGAGAGGCGGAATGCTAGAGAGGGCATGGAAGCGTCATAGCCCTTCCCACATACCTTGCCCTATTCATTAATTTCATCGGGCCGTTGAGTTCTGTGTCTTTTACAATTAACCAATGATCTAGTAAATAACGTTTCCCTGAGTTCGGTGGGCTGCTTTAGCAAATTAATTGAACCCAAGGAAGGGATCTTGGGAACCTCTGATTAATACTCAGTCAGAAGAACAGGTAACAATCTGGGCTTGTGAGTGACATCTCAATTGAGTTGCCAAGGAGCAGTTGTTAGAACCTCCACTCTGTAGTTGATCAGTGAGAAACACAGCCTGGGTTTGCAACTGGCCTGGGTGGGGGCAGGCTGTTTTGTAGGGCTGAACCCTTAGCCTGTGGAATCTGAGGCTGTCTCTGGGTAGATAGTGTCAGACTTGAGTCAAACTCTTGAGTACACTGCTGGTATCTGTAAATTGTTTGTTGGTACGGGGTAAATCTTCCACTATCACACTGGAAATTGAGTTTTAGAATATTGAAAGAAGAAACACTGAATGAAGAAGCATGGATGTTATCAGGTGTTTCACAATTCATTGCAGCTTTGTTTTGCAGGTCACAGAGCAAACCATAGCTCTTTAATCACGTTTCCTCAATTGCTATGGAAATATGAAGTAGACCAATTCCTGGAATCTAATTTTTATTTCCAGATGCCTTTGTGTTAAGAGTATTACCTAGTTTGAACTGAATCAGATTTGAATTAGTCTTATGCTCAAAAGAAAGTTATGAGTTTATTTGCTTACCACAACTAAAATACATTATTAACAATAATAATTAGGTTTTATTAGGCTTCAATATGAGGCTGTTGCAACATGGAAAAAAGAATTCACTTATCCTGTTAGCAGTAGACTGTATGGAAGTGTTACTGGACTAAAGGAGTTGTTTGCCAGCTCCTATCAAAGCCCAGTGAACAGGAGTTTGCAGCCAAGAAAGTCAGGGTTTATTATTGAGAAGGTGACGCTACACTTGGAGTCACAGGTGAGCCAGTGCTCAAAGACCTAGCTTCCTGATGGCTTCCAGGGGATGGATTATATAGTGGAAAAAGCACTGATTATGGTGGTTAAAAGTGTTTGTTGGGGTCCTGAGCTCTACCAATTGGCCAGGGCCAGGGGAAGAAGTCGTTGATCATTGTATCAGGTCCTGATGTCAGCCATGGCACTGTCCTTTTTGGGTTTGTGAAGGTGTGGTCCACAGCATCCTTCTGATTTCATGGGCCAGGGGCTGAAACACAACTGAGGTCAAGGTGTTATCTTTAGCCTGATAGAAACTCTGTTTCTGAGGACTTGTTCTTAAGACAGTTTGATGCTGAAAATAACCTGATATCACTGATCAAGGAAGGGAGAGGGCAGACAGAAAGAAGAAAGGGTCATGTTGAGGAAATGGAGGTCCTGGGCAGTTACAGAAGGAAAGCAGCAGAGGCAGGTTACAGGATAAAGGGAGGTCAGGTGAGCCAACAAAACATCCCTTTATTTAGGGTTGAAAAAAAATTTGAACAATGAGCTGCAAGAAAATATATGCATTCTAATTTTTAAACTGGTGTGGATACGTGAGTATTAGTTTTATTGTTTATGATAGCATTTTTATTACACAAATTATAAAATACATGATGTACCTTTGTGTAAGTTATGTCTTGCTGTTTTGTGAAGCATGTTCCAGTGATCAGACACTGAATGCTCAGTAATTCTGAATCATATTTTTATCAGAATTCTTCAAATGATTGTTTCAGGGCTAAGGAAAGAAATAATTCACAGTGAGGCAATTGGAAAGATTCTGTAAGAGGGCATCCTTTCTCAGACTTTAACCCCAATTAATCCTCTCCAGTCTCTTACATTGTGTGTAATTATGAAACTATTTCTTAACTTCATTGACTCTACAATGGTTTCAGCTCAGAACCTAATTGAGTCTCTCCTTAATTCTAAAAGGTCAGTGGCAGAGGTTTGCTTTAATGTATTTTCAAAAGCACAGATCATGGCCAATTGGGAAAGTATTCTCCTTAACAATTACTCCCTGTAAAGGGAATTGGAGAGGTTTGAAAACTTGCTTCCATTATAATTTTAACTGTATGATATTGTAGTGTGCATGAATTTTCTTAGAGGAGTGCTTTTAGGATCCTGTGATCTTTAAATGAGTACACAAAAACAACAAAATAAAGCAAACCAATAAATAACAGTCACACCATCTTTGTGTCTTTATTGTTCAGTGGAGTTTCTAAGCCCAGTAATATTTTAGATAGCTAAGGCTCTATAAAAACAACAGAGCATTTCCTCATTTCTGAAAAATGTGGAATGTACAAAGTTAGCTGTTTTTGCATTTCTTTTTTTAAATTTTATTTAGGTTTTTTTTTTTCGAGTACATTTTTTTTCTATTTCTCCCCTCCCAGCCCTCCCTGCCGTGCTCACCACTGCCCTCCCATTTCCTCCCCCTCTAGTCCTCATCCCTGTGTCCTTCCTATTTGTTCCTCAAAATCCCTCCCCCTTTTCCCCTTAAATTCCCTTCCTTCTCCCCTCTGGTCACTGCCCACTTGTTCTCTATTTCAATGTCTTTGTTTTTATTCTGCTTGCTTGTTTGTTTTGTTGTTTAGCTTCCTGTTAAAGGTAAAATCATATGGTATTTGTCTTTCAATGCCTGGCCTATTTTGTTTTTGCATTTCTAATGACATAAGAAAGGATACTAGAAAGAAGACCTTATATATAGCAAAATCGAAAGGTAGGCAAATATTTCTGGATGTTTTCTCACCTTTCTTATGTTTTCTAAAAATATAAATAAAACTAAATTAAATTAAATTAAAAATAAAGCCAAGCTTTAGCTTATTCTCTTTAGACTATTTGTTTAATGATGCATATAGGCTGACATAATCTGGAATATTCAATACTCTAAAACTTTCAACTATTTAGCCTCATAATGTGTAGTTTGTAGCTGCTGCTGCTTCTCCCTCTTATTCTTATTATTTGACTCCATCTTTTCACTGAGAATGCTAAGAGCCAAGTAATACCCAATGAATCCACACAGAGTTGATTGTCTTTATTTGCTCAGGGTTTTGTTTGGTGCTGAAAAAAAATAGGACAACCCATCTATTAAAACTTGAGCAGCATATTTGTCTTTTTATTTTTATAGGAATCTCATCAAAATAAGTCTTAACTGAATGAAATAATGGTTAGCCTTTCAAGGAAGTGTTTTGTTTATACTCACATGAAAAAACACTAACTCAAATCAAGCTGTAAATGATCTTTAATTTGCTTCCCTAAAATGAAAAACTTCCCAGTCATACAATAATCCAGTTTATTCCAATCAGATTGAAACTCTCATTTGGCAATTGAATTTCCCAGCACATTTAAAGAATCTATTAAGAACCTATACATTTCCTCTGCAGAAGTGCCTAATATCTTCACAAAAGGAAAAGGAATTTGAGTTGAGTGCCAGGAAGTTCTTTCTGGAAAAAACCCAAAGAGCAGAAGCCTCAGAACTACGTCATGGTCACTCAAGTGCCCAAAGGGAGGTAATTGTTGCTTAAAAGCTGGGGAATATGTTAAGTAAATTCTCCAGAGTGTCAAAGGAGGAGAAAAAAAATCCATGCTTGGCTTGCTCATTAGCATTGGCTCTACTCTGCTTTTATTTTTCCTGCTCTTTTTTGCAGAATTGATTCTGCTACGTGAGTGAGGAAAGGAAGTGTTACTTAAAGAGCAGTCAGTCCTATATATGCTATTGTCATTGGCTGCTCTCAGGATCTGTACCTTATGGAAATGATGGAGTGTGGCAGACAGCAACTTCACTAAGGAGAGGAGCAGCAGTTTTTGCCGTAGATTTTGAAGACAAGTAAACTAGGTGTTGAGGTTAACAGGCCTTCTTACACAGCTGCATATTCTGGGTACTCTGCACTTTCCATAAATGGGAGGAGATTGCACAAAGCAATTTATTTCTTTTATAAAATGCTCCCTGTTTACTTCCATAAACTGCCACCCGGTTTGCCCATCCCAGTTCTGCAACTCAATTTGAAGCACTACAGCAAAAGTATTTGTGGCTTTAGAGAATTTTTTAATAGCAGAGCTAAAAAATCAAGACATGAAACTCCTTGCAAATTTGAAGCCTAAGGGCAAGTCAGAAAAATGTGGAAGAATGTGCACTATCCTATCTATGACTAGATGACATCCTCTGAGGTATGAAAGAAAGAGAGATATAGCAAGAAAGAGAAATGTTGGTAGGCTGTAGAGATCTCTGTGCCCTAGTCCTGATGGACCACGGTAACATGTCTAGAAATACATGCATAGCTGAGACTACAAAGTACCTTTCTTTGCTCAGGTTTTTGTCTGAGCCCATGGGAGCGGGAGCCTTGCAGCAGTTCCCATCCCAGCAGGAATGGCTGTGGAGGTAGCTAAGGACAGACTCACCAAGTCTCTCTCACCCTTGAAGTGATATGGAAAAGCAACACTATTTTTCTGTGCCCTCCAAAATGGTATGAATGTTTGGTGAAGAAATCTGTGGACTATGTAAAGGTTTTGAGATGACAGGAGAAAGCTACTGCTATATCGATCAAGCAGACAGAGACCATGTAGGAACATGGAGATACCTTGCTCAAGGACCAGTTGGAACTGTCACCCTCAACAGATACCAACATACAAAGAAAGGACCACCATGAAACAGATGCCCTCCCCACAGCTGCTGCCACAGACTCTCTTAGAACTTATATAACACTTTGCAGTTGAAGGAAATGAGCATAAAACCTGACCTGATTGACTTTAAAATCTCTAAAAATGAAATAGACCATATTCTTCTTTGATTGGTCTTCTTGATATATATGTATATGCACATATATATTTATTTAATTAATTATATACATATAATTATACAAGTATAATTATATATTCATCATTAAAATTAACTAGTGTGGCATTAATGAAATTATATAGGTTTCAGGGGTACAATTCTATGGTATATCATCTATATATTGCATTCTGTGTTTACCACCCAAAGTCAGATCTTTTTCTGTCACCATATATTTGACCCCTTTTACCCTTGACTAGCCCCTACCCACTTTCCCTCTGGTAACTGCCATACTGTTGTGTGTGTCTGTGAGTTTTTGTTTGTTTGTTTTTCTTGCTCGTTTAATTGTTGCTTTCAGTTTTGTATCCCACGTATCAGTGAAATCACATGGTTCTTGGATTTTTCTGTCTGCCTTATTTTCCTTAGCATGATATTCTCCAGATCCATCCATGTCATCATAAATTGCAATATTTCATCTTTTTCTTATGGCTGCATAGTATTCCATTGTGTATATGTACTACCACATCCTCTTTATCCAATCAGCTGTCAAAAGACACTGGCTGTTTCTACATCTTGGCCACTGTGAGTACAGGGCTGCATATATCTTGGTGAATAAATGTTTTCAAAAATTTCAGGTAGATACCTCGAACGTCATTTAATAAGTGTTAAAGACTTTTAATACCATTTTATATTATTTTTCATGCTTTTTTTCTTTGTAATATTTCTCCATCAGGTTTCTGGGTTCTATTCCCCTCAATTTTTTATTAAAATATTTCATTTATTTATTTTTAGAGAGGAGTGGGGAGGAAGAAAGGAAGAGAAACATCATTGTGTGGTTGCCTCTTGCATGTCCCCCACCGGGGACCTGGCCTGCACCCCAGGTACGTGCCCTGAGTAGGAATTGAACCAACAACCCCTTGCTTCCCAGACAAGCACTCAGTCCACTGAGCCATACCAACCAGGGTTTTCCCCTTAATTTTTTTTTATTATTTTAACACTAGGAAAATTTTTATTTTATTTTATTGTCATTCAACTAAGTTATCTGCATTTCCCCCCCCCCCACCCCAGCCATCCCCATCTCCCTCCCCTGATTCCACCCTTCCCCTTGGTTTTGTCCATGTGTCCTTTATAGTTGTTTCTGAAAACCCTTCATCCCTTTCCCCCCATTATCCCCTATCACCTCCCCTCTGGTTACTGTGAGATTGTTCTTAATTTCAGTGTCTCTGGTTATATTTTGCTTGCTTGTTTGTTTTGATGATTAGGTTCCATTTATAGGTAAGATTATATGGTAATTCTCTTTCACCACCTGGCTTATTTCACTCAGCATAATGCTCTCCAGTTCCATCCATGCTGTTGCAAAGGGGATAAGCTCCTTCTTTCTTTCTGCTGGGTAGTATTTTATTATGTAGAAAAAATGTACCACAGTTTTTGATCCATTCATTTACTAATGGGCACTTAGGTTGCTAATTTTTAAGAGTTAAAAATAATTTTTGAGAGTTCTTTTATATTAGTTCTAATATTTCTTATTTATTTTATCTGTTGCACTTATTTACTTCCAGTATGTCATTTGGTTTTGACTTTGTTTGAAGTAGTCTTTTTGCCATGAAAAGTCTTTTAAAAAATATAGTTAAATTTAAGAATCTTTTTTTAATAGTATAACTTTTGAACCCTAGTTAGCCTCTTTTACACTCATTCCCTCCCTTCCCTACTTTTCTTTTTTTAATATATTTTATTAATTATGCCATTACAGTTGTTCTATTTCCCCCCTTCATTCCCCTCCACCCTGCACACCCCTCCCCCACCATTCCCCCCCTTTAGTTTATGACCACATGTCTCAAGTTCTTTAGATTCTATATTTCCCATACTATTCTTGCCCTCCTCCCATACATTTTCTACCTACCATCTATGCTACTTATTTTCTGTACCTTCTCCCCCCTTCTCCTTCTCCCACTCCCCTGTTGCTAATCCTCCATGTGATCTTCTTTTCTTAAAGCGTTTAATTTTCTCCCATTTATATCACTGCTGAATCTAGATTTTATTCTTGTGGAGTTTATATTTTTAGAGTTTATATGGTGTGAGATTATGTCTAATTTTTTATTTTACCCTAGTGGTTTGAAATGCTAGTTTTAATATATACTCAATTTCCATATTCTGAACTATCTTATTTTATTTGACTGTCTAATCTTGTGTCAATACCAGACATTTTTAATTACAGAGATTTATAGTCTATTTCAATATCTGACAAAACTGCTCCCTCTCATTCATTTTTATTTTTAGATACCCTATCTATTCCTGAATGCTTATTTTTCTCTACCAGTTTTAGTATCAGCTTACCTAACTGTATTTGAGTTACATGTTTAAAGTTTCTATTTTAAAGATTTTATTTATTTATTTTCAGAGAAAGGGGAAGGGAGGGGTAAAGAATGGTAGAGAAACATTTACGTGAGAGAGAAGCATCGATCAGCTGCCTCTCCCACATGCCCTAACTGGGATGGAATACACAACCCAGCCACGTGCCCTGACTGGGAATCCAACAAGAGGACATTTTGCTTTGTTAGATGATGCCCAGCCAACCGAACTGCACTGGTCAGAATGCACTGAGTTCCACATTTAAGTGTGGGGGCGACTTCTCTCTGCGAGTCCCCCCCCCAGTGCCACAGACATGCAGGAATAAGTAAATATGGCTGAGACATGATGAGATCTGTTTAGGGTAGGAAGGAGTGGGCTGTGGCCAGTTTCTCCAGGGATAAAAAGGCCCCGAGCGCCTTTCTCCATAGCCTTTTATTGGGTTGTAGTACACAGGAATATAGGGTGACAAGGATCAAACAGTAGATAACATTACAAAGAGATCTGAGTCAGTGTCTGTCAGGAAGAGAGTTGCAGAAACTTTGGGACACATACTCATTTCTTCTCGGACCTTATCATATGAATGAAAGCACTCTTAGCAGAGCAGATTTCACAGGTTTATCAGCAAGTCTTTGTGATGCCAGATTTCTCTCCAGGACACACTCTAGCAAGGCAAGGAGCTGTACCTCTCCCCAACAGGTATTCAGGCTTAAGGGGATTACAGCCAGGAAGCAATTCTCCCGGAGAACATGACAACTTGGGCTTTGACGAAGCTGGTGGGAGGGTGAGAGTCTATTGCTCTTTGTTGCAGCCCCCCAAGTTCTTCCATGAAGGCCTCCCAAGTGATGGAGTCTGGCTTAGGTTGTGTGTCCCCCCCCCGCCCCCCGCTGTGAGGGGTCTTACCCATCATTGACTTCCGACCAAGCTTTTAGGATACAATTCCTAAAGCTAGGCAGAGTGGTCTACAACATTTAAGATGATGTATTTTTTTCTAATTTTTGCCTTAAAAATGTTCAGCTAGTTGTTGCCAAGGTGGAGGGAGGGAGGAAGGTCACTGTGTTATAAAAGAGCAGCAAAGAGGACCCCCATGATGGAACCATTTGTTCTGTGTCTGAACTGAGGTGATAGACCCACAAATCTGTACATGTGATAAAATTGCAATAGTTTTATTGCTTTATTATTTTTCAGAACACGTAACATTTATATATTATTCTTTCACTCTTACCACAACTTTTGTTTTAGTTCTTAAAATTAAGTACATTAAATGCATCACTTCTTTCGCTGAGGTTTCCCTAGTCATCCGTTGAGCGCTCATAGGTAAAAAATTCCTTCAGTTTATGTATGTTTAAAATTCTTCTGTGCTCCTGACACAAGAAACACATCTTGGTTTGATGGAAAGTCCCTGATTTATTTAACGTCTGGAAATTACCTCATTTTTATGTTTGTTTCTTTCATTCAACTGTATTTTTGAGTTTCATCTATATAGACACAAGTAGAAATCACTTCACTGAAAGATATTATTAGATTTTGTGAACATATCATGTGTTATTTTTTTGATGGTCATTTGAGTTTTTCCAGTTTTAAATTATCAAGAATGATGTTGCCTTGTGCAACTTTACACATATCTCTTGCCAGTATTTATACATTTTTTGATATACATGAAAATGCAATGGCTTTGTTATACAGTATATGCGTATTCAATTTTATGAAACACCAAAGAATATTTTCCAAAGTGTTTGGATCCAATTACATTGGACAACAGTATTGCACTGGGATTCTCTTTGCTCACATCTTCACCAACATGTGCTTTCAATTGTTGAGGGCCAGGGTGTTTTGTGTTTTAATACACAGTTTTCTGATTACTAGTGAGAACAAACACTTTTTGTGTTTATTGGTCATTCTGACAACTCTTTTGTGAAGGGTTTGTTAAACTCTCTGGACATCTTTTCTGTTAGGTCATTTGTATTTCTAATTTTTTAAAATTTACTTGTAAAAAAGTTTGTATATGTTCTAGAAACAAGCTCATTGTGAGTATTAAATATTCTAAATAAGTTCTCTCATTCCACAGCTAGCCTTTTCACACTCTTACTGGTGAGTATAACAAAGAGCAATTTATGATTTCAGTGTAATTTTATCATTTTCTTACATTAGGGCTTCTTTGAAGGTTATCCTTTCCTACTGAAATGATAAAGATATTCTATATTATACTCCAGAATTTTAATTTTTTGCCTTTAGCATTTAATCCTCTTGAGACTGATTTTGATTATGGTTAAAGGGTCATGATTTATATCACTTTCATAAATATTTAAATACTATAAAATTTTTTGTTCAATAACTTCCCATTCCTCAATGTTCTGTGTGCCCCTGTCAATATAATTCAAAAGACCATATATGTATGAGATTTTTTGTCTAGTCTCTATGTTTACACTTTTAAAATCCATGCATCATTATCATACAAGAACAGGGAAATAAAAGACTATTATCTACAAAATGGGAGGTGGTAAATAGTACTTAAATTTCTAGATGTATTTATAGAAAAATATATAGTCTTTTTTAATGCATGCATAAAGAACTAATAAAGTACTAAGTAATTTTTCAGAGTGAAACTCTGGCATGCTCATTCATTCAAAAAATGTTTTTAAGCCAAACCTGGAACAAACCCAATTTAGTTGAGAGTTACTACCTTTGGTATACATGCAGAAATTTGATTTGCCATATTATGTTTAGAACTTTGTAAAGTCCATTCTTTTGGTAAAATTTGCCTATACCATAGTTGTTTTCTCTCTAATGTCATTTTCTGATTTTATTGTTGCATTTAAGTTGGCCTCATTACATGATTGAAAAGTGTTGTTTTTTAATTTATGCACTGGAAGCTTGATGTTATATATTTTTAAATATTTGGGATCATTTGCTAGTGAAGTTATTTTGACTGAAGCATTTTTTTTTTTGGAGAGTGGATGACTCAGAAACAGGAAACTGACTAAAAAGTAGTAAATTATAGAAGGCTACATAAAATAATATCATTTGTGTAAAGCTTAATAACAAGTGCAAATAGCAATATGAAGTTTACATAAAATGTTAGAAAATCACAGCTCTCTCTCTAGGTGAATATGTGAAAAAAGTTACGATTGTGGTTACATTGGAGGTGGTGCCAAGGGATGGGGAAGAAATACCCAGGAATTTGCAATATTCTAGGTATTAAGTTATTTAAGGATTTCTGTAATTATTAGCTTTACAACTTATACATATGTTATATATATTCTTTTATATATATTAAATATTACAATTTAAATATTTAAGAATAAATAAATATTAATAACAAATATTTGTCTCATTTTAGATGACTGGCCAGTATTTTTTTTAAAGTACAGTTATTGATTTTTAAAATAATTTACTAAGCTAAGGATTCCAGCCACTAAGGGGAATCAACCTCTAGGTACACATTCTATTCAGATAGGAAAATAAAGCATGTTACATTTTTGTACCCTTGAACTTTTTTGTGTTAGATTTTTATAGTTGCTATAATTGCTAAATAGTTGTTTAATATATATTGATTTAATGAGTAAAGCAGCTGATTAAGTCATGACATGCCAGCATATTCGTGAAGGCATGGACTTAAGTAATGATTAAGTAACCCCTGGACTATAGGAGGGGAGATTTTAATTAACAAAGGGGAAAGGTGAAAACTGTAGCCAGAGGGACAGAAATTAATCTTATACGAGTGTTTAAAACTTTAAAATGTCCTTGCAGTGAGCAATGTAAGGTCTTTGAAATACCTAGGGAGAGGATCTCATTTGACAGTGAGAAAATGAAAATGATTCTAGGCATGGAAAGTAGCTTAGTGACTTATTAAGCACATTCCTCTTGACTTAAAAGATCGGCCAAATGCTAAAGTACCTAAATAGAACTTGGCCCACCTTCCTAAAATTGTTAATGACTGATAGCCTCATAAAAATAAGAGTATAGATGGAATAACATTAAAATAAGGGTTGACAACTCATTTCTTTGCTCACAAAGTTGAGACCAATGGCAAACATTTTGATGTATTATTTACATAAACATCTATGAAGTTAAATATACAGCTAACATAACGTATATAAATGTACAGCTAACGTGTGTGACATATTAAGAAAAGTTGTTCATCAAAATTCTTTTGTTTTATTTAATTATTTTTCAACTACAATTTTCTGTCTTTTACTCCCATCCAAGCCCACCCCCCTGTACCCCCACCTCCCTCCCATTTCCACCCCCCTTAGTTGTTGTCCATGTGTTTATATACTAGTTCCTGTAAATCCTTCCCCTTTTTCCCCTGAAATTCCCTCCCCTCTCCCCTCTGGTTGCTGTCCCCCTGTTCTCTATTTCAGTGTCTTTGTTTTTATTTTGCTTGCTTATTTGTTTTGTTGTTTAGCTTCCTGTTAAAGGTGAGATCATATGGTATTTGTTCATCAAAATCCTTGATGAGCTATTACTGAATCATATCTCCAATTATCCAATGTCTCTTTCAAAATACCAATTTGCAATGTTTCTACGTCATAGGTTTTGACTTAAATATTTTTCTTAGTTTAAAAGATCAAATTAGATTTGTTTTATAAAAGCCAAGTTTTTTATTCAAGTGCTGAGCTCTAAGTGTTACGGATATTGAAAACTGAATGAGCCGTCATCACACAAACGTGGTATAGATGTAATACTATGATTCTGGTCTTACTTCCAGTGTCTAACTTTAGTCACCCATTCCCATTCTTTCTCCTTGGAAAAGTGAAGATACCTGTTTTATTGTATTAAAGATACGGGCTAAGATTTCTTTTATATTGTTGTTCAAGTACAGTTGTCTCCATTCTCCACCCCACTGCTCTCCCCTGCCCCCATGGGTCCTTTATACACGTCCTTTTACGACCATTGCCTTTTTTCCCCATTACCCCCTCTCCCCATCCCTCTGGTTACTGCCAGTTTGTTCTTTATTTCAAAGTCTCTGGTTATATTTTGCTCGCTTATGTGTTTGGTTGATTAGGAGGTGCCATTTATGGGTGAGATCATATGGCATTTGTCTTTACCACCTGGCTTATTTCACTTAGCATAATGTTCTCCAGTGCAGGGTAGGAGCGTCTTCTTTCTGCTATGTAGTATTCCTTCCTGTGAATATACCACGGTTTTTTGTTCCACCCATTCACTGATGGGCCCACCTAGACTGTTTCCAGCACCTGGCTATTGTAAATTGTGCTGCTATGAACATTAGGGTGTATAGGTTCTTTTTTATTGGTGTTTCAGGGTTCTTAGGATATAATCCCAGTAGTGGAATTGCTGGGTCAAAAGACAGTTTCATTTTTAGTTTTCTGAGGAAATTCCATACTGTTTTCCACATTGGCTGTACCAGTCTGCATTCCCACAAACAGTGCAGTAGGGTTCTCTTTTCTCCACAACCTCTACAACACTTGTTTCTTGATTTGTTTATGATGGCTATTCTGGTGAGAAGTGGTATCTCATTGTGGTTTTAATTTGCATCTCTCTGATGGCTAATAATGTTTAGCATCCTTTCATATGTCTCTGGGCCCTCTGTATGTCTTCCTTGAAGAAGTGTCTGTTCAGGACCCTATGCCATTTTTCATATTACTTGTTTTCCTGGAGTGAAGTTATGTGAGCTCTTTATGTATTTTAGAGATCAGACACTTGTCCAAGGTATCATTGGGAAATATATTTTCCCATACAGTTAGTCCACTTTTCATTTATTGATGTTTCCTTTAGTTGTACAGAAGCTTTTTATTTTGATGAATTCCCATGTATTTATTCTTTCCTTTATGTCCATTGCTTCAGGGAACATATTGGTGAAAATATTGCTGTGTGGAATATCTAAGATTTTCTGCCTCTGTTTTTCTCTAGGGCTTTTATGGTGTTGCAAGTTATATTTAAACCTTTTACGCATCTTGAGTTTATTTTTGTGTATGGTGTAAGTTGGTGGTTGAGTTTCACTTTTTTTGCATGTAGCTGTCCAGACCTCCCAACACCATTTGTTGAAGAGGCTATTTTACTCCAATTTTTGCATCTGTCCTCTTTCTTGAATATTAATTGACCATAGAGGTATGGGTTTATTTCTGGGCTCTGTATTCAGTTCCATGGACCTATGTGTCTGTTCTTACACCAATACCAGACTGTTATGATTACATTGGACATGCAAAACAATGTGATGTCAGTTATTGTGATCTCTTCTACTTTGTTTTCCTTTCTGAAAAGCTATTTGCGGTCATTTTTGATTCCATATAAATTTTTGGAATATTTGTTCTATATCTATGAAATATGCCATTGGTATTTTAATAGGGATTGCATTGAATCTATAAATTGCTTTGGGTAGTATGGACATCTTGATGATGTTAATTCTTCTAATGTATGAACACGTTATATGCTTCCATTTATTTGTGTCTTCCTTAATTTCTTTCTTCAGTGTTGTGTAGTTTTCTGAGTACAGGTCTTTTACCTCCTTGGTTAGGTTTATTCCTATGTACTTTATTTTTCTTGTGGCTATCACAAATGAGATTTTTTCCTGGTTTCTGTTTCTGATATTTCATTGTTGGTGTACAAAAATGCCTTTGATTTCTGAATATTGACTTTGTGTCCCACTGTTTTTCTTAATTCACTTACTAGGTTGAGTAGTTTTTTGGTGGAGTCTATAAGGTGTTCTATGTATACTATCATGTCACCTGCAAATAATTACAGTTTTACTTCCTCCTTTCCAATTTGGATGCCTTTTATTTCTTTATCTTCTCTGATCTCTGTGGCTAGAACTCCCAGTACTAAGTTGAATAGGTGGTGAAAGTGGACATCTTTGTCTTGTTTCTGATCTTAGTGGGTAAGCTTTTACTTTTTGTCCGTTGAGTATGATGTTCAGTGTATGCATCTCATATATGGCCTTTTTTATGTTGAGATGTTTTTCCCTCTACTCCCACTTTGCTGAGTGTTTTTATCATAAATGGTTGCTATACCTTATCAAATGATTTTTCTGAACCTATTGGTATGATCATGTGATTTTTGTCTTTCCTGCTTATGTGATATATTATGTTTATTATACTATCCTTGTATCCCTGGTATGAATCCCACTTGATCATGGTGCATGATTTTTAAATATATTTTTTGATTATGCTATTACAGTTGTCCCATTCCCCCCTTCATTTCCCTTCACCCGCACACCCTCTCCCACCCACATTCTCCACCTTTAGTTCATGTCCATGTGTGATAAGTTCTTTAGCTTCTACATTTCCCATACTATTCTTGACCTGCCCCTGTCTATTTTCTACCTACCATCTATGCTACTTATTCTCTGTACCTTTTCCCTCTCTCTCCCCCTCCTACTCCCCTGTTCATAACCCTCCATGTGATCTCCATTTCCGTGGTTCTGTTCCTGTTCAAGTTGTTTGCTTAGTTTGTTTTTGCTTTTGTTTTAGGTGCAATGTTGATAATTGTGGGTTTGCTGTCATTTTACTGTACATGTTTTTTATCTACTTTTTCTTAGATAAGTCCCTTTAACATTTCATATAATAAGAGCTTGGTGATGATGAACCCATTTAACTTGACATTCTCTGAGAAGCACTTTATATGCCCTGACATTCTAAATGATAGCTTTGCTGGATAGAGCAATCTTGGATGTAGGTCCTTGCTTTTCATGACTTGGAATACTTCTTTCCAGGCCCTTCTTGCCTGCAAGGTCTCTTCGGAGAATCAGCCAACAATCTGATGGGAACTCCTTTGTAGGTTACTGTCTCTTTATCTCTTGCTGCTTCTAGGATTCTCTTCTTTATTTTAATCTTGACTAATATAATTATGATGTGCCTTGATGTGTTCCTCCTTGGGTCCAACGTCTTTGGGACTCTCTGAGCTTCCTGGACTTCCTGGAAGTCTATTTCCTTCACCAGATTGGGGAAGTTCTCCTTTATTATTTGTTCAAATAAGTTTTCCACTTGTTGCTCTTCCTCTTCCCCCTTCTGGTACCCCTATAATTTGGATGGTGGAATGTTTAAAGATGTCCTGGAGGTTCCTAAGCCTCTCCTCATTTTTTTGAATTCTTGTTTGTTCCTTCTTTTCTGTTGGGTTGTTTCTTTCTTCCTTCTCATCCACTCCATTGATTTGAGCCCGAGTTTTCTTCCCATCATTATTGTTTTCCTGTGCATTTTCCTTCATTTTACTTAGTGTAGCCTTCATTTTTTCATCTAATTTGCAATCAAATTCAACCAAATCCATGAGCATTCTGATCACCAGTGCTTTGAACTGTGCATCTGACAGGTTGGCTGTCTCTTTTTTGCTTAGTTGTATTTGCTGTGGAGCTCTGATCTGTTCTTCCATTTGGGCCATTATTTTTGGTCTTGTTGCACCTGTTATGTAGTAAGGGGTGGAGCCTTAGGTGTTCACCAGGGCTGGGCAACCCAGTCACTGTGTTGTAATGTTATATGTGGGGGCAGAGTCCGAGAGGGAACAACGGCGCTTGCTCCACTCTCTTTCTGATTTCAGTCTCCTCTGCCACTTCTCCTGAGCAAATTGGGCCCTTCTGGTGCTGGTTCCCATGTGGGTGGGCTTGTGTACATTCTAGAACCCTGTGGGTCTCTCCAGCAAACCCTCCTGTGAGGCTGGGAGTCTCTCCCAGCACCTCAACCCCCACAGGTGTTTTCAATCAGTGTTTTGAGGCTTTATTTCCCCAAGCTGGGACCATGGATTGTGTCGTCTGTCTCACTCCCCAGTTTCGCCTGGTTTATCTGCATGTGAATGTGTGACTGTCTGGTCAGCTAGCCACCTTGTGCACCTCGCTGGGTCTGCCTGCTGCCACTTAGCACCTGAAGTTTGTCAGCTGCTGCCTTGCCCACCCGGGGTCACCAGCCACCACTTTTTTTGCCCCAACCCCTCCCTGCCTGATGGTCTAACTCTCCCCCTCCTACCAGTCTGGATGAATGTGTCTATTTTAACTCCTTGGTTGTCGGACTTCAATACAGTTCAATTTTTATCAGTTCTGGTTGCTTTTTGTTCCTAAATTTTTGTTGTCCTTATTTTGGTTGTTCAAGGAGGTACAGTGTGTCTGCCTACACCTCCATTTTGGCCAGAAATTCTGATATTTTAATGTATTACTGGATTCAGTTTGCCAATATTTTTTGAGGATTGTAGTATCTATGTTCATCAGCGATATTGGCCTATAGTATTTTTTCTTTGTTGTGTCTTTATCTGGTTTTGGGATTAGGATGATGCTGGCCTCATAAAAAGAGTTTGAGCATCTCCCCTCTTCTTGGGTTTTTTGGGATAGTCTAAGAAAGATAGGGGTTAGCTCTTCCTTAAATGTTTTTCAAATTCTCCTGTGAAACCATTCAGTCCAGGGCATTTATGTGCCTGGAGTTTTTTTGATTTCTACTTCAGTTTTACTAGTTGTTATCAGTTTGTTCAGACTTTCTGCTTCTTCTTGGTTCAGTTTTGGAAGATTATATGTTTCTAGAAATTTTTCCATTTCACCCAGGTTTTCAAATTTCTTGGCATATACTTGTCCATAGTAATTTCTTACAATTCTTTGTAAGAAAGGATTATTAGGGGAGTTTTCTGTCATTACTTTTTCAAACTAGTTTCTACCCCTTGTTCTTTTTCTTCTTTTTGTATTCCTATGCTTTGAATGTGGTTGCCTTTCATGTTGTCTTGAAGTTCCTTTAAACTATCTTTGTATTTCTGTGGTATCAGTTGTAATCTCTCCTCTTTCATTTCTGATTTTATTTCTTTGGGTCCTCTCTCTGTTTTACTTGATGAGTCTAGTTAATAGCTTGTTGATTTTGTTTATCTTTTCAAAGAACCAGCTCCTGGATTTATTGATCCTTTGAATTATTCTTTTATCCTCTATGTCATTGAATTCTGCTCTGATCTTGGTTATTTCCTTCCTTCTACTTGCTCTGGGCTTTGTTTGTTGTTGTTCTTCCAGCTTTTGTAGATGTAGGGTTAGGTTGCTTATTTAAAATGTTTCTATATTTTTTAGGTAGACCTGTATCACTATGAACTTCCCTCTCAGGACTGCCTTCTCTGTGTTCTACAGGTTATGGACTGTGGTGTGTTCATTTTCATTTGTTTCCAGAAACTTTTTTATCTCTTCCTTGATCTCAGTGTTAACCTATTCATTGTTTAATAGCATGCTGTTCAATCTCCATGAATTTGAATGTTTTTGGGTTTTTCCTATGATTTGAATGTGGTTGCCTTTCATGTTGTCCTGAAGTTCCTTTAAACTATCTTCATATTTTTTTAGTCTTTTGTGCAGCTTTTCTACCAGAGTATTTCTTTCTATCTTGTCTTCCTGCTCACTAATTAAGTCCTCTGCTTCATCCAGCCTGCTTGTAATACTTCCTAGTATATTTTTTTATTTGAGTTATTCTATTCTTAATTTTTATTGATTCTTGTTTATAGTTTTTATTTCCTTTTTCATACTGTTGCGTTCTCACTCATTTGCTTATAGTTGCCAATGAGTTCCTTGAGCATCCTTATAACCATTCTTTTGAATTCTGTATTTGATGGTTTACTTTCCTCCCTTTCATTGAACTCTTTTACTTTTAATTTTCCATTTCTTTTAATTGCAGGTTCTTTGTCTCCCCATTTTAGATGACTCTTTCGGTTTGTTTCTGTGATTCCCAATGATCTGCTTTGCCAGCTGTCTTTGTAGGATGAACTTCTGTGGTAGGGGTTCTGTGGGACTCAGTTGTGCAGTCTCTGTGACCTCCTTGTCTGGATGCTCTAGGGTTGCCCTTTCTTTCATTTGTGTGAGCCCTCTTGCTGAAGGAAATTTAATAAAGGTGGAAAAGGAATAAGAATATTATAGGAAAGCAAAAAGTAAATATGAAATGTCTACAGTAAAGAAAAAATGATTATAAGATGGGGGAAGCAAACTAATAAAAGTAAGTAGTAAAGCCCAGGTTGATAGGAGGAGAATAAAGAAACAAAATGAAAATAAAAAAGGGAGAGAGAAAACAATTAAATACAATTACTTATTCAGATGACCATGGGAAGGAGTGAAGGTGAAATGGAATAAAACAGCAGGAGTATTCTATGGGATTAAAGTAAAAAAACAAGTAGTGAACAAATAGGAGTTCCTTTGGAGAAGTACATTTCACCCAACTAGCCACTGTTTATAAAATGTGAAAAAGAAGTAAGACTCTTATTAGAAAAGAAAAAGAATGTGAGCTAATTTTAGAAAGTAGGGCACTCATGTGAGGTTAGATGGAGGAGAAATAGTGAGATTAAGGGATAGAAACTTGGTGTAATGTGAGAGAAAATAAAGTTAACCACAACAGTAATAAAGCTCAGGAAGGTGGAAAAATGGATAAAGACCAGGGAAGGGTGCTGAGTGGGATTTGGAATAACAACAGTATGATAAGAAATATGTAATCTGAATAAAAAGAATAAAAAGTAAAAGACCAAAAGTAGTGTATTTTTTAAATACAAGTGAAGTGAAAAAAGGAAAATTAAAATGCGATATGAAAGGGAGAATAAAAACAAATCAAACAATAAAAACAAACAAAACAAACTAAATAAATGGAAAGAAGAGAAATTTTAAAATGCAAGTTCTGAAAGACAGCAAAGCAAAATTTGTCTCAGCTGTTGGTATTCACTTTCTGACTTATTTCTAGATCCATCTCTGGTTTTCTCACAGCCCCCAGGTCTTATTGTCTTACTCTTGAAAAAAATAACCTCTTACCAATTTTACACCTGCCAATCTGGTTTTTCGGGTCTTTGCCCTCTTACCTGGCCCTGACTTCCCTGTAAGCACTTTGCTATGTATTTATATGCCTAGCCTCACCATATGGGAGCAGCTTATTGGATAAAGCTTTTCCCTTGGTCTGAACTTTAGTTAAATGCTCTATGAGAGCCTTGAATTCCAGACTAATTGCTCCTACCAAACTTGATCTACTCTCTCATGGTCTAGAATCTTCTTTGGAATAGCTTGTCCTAAATTAAATGGGATGCTGCCTGTTGGAAGACAATTCTCTACTGGTCCTTCACATTTCTGCCTTTCCTCTGGACTATCTTTCCAAGGGTAATTGTATTACAGACTTGGAAGGCAAAGAGAGTCTTATCTTCAGGAGCAGGGACTGGTTTCTTTATTATCCAGTATGAAAAGATACTATGTTCCCGTAGAGTAAAAGCATTACAGTTTTAGCCGCAGGCATTATAAAAGATTTAGGTTCCCAATCCTGGGATTCCTAAATTGTGATATAAACCCACTGAGTGCACAATGTCTATGCACAATGTCTACCCAGGCTGCCCTGCATCACTATTTATGGCAGGGGGACCCAACACCCAATCCCCAAGTGAAGGTTGCCTGTGCTCCACCTCCTGTCTTCTCCACCCCATCCATAAAGGCAAACTGGTTCCTGGTGACGAAAAGATTGGGGACTATTGACCTATAGGACTTGATAAAAAAAAGGAACAAGTGAAAATATAAAGTTCAAGACGCCTGCTGTCCTGTGAATAATAAAGTCTTTTGTCGCTGACCTATAAATTTTATATTTTCTGTCAGTCTTATATTTTCTGCCATGAAACTGGCTAGCTAACATGTTAGCTTACAAATAGGGTAAAACCACAGACCTTTTAGTGTGTTAAATATTTTCATACTATCCCCCTGGTAGTAACAATCTCTGCTCTCTAGAGGCACTTTCTTCTTTGCTTACATCTCACAACAGTCTCAGAGTCAAGCTGTCTTAGGTAAGACCCTCTATGCCTCAGGGAATTTGTGATTTGAGCAAGGCTCATCCCAGAGGTAGTCCCTCCCTGCTGGTCCATTTAGTTACCTAGCTTTCACCTTTCCATTTTCAGCAACAATCAGATTGATCGCTTTCTCTCAATTGGTTGGCAATTTAAATTAAAATGATGTTACATTATGCATGTACCTATGTAGCTTACAAAGTGGCCAAAGCAGTGTGTTTAATGCCAGGATCTCCTCAAATACACATGAAATGCCAACTCTCTTTTACATCATTGAGAGAATAGTCTCACGTGGAGTTGGCTGCATTATGTATTAGAGTTGGCAAAGTAAATACTAAAATTAGATGTTTCATGAGTGAGTGAGGTTAAAAAATGAATGAGTAAATATTTAAAGTTTTAGCCATTAATGATTAACTTTTTATTGTGGTAAAATACAGAAATAAAAACTACCCTCTCGACAAATTTTCAGGTATTCAGTACAGTATTGTTAACTAAATGCACTTTGCTGTAGAGCAGATCCCTTGAACTTTTTATCTTGCATGACTGAAACTCTACACCTATTGACAGCACCTCTGCTTTCTGCTCTTCCCTATTACCTGGCAATCACGGTCATTCTTTCAGTCTTTGTGAATTTGACTATTCTATTTGCTTCGTATAGGTGGAAACATACACTGTTTTTCCTTTTGTGTCTCGTTTATTTTGCTTTTCACAATGTCGTCAAAGTTTATCTGGGTGATAGCATGTGACAGGATCCCTTTTTTTAAGGCTGAGTAATATTTCAGTGTATGTGTGTCACATTTTCTTTATCCATTTATCTGTCAACCAACATGTAGGTTGCTTCTTTCTCCTTGTTATTTTGAATAATGCTGCTATAAAGTGGGAGTACAGATATCTCTTGAAGATCCTATATTTAATTCTTTAAGATAAATACCCAGAGTGGGATGGTTAGATCATGTAATAACACTAACAGTTAATTTTAAGTAAACAATAAACTTATTTTCAATTTGATTAGTTATAGTGTTTTCATTTCTAGATTTCTTATCAAAAGTTCTTGTGCCAGTGAATGCCCGTGAATTCATGCTCCAATTCAGTGAGGCGTGGCTAGGGCTTCTGTTGCTGAGAAGTCTGTCCCACCCTGGCAGACTCACCACATCGCTGTGCAGCCCCAGTGAGGAGGCTGTCCTTCCTGCTCTCTCCTGGCATCACGCTCTTCTAGGGCAAAGCAATCAGGTAGTTTGAGATTTGTCTACCTCCTGAGACTCTTTCACCCAGTGTTTTTCTTGAACTATTTCCTCCCTGTGAAATAATCCTCTCATATAGTGAAATAGAAAACCATATCTAAAACCCCTTCCCCTTCTCCTGAAGTTAGTCTACAGATAAGCAGTTAGTCAATAGACCAAGGAGCAGAATCCTAGTGCCCACTCTAGTTGGACTGAATCACAGGATCATTTTTATTACTGCATATAATTTCTGGATCCAAAATGAATTTATAATCCCTCTTCTTTCCTCAACAAATAACCATGTTTGCTGTTTATTTACCAGGCTCACTGTGGGTCTTGGAAAAGTTCCTTCTTAATCTTTGCCTGTGTTTATATGATAAGTATTTCACTGATTATTAGAATCAGTAATGATTAAGTCCAACTTCCTTTACTGAATGCAACATCAAAACTCTCTTACCCTTTCCCCCCTGCTGGATAACAACATTTCTAAATCTTTTATTTATCATCTTGTTTTCACACCTCGTTTTTAGGAGTTTATAGTGTCATTTAAATTTTTTATTTGGTTTCAAATATTCTATTTTGACAATTCTATTTGAAAATCCAACACTTTTGTCAATGAGAATGCCTGTATTATTCTAGGCAAATGCTCTTTAAGTACTCAAGGTACCCCAAAGTATATTATAAAAGATAACTCACTTGCAGTGTCTCTTAGGCAATTAAAGCAATGAGAATATAGGAGCATGTGTTTCTGGATACTAGTATGATAGGTTCATGGGCTCTATGGGTGGATAAGGTCACTGATAATTATACCCTCCATGCACAGTTCATTTTTATTGGGCCTCATAAGCATATCAGGTAACTATTGGGCCCTATCACTCACCCTTATCTTCTTTACTTTTCTTGGAGTTATCACATCTGCCACAAATATTAATGTGCCTGAAGTATGCCTATCACTGAGTGCCATGAAGCATTTTATGTTTGAAAAATAATGAAATGTCAATTACATTATAGAACACTGTGGCATTTAGTGGAGCTATGCAGAGCTATTTGCATTACTATTCCACTGTAATGATGTTGCTTGCAGTCACAGCTGACAAAAATATCAGTGAATGCTAATGCAAATGAACTTTAAAGGCAGCTACACAGGGATTGACCTGAAATAAAGGTTTCTGGTCTTTGCCTTGAGAAGATCCTGCCCTTAGGGATCATTAGAGGTCAGTCCTGACCTCTCCGGCTTCAAAGTTGGAAGGGAGTAGAAGAAAGAAGACAGAGAAAGAGCATGGGGAACATGCGTGCACATGTCAAAGAGCTATTATTGGTTTCTTCAAACTGAAGACATGACCGTGACCCTATTAGCCAGTACACTGATTAAGACATTAATTAGACTAATGTGTAGAATGTATTCATGAGGACATTGGCTTTGCTTGCAAAAGTTTTTGTTTTCAGATAAAAGACTCTCAGAAACCTCCCCAAGCCTGTGCACCAGCAAGTACCTTTAAATGTAAGAGGAGCAAAGCTTCCTTATACCTTTACAAGCTCACAATTATTGGCTAGGAATATTGCCTGACTCCTCCTAATTGAGAAATAGTAATTCAAACTAAAATGTATTCAGAATCCAGCTGCTTTTCAATACAATAACATGTAAAACATCCTGAAGTGTACGCCCCCCAAAAACACCTACTTTTGCTGTTATTCTACAAAGAATTATAGTTTTTTAAACATTTGTGAGTGTGCTCCAGCTTAAACAAAAGGTGGCTGACACCTATTCCAATTACCCTCTTTCAGCAAATTTGACCATGTTCACTGTTCTTTTTAATTCCTATAATTAGATTCATAATGTTAATACCATACTCTCATTGTAAATATCTCATTCAGTGTGTATTTCAAAGTTCTCCACCCCCAAAAAGATACTTGATAATATAACAAAAAAGATAACCTGAAAAATAACACTTTCAAATATTCAACACTTTACTTTCAAATATCAAATAATTTGTGAAAAAATAAGATCCAGATGACCAAACACATCCTGTAGCTTAGCCACCCAACACTTTGGCCTTTTGGTTCCTTTGCTTCCGTAATGCCAATGGCTTTTATATCTGGTCTGCCTCAGCCTCTGGTCTGCATATGAGCACACCCTAGAGCTCCTCAACATGAGAAACTGAGCTACGGTTACAATCCTGAATAAAAATAATCACACTCTCTGACACGGTTTTCAACTCCTCTTAATTACTTGCTCATGCCTGTAGGGGACCAGTTTGTCTTGGCCTGGCAAATGTGACTCAGCTCTGTATGGAAAACCTACAGAAGTGAAGTGGTGGGCAGGAGCCAGACCTTCAAACTGAGTTTTCCCATGGGAATCAGGCCTAGAAAATACAGACTGTTATGGTTGCTCTTGCTAAAACTCCCTCACCCTGGTCTAAAGCAACAAATGTATATTGTCTATCTTCAAGGTAACTTCGAAAGCCTGTGTGAGCTTTCCCAAGGACAGAGCGAATGAGCTCATTGCCATCCCCTCTGCATGTTATTTTTATTTCCTTGATTGTACCTAGAATGTAGACAATAATATTTTATGTGATAGATAATAAATCTTCCTATGATGTAGACCCCAGGAAAACAATAAAAGCCTGTCTAGGCAAGGGTCGGGGTGCTCCCCTCTCGAGGGAGTGGCCGAGGCACCATAGGCACTCTCCCCTTAGGAGAGTAGTTGTGCTGTTCCTTTTTTCTCCACAGGATTGTGGTCGCCTGTGCATTCATTCTCGTTGTCAACCACAACAGGCGGACTCTGCTGGACAGAGTCTGCAACACATGCCCTTGTGTTACAGATGATATTTCAGCACTTCATGATGTCCAGGAACAAGGTACAAGGTTAACTGCTACTGTTATTTTAAAAAGTCTCTGAATCTCTACCTTTTATTCTGGAATGACATTGTCTTTGTCATACATAAACTTCAGGGAAAAAAGTGAACAGAAATAATAAAAGTCTATAACCAGAATTAGCAAAATTCTCAGAAATCCTTACATTTCTATTACCTAAATTATTGCCATTATCCCTGATCTCAATAACATTTAGCCCCTGGGATCCACAGATTATTTGCTAGTGAGTTAATAACAAACTGTCTTCTATGTGAGAATATTTCTCCTATTTATAGATTATTCTCTATTACAAGTGGCTAAGATCAATTACTACAGGGTATTTACATGACACCAACAGGTACAAGCTGATATTTCCAAAACACTACCTAACCAGACTTTGCATGATCAGAAGCATGGAGTGTATAAATACTATCTTTGAGAAACAATTAAAATGAACTTATGGTATATTATTAACAACAAAGAGCAATGCAATTCTGAAGATTTGATCCTGGGATTTACTTTTTCCAAATAAAAAGAGATGCAGCACTTTCTCCTGTCTAATGGATGTTTATTCCATATAGAAACCTAAAACTGAAGATTCTTAAGACCTTCTAAGAACTGATAACTGTAAAAGAAAACAGCTTCCGCACACGATAACAGAACAAAAGTGATCACCTGCCTAAAATACCAGGAAAAGATTACTGTCAGATCTTTTACTACTTCTTTTCCTCACCTTTTCTTTACCACCCACCTTACTGATTATTATACTTTGATATCCCCTATAACTGACTTACCTTCAGGTAGCTACTCTATACGTTGTCAGCTAAAACATTGTCTAATCACAACAAATTCAAATATCTTCTCATGTCTTCTCATCTGCATGGTTATCTGACCTTGGTTCACTTTTTCCTTCACTCACCAAACTTCAGTCACACTGGCTTCCTTTCAGCTCATCACACTTGGACACTGTTTTCTTCTTTTTTTAATTTTATTTATTTATTTTAGATAGAGGGGAAAGGAGGGAGAAAGAGGGCAACATCAACGTGCAGTTGCCTCTCATGTGCCCTTGTTGGGGACCTGACTTGACCAGCAACCCAGGCATGTGCCTGACAGGGAATTGAACCAGTAACCCTTTGGTTTACAGGCCTGTCCTCAGTCCACTGAGCCACACCAGCCAGGGCCACTTTTTTCTTTTTACCTGAGAAACTTTGCATGTATCATAGCTTCTTGCTGAAATGTTACGATGCTTTCTCCATTACACAGGCATAAGTAACCACTTTCATTCTGGGGATTTCAACTTGCATTAGTCAGGGCTCTCCAGAAAAACAGCCAATAGTATAACAGAACACACTAACACTGAAATGGTGGTGCATAAATCAATTTCAACTATAGTATAAAAATTAAAAGACAAAAGCATATTAATATTTTAATGAATATAAGCAATATAAAATATGTAGATTACCACAGCAATAACATAAACCATATATGGGAGGAGAAGTAAGATTATTGTTTTTGTCTATGATCAAAGTTCATATGTTAGCTTAAAGTGGTATAACTATAGGGTGTTTTATATAAGACTCATGGGAAACACAAAATGAAAACTTGTAGCAAATACACAAAATATAAAGAGAAAGAAATCAAAGCATACCACTGCAGGAAAATACTCATCAAATCACAAAAAGATAGCAAGAGAGAAAGAAAGAAACAAAGAAACTACAAAACAGCGAGAAAACAATGAACAGCAATTACTTTAAATACGACATGGACTAAATTCTTTAATATAAAGACACACAGTGCTAAATGAATTTAAAAAATAAAAATAAGCAAGAACAAAAATATATGCTATTTGCAGGAGACTCACCTTGGCTTTCAGGACACAAGATAGACTGGAAGGAAAGGGTTGGAAGAACACATTCCATGTAAACGATAATCAAAAGTGAGAACTGATTATTATCATATCAGGCAAAAAGACTAAGTCACAAATGCTCACCAGAGTTAAAGGAAATCATTATATAATGGTAGAGGGGTCAATTCAACAGGAGGTATATTTATATTAACAAATATAAATATTTATGCACAAACATTGGAGTTCCTAAATATATAAAGAAAATGCTAACATACCTGAAGGCAGAGATAGCAATACAGTAATAACAGGGGACCCCAATACCCCACTTTCAAGAATGAATAAGTCCTGCAGAGAATCAACAGGGAAACAGCAGACTTGAACACTGTAGCCCCAATGGACCTGACAGACATGCAGAACATCGATCCAATGGCAGCAGAGCACACGCTCTTCTCCAATGTACATGGATCATTCACTAGAATGGATCATATGTTAGACTGTGGAACAAGACAATAAATGTAAGAGGATTGAAATATCAACTTCCATAACAGAAGAAAATCAGGCAACTTTTAGATAGGTAGAAATTAAATAAGACATTTCTGAACAACCAGTGGATCAAGAAGAAATCAAAAATATCTTTAGATGAATAAAAGTGTAAATAGAACATACTAAAATTTATGGGATATAGCAAAGGCAGTTCTAAGACAGAAATTTATAGTAAAAAAAAAAGCCTACATTTTTAAAAAGAGAAGAATCTCAAATAAACTACCTTTACACCTCAAGAAACTAGAAAAGAGCAACTAAGCTCAGATTTAGCAGAAGAAAGGAAACATATAGATTAGAGCAAACATAAATGAAGCAGAGACTACAAAACAATAAAACAGATCAACAAAACTAAGAGTTGGTGTTTTGAAAAGATAAAAAAGACAAACCTTTAGCTAAACTAAGAAAGAGAAGAGAAAACACTCAAGTAAATTAAATTTTATATGGAAGAGGACATATTACCATTTGTTTTGGCAACGATTGTTTTGTGTGTAACCCCAAAAGTGTGGTTGACAAAAGACAAAACAAACAAACTAGATTCTAGCAATCTAAATATCTTCTTCAAGGCAAAGAAAACAATCAACACAGTGAATAGACAGGATACAAAATGGAAGAAAATATTTTCAAATCGTGTATCTGGTAAGGGACTGATATCCAAAATGTATAAAGAATTTGATTTAATAGCAAGAAAACAAGTAATCCAATTTAAAAATCAGTAAAGGACCTGAATAAACTTTTCTCAAAAGAACACTTACAAATGGCCAACAGGCCTATGAAAAAGTGCTCAACATCTCTCATTATCTGGAAAAATAAGTCAAAACCACAGTGAGGTATTACCTCATACTTGCTAAAGTGGCTGTTATCAAAAGACAGATAAGTGTAGGCAAGAGTGTAGAGAAATAAAAAGTTCTTGTGCTCTATTGGGACTGTAAGTTGCTGCAGCTATGATGGAAAACAGTATGGTAGTTCCTTAAAAAATTTAAAATAGAATTACCATATGACTCAGCAATCCCACTTTTAGGTATATATCCCAAAGAACTCAAATGAATATTTCAAAGAGACATCTACACTCTCAGACTCATTGCTACATTATTTACAAGAGCAAATGTATGGAAACAATCCTAGTGTTTGTTTACTGCTAAATGAATAAAGAAAGTGTAATACATGGTGGAATATTATACAGCCATAAAAGAGGTAAATCCTGTCATTTGCAAAAACATGATAAACCTAGAGAACATTATGCTACCTGAAATTAGCCAGGCACAGAAAGACAACTACTGCATGATCCCACTTAGAGGCAGAATCTGGAAAAAGCTGAACGTGTAAAAGCAGAGAGTAGAACGGTGGTTGCCAGGGGCTGGGATGTGAGAAACATCAGAAAATATTGGCCAAAGGGTACACAGTTCAGTTATATGGGATGAATAAATTCTGGGGACCTACTGTACAGCATGGTGACTATAGTTCATAATACTACATTGTGTTACTGAAAGACAATAGATATTTATTCTTTTCATACACAGAAAAAATTGTAACCATGTGATACGTTAAATAACCTGATTGTAGTAATCATTTCACAATACATACATATATCAAAACATCATGTTGTACATCTTAAATATATACAATTTTTATTTATCAATTATATCTCCATAAGGCTGGGAGGGGAAATACTATAAACACAGTTTGTCAATTAGGGGAACTCTCTCTTATTCAAGGGTCATCAGCCTGTTGTTTTATTTAGCCTTTCGGCTGTTTGGATAAAATCCATCCAGGTTATAGAGGGCAATCTGTTGCGGTCAGCTGATTTCAATGTTAATCTCATTTTAAAAACTCAGAAAATGTCCAGAATAATGTTTGACCAAGTATCTCAGCTCCCTGTGGTTCAGTAACGTTGACACAAAATTAACCATTACACAATGAACATTATTACCTCTTAACAGAGGCCTTCACATAGCAACTTTATTAAGCAGTCCCTCCTCCACTTTTTTCTATCTTCATATGCTTCCATATATTGTGGTGACTTTATAACATAGCCCCCACGTTTTTTGTCATTCCTCCCAATAGGTACTTTCAGCAGAAATTACACTCCGACAAGTTCTTGGTCTCAGCTCTAAGAAACTAGTAGATTCTATTTCCTGTCTCATGTGATTCCTGTCAGTTTTGGAATCCAGCCACCATGCTCCCCTAGCCCACTGGAAGAGACCAATGAGTGAACCCAAATTTAGTCTTCCTAACCTAAAGCATAGCTGAAGATCAGGCTGAAGTTAGCTTCTTCAGTCACCAGACGGACAGTAAAGATGACTCTCAGTGATTGCAGCACAGAGCCATTGAGTGAAATTCAGGCTTCAAGGCTTCTCCAAATGACATGCAGCTGTGCAGCAGAGACATGTCTCAACTGTGGTCTTTTCAAAGTCTGAACTCATCCAGTTTGTGAGCATAATGAAATGGTTGTTGTTCACTACTGTGTTTCCAAGCAATTTGTGATGCAGCAATAATAACCTGACCTTACCATTTTGTCTTCTCATTGATGATATACTTCAAGCAAAGTATTTGTGCCCATTTGTTTACCATTGTGGAATACAATCGCTGGTGCATAGCAGAAGCTGATAAGGAAATATTTGCTAAATAAATAAATGATAAATTAGCTTAATCTACCACTAAAATCTTACAAACATCAGCAGTTAGATAACATACAAACTAAAGCATTCTGTTTATACAGAACAGATTACTTAATGATTCATAATTATCCCTTACTTAAATGATTATTTAAATGAAATATATTCTCACCGAAAGACAATATTTTAAACATATGTTTTTTTGTTTTACCTCTACTTTACATAAGGTTTATTTGTCAGAACTTTTAAAAAATGTATCTGAGGTTTACAACCTTAATTACATTTTTTCATAAACCACAGCTAGTTAGTGAGAGATTATTAGGCAGGAGAGAGTTGGTTAACAGGCGTTGCTTGACTATACCATACACAGGGATAGGCAAAAGTAGGTTTGCATTTGTTCTTAGGGAAAAAGACAAGCAATAATTAATAAATAAATAAGTAGTACAAGAATGACCTGTAAACCTACCCTTGACAACCCCTGTATTTTGAAGTTTCTTTCATTCTAACAAAGGTTCATATTTCTATTTTGGCTGAAAATGAATTCTCTAAATATCCTGCATTTCTCAGCCTCTCTTAGAGGTGGGTTAGTACCATGTGACTAGCTCTGGTAAAAATGTGAATGGATATGATGTAGATCATTAATAGACTATCAAAGCTGAGAGCTCTCTTTTCTGCTGCAGCAACCTCAGAAGTCATATTTTTAGATATAGCAACACAGGGTAGAGGAAGCTTGTATGTGTGAGGGACTGGATGAAAAAAGTCCTGTCTGAAGATCTTAGCTCTTCCTAGATGATAAATGCCTGAGAATAGAGTACACTGTAATCTTACTTTTACATTTTTTTCTTAAGGCCAGAAGCAGAGCTAAACCTATGTAGCCAGGGCCTAACTTCACACTTTCTTCAGTTTTGCCTCAACCCATAGAGCAGTGGACCACCTCCCAAGATGAAGGCAAACCCTTGCTCACCTCACCATTCCTGTAGGAAGAGGAGAAGGCAATATAGCATGAAATAAATAGTGTTTGGGGTCTTTTTCCATCTTCGCCATCTCTTCTGTTCATTTTATTATTTATAAACTTATTTGATAAATATATGCATTACATGCCTACCATGAGTCAGGCGTTTGTACCACAAACTGGAGATTAAATGATCAAAGCCATTTTCTCTGTCCTTCTAGCGCCTGGAGCAAAGATACTTCCAGCCAAGATGGAGGCATAGGTAGATACGCTTTGACTTCTTGCACAACCAAACAAAAGACAAGAACAAAAAATAACAGAAAAAAACAAACAAACAACAACAACAAAAAATGAGAACTGCTAGAAAATCAAACTGTATGGAAGTCCAACAACCAAGGAGTTAAAGAAGAAACTTTCACCCACACTGGTGTGCTATGCAAAGTGAAACAAAGCAAAGTATGCAGGGAACCAACAATGAAGCAAAGGAAACTGAGACTCAAAATTGTATGAGATTTAGAGGAACAACTATAAAGGACACAGGGACAACAACTAAGGGGGGTGAAAATGGGAGGGAGGTGGGGAAGATGGGGAGGGATGGGCTGGGATAAAAGTAATAGACAGAAAACTGTACTTGAAAAATAATTAAATTAAAAAATTGTATGAGATGTTAAAGGGGATCCTCTAAGAAAAAGATCATCAAAAATAAGAATAGTTAAATGACAACAAACTCACAACTATCAAAACCTTAACCTAAAAAAAACAAATTATGCAAATGACTAGAACAGGAACAAAATCACAGAAATGGTGATCACATGGAGGGTTATCAGTGAGAAAGGAGAGCGAAGAAAACAGGGGGAAAGGTACAGCAAATAAGAAGCATAAATGGTATTTACAGAATAGACGGGAGGTTTAAAATAGTATAGGAAATGGAGAAGCCAAAGAACTTACATGTATGACTTATAGACATGACCTAAGGGTAGGGGGGGATGCTGGTGGGAGAGGGATACAGGGTGGAGGGGAATAAAGGGGAGGAAAAAATAGGACAACTGTAATAGCATAAGCAATAAAATATACTTTAAAAATTATAGAATAAAAAATAAAACATTCAAACTTAAAAAAATACAATAAAGCATAGAGCAAAGAGAAGAGAGACGTAGTCAAATAAAGTGAATATATAAATTTGAAACTGTGAGAGTGCTAGAAGTGACTATCCATGCTTCACTTACTCCTTAGCACAAACTCTGTCTTTCTCCTTAAGTTAAGACTTTGTTAGAAATAATAGAAGATTTGAAGTTGGCAACAGGGTAGTTTTAATGAACATGTGAAGATATATGTGGGGAGCAGAAGATGCAGAGGGGAATAGATGACAATAAAGAAATATGCCTGTGATATAGGCAATCAGGTGGCTTATTAAAAATTGAAAGGATTTTGTATTTTCAATGCAATTATAGGTTAGTGAGACAAAGATTTTGAAAAATCAATGTGGCAAGTTATAGCATCATCAATGGAACATTGATCTTTGAAAAACTGAGAAATGGTAAATTAATTTTTGGAGCCAAGTCTGGCACTTTGTGATTTGAGACACCCTTGTGTTTCTGAAGGAGACAATTCAGTGTTCTGTGTGAGAATGAATGACTTTTCTAGCCAGCTTCCAACAGGGGGGCCTTGAGTGATGACCAGAGAGAAGATTGTCTGCTTAGAAAAGATACTCTGGACAAGGAGAATTTCATCAAGAGGACCCTTAGGATAAAGTTGTGCCAACAGTTAAAAAAATAATGGGGTGTGCTGAGGAGGAAAGAATGGACTCAATTCCTCTCACTCTTAAATTATGCCTTCATTTAAAATTAACTAGTTGAAACACTTATTATAATTTTATGAATTTGTGTTCCTTTAAAAATCTCAGACTAATTTTTATTGTACTATTCTTTTGCTCAGTGAGAGAATACAGTAGGATTTAAGTAAACAT
Organism: Artibeus jamaicensis; assembly: GCF_021234435.1. Classification (NCBI taxonomy): domain Eukaryota; kingdom Metazoa; phylum Chordata; class Mammalia; order Chiroptera; family Phyllostomidae; genus Artibeus; species Artibeus jamaicensis. The sequence goes on from NW_026521486.1 coordinate 40,142,252, forward strand.
TTTTGATAGATGGAAATACATTTGAGTTTCAAATTACTACTCTTTCTGTTATGTTTGTATTTTGTTTAATAAACCTGAGGATGTAGCAGAACCATATTGTAAAATATGTAACTGCTGGATTAAGAAAAGAAAACGGAGAGGATACAGAGCATTAGTGATGACGATCTTAGCAGAATAATAGAATATGATTTTTGGATTTAGTAATGAATGACTCATTTACAGTATTTGTAACTTACTTTTTATTTTTAAAAATGAAAATACAAATATGTACCCACACTTTGGCAACAAATCTTTCAGATATAGTTTAGGCACATATTTCCTAAACTGTGACTAGAAAGTACTCATTGTATATGCTACGCATTATTACTTAAATGTCAGCGGGAGTCACGCTATTCTTTGATATCATCAATTAAATTTATAATCCCCATCTTTCACCCCTTGGAAAGACCCATTTCCTCTATGAGATGAATTTCAGTGAATCCTAAGGCTTACGTTTTCTGTAATTACTAGAGGGTTTTAATAGAACTGATAACTGAGGAAAAGAAAAAATGAAGGGAAAGGAATTAGCTAAGAATAACCTGGGCTAGATAGATGGCTTAGAAGAGCTCTCTTTATCTGAGAAAGAAAAATAATGGAGAAAACAGATCTCACAAATGCACTCTATGGCATTTCACAGCAAGACTCTAAACATGATATGTTCTATGAATGTTTCAAAAATAGCTTAGCAAAGTGTGTAAGCCATGCCTCTAGTTCTTTGTTTTCCTACTTGTGTTCATTTGCTCGTTTGGACATCAGGTACACAGAATTGAGTTCATTATACTCTTCAGTTGATGGCACACAATCTGTAGGTGGGAAAAGTCCCCTCTCGCCTGACTGATTTTCTTCCATCTCTGTTCTTATTGCTTAATCTTCCTACAGACAATGATTCTAATCTTTAAAATATTCACCTTTTTATTTATTTGTGTTCTTGAAAAATGACTATTGCTACTCTATGTGCATTTATTTTTATTTTTTTAAATGATACTGAATACATCTCATTTTGTTTTTTAGGAACAAAAACAGTCATTAAGCAAAGATGAGATAACATGTAGCCCCAAAGGGAAAAAAAAGCACTGGAGGGAATTGTCATTTGATGAATTTACTCCCCTGATGTCTGGCTAAGCTTTTTACAATTCAGTCCTTTGGGATATACCTGTGTCCAATAAAAAGAAAAATTCACTTTTATTTAAAGTTGCTTAGTAAGTTTCTCTTTCTTGCCACAAAGCTAGATCCCAAACAAGGAAAGGGAGTATGATTAATTTTGTTATCCTTTTTTATGGGTACATATTCACTGTGGTTATTAAAGTGATAGATGAAAATTGGCTCACTTTTTGCACTGTGAATATATAAGAAATAATTAATAGAAAGCAAACTAATACAACAACAGATCATTAACTGCAAGCTACTTGCTCTGGTAAATCACTGACTTGCTTTGATACACAAATGGTTCTCTGGAGTAAGGGTGGGACTGCATCTTTAATATGCCAAAGGATAAACAGGTTAGTCTTCTCTGGGGAAATTTGAGGTGAGAGGTATAATAGCCAATTCCCCATCTACATTCAAAAAGTATTTTTTATGGAAATTGTATATTTGCTGGCATGAAGGACCTCTGAGAAAATCCCAGATGCCCAAATGTCCCTTTTGTAGAGTAGTTTTATAAATATTAAATAATAAATATGTATTCATTTTGGAAACATTGGAGAAGCAATATGTTGGAATTAGGGGATTGTAGAGAATGAGTATTTGAAACATGGGTTCTAAGCAATGGCAGAAGCAAATTCTCAGGGACATGGAAACACACAGTCAAGCATCACTAAAGGCAAAGCTAAGCTTAAATGGAGAAGGTTCATTTTCTGTGTTTCTAGTCTTGATGGACATGAGATTTTTCTCCAGTGTTGTCTGAAAGCCTGTGTACAGGAGGACATAGGTAGACTCGTATGTTGGGATTTTTGCTAGGATTCAGGGTCCCTTGGGGTACTGGCACTAGACTGCTGGGAGGGTTGGAAGGTGTGGTCCATACAATAAAGGGAAAGATCTAAAGTACTGAGGGGCAATCAAGGAGTTCAGATCACAGGCTTATTGGGATTAAAACTGAAGTAAGGAAATGATATGACTATAAGGATAAAGTTAGTTTTTCACTCTTTGAAGATAAAATACTTAGTAGTAACAAGACCCAAAATGTGTCTTGGAGCAAAAATCACTATGGTAGAGTGGAAATGAATGCTTTTGGAGTCACAGAAATATGACCTAGAGAGTGGATGGAGAAAGAATTACTGAAAGAATTTGAGAACCAAAATAGACAAGGTGAACCAAAGTATCAAAGTAATGAATGAATACATGCACATGGTTTTAGTGGTGGTTTCCTAAAGGATAGCAATGTTGAAGGATACGAGTAAGATGAATGACCTAAGCTTAAATAGAGAAGAAATATTTATACAAGAGTGGAGATGTAATGGCTTCATGCCAGTATTAGGAACTGAGAATAGACTCCATCTACCTATATGCTCCCATGGGTAAATCCTTTGGCCATGCTATTGTATCTCACGTAAAAGGCTAGATAGGAGACTGGTTCTCTAAGTACTTCGATGAGGCCAGCTTCTCTTTTCATAATCTTGGTAATGGATCTCGTTAGTGATTCCTTGAATGTCTGATTCATTTTAGATCATATCACTAGAAATCTAACTAATTGGGAATCCTCAACACACACCAGCTTTGCCCATCACCATTTTTCCAAAGCAAAAAGTATTGTTATGCTTTACTAAAACTTTCACTGTTCTTTCTTGCCATAATAGGCTACCTCAAAATTTCAGGTTCTCCCTAGCTTCACAGGATGCCAAGAGGAAGAACTAGAGGAGATTATTAAATATTGCTCATCTCTGCAGAGTCTGCTTTATATTCATATTGTACTAAATTGTTTTTTTTATATCTGAGTAGAATTAAGAAAAAACAAAACCATTGTTTTGAGGCTGCTCAGAACTGTTGCAACTCTATTAAAAATGAAAATGACTTAGAAAGTAAACATTGTCCTCCAGGGTATAGTGGCTACCAGTTGTAGGCTTTTACATGATTCCTGCTGTCATTCTGTCTGTCTCTCTCTCTCTCTTTCTCTCAATATTTCCTGACTTTGTCTCTCACATATGGTGTTAGCACATAGTAGAGACCAAAGATCCAAATTCTGACTTTAAGGGCTGGAGTGGTAACCTTTGTTGTGGATAACCGAAGCTGGATTATCCACACATAGCAGAAAAAAGGAATATGGTCTTATTTGAAGATATTCAAAGTCTACACTTTTAAATGTTGTCTGAATATAAATGTCTGCACCATACATTTTGTTGTCAGATGGCTGTCAAATGGCAGTTTGCTGCTTCAGTAAATATGGAAAATTATAAAGAAATTGTCTAGGAGGTTTTCACCAGATACATGTTTGCTCAGTGCTTTTAAATGTTATAATTGCCTCTAATATCTACTTACCATCCTTATCCAAGTGTGAATAAAGTAAATTGTTTATGCAACAGAATTCATAAACATAAACCTAACTCATAAACCCTAGACCAGTGTTTCTCAAAGAGCGGTGTTCAAATCATTGCTAGTTCCTGATCATCAGTCAAGCATTTGGCAGAGAGAAAACCTGAGAATTGTTTTTTATTAAGACAAAAAACAATTACTGTAGAAATCATGTTCACATACACTTCACAAACTTGAAGTATATAACATTACTTGTGCCTTTTATGGAAATATTTCACATGTGATTTGCAAGAATAAAGATTATTAATGCAAAATATAGCCAGTACAGTTTGAATCACCATAGTGTCTCTTGGTTATTAGAACAGTCTATCTTAGAGTATGTATTTTTATCTCACTTGCCTGCTCGGTGGTGTTTGTTAAATTTTTGTAATTGTGTATTATACTCTCAATTTATATACTATATTAATGGCTTTATAAAATATTTGTGGTTTATAAAAATATTTAAAAGTTAAAATAATAAACAGAGAAAACAGTATACTAGTATATTGGCTCAGCAGTTTTGAGGCAAAATACAATTGACTTAAATAAGATAAAAGGCTTTCTTCTGTCTCCTGTAAAATTCTTGTCTGGGAAGCAGTCCAGGGAGGTATAAAAGCTCTACCCCATAAGGTCATCTGGGACCTAGATACCTTCTCCTTCTTCACCTGCTTCCTAAGTTGTCATCCTCATTCACATGCTGCAAACTGACTTGTCACCACCATGTCTCAGTGACAACTCCCAGGGGACAATGGAGGGGAGAGAGAGAGAGAGAGAGAGAGAAGGAAGTAATTTCCTTTCAAGAACATGACCTCAAATGTCTCACGTTACATTCACTCCTGTGCGTTGGGTCAGAAGTTAATTCCCTGACTACACCTCTATGCAAGTAAATCCAGAAAAAAAATTGTTGGATAATCATGTCCATGATACAAACTAAAAATTATGTAAGAAACAATATTAAATAGGACTCTATTACAACTAAGAAACATAAGTTTTTCTGTGATTGGGAGATTTTTTTTTTACAAACAACTGAAAAAGTAAAGGTCGAATACTATAAAGATGACAGACAACATCTTAAACCTGGATTATATTAGACCAATGATCTTTTTGCCCTAGTCTCTAAAAAACTGAATAATATAAAATTGTCTATAGTAATTAGAAATAACTGACAAATTTATATCAATTTAAAAATAAGCATAGTTTCCATTTTGATAGATAATTGACTTTTTAGTGGAAAAATTTAAATGACCAATTTTCAGGATAAACTGTCTGAATTTTGCAAAAGCAACACACACTAAAAATATCGCTCAAAATCTTACCTGTTATAGAAAAAACGTGTCAATTAAATTATTGGAGAAGCTTAAAACTTGTCTAAATAGTAAATAATAAATAACAATAGCCCCAGAGGTAAAGCAAAACAAACCACAGATTAAATATCTTTATCAAACAATAAAACAAGACTCCCAGCCTCATGGGACAGTTTGTTGGAGAGACCCACAGGGTCCTAGAACATGCACAAATGCACCCACATGGGAATCAGCACCAGAAGGGCACAGTTTGCTTGGGGGAAGTGGTGGAAGGGACTGAAATCCAGTAACACCGTTGTTCCCTCTTGGACCCCTCCCCCACATACAGCATCACAACCCAGTGACTGGGTTGACCCACCCTGATGAACATCTAAGGCTTTGCCTCTCATACATAACAGGCATGACAGGACAAAAAAAATGGCCCAAATGGAAGAACAGATCAAAGCTCCAGAAAAAATACAACTAAGCCAAAAAGAGATAGCCAATCTATCAGATGCACAGTTCAAAACACTGGTGATTAGGATGCTCACAGATTTGGTTAAATTTGGTTGCAAATTAGATGAAAAAATGAAGGCTATGCTAAGTGAAATAAAGGAAAATGTACAAGGTATCAACAGTGATGGGAAGGAAACTGGGACTCAGATCAATGGAGTGGACAGAAGGAAGAAAGAAACAACAAAAAATAAAAGAATGAGGAAGCAAGAATTCAAAAAATGAGGAGAGGATTAGAAACTTCCTGGACATCTATAAACATTTCAACATCTGAATTATAGGAGTACCAGAAGGGGAAGAGGAAGAGCAACAAGTGGAAAACTTATCTGAGCAAATAATAAAGGAGAACTTCCCCAATCTGGTGAAGGAAATACACTTCCAGGAAGCCCAGAAAGCTCAGAGAGTCCTAAAGACGTTGGACCCAAGGAGGAACACACCAAGGCACATCATAATTACATTAGTCAAGATTAAAATGAAGGAGAGAATCCTAGAAGTAGGAAGAGGTAAAGAGACATTCACCTACAAAGGAGTTCCCATCAGATTGTCAGCTGACTTCTCAAGAGACCTTACAGGCAAGAAGAGGATGGAAATAAGTATTCCGAGTCATGAAAGGCAAGGACCTACATCCAAGATTGCTCTATCCAGCAAAGCTTTCATTTAGAATGGAAGGGCAGATAAAGTGCTTCCCGGATAAGGTCAAGTTCAAGGAGTTCATTATCACCAAACCCTTATTATATGAAATGTTAAAGAGACTTATCTAAAAAAAAGAAGATAAAAAACACATATAGTAAAATGCAGCAAGCTCACAATTGTTAACAATCACACCTAAAACAAAAACAAAAATAAACTAAGCAAACAACTAGAATAGAAACAGAGCCACAGAAATGGAGATCACACAGAGGGTTAGCAACAGGGGAGTGCAAGGAGGAGAGAAGGGGGAAAGGTACAGAGAATAAACAGCATAGATGGCAGGTAGAAAATACACAGCGGGGGGGGCAAGAATAGTAGGAGAAATGTAGAAGCTAAAGAACTTATGACACATGGACATGAACTAAAGGGTAGGAATGTGGGTGGGAGGGGTTATGCAGGGTGGAGGAGAATTAAGGGGGAAAATGGGACAACTGTAATAGCATAATCAATAAAATATATTAAAAAACAATAAAACAGCATTTCACAGCATTATCAAAGTCATTCAGTATGGATGAACTCTTTTATTTTGATTTTTTAATTTAACTATTGTTCAAGTACAGTTTTCTGTGTTTCTGGAAAATGGGACAACTGTAATAGCATAATCAATAAAATATATTTAAAAACAATAAAACAGCATTTCACAGCATTATCAAAGTCATTCAGTATGGATGAACTCTTTTATTTTGTTTTTTTAATTTAACTATTGTTCAAGTACAGTTTTCTGTGTTTTACTTCCATCCCAGCCCACTCTCCCCACCGTGCTCCCCACTTCCCTCCCATTTCCACACCCCTTAGTTTTTGTCCATGTGTTCTTTATACTTGTTCCTGTAAATCCGTTCCCTTTTCCCCTGAAATTCCCTCCCCTCTCTTCTCTGGTCCCTGTCTGCCTGTTCTCTATTTCAGTGTCTTTGGTTATATTTTGCCTGCTTGTTTGTTTTGTTGTTTAGGTTCCTGTTAAAGGTGAGATCATATGGTATTATTCTTTCACCTCCTGGCTTATTTCACTCAGCATAATGCTTTCCAGTTCCATCCATGCTGTTGCAAAGGGTAAGAGCTCCTTCTTTCTTTCTGCTGCACAGAATTTCATTGTGTAAATGTACCATAGTTTTTGGATCCATTCATTTACTGATGGGCACCTAGGTTGCTTCCAGTGCTTGGCTATTGTAAATTGTGCTGCTATGAACATTGGGGTGCATAGGTTCTTTTGGATTGGTGTTTCGGGGTTCTTGGGATATAATCCCAGCAGTGGAATTGCTGGGTCAAAGGCATATTAATTTTTAGTTTTCTTAGAAATACCATAGTGTTTTCCATAGTGGTTGTATCAGTCTGCATTCCCACCAACAGTGAGTGAACTAGTGTCCCTTTTTCTCCACAACCTGGCCAACACTTGTTGTTTGTTGCTTTCTTTATGATAGCCATTCTGACTGGTGTAAAGTGGTATTTCATTGTGGTTTTAATTTGCATCTCTCTGATAGCTAGTGATATGGAGCATCTTTTCATGTGTCTCTGGATCCTCTGTATGTCCTCCTTGGAGAAGTGTCTGTTCAAGTCTTTTGCCTACTTATTAATTAGGTTGCTTGTCTGGATGAACAAATTATTTTATGAATGTTTACCAACAGATACTTCAATTTGTTTAAGCCAAGTCCTTAACATGTAAAGTTTGTATAGTGTATGTGTGGTGCATATGTAATAGTTAAGTCCGTAATATATTTTTCTGTTTATCATGAATATTCCTTGCTAGAAAAATGTTTCTCATTATATTCACAGTTATTTTGTGAGTCATGATGTAAAGTGAATTGAAATCATCACCAGACACTTAACCATCACACTTAACCATCATTATTTGTTCAAGTAGAAGAATTTGCTACATTAAGTTGAACTTCAATGCTATTCCACACTTGATTTACCCGAAGCAGATAGAGATGATTCAATACGCCTGCTAACACTGATTCATTGGAATTTTTTTCTTTTTTAAATATTTTAAAATTTATTTATCTTTAGAGGAGAAGGGAAAGAGAGAGGAAAAGAAATATCAATGTATGGTTGCCTCTTGTACATCCTCTGCTGGGAACTGGCCTGCAACCCAGGCATGTGCCCTGACTAGGAATCAAACCACGATCTTCTGGTTCGCAGGCCCAATCTGCTGAGATACATCAGCCAGGGCTCCATGGGAAATTTTTGAGGTATTGAAATAGGTGACTTCCTCTAGGGAACAGTTGATTTTTCTTCTAGCAAAGCCATAGGCAGAGTAACTTCCCACTTACTCTAAGTTTTCAACCTTTGTTTTGGATCACATCGGTATGAGAATCTGTGCTGCAAATTCATGTGAGGATTGACTTATGTTTTATATTTTAGCAGTTTTTGTTTCTCCTTTGCTAGGTGTAAGATTAAGTTCAAGTGGGTTCAAGGGACTTCAGTCTTTTAAGAGCAGGGGAGTGGGTGGGGAGGTACTTATTATTGACTTTCACTTACATAATGGGGCTCCAGGTTGTTACTGAGAGCATTTTCTTCTGAATGCTGGACTCTGAGATTTTTTCCCTCAGAATATTGAAAGTAAAGTTCAAATTAGCTTGTTTCTTCAAATGCTCTCAGTGTGAAAATGACAGACAGCTCCTATTAATTTTCAGGTAGGCAGGCTGAGGAAGTAGTAAAAATAAGATCAAACCTTCGTGTTAAATTTTGAGGTGGCAAAACCAAGTCTATTGAAGAAGAACTAGAAAAGGTTGAAATCTGGAAAAGGTCAGTTACTATACAGTATACAAAAATTTCTTCTAAAATGTTAGTGCTTTATATAATAGACACAATTATAAGGTGATCCCTAGCATTCATGTCTCCTGGTATACATTCACCTTCTCTCACTTATTCAGTCAAACAGGAATCTGATTACTGTGAATGAATTTTATAAATATAATTAATGTCCTACGTCACTTAACTTTCAGATAGAGTGATTATTCTCAGTGAGTCTAATCAGATGCATCCTCTTAAGGTTCTTTCGTATTCCTTGGTTGGTTCAGTTGTTCAGCAATGTCATTAAGATTCATTTTCTTGCTTTGCTATTTGTGGTATATTGGCTTAACCTTCTAAAAGAATTAAAACAGACATAGGAGAGCAACCTCAGTTTCTGTTCCCTTCCCTTCCCTTCCCTTCCCTTCCCTTCCCTTCCCTTCCCTTCCCTTCCCTTCCCTTCCCTTCCCTTCCCTTCCCTTCCTTTCCCTTCCCTTCCTTTCCCACTCCCTTCCATTCAGTTCCCTTCCCTTCCCATCCTTTTTTTATACCTCCCTTCTCCTCCCCTCCCCTCCCCTCCTTTTCTCCTCTCATTATTTTTGTCCCCTCCCTCTCCCTTGAAACTTAACTAACTGACAAACCTCAAGGCATATACAACCAACTCTCAAAATCACTCTTCTTGAATTTTACCAGCCATAGCCAGCAAAAGACTCGAAAAAATAAAATAAAAAGCAGAATGATCTCCAACTGCTTTAATGAAAACTGCTACCACTAGGACTTACACCCTTTTCTTTCCTCAGCCTATAAAGCTACAATCCCACTTTGACTTGGGGAGTAACTCACTCTTCAGATACTACCTCAGGGCTTATCAGATGAATAAAGTCTCAGCTCTGTTTCTTCACTGATTCCTTCGGCATATTACTTTATAGTTACAAGATGGTTGCCACATTCTCTGGAAGGACATGAATTGATAATATTCAAAGGAAGGAAGAATTTGCCTTCTTTTTTTGTTTTATTGAGGAAAAGTTTTACTGATAAGTCAGCATCTCCCTCAGATCCCAGTGGCCAGGCCTGATTCATGTTCTCAGGTCCTACAGCAATGGAAGCTAGAAAGGTGATTATCCAGTATTTTTAGCTGCTCTAATGGGAGACACACCAACAGGGAAGAAATCCTGGGGCCAGAAAGAATGGCTACAGAGTTACAATAAGCAGTGAATAGCATTAGATTTTTCCAAAACCATATTGAATGTGTTATATCATTTCAAGTAGATACTATATTCAATTTCTCAAGTGTACACACACTCATAATTTTATGACACTTTTAACCAACATTCTGATCATCATAAGAGGAGTTCTTCAGTAAAGCCAAACTGTTTGAACATACTTTAAATTATAGAACATTTTCTTATTTGAAAACCAGTTTGAAGAAAGCCACAGAGAGATTCTTCATAAGAAATTTAAATGCTGGCTGGCATGCAGCTGCTTGAGCAAAATTATCAACATTAATACATACAAAACATGTTATCAACAGTGAAATAAGTTTTTTAATTTATATCTTAATATCATTAGCAGTAAAACCTATGGGCCAACCTTGGGGCCAAACTAAGCAAACAAAAGTCTCCTCCTTTATGTCCTCTGTTGTTCAAGAATGTGTTTCTGTTCAGGTCAATATCCATCACAGGTACTTTGCTAGCAAAATTAGCGGTGTTGCTAAGCGACAGAAAAAAATGATGTTTGAGAAAGCCATGTCTTTGAAGCAATAGCTGACAAGAGAGCTGTTGCTAAGTGTCATTAACATGCATATAAAGCTCAACCTTATGATCATCTGCAGTTAAGTGTGTCAAGCTGTTCTGCACTGATAAGGTTTTTAAACTTGAATAACAGGTAAGGGAGGGGATGAAATTGGATCCTTTATACTACAGATCCCTCTTCTCTAGTGACTCAAAGAGGACAGCTGGGCAATGATGGCTCCCGCATGTTTGTGTATTTGGAGGCATGAATAGCCAATCAGTTATTATTATTGGGTTGTTTTTTCTCAAGATGGCCTCTTCCAGCCCATTTTTTGGCCTATATTTGCAAAACATTTCTCTTATAAAGGGCCTGTATTCAGAATCTATAAAGAACTCCCAATGAATAATTTAAAAAAAACTAAATTGAAAAATAAGCAAAAGATTGTAACAAATACTTCACAAAATGATATTAAAAACTTTAAATACAGATAGCAAGTAAGTCTATGAAAATAATCTCCATATCAATTATTCTGTAAGGAATGCAAATTCAACCACAGTGACATACCTCTTCACATCGATAGCAATGACTAAACGAGTCAAAACAAGGACAACAACAACAAAAACAAACCAGAAAGTACCAAGAACGGCTGAGGGTACAGAGCAGCCGGAACCCCCAAGCACTGCTAGCAGAATATGCAATGGTGCAGTCACTTTGGAAGACAGTTTGGGAGCTTCTTATAAACTTAAACATACACTTAACAAGTAATTCAGCAATTCTGCTCCTAGGTATTTACTCAAAAAATAAGATTGAGTGTCCACCCATGAACATGCATGTAATGTTTGTAAGTAATTTTATTCTTAACATTTCAAAAATGAAAATAAGCCAAATGCCTATCACCTGGCAAATGGAAAGACAAATTTCATTAAATACATACACTCAAATACTACTCAGAAATATAAAAGAACAAAGCAATGATAAATGCAATGTCAGAGATGAATCTCAAATGCATTGTGCTAAGTGAAAGAAGTTAAACTACTAAAAAGGCTTCATACCATATAGTTCCATTCATATTCCAGTTTGGAAAAGCCAAAACTGTAAGGGGCAAATAACGAATCAACGTTTGCCAGGGACTGAGGGCAAGATGAGGTGCTTGTATCAAAGGGGTCATGAGGGCACGTTTCATGATGGTAGCAATGTTCTAGATCTTGATTGTGATGGTGATTATGTGACTATGAACATTTCTCAAAAATGCATAAAATTGCAGCTCTAAAGGGTGAACTTTATTCACTGAAACATTATATCTCAATAATTCTGATTCTATAAAGTGACCCAAAAATGTCAGTTGTTTTCATTTGTTCTCATAGATTTATGGGTCATCTGGGGATGTTTTGGTAAGTAAGGTTTGTGATCAATAATTAGAGTTGCTTTCTCACAACCACACTAGTAAGTCCTAATGAAAGCAAACTACAGACTAAATTTTACCACATACCAACATTGATTGAATAAATATTCGTTAGAAGGAAGAAAATAGTTCGCATATACAGAAGGAAGAAAACAGTTCTGTCATTTTGATAAATTCCTCCTTCTCTCTCTCTCTCTCTCTCCAAGAACTGATATGATCTTTCATGAATAGTTTACTTGAGGCAGGTATAATAGTATTTTAGAGGCAGAATTATGTACCTTTAGAGGTGTCTCATAATTATTATTAGGCAACCAAAATCCTCCATGGTGCGAGATGGACAAAGGATTCTTTAACAACTGAGCCTCAAATATCCCTCTCAATCTCAAAAACTACAGGACTTGCTAGAGGCATAGAGCCTATTCAATTAATGTGGAGAGTGTGTCCAACTTGTTTTGGCTCATCATCTTTTCTTTATTGTCACGGTTTTCACCTATGAGATCCCATTTCCAACATTCACTATGTTAATCGGAGAGTCACTAATTTCAGCAGTGAATTTCTATCAAAAATTGAATTGCACAATGAGTGGCCAGATATAATGACAAATGAAATAATGAAGCTCATGTACTTCAGAAGTAGCTGCTTCTAAAATGGAGCTGTTCTGATTAAAGAACAAGGGACAAGTGCCAACATGTGAATCCCTGCTCACAGCAATTGATAATACCTAACTTGTAGATAGCCTGATTTCAATTAATACACTCAAAATACCACAATATCTATGCCACAGTATTTAAAAGCAAATGGCACAGAAGACACATGTAAATTTTTATAGCAGCATTATTCAAAAATAATGCTTAATTGTCCAACAAGAGAATAGCTAAATAAAATTAGGCCATATTCTCATAAGGTAATACTATAAAGCGAGAACTACACATAAAGTCACGGATAAATATCACAAGTGTTATATTGCATGAAACACACCAGACACTAGAGAGTAAATACTGTCTAATTCCACCTCTACGAAGTTTAAAAGTTGGCAAAACTAACCAGCGGAGTTAGAACTCCTGTGTGACGGCACCAGAGCAGTCCTGACTGCAACTCGGAAAGGGGAGACCTGGGTGATAGGAATTATGTCTGTCTGAGTGTGGGTGACTTTTCAAAGGTGTGCACAGTTGTAAAGCCACATCAAGCAGTATGCAAGTAACCTCCGTATTTCATGCACCTCACTGGATGTATTTTATGCCACAACTTAAAAAACACAAGCAATCAGACATTTTTAAATGAATTATATGTCATACTACTGGTATGAAAATGCTTACTGATATTACCAAAACTAATTCTGGTTTCAGTGGCCCCAAATGTTTACATTAAATTACAAAATATGAGTGGTAACATAGGTAAACAACTATCTAGCTCTCACTTCAGAACCACAGTCTGGAATTCCCAGGAATCCCAGAAAAGCTGTTCTAATCACCCACCCACTAACATTCCTCCTTATCTCTCTGCCTCACATTTTGGTACACTTATGGCTGATGGGTTGTTCATCCAGTAACAAACGCAGGCCCCTTAGTATCTAGGTCTGGCCATTCTTACCAGGATTTTCTCAACATCATTTCATCAGGCTAATTATTTGATGACAGACACTTCCTTTCATATGTGCTTCCACTGTCAAAAGATTGTGAAGGTCTAGAATTATCTCAGATGTGGCATTTTTATTCTTAGAAGCAGAAAAAGTGCCTGCATATAATAGAGCTTATTTACTTGCATTTGAAGAACAGAGAATTTCTCCTCACACTTTTCAGTTCACAGAAAACGTCTCTCTTTGAATTGGTAGGACTCTGCCCTCTACATAAGGCTCTGTATTCTTAGAAGACTTTGTGTTCTATGGTGAGAGAAATCTGAGCTTTTGGTTTTCAATGATATTTACTTTGTCAATATTTTCATTGTAGCATGGTAGGAGTCACTTAATAGGCTATTTATTTGTCTTGACTGGATTCTTTGAAGTTCTCATTTTTACTGTTTTTGCTGCACATCAGTCCTCATCAATTGCCTGAATAGTAGCATGGCCTTTTAGTTGGTTGCTCTTTATCTAATTTGCTCCCAACTCTCCTACTCCCGGCTTTACAAACCAGTCTCAACACTACAGACCAAAGGATCTTTCTGTATTGCACTCTGAGCATGCTGGATGAAGTGACCTTCCTTAGTACACTCATAGCAGCACTTATGCCATAATTTCTTATTTGTTTGCACATCTGTATTGAGCAACACACCATAATTCAGAGGAGGGACTTTGTTTTGTTTAATATTCTACACCTATAATTCAGCATAACTGACACAGTGTAGATGCTCAGAGTTAAATAAATGAATAAATGAAAGGGCTTTATATTTTCCACTTGCAGTCAGTTCCACCTGTGATCCTGTCATCTGGATCTTTACAGAGAAGTCTTCCTGAATCACTTCTACATTTCTACATCTTCGGGCTCTTTCATCAGGCTAATTATTTGATGACAGACACTTCCTTTCATATGTGCTTCCACTGTCAAAAGATTGTGAAGGTCTAGAATTATCTCAGATGTGGCATTTTTATGTATACTTTCCATGTGTTACAAAATGGACAATTTGATCTTAACTTTTCATTTGTCGTACATAATATTATCAATTATTCCTATATTACTTTGCATTTAAATTCTTCCAAAAAAAAGTTTCGGGAGATAGTATATAGTATACTTTTATATGTATACTTTCCATGTGTTACAACATGGACAATTTGATCTTAACTTTTCATTTGTCGTACATAATATTATCAATTATTCCTATATTACTTTGCATTTAAAGTTTGTTCTTCCAAATATATTAAAAATTTGTTTCGGTGAACAATTTGCCTACTATGCTTTTTACATATCTTATACTTACCTCAATTTATATCATACTCAGTAGAATACCAGAGGCACTAATTACATATTATGTGATGAACGATTACTATAACAAAGGCTTGCTTACCTAGTAAAAAAGTCTGGTCAACTGTTATTTAAATAGCTTGTTTCACAGAGTTAAAGTTAAAATGCCACAAAAACAGCAGAAGATTATACCTACTTTGTGCAGCTGCTTTTAATCTGCCAAATGATCTCCCCCTAACACACCCATTCCCCAGAAATATGACAGAATATCATCTTTTCCACAAGAATCTCATAGTTTAAAGAAAACTGACCACAGAGTGACTTAGCATGGCTGAGTGTACATGTAAGTATGTTTTCACTTATATACAAGTGGATTGTTTGGTGATTGACTGAGCACAGAGTTTGAGACTAATGGCGAAAGTGTGAATGACTGACTCACTTTTTAATCAAGAACATTAAAATGGAATATAATATAGTTGATCTGCAGAAGGAAACAGCTGTCCTTATCATTGAAATTTTTCATACCACATGATTTATAATTCAATACCAAAACCCTGAGAGAAGTAATAAAATGTTTGGTAAGTGTGTTAAGTTCCTTGGAAATAAGGGTTGCATAAGCACCAAGCATAATGAGGAACATGGCAACATCAGAAATTGTGTACTAAAATCTAATTTCAGGAAAGATACTGTTCTTTCATTATCTTTATGAAACAAGAGTGATCTGAGGCCCTCTTGATCTGAGCAACAAGCCAGGTTTTTCCAAAAATGAAATATTTCTTTGGCTCAGCTGTATTCTTTAAAATAATGGTTTTGGAGAGGCTATGCCAGTCAGAAGCTTATAGCTACAGAAGAATAAAAAGAAGAAGGCACAGAATATTGTCTCTTCTGAGAGAAGTGAATGATAGTCGATCTTCTTAAACAGTCTACCCATAAAAGACACACTTCAGTGTCTGCCATACAACAAATAAAAGTTTAAAAAGATGAATAACATTTACTTCCTTAAAAAATAGCTACAGGTCTTTTATCAAATTGTACAGCAATCGTTCCATAGAATTTTGTTTGTACCACACTTCATTTAGAATTGCATATCTGCGGTCATATATGTTTACCTTCACATATACACATTTTAAAAGAAAAACCACTTTTTAAATAATACTTCCTTTTCATTTTTTCTTTGACATTTCAATTTCTCAATTATTTACAAAGCAGAAAAATGTTTATTTGGCTTTGCCAACAGACACAAATAGTTTAAGTGGAAGAGCAGCTGACCACTTTTCAACAACTGGTAGTGTGCACCGCTGCTTAGCAAGTATCCCCTTTCTTAATCTCCCTGGGCTTCAAGCACATGTCTATGAACAAACTCAATGCACCTATTATTGAGCATTTTTAAATACTCTGATCTAACTAAAGTGGTTGTCTAGTCATTCTCAAAATCACAAATGTAAACTCCAAATCTAAACTTAAAAATGAATCATTTCTGAATATTGTCTCATTCTTGTTACCCACAAATGCAAAAACAAAACCTCATTTAAACTGGTCTTCAATCCCAAGGAATAGTCTTCAAGAATGTGAAAGTACAGAGTGGTGAGACCACAGGAATAAGATCAGGGCCTCCTTGCCTTGGGTGAGAATCTTCACTCAGTAATCTTCCAGCTGGCCGAGCCTGCAGAGAATCCCTCTGAGCCTTAGTGTCCTCTCTACATCACTATTATTAATAGCCTGAGAGTTTACGTCCCCCATTGTCTGTTCTGGGACTCAGAACTCAGGTTGAGTGTGAACTATTTGTTTCATTATTAGCTCCACCACTTCTTTCCTGTGCTAACTCAGGCAAATACTTCCTTTCTCTGAACCTTAGTCTCCTTATTAATAAAAAGAGAAAAAATTGCATATTTAGCTGTTAAGGGCACACAGCTCCTGGAGGTTAACAGTTTGGATATATATACCTGGTACTGATATACGCTGGCCCTTGGGTATATATCCCAACTCTGGTCTTTATTAAATCTGTTACCTTGAACACATTACATGACCTTTCTGTGCTTCAGGTTTTTTTCCCTCATTTGTAACATGGATAACAATCCTTATGAATTAGCTAAATTATAAATATTTTATTAAATCTGTAACATTTAAAGGGATGCTTTACATGTAAGAAATATTCCATAGATGTTAGCTATTATTATTATTGGTATTATTGTAAGGTTATTGTTGGAATTTCCAAGGGAACCTCCAATAAACAGAATTTCTTATCCACAGGTTATGAAGAGGATTAGAAATGAAGCAAAGAGTGAATATTAAAGGTAAAATATTACCTTTATTACTGGCTTTTTGCCTTAGGATCTACTAACCCACCCAGAATCCCAGAATTAAGCTTATTTGCATTCCTCTGCAAATAAGCCACACAGCTCCAACCCACAACCCACAACAGCTCATCAGACAGCCCCACACAAACTCATGGTGGGGAGGTTTGCTCTCTCTGTAGCTGGGGACACTCTCACAGAAAGAAGAGAGTGCAGTTGAGCACGAGTGCCCACTTATTTTTTTCCAAATTTACTTTTATGATAAGTCATATGACTTCCCAAGAGGCAGAACGAAGAGAAATCCTGGCTGTCTTTCCATACACAAGAAAGAAACAACAGGAAGAGGAAATCTTACCAAATAGCATCACTATCATCATCATACTCCCCACCGCCAAGAATGGGCTCTTTTTAGAGGCAACCAGAATAGGACACTCCCACCTTCCTCAATTACTTTTTGTATTTTATACTCATGTGTATTAACTAAAAGCTAGGGAACTTAAATGTTTTTGATCCCTTAGCTGAACGACAAGCCCCCTTTTAGCCTGTGTGCTTGACAATATAAAGTGATTAGGAGTTTTTTAGCATCATTCAAAATAATTACTTAGCCCTGGCTGGTGTAGCTCAGTTGGATTGAGCACTGGCCTCCAAACCACACAATCTTGGTCTGATTCCCAGTCAGGGCACATGCCTGGGTTGCAGGCCAGTTCCCAGCAGGAACTCATGAGAGGCAACCATACATTGATATTTCTCTCCTTCCCTTCCTCTCTAAAGATAAATAAATAAAATCTTTAAAAAATTATTTAATATGTAGCTGTTGTTTTTCTTATACCCCACAGAACAATGTGCCTTCTGCTATGTGGAAATAGGGATATGGCTGCAACTATTAGTTTAGACTTTTGGGAAACATGTATGTGGCTTTTTAGATGGCACATTAACAAACGTCATGAATAGAGTTCACTTGGTTGGAGAGGGACAGAGAGATAGAAATAATAAAACCAATATTATACATATGAAATATGACAATGCAGATCAAAAGAAAGGACTTTCACTAGTAATGAAAATCTACAGATAAATTAGGATGACAATTTCATTCACAATGGCACCAAGAAGAATAAAATATTAGGAAATAAATTTAATGAAAGGAGTACAGGGCATGTTTTTTGAAAACTATAAAACAGCATCAAAAAATAAAGTACATAAATGGAAACATAGCCTATGTCTCTGGATTGGGACATTGAATATTTTTCCCCAAATATTCCCCAATTGGTCTACAGATTAAACACAGCCATTGCCAAAATCCAGCTGACTTTTTTAACAGAAATTGGCAAAATAATCATAAAACTCATATGAAAATCAAAGGACCCCCCAAAAGTCTAAACAATATTGAAAAAGAGGAATAAAGTGGAAGAACCATAGTTCCAAAGTTCAAATCTTATTACAAAGCTATAAGAATCAAGACAGTGTAGTTCTGGCAGAGAGTAGGCATTAAGATCAGTAAAACAGAATTAAGAGCCCAGAAGTAATCCCTCAAATTCTGGTCAGTTAATTTTTGACAAGGTGCCAAGCAAATTTAATGGGAAAGATATAGCCTTTTCAAAAATTGGTTCTGGGGCAATCAGCTATCTACATGCAGAAGATGAACTTTGAGAAGGCAAATAACCTCATTCAAAAATGGGCAAAGATTTGAATAGACATATCTCCAAAGAAGATATACGAATAGCCAATGAGCACCTGAAAAGATGCTCAACATTATTAACATGCAGAAAATGCAAATCAAAACCATAATGAGGTATCATTGCTCACCTATGAGGATGGATATAATTAAAAAGACAGATAACAAATGTTGGCGAAGACATGGAGAACCTGGAACTCCTATGTCACTAGTGTGAGCGTAAAAAGAGCAGCTACTTGGGGAAACAATTTGGCAGATTTTTAAAATGTTAAACATATAGGTCCCATATGACCTAGCAATTCTGCTCCTAGGTATATATCCCAAAGAAATTAAAATGTAGGTCCCCACAAATAAATATAAGGGAATATTTTCAGCAGCATTATTCAAAATAGCTAAAAATGAGAAACAACCTAAATATCCATCAACATTAAATGGAAAAACAGTATTTGGTATATCCATAGAATTGAATACTTCTTGGCAATGAAAAGGGACAAAATGGCCTTACATGCTGCAATATTAATAAACCTCAAAAACATTATTCTTAATGAATGAAGTCAGTCAAAAAAGAACACAAAGTATATGATTCTATTTATATGACATTTCCACAAAAGAGAAAATCTATAGATAGATGGAGTACATTAATAATTGTTTCTTTTTAAGGTAATAAAAAAATTCTAAAATTAGATTATGGTGGTATTGGTGAAACACTTAAAATATATTACAGTTAATTGCATTGAAAACTTAAACTATATACCATAAACTCTATGGTATATAAATGTTCTTCCTAAAACTGTTACAAAAAGGCAATGTTTTTCTGAAGACTAACAAAGAAGCATAATCTTGAAAATTATTTGTTATACATTTGCTTAGTGATTTTAGTTTTTAAAGGAGTTTCATATTTATTTAATTTAATCCTTATGACAGCTCCATAAAGAAAAAATATTATTTCTCTTTTACACAAGAAATAGGCTTAGAGAAGACCATTTGCTTGTCATTTTCTTATAGTAGGCACAGAGCATCAAATACAAACCCCAAATTTTTATTTTTTAAAGTCTAGGTCCTCTAACATTTTGATAGTAAAAGTTGCTGTACTACAAATTGCCTCAGGTATGTGCAATAGCTCCAATGCCAGCTTATTTCTCTCCTACGGAAGAATTCAAAGCAAGTGTACCTGGTCAGGGATTCAGAGACCCAGAGGCTTATCTTCTTTTGGCTCAGTCATTCCCTAGGACTTCATCATCTCTTTTACTGGCAACAAAGGGAAAAGGGTATGAAGGGTTTTGTTTTGTTTTGTTTTGTTTTGTTTTTAAGTCTTTGCCTGAGGAAGACACACCTTGTCTTCTCACATTTCACTGGCTAGAATTTCAGTCATACCTAACAGGGCAGTTGGGAGGAGTGGACTTAACTGTGTGGACACTGAATAAGCGGATAACTGAATAACTGTGGAGGAAATAGTGGATTTTGGTGAACAGCCAGCAACTTCTGCCACAGAAATACATCTTT